>NC_042621.1:68335651-69710048 GCF_901001135.1 Rhinatrema bivittatum | reverse complement strand
TGGAAGAAAGTGTGTACTGGAACCCAGGAACAGACTGGAGCTGCTTGGAGGTAAGAGTGACGTGGAACACAGGAACAGACTGCAGCTGCTTGCAGGTAAGAGTGAACTGGATCTGGAACACAGGAACAGACTGGAGCTGCTTGGAGGTAAGAGTGAAGTGGAACACAGGAACAGACGGGAGCTGCTTGGAGGTAAGAGTGAACTGGAACACAGGAACAGACTGGAGCTGCTTGGAGGTAAGAGTGAACTGGAACACAGGAACAGACGGGAGCTGCTTGGAGGTAAGAGTGAACTGGAACACAGGAACAGACAGGAGCTGCTTGGAGGTAAGAGTGAAGGGGAACCCAGGAACAGACTGGGTTTGCTTGGAGGGAAGAGTGAACTGGAACCCAGGAACAGACTGGAGCTTCGTGGAGGTAAGAGTAAACTGGAAACAGGATTGGCTGGAGCTGCTTGGAGGTAAGAGTGAAGAGGAACACAGGAACAGACTGGACCTGCTTGGAGGTAAGAGTGAAGAAGAACACAGGAACAGACTGGACCTGCTTGGAGGGAAGAGTGAACTGGAACACAGGAACAGATGGGAGCAGACTGGGAGCTGCTTGGAGGGTAAGAGTGAAGTGGAACACAGGAACAGACTGGAGCTGCTTGGAGGTAAGAGTGAAGTGGAACACAGGAACAGACTGGAGCTGCTTGCAGGTAAGAGTGAACTGGGTCTGGAACACAGGAATACAGGATCAGACTGGAGCTGCTTGGAGGGGTAAGAGTGAAGTGGAACACAGGAACAGACTGAGCTGCTTGCAGGTAAGAGTGAACTGGAACACAGGAACAGACTGGAGCTGCTTGGAGGTAAGTGTGAAGAGGAACACAGGAACAGACTGGAGCTGCTTGGAGGTAAGAGTGAAGAGGAACACAGGAACAGACTGGAGCTGCTTGGAGGTAAGAGTGAAGAGGAACACAGGAACAGACTGGAGCTGCTTGGAGGGAAGAGTGAACTGGAACACAGGAACAGATGGGAGCAGCTTGGAGGTAAGTGTGAACTGGAGCACAGGAACGGACTGGAGCTGCATGGAGGTGAGAGTGAAGTGGAACACAGGAACAGACTGGAGCTTCGTAGAGGTAAGAGTGAACGGGAACATAGGAAAAGATGGGAGCTGCTTGGAGGTAAGAGTGAATTGGAACACAGGAACAGACTGGAGCTTCGTGGAGGTAAGAGTGAACTGGAACACAGGAACAGACTGGAGCTGCTTGGAGGTAAGAGTGAACTGGCACACAGTAACGGAGTGGAGCTGATTGGAGGTAAGAGTGAACTGGAACCCAGGAAAAGACTGGAGCTGCTTGGAGGTAAGAGTGAACTGGAACACAGGAACAGATTGGTGCTGCGTGGAGGTAAGAGTGAATTGGAACCCAGGAACAGACTGGGAACAGACTGGAGCTGCTTGGAGGTAAGAGTGAAGTGGAACACAGGAACAGACTGGAGCTGCTTGCAGGTAAGAGTGAACTGGGTCTGGGACACAGGAATACAGGAACAGACTGGAGCTGCTTGGAGGTAAGAGTGAAGTGGAACACAGGAACAGACTGAGCTGCTTGCAGGTAAGAGTGAACTGGAACACAGGAACAGACTGGAGCTGCTTGGAGGTAAGAGTGAAGAGGAACACAGGAACAGACTGGAGCTGCGTGGAGGTAAGAGTGAACTGGAACACAGGTACAGACGAGTTGCTTGGAGGTAAGGGTGTACTGGAACACAGGAACATACTGGAGCTGCTTGGAGGTAAGTGTGAACTGGAACACAGGAACGGACTGGAGGTGCTTGGAGGTAAGTGTGAACTGGAACACAGGAACAGACTGGAGCTGCTTGGAGGTAAGGGTGAACTGGAACACAGGAACAGACGGGAGCTGCTTAGAGGTAAGGGTGAACTGGAACACAGGAACGGACTGGAGGTGCTTGGAGGTAAGAGTGAAATGGAACACAGGAACAGACTGGAACTTCTTGCAGGTAAGAGTGAAGGGGAAACCCAGGAACAGACTGGACTTGCTTGGAGGGAAGAGTGAACTGGAACACAGGAACAGACGGGAGCAGCTTGGAGGTAAGAGTGAAGTGGAAAACAGGAACGGACTGCAGTTTCATGGAGGTAATTGTGAACTGGAACCCAGGAACTGACTGGAGGTACTTGGAGTTAAGAGTGAACTGGAACCCAGGAACAGACTGGGAACAGACTGGAGCTGCTTGGAGGGAAGAGTGAAGAGGATCACAGGAACGGATTGGAACTGCATGGAGGTAAGAGTGAAGTGGAACACAGGAACAGACTGCAGTTTCATGGAGGTAATTGTGAAATGGAACCCAGGAACAGACTAGAGCTTCGTGGAGGTAAGAGTGAAGTGGAACACAGGAAATGACTGCAGTTTCATGGAGGTAAGTGTGAACTGGAACCCAGGAACAGACTGGAGCTTCTGGAGGTAAGAGAAAACTGGAACACAGGTTTGGCTGGAGCTGCTTGGAGGTAAGATTGAACTGGAACCCAGGAACAGACTGGAGCTGCTTGGAGGTAAGAGTGAACTGGAACACAGGAACGGAGTGGAGCTGATTGGAGGTAAGAGTGAACTGGAACACAGGAACAGACTGGAACTGCTTGGAGGTAAGAGTGAACTGGAACACAGGAACAGATTGGTGCTGCGTGAAGGTAAGAGTGAGTTGGAACTCAGGAACAGACTGGGAACAGACTGGAGATGCCTGGAGGTAAGAGTGAACTGGAACCCAGGAACAGACTGGAGCTGCTTGGAGGTAAGAGTGAACTGGATCTGGAACACAGGAACACAGGAACAGACTGGACCTGCTTGGAGGTAAGAGTGAAGTGGAACACAGGAACAGACTGGAGCTGCTTGGAGGTAAGAGTGAACTGGAACACAGGAACAGAGTGGAGCTGCTTTAAATCAATTACATTTCCCCAAGGACGTTCTAGCTCATAATTGCACCATTACAATACTTGTAATAATTATTGGTTTAAGTTATTCTTGTCTTCAGTTCATTCTTGCATTATATTATCTTTGCAACAAAGGTATATTGTTCATGATATAAATTGTATTTACATCTGTATCTGAATCCACACATACTTATTGACTCTGATTACTCTCTTGCACACACCCCCTACATGCCACCCCCACATCTCCAGTGAACCTCCATGAACACTCTTACCTTCCCCTACCTACCCTATCCCCACACACCTATAGCCCCTCCGCTAGTGACCCCCCCCATGCATACCACAACTTGCCCCTACCTCTTCTGTTCTCTGTTTACCCATGTGGTTATGATTCCCAGTAGTTAAAGTCATGCTGCAGACCTTTCCGGGTCTTCTCGTTTTCCTGGAGGTTCCGTCACACTCCCCGGATGGGGAATAGCACTCCCTCATGTTCCACCTCCAGGGATGTCATCTCTGGCTATGAAATTGGGCTGCCTTACTGGTGAAGAAATTGTAGAATAAGGCCTCCCTCTGGAAGAACCAGAAGTTGTGCAGAAGTGTACATGGGTATTTATGTTCTTTATTTATTTAAAATCTTTTCTATACTGTCGTTAAGCTAGCTGCCGTCACAACTGTTCACAATAAGGCACATCATTTCATCTTGCTTCAATGTTTTAAATTATATTGACTAAACCGGTGCCATCAAATACTGTAACATCGTTTCATATTAAATATTACTTAGTGGTTGTGATAAGTCATGTCTGCTTTTAACTATATCAGCTATAAGATAAATTAATACTTAAATCTCGTCCTCTGTTGCAATCTAATAAAAATAATATAAAATAAAATACACAAAGACAATTCGAGTAAGCTGATGTGTGTGTGTGTGTGTGTGTGTGTGGGAGTTCTTCTGACCGCATCCTACATTTCCCTGGATTCTATGTTCAAATATACGTGCAACCTTTATGCACTATGAGCATTTTGCCTGCGCATGTAAATGCCCATATACACGCGTATATGGGCATATATGTGCAAGTGTTATAAAATCACTATCCGCGTGTACATGCATGCACGATTTTATATTGACGCGCACATGTGTGCATGAATGCCATCTCGAGCGCGTTAGTGGGTGGAATTTTAGTAGCTATGAGTGATGACGCAATTGGCCTTTTTCTCAGTTCACTCCCAGTTCACGCGCATGTTTCCTGGCTTTGGCATGCATAGGACTTTTAAAAAGAATCTGTAAGTGTACATAAAAATGACATGGATTTTATATCATGGGCGTACTTGCGTGCACACAATATAAAATTCATGTGCATGCGCGAGTGAGCCCAGTTGCTTACAATTATGGGTTCACTCGCAGTTCTTTGAAAGTTCTATATTGCATTTTTGTCACATCTTCCTCTATTCCCTGAGGCCTGTGTTTTTCAAAATGCTGTATTAATTGTTCTATCTCAAAAGGGGGGAAAAGAAATTAATCAGTCGGCGTATTCTTTATCTGGATTTACATTTACATTACTTTCCAGGAAACGTATTTCATTTCCATCTTTCATATTTTTTTATAAATTACCCAAAATAGTGAGTCAAAAAAAGTGGAATACAATATCATATTAAACCTATATAAAAGAAGTATTCAGTACTCATTTATATTTCTTCAAGAATCCATATTATCACATTTATCGGAGAGAAACAACTTATAATTGAATACAGGACTATTCATAACGCCCATGTAATGTTTGAACTGAATCAGTTTTTATAAAACTATAGGTCATTTGTAATCATGAATCCTGTTTGAAATTACCTCATATTTGTCTGAAAAAAATGTTTGATTTCATTTTTCAGCACTGGAAATTATTAAGGGAAGTGCATTTCACTTCTATGAACCTTTATCTGCAATTTGAAAAATATTTGAGCAGTTTCCAACAGTACATATTATTTAGAAGACAAAAATATTCAAAGTAAACTTTATATCCTTAACTGTCTTCATAACTGAGTAACATAATAATATACCTTCATTTTTAGTGCTTTAATACTTATTTTATTATGTATTTTCATTTTGTAGGAAATGTGTTTTTCTGTTGTCAATTTCTGTCAGCTATTGAGAAAGCAATAATTTGTTATGTTAATTAATTAATTTAAAAATGTGTATATTCCACTTCTTTCAACTCATTATACAGTGCAGATTGCACAAGATACATTCATAAACAGGCAGGTAAGATAAAAAATAAAATATACATAATAAAACACAACAATATAAAACATCTGGAAACATAGCATCTTATTTCCAACAGTGGCCAATCCCAGTCACAAGTACCTTGCAGGATTCCTAGGTTCAAAAGATTCTATGCTGCTTATCCCAGGGATAAGCAGTGGATTTTCCCAAGTCCACCTGAATAATGGTTTATGGACTTTTCTTCTGGGAACTTGTCCAAATCTTTTTTAAATCCAGCTACACTAACAGATTTTACTACTTCCTCTGGAAACAATTCTAGAGTTCAATTATGCATTTAATAAAAAAGTATTTTCTCCTAAAAATGTATCCCTAAATAACTTTCATGTCCCCTAGTCTTTATACTTTTTGAAAGCATATACAACCAATTAGCTTTTACCCATTCTTATCCACTCAATATTTTCTCCAATCCTTTCTAAATAATTCTTAGCATTCTATTTGCTTACTCTGCCCTGTGTGCAGCAGCAGCCAAGAATTTCAACATATTATCCACAATAACACCTAGATATTTTCCTGGGTGGTGACTGCTAAAGTGGACTCGTTGCGAGTGTGGCCTACGGCTCATGTTGAGAGCATGGAGGTGTGGTCACTAGCTCATAGGAGAACGTGAGCCCCTGAACCACAGCACAACTCAGGGAAGAGCCCCAAGGCACACCGTGGGAGGTGAGAGCATGCGAGCACAGGCGGAACAGGTACAAGGCAGGACTAGAACTAAGGCAAGGAACTTTGGAACAGGAACAAGGCAGGGTCAGCCCTCTGCTGGACCTACATTTATTTTTATTTATTTTATTTATTTAGATTTTTTTTTTTTTTACATGCACCAATGAGACCCAGCAAATCAATGCTGGTCTCAGCAGTAGTCCTCCAGCCACTTGGAAGCCCTTCCGGACCCACCGCTTGGGAATGATGAGTGCATGAGGCCAGATGGAAGCTGAGAGCAGGAACAAGCCAAGACAGGAACTTGGAAGGCTCAGACGAAGACTCATGGACCTTGGAAGACACAGACAAGGAACTTGGAAGGCTCAGATGAGAACTTGGAACTGTCACGGATCACCCTGTCCTACTGCATGCCCTACACAACCTGGGAAGGCTGGTTGTGGACCACGCGGGAGTGGGACAAGCGCCGAAAGGGGATCCAACCAAACGAGGCTCCAATGAAAGGAGACAGGTACCGGATCAATATGGATTTACCCTCAGGTAAGTTCTTAAAGAAATATGTGGCTGGAAGTTGCAAACTTTCTCTGGATACCAACTATCCCTTTGACGCTTGTGCTTGGCTTGAGGCTTCAGCTCCTGTGTGTGAGATTTGGGGGTAAGACTTGAAGTGGGAGGGAGAAGTTATTTTAGTCCAAAGAACAGAATAGGCTTGAAAAGGATAGGAAAAAATAGGAATAGGATTGCAGTCTCACAACTGCTATAACCTCAATGCTTGGCTTGCATGTAGTATTAACAGAAAAGCCTAGCCACTGCCAGGAGGCTAATGTAATGAGTGAAGTATTGCAGCCTAGTTTCAGTCTGCTGCAGTTTGATGCTCTGGCCAATGCATGGTATAAATAATATAATACTGCAATTGCAATATAATATATATAGTATATCAAATTATCAATTGTCAGTGTCACTCACTGACTATTAATAAATAATCACTATATCCTTCTTTGTCCTGTGGTCTGGGGGTAGCCTATAGCAAATTAGCAATAGCTAATGCTATTAGCTCAAAGTTTGGTATTTATTTTTAAAACTAATTTATTAACTTGTTTAATGTACTATATTTATTATATATTTCTTTGACCACAGGATCATCATGCCACTACCAGAACCCTCTAGAAAAAAACGTGGTGCTAGTGCTAGTGCTACCGGAAAGAGCTGTCTGCCAGTTCCTAGGAAAAAACTGCGATTTTTTGAGAAGAAAGAAGATGTAGAAGCGCAAGGAAACTTGTTGCAAGGGAAGGAACGAGCAACATTTGAGGAAAAGGTGAAAATCTTAGATGAAAGAATGGTGCTACAGAAAGTCTTGGATGATGATGATGAATCAGATATTGAGGAGGAGGAGGAGGATGATCAGGAGTTCTTGGCTAGTAAACATTCTGAGGAGGAGGAGGAGAACACCAGCAATGACAATGTTAGTCAGATTGCAAAACAAACAACTACTGCCAGTGCCAGCAGTATTGCTGGTACCCTGTCCCCTACACCATTTGAACATCCACACGTGACTAAAACTACTACTACTACTACTATTTCTACTACTAGTATGAAAATGACAACAAGTATCCAGCCTAGAGTAAGGAACAGTACAAGGACATCAAAGATTTGGAATCATTATCATGTGGCTGACCAGAGATTTGGACAATGTATCCATTGTAAAAAGATGGTGAGCCGTGGAAGAATTATTGGACATCTTACTAACAGCAACATGAAATATCACCTTGAAAGAGAACATAGAGCACTGTTGCTTGCAGAAGAAGCTGGTCCCACCGTGCTTGCCCAGGCTTCAAGTAAAGCAACAGGGAAGCAGCCACAGAAGGAAAGTAGTAGTACTAAAGAAGATACAGATTGTGTGCATCTGCAGAAGCAGCAGTCTTCTCTTCCTCATCCCCAGCAGCAGCGGCAAGCTACCATGGAGCAGATGGGGTGGTGTTCTTCTGCAATGTCACAGAGCAGGAAACAGGCAATGTCCAAAGTGGGTACACGACATATTGCTGTAATGATTGCTTTGGATGATCAGCCACTGCAGATTGTAGAAAATGAGGGATTTAAGCGGATGCTCCATTATTTCGCCCCTTACTACAAACTTCCTTCAAGAAGTACATTTAGCCATCAGGTGCTTCCTTCCCTATACAGAAAATGTCGTGCTGAAATGCAGATTGTGATGGCAAGGGCAAAGGGGAGGAGCATCCATCTCACCACTGATGTTTGGACTAGTATGAATGCAATGCATGCATATTTGTCTCTAACAGCACATTGGTGGCAGCTGGATGAGGCATTAATACCTGTAAGCAGCATTGGCAGTGGCAGCAGTAGCACCAGCAGCTCCAAAAAGGTTTCGCCAGGATACCATTGGGCTTTACTGCATGCTCAAGTGCTAGACAAGAGCCACACTTCAGAAAATATCTTACACGCAATTCAGGGGATGATGGAAAGATGGAATGGGCTCCTTAGAAGCAGTGATATGGAATGCTTAAATGGATATTTCATTACTGACAATGGTTCCAATATTATTAAGGCTCTGGCTGATGGTGGATTCAACGGCATCCGATGCTTTGCACATACCCTGCATCTGATAGTGAGGGATGCTTTGGGGCTTAGTGGCAAGGAAGGTGGTACTAGTTGTAGTAGTCAACTCCTGAAGCGGTTGATTGAAAAGTGTCGCAAAATAGCTGGGCATTTCAACCGCAGTGTAAAAAGTGGGAAGCAACTCAGAAAGAGGCAAATAGCAGTTGGCGCACCTTTGCACAACCTTCTTCAGGATGTGTCTACCAGATGGAATTCCACCTATCTTATGTTGGAGAGGTTGTCTGAACAGCAGACACCTCTTCATGATTTGGCAATGGCAACTGAAATTGGATTGGAAAATCCTCTTGGATGTCAGGACTGGACAAACATTGCACAGATGGTGCATGTCCTCAAGCCTTTCAAAGTATATACTGATGCATTGAGTTCAGCTAATGCCACTTTGGGTGGTGTCATCCCTGTAATAAACTATCTGGAGGAGGTATTAGAGGAATTTCTGCATCAGCCAGATTTCTCTAAGGAAGTGTTAATGCTTGTTAAATGCTTAAAAGAGCAAGTTCAAAAAAGATTGAAACCTCTCATGCAAAGGGATTGCTATATGTTAGCCACGATGTGTGACCCACGTGTGAAAGGCAGTATTGCTCTCAAGAACAATGCTCTTATACATTGGAAAAAAAGTTGATTACAATGGTTGAAAACATAATGTCAAACAGGGTCTGTTCCACTGGTAACGATGAAAAAGAATTAGTATCATCCTCTCAGTCTCCAACTCCATCCTGCTCAAGTACTAGTATGATCAGCTGCTCCCCTACCCCTTCCATGACACATCAAATTATTAGTCATTCCAAGTTTAATGAACTGGCTGCCATGTCACAAGCAATTGCATCAGCTGTTGGCAGAAGAGTGACTACTGAGTCCTACCTGCAGGAGAATGTTTCAGAAGTGCATGTTAAGAGTTTTCTGTCTGAGCCAATTCAGAGCATGGACTCAGATCCCTTGAGATATTGGGCACAGAAAACTTCAATGTGGCCTGATCTTGCAATACTAGCACAGCACTTTCTTTCCTACCCGCCAACCAGTGTGCAAAGTGAAAGAGTATTTTCAATGACAGGGAACATAGTGAGTCCACACCGTGCACGTTTGTCTCCAGACTTAGTCGAGCAATTGGTTTCATCAAAACGAACTTTCCACTACTTGGGTATCCAAACTTTCCCTGTGACTGGGAGGAGTGAGCCTCTTGTCGAGGCCCGAGATCCAAGGTCAAGGGGTGGAAGAGAGGCTTGGCTCTATGCAGCTGTGCTCCCCGCATCGCTTGCTGGGGCACCCGGCAGTGCCGCTACCACAACACTGCTGCCTCTTGTGGCCCCCAAGAGAAGCCAGTCCGCGAGTCACAAGACATGAACACTCTGTCCTGCTGTGTCCCCGACACAGGCTTCTCACTCCCAGGCTCCTTTCCCCCAGTGTCCACCTCTGAGGCAGGCAAGTCCTCGCTGGGTTCCTCTGCCTCAGCGTCCATCTCCGACAGCATGATTGTGTGAATGAAGTATGAAAGAATTTCAGGCCAATACAATATTAAATTGCACTTACAGCGTACAAAGAGGTTGCTAGCTAAGTAGCTAGTGGCTGTACTAGTAGTAGCTACTAGCTAGCTATACCTGTTACTGTTATATCCCACTACTGTAACAATATATTGATTAAAAAAATATATACAAACACCCTTGAGTGTGTGTGTGTAGCTGTGTATTGGTAAAGTATGCAGAGATTGCAGAATAGAATAGATACACTTTGATACCAAAATTTTCCATGTGTCCTAGGAGCCCATTTAAAGCAGAGAATGTATTTTAATGCCTGTAATTCTGCCAGTCCCAGTATTGTTGTTCATAGCAATACTAAGTAATAGTAAAGTACTAACAGACTACAGGAACTAACTAACTACTACTAGTACTAGGACTAAGAAATCAGAATCATGTGGAACAAACAAAAGACCTTAAGAAATCCTAATAAAAAAAGAGAAAACTGAGCACCCAGAAGTTGTACATTTCTGAAGGATTTTTTGTTCATGATTCTGCTTTCTTCTTACTCCTATTTTAGTATCACAAGCATTACATTTTCTGCTTCAAATGGCTGTCTTGGTCATGCAGCAATTTTTGGCATCGACGTGTGAGTCATTGCAGTAGCTTGAGTGCTGCACACACTGCACAGTGCACAATATTGCATTGGCCAGGTTGAAAGATGTGTGAATGGTCAGTAGCCATGGTTGAAGCCTTGACGTTGGCGCTACTGCTCACAAGTATACAACTTGTGCTAATTCAGCCAGACTGAATGTTTTATGGAAGTGTATGACTGACTTAGTTACTACTTCTAGTACAAAAACACTGAAATTTGTTGGATTATAATAGACGTACATCCGTATTCCGTACATGTCTGCTCTCTGTAATTTAGTAGTACCATACTATTTAATTTTGGAATAATTAATTATTAGTTAAATAACTGAGAAATAATATATAAAAAAGAACAAACAAACATTTTCAATAACGTATATAATTTATTAACAAATTTTACTAAAATAAAAAATATATATATTTCTTTATTTGCAATAAAAAAAAAAACTAAAACTGAGGAGGAGTCCAGGGCAAGGCGAAATATGATGCCTTGACTTCATGATGTTGCAGCAGGGTCAGACTCATGTGGAGAGGAGGTGCCGCCCCCCCGGAGGAGCCTGCTCTGGAGCAGAGGGAACTGGCACCTCCTCCTCATGAGGCATCTCGTGAGGAGGAGAAGCCATTTCCCTCTGCTCCTGAGGGGCCTCCTCCAGGGCTGACAACCTCCCCTCCACATTGCTGACACTGTCCTGCACATCTGTGACCTTCTGCTGCAACATCATGAAGTCGGCATCATATTTCGCCTTGAACTGCCATACTTCCTGCAGGATCTCCTCCAGCTTTGAAAACTGTGCACAACATTTACAGCTAGGAGGAGATCCTGCAGGAAGTACGGCAGTAGTGGTGCTGGTGCTGGTGCTGGCACTGCTGGGCTGCCGGGCTGCCGGAGGTTCCTCTTGTCCTATAAAGAAATGTAAAAAAAAAAAAATTCAACATGAGACACAGAACAATACATTACATATATAGTCATATATGGCAAATAAATAAGCAAATACTGGATGCGTGCAAGCAAGTTTATAAAATAATCTACCCCTTACTTATTTTTCTATAACCCTCAAGGTCAATAAACTGAGGAGTCCATCGCAGGGGAGAAGGAGGAAGGGGGAGAGTGGAGGGATATCAAATCAATCAACATAGATTAGAGATAATACATAATTTGAAGGATTGGAAGGAGAAATAATAGAGTCACTCTCAGGTTAGACAGAATATGATGGTAGGAGATACACTACAAACCTCTTCTTTTCTTTCTCCTTCCATTCTTTAGTTTACTCTCAAAGCCACTCAGTGTCATTTAATATACACAAATAAATAAATACACACATCCCCACATTCCCCAACCACTATAACTGACTGATATAAAAAAAAAGATTTTGGTTTTCAGCCTCAGATAATATACTACTGTACTGGCCAAGATATATTATTACCTAGACCACTAGCCCTTGCTGGTGCCTCCGTCCTCCTTTGGTGGCAGCTCTGCCTCCTGCTAGGCCCAGGAAGCCCCGCCTCGTCCCTGCCTGGGTGTGGTTCTGTACAAGACAAATCATTCAGAGAACAACAGTTAAAATTTTAAAAACAAGAATGAGATCAGACACAATGATTTATTCACTGTTATAGTAAACAAACATAATTAAACACAAATTCCATTACAATTAATTGAATAATATTTGTGTAATGTGTTCTTGTGTAATATTCTGAAAACAACCTACCAGGCAAGGGACGGGTCAAGGTTCGGTGAACCTCCTCGAGCATCCTACTCTCGTGCAGTCGCAAATGGCGACCTGAAAATTAGAGGAATATACAGGAAAAAGAATAACATTGATTAATTATTACAACATGCCCATGTTTTGCCTTGACCTACTAGATTATTTTTATGCAACATACAAAAGTTAGTAAAAACAAAATACTATTTAATTTATATTTCAATGTGGCATTCAAAATCCCAAATACCACCATTTGAAAACGATAAATAAAATTATCTGTGGTATATTATTGATATTTATATTTCCTTTGTAGTCTAGTTATTAGTAAGTATTAGTAATAGTATAGTATAGGGTAAGGGTGGTACACTAGAAGCTAGCTAGCTGCTAGTATTTCTGTTCTATTATAATTTTAAGTAAATATATTTTAACTGTTATAGTAGCTATTACTTATATAATTATAAAGTAATAACTCACTCTATGCTACTAGCTACTGTAGCTAGTATTACTATCATACTCTATTCAATTTTCATGACAAAATAATATACATAATTTATAATTAAACAAGCCGTAAAGCCCGTTAAAACGGGCTACATCCCTCTGTCTCTCACCTCCCCCTCATTCTCTCTCCCCTCACTCTTCACCACCCCCCTCCCCCACCCACTCCTCTCCACCCTCCCTCTCCTCTCACTCAGTCCCCCCTCTCCCTCACTCCCTCCCACTCAGTCCCCCCTCTCCCTCCCTCCCACTCACTCAGTCCCCCTCTCCCTCCCTCCCACTCACTCAGTCCCCCTCTCCCTCCCTCCCACTCAGTCCCTCCCTTCACCCACCTCCATTTCCTCCCGGCGCCGTAAGCGCGACTTCCCGCAACCCTCACCCGGCTCCATTAACTCCTCCCGCTCCTGCCGGCAGATCTCGGGGGGGGGGGTCACTCCCGCGCGCGCGGCAGTGACCCCCCCGAGATCTGCCGGCAGATCTGGGGAGAAGTAGCGGCACCGAGCGCGCGCGGTGCCGCTACTTCTCCTCCTGCTCCTGCCGGCAGATCTCGGGGGGGGGGCGCGGGAGTGACCCCCCCCCCCGAGATCTGCCGGCAGATCTGGGGAGGAGAAGTAGCGGTGCTACTTCTCCTCCCGCTCCTGCCGGCAGATCTCGGGGGGGGGGGGGCGCGGGAGTGACCCCCCCCCCCGAGATCTGCCGGCAGATCTGGGGAGGAGAAGTAGCGGTGCTACTTCTCCTCCCGCTCCTGCCGGCAGATCTCGGGGGGGGGGGGGGGCGCGGGAGTGACACCCCCCCCGAGATCTGCCGGCAGATCTGGGGAGGAGAAGTAGCGGCACCGCGCGCGCGCGCGGCGCCGCTGCTTCTCCTCCCGCTCCTGCGGCCCCACCGCCATTTTTTTTTTTCTGACCAACGTCCTTGCCCGCACATGCGCAGTAGAGCTGCGCTCTACTGCGCATTTGCGGGCCGTCGGTCACAGGCCATTTATAAGGTAGATAATATGACCAACATTATTATTTCTCACCTTTCTTCTTGAGGTCTTCAACCTCACGAGGGTAGGATGCCCGCCGGCAAAACTCCTCCTGGAGAGAGACCCAGGCAGCACTCTCCCTTTCAAGGTTTGGCCTGCTGCCTTGGGGGGTGTAATGTCATTTTCTCATCAACCCTCATGTTATTTTACTAACTGCTATTGTATTTTATTTATTGTCATTTTCTATTGCCATTTTTCATTGATATTTATTGTTGTTTATTTATTAATTATTTATTAATTGTTATTGCATTTATTTTCATTTATTAATTGTTATTTATTAATTGTTAGCATTGTTATATATATATATATTTTCTCTGTTTCTTGGATTAACTATGTTCATTGTAAACCGCTAACTTGAAGCGATAGTTACTGTTCATTGTAAACCGGGGTGATATGTATATTATACAGGAACCTCCAGTATATAAATCCTTAAATAAATAAATAAATAAAAAATAAATCCAGGAGGATGAGCTGGGCCAGGAGGTCCACGTCTGCCCGGGTAAAGCGGGGCTTCCTGGATCTGTCTTTAGAAGCTGCCACCTTGGAGGAGGACGGTGGGGAGGACTCAGACTCCCTCTCCCTGTCCTCGCCAGACTCCCTTTCATGTTCCATCCTACCATGAGAAAATAAAAAAGAAGATGAAAAAAAGTATGTGCTATAGGACAGCTGTTTGTTCAGAAGCTCACACACTAATACAGGGAAGCCAGCCTCTCACTAGTAATGCAGGGAGGGAGCTGTCTCAGCCTTCGCCATCCTGCCCCCCCCCCCCCCCCCCCTAGTGACACTGACAATGACAATCTCTGTTACACTTTTTTTTCCAGTAAATTAGCATAAAATAAAATGAAGTACTTTGTGTGTTAACTTTTAATTTCCCCTAATGTAACTTCATTTAATATTATTTTTATATTATTTTATGCTACTTTACCGAAAAAAAGTGCATTAACTATTTAACTTAACCAACTAAGTAACTAGTAAAGTAATACTGTAGAATAACTAAAACAAAACCTTATATATATACTTACAGTGGTAGCATGTAGTGAGCTGTTCACTTCAATATTCAATCTCTTGAGTCTCTTGTAATTTTATTTATTAGTGCGTGTATTTGAAGCAAAATGGCCCCTGGGGACCCCACAGAGCATGCTCAACATAATGCGCACTAACATTTAGTTAGTGCGCCCACATATGCATTGTACGCACTAACTAAATGTTAGTGCGCACTAACTCCGGATGAGTTAAAGTAATGGTTCTACATTCCCATTGGCTGTCTTCAAGGTGAAGCGAACCAGTGGGAACCCAGAACCATACCTCTAGCTAATGAACTTCTTAAAAGTTAAAACATATCAATTTATAAGTTGCAGTTTATGTTAATGCGCACTACCGGGGCGTTAGTGCACACTAACACACCGCTAGTGCGCAGTATGCCCGTTAGTGCACACTAACTCCATTCGTCAAAAAAAAAAAAAAAACGACACGTGGGAAAACTAAATTTTTAAACGAAGCAGCCGACCGAAGCCCGACCCGATACCTAAAAACGATGCACATCTCTAATGTTGGGCTTGTCCCATTAAGCTATGACTATCTATATGTTCAGCCATTTTGATCATTTTTTCCAGCACTGACATCAGATTCACTGGTCTGTAGTTTCCTGGATCACCTCTGAAACTCTTTTTAAAAATTGGCATTACATTGACCACCCTCCAATCTCAAGGTACCATATACCATAGCTGATTTTAACAATAGATTACAGACTAATAATAATAAGTCTACAATGTTTCAGTTCTTTCAGTACTCTGGGATGCATTCTTTCCGATCCAGGTGATTTCCTACTCTTTAGTTTGTCAATTTGCCCTATTACATCTTCCAGGTTTAGTTAGATTTGTTTTGTTTCCTCTGAATCATCACCTTTAAATATCACTTCTGGGATAGGTATCTGCCTTATATCCTCCTCAGTAAAAACTGAAGCAAAGAAATCATTTAATCTCTCTGTTATGGCCTTATCCTCCATTAGTGCAAGATTTAATAAAAGTCCTTTTTTACTGATCCATCTCTTTGTGTCCATTGCTGTTAACAAAGTCTTTAGCAATTTCAGTATTTTAAGCTTATAAAAGGCTATCTTCATGATATGCTTAACCTGTGTTTTGAGAGTTAGTTTTGAATCCAATATTACACAAAAATTTCTAGCTTCAAAGATGATTGGCATTGAAACTTCCTCATATACTATGTTTGGTAAATGATCCACAAAAGAGTGATTTTTTTTACATATTTAGCACCAGTTTATTCTTATTCAGCCAGTTGCTGAGAGTATCAAAATACATTTGGAAGGGTAAAACTGGAAAAATGCCTCAACAGCACATAGGAGCCAATATAATAAGACATGCACTGAAATCATCTGTGCGGATTTTTTTTTGCATGCATGGCAAAAACCAGCAGCAGTGCAAGATGTATTAATGGCCACATATGCTAATTAGATATGTGCATAAAGTCTACATACACCAAACACATGCATCATAATATGCGCAGTAAAGCACGCTCATGGCCCTATGTAGAAAATCATGTAGACATCCGCCCAGAAATCCACATGGACACCCATCGGCATATGAATACCCACGATTGATTCTCAGGGTTAAAGGCTTTCTTTTTTCAAAAAATGAATAAATTAGAGGTCCGGAAGTTGATGTGAAGGTAGGTAGAGCAATATCTAACCCCTTCATGATTGGGCTCCAACCGCCAGCCACAGTGTAAAATGCAGAGCAGTGATTTGCCTCAGTGAGAAGTTGCCTTCTCTCTACCAGTTCCATCCACCACTCGGCTGATGTTACGCGTGCTGTCCGCAGCAGACACGCGGCAAGACCCCCTCACCTTTCCACAAGGACTCCAGTCTCTGGTTCCTCCTCACTAGCCTGGCCGCAGCCCCGGATGATGTCAACCTCTTCATAGTATTTAAGCTCAGGCCCTGCTCCATAGCATTGCCTTTGCAACAGGTCTCCTCACTGATCGAGTACTCGTTGCTGCTAAGAGATTGTCCCAGTTCCTGTTTCCTTGTTCCTGCCCTGCCTATGCTTCGGATTGATTACATGGACTTTGACTTCACTTTGGCTGACTACGCTCAGCCTATCCCCAGACCCAGACCTCTGCTTCACCTGACTACGCTACAGCTTATCTCCAGACCCTGACCTTCGCTTTGTCCGACTATGCTATTGACTTCTCCATGATCAAACCTTAGCTTCCATTTACTACGCTATTGACCATCTCCGTGATCAGACCTCAGCATTGCTTGCCACAGCCCCTGGATTGCCGCCGGCCCTGACTCAAGCCTACCATTGGATGTCTCTTCTGCCTACTCCCTGGATGTGGACTTATCAGGCTTTGGCCTACCTTTGCTTGAATGCCCTCAGTCTGCCTTTGTTCCATTGGTGCCCAAGTTTCCAGAACCTTACCCAGTCCAGAGTAGGACTACACCATCCCTCGCCTTTTGTGTCTGGGCTGAACTAACTTCTTTTTTTTTTTTTAATTTTTTAATTTTAAGAGTTTTAACAAAATTATAACAAGCATTACATCTTGCTATGGAAATACAGTGCAATTCCAAGTAATTTAAATTTGAAATGAATTACATTATTCTATCATAAATTTGCACTACAAAATATAAGAAATATGGGGAGGACAGCAAACAAGAGCGGTATTTAGCAAATTTATAAGGTTAATACAGATCGCCAAGTAATTAAGACATAACCATTTAATTTTTTTTGCAGACCACTTCTGTTTTATCTCTGGGTATGAGATTCCAAAAAGGCTCTTTACTGATCTATTTCAAAGAAAATATAATTGGAATTATTATCGTATATGACACATTTACAAGGATAACGTAATATAAACTTCGCTACTAACTTTATTACATCTGAACTAACTTCTCTTGCTATTCTATATCAAGGCCCACCTAAGTCCTGCCAGCCCCGGCACCCAAAGGCTCAACCCGCGGGGAATGAGAGTGGGTATAGGTGAAACACCAGTGGCCTCTGCCTATCAGCCCACTCCACTTGCCGATAATGGGTCCTTACCTACATGTTGCGTCAACCTCACCTTGGCCCAAGGGTCCACCTCCGATGCAACAGCTGACCCACAAAAGCATCAAGAAACTGTCTCCACACCAGAAATTTCACTTAACTTCTGCCCTGACCCAGGCACTAAAAATCCACATTAAAAACCCACATTAACCCGATCTCCCTGCTTGCACAGCTCCTCCTTTGCATGCCATTAGCATGCAGTCATGCAGAACAAGCCTCGGGTTGGTAAGTGGGTTTATACGTGAAATTTATTTCCCACGCACAAACCCTTATGACATACCCATCTAGGCTTTGCATGGGAAACTGCACGTATAAACATGTACACAGTGCCTGATAAAACAAACAGCAGCATTACCGCTGCTTATTACAGCAGCCCCATAGTATATAAAACTGAATGTCATTAGTGTATATAAAATAAACAAAGCATTTGTAAGATATTTCCTAATGGTGACAGATAAATATTGAAAAGGACAGAAGACAGTATACAGCCTTGTGGCATACCAGATGTTAATAACTTTTATGTGGAGGAGGAATTACCCTTTAGAACATGCTGCTTTGTGTCCCACAAATATGATTCAAACCATGATAACATCAGACCACTCATACCAATTTGATGAAGATAATTACTAGCAATTAATGACTTATGGTGTCAAAAGCTGCTGAAGTGTCTAGCTGACCTACAATGGAAGATTCACCATGCTCTAAGTTACCAAAAAGAGTGTCCAACCATGACAGCAGAAATGTCTCTGTGCCGTGTGCTTTTCCGCACCCATATTACTGGAAGTCAGGAACAACATGTTCCTCCATCAATTCATCCAATTGCTGGAGAACACATTTTCCAGCATTTTTCCCAAGGGTGGAGGATTAGAAATTGGGTAAAAATTTGATAAACGTTCTGCTGAAAGAGCTGGGTTCTTTCACACGGGCCAAACAGTCGCTATTTTGCACTGAGGTGGAACATACTCATCAACTGATGACTGATTTACAGTCTCTATTATAAATTCAAAAGCTACATCCTTAAGGCCCTTTATTATAGAAAAAGGTCAAGGATCAAGCTGAGCGTGCCTGGACTTTAGACTCCCAGTGACTGACTTGTTCTCTTTTAATGAAACTCATCTAAAAAGGAACCAACTAGTTGGCCAGTGACATACTGGCCAACTAGTTGGCCAGTATGTCAAAACCCAAAAAATCCAGCTTAGAGCAGCTGAAAGACACTGGCGCAAACACCCCTCTCCTGCCACAAAAACCACCTATTACCAACTCATGCACACGTATAGAAACGCCATTCAAACAACCAAAAAAGAATATTATGCTAAAAAAATTCACCACCTCCAATTCAACCCAAAGGCACTATTCACCCTAGTCTCAAACCTCACCAAACCCAACATGTCTACACCCCAAGTCCCCTCCACACAGACCCGATGCAATGAAATTGCCCTCTTCTTTAAGAACAAAATATCCAACATCACTGCCAAGTTCACCCCTAATACCAAAAACTCCCCTAACACCAACAGCATAACCCCCCCACCCCACACACAGCCACCATCCTCCCTTCGTTTGAACCCTCCTCAACTCTAGAAATAGAGAACATCTTAAAAAAGATGAGACCTTCCTCCCATCCCTCGGAACCATCCCAACTAAACTTCTCCTCGCTATTCCTAAAACAATAGCCACCACACTCTCCAAAATCGTGAACTGCTCCCTAGAACACGGCCTGGTCCCTAACTCACTGAAACAAGCTGTGGTCAAACCCATTCTAAAAAAACCCTCCCTTGATCCCTCCAATCTATCTAACCTCCGTCCTATCTCCAATCTCCCTTTCCTCTCCAAAGTCATTGAGAAACTAGTAAACTCCCGTCTCTCTGAATACCTAGAACAATCCAATATACTCCTACCAACACAATACGGTTTCCGAAAACACCTTAGTACGGAATCCCTACTCCTCTCCCTTACAGATACAATCATCAAAGGAATGGATGCCGGTAACTCCTACCTCATTGCCATGCTAGATATTTCCGCCGCTTTCGACACCGTAAATCACAACATTCTCATCAACACCCTCATCAGTATAGGAATTTCAGGTACTGCTCTTTCTTGGATAAAGTCCTTCCTCCAAAACCGTACCTACACAGTCCTCACAGACAATTTTACATCCCCTCCTGTTAATCTCGACTGTGGCATTCCCCAAGGATCCTCCCTCTCTTCCACCTTATTTAATATTTACATGTTCCCCCTTACAAACCTCCTCTCCAACCTTGGTATCACACATTTCATCTATGCGGATGATGTGCAAATCCTCATCCCTTTCAAAAACTCTGTTCTCACTGCTATCCAAAACTGGAACACCATTCTCGCCTCAATAAACCAGCTCCTCACTGACATGCACCTAGCCCTCAATCCGCAAAAAACTGAGCTCCTCCTCGTCTCCTCTAGACATGCAGCCACACCCACTCTCTCCACCCTACATTCCCCCAACCTTCTCTCTGACACAAGAAACCTGGGTGTTATATGGTTTGAAGGTTAGTTGGTTATCAAGTATATCAAATCTATCCTTAGCAGCTGCTATTTCAAACTACAAACCCTCAAAAAACTCAAACCCCTTCTCTACTTTTCCGATTTCCGTACAGTACTCCAATCCATAATTTTTTCAAAAATTGACTACTGTAATGCTCTCCTACTTGGACTCCCTTCTACCCACATCAAACCTCTACAACTCCTCCAAAACGCTACTGCTCGCATCCTCACCAATGTCAATAAGAGAGCCCACATCACTCCCACCCTCATTGATCTCCACTGGCTTCCCATTCACTCACGAATTATTTACAAGACCCTCACCCTCATCCACAAAAGTATTACTAACGAACACTACAACTGGCTAAACCCACCCTTCCTCCCTCGTACCTCCACAAGACCCACCCGTGCTTCCCTCCGTGGAACCCTTATCCCTCCCTCCATAAAATCCACTAGACTCATCTCCACCACCAATAGAGCCCTTTCCCTTGCAGGCCCCTCCCTCTGGAACTCTATGCCTCTTGACCTACGTACCGAAACCTCCACACCTACTTTCAAAAAGAAACTCAAAACCTGGCTTTTCCTCCAAGCATACCCCCTTTCCTCATCAGCTCCACCAACTAACATGCTAGCCCAACCCTCATCTCTCTCCAACATCCCCCGTTCAGGTCCTACACCCAATACCCTCCCCTTCTAATGATTCATACAATTTTGTATATAACAAGTGTACATATTTCTCCCTCGAATCCCAATTCATATCTTATCCCCCTGTGTCTGTTTGCACCCTCCCCCTGCCCCCCCATTTGTCTCGACTACCCCCCTCCATCCCTCCCTTTAGTTATTTAGTTATTTATTCTGTTACTGCGTTTATGTTATACACCGTTCTCTGTAAAGGCTACGCCTATATATCTTTTGTTGTAAGTTACTTGTAAACCGGCACGATGTGCAAACGGTTGCCGGTATATAAAATTAAATAAATTAAATAAATAAATACTGGCTGGGGAAATTTCATCCCCTTTGAAAGCTTTGTTGGGATTTTAAGGAACTTGCCCTCAAATTAATTAGCCATGACTAGACGGCTTAGATAGAACATGTTTAGAGAATAATTTATATGGGCGATTAAAGGAGTTTTCCATTTTTAAAGCCACAAACTCACATTTTGCTTTCTGACAGATAGAATACTCCTACAATTGCTAAACATACTGGCATATTGTTGCTTAGACGTATCATCTCATTTCTTCCTTTATATCCTGTCGGTCTTTCTAAGTGTTTTTCTTTCATTCATAAGGTCTTGAGAAAATAAGTCCTCTCATTTACAATCATATCTAACCTGAACCTCTCTCCATGAGGCTAAGTTACCATGTGTTCTGTAATGTAGAATCAAACAAAACACTAATCCCATAATGAATATATTTTTCACTATAACACACCTAGGTAACCTTGTTACTAAGGATTTTAAGACCTTTATACATAGAAATCTCTTACAACTGCTTTGTATGGCATGTACATAATCTTGCACATTTCCAAGAATGAGTCATGGTTAAAGTAGATAAGTCACAAAACAATCCAAACATTTCCCAGGGAGATAACTCCAAAATTAAGCAAGCAAAAACACTGGTTCAAAAATGGTTCAGTTTATGTGAACAAAATTAAGTACCCTAAACACATTGCACATGCACAAAATAAATTAAATATCTCTCTATAAACGAAAGGGGAAAATCTCAGACAATAAGCACCAAAGTTAAAAGACTAATTAGTGCCCAAAATATATTTTTTTTTTTTACTGCCATCACATTTTCAAAAGAATTCCTCCTTTCTTTTGTATTTTTTCATCCTCAAAACTTGTGAAGTCTTCTAATCCCAACACAAGCAAAAAAAAAAAAAAAATGCAGTTCTCAACTCTGGTTGAGAAGTGATTGAAGACATCCTCTGAATTATCAGAAATCTCCCTCTGCACTTATGTGGCAAACATGTAGTACATATGTATATCCCATGGGGCAGATCTGATTCACTAAAATGGTATTATAGTCATGAAGTCAAGTCTCATAAGAACATAAGAAATTGCCATGCTGGGTCAGACCAAGGGTCCATCAAGCCCAGCATCCTGTTTCCAACAGAGGCCAAAACCAGGCCACAAGAACCTGGCAATTACCCAAACACTAAGGAAATAGCCACTGCTATTAATTGCATCAGTAGCATGGGATCTTCTAAGTAAACTTGATTAATAGCCGTTAATGGACATCTCCTCCAAGAACTTATCCAAACCTTTTTTGAACCCAGCTACACTAACTGCATTAACCACATCCTCTGGGAACAAATTCCAGAGCTTTATTGTTCATTGAGTGAAAAAGATTTTTCTCCGATTAGTCTTAAATGTGCTACTTGCTAACGTCATGGAATGCCCCCTAGTCCTTCTATTATTCAGAAGTGTAAATAACTGATTAAAATCATGAGAGGTCTTGAACGAGTAAATGTGAAAGACCTCTGTCATATCCCCCGTCAGCCAAGCTGAACAGCCCTAACCTCTATCATTTTGGTCGCCCTTCTCTATACCTTCTCCAGTGCAAATATATCTTTTTTGAGATGCGGCAACCAGAATTGTACACAGTATTCAAGGTGCGATCTCACCATGGAGCGATATAGAGGAATTATGACATTTTCCGTTTTATTAACCATTCCTTTCCTAATAATTCCTAATATTCTGTTTGCTTTTTTGACTGCTGCAGCACACTGAGCCGACGATTTTAAAGTATTATCCACTATGATGCCTAGATCCTTTTCCTGGGTGGTAGCTCCTAATATGGAACCTAACATTGTGTAACTACAGCAAGGGTTATTTTTCCCTATATGCAACACCTTGCACTTGTCCACATTAAATTGCATCTGCCATTTGGATGCCCAATCTTCCAGTCTTGCAAGGTCCTCCTGTAATGTATCACAGTCTGCCTGTGATTTAACTACTCTGAATAATTTTGTATCATCCGCAAATTTGATAACCTCACTCGTTGTATTCCTTTCCAGATCATTTATATACTGAATGACGGTATATAAAACTCAAATAAAACAAACAAACAAATAAATAAATAAATAGACATATTGAAAAGCACCGGTCCAAGTACATATCCCTGAGGCACTCCACTGTTTACCTTTTTCCACTGAGAAGATTGACCATTTAATCCTACTCTCTGTTTCCTGTCTTTTAACCAGTTTGTAATCCACGAAAGGACATCGCCTCCTATCCCATGACTTTTTAATTTTCTTAGAAGCCTCTGATGAGGGTCTTTGTCAAAAGCCTTCTGAAAATCCAAATATACTACATCTACTGGTTCACCTTTATCCACATGTTTATTAACTCCTTCAAAAATATGAAGCAGATTTGTTAGACAAGACTTCCCTTCGGTAAATCCATGTTGACTGTGTTTCATTAAACCATGTCTTTCTATATGCTCTATGATTTTGATCTTGAGAATAGTTTCCACTATTTTTTCCCAGCACTGAAGTCAGGCTCACTGGGCTATAGTTACCTGGTTCACCCCTGGAGCCTTTTATAAATATTGGGGTTACATTGGCCACCCTCCAGTCTTCAGGTACAATGGATGATATTAATGATAGGTTACAAATTTTAACTAATAGATCAGAAATTTCATTTTTTAGTTCCTTCAGTACCCTAGGATGCATACCAGCTGGCCAAGGTGATTTGCTACTCTTTAGTTTGTCAATCTGGCCTACTGCATCTTCCACGTTCACAGTGATTTCGTTCAGTTCGTCTGACTCATCATCCCTGAAAACCATCTCCGGAACTGGTATCTCTCCAACATCCTCATTAGTAAACATGGAAGCAAAGAATTCATTTGGTCTTTCTGCAATGGCCTTATCTTCCCTAAGAGCCCCTTTAACCCCTTGGTCATCTAACGGTCCAACCGACTCCCTCACAGGTTTCTTGCTTCGGATATATTTTAAAAAGTTTTTATTATTAATTTTTGCCTCTGTGTCCATCTTCATTTCAAATTCTCTCTTCGCCTGTTTTATCAATGTTTTACACTTAACTTGACAATGCTTATGTTTTATCCTATTTTCTTCAGATGGATCCTTCTTCCAATTTTTGAAGGATGCTTTTTTGGCTAAAATAGCCTCTTTCACCTCACCTTTTAACCATGACGGTAATCGTTTTGTCTTCCTTTCACCTTTCTTAATGTGTGGAATACATATGGACTGCGCCTCTAGGATTGTATTTTTAAACAATGTCCATGCCTGTTGAACACTTTTAACCTTTGCAGCTGCACTTTCAGTTTTTTTCTAACTATTTTCCTCATTTTATCAAAGTTTCCCTTTTGAAAGTTTAGTGTTAGATCTGCAGATTTACTTATTGTCCCCCTTCCAGTTATTAGTTTAAATTTGATCATGTTATGATTACTGTTGCCAAGTGGCCCCACCACCGTTACCTCTCTCACCAAATCCTGCGTTCCACTAAGAATTAAATCTAAACTTGCTCTCTCTCTTTTTGGTTCCTGATCCAATTGCTCCATGAAGCAATCATTTATTACATCCAGGAACTTTATGTCTCTAGCAAGTCCTGATGTTACATTTACCCAGTCAATATTGGGGTAATTGAAATCTCCCATGATTAATAACATATATAAATCATATTGAAGAACATATAAAAAAGATATTACTCTGTAGATCTGTAGAAAAAAATAATTAAGATGGCCTACCTGCAGGGCTTTAGGAAACAGACTCCTATGCTACCATCAAACTGATGTCTCCTTACTGGTACCACAAATTATTTTTAGCATTTATTACTCTTCGCAGTCTTAGACCAAGATATCTACCCTGGTCTAATATAACCAGAATAGTTTGTGGCATAGTTCCACACTGTATTAGACATATAAGCACAAATGCAAAAACAGCAGCTGACAGCATTACAGGTTTAGTAAATCAAATTTACAAGCCATCAAGATAGCTAGAGTGCACCCCTAAACCAATCAAAAAAAGTAATAAAAGCTCACTTACAAATATTCATCCCCATGAAAGCACGCAGAAAGGGGCAGGCCCCTTGTAGGGTCTGCCAGGCAGCAGCTTGCCTAAGGGCCACTCTTTTATGCAGGTTTCTGGCGATAATGGATGACATCATGTGTTGGACATGGGCTCATTCCCTTCAGCAGCAGACCAGGTTAGCAATTTTATGGAGATAAAGTACCTTGCGCAGAGTTAACCTTTCCAGTAAAAGCTTGCAATAGTCCGAGGCGGAATTGAGGAGATTCACTCACAAACCAAATTCATATAAAGTTCAGATATTTTTTTTTTCTTTGATGTTCTAGTCCTCAGTTTACAAAGGCAAACTAGACCCTAGGGCTTAAATAATGGGTCGATTTTAAAAGGAGCACACGGCCGTTATTGTGCACCTGGTTCTTGGCGCGTGCACATGGACGCGCCGGTTTTATTACATGTGCTGCCCTGGCCTGCCCCTTTGGAGAGGCCCAGCACTTGTGCGCGTACTGGGGTTTTTGCCTGTGGCCGGGCCCATTTTAAAATTCGCACGGCACGCAGAAGGCCCAGCCAAGCGAATATATCCTTGTTTTTTTACGTGCGCAGGCCTTTCAAACTCCGGGCTTAACTATCTTAAGAAGTTTTACATGTGACTAAACTGTTGTCTTTTTCACTGAGTGAGCAGTTACCCCATCCTTAATGCTTTTTTAGTCCTAATCTCTGCTCAACAAAGCAAAGACCTTTATTTTCTGGTTATGTGGGGAAACCTTTTCATTATGTATATTACATAGAGAATTAGCTCTTGAATAGGTAAGTGAATAGGCCGCAGAAAATTGTGTGGATAGCTATCATTAACAGTAGCTATCATTAATAACATGAAGATCTTTTAAGATATTTGTTAATGAGTGATGCTTTAAAAGAAATAGAAAATAATTTATTTTGTTTACTATAATCATTGGTACCCAATGAAACAACAATGCAAACCTTCAAAACAAAATTTAAAACATGGCTTTTCCAAAGAGCTTTCACAACAACCACCTAATACCCCTGCCGATGCTACCATGCAAAAAGACACTAGATAAGGACATATATGTGACTTATAAGTCACATCTCAATATTCACGTTATTATACAACAAGACACTCAACAAGACGTATTGTCGTAAATGACTCATACAACATCCTTTCCAAAGACTATACGTAGGTCGTACTGCCGTCACTGTTTCAGGTTTAATCTCCTAGTTAAGAATTTAATAAAGTGTAAGTTACAATGTTAAATAAGAGTTAATTTACATTATAACATCAATATAGTCTTATATAACATTGTAAACAGGAAGCCCCTTCTTCTTGAATACAGTTACAATGTAAACCGATGTGATATTCCAAAGTGAACACCGGTATATAAAAACGAATAAATAAATAAATTGTAATGAATCACTATGAGGCATGTGCACTAAATAATTTCCACATAGACCAAATGTGAGGAACACCCCCATATATCTGGCCGTATGTGTGGTGATTGTCTCAATGTTATGGTTATAACCAGGCAATGATAACCAGAGGAAGGATATTTGGTAGAAGGAGCTGAGGCTGTGATGTGAATCTGAGAGACTTTTACTCTCTAGGATATTAAGCAAAGCAATTCCAACCCCAGGTATTGTTATTAATATTATAAATGATTTTTGTTTGTTAGTTTGTAAAAGAACCAAAAATGCTAAAAAAAAATGATAATATGAACATTTGATGGAGGTATTGTACAGTTATGTTCTCGAAGGAGGAATTCTCGCTAACTATGAAGTATGCAGTGCCAGTTTAAGAAGTACATTTTTACATTGCATACGCTTGTTGAGAAATAAAATAGTGAACACTGTGACAAGGTCATGGTTTTGGCTGATGTTAATTTCATGAAAAGAATCAAAAGCATGATCACCATTTTTTAAAACCCTAAAATTAACACATATTGATAAATTTACAGACGGGCAGCTTAGCCGAGCTACAAAATTCTCTGTTGCTTTAAAGTTCCTACATAGATGTAATTGGTTAAACTATTTCCTATATTATGCCTCAGTTCATTCAAGTCAATGAGCTATTCATACTCAGGCAGGTGGGCTGAACAAACTGTGATTTACAATAGTCGTATAAAAAGAAAAAAGATTTATAAGGAAAATACTTTTCTTTCTTTTTGTCTCCATATCACAGCCATCAACAGGAAAGAGATTTGAGGATGATCATATCCGAAGGGGGATAAGTAGTGTGACAAGGTAATGAGGAGAGCCAGTGGAATGCTAGACTGCACAGAGAGAGGTCTAAAAGCAAATAACAATGCTTGTATTATCATCACCTCCTTTTTAAGGCCTAGCTTCTGAGACCTGGTGGGATCAGAGTCCAAGATGATTTGGCAGTAGCATGCTGCACTGCAATGAACTTCTTTTAGCCTTCAGCATAAGAACATTGCTCTGTAGTGTTCATACTGTATAGACAACAATTATCTCAGCTAATCATATTGTCTTAACTCCTAAAAGTGAACTGACAAGCTCAGTTGACCAATAGGCCTTATCCTAATTTGACCAATAGGCCTTCTGCTCATTTGTAATCCATGATGCTTCATCTACCTGTAATGACCTTTCAATTTTTCATGACTCAAAATGGAGGCCATACATAATGAATACAGATTACACTTTGATTAAACATGTAGTGCACATTGTGACATTACTCTTGTTATTAATGGCAATGGTTTGGCAAATTCTCAGGAAAACAGTGCAGAGAGCAATATATTCTGCTGAAATATAAATTCAGATTGGAATAGTAATTACTGTGCAACAGAAAGCATCAATTTCCTATATTCTAACCTTTGTTAGTAAAACAATATCACTACTGTTATGCCATATATTATACAAATTATAGTACTTATCTGTGCTCTATACCTCTGTTTGTAAAAGAAAAGAACAAAATATCAATTTTCTCAGTACAAGAATTGCTTTAAATATTTCAGTCACACCATACATTTTAGGAAAGTAAACCTGTGAAAGTTAGCCTGTGTTATATTTTATTTCAGGTGTTTAGCTTTTAATATAAAAAGAAAGTATTTTGCATTCTCAAATAGCATTGAATTAAACGCAAGTAGAAAATTAGAGGATAACTTTCGAACAACTCCATGCAGCCACATATATGTGTGTGTATATTTATTTATTTAAGGCTTTTATATACCTACTTTCTTGATACAAATCAAATCAACTCGGTTTACATCGAACAAGCAGTAACTATAAACAACCAATAACAAGAGACAATTTGAAAAGAGAATAAAGTTACATTATAACAAGGATATGTTAACTTGGAGTCGGAAATAAGAGAGGGCACGAAGAGAGGGTATAATATACAATGGAGTATATGAGGGAGGCGAGGAACAGTCCTCATAATAACTTTTAAACGTCCTTATAGTAGTAATTTGTATACATGATTTAGAGCTTGTTTATATGCATAATTGCTAGAACAGATTGAAATCAGACTGTTGGGTTGGTGTCGGGGAAGGCTCGGCAGAACATTCTCATTCTAAAAGTGTATATAGCAGCATGGAGAACTATGATAGTATTGTATGACCCGTGCGTATCAGATACACGTGTATTATAAATACACGTTATGTCTACTCCCATCATATGCATGTAAATATGCTTACACACAAATACATGCAATGCATTGAACGCACGTACCAATTTTTTAAAAATACAATTGTATATTTTACATGCAGAAAAAAGTACGACTTGCCTGCATAAAATCCAATTTGCACGCGGAAGTTATGCATGCATGTTTTAACTGAAATTACAAGCTTTCTGATACCTCCACCAGTTCTCCCATTCTCCAGCTCATTGAGATCCTCCTGGCTCTTCAGCCTGAACTCTCTCCAGTTCATCCAGATCTCCCATCCAGCCCAAGGTACACAATAAACAAGTCTGATATCAATTACACAAGATAATTAGTAGGTGTAAAATTATGCGAGTAGGTTGCCTAACATTCATGCATAAGTCTCTTATAAAATAGAAACTTATGTGCCTAATATTGGCCCCGCCTCAGAATGTTTTAGGCCACCCCTTTTTTCAAGGGGATATGTGTGCACAAAATCTAAAGTACACATATTGTTTATAAAATAGTGATTACGCAGGCACAAGCCTTGAGCCTGATTTCAAAAAGCATTTCCTCGAGTAAATGGCTTTTGAAAATTGCTATGATAGTATGTTACTTTTACGTACATAACTCCTTTGAAAATTACCTCCTAAAATGTGCCAATTTTATAACACAGTGCAGGAGTAAGTTCTGTGCGCCGGTCGGCTGCCAGCACGCATTGTCCTGGCGGGCACCAGCCCTGCTCCCCACCCCGCCCAGACCCCTGAGAAGTATGCCTGAACAGAAAACCAACATGGAGAAGGAAATCCCCAGAAGCCTCTGCGTGTCTTTGGCCTGCCTGGGCTGAATGGACTCTGAGTGACTTACAGAATGTCCCTGGATATCTATAGAAGCAGGCAAGCTGGCACCAGACAGGTGATGTCTATTCATAGAGTCACAAAGAAGAAACCACATGGGAGCTTCAGGCAATATTCTCAGGAGTTTGTAATCAACACAGCTACAGACTGTTAAACTCTTACTGGTCAAGTCAATTAACAGAACAAAGAAAGCCATGGGAAATGGGCTACATATCCTGGGAAGCCAATCAGGGTAGTTAGTGATGGTTTTATCATGTAGTTGACATTACAACTTATGTAAATGATCCTTTGGGCAGTCATGCAAGTCTCTAGAACCTTCTATCCTTTTCCTGTATTTGAATGTTATCTATAAAACAAGGGTCACTTCCTGTATCCAGGGAGAGCTGGTCAGATTGTAAGACTAAGGGCACCCAGTACCCAGCATCTCCCGAGAACACTTATATTGATTAATAAAAATACATTATACTTTTACTGAGTCTAAGTGTTCTTGTGTCCCTGGCCATAAGCATAGAGTGTGCTTTATACCCCGCTCCTGACCCACTCCTTTTTTTTTCAGCCCGGCACTTCCGCGTGTACTGGGAGATACGCACGTACCCGGGCCATTTTTAAAATGTGCTCGGCTCGCGCTCGGCCCGTTTTTTGCGCACGCCGAGCTTTAAAAATCTACCTTTATGTGTGTAAGTCAGGACTTCCCAAACCTGTCCTGGGGACCCCACAGCCAGTCAGATTTTTCAGGATGCCCACAATGAATATGCATGAGATAAATTTGCATTTACTGAGTTTCCCTGATAGGCACATTTATCTCATGCATATTCATTGTGGATATCCTGAAAACCCAACTGACTGTGGGGGGGTCTTCAGAACATGCTTTCAAGATTCATCCTTAATGCTTACATGCCCAGAGCAACTCTTAGAATGTACATCTCTGCAAGATAGCCAGGAAGACAATATATTATATTGTACTGGTTATTTGAATAGTGAAGCAGAGGAGATAACGTTTTGTTGGTCTTGCAGCAAACTGTCAGCGACACGAGTCTCTACCATAGTATGATTATATGCATAAAAATGAGTCATGCTCCACTTTGATTTTGCATGATATTTAAACATTTTGGATCTATACGGCAACAGAAAGATAAATGTCAGACTTCTGCAGTTATGTGTCAACATGTTCAGGCTAGGAGAGATAACACTGGCAAAAATTGTGAACTGTCTCATATCAGACCTGGGAATCTCTTTCAGTACCGCATGTGAATAATTCATTTTGATAGGGATTGAAGGCTTACGCTAGCTGATGTCTTGTTCCTGAACATTGACTAACAGGTTGCTTACTATTGGGCACTTCTTTCCAGGAAGAGCAGACCAATTTGCAGTTGATGAATCATATGTTTACATGCTTGGAAAGACTTGTTCAGAGGGTGTTTGTGAGTATATCTCTGGTCTGACAGTTATCACCTTCCATCTCAACTGAAATATGAAGGACACAGTTCAGTACACCTCTGTGATCATTCTCATTCTAAAAGTGGGGAACATAAAATAAAATCATTTAAAAGGATTCTTTCATTCAAACAGTGGCCAAGCACTAAAACTTGCACTATTTTTTAAAGTCCCATGGGACTGAAATACTACTAGCCTCCCTGCTAGATACTTTATGAAGCTACACAGATATTAGCTAAGAGAGTTTCAGCAATGCCTGTGCAGCTTGATATCTTAGTAACTTTTGGCACCATATGTCACAAGAAAATGATCAGTCATCTCTGTGTCCTCGAAGTTGGTGCTGTATAGTTTTAGAAAGGCAAAAAAGGTATAAACCAATGAGGACAGAGCATGTCTGAGTTGGAGAGAAATGTTCTTCCTGGAGAAATTTGAATTTAGGGATGTCCCAGGGGTTTACTTTATCCTGGATATTGGTCAACATCTATACCCAGCCTTAGGGAACTTTTTAACTGCACTGGAGATATCGTCTTTGTTTGGCACATGACATACAATTTGTCGGCCCGTTGAGTTGTGCAGAATGTTTGGAATTATCTTGGATTTCACTTCTGCGTACCACCCCCAGAGCAAAGGGCAAACTGATCGAGTAAATCAGGATCTCAAAGTCTTTCTGCAAGTCTATGTGAGCCAGCAGCAGGATAACTAGGCATTCCTCCTCCCGTGGGCCGATTTCTGCCACAATAACCACGTGAGCAGTTCCACCTGGTCCTTGCCCTTCTACATAGTATTTGGGTGCTATCCTCATGCAGCTAAGCCTGTCCCAGTCACTGTTACTTGCCCTGCAGTTATCTCAATGGGAACCGAACTTCAGGATCTCTGGCAGAAGATGCACCACCTCCTGGAGCAGGCAGCTGAATGGTTCAAGAAACAGGTGGACAGGAAACGTTACCCAGCACCCCAGCTACAACAGGTGACTTGGTATGGCTCAGAACAAAGAATCTATACCTAAGGATGCCTTCACTGAAGTTTGTGCCCAGGTTCATCAATCCATTCCCTACCCTGCAGTAGCTGGGACCAGTGGCTTGCAAACTAAAGTTACCCTTGTCCCTACAGATCCACAACATTTTTCACATGTCTCTGCTGAAACCCACAATTCTCTCATGGCTGGGCAGACCATCCCTCCAGCCCACTGCTGAAGAAGATATCAATATAAAGTCCAGGAAATCTTGGATTCCAGGAGAGTCCGGATCCAGATTCAACCTAATCTCCTAGAAAAACTATGGATCTGAGGAGAATTCATTGGAGCCAGCCTCCAACCTCCAAGTCCCCCAACTAGTATATAGTTTCCACAAGAGATTCCTCAGGAAACAAGCCCAGAAGACTGGGGGGTGGGGGGGGGGGTACTATTACTTTTTCTGGTCTCAGCAGGCTCCTGCAACCAGCTACGCTCCCCTTGAAACCGCCGCAGGCCCAGAAACATTGCGGCAGCTTGCCACTATTGCTGCATTTTTCAGTTGCTGCCGCTGCTCCTAGGCACATTATATAGGGTCCGCAGTGCGAAATACCAAGCGGTGCTCTGTGATGATGTCAGGCTGACTGACCTATTTAAACAAAGGCCTTGGAGCATTACCTTGCCTCAGCAATGGGTTTCCTGCATCTGCAGTGCATGCACGTTGCTCCTGCCTCTTGATTCCTGGTGACTGTCTTGCCTCATCCAGCCTTGCCTCATGTAGCTTTCTTCATCTAGCCTTACATTGTCCAGCCTCACTTGTCCTATTCATCTCATGCACTGTCTTCTGTGTGTCTCTGTCCACCCTTGACCTTGACCTCTTGCCCAGACCTGATCATGATTGATTGCCACCTAGACCTGAACTCTTGCCTGAACTTGACCATGATTACGTGGCTGCCTAGACCTGACCTCTTGCTGCACCTGGCCACATCTGTCCTCAGCCTGCCTAGACTTTGGCTTGCCTTCGACTCCTCAAGCCTGTTGACTGCCCTGACTCTGGCATGCCCTCGGACTCATGTTTAAAGTTCATAGTTTTTTTTTATCCTTATTCTTCTTATTTATTAGGTGGTGTTCTACAATATGCTCTTTGGGAGACACTGTGAGGAAATCTCTGGCAGCAAAGGAATGCTTTTGGAAACAAATGGCATCAGATGTCAGCAACTAGAGAGTCGCCATCCACCCTCCCCCTAGGGCAATAATACTGTTGAAATCTTGATAAACAGGATATCCAAGAAAAGTTCTGTGTCCATTGGAAGAAGGCAGGAGATGGTTGTATCTGTCCCATTTTCCTCATCCCCAGTGGAACAATGTCTTGCTGAAACAAAGGGTAATCTCCTGGGAATCCATGGATACATTGGAGTGAGCTGATGAGTTGTCTGCATTAGAAGTACAAAAATGAGGAAGACAAAGCAAGAGTTCATTAACCTTGCTGCTCCAATCCATTGAGCTTGTAGGATTACAGGCCTCGTAGGTGAGAGTGCTTTTGGCTAGATTGGGGGCTTAGTGGGAGTAAGAACATCTAGAAAAGGTGTAGGGAAAATCTGGGCTAAGATATTTTAGGAAGATTGGAACTTAGTGGAGTACTAACATAGTTCAGGGCAGGGACGTTGTAGGGTAGGGGTTTGCAGTAGAATAGCCTCACATTTCTACTGGAAGCAAAAGGAATGCATGTGTTCCAGCAATGCAACTTACTCATCAATTTATCTTTTCCAGGTTCAGTGAAAAGTAGGCCAAACTATGAAATGCACAGAGCCGGCATTGATGGACCCCACAGCAGTATCTGAGGAACAGGAATTGCAATAGGCGGACAATGACTTCATCCTGGCAACTTCTTGACCATCTCTTCTAGTTCCTGTTCAATGCCTTTTGTAAGGGACTTAAAACTCATCTGCTGCTCCCTTGTCTCCACTGTAACATCTGTCTTACAGACTGTTCATACCATGAAACACCTTATAAAACACAGAATACATGCAGAGCAGCATTTCTGAACAAGCATGGCATTCAATAGGAACTTATGGGATGGGTTTTTATCGGAAATTATTACATTATGCCTTATACATTGTAAAGTGTGTAACAATATTTGAAAAGCAGTTGCTGGATTTTTGTTTTCAGATGCATTTTTACTACTGTTGTCCAAATGTATAACTGATTGTGAAGTATTCATGCGTTTATTGGTGTCTCCCCTTTCTCACCTCCTCCTCTCTCACTTTCTCCCTCTTCTTTAACCCACACCACTCATAGCAACTCCTGTTTTAGCAGCCACATCTCCTCCATCTGGAGCCTCCAATGCATTTTGCACAAAGCACTCACCATTATCCACAAATCCATACACAACCAACTACCTTTAGACCTTCAGTTCCCACTCAAACTATACACATCTGCAAGACCCATCAGAGCGGCACACAAAGGAACCCTTCAAGTTCCCTCAACTAAATCCTCTCATCTAACCTCCACGAAAGAACGGGCATTCTCCACAGCTGGCCCCATCATCTGGAACAACCTGCCGACTGATCTAAGACTGGAACCCTGCCTGATTACCTTCCGAAAAAAACTCAAGACTGGCTTATGGGAAGGCTTGGATGAAAAGCCAAAACATTACAACAGTTCTTTCATTTAGCCCAATAGACTAAATGACCGACCCAGCCACTATATATTCATAAGTTCTCATGCTCCAGTTTTTCTGTCCTTTATTTCCTGGCTACTCTAGCCCCCAAGTTCTTTCTCCCTGTTATTTGTATCTGCGCTTCGGCCTTCATGTTATATGGTTTTGTTCAGTTAACCCCTAAGTTCGATGTAAACCAGCCTGATATGAAGCTTGTCATGAAGTTCGGTATAGAAAAATGTTAACAGGATTTATTTATTTATTTATTTAACATTACTTCACATACTGTAAAAAGGGCTCAGCTAATACCTGGCCCAAGGTGGGTGTTAAATTTTAGGATTTAGTGAGTATGCTAGGCATGAAATGTTGAGAAAAGCATACCATATATTTACCTTACAACTTCTAAATCCTCAGTTGCATTGAATGAACTTTATTTGCACATGCATTGTGCTGATGCCTTGACAGAACAGTTTAGCGTGCACGCTAGGGCTTTAATGCATAGCACACTATTGGCTGAGTGTGCTAAATAGCCTTGGGGCACATGCTAGGCTTTAGCACACAGGTCCCAAAATCTCAGTGTGCTTTAGCATTATAGCGAATCTATAGAGCTACCCGTGTGACCGCAACTAGTGTGGATGATATATCAGTTCATTTGTGGCATTCACACCTTGTGATGTTTTCTGAAGAGGAAAGGGTAGAATAAATGGCGTTATTGTGATCATTAGAATCCAACTCTTCTCTCCTGTGCCTTGTTTGACCCAAGTAAACGACTGCTTAAGAGTCCACAAAAAGTCAGTATTGGTGAGGCCTCTGGCATATCCTACTTCTCTTGATCCTTAGCATGAAGAATTAGCTCTGGAATGTAAACATAGATTTTGAAGCCCTATCGGGCTAACATTAAAAGGCTGATGGTGCTAACAAGGCGCAGAGATTTTTGCCAGCCTTTTCTTGAGCACTGCATGGAAGCTGGAGTATACTTTGCATGAGGAGAGTTCCAAATGGACTCCAAATATTTTGAGGGCAATAGTGAAAGTGAATGTTTTACTCATGGAAATGGGTTATTTGAAAATTGTTACTTGCATTGATGGGGGGGGGGGGGGCAAAGTTATGGATGTTGTTCTATAATGGTCATAATTTTACCCCCATTGGAAGCATTCCCAAGGGTGTGTTTAGTTCAGGGGAGGGAAATAATGCAGGTAGATGACATTTTCTAACCAGCATGCACTATTTCCAAGGAGAAATGAATCCACAGAAATAGTAGACGCATGTATCTGTAGGTACCTTTTGCCTGAGGCAATAATTAAAACAAAAGTATGTGCACACCTTTTCATTAGAAACATAAGAAACAGACCAAAGGTCCATCAAGCCCAATGTCCTGTCTCCAGTTGTGGCCAATCCAGGTCACCAGTATCTGACAGGATCCCAAAGATTAGATTCAATCCTTCTTGCTCATAACCAGGAATAAGAAGCGGCTTTCCCAAATCTATAAGGCTAATGATGTTTTATGGACTTGTCCTCCAGGAACTGTCTAAATCCTTTTTAAAGCCAGCTATACTGACAGTTCTCACCACATCCTCTGGCAAATCATTCCATCGTTTAATTGTGTTTTATCCAATTTGTTTTAAAGGTGCTACCTCTTTCATGCAGTGCCTCCTAGTAGTGGTACTATGTAAAGGGCAAATAATCATTCAGTTGTGGCAGAGATAACATGGATCTAGGAAAAGGATTTTGGTGCAAAGCCTGTGGCTATTTTTGTTTAAAAGGTATAAACAAACTATGTGTCCCTGGCCATAAGCATAGAGTAAGCTTTAACATTTTGCCCTGGCCACCCTAAACAAAGAGTCACTTCACAGATGTTCTGGAATTCATATTGGTTGTTGAAACCCCCCCCACAAAAGCCTGAGCTCATAAATGCACACTTAAACTACAATCCAATAACATTGATTTTGCTTAGGGAGTGTATCATTCCTGGGGGAACATAGAACACTGTTGTCCTTTTGATACTCATTTATAGGAAGGGACTGAAAGAGTGCTAAGGCAGAAACTGTATTTCTACTGATTTTAATTAACAAAAGAAAGAAAAGCTGTGACACTGCACTATTGAGAAAGGATGTATAAGGGACTGAAACCTCAAGTCTGTGCATTGAAAAGAATTGTGAAGGTAAACAAAACACATATCTTTATCAAATAGAAAGTAAATAGCAATGCACTAGAAGAAGAAATGCATTGAATCAACTCATCGCATTGCCACTGTTTGCTTCTTTTGCTAGAAGTCCGCTCGGGGTCCTATTCACAATGAAATGACTTCTGTGCTCATATCAAATATTAATGAGTTTCCTTTCATTGTGTGCTTGGCTGAAGGCCTATTTATTTTATATCGTATTCACAAAGAAGCATCCATGGCCAAGCTGAATACACAGCAGGATATGCATAGCTCATAAGTTCTAGAACCTAAAAGCAATGTGCTGTTTACAGCCATGGCAACATACTTTGGCCCATGCAGAAGCTGCTGTATAAGGACAGGATACCTGAACCAATAGCAAGACAAAAATTATTTCCTTAGGCAAATGACTTATCATCTAGAGCAACTAGGCAACTTAGCATCATGCTAATCTTGGCCCATCGCGACACATGTAATAGTTTTTATTGCTGGTGTTTGAGAAGTAGATGTTCATCTCAAGCATCAGAGGGTGATTTCAAAACACCCAAAATATCATCAGCGGTGGTGCTGTGTCTTCCTTCTTCTTCTGCTTCCTTGCTGATGGTGCTTAAATTCTCCCCAGCTGCTCATACCAGTCCACTACTACTACTATTACGACTACTACTACTGAAAATGTGCTCCTCCCAGGGCATCCAGCATTGCTTATACGTCTGTTCATCTCCTCAAATATACAGTGGGCAGTTGCCAGGTGCTAGAAAGCAGGGGACAGTGAGCTCAGTGTCATCTTTATAAAGTGGCAAGTTCCCCACCCCCAAAACCTGGCTTGCCCCCTCCCCTTCTTTTGTCACCCCAATGCTATCTTCCCTCCACTCATGGCTATGGGAAAGCAGCCCCAGTGGCCATGCATTTCTCTACAGTACACTGTGGGGTTCAAAACACTGATTTGTAGCTTCAACTGTGAAGAAGGGGCCAGCATCAGCGAAAGGAGGCATGTGCTAGACTCACTAACATGGGAACTGAAGAAGAAACATGAGAGATGTGTGAGAGAGAGAGATCTTGAAAGCAGCAGGAGGAGCAGGTCAGAAGATTCAGCCCTGTGGGGGAAACAATGGGGATGTGGTGATTGGGGGTAGGAGAGAGCAGGAAGTTGCTGTTGGGGAGTTGAGGAGAGAGTGGGGCCTCAGCAACTGGGGCAGAAAGGAGAGCAGGAACTTGGCTATTGGTTATCACCACATCTTCCACATGTGTAAAATTACGTGCACACATACCCTCAAAGTTCCATTATAGCTGCATCTGGATATAGCAGATATTTGATCTTTGCGTTATTTAAGTTTCAGTCCTGATTTTTAAGGATCTCTCCAAGGGCGTAGGGTCTCCAAATGGATTTGTCTTGTGTATATTGGTAAAATGAAACCACAGTAGGTACAAGTAATCCACGAATGTTTTATATGTATTTCCACATTCTAATCTTTATATGAACCCGGGCATACACTTTGATCATAGAATTGTTTTGGGATACGTACCATTTCAATAAGTTTTAATGATATTATAAAAACCCAGGATTATATTGGGGACACATGCTTTAACAAAATATTCTCAGAGTCCATGTATGATTGTATGATTGAACAAGACCATTTAAAGTATATGCGCAGTTCCATATAAAGGTCAGAGTGTGGTAGATACACATAAAATATTTTTGTCTTGTGCATACCGTGACAAGGATGAACATCACTCTTAAACTAGGGTAAGTTGGATATGATCTAAGTCTCTCAGATTTACTGCTAGTGCTCTTCTTAATACTTATCAGCAATACCATTCTTCTGTTTTTGCCCATTACCACTATGTCCGATTTTTGTAGCATCTAGTTTTTATTGATTGGTCATAAAATATCTCATATGATCACTACTGCTTCATTCTCCGCGATTTTGTTAGGGATTTGTTCCCAGGATTTCTACAGTACCACAATGTTACAGTGTATACGTTGGGGCTGATGCAATACTGTGCACAATATTTAGCGCACAACTTAACAAGTGATTGGATGCACATTTTGGACACGCGTCCATAATCCCCAATGCAATACGGGTATTAGTGCGTCCAAAACACTTGTCCAAATCACCACGTAGCTAATAATGCTCATCACATGTAAATTCCATATAGATGAGGCTATTAGCTAATCCCCGCAATGCAAAAAATTTCCTGTGCAGCCAATGCACCCATTGTTTTCCCAACCCACTTGACAGCCACCTCTCCTGTGCGCCCAATGTCAAGAAGGTGCTAGGGATGCACAAAATTTCCCTCGTGCCTCCTTATTGTGTGACCTCTAATTTAAATATTCCATCGGCAAGCCCAAGAGAGGTGGTTGGGCATGCATAAGGCAAACAGGAAGTCAATATTGAATGCTCGCTTTCTGCACACAAATATTGCATCGGCCATATTATTTTCAGCTAATATGCCAGGCTACCAGGTTATAGTGCCTTTCTGTACACAGGTCTTGTAACATCAGCACATCGCACTTAGCCAGAAGATTGGTTTCTAATCTCTGATGTAGATGTCAAATAGGTTAGGACTGAGGTAACACCCTTGTTATACTCCATGCTTCTGCCTGACACTATCTACATGCTATCTTTACCTTATTGCTTAAAAAAATGATGGAGACCATCAAATTGAAAGCTTGACCTCTGCCCCAAAATCCCTTGTTGTGGTCCTCATAACATGCATTGAAGTTACAAGATAAGTGTGCATGTGGATAGATGGAAATGTTGCTTTGGCTTGACTGTCTCCATACCTAATTGGCTCCCAAATTGTTTATCTAGAGATGCCACTGAGTGAGCTTCCCTGTGCCTCTGCTAATTCCTCTTTCTTTGGAAGTGTGCCCAAAAGGGGAAGGATATGGGGCTGCGGATTCACAGGCATTGTGAGTGTGCTGCAACTGATAGCCTGGTTCATGGTGGACAAGCATAGTAGTGAGGAAAAAAAGAGAGTACCAGTGAGGAGCTAGAGCAGTTCTCAAACCAGTCCTTGAGAAACTCACCTAGTCGTTCAGGTTTTCAGGATATCCCCAATGAATATGCAAGAGATAGATTTGCTTACAATGGAGGCGGTGTATGCCGATCTACTTTATGCATATTCATTCCGGATGTCCTGAAAACCTGACTGGCTAGATGTGTCACTTGGTCTGGATTGGGAACCCTGATCTAGAGAACTCCCACAGTGAGGAGGCCGGTGTCAGGAACTGGAGTGTACTGGTGTGTCTGGTAAGGGGAGGGGAGAGAGAACTGCAACATAGGATAGTTTTGCCATCTCTTGCAGCTTGCCAGATTGATTGTGCAACTCAGGCCTGGATTTAGACATAGGCAACATAGGTCATTGCATCTGGCGCCAAATTTTTATAGGTGCCGGAGCATCACCACTGCTGCCTAATGCTTAAATCTTATGTCTTCTGCCATGCCACCACTTCTCTTCTCTTGTGGCGCTGACTCCAATGGCAGCAGCACAGACCAGAAAGAAAAATCAGCATGGGGCCTTCCAGAGCCCTTCTGCATTGATGAATCCTGCAGCAGCCCACAACTTGCACAGGTTTCCATAGTAACAGGATGTCCATGAGGGAGAAGGGGGGTGAAGGACCACAGAGTCTGTCAATGTGAAATGGCTGTAGAACATCTTGTGCTGATTTTTCTTTGTGGTCTGTACTGCTGCCGTGACTAAAAGTTAAGGAAGTGAGGGAGGGCAAAGGCCCAAGAAAGGGATATGGGCAGAGGAATCATACCTTCACCAACTCCTCACAGGGAGGAAAGGGGAGGACCATGGACCAGGCTATCGGTGTATGGGTGCAATCTGGTTTAATCCAGTCCTGGTACTACTGGAATGGAATTGACAGAAATGCCTCAGGAAAATCTGCTAAAAGTGTCATTTGGAGCGGATTCCTCATCTGCCATTACACTCTTTTTCAGTGCTTTTAAAGAGACAGAACCATGATGGCTACAGTACATTATGATGCTCATCTGTTGGAAAGTGGCTTTGCTAGATCCTACCTGCTGCACAAGTATCCCAGCGTGTTTTTCACATATCTCTTCCCCTTCTACCCCTTCCTCCATTCATACCTCTTTCTCACAATTGTTCTCACAAGCTTGAAGGTAGAAAATTATTTGGACCTCTCCCGCACAGATGTACTCACACTCCTGCAATAATGCTCATTATTCATGCACATAAACAACTCTAAAACCCTTCTTTTAGGCTGACATTATTGCAGTTTGTTTAAAAAAATGTTTTCTGTTTAGAACAATTTTTGCTCCATACTGAGGAACGTTGGAAAGAAAGGTTCTGTGTTTCAAGAGTTTTTCTGTGAGGCGTTAGAATGAAGGTCCTCCCTTGAGTGGACGGTGGGGGGGAGGGGGGGGCTCCTCCTTCTTTTGTTGCTCCCAGAGGTACAGCACGGATCTGTCCAGGCAAGGCTGAAATTAAAAAACAGAGGACAGTCATTTAGGATTCCTCACAGCTAAAACAGAAAGCAATAGGTGCAAAACAGGGAAAGCAACACAGTCAACAACATCTCTAATAGAGGGCATCTGTGGAGGAGGAGAGGAAAAACATTTGTCTTGGTTTGTTCATTCATTTTGTAGGGCACTTTTATTTGAAACTACTGAAACAAATAGAAAAAAAAATTGTTTTTGTTAGATTTGTTCATTCATTTGCCATTGTACTCAATGAGAGTCACAATGCAGCCTATTTTGGGCTCCTAAATTGGATTTTTCTAATCATTTTTAATAAAATTGGTGGGTGGACATCATCAAAAGGGTAAAAGCATGCCAACGCATCAAGACTATGTCAATGTGGCACCAAAAGCGGCATGAATAGCTTAAGACATTGTAAAGAGGCAATGGAATACCAGCAGGGTCAGAAATTCTCCAAGGCACCATCAGAGGACCAAAGAAGAAGCAGCAAAAGTAGGAAGAACATGGTCATGGTTGACTCATGGTTGATGCAGCCTAGAGTAAGCAAACTTACCAGGCCCACGCCAACTGGCGAACACACCTTCGCTAGGACTGAGCGGGAGCTTTGCTTGTCCCAGCCCCATTTCCCCACGGGTTGAGCCCTTGCATTCCATGGGCAAGCACGACTTAGGTGAGTGTTCCTTAAGAGCGGCTGGAAAGAGAAAGTCCAGGTACCGGCTGAGGTTAGGGCTTGCAAGCTTCAGAATGTAACTGGGTACAGGCCGAGAGTCAGGATAGACAGCGATCAAAAAGTGGTCAGGGTCTGTAGCAGAGAACAAGACTGCCCTTGCTTGATTCTCTCCTTGTCAGACAAGGATGAGGCAAAGGGAGGCAGAGAGGCAAGGAGCAGTGCAGAAGGCACAAGACAGCAAAGGAAAGGCAAGGCACGGCAAGGAGTCGCAGGAAGCAAGTCAAGCATAGGAACACCCCAAGTCTTTAAGAAGTTGCCATACTGGGTCAGACCAAGGGTCCATCAAGCCCAGCATCCTGTTTCCAACAGTGGCCAATCGAGTCCATAAGAACCTGAAAATGTGAGATTTCCTTCCAAGAAAAGTGCATCTTTAGTTCCTGCAGATACAGGTTCTTAAGTCTCATGTGATATGGTTTTGGTTATCTTTCTGTGGACCATCTCTAGCCTATCATTGTAGCAGAGGTCTCATTATTGTCTCTCGTGGATTTGCTTTCTCCTATTCCAGCATCGTTCCTGCTTCAGCCACCCCCCTATCAAACTATTTGGCTCATTTGAGATCATGAGGCACTCTACTGTTGGGCATAGCAGACTCTTTTCAAGTCTGCTAATGAAATTAAGATCTGAAGAAAAGAGGCTTATGCTATATTGGCTGGGAATTGAACCCAGGTCTTTCATGTGACAGGCAAGAATTCTACCACTGAACCACTAATGCCTCTCTTAAATCCCTGAGTGGAAACTGAACCCTGGCTTCCCCGGTTCAGAGCCCATTGCTCTGACCACTAAGCTATGACTTTGAAGAAGAGCACCACCAACAATTGCAACAAGAATGATCTGTTGTCAGTATCATTTTTGTGACTTGGATATGGCTTGTTCATTTTCTACTAGAACTTGATCTTGCTTCTGGGTGGAATTTTAGTTTTCTTGTAAAATTTACTTTCTGATTGAAAATGTAGTCACACTCAGAACATGACAATTGTCTCTTCTCGGTGTGGTTTCCTGGTAATTTGTGAGATTTGCTTTACTAAGAAAGCTTTTCCCATTTTCTGTAGCTGAACATGGGAAAAAACATAAGCTTTGACAAGTTAGATGTAAAACACTGATAAGGAAGCCAAAAAAATGTGAAAAGAGGCTGGCCATAGAGGCAAAAACTCACATTTAAACAAGGTTTTATTATAACTGAAATAGACAACCTGTGAGGGAGATGGTTAGATCTTAGATTGAGACTTAAGGTGCACTCAGGGAAGACAAGGCCATAATGACTAAATAATTTCTTTGCTTTGGTGATTATTAAAGAGGATTTTGGGGAGATACCTGTGCCAGAAATGATATATAATGGTGGTGATTCGGAAGAATTGAAACAAATCACAGAACATATATAAAGGCATGGTTTAATGAGACACAGCAAGCATAGATTTACACAAGGGAAGTCTTTCCACACCAATCTGCTACATTTTTTGAAGATGTTAATAAACATGTGGATAATGATAATCCAGTGGGCATAGTATATTTGGATTTTCATAAAGCTTCTGAAAAGTCCCCCAGAGAGATTTTTGAGAAAAATATAAAGTCATGAGTTAAGCGACAATGTCCTATTGTTCAGAACTCTCTTCCTTGAAAAAGGAGCTGGCTGAAGTTAAAGCTGAATTAGCTGCAATAAAGAAAGTTTCATCCATTTTACAGTATTCAGGAATTAATTCCCCATTACCACAGAAAAACCAAAAGTCAAGGAAAAAGGGGTTTACAGAAGGCTCAGGTAGGATAAGACCTGTGACCCACAGACACCCATTCTTCACAACTGTGCAGCCCACACATCTACCCCCCCCCCCCCCACTCACCCAGAGTGTTAAGGAACCCAAAAAACAATGGGATTATAGTGGGCTCTAGTAGAATTAGACCTGTGATGCAGAGACACATGCTGTTTCAAGTGACAAGTACAAAACACCTTCTCTTTATTAGGTAATGAAGAAGTTCTTCTGAAAGAGATTGAAGTGTTATCTGATAGAGATGTGAATCGTGTGATCAATCGTCTTAACGATCAATTTCGGCTGGGAGGGGGAGGGAATCGGATCGTCGCAGTTTGGGTTTTTTAAATATCGTGTAAATCGTGTAAATTGTGTAAATCGAAAACCGGCACACTAAAACATCCCTAAAACCCACCCCGACCCTTTAAAATAAATCCCCCACCCTCCCCAACCCCCCCAAAATGCCTTAAATTACCTGGGGTCCAGAGGAAGGGTCCCGGTGTGATCTTTTACTCTCGGGCCTCCAGTGCGTTGTAGAAATGGCGCCGGCGCTACCTTTGCCTTGTCATATGACAGGTCAAAGGTAGCGCCGGCGCCATTTTGTTTTTGGTCCCCCGACATCAGGAGCGTAGGAGATTGCTCCCGGACCCCCGCTGGACCCCCAGGGACTTTTGGCAAGTCTTGTGGGAGTCAGGAGGCCCCCCCAAGCTGGCCAAAAGTCCCTGGGGGTCCAGTGGGGGTCCGGGAGCGATCTCCTACGCTCCTGACATCGGGGGACCAAAAACAAAATGGCACCGGCGCTACCTTTGCCCTGTCATATGACAGGGCAAAGGTAGCGCCGGCGCCATTTCTACAATGCACTGGAGGCCCGAGAGTAAAAGATCACACCGGGACCCCCTCCCACTGGACCCCAGGTAATTTAAGGCATTTTGGGGAGGTTCGGGAGGGTGGGGGATTTATTTTATAGGGTCGGGGTGGGTTTTAGGGTTGTTTTAGTGTGCCGGTTTTCCCGCTCTCCCCCTTCCCCCGATTTATGATTTTTGACGATAAATCGGGGGAATTCCTATTAAATATCGCCTCTAACGATTTTTGAAGATTTAAAATATATCGGACGATATTTTAAATCGTCAAAAAACGATTCACATCCCTATTAGTCATTGGTGTCAAAGAGTTTTCTTCAGGCCATAACCTTCCCATGACAGGAGGTATTCCCATACTCTGCCTCATTTTCTCACATCGAGAACTGCATCTACTTTGTATTCGATGTCTTCTTCTGTATCTATAGGTGTAGCTTCAGGTGTCTTGTTGGAGAACTCACTAAGGATCAATGGCTTCAATAGTGAGACATGGAATGCATTGTGGATCTTTAATGTAGATGGTATCTTCAGAATGTATGTGAGATTGCCCAGTTGTTGGAGAATGGGAAATGGTCCAACGAAGCGAGGAGAGAAGTGAGCTGAAGGAAGTCTTAAGTGCTTCGTGGAAAGCCAGACTTTAGCACCAGGCTTGAATTCTGGAGCCTTGCAGTGATGAGCATCGTATCCTTTATTTGCTCGAAGTTCTGCTTTAATAAGCATCTCTTTTGTCTGAGTCCATAGTTGTTGGATATCTTTGGCAGTAGATTGAGCTGCCGGGGACTACACTGATAACGGAAGTGGCAATGGTGGCAGTGGAAGTCATCCATAAAGCACTTCGAATGGTGTTAATCCAGTGGATGTTGCTGGATGAGAATTAATGGCAAATTCTGCCCAGGGCAACAGTTCACTCCAATCATTCTGGTGAGTGTTCATGTAGGCAAGAATGAACTGCTTGAGTGTCCTCTTCATCCTTTCTGTTTACCCGTTGGATTGTGGATGGTATGCTGAAGTCGAGAGAAATATCGAACTTCTTACATAGTGCCTTCCAGACGTTTGCTGTGAATTGGGCTCCTCGATCAGAGACTATGTGCTTAGGCAAGCCATGCAGGTGGAAGAAATGCATAATGAATAGCTTGGCGAGCTCCATGGCGGTGGGTAAGCCTGGGAGGGCCACAAAATGAGCCATCTTTGAGAACTGATCTACGGTTACCCAAATAGTGTTATTTCCTCCTGAAGATGGTAAGTCTACCACGAAGTCTGTGGCAATATGTGTCCATGGTTCTTTTGGCACTGGCAAGGGTTGTAGTAGACCCCATGGACAACCCGGCGGTATCCTCTGCTTAGCACAGTTTTTGCAGGAAGCGACGTAGGAGAATGTGTCTTCCTTCATGGTGGGCCACCAATAAAAGGTTTGAAGCTTAGACAGAGTTCTATGTTGACCAGGGTGTCCTGAAAGTTTAGAGTCATGGGCCCAAGCCAATAACTTCTTTCTGAGGTTCTTGGGTACGATGGTGTTTCCTGCAGGTACTGAGTGAGTAGCTGTCAAAATAACCCTCTCTGGGTCAATGATATGTTGCGGTTCTTCTGGAATGTCCTCGGGGAGGAAAGAGCAAGATAGAGCGTCAGCTCTGATATTCTTATCTCCAGGGCAGTACTTGAGCAAAAAGTTGAATCTGTTAAAAAACAGAGACCATCTCGCTTGTCTATGATTCAGGCGCTGTGCATGGCAGAGGTACTCCAGATTCTTATGGTCTGTGAAGACTGTTGCTTGATGTTGTGCTCCTTCGAGCCAAGGGCGCCATTCTTCGAATGCCATCTTTATAGCCAGAAGCTCTTTATCTCCTAGTCCGTAATTTTTCTCTGCAGGAGAGAAGCAACAGGAGAAGAATGAGCATGGTTGTGGAACCTTTGAATCACCAGCCTGGCTTAAGGCCCTTACGCCAAAGTCTGAGGCATTGACCTCCACGATGAAAGGCTTGGTGGGGTCTGGGTGTCGAAGACATGGCTTGCTGGAAAAGACATCTTTTAGTTTCTAGGAATGCGGCAATAGCCTCTGGAGACCAATTAGCAACATTGGCACCTTTCTTCATCATAGCTGTAAGCGGCACTGTAAGTGAACAGTAGTTCTTGATGAAGGTCCTGTAATAGTTGGTGAAACCTAAGAAGCATCTGAGAGCTTTTAACCCGGTGGATTGCACCCTTTTCTTAATACTCTCCAGCTTCTGTGGATCCATTTGAAAGCCTTGATTGGAAATGATGTAGCCTAAGAAAGGCAGATTCCTTGTGAAATTCACATTTGGATAGCTTGGTGTAGAGATGGTTCTCACAGAGCCTCTGCAGTACTCTCTTAACATCCTCCAGATATCAATTAAAAAGCAGAATGAAAATACAAACAAAAGACAAACTTTGAAATGTTTGTATGCTAATGCCAGAAGTCCAAGAAGTAAGATGGGAGAATTAGAATGTATAGCAGTGAATGATGACAGACTTAATTGGCATCTCAGAGACATGGTGGAAAGAGGATAACCAATGGGACAGTGCTATACCGGGGTATAAATTATATCACAATGACAGAGAGGAGCACTCAGGAGGAGGTGTGGCGCTTTATGTCCGGGATGGCATACAGTCCAACAGGATAAACATCCTGCATGAGACTAAATACAGAATTGAATCTTTATGGGTAGAAATCCCTTGTATGTTGGGGAAGACTATAGTGATAGGGGTATACTACTGTCCACCTGGTCAAGATGGTGAGATGGACAGTGAAATGCTAAGAGAAATTAGGGAAGCTAACCAAATTGGTAGTGCAGTAATAATGGGAGACTTCAATTACCCCAATATTGACTGGGTAAATGTATCATCGAGTCACGCTAGAAAGATAACGTTCCTGGATGGAATAAATAATAGCTTTATGGAGCAATTGGTTCAGGAACTGACGAGAGAGGGAGCAATTTTAGATCTAATTCTCAGTGGAGCACAGGACTTGGTGAGAGAGGTAACGGTGGTGGGGCAGCTTGGCAATAGTGATCATAATATGATCAAATTTGATTTAATGACTGGAAGAGGAACAGTGTGCAAATCCAAGGCTCTCGTGCTAAACTTTCAAAAGGGAAACTTTAATAAAATGAGAAAACTTGTTAGAAAAAAACTGAAAGGAGCAGCTACAAAAGTAAAAAATGTCCAAGAGGTGTGGTCATTGTTAAAAAATACCATTCTAGAAGCACAGTCCAGATGTATTCCACACATTAAGAAAGGTGGAAAGAAGGCAAAACGATTACCAGCATGGTTAAAAGGGGAGGTGAAAGAAGCTATTTTAGCCAAAAGATCTTCATTCAAAAATTGGAAGAAGGATCAAACAGAAGAAAAGATAAAGCATAAACGTTGCCAAGTTAAATGTAAGACATTGATAAGACAAGCTAAGAGAGAATTTGAAAAGAAGTTGGCTGTAGAGGCAAAAACTCACAGTAAAAACTTTTAAAAATATATCTGAAGCAGAAAGCCTGTGAGGGAGTCAGTTGGACCATTAGATGATCGAGGGGTTAAAGGGGCACTTAGAGAAGATAAGGCCATCGCAGAAAGATTAAATGATTTATTTGCTTCCGTGTTTACTGAAGAGGATGTTGGGGAGGTACCCGTAATGGAGAAGGTTTTCATGGGTAATGATTCAGATGGACTGAATCAAATAACGGTGAACCTAGACGATGTGGTAGGCCTGATTGACAAACTGAAGAGTAGTAAATCACCTGGACCGGATGGTATACACCCCAGAGTTCTGAAGGAACTAAAAAATGAAATTTCAGACCTATTAGTAAAAATTTGTAACTTATCATTAAAATCATCCATTATACCTGAAGACTGGAGGATAGCAAATGTAACCCCAATATTTAAAAAGGGCTCCAGGGGCGATCCTGGAAACTACAGACTGGTTAGCTTGACTTCAGTGCCAGGAAAAATAGTTGAAAGTGTTCTAAACATCAAAATCACAGAACATATAGAAAGACATGGTTTAATGGAACAAAGTCAGCATGGCTTTACCCAGGGCAAGTCTTGCCTCACAAATCTGCTTCACTTTTTTGAAGGAGTTAATAAACATGTGGATAAAGGTGAACCGGTAGATATAGTATACTTGGATTTTCAGAAGGCGTTTGACAAAGTTCCTCATGAGAGGCTTCTAGGAAAAGTAAGGTGGGATAGGTGGTGATGTCCTTTCGTGGATTGCAAACTGGCTAAACTGGCTAAAAGACAGGAAACAGAGTAGGATTAAATGGACAATTTTCTCAGTGGAAGGGAGTGGACAGTGGAGTGCCTCAGGGATCTATATTGGGACCTTACTTTTCAATATATTTATAAATGATCTGGAAAGAAATACGACGAGTGAGATAATCAAATTTGCAGATGACCCAAAATTGGTCAGAGTAGTTAAATTACAAGCAGATTGTGATAAATTGCAGGAAGACCTTGTGAGACTGGAAAATTGGGCATCCAAATGGCAGATGAAATTTAATGTGGATAAGTGCAAGATGATGCATATAGGGAAAAATAACCCATGCTATAATTACAGAATGTTGGGTTCCATATTAGGTGCTACAACCCAAGAAAGAGTTCTAGGTGTCTTAGTGGATAACACATTGTAATCGTCGGTTCAGTGTGCTGCGGCAGTCAAAAAAGCAAACAGAATATTGGGAATTATTAGAAAGGGAATGGTGAATAAAACGGAAAATGTCATAATGCCTCTGTATCGCTCCATGGTGAGACCGCACCTTGAATACTGTGTACAATTCTGGTCGCCGCATCTCAAAAAAGATATAATTGCGATGGAGAAGGTACAGAGAAGGGCTACCAAAATGATAAGGGGAATGGAACAGCTCCCCTATGAGGAAAGACTAAAGAGGTTAGGACTTTTCAGCTTGGAGAAGAGACGACTGAGTGGGGATAAGATAGAGATGTTTAAAATCATGAGAGGTCTAGAACAGGTAGATGTGATTCGGTTATTTACTCTTTCGGATAGTAGAAAGACTAGGGGGCACTCCATGAAGTTAGCATGGGGCACATTTAAAACTAATCGGAGAAAGTTCTTTTTTAGTCAACGCACAATTAAACTCTGGAATTTGTTGCCAGAGGATGTGGTTAGTGCAGTTAGTATAGCTGTGTTTAAAAAAGGATTGGATAAGTTCTTGGAGGAGAAGTCCATTACCTGCTATTAAGTTCACTTAGAGAATAGCCACTGCCATTAGCAATGGTAACATGGAATAGACTTAGTTTTTGGGTACTTGCCAGGTTCTTATGGCCTGGATTGGCCACTGTTGGAAACAGGATGCTGGGCTTGATGGACCCTTGGTCTGACCCAGTATGGCATTTTCTTATGTTCTTATTGCTACTCACATGGAAATGCTAGAAACCGAAGCAAAGGCAGACTGATTTTCAAAAAGGCCAGCTTTTCAATCAACTCTGGGACTAGCCTTGAGCATTGAGGACTCACAATGTTTCCTGCCATTGAGAAGAAATGTTCACTGGGCACACTAGTTTGTGGGCAGGAAAGAAACTATTGAGCTACCTTAGCTAGGTCTGGGCAGACTACAGATTTATATGCCCAATATGCCAGCACATCTGTGTCCATTCCTTGATGGGCTCTTCAAAATAATATTTAAAAACACAATAATGCTGGTGTTTCCTTTGCTGGATTGGGCTGAGCATCTGTTTTGCCAGCTGCTTTAGCTGCAGCCTGTGTCAGGACAGATGTTTCTTTGCAGGCAACATGGCTATGGCATATTGGGGTGGTAGGCGTAAGTGGTAGATGGCAAGGTACTGCTCCTACTTGCATTACTTTCTGAGATGGCCACTCTTTCCCGTGCTTCGACCCCACTGTGCCTCTGCCTCTGGAAGTCCTCTTTGCTCACCTTAGCAACCCACATCTCCTTTATGAAAGTGAGATGCTGGGATTGGAGGGCAAAGAACTCTTTCACCCATGGATCAAAAAGTGTATCTAACATATTTTTTTGTGTGAGACATTTCAGTATTTCTTGCACTTGTTTCTGCAAGGAGTCCACAAAGTGCAACATCTCTGCTTTCATTCCCTCTTGCTCGTGGAAGCCCTCTTTTTCTCCAGAATATTTGTTATACAGATGACTCCACTCAGGGTGATGCTTCTGGAACTCAGATCCTCTGTGGCTTACTTGAGGTGCTTCAGGATTTATAGAAGCTGCCTCATCACGACCCAATCATGATGCACCAGGGTGCAATGCACATCTGTCTCTGTTTCCAGAGACAGATCATGAAGGGGTGTCTGCTGCTCCACTAACCTCTGCAGCATCCTATAGCTGGAATTCCAGTGGGTGCCAACACCTTGAATTAGATGCTTGGGAGGCATCACAAATTCTTCCAGCTTCTTGTGGAGAAGCTGTCTCATTTTCATGTTCCAATGAAAATGCCCACCTATTGTCCTCTACCTCTTATCAGATCCTTCAAGAATAGATTCACATCATCTTTGGGCCCCATCCCCAAGATACCTCTCTCAGCCTGGTGCAGGAAGTGTGCAAAGCAATGGATACTAGGGATGTGCATTCATTTGAAATGACATAGACAATGTGAACAACATTGTCTATATCATATCATGTTGTTTTCAAAATGAAATGTTAAAAAAAAACAACACAAAATGTCATGCTTTTCCTCCTATCAATTTTAGTATACACTATTCAGAAATAGTGCACATTATTTGAAAAAAAAAGATGCACACTATTTCTGAATAGTTCACAATATTTCTGAATATTTCCGAATAGTGCACACTATTCCAAATAGTCGGGCGGATTTTAAATGCCCTGCGCGCGTAAATCTGGCCGGATTTACACGCGCAGGGTCCTCGCGCGCCGGCGGGCCTATTTTGCATAGGCCGCCAGCGCGCGCAGAGCCCTGGGATACGCGTAAGTCCCGGGGCTTTCTAAAAGGGGCGTGTCGGGGGCGTGTCTAAAATGATGCGGTGTTTCGGGGGCGTGATGCGGCGTTGTGGGGGCAGGGCCGGGGACGTGGCGCCGGCCTGGGGGCATGGTCGAGGCCTCCGGACCAGCCCCCGGGTCGGGTGATCGCGCGCCAGCAGCCCGCTGGCGCGTGTAGATTTACGTCTGCTTTTAGCAGGCATAAATCGTAGAACAAAGGTAAGGGGGGGGTTTAGATAGGGCCGGGGGGGCGGGTTAGGGAGGGGAAGGTGGGGGGAGGGCGAAGGAAAGTTCCCACGAGGCCGCTCCAAAATCGGAGCGGCCTCGGAGGGAACAGGCAGCACGCGCTGGGCTCGGCGCATGCAGGTTGCACAAATGTGCACCCCCTTGCACGCGCTGACCCCGGATTTTATAAGATACGCGCGGCTACGCGCGTATCTTATAAAATCCAGCGTACTTTTGTTTACGCCTGCTGCGCGAACAAAAGTACGCGATCGCGCAAATTTAGAAAATCTACCCCAGTGTGCACTACTTCCAAAACCTAAAAAAAAAAATTGTAAAAAAACAAACATTACATAAATCTGTTCCCAAAAGACACAAAACATCATTCTAAATCTTTTGGCCTGTGCACCCCTAATGCATGAGCCCCCATCTTCTATTGTCTGTACAGTATTTGTATCATTGTCTATCACAAAGAAACTTGCTTGAAGACTCCTGCCTCTTGGGCCTAGCTGCCAACTCTACAGCATCTTTCTTATGGCTGACCAAATTTTGCACTAGGTATCGGGACTATGCATCATTGAGTGTGCAGCAAAGCTCACCTGCACCCTAATGATCCATCATCACTAAAGCTGCTGCCAGGCCCTGCCTCAGTGAGGTCCCCCTACTGTGCCATCAGGGAGAGTTAAGCATTCATGCTGGTCCAGATATCACTGATGAAATGGATGCTACTTCTCTCTGCCTTAGCCAACTGTGCCTTAATGGCACCAGTTGATCAGGGTGGGGATACCCTTCCTACAAAATGCAGTTCTGGAGGGTACTTTATAATTGGGGACTAACACAAGCAGCAGACGCTTAAAGCCCAAATTCTCTACTACCTGCAGTGAATGGTCATCAAGGGCAATCATTTCCCAGGTGCTCCTAGTTACTATTTTACATGCTGCCTGCCTCTTGCTCTGCTACAGTGGTACAGAACACCACCCCGTTTCCTCTATAGTGGGTTGCACTTCAGACATATGGCTGAGGACTGCTAGTCTGCTACCGGACTGCTGGAAGGGACCATGTGATATATACTTTTCAACCCTTTTCCTCTGGATTTTACTTGAACTGGCAGAAGGGGTCTCCAGGGAAGTATTGCCACTCTCCCCAGATGCCAATGCTAGCAGGTGCTACTTCTGCAAGTGATGCTATATAACAACTTTTGATGGATGCCCCTCTTGCTTCCTTTGACTGATATCCTTCCTGCAGTGAATACAGAGCAAAATATGTGTCCATCCTCATTTTAAAGTGCCTTCAGTGTGGGGATTACTGCAGTAATCCTTTCTCTAATCATGGAGGATGATGCTGGCACTGGAGTTCAGGTCAAGCGTGAACCCTGAGAAAAAAAAATGCCAGGGACATCGCTTATATTCTCAAACTGTACTGACTGCTCTTGCTGGGGGGTTGATCTCCCCACCATCAATATTATCATCTGTCTCCCCCATCACTGAATTGGAGGCTAAGATGCTACTTCGAAAAAGCAGATTATAAATCAAATAAATAAAATTATCCTCCAAAATTTTCTTCAGCTATTAGCTCTTCAAGTTCTGATTTAGGGAATTCCAGACAAAATTCTTCCACGGAATCAGTTGTTGAAAATATTGCTTCAATTGCCTCAGAAGCAGTAATCAATATAGAGAAGCATGCAGCTGGTTTTGACTGTTCTTATCTGTCTGTACCCCTGCTCTTCTACTGTCAGTCTTGGATGACTCTCCCATCCTTTCCCTCTGCTCCAAAACAAGAGGAAGAGGAACAGGCAGTGGTGGCATATGCTCTCCAAATTTCAATTTCTTCTATGTTGAGCGGCCTTCCTCTCCTGACTGCTTTCTGTACATGCTAAGACTTTATGGTAGGAGTGGGTCAGTGTCACTTGATATAGATAGCAGTTATAGGCTATTTAAAACACAATCATAGACTTCAATGGGCCATAGAAATGAAAAGGAAATATAAATGAATAAGATAAATTTTATTTCATTCATGGGACCCATCCATTCATTTTAGGAGACCATGAATGAAACAAATATGGACATATTCATTATGGGGTAGATTTTATAATTTTGCGCGAGCGCGTACTTTTGTTCGTGCACCAGGCGCGAACAAAAGTACGCTGGATTATATAAGATACACGCGTAGCCGCGTGTATCTTATAAAATCCGGGGTTGGCACGCGCAAGAGGGTGCACATTTGTGCAACCTGCGCGCGCCGAGCCCAGCGAGCTGCCTGTTCCCTCCGAGGCCGCTCCAATTTCGAGTGGCCTCGGAGGGAACTTTCCTTCGCCCTCCCCCCACCTTCCCCTCCCTTCCTCTACCTAACCCACCCCCCTGGCCCTATCTAAACCCCCCCTTACCTTTGTTGCACGATTTACGCCTGCTAAAAGCAGATGTAAATCTGCGCGCGCCAGCGGGCTGCTGGCTTGCCATCACCCGACCCGGGGGCTGGTCTGGAGGCCTTGACCATGCCCACGGGCCGGCACCACGCCCACGGGCCCACCCCCGCAATGCTGCATCACGCCCCCGAAACGCCGCGTCATTTAGGACACGCCCCCGGCACGCCCCTTTAACCAAGCCCCGGGACTTACGCGCGTCCTGGGGCTCTGCACACGCCAGCGGCCTATGCAAAATAGGTGCGCTGGCGTGCGAGGGCCCTGCGCGCATAAATCCGGCCAGATTTATGCGCGCAGGGCATTTAAAATCCGGCCCTATATTTTGACCGTTTTCAACAAATACACATAATTACCATCTACCCAACTATCTGCTTTCTTATATAGACTCATAGGAAGACTTATTCCTTTAAACATCACTCAAAGTTGCCCCTTCCTCAATTAATCCCACCTATTACCCTCCCAGAATAGTTCTTCACCATCATGGTTACACTATTTCAATTTAAAACTTCTTATTTGTTTTTGTCTGTATGTCTTGCCAATCTGTCTTGAATAGATTGTATGCTGCAAGGAGTAAGAACTAAACATTATAGGGGTAATTTTGTAACAGCCTGCATAAATTTCACAGCAAATACATGCAATATTTATACCAATTTTCAAAGTGAATTTATGCTTATAAGGTTGCTTGAAAATTATCCCACAAAAGCTGCTTGCACACATTTTTCATATTCTAGTATATGCTTAGAAATCTTTTGCTAAACGTTATGTGCATGCTTTTGAAAATGGAAAAGTATGTGTGCAAATGCAAATCCCTCCCCAATCCCACTACTGGGGCTGCCTCCACTAAGTCCATGTAAACTTGCATGCATACAGGACATACATGCATAGGTTTATCCGCATATCAAGTGGGAAACTTTTCCACAGGTAAAGCACCATTTTATTTGTGGAAATGCCTTTGAAAATTACCTTCTGTGTCTTCATATGGTGCTGCACTCATCAAGTATGCACTATCCAAATGACAATAATTATAATAATAATAATAATAATAAACTCCTCTGTCTTATAAACAGAAATCCTTCAGTCATCTGCTAGAGAAATTATAGAGAGGTTGGCATAAATTTTAGCATTATAGCAAGGATCTTTTTTGAAGAGGATCTGTTCTGAACTTGGGACAATTTGGAAACATGCACAGACATTGTATAACAGGAGGTATTTTGCTACCACTGTGTTTAAAGAGTGTCCTTCTGTTTCTCCTATTAAGGAGAATTAAAAGAGAAATATTCTGAGCTGCTTTATGCTTAATCAGTAACAGCAACAAGTACACTTGTTTGATTTTTGCAAATAACCAGATATTATTAAAGTAAATATTCTTTTTTACAGAAAACATTACAGAAGGCTTGACATAAAATATAAAAAGTCTCTCATTAAATTGAAAAATAAGATAATTTGAAAATTTGCAAATACCCATGTAAGCAGTTTTTCACTAGTTTCATTAACCTTTGTGCGAGGGTATGTATCCATTATGAAATTATCATTACAGTTCCTTCCCAGGGGAAACAGAGATTTATGGCAAATAAAGACCATCAGGCCCATCCATTATATCTATTTCCTCTAACTGTTGCAACACCACATACTCTACGTCCTGTCACTGCTAGGATCCCTGCAGAGCCCTGTTCTGGGTACAAGCTTTTTAAATCCAGTGCTGCTTTGCCCTCGCACTGCCACTCACTGCATTTGAAAAAAAAAAAAAAAGATTCAATTAAGAACATAAGAATTGTCATACTGGGTCAGACTGAGGTCCATCAAACCCAATATAATGTTTCCAACAGTGGCCAATCCAGGTCACAAGTAAGTGGCAGGATCCCAAACAGTAGATAGATCCTGTGCTGCTAACAGCCAGGGATAAATAGTGGCTTTCCTCAAATTTATCTGGTTAATAACAGTTAATGGTCTTCTCCTCCACGAACTTGTCCAAACATTTTTTAAATTCAGCTATATTAACTGCACTTACCACATCCTCCAGCAATTAATTCCAGAGCTTAATTATGTGTTGAGTGAAAAAGAAATGTTTTCTGCTTTGTTTTAAATATGCTACTTTTTAACTTCATGGAGTGTCCCCTAGTTTATGTAGTTTTTGAAATAATAAAGAATCGAGTCACATTTACCCATTCTGTTCCACTCATGGTTTTATAAACCTCTATCATGTCCCTCCCCAGTCCATCTTCTCTCCAAGCTGAACAGCCTCAAACTCTTTAGCCTTTCCTTATAGGGGAGGTCTTCCATCCCCCTTATCATTTTGGTTGTAGTAATGTGGGTTAATTTTCCCTACGGGCATCACTTTGCACTTATCCACATTAGATTTCATCTGCCATTTGGATGCCCAGTCTCCCAGTCTTGCAAGGTCCTCCTCCAATTTCTCACAATCTGCTTGTGATTTAACAGCACAGATTAATTTTGTGCCATCTGCAAATGTGATCACTGATTGTACCCTTTTCCAGATCATTTCTAAATATATTAAAAAGTACTGATCCACGACCTCTGAGGCACATCACTGTTTATCCTTCTCCACTGAGAAAACTATTTAGTCTGACTCTCTGTTTCCTATCTTTCAACCAGTTTGCATTCCACAATAGGCCATTGCGTCCTATCCCATGACATTTATTTTTCTCAGGAAGCTCTCATGAGGGGCTTTGTCAAATGCCTTCTGAAAATCCAAATACACTATATCCACTGACTCACCATTATCCACATGTTTATTAACCCCTTAAAGAAATGTAGCAGATTGGTGAGACATGCTACAATAGTCTACTTGACTCTTCACTACATGGCTATTTGCATCTACATGACATAACATCAACATTAATAGGGATTAGCCTACAAGGAGACAAGTTTGTACACATTCTTTTAAACAGAAAAGCCTTGGTCAGTCTTCTATAATTGTATTACCCCTCAGGTGTGAATAAATAAACTTTATGTCCCATACTAATATGTGTGCTATAATTGCCAAGAAAGTATGGGTAAATATAATATTAAAAGTGGTTTTGATTGTTAATTAAATAGCAATTATTAACAGAGTGGCATGCTTCACCTGTGAAAATCACAGACAGCTTCTGAACTGCAGTCTCATTTGCCAACTTTTCTAAATAAATAAATAAATAAATAAATAAATAAATAAAAGAATTCTGACAATACCTCACATACAGGAATATTAAACATTTATAACAGTAGCTTGTTTGAGTACTAAAAACAATGCTTTGAAAGACCTAGTTAGGCCCAAGACAAGCAATCTGGGTTCAATATGTTAAAATCCTAGAAACTCCAAAGTTCATTAGGAACGTTTAGTTAAACAGAAACTAATATTAATGAAGCTCTTCTTTTACTAGGTTGACAAGAGCACAATGAGAACAAGAGCACAATGAGAACAAACTTGCCCAGTCAGAGGGTCAGCGTGGGTTACAAAAGCCCTAGATACTTGTAAAGGTAATTTATTTCTGATTTCTCATTAAAGAGAAAGTCTAATTTATGTCCATACTGAAGTTCCAGTGCCAGAGTATTTAACTCAGTTTTACCCTGCCAGTTCCATATACCTGATCTCTCACTACAACCGACATAAATCCTATCTGAAAATCACTGGCACTCTTGTGATGCATGGATGAGTAGTTGGGCGCTGTACAGAGCTAAGTGCCCACCATTAAATAATGTATCATGGACCCAATGGAACATTTACCAGGCAGAGATGATCAGGAATGTTTTGCACATTGCATCTTCTATTTGTAATATGTTAATGGTAGGAATTATAATTAACATTGCTGCTTACAAATTATAAACAAACTTAATTATCTTGTTTCTTGCAAAAATATATTTACAGGGATGGATACACTTCCATTCTAATAAAAGTATCTGTTTTGCTCATCTTTCATCCTACCTGTTGAATTTAACATTCAAAATGTCAAATTAAAAAAATAAAATGTTATTTTTCCATAGGATTATATACTCCAGGCTAGGACATACAGCCACTAGTACTCTGGTTGCATTCTCTATTGCATTCTCTGTGGATCGTCATTATTTCTATTCCCTCTTTTTCAGTATACAGCACTTTATCATCTGATATATAGAAATTCAAACTGTGATGACAGATAAATGGTGGATAACAAAAATAAAGCAAATAGATTTGGATTCAAACTATGAATGTTTATATAGGCTTGGATCAAGGCTGGTAAGAGGCAATATCCTGGAGCACAAAGCTCCTAAGGTTGCCCCCACACACACATTTTTCCAATGAATCTCCCTTTTGGCTATACCACTGGCCTGAAAAAATAGTGCCAACGTAGTAGAATACCCTGTAGTATCAATTTCCAACTGTTACCTACATGGGCTCCTGAATCTTGCAGGCTTACACTGAGTGCAACAGTCAATTCAAAGCATGTAAGGTGTTAGTTTACAATTGTCCTGGAACCTGAGTAAAAAAATAACTCAGTGGACAGAAAATCTTTAATTCATTCCATATTGTTTATTAGAATGGTCTAGGACTAAAGAAAAAATAAACATAGTTTTGTTTCAATATAGCTACCCGTAATGTCATTGTTTTTTTCTCTATGATTTACTGTTTTTAAGAATATCCAGAACATATTGTGATGTGGCTTGGCATTGCTAAAGCTGCCTTGGCCAGATGGTGGCCAATGACTGTAAAGGATTTCAAGTCATGGTCAGGTGATGGTAACTGAGAAATCATAATGAGTGATTTTGTTCTGACCTATTGTAGAATATAGTATTTAATCCATTTCTGCTTGGACATGAAGTCATAAAACAGCCAAGCAACAGGTATGACCCTATCAGTCTATTTGTCATAAAATCTGTTCTGAGAGCTCGAGTGTTAACACTAAATTTAACTATACACCCAGGGGTTCAAATAACTTCATTCAAGGGTGACTATTTACCAAGTCAATAATATGTAAAAGCTAGCAAAAACGAATATGGAGAAAGTAAATATCTATTTCCCCTTCCTCTCTATCCAAAACTTTTAGGACCTTGAAATGACAGCATTTTGACATCTCCCAAAATGCTAATCCCACGTGGACTTTTTTTGATTAGAAAATAAAGAAAAGAAGAAATCTTGCTGCGCATATCCTTCAGTAAATGAAGCATCAACGAAGCAAATGTAGGAAAAGATTCGTTTAGGTTTAAAAAAAAATAAATTATAAGAAACAATAACCGAATGCAGAAGAATAGTACCCTCAGTCCCAAGGCGTCTCTCTTCATCAGCTCGTGTCTCTTCCTATGGCGCACTTTCCACTCAAGTCAGTGCTACAATTAAAAAAAACAAAAAAAAAGTGGAAACCTCCCCCCCCCCGGTCAGGCTCCGCTCCAGGAAGCGCACTCTATGCTATATAACATGCTATGTACCAACCCTTCCCTCCCCGATCCTCCCACCGCCGCGCCAGCTCCCCGGCTCCAGCCTTGCAGCTCAAATACCTGTACCACTGCCTCGCGCGGGCAGCCTCCTCGCGCCTATAACAAAGCCCGGCGCGTCACGTGCCGCCAGAGGAGGCGGGACCGGCCGCCGATTGGGCGGCCGCCGGGAGGCGCTGCCGGGCCATTGGCTGGCCGGCGGGGCGAGGCGGCCCGGGGGAGGGGGGAGAGGGAGGGGGCGCGAGCCGGCGAGCCCCTTCCCACTTCTCTCCTCTTTGTGTTGCCGAGGCTGCGAGATCGGACTTGTCAGTAGCCGAGCCGAAGCAGCCGGGCGGGGAGCCGCGCTATGCCGTCAAGCGCCCCGCCTTGTCCGGGGATCCTGCCACCATGCGGTCTTGAAATGAGAGCCCGCGGCGCCACGAGAAGAATAAAGCAGCTGCGGAAGTAAACGAAAGAAGTGGGAGCCACAAAAAGCCACGGAGCACCGGGGGGGAGGGGGGGACAAAAAATAACGCACACCGGCAAAAGGAAATCGCTTGCAATCATATCGTGCCCAATCGTTTTGATTATCCACCGTACGCCGAGAAAGCTGGATTTTATCGGCCGTGCGAGGAGTTTCGAGGAAGCACCCGAGAAGGCGGGAGCGAGCCGCCTGCAGCCGGAGGAGGAGAGATGCTTTCCGTCGAGCTTTTACTGGGGGTGGCGTGGCTGGCGGGGCTGGCGAGCGGGCAGAACGAGACCGAGCCCATCGTGCTGGAGGGCAAGTGCCTGGTGGTGTGCGACTCCAACCCCACCTCGGACCCCACGGGCACCGCGCTGGGCATCTCGGTGCGATCGGGCAGCGCCAAGGTGGCGTTCTCGGTCATCCGGAGCACCAACCACGAGCCCTCGGAGATGAGCAACCGGACCATGATCATTTACTTTGACCAGGTAGGTAACGGCAGGAGGCTGGAGAGAGGGGGTGGCAAAGCTGCACGTTTTTGTTTTTTTTAATAAACTTCTTTTGCGAAAGAAGTGATGACCGGGAGGCAAAAAGGTTGCGTGCGTTCTTTAGCGCGTTATTAGATTATCTGTAATTGAAGGAAAGCTAAATGACAGGTAGATGGATGGATAAAGGCTGCTGCTGCCTTCCAACCGGGGTCCTCTGCGTCTCCTCGAAGGGAAGAAACTCGAAGCCGAATTTAATAGCCGGAGTGATCGTAGGTGGTAAAAGTGCACGGGGAAGTAGCAAAGCCAGCTGAAAACATGTAACTCGATCCGGCACTCCTGTTTCGCTCAGGCGTCAAAACGAAAGATGGATTTTAAGAGGACAGTGTTCACCCATATTTGAGCAATTCTTATGTTGGTCCGATTAAAGAGAGAATCTGAGAATGATGTGATATTGCCCGTGAATGTGCCGGGCCACGTTTGGGCTCCAGAGCTAATGAATAGCACGATTTCAAAGTAATTTGGATAATTGTTAACTTTGGTCCCATAGAAGCTGTCTCAAGCTGCAAAGAGTGCAGTTTTCTTCTGCACCAATAAGGCTCCAAGAGAGCCACCGTATAGATCCAGTGATTCTCCCCTTTCGTGTATGTGCATGCTGGAATGTAGTGTATGTATGTATAGCATGGCGTACCTGTGACCACTATTCCGTACCCCCACCCTGTGTTATCTAAAAATTAGTGTGCATTATTTCCAGTATCGTGCATCCAGAAAGTGTTAATTAAGATATAACTCTCTCTCACACACCTACACATACGCGCACACACTCTTATGCTGCTTCTTTCAGTTCAAGTATTCTTCAGCTCTGTGTCTACTCGTATCTTTTCCTGTTCTTTTTCATTCTAGATATTAGTGAATATTGGAAACAACTTTGACTACGAAAGAAGCACTTTTATATCTCCGAGGAAAGGGATTTACAGTTTCAATTTTCACGTGGTGAAAGTGTACAACAGACAAACGATTCAGGTTAGACTAGTACAACTTTTCAAGTCTGACCTTTGCATGGCCACTAACCTGATACCTTCCATTAAATGAAATGACACCTTAGGAATACCTGTGCAGTACTATTTTTTTTCCCAATCACTATTCAAATTTAACAACTGGAATAGTAATTTTATTTGGAGTTGAAATAGATGAAATGTATAGGGGAATGTAGGTAACCGTTATGCACATTTTTAAAAAAGATGTTAAAACACTCAATTTCTTTATATCTATCTATTAAAAAAAAATATATATATATATACACACACACATATATATGTATATGTATGTATATATGCATACATTTATATATCTATATATGTGTACATGCATATAGATAGATAGATATAAATATAATTATTGCACACTGCAGAAATGGAAAATGTTTTTAAAGTAATCTTTAACTAGCTGTAGAAAAAAACCTAACTGGCCTTCATCAAACATTTAACTGAATAGTGTTTTGCAAAAGGGACAAGTATATGTTTAATGAGAAAACAACTGATCTAATAATGAATAAAATCATTTCTTTATTACATGTGATTTTTCACATTCACATTTTATATGACAGTATTTTCTGTGAGTAAATGTAAATACACATTACATATTAGTCTGTACACCGAGATCATGGAACATATGGTGCCATGGATGCATATAAACACTGTTATATCCCATGGCTGATTCAAAATCCAGCATAGGGAGAAACAGATAAAAAAAAACACATGGTAGATAATTATAGAAATTGCCATTCTGTATCTTAATATATATATATATATATGTTCCTTATAATGTCTGAAAACATTATAAGGAACTCAGCTGCTTCTGAATATTTGGGAATGTTAATGCCATCAATTAATAAACTGCTTTTGATAAAAACAGTTTTTTGTTGAGGTGATCAATGTTAGGTTTCATTAAAAGTAATTTGTATTTTATGATTAACCTTACAGCATATCTACAGGATATTCTATCTATCTATCATGCTTATGGGCAGAATCAATTTTTAAGAGCAATAGTATAGGCTTTTTTTTTTAATGTATAAGGAAAGGGAACCATTCCTCCAGAAGTGCATATCACTGCTGAATTTAATAGGGAAACTTCCTCTTGTTTGTCCCTTTGCATAAAAAAATTATATTTATTGTTGCTAGTGGCAATATGATAAATTGATTGGAAAGGGATCAGGTTCGTCTTTAATTTCATGTGGCAGTATTTACTGTTGAAACGTCAGCAGTACAATTTTTGTATAGGACACAGGCCTGCTTTTAATTAATACATTTCTCCTAAATTCATAAGTATAATGAAAATATGCTCCTTGCCTCTATCTCATATTCCTGGTAGGCAAAACCCATCAAATCATACTGCATTGTGCGTGTTCCTTTGAAATAAACATCTTTTTGTTTTGTCTTTGCTTTGTAGGTGAGTTTAATGTTGAATGGTTGGCCGGTAATTTCAGCCTTTGCTGGGGATCAAGATGTGACCCGGGAGGCTGCCAGCAATGGAGTTCTCATTCAGATGGAGAAAGGAGACAGAGTATATCTAAAACTGGAAAGAGGCAACTTGATGGGAGGCTGGAAATATTCCACTTTCTCTGGATTTCTCGTGTTCCCTCTTTAAACTGACTTTTTTTTTTAGCAGATAGGACAGAGCAGCAAGTCGGAGGTGTTCTTACAGATTTCCCAAATATAGCTGCGAATGAGCTCTGGACAGCAAACTTTTCAAGTTGACATATTAAGGAAGCTAAGTTCTGCTTATATAAATCTGTATACATCCGCTTCGAATAATATTTATTTATTTGTTGCAGCCAAAAGATGGGTCACATAGTAGTTTACTACTTTCAGTTCTATTTTTTCCTCATTGGTTGAAACCTTTGTCATTTCCTGGGTGTTGACATCCAATGTATTTATCCCATTATGTTTTTACATTTTCTTTTACCTTACATTGTTTGTCTTTTGAGCGGTTTTGTTTTCAACCCATTTCATATAGGTCTGATTCCAGTTAATCATTAAAAACAAACAAAGGCAAATCTATCACCACCACTTCTTAAGTAAAGTACATTGAATCCATGGATGCCATGATGAAGTCTAGAATACAAACCTTGCTGTACACTGACTGGCAAAGTTAAAACTTATACACGAAGAGCTATTCACAGCCAAATTGGCAGAATAGTGCATTTCAATATTTCTATGTAATTCTGAGTGATTGTGAAATTTAAGGCTGCTAAATGTTTTGATGCTTGTTTTGCTCTTGTAAAATGTGACCCAACTAAACGCCAGGAAGTATAATGAACTTTTACTATTACTCTGTAATATATGTGTGAATATTGAAAAATAATTTTGCTTTGATTCAATAAAGTTTAAATGGGACTTTTATTTTTCTTAAAAAGAAATACACTTTCTAACTGAGATTATTGACTCCAGCCGCATATTAGGGAAATGGTGGCAACACACATTGTTTTGTTTTTTTGTTTGTTTGGTTTTTTTTAATTAAAAACAACCGGCAGAACTTTTTTCAGGTGAATGTTTTGCAAAGTAATCGAAAATACATTGATTTTAGATCGACTTCTGAACCTAGAGCTTCATGTTTTCCGAAGTTGGATCTGCTAATGTTTAGCCTTTTACAATTATATTACTCCTTTTTTCTGAAACTGAAAGACCATGACTTTAATTCACTTTGGTTTATTTAATAAAAAAGAACCAAACTGATAGGTACAACATGAAGTTGCCCATCCAACAGTACAGATGTTACCTTTTGTTTTTGTTATATTCTGTTCATTACAAATCATACCTTTTATGCCATCTGAAATGTCACAGTTTATACTTCATTGCTAGTATCATTTACTACCATGATTTTGTAGCCCTTCTTTCAAATCTGTAACTGCTATTCTTTTGCAGTACTCAAAGAGATTATTACTTTTCTGAAAAGGGAGACGTTCTGATTGTACCTAAGCAGAAATGTGAAATAAAAATGTAATGAACAAATCCACACCATGAGGAAAATATTATGAAATTGCATTTAACCTGCCAAAATTACAGGTGCAGGTGTTCAGAATACAAGTTTTTCCTCTCTCTTTCTCTGTGTAGAGGGAATAATCTACTATAAATACGGTGCTGTACTCCATTTATTTCTGGAACAATCTTTCTGAGTACTGTGAGCTCAGTTTGCTGCGGAGGCCACACGGTTAATATTAGCTTTTTTTTTTTCCTTCTCAGCCTCGAGTACCAGAAAGGAATTTAATTAGCTCCTAAGGGGAAAATTAATACCAGCATAATAAGCAAAGCTGCTTTATTTATTCACAGTTTTTTTTTTTTTGTCTTGATAATAGTTTCCTGAAGCGGGTGGGGACTCTGTAAGATCAGGTGACTGTTTCTCATTTCCAGTTGGATTGTGCTGGTGCAGGATATTTTTACAAACGCCAAAATACCATTTCCCATCTTACACTTGGGCAGAGCCGGTTCCATTATGGGGGATCTACATGTGCAGAGCTGATTTATTTATTGCCCGGGTATAGGTGCCCTCATACTTTTAACAAGTTTCGCAGGCACTTCTTGACCAGAATAAGCTTAGTATGGAGCTTTTCCGAAGACAATGTTACAGCTTTCATATTGATACATAGCAGTGAAACAATGTGTCATGGATTCGGGGCAATTAGAAATGTTAGGATTAAAGGTTTTGCTACTATAGATGGTACTAGCTAAACATTTTCCCGCAGACATAAACCCTTTTGCTTAGTAATTCTGGGCCCCCAGACCGGTGCACGGCTGGAAGTTGAGTTTGGGAAGCGCTGAGGGTCGCGCTTAAACAATTTTGCGGAACTATTTCAAGCTGGGTCATTTTTATTTTTTTAAATTCTTATTTGCTCTCCGTGTGTTCTTGAATAGATACCCTCGCCGCAAACATACAAAAGTAACTGGCTTGCCCCCCCCTGGTACAGAAGCAACATCCTGATCCCCGCTGGCCACAAGCCACCTCGCAGAACAACTACGATTTGGGAGGAAGAGTTAATATCAGCAAGTACAGCTGACCTGGAGTTATTTTTTCTTCGATATATTTTTTTTTTTTTTTTGGTCTGGATGGCAATTGCGCCGGTAGTGGGATTTCAGTGCAATCGCGATTGCGCCTTTTGCTTTGATGTTTGTTCTCTTTCTTTATAAAAATACTTTTGATTGTTACTCTTTCTCCCAGTTGTGCGTTTAAGCTTCCAGGTCCCGATACTGGGTTTCTGCGCGCAGATTCAGCACTGAGCGCTTTCCAGTCCTTATTCCTCACAACTATCCCGCTGATTAGTTGCTTTGACGTAGCCTGCAATTAAACAGTATAACCTATATTTTCCATTAATAGTTCAGCTGAAATCATTTCTAGATGAATGATATTTGTATTTACATATCTCAGCCAGCAGATTGCATCAATGATAAAGTAAACCAGGTGAGGTCTCAGGCTGAAAGGAGCTGCAGCCTGGCGCGATCAAAGTCCTACGGGAAGTTTGCAACCACGAAACTATATATATATATATATATATATTATTTTATTTTATTTTTTTTTGTTATTCGTTATATTCTGGGGGTTTTTTTTTCTCTTTCCCAGCGATGGGTATTTTAAGCACTAGGTCTAATTATGAATCTTTTTGCCGGATTTCTGTTTTCAAATCTACAGGCCCATTATAGAAGCCAGAGAAAGTCCCTAGTGAGGCGAGCGTGATCCATCCCAGCTCTGGGTGCCTTCATCTTTCCTACAGAAAAAAAAAGCGAAACGGTCCCCCCCCCCCCCCCCCCCCCTTTTTTTTTCTGTGCCCAGCTCAGGCTATGGACCTTATTTAAAATGATTGTCCCACCCCCTCCCCCTATGGAAAACATACATACATATTGAATAAGGTCCCATGACTCCATTTAAGGTGAGGGATGGTCTCTCAGGAAAGAAATAGAAGTTTCTGTCAACAAACAAAATCCAAGGGGCCTTCCGTGCTAGAAAAGCACCTTTATGTGAAAGTCTTTTCTTTAATTGCGGTATCTGCTTTTCTGACTTGTGTCCGTTTAAACCACTCGTCTTGTCAGCCCGCTACAGTCCCATGTGCTCCCTCCAAACATCCCGCCTGAGTAATCCTTCAGCCTGGTCACTCTCTTCCCCGTCCAGGCCAGAGAATATTATGAACGAGGCTTCTTTTTCCGGAGGAAAACGTAGCATTTACTTGCACCAATTTTCAGGAATATATGTTAGACGTTTAAGGCATGACATTTGCACGGTTTCGCGGTAGCAGGCGCACAAAGCTGTGAGAGAAGAGGTTCCCACGTTTGCCGCGATCCGCCTGAATTTCAGAAAAGTCACTACGGGTGTCTCCGTTTCTCCAGCTGTGGTTTGGTGGAGGAGCTACTAATATTTACCACCACTATTACCACTTCTAGCACCACCACCACGCTTTCCTTCCCTCTGCCTATGGCAGCTGGGGCTGTCCCGCGCACTTCTATTTATCCGCATAAAAAGACGCGAACTCATGACAAATCCAGGCACACGTATATGCTATAGTTTGATCTTTTTGCCAGGGTTTAAGAATTTCCATTCCTTAATTCAGTTTTATTTTCCTTTTATCGTCTTCTTTCTATGCATGCTAGCATGCATGGGGCGCTTTCCATATTGTTACAATATAAAAGCACTATGTGCATTTTTAGTTTAAAACCCTGTAATAATAACTCAATTTACAAAATAACGTTCCAAGATTGGCATGCATTTCCAAAATACTTTTCAGTTAGTACCTTGAATTGATAGTACCTTCCTTAGCAAAAAAAAGAAAGAAAGAAATGCCATATTAAACACAGAGAGCAGAAGTTGAACCACGAAGTCGCCTCTTGATTTCCAGTATCCTCATTCAGTTTTTGGGTTTAGTATCTTAAATGCTTGGTGAACAGTTTTCAGTGAAAAAGGAAATGGGCATATGTGCATATGCATCTATATAGGGTAACTTTTTTATTATTACTATTATACCAGCGTTCATGTAACTTTATGTCATACTCAGTCTGACACAGAGGCATTCAAACACTGCACGGAGCAGCAGTAGCCACAGAGGCATTCACGGAGCGGGATGCCAGTGGCCAGTGGTTAGTGTTCCACCTTCACAGAGCGGAAGGATGGAGGGCTGCTATCTCCAAAAATAAAAACAAACAAAAAAATAAAAACAGGGGTGGGTAAGAGTATGGGGTAAGGATGTGGCCTGCTTGTTACAGCGGTTGCTACCCCTAATTGAGCTGGACTTTCACTTGGATGCAGATAAGGCGCTGCTCTCTAAATTGGTGGTGGGGTGGAGGGGAATTAGGGCTGGAGGGTACTGGAAGCCAATAGTAACAGGTGGGAGAGAAAAAAAAAAGGGGGGGAAAATGGATAAAGTGCGTAGCTTGCTGGGCAGACTAGATGGGCCATTTGGTCTTCTTCTGCCGTCATTTCTATGTTTCTATAATGACAGCTCAACTTCTTAAGATTGGAAAGATCACGTCATGTAACTTCATTATCCTAGTTCTACGTGAAAATGCAGTGAACTAATCATTTGAAACCTATTCACATCATTTTTATGACTCCAGAAACCGGTGTCGCAAGCATTGCAAGTTATAATGAATTTGGGAAAGGGGGAAAAATACCTGAAAATGAATTCTATTTTCTTACTTCTTTTTGAACTATTAATTCCCTACTTTGCATAATTAATGACACAGAGTTGTACACTTAAGTTTTCATAATGAGGTCTTTTTTTTTTTTTTTTGTGCAATCAATTTAGTGTGCGGGTGTGCATAAAACTATAGGCATTAGACTCCTCTTAAATCGTAAAAGTAGCTATCAATCGCCATAAAAGCACCATGTCCAGCGAAGCAGCTTTAGTTCAGATGGGGGGTTGTGTACTTTTATTTAGGTTTGAATCCACAGTTGACCCATGATCCAGCAGGTAGAAATCCACGATTAAAGATGACTTGCGCACACATTGCAAACTATAAGGTTAAAACCCATTCTACACGTCCAGGCTCGACAGGCGCAAGTTATATATAACGCCATGCCTCCGTTTACCGCTTGTTTTGGCGGAGGCTCTTCTTGCCCACGTGTTCAGGGCTGTGAAATTGGCACAGTCGCTCTGCAGATTGCCAAGATCGGAGCTTCTGCTGTCCAGCTGATCCTTCTACAGCCAGCATGACGGATGCTTCTCCCCCCTTACAAACAAACAAACACACACACACACACACACACACACACACTTTGTTTATCATATACTCTCTGTCTTGGATTTAGATCAACAACCAGCAACCTCTTTTTTTTCAGGGGCTTTCTTGGAGTGGCGCCTGTTAAAAAAAAACCATATTTGTTTACAGAGATCCTGAAAAGCAAAACGTATTAAGAATATCCCCAAGCAGTGGCAGAAGCTCCGGCAGTAGAAGAGTTCTTTCACATTTTTTTTTTTAGCCTGAGGATTGCGAAACGGAGACAAACATTCAAGAAAATACCTGGTTTAAGTTTCTTGAAAATAACGCTGCCCTTCCCCTGTGTGTGCCTGTGGTGTACGGAGTGTGCGAGAAGTAAAAAAAAAAAAAAGGACCTTGCAATCCGAAAGCCATTCTTCTCAAACTCCTATAGCACTACTTTATATTTTGTTTGGTTTACCAGTTTTAACTGGCGTGAGGGGGGGGGGGGGGGGGAAAGAGTACTTTTTATCATAAATAACAATATCTAGATTTGTATTAAAGGAAGCTGTTTAAACCTCTATGTTTTGTTTTTTTTTTGTTATCTCTAATTTTGCAATGAAAACAGTCTAAGAAGCAATACAACGGGTAAAACCGTAGTTAAGCTGCTGCATTACAAAAATTATATCTGTCATGAAGGAATTAACTAAAGTGGAATAATATTGTTAACCGTTCTGCAATAGGGGAGGTATGCAACATCATTCTTTGTGCCTAGCAAATGCTATTATCAATGTGTCTCGGATCCAAAACGTCAAAAAAAAAAAGGTTGTGCAGTGCTAATGGAGATAAAGAAAAGTGGGAGGAAAGCCTAGAATGGGGTGAAGATGTCACCTAGGAATCCTCTACCGTATCTATTGTCCTCTTCATAGAGAGAGACAGAGAACATGCAAAACACATCGAAAAGTAGCAGAGTATTAAACCTTGAACTAGCAGTGTTCCCCTGTTACTTTTTCAGGTTACCTTGTTGTAATTTTGTTTCTTACTAGTCAAGGGGCCCAGACAGAAGTACACACGATAACCAATCTTCAATTCAATTTTTGGGAAAAGTGTTGGTTTGAAAGTCAGCCTGTCTAGAAGTTGCCAGCTCATTGTACTTTGCATGCACTTTTAACTCTGGATTGATAAATGTTGTTTTTATTGTTGAACATTTTCTATAGTTCTTTGTTTCTTTTATTATATCAAGAGTGCATATCATTTATAAATGAAAAATTAAATTATCAGAACACAGCTAATGGGACTTTTTTTTTCTGGTTGATAAGAGGACAACAAGATATTGTATAAGTGAAGTCAGTTGTTAATTCTACTCAAATTAATATTAATTTGTTGAACAGCAATTTTTTCACATTTAGGTGCAGAGAGATTTAAAAAACAATATTGCTGCTTAATAAACTTCAGCATCATGAGGAATTTAGGGAAAATATTATGACTGTTTAATGTTTGCTGCATCATTTTCTTCTAACGTGGGAGAACTTACAGTTTGCACTTACAAGAGCAGAAGCAAATACACCTAAAGTAATCTAACCAAACTGCCAAGTAACTTAGGTGAATGAACTAAAAATAAAAAGAGAAACCACAGAGAGAACCTATTCTAGGCAAACAGGGATCTTCTAAAATCGCAACAGAAGCGCTTACGTGGGAAGAACCAGGAGCAGGGCTGACTGGGGAATGCCTAATGTCGGGCACGGAGAAATGGAGTAGGGCGAGTGTCCGATTTGCCCCTTTCTCAGTTCCTCCCGCCTCCCCCGATCATCGGCCTCCGAAAGGCCCGGTTCGGGTCCAGTCTTACCAAGCGAGGGAAGGGCCGCGAATAGGACTGAGCAGGCGAGAAGTACTACCCTGCCAGCTCCAGGGGAGAACAGGTACCCTGCTGCTTCTGCGAGGGCTGACAGATTTCGGCAAAGGGAGGACTCAGCACGTCCGTAAAAAGCAGCCCGCTGGCCACACGGTGAGGGGCTAGCGCCCTCTGAAAGCGGCCACAAAGGAAGGCGACTGAGGCCAGCTCTGGCCCCACTGGAGGGGTTTTTTGCATCCCCGTAACCACCCTGCAGGTCCTCGCCAGGCTAGGGGCATCCACTCCCGACTTGTAAGCGTCTTCACTCCTACTTTGTGTCTATGAATGTCATTTTCAGAAAACAAGGCTTAAAGTGAATATATCCTTCCATTAAGAAAGCACATCGTAAACTTTTTAGGTTGGGGGTTGGTTTTTCCTTCTCAATAAAATTTGTCTCCCTCTCCCCCCCCCCCCCCCCCCCCCATCCTCCAAAAATAGTAAAGACGATACAATTTGCTTTGTGAATTGCAGCGTAATGTGGACCAATTATAGTTACATCAAGTCAAATATCTTGCTTTTCCCTGTGTATCTCCTGCGCCTCTGGGGGACTGGAGGAGCCCCATCCCATCCCTCACAGTTTTGAGAATCTCTGAATTAAGTGTCACATAATAATATTCAAGGCTGGAAAAAGACGTTTCAATCTCTGCGCTGCATAGGAACGATATGCGCTGTACAAATCATGATCATGATACCAATAATAATAATAATAATAATAATACCGACTGAGCAGAAAGAAAGGGCAGCAGAAGCAAGGAGGTTAAACCAACTTGGAGCCAATGTTTGTCTGCCAACAGATTATAAGCAGGAAGATGGGATTATAAGTAAATAAATACAGAAGATGGCTGTCTGCTTCCTGCGCTAGTTCTGTATCGTCTGTACCGCAAGGCATCAGGTCCTGGTAATGCACCTTTGGTACTATTTATTATTTATTTATTTATTTATTGTTTTTGTTATACCGAGTTTCATGATAGGCATCACATCAACCCGGTTTACAAATAACAAGGAGTGTAAAGCATAACGTAACGTAAAAAACAATATTTTCAATAAGAACCTTGAACTTTAAATACAGTGAATCAGAAAAAGGGAGAGGGAAAGTTACAAAAAACAAGGAAAATAAACTTGGGATGGAAGGGGAGCACAATATTTACATTTCAGCCTATTGATACATTAGAATAGCAAGTGAAAAAATAAGACTATGAAACGGTACATAGGTAATCAAATGAATAAATATGACAGTTGTGAATGGTAATAGTATGATAAATATTCAGCAGGAATTAGTGAGAGAGGGTTTGAGGTTGGTTGATTCGTGTTTACATTCCATTATTGCATACGAGTTAGTGCTAGTGAGAGGAGGTTTTATTCAAGGTTTGGAAATGCTTTTTTGAAAAGCCAAGTTTTTAGTCTTTTCCTAAATGTTAAAGAGCATGGCTCTTGTCTCAAATCAGGTGGGATCGAGTTCCAGAGAGCTGGACCTGCTGATGAGAAGGCTCTGAGACTCAAGGATTTATGTTGGTAGGTTTTGGCCTTTGGAATTTGGAGTGACTCTTTGTAGTGTTCCCTGATAGGCCTGGCAGAGGTGAATTTTTTAAGTGGTATTTGTAGGTCAAGTTGCGTGTGTTGGTTGATAGTTTTGTATATGATGTTAATGGTTTTGTACATGATTCTATAGTGCAGGGGTCGGGAACCCATGGCTCGCGAGCCAGATATGGCTCTTTTGAGGGCTGCATCTGGCTCGCAGACAAGTGTCGCCATACTTCGCGGTTCCCCGCTGACCCAGCTGCTCCCCGGTCCTCCGCCGCCCGGGCTTAAAATGCTGTCAGCCCGGGCGGAACGCGGCAGGACAGCTGGAGTCAGCGGCACCGGCGTGGTCTCTTCTCTCCTCCCCCCCGCGGCCCGGAAGAGGAAGTGGAGAGCATCGGGTGCCTGCGCGGGAAGAAGAGACCACACTAGCGTGGTCTCTTCTTCCGCGCAGGCACCCGATGCTCACCACTTCCTCTTCCGGGCCGCGGGGGGGGGGAGGAGAAGAGAGCACGCCGACTGGAGTCATCCGGGTGCCAGCGCTGGAGTCATCGGGTGCCTGCGCGGGTCTTCCCGCGCAGGCACCCGACGCTCTCCACTTCCTCTTCCGGGCCGCGGGAAGAAGAGAGCACGCCGGTGCTCTCTTCTTCCCGCGGCCCGGAAGAGGAAGTGGAGAGCGTCGGGTGCCTGCGCGGGAAGACCCGCGCAGGCACGCTAGTGTCCGACGGGAAGAAGACTGCAGCGCGGCTCGGAGGAAAATGAAAATCTTCAACCGCGGCCGATGGGACTCCGCCTTCGCCTCCGCGAGGGCTGAAAATGAAGGAGGTTAGTGTTGGGAGGTGGCTGCTGCTGCCGCGAGTTCCCGGGGGGGGGAGAGAGAGAGTGAATGAATGAGCGAGCAAGCATGTGTGTTTGAGATCCTGTGTGTGTGAGTGAGAGATTGCATGTATGTGAATGATTGAGAGCCTGTATATGTGAAAGAGAGTATGTCTGTGATTGAGATCCTGCCTGTGAGAGAGAGAGCATGAATGTAAGTTTACCATTGGGAACCTGTATGTGTAAGTTTGTAATTGAAAACCTGTTTGTTTGAAAGAGTATGTGTGTATGATTGAGATCCTTTGTGTGTGAGAGAGATCATGTGTATGTATGATTAAGAGCCTGTGTGTATAAGTAAGAGAGAGATCATGTGTGTCTTTGTCTGATTGACAGCTGGTTTAGGTGATGGAGCATGTGAGTATGTGATTGAGAGCCTGTGTTTAAATGAGAGAGACCATGTGTGTCTGTGTGATTGAGAGCTGATTTAGGTGAGGGAGCATGTGAGTATGTGATTGAGAGCCTGTGTTTAAATGAGAGAGAGAGACCATGTGTGTCTGTGTGATTGAGAGCTGATTTAGGTGAGGGAGCATGTGAGTATGTGATTGAGAGCCTGTGTTTAAATGAGAGAGAGAGACCATGTGTGTCTGTGTGATTGAGAGCTGATTTAGGTGAGGGAGCATGTGAGTATGTGATTGAGAGCCTGTGTGTAAATGAGAGAAAGAGAGGACATGTTTGTAAGCATGTGAATGAGAGTCTGTGTGTGAGAGAAAAAGACAGCATGTATTTATGTGATTGAAAGCCTGTGTGTGTGTAAGCGTGAAAAGATAGACAGCATGTGTGTAAATGTGTAATTAAGAGCCTATATAAGTGAGAGAGAAAAAACATTTGTATATGTGAGTGACTGAGAGCATGTGTGTATAGGTGTGTCATTGAGAGCCAGTGTGAGAGAGAGCGCTGGTATGTGACTGAGAGAGGAGAAAGTTCCAAGCAAACCACCCCACCTCCTGCTAATTCAGAACAATCTCAGGACACCTGGATATCAAACGTTCCCAGGTATGCAGAGCAAAAAAAATTTTGTATCCTTATTATTTTTCATTACTGGATCTTTGTGTCTGCTATTTTGAAATATTTTGTTGGTATCTGGAAATGTTTTATATGAGTTTTTAATTATTGGATATTCCACTCATCAGCTGTTTCGAAATATGTTCTTTTTGTTAGTACAGTTTTACTGCTGATGATTTTATATTTCTTGATTTGTTTTATAAGGATGTGTGATGTTTCTTTTTTCCTTTGTTACACTGCATACAGAGACTCTGGCTTGTTGCAGTTTCCAATTCAGTTTTTGTCTGCATGCTTCTTGTTATGCGTTTTGGTCTCTTTATTCTATGTTAGGTGAGGGACAGCACGTGATTCAGGTGAGGTTTTCTGCTGGCGTGTAGTTTCTGTGTAGGACTCTATAGCAGCCTGACTTGGTCCGTTTTCCTAATAGGAGATGTATGTATTGGTGTCTTAAGGCCTGGTGTAATATTTTCAGAGACTTATTGTACTTTAAAAGTGTGATCTTACATAAAATGCACACATTTACTTGTATTTAGTTTTAAACATATTGTATGGCTCTCATGGAATTACATTTTAAAATATGTGGCGTTTATGGCTCTCTCAGCCAAAAAGGTTCCTGACCCCTGCTATAGTGGATCGGAAGCCAATGGAGGTTTTTGAGAACAGGTGAAATGTGGTCAATTTTCCTGGAATTTGTAAGGACTCTGGCTGCAGAGTTCTGAACCATTTGTAAAGGTTTGGTGTAAGAAGCTGGGAGGCCTAATAGTAATGAGTTGCAATAATCTAGTTTGGAAAAGATTATTGCTTGCAAGATTGTTCTGAAGTCCTGAGTGTGAAACAGCGGTTTTATTCTTTTCAGGATATGTAATTTGTAGAAGCAATCTTTGGTGGTTTGGTTAATGAATGTTTTGAGGTTGAGACGATTGTCTAGGATGGCTCCTAAGTCTCTTACGTGGGTTGTTTGAAGGAGTGTGGGTGGTTTAGGAAGTGTGTTATTGTTTTCCGGTGATATGAGCAGGAATTCTGTTTTCGAAGCATTGAGTACAAGGTTTAGACTGTTGAGGAGAAGTTTAATTTCTAATAGGCAACTGTCCCAGTATTCCATTGTTTTTGAGATTGATTCTTTTATAGGGATTACGATCTGTACGTCGTCTGCAAAAAGGAAATGTTTCAGGCTTAATTTTGTTAGTAGTTGGCAGAGTGGTAGCAGGTAGACATTGAAAAGGGTGGGTGAAAGTGATGATCCTTGCGGCACTCCTCTATTAGAAGGGTGGTATTGGGATTCTTTATTATGAATTTTGACTCTGTATCCTCTGTTTTCTAGAAATGTTTTGAACCAGTTTAGTGTGGCACCTGTTAAACCAATGTTTGCCAGCTGTTTTAGAAGAAGGGCGTGGTTGACGGTGTCAAAGGCCGCCGAGAAGTCAAGGAGGATTAGAAAATATGCTTGGCCTTTATCAATACCAGAGAGTAGGTAGTCCATGAGTGAAATTAGTAGCGTTTCGGTGCTTGCGGCTTTGCGAAAACCATATTGGTTTGGGGACAGAATACTGTGGTCCTCTAGGTAGTTGGATAGTTGGGTGTTTACCAGTTTTTTCCATGATTTTAGCTATAAATGGTAGGTTGGAAATAGGGCGGAAGTTGTTGGGATCACATGCATTTAGATTTGGTTTTTTTAGCAGTGGCTTGATTGAGGCAGTTTTTAGGTCATCTGGGTAGATGCCATGTGATAAGGAGCAGTTTATAATATCTGCTAGGGTTTTTGCTATTGTGTCCGGGATAAGAAGAAGCATTTTGGTAGGGATTTGATCAAATGGGTGTGATGACGGTTTCATTCTTTTTAATACATTTTGTATCTCTGTGATTGTGATGGGTTCAAAGGCATTAAGCTGGATGTCTTTATTTTGGGGAAGATATGTGTTATCTGGAGACGTAGTGTTTGGAATCAGCTGATTAAGGAGATCCGATATTTTTTTGTTAAAATGAAGAGCCAATTCGTCTGCTTTAGTCTGGACTTGTTCGGGTGGTATATCTGGAGTGATAGGTTTAGTGAGGCTGGAAACGAAGGCGAATAGAGCTTTTGAGTCAAAGCTGAGATGATGAACCTTTCGGGCATAGTAGTCTCTTTTGATTTTCAACGTGGTACTTTTGTAAAGATGGAGTGATCGTTTGTAATCAGAGAGTGAGGCTGGTGAAGGGGCTTTGCGCCATTTTCTTTCTTTTTGCCGAAGTAATTGTTTGAGTTTTCGTAGTTCATCATTATACCAGGGTTGACGTTTGGATGTATTAGCAGACCTTGTTTTGGTTGTCAGTGGGCAGAGAGTGTTTGCTATAGATTTTGTTATTTTGGACCAAGATTGGAGGGCAGCGTTAGGGGTAGATACTTCAATGAGTGGTAGATCCGAGGTTAGAGCTTTACTTAGATGTTCCGAGTTGCAAGGTTTTCTGTATAGGAAAGAGGGTCTTGAGTTGAGTTTGGAGTCTGATCGAGGTAAGGAAAAACTGGTGGAGATTAGAGAATGATCTGACCATGGGACTTTTTTGCAATTTGGTTGTTTTGTAAGAGAAATACCAGTGTTTGTAAAGAGTAGATCGAGCGTGTGGCCTGCTTTGTGGGTGGGTTTATTGATTTGTTGTCTGAATCCCATCGCTGACAGTGCGGTGAGGAGGGCTTCACAGTTTGTAGAGAGGGGAACTTTGTCAACATGTAAATTGAAGTCACCCAGGATTATAGCAGGGGAGTCAAGATTGAGATGCAGAGTTATGGTTTCGATGATAGGAGAGGAGTCTGACTCTAGTAAGCCTGGCGGGGCGTAGACTAGCAGGATTTGGAGTTGTTCTGATTTGAACAATCCTAGTTCTAGTTTAGTTACTGTACTGATGGGGTGGTGTGAGAACCTTAAGGATTTTTTTGCAGCTAGGAAGATACCCCCTCCTCTTTTTTTTTGTCTTGGGATGGAGAAGAAATCGTAACTCTGCGTTGGTAATTGGTTAATGAGTGTGATGTCCGTGGATTTGAGCCATGTTTCTGTTATGGCGCAAACGTCTGGGGTTGTGTCCTGCAGTATGTCATTGAGTATAAGAGTTTTGTTGGTGAGAGATTGGGCGTTGAATAGGATTATGGTGAATAGGGTGAGGCCTAGTAACTGTGTAGTGGGGGAAATCATGATTGGGATGAGTGATTTGTAGGTGCGTGGTCGGTAGTACATTATTGTTCAGGTTGGATCGGTGCTGGATGAGTGCTACCGGAGCTTGGATGTGCTGCTAGAGACTGGATGTGTGCTTCTGTAGCCTGGATGAGTGCTGCTAGAGATTGGATGCGTGCCGCAGGAGACTGGATGCGTGCCGCAGGAGACTGGATGAGTGCTGCTGGATGAGTGCCTCTGGGGACTGGATGAGTGCTGCTGGATGAGTGCCTCTGGAGACTGGATGAGTGCTGCAGGAGACTGGATGAGTGCTGCTGGATGAGTGCCTCTGGGGACTGGATGAGTGCTGCTGGAGACTGGATGAGTGCTGCAGGAGATTGGATGAGTGCTGCAGGAGATTGGATTAGTGCTGCTGGTTGTCTGCCTCTGGGGACTGGATGAGTGCTGCTGGATGAGTGCCTCTGGAGACTGGATGAGTGCTGCAGGAGACTGGATGAGTGCTGCTGGTTGAGTGCCTCTGGGGACTGGATGAGTGCTGCTGGAGACTGGATGAGTGCTGCAGGAGATTGGATGAGTGCTGCTGGTTGAGTGCCTCTGGGGACTGGATGAGTGCTGCTGGAGACTGGATGAGTGCTGCTGGAGACTGGATGAGTGCTGCTGGTTGAGTGCCTCTGGGGACTGGATGAGTGCTGCAGGAGACTGGATGAGTGCTGCTGGTTGAGTGCCTCTGGGGACTGGATGAGTGCTGCTGGAGACTGGATGAGTGCTGCTGGAGACTGGATGAGTGCTGCTGGTTGAGTGCCTCTGGGGACTGGATGAGTGCTGCAGGAGACTGGATGAGTGCTGCTGGTTGAGTGCCTCTGGGGACTGGATGAGTGCTGCTGGAGACTGGATGAGTGCTGCTGGAGACTGGATGAGTGCTGCTGGTTGAGTGCCTCTGGGGACTGGATGAGTGCTGCTGGAGACTGGATGAGTGCTGCTGGAGACTGGATGAGTGGATGTGTGATCGCTGGGTGGATGGATAAGGGTGGGTAATGGCTCTTGCTCTGGGACGCTCCAAGGAGCGCACTAAGGGGCAGGCCCCTTAGGTTGCGCTCCTTCGGGTGCGCGACGCCTGTGATACTGTGATACTACGCGTATCACAGTTTCTAGGCTCTCTGCCGCTGCTCGTAGGAGATTGCAGACGAGGGACAAAATGCTAGGTGTGGCCCTCAAGCACGACTTGCATGAACTGGAGCAATTTGCTTCTGAATTAGGGGGATCACTGCCCAGTCACACCTTATGAAAGAATTGCAGAGGGCCTATTGGACACTGGACAAGCACGCCTAATATAGCCATTAAGCCACAAGTGTCAAAATTACACAGCAGAGCAGCAAGACAGCAAGTGTGTAATGTGGCAGATACCAGGATCTTATAGAATTAAATGTGAGAAAACAAAAAAAAAAAAAACCCCATAACGGTGACTTTTGATTTTGAAATCATCATCCTTTGCAGTGGTTTTGCTGTAGGGTCTAAAAATCAACCTGCAAGGGAAAAGCTTGGGAATTAGATGACTTCCCTCTTAATCTTTTATGGGATCTGGATAGCAGACGTCTCTGACTAGTCAGGGTTTATTGCATAGTAACCGCTGTAAAAGAAGCTATTTGGATGGCATGCAGGGTAGACAAAAATATTTGCCCTGGCTTAAAAAGAAATTCAGGTGGGTCAGGAGAGGGCACCACTCTATATGAAAGCTTTCCAAAAGAATATAGTATATAATGGCAGACAAAGCCTATTCAGTCTCCTTTCTTTCCATGAACTGGCACACCAGGAGCCATCCATCCAAACACTTATTCCATTTTTATTTGACTCCTAGAACTCCCAGGCCCAGAATTATTTAATCTTGCCCAGGCTTATTGCTGCAGCTCAGCAGCACCTACTAGTCTATGGGGGTGATTTTGTTACTTCTATTTCCCTTACCTCTCATGGCCATACCAGCATACCTAGCCCCAGACAAGTCAGGCCGTTTTACTCTATCAAATGTCATGAGAAGTAAAGGTGTTACAACATTCTGTTCTCAAAAATTCAGTGACTGAACTTTATAAAACACATTTTTAAGAAAACATCTCTCTATGCAATACATTGTTGCACTTGTCTATAGGGACTTCATATAATCTAACCAAACTAACACTGCTACTTATCAAATATCCTCCTCTCCTCCAGTATTACTTCATCCTCACATCGTCTCTCACATACATACGTACATATTTTACACTCCTAAATTCATATCTATAATTCACACATTCACACCACTATATCTACAAGAAATGATTATATACAAAAATATTTTTCTAGAAAAGCATCATCAAAAATCAAACTTACATTTCCTTTATTATTGTTACCCCGTTTGGGCTTTTAGGGCTAAATATTCAAAGACATCTGGTGAAGTAAGTTAGCCAGATAAGATTTAGCTGGCTAACTCACATGGGACATTCAGCAGCTCAATCTCCTTGATTAAAATCACTAGTTTGCAGGATAAACCGTTAGAGGTTCTGGCGAGCAGGTAGGTCTAACTTATTCAGTTAACATAGTCAGATGAATATCGCTACTTATCCTGCTATCTTAACCAGATAAGTAGCAACTCCCTGAGAAACCAACTTCCCACTCACCACTCAGCCAGAGAAGTCCCGACTGCCTTCTGGAGCCAGGTAAGTCACCCCTAATCCGGCTGAATATTGGCCTCCCCATTCCTAGGTGGCAGTCGGTGGGCCCCTCTTGGCATTTTTCTTAGGGGAAACTCCTTCTTCTTCTTCTTCTCCCTTAAGGCTCTTCTCTCCTCTGGCTGTTCCTGGCATCAGAGAACTAGAATGTGATGGGGATGGGCGAAAGGGAAAAATGCCCATTAAAAAGTATCCTCAACAGCAAAAGACCACTAAAAAATGGTATGCCAGGACATGGGGAGTATAAACAGCTCTGCAGCGAAAAGGCCTATCTAATCTACTCTGTGCATTCATTTTCTAGAGCAGAATACAGACTGGAGAAGTGAGGCCCTTCAGAAAGGGAGCTGTATAGTTTGGAACTGCTCCCCTATGAGGAAAGGTTAAATAGGTCAGGGCTGTTCAGCTTTGGGGAAGAGACGGCTGAGAGGGGATATGATCGAGGTCTATAAAATCATGAGTGGAATGTGAATCAGATATTTATTCTTTAAACCCCCCCCCCCAAAAAAAATGGGGGACATTCCATGAGATTATTAAGTAGCACATTTAAAACAAATCAGAGAAAATCTGTTTTCACTCATCGCACAATGAATCTCTGAAATTCGTTGCCGGAGGATGTGGAAAAGGCAGATAGCACAGCTGGGGTTAAAATAGGTTTGCACAAGTGTCCATCTACGTTACAAATTCCACAAAAAAAAAAAAATCATGAAGATGAATTCAGCATTTGTAGTAATGCCAGAGAGTGCTGAAATCTTTACATTGTATTTGTAAAATACATAAAAAGAAAAAAAAGTAAAAATTGATTTCTTCTAAAGGAGGCATGAATATAACGATGATCATTTTTGTTTAGACCTGTGGAAGGGAAGGTTCATTCCTGAAAGCCAGTCAAGAAATGTATTGTTAGTCCACACACAAAAAAAAGGCATCAACTTATATTAGTTTTTTGTTTGTTAACCTTTATTTCTATGCATTCCAGTGAATACTTTATCCATCTGTAGAAACAGAATGGGCGGCGACCTTTGAAAAACAGAATCCCATGGGTACTAGTAGTCTCCCATAAATCCCGTCTCTCGGACACAATCTTTGGGGGAAACAGATCCGTAAGGTGTAAAAGAACGCTGCTGACAGCAACACAAACCTAGCTTTTAGGTTTTTTTTTTTTTTCCCAGTTTTATAATAAATTAATGAAACGGTAGGACACAACTGAGAAACCATGTATTTTTATGGAATCACTGCACACCTCGTTTGAGCTGGGAGGCCTAAGACACTGTAATTTTCAGCAGTCCAGAAATGCAATAATGCTCAGAAAGGTACAGGCTGGAGTGTCTTAGTGCTGCTATTGACTGAGTTGTGGAGGGCAGGTACTAAGGCTTGAGAAGCCATTTTTACCAGATACAATTTACACAACTAGATGACCACCAGTTAGGCAAATAGATTGCTTACCAGACTGATGAGTTAAGATTATTTTTTTTGCATTATCATAAAGGCACTGTAAGTGGTTATAAGTTATACATTACAAAACAAACAAACAAACCCCACAGCATATTTATATTAGCATGCAGTACACATGGAAAGTGAGCCCAAGTGACTTCACACATTCTTTTCTTCACTCATTACCAGACATGGGGAATGATTTGTTAAAGGGATTTTTTCTTTTTTGTAACCATATTACTTCATTGCAAAGCTTGCACCAAGGTTATTAATAGAAAAAATGTCCCATTGACTTGAAGGAGGAAAACACTGGCACAATAAATGAGACCCGTGCTCTTCCGTTAACTGCAAACTCTCTTGGCTATCCCTCATTTATCTAAAGTCCCTTCACATGTCAAAACAAACGAAAGGACTTTAACACAGGGAGTGACATCATCTCTCTACCACCCCCACCTTTTCTGATCTGGACTTTACATTTCTTCCCACCTCCGAGGACAAGCAATGATATTGTAAACAAGCCTTGAATTTGTTTCAGTAATCATCTTGGATAAGGTACCGTGGTTGCTATGCGAGTCCACTCAGATAACATAGAAACAAAGGGTTAAGAGGCGCATCGTAGGTGGAACCTTTTTATTGTATTAAATTCGGTGACTAGCAGCATACTCGGAGTTATGAGCTCATTTTGTACTGACACGACGAGGGGAGGACAACTCTTGAAAGCTTGTCACAAATGTACTAAGTTAGTCCAATAAAAAGAAATCACTGGCACCTTGTTCATCAACCTTTGTTTCTGTATACCCAAGTACTGAATGTGCAAGGCAAAGCAAGGCAACTACACTATATTATCCAATGATGTGTTAAACATCCTACTTTGAAGAATAATGTTTAAACAAATTAATAATAACTTTTTCACAAAACCACCTCTTCTCCCAAGGATATAATGAATAGGTTTTTTTTGTTTTTGGCAAATAGTTATAATGACCTATGAATCAAAGATTAATACCTGCTCAAAAGAGCCGGTGCCTTCCCTCCCCGTCTTGGTACTGAAGTAGAGGAAAAGTTTGTTAGTGTGGCAAACTGTAAAGAAATATTTCCTAAGATTACTCGTGAACCTACCCCCCTTGCACCTTCATCCCATGATCCCTCATTTTGGAGTCTTCTTTTCGTTGTAAGAGACTCACCTCTTGTACATGAAACCTTTTGAGATATTTAAATGTCTATCATATTTCCTCTATCTTTCCTTTTCTTTAGGATATACATGTTTAGATCTTTACGTCTAGCTCCATATACTTTAGAATGAAGACCACTGACCATTTTAGCAGCCACCCTCTGGACCGCCTCCATTCAGTTTATATTCTTTTGAAGATGCGGTTTCCAGAATTGTACACAGTATTCCAAATGAGTTCTCACCAGGGACTTCTACAAGAGCAATATCACCTCCCTTTATCCCTTTACCTCCCTTTACAGTTCCTCTCCCTATGCAGCTGTTATAGCTTAGGTCCTGGCTAGATGAAGGGAAAATCACCCCTGGAATGGCACAGGACTGCAGGGCAAGTCTAGGGCCAATCTTCCGCCTAACCAGTCCCCTCCCTCATAGGTTCAAGCCCATGGGTTCTGGGGACCAGCAGGTCTTTGTGGTGGCTTACTATCATGGTGAGACTGGAGCAAGGCTTGGACAGGATGGGAAAGCTTGAAAAAGGCTTGAACAGACTGGTAAGGCTGGGTTGAAACTGGAGCTTGACTGTGGGCAAGGACTGGAACTGGAGCTTAAGTGCAGGCAGGAACTGGAGCTGGAGATGGACTAAGACAGGACTAGACAAGGCGAGACAAGGACAACACAGAACATGGAACATAAAGGCCTGAAGGCTCTGAGGGGCAAGACAATGGAAAGGCCTAGTTAGGCCACAGAGCAAGACAAGGCCTAGAAGGGCCAGATGTTGCGGGGGAGGTGGATCCTTGGGCCGAGGTGCGGTTGGTGCTACCCATAGGAAGGATTCTACTGGTCCCCACTGTTGGCAGGATGTTGTTCCGGACCCCCGCTGGACTTTTGGCAAGTCTTGTGGGGGTCAGGAGGCCCCCCAAGCTGGCCAAAAGTCCCTGGGGGTCCAGCGGGGGTCCGGGAGCGATCTCCTACGCTCCTGACGTCAGGGGACAAAAAAACAAAATGGCGCCGACGCTACCTTTGACCTGTCATATGACAAGGCAAAGGTAGCGCCGGCGCCATTTCTACAACACACCCGGAGGTCCGAGAGTAAAAGATCACACCGGGACCCTTCCTCTGGACCCCAGGTAATTTAAGGCATTTTGGGGGGGTTCGGGAGGGTGGGGGATTTATTGTAAAGGGTCGGGGTGGGTTTTAGGTTTGTTTTAGTGTGCCGGTTTTCCCGCCCTCCTCCTTCCCCCCCCCCACTGGACCCCAGGTAATTTAAGGCATTTTGGGGGGTTCGGGAGGGTGGGGGATTTATTTTAAAGGGTCGGGGTGGGTTTTAGGGATGTTTTAGTGTGCCGGTTTTCGATTTACACTATTTACATGATATTTAAAAAACCCAAACTGCGACGATCCGGTTCCCTCCCCCTCCCAGCCGAAATCGATCGTTAAGACGATCGATCACACGATTCACATCTCTGGGAAGTTGTATATCCTCTGAATTTGAGAAGCCCTCACATAATTCATCTGAATCAGTACTTTCTCATAGTACCTGCTGCAAACACTGTTCAGGAGGAATAAGGGAGGAGCACTGCACTGCTTATGACCCTCTCTGACTCTTCCTTCTCTTAAAGTGCTGAACATATAGTTTAATGGAACAAAGCCAACACAGACTTAGCCTCACAAATTTGCTACATTTTTTTGAAGGCGTAAATAAACGTGGATAAAGGTGAGCCAGTTGATATAGTGCATATGGATTTCCAGGAAGCATTTGACAAAGTCTCTCATGAGAGACTTCTTAGGAAATTAGAAAGTCATGGGAAAGTTGTGGATTGCCAACTGGTTAAAAAGAGAGAAAATAGAGAGTAGGGCTAAATGGTAAACTTTCCCAATGGAAAAAGGTGAATAGTGGAGTGCCCCAGGGATCTGTTCTGGGACTGATGATTTTTTAATACATTTATAAATGACCTGGAAATGGGAACAGTGAAGTGATCAAACTTGCCAATGACACAAAATTATTCAAAAGTTGCCAAATCACAAGTGTTGCGCTTCCCGGCCGCGTTGGCTCCACGACCGGACCTGCTTACCTGGCGTGACCCTCTACCAGCACGGCCTCGAGTTCCTGCTCTGTTGAACCCCGACCGCATCCTCCACGGGCGTCCCCGGCTCCCTCACGGCCTTCGGCATCGCAGCTCTCCTCGCGCCGGGGCTCGGCCCCTCCTAGCACACGCATGCGGAGCCCAGCGTAATTTAAAGGGCTAAGTGTGGGAAGATCTCGGGCAGCGCCCGATTCTGATGTCACTCAAGCACGGTACTTTTACCTCAGCCTGGCCCCCAGCACGGGGCCTTGGCAATCAGGTCGTACACTCCGGTGTTTCTAGTTTGCCTTCCTGCATTCCATTGTCTTCCTCCTGTGTCTCCTGTTCCACTCTCTCTGTTCCAGCGTCTCCTGCTCCTTCGTCTCTCCATTACTGGTAGGACCCTTTGGACTGATCTCATGGTACTGACCTTTGCCTGTTCTCTGACTTCTCTCCTGATTGCTGCCTGACCTGACCTCTGCCTGGAACTGACTACTCTCTACTGCCACCTGGAACTTGACCTTCTGCTTGACCTGACTATGCCCAGATTGACCTCTGTTACCGACCCTGCCTGGCTGACCACTCTGGACTGATACTCTGGCCTTGATTCTCGCTATACACTCTGACACTCTCTTCTGGCCTCCTGTGACCTCTGGACCTCCCTGTTTGGACACCAATCACGCACCCTTGTTCATGGTGGGCACTCCCTTGAACTTTCTCTCTTAGAGACCCTGTGAGGCCCACCTAAGACCAGGTGGCCCGGGTAACCAAGGGCTCAACCTGAGGGAACCCCGGGTTGCTATTGGTGAAGCTCCAGCTCGCCTCTGTCTCCTCCTGTGCTCTGCGTCCTGGTGGCAGGCGCTCTCCGGGTCCGACCGGAGGGCAGTACCAATCCTGCACCAGGCCAAGGGTCAACTCTCAGCGCAACAAGTGGATTGTGAGAAATTGCAAGAGGACATTGCAAAACTGGGAGACTGGGCATGCAAATGGAAAATGAACTTTAATGTAGACAAGTGCAAAGTGATGCACTTAGGAAAGAGTAACCCAAATTATAGCTACAAAATGCAAGGTTCCACATTGGGAGTCACCATTCAGGAAAAGGATTTAGGTGTCATCGTTGAAAATACATTGTCCAAGATGATTAAGAGGTTAGGGCTCTTCAGCTTGGAGAAGAGATGGCTGAGGGAAGATATGATAGAGGTCTATAAAATAATGAGTGGAATGGAATGAGTAAACATTAATTAGTTTAATCTTTTGAAAAGTACAAAGACCAGGGGACACACAATGAAGTTACTGGGTAATACATTTAAAACTAATAAGAGACTTTTTTAATTCAATGCATAATTAAGCTCTGGAATTTGTCACCAGAGGATGTGGTGGAAGCTATTAGTAAAAATGCATTTAAAAAAGGTTTTGACAAGTTCCTGGAGGAAAAGTCCATTAACAATTATTAAGGAAGAGTTGCAGAAATCCACTGCTTATCACTGTGAAAAGCAGCTTGGAATCTAATTACACCTTGGGATCCTGCCAGGAACTTGTGACCTGGTTTGGCCACTGTTGGAATCAGGATGCTGGACTTGATGGACCCTTGGTCTGACCCAGCAAGTCATGTCTTATGTTCCTTCCCCTGCAATACAGGGACAGAGCTGACAGTAGCAGCAAGTGGCAGATGCTCATCCAGCTTGAACTTTTATCTTTTCAACTCTGCTTCTGTTTTCCCCCTGCTAGAAAGATTTGGCATCCAAATGGCAGATGAAATTTAATGTGGACAAGTGCAAGGTGTTGCATATAGGGAAAAATAACCCTTGCTGTAGTTACACAATGTTAGGTTCCATATTAGGAACTACCACCCAGGAAATAGATCTAGGCGTCATAGTGGATAACACATTGAAATCGTCGGTTCAGTGTGCTGCAGCAGTCAAAGGCAAACAGAATGTTAGGAATTATTAGGAAGAGAATGGTTAATAAAACGGAAAATGTCATAATGCCTCTGTATCACTCCATGGTGAGACCGCACCTTGAATACTGTGTACAACTCTGGTCGCCGCATCTCAAAAAAGATATAGTCGCACTGGAGAAGGTACAGAGAAGGGCTACCAAAATGATAAAGGGGATGGAACATCTCCCCCTATGACGAAAGGCTGAAGAGGTTAGGGCTGTTCAGCTTGGAAAAGAGACAGCTGAGGGGGGATATGATAGAGGTCTTTAAGATCATGAGAGGTCTTGAACGAGTAGATGTGACTCTGTTATTTACACTTTCGGATAATAGAAGGACTAGGGGGCATTCCATGAAGTTAGCAAGTAGCACATTTAAGACTAATCAGAGAAAATTCTTTTTCACTCAACGCACAATTAAGCTCTGGAATTTGTTGCCAGAGGATGTGGTTAGTGCAGTTAGTGTAGCTGGGTTCAAAAAAGGTTTGGATACGTTTTTGGAGGAGAAGCCCATTAACTGCTATTAATCAAGTTTACTTAGGGAATAGCCACTGCTATTAATTGCATCAGTGGCATGGGTTCTTCTTAGTGTTAGGGTAATTGCCAGGTTCTTGTGGCCTGGTTTGGCCTCTGTTGGAAACAGGATGCTGGGCTTGATGGACCCTTGGTCTGACCCAGCATGGCATGTTCTTATGTTCTTAGCTTGGATATGGTAGTCTTGGTTTCAGTACTATCAGTAGTACTAGTAGTACTTATGCTTGCCCAGGGTCTCTTTTCAGGAGGAAAAGCCTTTCTTCTCCTTTTCCCATTGTTGCAAATGTCTACATCTTGCTCCCTGTGGGATGATGGAATTTCATACAGTCAAGCAGTCATTAGGACTGGTAAGGGGAAGAAGTTTTTAAATGTAACATGCTCTGTACTCACACACACACCAGTATCATGAGGAGACTGGAAAGTCACACATGGCACAAACCACTAGAGATGTGATTCGGCCGAACCTTTTGGTTTGGCCTTTATTATCAGCCCAATTTGGTTTGGGCCAATTTTATTTCATCTACCCTCTTGAAACAAAGCCGGAAACCACCCCAAATTACAACGGGGGTTGTAAAAAAAAAAACAACAAAAAACCAAACCAACAAACAAAACCCAACCTAAATCCAACCCAACAAATTTAATTAATTGCTATCCCTCACCCTCCTGACCCCCCCCCCCCCCCAAAACTTACCAAAAGTCCCTGTTGGTTCAGCAGAGTCCCGGGACTGATCTCCCTCTCTCAGGCCATCAGCTGCCAGTAATCAAAATGGCGCTGATGGCCCTTTGCCCTTACCATGTGACAGGGGCTATCGGTGCCATTGGCCGGCCTCTGTCACATGATAGGAGCAATGTACAGCCGGCACAATCTTAAACTGGCGCGGGCCATCCATTGCTCCTACCACGTGACAGGGGCCGACCAATGGCACCGATAGCCCCTGTCACAAGGTAAGGGCAAAGGGCCATCAGCGCCATTTTGATTACTGGCAGCCGATGGCCCGAGAGAGGGAGATCACTCCTGAGACCCCACTGGATCGCCAGGGACTTTCCGTAAGTCTTGGGGGGGGGGTGTCAGGTAAGTCTTGAGGGGGTTGGGCGGGTGGGGGTTGCAATTAATTAAATTTGAAGGGTTGGGGTGGGTTTAGGTTGTTTTTTTTTTTTAATGTGCCCTTTCTCCCCCCCCCCCCCCCCCGAAATACGATAAGAAAACCACATGAAATTTTGTGGATTTTCTTATCATTCCGTCACCCTCCAAAAACATGATGAAATAGGAAATAGAGACAATATTTCTTATTTCATCGCAACCGAATGCACATCCCTACAAACCACAACAGACAGCACACATAAAGCCTGATTTTCTAAAGTTGTTCTCTAATTCTGTGACTATGGGGAAAAATGCATAGAAAATGAGGCCCCATATAGAGTATTGTTAAGAAGCATAGCTTGCTCTATCTGTTTGCTGACTGCAAATCCCCTCCATGGAAGACATAGTTTACGGAAAAAGACTCATACACACTGGGGTACATTTTCAGCCAATGACCAGCTTGCATAGTTAGCCGGATAAAAACTTATCTGGTTAAGGGCTTGATTCATCAAAGTATTTTCCCATGGACCCAGAAGGGAGAAAAAAGCCGTAGTGAATCAGGCAGTAACTTGAGGGATATTCAGTGATGCTTCTGCACTGCTGAATATATTTTTTAATTTTATTTATTTTATATTTCTAGACCACCTTTCCAATTGTAACCCCAAGGTGGTTCACAACATTTTTTTCAGGTACGATGTGTCCCTATCCCCAAAGAGTTTATAATGTAAGAGGTCCATATTCAGTAAGCCAGCGAGAGGACAAGTTTTCCAGCGGGATAAACGCCACATTGAATACACTCATCCAAAGTTATCTGGCTACATATAGAAGGAGGATAACTGAGAAACCCAACTGGCCATTTTTTTAATATAACTGGTTAGGTTTTCCATTCATCAGGCTTTGTCTGGCTGGATAACTTGCCATTCAACCAGATATCTCCAAAACACATCTGGCCAAGCATGGCCACCAATGTAAAAAAAAGTCTTAAAGATAGCTGGATATATTTAGGACCAGAATTACCAGAATAATTTATCCAGCTACATCTGTATTTCAGAGCTGGCTAGATAACTTTAATTCTACCCAAAATGACCCTGTAATACCTCTACATTACCTGATGAAAGATCTAGTTAAAATGTGCCAAATAAATGCCCAAAAATATTCAAAAGTGAGCATTTAGCTGGTTAACTCACAGGTTAACCAGCTGAATATAGATCGCACTGTAGTCAGTGAAAATAGACTCCTTTTTTTTTTTTTTTTTTTAAATAAAGAGAAAGAACAAAGAATAAGCCAGGCTGTTGTTCAGTTTGGTCAGTAAAGTGGTTGCTGGTCAGCGGCACGGCAACTGTTAAAATAAATCTCTTTCTGCAGTCTGCAGAATGTAAGTGCGCACACACACACACACACAGAGACAATGTCTCTATACTCCTGCCTGTTTAAATTTACAAAACAGTGACACCGTGTAACAAGAGTGAAAATCATACCATCTTACTTTACATAGCAACATAGAAAATGGCAGATAAAGACCAAATGGTTCATCCGGTCTGCCCAGCAAGATGCCATTCTATGCAGATTACCCCTATGCCCACTGTTATGGAGAGTAACTGCTGCTCTGTGCAGGTTATCCCCAAGCATTCCTGTTAAAGGAGGTCATGATTGCTGCTCTGTGCAGGTTAAGGGTGGCACTAGTGGCTGCTGCTTCATATAGGTTATGCCCATGAGGAAGTGTTACACCTAAAGTTAACATAGGTTATCCCGTTTTGTTGTTTTTCCATTCCCATCCTCAAGCCTGTAGGGATCCACAGTGTTTACCCCATGGCCCTTCTGAATTCCATTGCTGTTCTCAACTTCACCACCTCTTCTGGGAGGGCATTCCAGGCATCCACTACCCTCTCTGTGAGGGTGAGTATGAGTGCCAGAAAAAGTGATAGTGGTGAGTGTATGATAAGTAATCAAAGAGGGTACTGAAGGGGATGGGAATAGACAGAGGGGGGGATGCTGAGTTTGGGGGAAAGAGAGAAAGAGGGGTAGGGGCAGGGGGAGATGTGCAAGATATAGGGTAGGGTAGGGCAGAGGGAACAAGGGAGGGAGTCTGGGGGCTAGCGGTGCTGAGCAGAAGGTGAAGAAAGAGGGAGCTGAATAGTAGAGATGTGAATCGTGTCCTCGATCGTCTTAACGATCGATTTCGGCTGGGAGGGGGAGGGAATCGTATTGTTGCCGTTTGGGGGGGGGGTAAAATATTGTGATAAATCGTTAAAATCGTTAAAACCTGCTAAAATCGTTAAAACCCGCTAAAACCCACCCCCGACCCTTTAAATGAAATCCCCCACCCTCCCGAACCCCCCCCCAAATAACTTAAATTACCTGGTGGTCCAGCGGCGGTCCAGAATGGCAGCGGTCCGGAACGGGCTCCTGCTATTGAATCTTGTTGTCTTCAGCCGGCGCCATTTTCCAAAATGGCGCCGAAAAATGGCGGCAGCCATAGACCAACAGGATTCGACGGCAGGAGGTCCTTCCGGACCCCCGCTGGACTTTTGGCAAGTCTTGTGGGGGTCAGGAGGCCCCCCCCAAGCTGGCCAAAAGTTCCTGGAGGTCCAGCGGGGGTCAGGGAGCGATTTCCCGCCGCGAATCGTTTTCCGTATGGAAAATGGCGCCGGCAGGAGATCGACTGCAGGAGGTCGTTCAGCGAGGCGCCGGAACCCTCGCTGAACGACCTCCTGTAGTCGATCTCCTGCCGGCGCCATTTTCCGTACAGAAAACGATTCGCGGCGGGAAATCGCTCCCTGACCCCCGCTGGACCTCCAGGAACTTTTGGCCAGCTTGGGGGGGGCCTCCTGACCCCCACAAGACTTGCCAAAAGTCCAGCGGGGGTCCGGAAGGACCTCCTGCCGTCGAATCCTGTTGGTCTATGGCCGCCGCCATTTTTCGGCGCCATTTTGGAAAATGGCGCCGGCTGAAGACAACAAGATTCAATAGCAGGAGCCCGTTCCGGACCGCTGCCGTTCCAGACCGCCGCTGGACCACCAGGTAATTTAAGTTATTTGGGGGGGGGGGGTTCGGGAGGGGGGGGGATTTAATTTAAAGGGTCGGGGGTGGGTTTTAGCGGGTTTTAGTGTGCCGGCTCACGATTCTAACGATTTATAACGATAAATCGTTAGAATCTCTATTGTATTGTGTTCCATAACGGTTTAAGACGATATTAAAATTATCGGATGATAATTTTAATCGTCGTAAAACGATTCACATCCCTACTGAATAGTGCAAGGGGTGTGGAAGTAGATGTTAGGTTGGGGGCCACTAAGCCCCTGTTGGGGGAGTGGGGGGGATGTTATGCTGGGGCTGCTGAGAGTCCGATGGTGCAGGTAGGACCTGGGGGGGATTGAGAGAAATAGAGAGACAGACATTGGGTAGAGCTTGGTGGGAGGAAGAGGGAGAGAGAGAGGGGGGGGGGGGGGGAGGGGGGGGGGTTGGGTGGGGGGAGGGAGAGAGGAAGCGGAAGATGCTTATTGGAGACTGGTGTGAATAAAAATAGTAATGATGGCAGGATGAATGGTCCATCCAGTCTGTCCAGCAAGCTTCTTATTGTAGTAACTGCCACTCTGCAGGTTATTCCCATATTATTCTTAAGGGCAGTAATTGCCGCTCTGTGTGCACTTATCCCCAAACCTTATAAAAATTTTCAGCTGGTAATATTTTTTTTACCGGGTGATGAACTTTCCTGAAAATTCAGACAGTGTTGTTTAACTTGCTTTGCTTATGGATGGCCATAGAAGCAGTCCTGTGCATTTCCCCTTATGTCTGCACATCAGTACCCCAGACTGTAAAAGGTGGGGCCCTCTTGGTGGTTTTCTGAATCCAATTCTCCTTTTCCCCCCCTGCCGTGGAAGCAGGGAGCAACGTTTCCGTTGCATTTAAAGCATTAAGGCTTTTTGGTTAAGGGTAGTAACTGCCGCACCCGCAGGCTACCCCCCTATGCATGCTTTCTTCATTTCCTTTCGGACTTGGCCATAGAAGAAGTCCTGCTCATCATAGAGTTGGAGGATTGAGGGAGATTGATGGGAACAGGATGAGATTGTGAAGAGGATAAAGAGAGACTGGTGGGGACAAGTTGAGGAACTGAGAGACACCACTGGGAGGACTGAGAGAGGCTGGTGGGGAACAAGGTGGGGGGCGTTGTGACAGAATCCGGTAGTAATGAGAAGTCTCCAGCTTTTCAAAGGGCACCAGCCCCCCTTGAAAATTTAGGATTGTTAATGCTGTGTGTATTCTGAAAGGTCGAGCACCCCTGACTGAGGGATTATTAATGTGAGTTTTAGTGCTGTCCAGTCTGGATAGCTCCTGGGTAAGACAAACAGCCAGGTGCCTGTATAAAAATTAGCATTTTTCAAAAATTTGGAAACATGCTACAAAGGGGTGTTTTAGATGCAAAACGATTGGTTACTGCTCCATATGCAGGAAAATTCCCTAGTGAGAGTCTCAAATAGCACTGAAAATGTACTGCTGCATAAAAACAGGGCCAGGCTTATTTGGCCTGCTGTGAAAAAAAGGCTTTGCTAACTTAGAAGAAGCATATTGTGGCCCCAAGTAGAGGATCCCGTCAAAGCTGCTAGAGTCCTCCGTTTGGTTGCACTTCATAGCGTTTTCACCTCGCATTTGCCTCCGATGGTTAGCGTGCACGGTCGCGCGTTGTATAGAAGGAACTCTGATGGGTCACTTTCAGAACAAAGGTCGGAGAAGGCACAAACTCATGTTTTAGCCCTGGATTGATTCATCCTGCCTTAAAATGCTGAGCATGGTGCCAGGTTGATACACGACTCAGTGTAAGCTCTAAATCTGGTGACAGTTTGCACCCACGCTTGCTTCTTTCTCCCTTTGGGATGGATGTACTAAGGAGTTTTTAAACCAAAAAAAAGAACTGTTTCAATTTCCACCACAATAAATGACCGTCCAAAAAGGAAATGTTAGAAAATCTTTCACAAAATGCCACTCCCAAAAAAAAATTTTTTATCAAAACTTTTTTGTTAAATCTATAAGCGCATCATCAAGCCTGACAGCGGGCTCCCTGTATAATCAAAGCGGGGGCCGCCCGAACTTCTAATCATCTGCGGCATCCATTTTCTATTTTTACTTTTTTTTATCAAATAATTTTGAAAACAGTTTTCATATATATCCTTGCATATCTAAAAATTATCACCACTTTTGCAAGTCTCAAAACAGCTCGACAAACGGCCGAGGTTTCGCAGAACAAACTGCTTCATCAGGAGCTGTAATTCATGACAATCAATTAAATAAGGCAGCGATACTCTTCCATATGGGTATATTCAACTTTTCTCTGTCAAGTGAATTCCTATATGAAAACAAAGAATATAATGTAAAGTCTCTTATGTTTATATTCGTGTTACTTCTCTGAGGTCGGCATGAAATCAAACCTTCTAGCTGGAGGAACAACCTGTCACAACTTGTTTAAACAGAAGGAACAGAGACCATCTTAACATCAGATGTAGGCTTATAAACAAACCCCGTCCAATCCCAGCAACAAACGTCATTACTCGCTGTGATGTAAGCATCAAGTTTTCTTCACAAAAATACATTTAATTCTAGTTCAGCATTCAGACCTCAAGAATGTAAAGTGTCTGGCCGCCGACCATATCGAGGCAGATCATGGACAGACGAGACTGTACACAACTTCAGACAAACTCGGTCTCAAACCAACTGGAATGCCTAATTCTGAACCTTTCTAAAGTCATTCTATCCCCAGCACAAATAAGGGTTCTTAGTAAAGGTTTAACCTTTGTGCCAACTCCAAAAGCCAAATTGTTCGATCTGGAAGTAGCTCTTTTCAAGTTTGTTAGAAAATTATATATAAAACACTTTTTTGTTGATCAACCTGAAAGCATTGATATTTCAGTATTAAAAAATCCTTCTACTTGGTGTCCATCAGGTCCATTGGACCCTATTATATTTGCATTTCATCAACTAGTTCTGAGTCAATTACGTCAACGATTCACTGATAATAACCACTTTTGTAATCTAACATGAGAAGAATTCGTGACAATACAGGAATTGCGGGAGAATTCTGAGTTAATCATAAAACCAGTGGACAAAGGCGGGAAAATTGTGTTGATGGCCAGAACCCAATATTCGAATGAAGTACATCGTCAATTGTCCAATAGGGAATTTTATCATCCCTTACAGGAAGATCCCACGATCAATTTACTGAAAGAAATTGAAGATCTTGAACAAGAAGGAGAGGATCTAGGTTTTTTGACATCTAAAGAAAAAAATTATTTGATTAAAAAACATCCTGTGGTCCCCATTTTTTTTTCTTTTACCCAAGATCCACAAAGATATAAAAAAAATCCACCTGGGAGACCCATTGTTTCCAGCAGGGATTCTTTATTAGAACCCCTGTCGAAATTCATCTATGTTTGTTTTTTTTTTTAGCTCCCTTTGTACCGAAACTACCTTCTTTTATTAGAGATTCACAACAGATTTGCTTTTTAGAAGGTATTCACTGTGATACTAGTGGTTTACATTTGGTAACTTTAGATGTTGACTCTTTATATACATCAATTCCACAAAGTGAAATGATGGAGATTGCTATGACATATTTTGAATCCAGAGCCCGTCCACAATGCATCCCTTCAGAATTTTTACAATCTGTACTATATATTGCATTGACAAAAAACTATTTTGCATATGAAAACAATTTTTTTCAGCAGATTTGTGGCACCGCAATGGGGGCCACAATGGCTCCAGATTTAGCTAATCTCTACATGGGCTTTTTCGAAAAGAAATGGATTAATGATACTCAGCCCTTTTTTCCAAACATTTTTGCATGGAGGAGATACATAGATGACATCCTGATCCTATGGCAAGGGACCCAACAGGAATTCAATGATTTTTTGATTTGGTTAAATTTGCGCAACACCTGCCTCCATTTTACAGCAACTTTTCAAACATATGTCATCACTTTTTTAGACATTACCATTATGGATGGATTTAAAACTTCTGTCTATCGTAAACCAATGGCACGGTTACCCTGTCACATGGTAAGGGCAAAAGGGCCATTGGTGCCATTTTTATTAGTGGCAGCCGACGGCGGAGAGCGGGAGATCGCTCCTGGGGCCCACTGGACCACCAGGTAATTTAAAAACATTTTTTGGGGGGTCGGGAGGGTGGTGGAGGCTAAGGGAGCGGTTTTAAAGGGTCAGGGTGGGATTTTGTCGGGCCGGACGAAAAAAAATGCATGATTTGAATCGGAACCGGAACCGATTCCGGTTCCGATTCACATCTCTAGTTTGTTGCTGGGATTGGACGGGGTTTGTTTATAAGCCTACGTCTGATGTTAAGATGGTCTCTGTTCCTTCTGTTTAAACAAGTTGTGACACGTTGTTCGTCCAGCTAGAAGGTTTGATTTCATGCCGACCTCAGAAAAATAACACAAATATAAACATAAGAGACTTTACATTATATTCTTTTTTTTTTTCATATAGGAATTCACTTGACAGAGAAAAGTTGAATATACCCATATGGAAGAGTATCGCTGCCTTATTTAATTGATTGTCATGAATCGCAGCTCCTGATGAAGCAGTTTGTTCTGCGAAACCTCGGCCGTTTGTCGAGCTGTTTTGAGACTTGCAAAAGTGATGATAATTTTTAGATATGCAAGGATATATATGAAACCTGTTTTCAAAATTATTTGATAAAAAAAGTAAAAATAGAAGAAATGATAAAAAAAAAAAAAAAAAGCAAAAATAGAAAATGGATGCCGCAGATGATTAGAAGTCCGGGCGGCCCCCGCTTTGATTATACAGGGAGCTGTCAGGCTTGATGATGCGCTTATAGATTTAACAAAAGTTTTTTGATGATAAAAAATTTTTGGGAGTGGCATTTTGTGAAAGATTTTCTAACAACATTTCCTTTTTGGACGGCTAAGGAGTTTTTACCCATGTTGGGGGCCTGTGGACAAAAGTTTGTCTCTTTTTCTGTGTCCATGAGAAATATATGTTTATTATAATAATTCCTTTCGGACAATGTTTAGGAGAAAAGGAAAAGCTGAGAATTATTGCCTTTCTTGAGAAAAAAAAAAAAAAAGGAGTTGGTCATTTAAAACATAACGTAAAAGGTGGTGGTGGTAGGGAGCTTGAACCAAAAAACTAGGGGAGGCTGGGGACGTTCCCTGTTTCCCCACGGGCGCAATGATTTTTGCAGCTGTGGTAGTTAATGGAGGAAAGGAAGGAAGACCTTACCCCCTTTTTTTTCTTTTCTGTGAAATGTAAGTTTTGAGGCCAGCGCTTTAGGCAGCAATGTGTGTAAGGGACTTGGCGTACAAGAAACATTTGGTGGTATTTAATTTTCAGCCCTTGCGCACTTCTCACCGGGAAGCTGCGCCGTCTCTCTCCTTATTTATTGAAAGCCGCTCTGCTTGCCACCGATGGTCCCCCTTTATTTCATGTCACCTCTGTCGGAGTATGACTGCTTGAATGTCTCCGGGCTCGGCAGCTGCCAACCTCCGGATGAAGCAGTTGTGCCGTTTCCCCGGCCTTAAAAATGCGTGCGCTCGATGTAAGAAACGTTCGAGCGCGTTCGCCGCTGATTAGAACTGATGAGCGTCGCTTTACAGCGCGAGAAAACTCCGCATCCGTCGGTTCATTAGCAGGGCTGGCATTCGCTTTATGAGCCACATCACTAATGGTAATGACCGGGGTTGATTGACTTGTAATGCGAATATAATTACTGAGCTGTGAGGGGATTCACGATTTCCGCAATGTTAATTGTCTTTTATTTGGGGGCGGGAGGGGATCTAAAAAGACAGATTGCGGTAACAAACCATTAGTAGTTATCAACTTCTTAATTTAAAGCTCAAGAGTTGGTACAGTGGGAGGCATTTTGTTGTGGGTTGGTTTTTGGTTTTTTTTTTAAACGCGTTTTGCATGCTTAACTGAAAATGAGGCGGGGGTGATTGACTCCCTTCACGGTGTAATTGACTCCCTTCACGGTTTACTATGCAAATAGCACCACCATAGTCTTGTTTTTTTTCAAACAACAACTATCAACGCAACATTTTTCTCCTCCCCGTTAATAAAACAGCTTCCAGTCCATGCCAACTCCATCGAGATGTCCGATTGACTTTACAGCCTGCAAGGAGAGCTCTGGGGGCTTCCTGGAGGAGTCCGATTTATAATAACAGCAGCGCCGGCTGTGAGTGAACGTGAAATCTCCTTCCCAGTAGCTGTCTGAGGATGGCAGGAAGCGATGGCACCGCGGGAACCCCCCCTGCTGCTCGGAGGCAGAGAGACCTCTGGAAAAAAGCGCCCGGGATGGGACGCAAGCTGGAAGCCAAGCAGCCTCTGCCTGCAAAATGGGAGTGGAGGGGAAACCCCTAGGCATGGGGGATCAAACTCTGCTTTAGCTAAGAGGGTGGCTCTGAAGCTGACAAGGAGGGCTCAGGGACTGGGGACTCGTGTCCTGAAAAAAAAAATAATATATATATATATATACAGCAGGGCTTGCTTCATCTCCCTCCTCCGGGGGGAAACTTACCTAATAAATATAAACCTCTCGCCGTTTTCAATGCTTTCCAGAAACCGAGACCCGAAGGCTTTGGAAACGGCAGCAAATGAAAATGAGCAGCACTCTCTGCGATGCAGAGCTCGGTCCAGCCCGGGAGTCTGAGAGGAAGGCCGGGGACTCCCAGGAGTGGCTCGTGCGGCCGGGGACTCCCAGGAGTGGCTCGTGCGGGGCCGGGGACTCCCAGGAGTGGCTCCTGCGGGGCCGGGGACTCCCAGCGGCCGGGACTCCCAGCAGTGGCTCGTGCGGCCGGGACTCCCAGCGGCCGGGACTCCCAGCAGTGGCTCGTGCGGGGCCGGGGACTCCCAGGAGTGGCTCGTGCGGGGCCGGGGACTCCCAGCGGCCGGGACTCCCAGCAGTGGCTCGTGCGGGGCCGGGGACTCCCAGGAGTGGCTCGTGCGGGGCCGGGGACTCCCAGGAGTGGCTCGTGCGGGGCCGGGGACTCCCAGCAGTGGCCGGGGACTCCCAGGAGTGGCTCGTGCGGCCGGAGACTCCCAGCAGTGGCCGGGGACTCCCAGGAGTGGCTCGTGCGGGGCCGGGGACTCCCAGCAGTGGCCGGGGACTCCCAGGAGTGGCTCGTGCGGGGCCGGGGACTCCCAGCAGTGGCCGGGGACTCCCAGGAGTGGCTCGTGCGGCCGGAGACTCCCAGCAGTGGCTCGTGCGGCCGGGGACTCCCAGGAGTGGCTCGTGCGGGGCCGGGGACTCCCAGCGGCCGGGACTCCCAGCAGTGGCTCGTGCGGGGCCGGGGACTCCCAGGAGTGGCTCCTGCGGGGCCGGGGACTCCCAGCGGCCGGGACTCCCAGCAGTGGCTCGTGCGGCCGGGACTCCCAGCGGCCGGGACTCCCAGCAGTGGCTCGTGCGGGGCCGGGGACTCCCAGGAGTGGCTCGTGCGGGGCCGGGGACTCCCAGCGGCCGGGACTCCCAGCAGTGGCTCGTGCGGGGCCGGGGACTCCCAGGAGTGGCTCGTGCGGGGCCGGGGACTCCCAGCAGTGGCCGGGGACTCCCAGGAGTGGCTCGTGCGGGGCCGGGGACTCCCAGCAGTGGCCGGGGACTCCCAGGAGTGGCTCGTGCGGGGCCGGGGACTCCCAGCAGTGGCCGGGGACTCCCAGGAGTGGCTCGTGCGGGGCCGGGGACTCCCAGCAGTGGCCGGGGACTCCCAGGAGTGGCTCGTGCGGCCGGAGACTCCCAGCAGTGGCTCGTGCGGCCGGGGACTCCCAGGAGTGGCTCGTGCGGCCGGGGACACCCAGGAGTGGCTCGTGCGGGGCCGGGGACTCCCAGCAGTGGCCGGGGACTCCCAGGAGTGGCTCGTGCGGCCGGAGACTCCCAGCAGTGGCTCGTGCGGCCGGGGACTCCCAGGAGTGGCTCGTGCGGCCGGGGACTCCCAGGAGTGGCTCGTGCGGGGCCGGGGACTCCCAGCAGTGGCCGGGGACTCCCAGGAGTGACTCGTGCGGCCGGGGACTCCCAGGAGTGGCTCGTGCGGGGCCGGGGACTCCCAGGAGTGGCTCGTGCGGCCGGAGACTCCCAGCAGTGGCTCGTGCAGACCTGCAACAGGTGAGCGAGGCCAGCTAGGGTTTTCCCCATCGCTCGGCCAAGCGGGAAAGCATTTAGCAAGCCCTCTTCAGCCATTTAGAACTGAGAGGGAGTCCTCTGTTAAAAGAAGATTTGAGGGCTGCACTTTTCGCGCCAGGGGTTTTCCAAGTATTGCTGCAAGGAGCCTAGAGCAGGCTCTTTATCTGACCAGGCAGGCGCTGCACCTGCAATCCCTGCCGATGTAGCGGTGCATGCAGCCCTGCAGGGCGTGCAACTCTCATGTGACAGTCCTATCTACTTCAACTTTCTTTCAGGTGAGGTTGTGACACGGTAACAAGCAGTACACGCCCCATGCCATTTTTTTTTCTTCCTGCCTTTTTATTTCTCACGTGCTGGGAAAGAAAGCATTTTAAAATTCACCAAGGCGACGTTTTGGCCAGATCCTGCCCGGGGATCCTGCAATTCGGATAAACACCTTTTGGAAACTATCCATATTTGTAGTTATTTTCAAATAACTGAACACCAACGTTAAAAATAAGCTTGCTTTTTTTTTTTTTTATTACCTCAGATCTTCCTATGACTCTGCCATACTTCTGATTTTTACTTGCTTCTTCTTTGTGCGAGAGCTTACTTTTTGTGCTAAATACATAAAATAAGGAAGGGGAAGTGAACTTGATAGTGAAAGATAGGAGGAGAGTGGGCTTTGAGTCCCTTAAGGTCAATGTCCTTATAGTTCCTTTTAGGATGAGAGAAGGAGAACCCCTGGTCTTTCATTCCTCCTGCCTGTCTCAGTCTTGAGTGGGCTGTCCCTGAAAATCACAAAACATAACCAAAATAATAATAATAATAATTTAATTTTTGGACAGAATACAAAGCTGGTGGGCATTAAAAAAAAAAACAACAAACCTACCGTGAATTATTTTAAAAAGAATGTTACTATCATTTCTTAGCATGAGAGGATGTAATTTTGGAAACAGCATGTGCTTAGAAACGGTCATTGCTTTTTGCATCGTAATATCGTGCTGTGGTGGTGAAACGCTGACCTTGTACAGCTCCATACTTGGAGTTGCATTCTTGCGTTGACATCAGATGCCCAGCTCCCAGTGTGGCAGTGCTATAAGAATAGGATCACTACGTTAAAAAAACCAAAAACATACACACAAATTGGGAGGACTTATTTTTAAAGCAGATTCTACTAGATTTTTTTTTTTTAACACAGCTTCCTATGGTACGTGACTACCAGTTAAACAATGAAATTGCTTACTTTGTAACCAACCAGACTATTGTTCTAAGATTAATTTTTTTGCATTATATCACATAGTGAGTAATATAGGATTCATTTCCAGTAACCTTGCACAAAGCAAACCTTGAAAGCAAAATTACTTTACTAAAACAAAACACCTTATTACAAAAGCCTGACACTGTGCTGGAAAACTTGATGCAATAACTTGATGGCACTGCATCATGAATTTTGTTGTACAGCAAGCCAACTGTATAAGTCTGAAATTTATATTTCCTAATAGCAAATTGATAGAATTACTAACTTTTAAATAGCAAATGGATTAATGTAAGACATATTGGGAATACTTATATTACTTTGAAAAGTTGCTTACTGTAGGTTTTTAGTTGAGGGCAAAAAACCCACAAAATACTCAACCCTTAGGTCAATACAATCCCAAATTTTCGGTTGCAACAATTAATATGGCACTGAAATTTCTTTCAAGAACAATAATAATTTCAATACCTAGTTATTAGAAAAGAACCAACCATTGTGTATGATTTGTGCTGATTATTCTTACTGGGTTTGCAATGTGAATTAAATTATGCTACAATGTAATCCTTTCCACCCAGAAATAATGGATTTGTTTGTGATAGGGGTTCGTAAACCCGCAGAATTCCACACCACGTTTGACAATATCTTTCATATCTTACTCCTTCTCCACCACTATCCCTTTACCAGTTGATGTACCCCAGAGGTTTTGTTCTCTCTTTACATTCAGTCTCTTGTTGCTCTGATCTGAACCCACATCTTTCAGTAACATTTTTATGCAGATGACTTCCAGGTCTCTACGTTCGAGCATTTACCTAGAATCCAGTCCCAGATCTCAGCTTGTTTATCTTATCTCTTGTAGCTGCCTGGATATCCTACCACCACTTTAAACTTACCATGGCAAAACTGAATTTCTTACCTTTCCTCCCAAACCGACTCCCTACAATTCCACTTTTCTCTGTCTTATTGCGCAAATGTGTTTCTTTGTTTATATCATCACCACATTATACCTTTTTCTTTTTGAACCCCCTGCGAAGACCTTTATCCATTTTCTTTTCTTCTTCTGATTGGACTTCTGAAAGCTCCTTCTCGCAGGTCTTCCACTGAACCATTTTTGTCCACTAGAGTCTATTCAAAATTCAGCTGCATAACTTATCTTTCTCCAGTGTGATTACAACCACATCTTCCCTCTTCTCATGGCACTAGATTGATTTCCCATCTCGTGTTGCGTTCGTGCCTGTTCTCGCCCTCTCTCCACCCTCTCTACCCTTGTGGCGACTCTCTTCGGGTCTGATGGACAGATGCTGCTGCGGCTTCTCCTCGCCTCTTCACCCCGGAATCCTCGGGCTGGCTTGACGCTGTGGATCCGCCATGTTTCTGATGTCGTAAGGGCATCCTCCCCCATAGTGATGTCATCCGCTTCCAACTTAAAAGGTCTTTGCTTGCAACTACGAATCGAGTTAGCAAGGGGAATTGTTTCTCCGCTGCTCTGCCTCTACAAACTTACCTAGGGTTACCCACTCCTCAGGGGCCCCACTCTCTCTTCTTGATTCAGATTGCTAAGACGGGATCTGGTACTCGATCCTCGAGGGCCTACATCCCTGAATGCTCAGAAGACTCCTACTGCCTGGAAGCGATCGCAGACGTGAACACTGTGAGTTCTATTACAGATAGGAACCAGTACTCGCTCCATGAGGGCCTATGTTCCTAATCTCTGAAGACTCCCTTCTGTCTAAGACATTATCACAGGTATGGAGATCGTAAGTTATTGCAGATAGGAACCGGTATTCGCTCCACGAGGGCCCATGTTCCTAAAACCCTTTACAGATTCTCTTCTATCTCAGAAGCTATCGCATCTCTATATCTTATGAATTACTATTACAGATTGCAGATAGGCCCTTGTGGAGCGAGTACCGGTTCCTATGTTCCTAAATCCATCCAAGACTCTCTTCTATTCCAGAAGCCATCTCATACACAGCTATTGTGAGTTACTATTTCAGACTGTCTATAGGAACCGGTACTCGCCTATGGCTCCTGTTCCTGAATATACTGAAGACTCTCTGTTGCATGAGAGGCCATTACAGATATCTACAATTGTGAGTGTATCATCTACTACTGGTTATGTATTCAGCATACCCTGTCTACTCACTACCTATAGTCTCTCTCTACAGCTCAGCAACCCAGAGATCATAATTCCAGTATCTGAGGGACTTCAGCCCTGCCGGGCACATCAGCTCACTACTGCCACCTCTGGTGGTTCAACTTCCAGTCTAATAAAGAACTATCTGTGTCTGTCTCAATACTCCAGCCTAGCCGGTGGTCCCTCCCAGGGACCACCGGCTATGATCTCCGCCTGGGGTGCTGTCATCTGCCATTTCTACTAAGTGTTTATTCCTTACACTACTAGAGCGGTATCATACTGACTGCCACTCTGTGGGAGCCATCCCACATCAGATCACTAACTCCGCCTATGGAGTATTACATATCGCTAGCTCCTCTCCTTGGGGAAACAGCATTCTACAGAAGACTAACTCTGCCTCCCTGGCGGTCACATCACTAACAGATTGTTACCTCTCTCTTCTCGAGGATTGATCTACAACAGATTGCTAACGCCTCCCCTCTGAAGGATCTAAGCCATACGTATTGCTAACTTCGCCCTCCTGGTGGGGTGAGCGCTAACAGATAACCCTCCTGGCAGGGTTATCCATAACAGATGCTAGCTTCTCCTTTTACAGGAGTATCCAGCAGCCAGATCGATACCAGATTGCTAACTCTGGGGGAGCAGATCTATAACACTACCAATGCATTCACTCTGCAGGTCCTTTTTTTTCTATTTTGATGCAACTGCAACATCATTCTCCACTTTGAAAGCAAGAGAGTTGGATTCAGATAACAACCAATTCTGGGCCCAACTTTTACGGCTCAGGGTACTGATATGCAGTCATTTGGGGGAAAGCATTAAGAAGCACAGGACTGCTTCTATGGCCAAATCCAAAAACAAAGCATGTTCAAGCAGCATTGTCTGAATTATCAAAGAGGCTGGTCACCCTGTAAAAATGCTGCTGTCATTTTGTTATGGGTTTGCCAGTTGCTTGTTTTTTAGGTTTTTTTTAATTTCTTTATTACATTTTTTACATCATCATACTAATGATATAAAAAAGGAAATCAACTATATCAAGCAATTACAATTCTCATTATACAAAGAAACAATAAAAAAAATATTTGAACAAGTCTTCATAAAAGGGGGACAGCTTATTTAGAAGAACAAAACAAATAAGGGAATGATTTAAAGAAAAATAGCCCTAGATCCAACCTTGGCCACATATCGCCAACATATAATTAAGCTTTGCCTATGAAGAATGCTTCAAGATGTGCGGGATCCATGAAAATAAACCCGTGACCCTGCAAGCTGACCACACTTAGAAGGAAACATTAGGTAGAATGAAGTCCCACCAGCCAAAATCCGAGATTTCAATTGGAGAAACTGTTTCCTTCTTAACTGCGTCTCTCTAGAGATGTCCGGAAATACCTGGATCTTTTGTCTGCAAAACAAACTGCCCTTCCATTGGAAATACTGATGAAGAGAGGATCCCCATCTGAGTCCAGCACAAAAGTAACAATGAAAGTCGCTCTTGTTGCTCTATCATTGGATGAGGATTGAAGAAATAATGAAAGATTGGTACTAGAGAAGGCGCTAATGAATCCGAAGCCTTGAAACCTTAGACGGTAAATAAAAGCAGTTAGACAATAAGAAATTCAACCAGGGTGAAACTGTAAAACCTCTGTTACATATTTCTTAAGAGCTCATTACCTGAAATATGAGTTTGCGGAAAATTCAGTAACCGAAGGTACCTACATCGCAATTTATTCTATAATGTTTCACATTTATGGTGGGTAAACAATCTCTAATACCTGCAGCCATAGAAGAATGTAAATTAGTAACCGCCCCAGAAAATGCATTAGCATTAGTCTGTAAGGTAACCGTTCTGGTCTCTAGATCAAGTAATTTAGAAGTTGCTCCAGCTGGTTCACAGAATTGGACAGAGCGGACTCCATCCTAGAAATCTCTCTCCAAATGTCCCTCAAGGAAATCTCAGCTGGCTCAGCAGAAGAGCTCATCTCAATTCTCTCAGATGATGATCGAACTTGCACAGGAACCGGGACAGCGAAATTAAAGGCCTCAGTGGTGGAGCTCACGCTTCCAGTGAAAGGGAGGTTTCTGCTAATTTCATACTCAGATTTATTTGCAGTGTTGAATTAGCCCTTTGAACATGTAAGTCCGTAGATCCATGCCGAGGTTGGAGTAGATGATAGTGCTGAAGGCTTGCCTTTCCTTTTCTTCCCCATCAAATCGATAGAGGAGTAAAAGAAATCAGCATAAAAGGCACGCCACTCTGCGCCATTTCTTATGGGCCCCCGATGGAAGACGTCATCAAAGCAGATGTCCTTTGCTGGACCTACAGTGCCCGCCTCCAGGAAGCCTCTGGGGTCCCAGGCATTGGAGAATTGGCTGTCCCCAAGTTGCTTGGTTTTGAGTCTAAATATTACTTCCCTTAACATAAAGCTTGGGGAAACCTGCACGGAGCGGCAGTTGCCACCACGCACTACTTGCTGGGCAGACTGGATGGACCATTTGGCCTTCTTCTGTGGATTGTTACTATGTGTTCATCCTCATGATCACTCTTGGTTGGTCTCTTCCATCGCTAACTCCAGAATCCACACTCTCTGACTTGCAGCACTAAATGCCTGGAATAGTCTTCTTGGGTTGGTATGTCCTGCTCCCTTTCTGCCCATTTTCAAGTCCCTCCTAAACACCCACCTTTTTGAGATTGCTTTTAAATCTGAAAACCCAGATCTTAGACTTCTTTCTTTAAATATGCTTAGTGTTTATTAGAAATTATTTGTTTTTTTGTGTTTCTCAACTAGATTGTAACTTCCATGAAACACAGATGGACTCTTATGTGCATCTGTACGGTTCTGTGTATACTAGTAGCACTATAGAAATGCTAAGTAATAGTAGTAATAGTTTCCTTTTACCTTCTGTATAACAGATGCTCACAACCCTGAGAACTTCCACTCATAAAATAGCTGCTATGGATACAGAATTTTATGGTTGAAATCCTAAGAGTTTAAATCTGCTTCAGTCTGTTTTTCTTTTTTTTTTTTTTGTTTTGTTTATTAAAACTCATATTTGTAAATAGTGTATCACTGCTGTTATAATTACAGTAGCTCCCTATTAGTAGTTGACAAATTCACTAAAGAAGTCTTTTTCTTAAACACCTAATTGTTTTATGTGTGCATGAGATTTATTCCCTCATAAACTGGTGCCACTCTCCGACTCCATTATAAGAGGATTCGACAAAGGTCACTCATACTTACTAGCACTTCTTGAAATCTCAGCGGCCTTTGACACAATGAACCACAACATTCTCCTCATGCGCCTCAGTGAGATCGGCATCACTGGCACCCCCTCCATTTGGTTTAAATCTTACCTTACCAACAGACTCTACAAAATAAAAATTGATGATTGTGAATCGAAACCGATCCACCTCTCCAGAGGCATCCCGCAAGGTTCCTCTCTGTCCTCCACTCTGTTCAATATTTATCTACTTCCCCTCTGCAAACTTCTCTCTGACCTGCACCTCACACACTTCATTTTCGCGGATGACATACAAATACTCATCCCTATCACCGACTCCTAGCCGCCACCATGAAAAGATGGGAAAACGCACTCTCATCTATAAACAGCCTCCTCATCTCTCTAAACCTCACCCTTAACACAGCTAAAACTGAACTTCTCATCTCTCTCCCCAATCTCGCCCAGAGCGCCCCCTCCGCAAGCACCTCCTTCTCTCTCCATGCCCGAGATCTAGGTGTCACAATTGATAACCACCTCAACCTACAAAAATTCATTGGCGCTTGTGTTGTGTTTATTTCTATTTCCTCCTGAGATTTTTGTAGGAGGTCTGATAAATTCTATGGAATTCCCCCCAATCTCTATCCCTTTGCCATTCTTTGTTAACTGTTCTGAATCAAGCTCTCTTTTTTTCTTTACTCTTAAATAGAAGGCTTTAACAATTACTGGCATGCATTTTTCAGGAATTTTTAAAACTTGACTTAAGTAATTCCTAAACAGTTCAATCGGGCCCATTTTTCTTATAACTGGAAAATTATTAATTCTTAAATTTAAAGATCTTACTGAATTTTCTAGATTTTCTAATCTTTTATCTACTTCATCTTCCTTAATCATCTGGTGACACTGAATTTTTTCAATCTGAAGTACCCTTTTATTTAACTTATTTACTTCTTCTCTTTGTTTTTCCAATTCAGAACTATGTTGTACTAATGAGTTAGAAGTTTTTATAACTACTTCCATGTAATTCCATAAACTCTCCAATGTCACATTTACAGGTTTTATTGGTAAGCTATCCATCTTGGTAAGCTATCCATCTTAATTATCACGTCAATATTATCCTTTTTACTTCTGATAGGGTCAACATTTCTTGGTGTACTAGTTTCCCTCGGCGTAGAGGGGAAGGTTTCCATTGTTCCCATTGAAATAAGCCCCGAGTTGGCTCAGTCTAGTTTTACACAGCATTTGCTAGGGCGGCGAGTAGCTGCATGCCGTTCTATCCAAGGTAAATATCTGAATATGTATGGCTAATACTAATTTGTTTAGAAAATGCTAGTTTATTGTCAGAATATTAGCGAATCTTAACTCTCTACAAGGTAGAATTTGCATCAGTTTGTCCCGTTTTTTAATATCTTCTTGTTTAAAAGAGCACTGTCATTTTTAACAGATACAAGCCAAGCACTAGTGGCATACCTCATTAAAATCATGTGTGTTTGCTATCGCGAGCATCAGAAGGTGAGGTGAAGCATAAGTGTGCCGCAGGACGGCTGGTTTAAGCTCCTTTAATATATGTTTTAGTGGAGAGTAGCAGCATGCGGTCTGCTTAAGGCACGAAAGACAAGGGTTCCATACTATTGAATGTTTAATTAGAACATAATTGACGTTTTATAAAAAAATTTTCTTTGTGCCCTTTGTTTCTCAAGGTTAGATGTAAGGAGCATGATATACTCCACCTTTTTTATGGAATGGTATTTAGTTTCTATTTTTAGTGACTACATATTAATCTTTAGTGACTACCTTTCTTACAGGGCTTTTACATATTCAAGGTAGAGCGTTTGAAATAACTGCCATACAATCCTACATTTATTTAGTTTTAAAGTTGTAAGGAATCATACATGATCCTAGTGAAAAAACTTTGGATTGTTTTAACGTTTATTTTTTTCTTTTGAAAGAATTTACGATATCACTGCCTGCATAGTGATCTATGGTTGAAAGTATCTGTTCTTAGAACAGGTTGATATTCAGCTTGCTTACTCATGTCTCTTCAACTACGATACATATGATGTCTGCACTGATCTGAGCCAATTCAAGTGGTTCAAAAAGGTACTTTTGCTATATAATTGTTATCACCTTCATTATATACAGTTCATTATATGGAGCTCAAATAGTGACCTACAAATAAAACCATCCATACTAATTCATTGATTCTTTTTCACTTTTTTTCATTGCTTTTGGTTTTTTCCATCTTTTCATTTTTTTCAGTGTTCTCATTTTTGTCTAGATTTTGGTTATCATTTTGTGTTTTTGATTTCTTGTTTTTTCGTCTTTTTCTAATTCCATTCGTTCACATATCTTAATTTATTTTACTTTAAGTTACACATATAATATTTCTCCATTTTTTAACAAGGCTGTTGGTTGCGCTCATTTTTTAGATTCTGAAGTTTTCACACCCATACATGTACTCCTTTATGTACCTCAGATATTTGTAATTGTTTCTATTGATTATTTTTTATATATATTTCATACAATTTACAGTTAGTTCTGTTTGTCATTTTTTCATTTTGTTACATTAACATCTGTACATTCAATACACACTTGTCTTATTGGATTTTTATATATGTATTTTCTACACACAAAGCTGCTATCAATTTAAAGTGCAATATGGTTATTATTGTTATATTTTATTTTGTATCATTTTATATGATTTATACAAGTTTTTATTGTATTTTACTTGTTACAATATTTATGTTTGTGTGTCTTTTTATTTGTTTGCAATAGCCCCTGAGGTAGCTCGTAGAGCGAAACTCGGCCAGAGTCGGGCAAGTTTCAATAAAGTCCATGTTTTACCGATTCCACCTCGTTGTTCTTTGCTGCTAGCCATATTGGATCGGTTACCAGTTTGTTTTCTTGGGCTATCCTCCTTATGTACACAATGCTGATTTCCATAACAGATGTTACCACCCAGGAAAAGGTCCTTGCAATCATTTTGGACAGTCATACAACAAAATGGTGCTGGCTTCAGGGCTGACCATCTTCATTTTGAAAATGGACCCATGAGGAAGGAGTGACTGGCATTCACTCTGGCCTTATGTCAATGACTGTAGCCCCATGGATAGGAAAAATGTCAGTAAAAGGCCCAGATGGAGATATTTCATTTTTAAATGCCAGTGGCATTGGAGGGGGTGTTTTAGCAGGGGAAGTTCCTTTTTCTTCCTTTTGTTTTTGGCTATTTTTTTTTCTTTGATATGGTGTTTGTTTTGTTTCTAATAAACAAAATTAAATGAAATAAACATCAAATGAAATGTAAAACAACAAAAAAATAACAAAATGATACATTTTTCCATGCGCACCCATAGCACTAATTGGTAGAAGATTTAAAACAAATTTAAGAGAGAAGTTTTCATTCAATATACAAATATGCTCTGGAATTTGTTGTTAGAAGATGGTGTCAAGGATAGTGGCATAAAGACTAAATGAAAAGCCCTTCACATGCTGAAGCCGGGAGATACATGCAGAAGACAGGCTGACGCCTGCTGCATGGGTTTTAAAAAGCACACGAATATGTGCAAATCTCCCGGTACACACACAAAATATTTTCTATTAAAAGGGCGGGGCATAGGTGTGGTCTGGGCAGGGCATGGGCATTCCTAGATTTCTCAATAAAATCTGCATTTTTTATTTATGTGTAATTTTACTTCTGCTGTGGATGTAGTTAGTCATAAAACAAAATTTTTAGGCTAGTTAGCGGGGTTTTAAGGGTTGGGACTAACGAGTAAAAGGGAGGCTATTTATGTTCAATATATTTTATTAAGTGATACCGAAACAAGTTATGCATAGGCAAAGTGAACATATATAACAGAAGAAGTAGTAATGCACAACACAGATACCATACACACCTGGAACCCCCACTCCATCTCCCCCCTCCCTCCCCATCCACCCCCCAGAGACCCAGTCCAGAACACATACAATGTCCAGATACTCCCCAAGGATGTATATTCAGCCATTAAGAGCCAAGCTTCTCGCTCTATGGGGCAGTCTGTAGATACCCTTTAAAACCGCTCCCTTAGCCTCCACCACCCTCCCGACCTCCTCCAAAATGATTTAAAATTACCTGGTGGGCCCCGGGAGTGATCTCCCGCTCTCGGGCCGTCGGCTGCCACTAATAAAAATGGCGCCGATGGCCCTTTACCCTTACCATGTGACAGGATAACCGTGCCATTGGCCGGCCCCTGTCACATGGTAGGAGCACTGGAAGGCCGGCGCCATCTTTAAAAATGGCACGGGCCTTCCAGTGCGTGGGTCTTCCAGGGAGAACGCTCCCGGGACCCCCGCTGTACCACCAGGTAATTTTAAAACATTTTTTGGGGGGGGTCGGGTGGGTGGTGGAGGCTAAGGGAGCAGTTTTAAAGGGTCGGGGTGGGTTTTTAGGTTGTGTCCTAACTCCCGTTAGTGTGCATTAACCCGATTAACGATTTTTTCATGATAAATCGGTGGAATTTCTATTGTATCACACTCTTTAACGATTAATGACGATTTAAAAAATATCGGACGATATTTTAAATCGTCAAAAAACGATTCGCATCACTAGAAAAAAGTACTAGCTGTGAAGGGGCAATTTTGCAAACTTTTTTTGATTTTTTTAACAAAGGGGCCAGTGTGTGAAAAATCATGCAAAATGCCAAGATCTGTGCCAATTTTGCACATTTCTGGCTACTTTGCATATTTTTTTTCACTCTTCAGTACACGTTTCTCACTGTGCAGAGAAAGATCGTGTCAAACAAATCTGATCAATTTCTTTGACTGAGTGACCAAAGATTTAGACTGAGATGAGCAGTAGATGTGGTACACTTAGGGGTAGATTTTCAAACTATGCGAATAGGCCTACTTTTGCTGGCGCATCAGGCGCAAGCAAAAGTACGCTGGATTTTAGTAGATACGTGCGGAGCCGCGCGTATCCACTAAAATCCTGGATCGGCGCGCGCAAGGCTATCAATTCTGTATAGCCAGTGCGCGCCGAGCTGCGCAGCCTACCCCCGTTCCCTCCAAGGCCGCTCCGAAATCGGAGTGGCCTCGGAGGGAACTTCCTTTTGCCCTCCCCTCATCTTCCCCTCCCTTCCCCTACCTAACCCACCTACCCGGCCCTGTCTAAGCCCCCCCCCCTTACCTTTGTCGGGGGATTTACGCCTCCCGGAGGGAGGCGTAAATCCCCGCGCGTCAGCGGGCCTCCTGCGCGCCGGGACGCGACCTGATGGCGGGTCCGGAGGGCACGGCCACGCCCCCGGGCCGTAACTACGCCTCCGGGTCAGCCCCTGAAACGCTCCCGGCACGCCCCCTAAATGCCGCGCGGTTTGGGCCCGCCCCCGGACACGCCCCCGACACGCCCCCCTCGGAGAACCCCGAGACTTACGCGAGTCCCGGGGTCTGCGCGCGCCGGTGAGCCTATGTAAAATAGGCTCACCGGCGAGCAGGGCTCTTAAAATCCGCCCCTTAGATTTCAGAATGTCGGGCCTTTAACATTGTTTTGCAAAACTTTGGTAGACCATCCCTATTCTGTCCATATGCTTTTGGACAGCATCCAGAACTGGACACAGTACTTTGGATGAAACTTCACCAATGATTTGCACAGAAGCATTTTCATCTTCCTTTTTACTACTGGTACTATGTTACCCTGTGTATCCTAGCATTCCTCTGGCTCTCATATGTCATGCTACACTGTTTTAAGAACATAAGAAAATGCCATACTGGGTCAGACCAAGGGTCCATCAAGCCCAGCATCCTGTTTCCAACAGTGGCTAATCCAGGCCATAAGAACCTGGCAAGTACCCAAAAACTAAGTCTATCCCATGCTACCATTGCTAATGGCAGTGGCTATTCTCTAAGTGAACTTAATAGCAGGTAATGGACTTCTCCTTCAAGAACTTATCCAATCCTTTTTTAAACACAGCTATACTAACTGCACTAACCACATCCTCTGGCAACAAATTCCAGAGTTTAATTGTGCGTTGAGTAAAAAAGAACTTTCTCCGATTAGTTTTAAATGTGTTTTACTACTATGAAACCATCAGATGTGATGACCTAGAGATCTCTTGCCTGATCGGTGCACATCAGTACTTCACCTCTATCATGTACTGATCTTTTGGATTTCTCTAGCTATTATTATTATTATTATTATTATTAATAATAAAAGAGAACGGAGAATAGAAAGTATGCAGGAATAGGCAAAAGATCACTAGCACACAGCACTGTTCGCAAAATGTGTGTTGTAATAGTTTATTAGTTTATCTCACAGCTAACTTAATAGAAAAACACAGAGCATGAGAATTATACTTGTGAATAAGTAACTTACAAACATGGTCAAGACCTACCTCACTCAACAAATGAGATTTTTTTTTTTTTTTTTTTTACGACATGATGTAACCGAACCTTTATGGCACTTGTTAGAATGTACTACCGTACACATTCATCTACTTTAATTTATGTGCCTGTATGTAAACTGTTGTGATGGCATATAACTTATCAACGGTATAGAAAAGATTTTAAATAAATAAATCTAGAGGCCATCATTCCCTCCTGTTATGCACCTTTTCCTATTCATTTGCTATATTTGTGTGTAGTACAGTATGTAATATTCAGAGATAGTTATATACAGGATATCTTCATGGTCTTTTGTGATCCTGAGACCAGCCATTTCTAGCAAAACTGTAAAATCTTCAGTAAGTCAATGGTCTTAAACCTAGAGCGGTATAACTCTTCTTTCATCAAGTTTTCCTTGTCTTACAGCTACAGGCTTTGAGGTTTGTCTGTCCAGAAAACTCATAGTTTCATTCCCAAAGTCAGGTCTTCCATATTTAAGCGCAAACATTTAACTCCAGGCCATCACTAGCACCTGAATATGAATAATGCATTGGTATTTTTTATGGCAATTGGCCATTTGTAAATATTAGTGGGATCAGACTTAGCTACTTAAGCATTCATTCAGCACCAGTAATCCAAGGCAGTAATCTTGCAGAAAATGTTCTCTGTTATTGTGAAGTATGTTGGCATTGTAGTACATGTACATTAGAAATGAACATAAAAAATGCCATACTGGGTCAGACCAAGGGACCATCAAGCCCAGCATCCTCTCTCCAACAGTGGCCAATCCAAGTCGCAAGTACCCAAACATTAGGTACATCACAAGCTACTATTGCTTATTAATTACCATAATAGCAGTTTATGGATTTAACCTCTAGGAACTTATCCAAACCTTTTTTAAACCCAGTAACACTAACTGCTGAAACCACATCCCCTGGCAATGAATTCCAGAGCTTAACTATGCACTGAGTGAAAAAGAATTGTCTTCGATTTGTTTTAAATGTGCTACTTGCTAACTTCATGGAGTGCCCCCTGGTCCTTCTATTATCTGAGAGAGTAAATAACAGATTTACATTAACTCGTTCAAGTCCTTTCATGATTTTGTAGACTTCCATCATATCCCCCCTTAATCGTCTCTTGTCCAAACTGAGAAGGCCTAACTTCTTAGCCTTTCTTCATTAAAAGCCTTTCCATGCCCCATATCATTTTGGTCGCCCTTCTCTGCATTTTCTTCAGTGCAGCTATATCTTTTTTGAGATGCGGTGACCAGAACTGCACACAGTATTCAAGGTGCGGTCTCACCATGGAGCGATACAGAGGCATTATGACATTTTCCGTTTTATTAACCATTCCCTTCCTAATTATTCCTTTTGCTTTTTTGATTGCCACAGCACACTGGGCTGACAATTTCAATGTATTATTCACTATGATGCCTAGATCTCTTTCCTGGTTAGTAACTCCTAAGATAGAACCTAACATTGTGTAACTACAGCAAGGGCTATTTTTCCCTGTATGCATATTGCACTTGTCTACTATAAACTTCATCTGCCATTTGAAAGCCCATTCTTCCAGTCTCACAAGGTCCTCATGCAATTCATCACAATCTGCTTGAAATTTAGCTACTCTGCATAATTTTGTGTTATCTGCAAATTTGATCACCTCACTGATCCTGCCCCTTTCCAGATCATTTATAAATATATTAAAAAGCAATAGTCCAAGTACAGATCCCTGAGGCACTCCACTGTTTACCTTTTTCCACTGTGAAAACTGACCAATTAATCCTACTCTCTGTTTCCTGTCTTTTAGCCAACTTGCAATCCTCAATAGGACATCTTCTCGTATCCCATGACTTTTTAGCTTTCATAGAATCCTCTCATGTGGGACTTCAAATGCCTTCTGGAAATCATATATACTACATCTACTGGTTCACCTTTGTCCACATGTTTATTTACCCATTCAAAAAATGTAGGAGATTTGTGAGGCAAGACTTCCCTTGGGTAAATCCATGTTGGCTGTGTCCCATCAAATGATGTCTATCTAAATGTTTCATAATTATTATTAATTATAACAGTTTCCACAATTTTTCCCGGCACTGAAGTCAGGCTCACCGGTCTATAGTTTCCCGGATCACCCCTGGATCCCTTTTTAAATATAGTGGTTATATTGGCCATCTTCCAATTTTCAGGTACATCGGATGATTTTTATGATAGGTTACAAATTTTTACTAATAGTTCTGAAATTTCATTTTTTATTTCTTTAAGAACCCTGGGTTGTATACCATCTGGTCCAGGCAAATTATTACTCTTCAGTTTGTCAGTCAGGCCTACCACATCTTCCAGTTTCACCGTGATTTGGTTCAGTTGATCAGAATCATCACCCATGAAAACCTTCTCCAGAATGGTTATCTCTCCAACATCCTCTTCAGTAAACACTGAATCAAAGAAATTGTTTAATCTTTCCATGATGACCTTATCTTCTCTAAGTGCCCTTTTAACCCCATGATCATACAATGGTCCAACCGACTTCCTTGCAGGCTTTCCACTTCAGCTATATTTTAAAAAGTTTTTGTTGTGAGTTTTTGCCTCTATGGCCAACTTATTCTCCAGTTTTCTCTTAGCCTGTCTTATCAATGTCTTACATTTAACTTGCCAATACTTATGCTTTATTCTATTTTCTTTTGTAGGATCCTTCTTCCAATTTTTGAATGAAGATCTTTTGGATAAAATAGCCTCTTTCATCTCATCTTTTAACTATGCCATTTGTCTTCCTTCCACCTTTCTTAATGCATGGAATACATCTGATCTATGCTTCCAGGATTGTATTTTTTTTTTAACAATGTCCAAGCCTGTTGCACACTTTTTACCTTTGTAGCTGCACTTTCAGTTTTTTTCTAGCTATTTTTCTCATTTTATCAAAGCTTCCCTTTTGAAAGGGAAATGTATTATTATTATTTTTTATTTGAAATACCATAAGTAATCTAAAGTAACTAAGTGGTTAATAAAGCAAATAACATACAAATAGTGGGGCAGATTTTCAAAGGGGTACGCACGTAAGATACGCGCGTACCCCCCGAAAACCTGACCCAAGCTCCCCCTGCATGTGCCGAGCCTATGTTGAATAGGCTCGGCGGCACGCGCAAGTCCCGGGGCTTTGCTAGGGGGGGCATGTTGGGGGCGGCACGATGTTCGGGGGCGTTCCGGGGGGCATGGCCGAGGCCTCCGGACCAGCCCTCGGGTCGGGTGATGGCGCGCGTAACCTTTCAAACAAAGGTAGGGGGGTTTAGATAGGGCTGTGGGGATGGGTTAGGTAGGGGAATGTGCGGGGGGGGGGGGGGGGGGGGTGGGGGGGGGGTGGAAGGGAACGGAGGCAGGTTGCGCGGCTCGGCCCACGCAGGCTGCTGATTTTTATGCAGCCCTGCATAATATGCTGACCCCGGATTTTAAAAGATACGTGCGTATCTATTAAAATCCAGCGTACTCTTGTTTACGCCGGTCGCGTGAACAAAAGTACGTGTGGGTGTACTTTTTAAAAATCTGCCCCAGTATTTGTTCATGCTGAGTGCAATGGTAATTGCAATATTCCTAAGATTTTTTATTGTTATAAAAATAGATACCATTAATGGATACTATTTATGCCATTAGTATTTAGTGGTTGTATGTTGCAACTTTTTTAGTGCTAATAAAAGTGTCACTGCTTGCAACTTTGTCACAACACTGAAATAAACTTAAAGATTTAGAAATCCATAAGTCATAAAATGTGAGTAGTAAATAAGAGCAGGACATTCTGGACAGGAAATGTTATGTTAGCCAAACAAATGCTTCCACTATTTGCATTTCTAGTGCAAACATTAGCATAATAATAACATTTATAATTATAGATGTACCTGATTAAGTAGACAGTTGTAAATAAGTTAAAAAATATATGTAAACTGCATAGTTCATTATATCATAAAGGAGAAAATTTCAGGGCACCAGTAGATATTTTTGTATGGAAATGGTGAAATAAGAAACATGTCATAAGAGGGTCAATTCTTCACTAAATTTGAGGCCGCTATATTAGGTTATGCTTAAATTCAAACTCAGAATTTGCTATTTTATGCACCTAAGTTTTCTAAGTGGACTCATGCACCTGTACCTGCTAGAAAACGCATGTGCAGAAGTCTTCTATGGACAACTTTGCAATCAAGATAACTATACCTCATTGAGTTGTACTTAGCTTTTTTGGTGAAAAACAGTGAGGGGCAGATTTTCAAAGGGGTATGCGCGTAAGATACGCACGTACCCCCCGAAAACCTGCCCCAAGCTCCCCCTGCACGGGCCGAGCCTATGTTGAGTAGGCTCGGCGGCGCGCGCAAGTCCCGGGATGCGCGTAAGTCCCGGGGCTTTCCTGGGGGGGGGGGGCGTGTCACGGCAGTGCGTCATCCGGGGGCAGGGCCGCGGGCATGGTTCCAGCCCAGGGGCATTTCGGGGGTGTGGCTGAGGCCTCCGAAACTGCTCCCAGGCCGGGGAATCGCGCACGCGAGTTACGCCTGTCTCAGGCAGGCGTAAATTTTCGAACAAAGGTGGAAGCGTTTTAGATAGGGCTGAGGGAGGGGGGGTAGGTTAGGGAGGGGAAGGTGCGGGGGGTGGAAGGAAAGTTCCCTCCGAGGTTGCTCCGATTTCGGCGTGGCCTCAGAGGGAATGGAGGCAGACTGCGCGCCGACCCCGAATTTTAAAAGATACGCGCATATCTATTAAAATCCAGTGTACTTTTGTTTGTACCTGGTGCGCGAAGAAAAGTACACGCAGGCATACTTTTTAAAAATCTACCCCTGAATGCCTTTTAATGTGTATTTTTGCTCAACAGAAATAGAAAATGAATTGCTTTGCATGATTTTGCATCACAGCAGCTCATTAACTTTGCCAAGTTTTTTGGCTTCATATGTCATAAATTTACGTGTCTAAGTTTACTTTTGTGAAATTTCATGCAAATTCGAAGTCTGCTCCCACGGGAAACTTGCACCTAAATCCAATGCTTGTGTCCCAAATCTCAAAAGTTTCCATTTTTACACGTGAAGCAGATTTCAAAATATACACAAATGGGTAGATTTTATAAACTTACGCGCACGCGTACTTTTGTTCGCGCACCAGGCGCGAACAAAAGTACGCTGGATTTTATAAGATACGTGCATAGCCGCGTGTATCTTATAAAATTTGGGGTTGGCGCACGGAAGGGTGTGCACATTTGTGCACCTTGCGCGCGCCGAGCCCTACGCGCGCTGCCCGTTCCCTCCGAGGCCGCTCCGAAATCGGACCGGCCTCAGAGGGAACTTTCTTTCCACCCCCCCCCCCCCCACCATTGTCGGCAGAGTTTTTTATGCCTGCACGAAGCAGGTGTAACTCTGCGCGTGCCAGCGGGCAGCTGGCGCGCCATCACCCGACCCGGGGGCTGGTCCGGAGGCCTCGACCATGCCCCAGGCCGGCGTCACGCCCCAACACGCCTCCCACCCTGCCCCAAAATTCACGCCGCCCACCCGTCATGCCCCCTTTGTGAAGCCCCGGGACTTACGCGCGTCCTGGGGCTTGCGCGCACCGCCAAGCCTATGCAAAATAGGCTCAGCACGCGCAAGGGGCTTTTTTAAGGGTTACGCGCATAACCTATGCGCGTAACCCTTTTAAAATCCAGCCCAAACAATGCAAGCCACAGTAACAATCATGCTAAATCTATTAAAAAAGAGTACAACATTAACATATTAAAATTTTTTAAGTAGTGCCACAATACTAGGAGTAGCCACACTAGCCAGAGCTATGACTGACTTTACACTTACCTGACCTGATTGGTTCAAATTGATGATAATGTCACAAATAACTACATTAAACACAACTGTATATATATATGATGTATCACAATATATTGAATTCAAAACAACATCATATTTAATACCAATAGAGTATAGCTGATACCATGTAGCCTTGTATGTTATGAAGCAGAGAAAACCTCATAAATAAATGGCGGGCTTTGCTTGATTAGCCTCAATTGCCAATTGTATAATTGTGCAGTCACCGGCAGTACTCGGACCGTCACAAAGTTTTTAATCATCGGTTTCTCTGCAACAGGAATGTTTTGAGAATTTTTTCACATTTTCAATATTTTAAACCAGGTTATATTACCGGTACCCAGGCAATCCTGCTAGAATAAGAACATTTGCACTGCCTGGGTACCGGTAATATAAGCTGGTTTAAAATATTGAAAATGTGAAAAAATTCTCAAAAAAATTCCTGTTGCAGAGAAACAGATTAAAAACTTTGTGACGGTCCGAGTACTGCCGGTGACTGCACAATTATACAATTGGCAATTGAGGCTAATCAAGCAAAGCCAGCCATTTATTTATGAGGCTTTCTCTGCTTTATAACATACAAGGCTACATGGTATCAGCTATACTCTATTGGTATTAAATATGATGTTGTTTTGAATTCAACAAATAACTACATAACATGGCATGAATCAATCTATGTGAAGTAATTACAGGGAAGAAAATGAATTAAGAATGTTGAAGTGTAACATGCTTAATTGGTAGAGATTATGCTTTACTATTTACTGAGTGTACTTTTGATATACTGCATGAGACACAGATTTATTTATTTATTTACTTATTTGTTGAATTTTATATACCGTCATTTGGTAGAGCCATCACAACGGTTTACAAAAGTATACATTTTTCTTAGCAGTTGTGTAACAGAAAAGCAATGTGAATGTTATACATTTTCTTAGCAGTTGTGCAAGAGTGAAAAACAATTTGAACAATATCAGTAATAAGCATATCAAGTCCAGAGAGCATTATTAGGTTGGATGAGGAGGGTATGCAGGTTCAGGGTGAAGAGAATGTATTAAGAGGTTTACAACTGAGAGTTTAGTTGAGAGCATACTCCTGAAAAGGAACACTCCAACATGAAACTGCTGAATTGGAATTCAACAAAAAACTTAACACAATCACTATCACCCTAGGTCTGAACAGAGACAATGGTTTCATGGCTCACTGCAACTATCTATGAACATAACTGTTCTCAGATCTACCTGTCTATTCACACTTTCCTCAGTGGTCAGTAGGCTGGACTACAGTGCCATTAACACTGTTGCCACACCCTGCCTGCCTAATTCAGTGCCTGCCTTGTAGGGATGTGCAGACAAAAAGTTTATGTTCATAAGTCCATAAGTCGAAAAGGGGGGTCAATTTCGGTCAATATGGACATATGGAGAATTCCATAAGTTGAGTCTATGTCCATACGTGCACCGGTTCCCTAAATAAAAATATAAACTCCTCACCCTCCTTAATCCCCCCCCAAGACTTACCAAAATTCCCTGGTGGTCCAGCGGGGAGTCAGGAAGCCACTCCTCTATTCCTTTGCGAGGAGCACGTGACGTCCGCGTCACGTCGGAGTGACGCGGCCGTCACATGGTCCACCGCGGTTCCGCTCCCAGACCCCTCGTTGGACACAAACGGAACTTTTGGCCAGCTTGGGGGGGCCTCCTGACCTCCCCAAGCTGGCCAAAAGTCATCGACCTCCCCAAGCTGGCCAAAAGTTCCGTTTGTGTCCAAGGAGGGGTCCGGGAGCGGAACCGCGGTGGACCACGTGACGGCCGCGCCACTCCGACGTGACGCGGACGTCACGTGCTCCTCGCAAAGGAATAGAATAATGGCTTCCTGACTCCCCGCTGGACCACCAGGGAGTTTTGGTAAGTCTTGGGGGGGATTAAGGAGGGTGAGGGGTTTAAATTTTTATTTAGGATCAATGATCGCGATTTCCAACGTATTCAACATAGCTATGTTGAATAAGTTGGAAATCCGATCATTTTCGCCTCATCACTTTAAGTTAAAAAAAAAAAAAGTAGCGTTTTACATATAAGTTCAAAACGAATGCACACCCCTACTGCCTTGTTCTGTATCCTCTCCCTCCCGCCAACCATGCCCATCCACATATATTTTACCCAGCTTTTGTATCACATTTCATGCATCTGACCAAGTGGACCCTGTCCTCCAGAGCCCACCCATCTCTTGTCACTTTTAAGCATGGTTAACTAAGGTTTGTCACATTTTCCATTTACCTATCCATCTCTATTGTATCTGTCAACATCTTCTATTTTAAGTAACGCAGTTATCTTTATTTTTGTCACTGTGGCAAAAATAAAAAGGGTAAATAAAAAAAAAAAAGAAATATAGGATGATCTATCTTAAAACTTCCAGTGCACTTTATTTTGATCACCATTAGATATTTCTTACTCTACATTTATTTGTTTATTTTCATATTTGTTAGTCACTAGGTGTTCAGACTCTAAGTGATGTACACTCAAAAAAAACAAATATTGTTAAATGAATGCTGGTAGCATTAACCTCTTGCATGCAAGAAGCTGTGATTGTATACAAAAGACCTTGGTTGCTAGGCAAACATGACTCAAGCCTCTTCTAGGAGAAGTTTATTATTTGTTCATCACAAATACATTATTCGTTACTCTTAAAAGACAAGTTCGCATGGGTTACATTAAAAGACAAATATCTGGAGGGATTCAGGGTTTGGAAGCTTTTATTTGGTTTGGAGAAAAGAAGGTAGCCAATAGCATTTACTGGGTATTTGTTGGTTGGAGAGCAAAAGTACTCAGGCTGTGTAGGAGCAGCTTCCATAGAGACCCCCACGATTGGGAACAGCCCTGGCATGGAATTCCAGACTTGTTCTTCCGGGCAGCACGGAATCCCCTGGCACAACTTCCTCCTGAAGCGAGGAACGTGGTGGCAGCTGAGCCAATGCGTTAAAACCCATGCTTTCTTCTCCTGACCTCCCTCTTCTTTTTCTATTATTTTGTCCCTTTATGTATTGCCTCCCTGCTTTTACACTCTCTGGGTTTCCTTACTCTTCTGTTCAGGAAAGACTCAAGCAAACATGGCTCCACTGCTTTTTTTTTTTTTTTTTTGTGAGAATGTATGTGAGGACCTTAAATGTTAATGGAATGTATCAAGATTTAAAAAAAAAAAAAAAAAAATGAAAATGAAATACATGGAAACGTGAAAAACATTTACTGACTGAACGCTGTGACGAGGCGACATTAGAACACATGCTTTTGATGGAGCTGCTCCAATCCCTACTCACAAATATAAAAGGCTAAATTCAAAGTTTTTGACCCGATGTATATTCCCCATTTAGCAGGGATTCGGCATGGAAAAAGGTCAAATGCGTCAGTCGATTTGGCTGATTTCATTTTACACGACATGCAAATTTCCCAACAATTTTGAATTGAAATCCGTGGGGCAAAGTTTCAAAGAAATTATGTATGCAAAATTAGCAGGTACGCATGTAAGTAGTTTATAAACTTAGCATGTATGTGAGTGCAGACATAAAAATATGGGCATATTTTCAGTTTTGTGGGCTCCTTTACACACACAAAAATGGGCAGTCCAGGGGCGCTCTTGCGTTGGGCTGTATTACATGTGTAAGTTGCTATTTTATAGGAGATTTATGCAAATATATATGGCAACTTCTTTCAGTAATTTTGCACCTGCTAATTTTCATTTTTTATTATTACATTTACATTCTGCAACAGTTAGACCACATGATCTGCATGGATCAAACATTTAACACTCAGAAATGAATATAACACAAAAACCACATACACATCCAAAACAACATACAATTGATATGAGACTCATCTGCTGTCTGCTGTTGGTTGGGTGGGAGGTCTGGGTGAAGATCTAGGAGGGTCTCCATAAACTGGAGAAGGACTGGGTGAACTGGTGGAGGGGATTTCAATTATATTTGCTTGTTTTAAAATATGCTGACCTGCACGTAAATCAGGGTTTTACATGAGCAAGCTATGTTTATTTTCGTGCATCAATGAAAGGAGGTAGACTCAGGAATGATCTAAGGAAATATTTCTTTACAGAGAAGGTGGTGGATGCATTTTGAGTACTGGCATCGGACGGCCGGCGTGCAGGAGGTCGCTCCCGGACCCTCTCTGGACTTTTGGCCAGCTGGGGGGGGGGCCTCCTGACCCCCACAAGACTTGCCAAAAGTCCCTGAGGGTCCAACGGGGGTCCCGGAGTGACCTCCTGCACTCCGGCTGTCCAATGCCAGTACTCAAAATGGCGCCGATAGCCTTTGCCCATATTATGTCACAGGGGCTACCGGTGCCATTGGTCAGCCCCTTCACATGGTAGGAGCACAAGATGGCGCCGATGGCCATGTGACAGGGGCTGACCAATGGCACCGGTAGCCCCTGTGACAAAGGCTATCGGCGCCATGATGAAACCGGCACCGAGGGTGTGAGTGCAGGGGGTGGCTCCCGGACCCCCCGCTGGACCACCAGGGAGTTTTGGTAAGTCTTGGGGGGGGGGGGGGGTTTCAGGAGGATGGGGGGTTTGTTTAAATTTTTATTTAGGTGGCCGTATAATTCGGCGAAGATTTGTTTATTCGTGGGGAATCGCGATACGTTTCGCTTCCCCACGAATACTACGAATAGTGCAATATACGTTGCGGATCACCAATACGGCGAAAACGAATGCACACCCCTACCTCAGGCACAGTCCTAATATGCCTTTGCATAAATCCAGGTCTGAGGCTAAGATGCCATGAACCTTCACTTGAAATTACCGATTTGATTTTTTTCTCATATTTAGTCCAGCCATTTTTTCCCTCCCATCTAGACCAGCCATTGTAGTGACTTCCCTTGGCCAGGGCCACATGTCATGCTGCTTTCCAGAACATAGTACCCATGCACCCTGAGGCTGTGTGTCATTAGTTTGTGATGGGTGGTACTCTCATCCTCTCTGACCGACTAACGAGGAAGGTGATGGTAGGCAGTTGTGATTATGGTGGTTGCAGGGGGGAATATGCGGAGAGGATTGGGTAGAGGGATTGGGAATTCTGAGCAGCACCTCCTACTGTGAAGGAAGCCAGGTTGCAGGACACATGAAATTCGACCTTTTCTGTTGCCGCTATGTTATTATGGAATGTATTACCCGAGGAACTATGCACAGAGACTGATCTCTTAGCATTCAGAAAGTTAGTGAAAACAATGTTGTTTAGGCAAGTGTTACCAGATTATTTATGTAATTAAGTTGGTGATTTTATGCAGAAAAAATTACATTTTAATGTTTTATTTTTTAGATTGTTGATAAGGTAATGTGTTTAGAATTGTAGTCCGCATTGCACATAATGGGGTAGATTTTCAAAGGGTTGTGTGCAACCCCCGAAAACCTACCCCTGCCTCCCCCTGCGCGCCGAGCCTATCTTGCATAGGCTTGGCGGCATGTGCAAGCCCTGGGACACGCGTAAGTCCCGGGGCTTGAAAAAATGGGCGTTCTGGGGGCGGTGCCATGGGTAGGGTGCCGGCCCGAGGGTGGGACAGAGGCCTCCGGAACAGCCACCGGGCCTGGGGATGGAGAGCCGGCGTGTGCTAGTTATGCCTGCCCGGAGGCAGGCATAGCTTCTCCAACAAAGGTAAGGGGGTTTTTAGTTAGGGCTAGGGGGCGGGTTAGATAGGGGAAGGTGTGGAGGGGCGGAAGGAAAGTTCCCTCCGAGGCCGCTCCGATTTCGGAGCGGCCTCGGAGGGAACGGAGGAAGGCTGCTCGGCTTGGCGCGCGCAAGTTGCACAATTGTGCACCCCCTTGCGTGCGCCGAACCTGGATTTTATAACATGCGTGCAGCTGCGCGCGCATGTTATAAAATCGGGTGTAGATTTGTTCACGCCAGGTTGCGCGAACAAATGTACGCCTGCGCGCATGTTATAAAATCTGGCCCAATTTGTGGAGTTTGCAGAATATGAAATACTTTAAAATAAATGAATATGGAGGCAGTGTTGGTTACTGAACTTGGATCTCTTGTGTGCCGCAACCGAGCCTCCAGGCCAGCCCTAACATTATTTTGTAATATATATATTTAGAGTTAAATACAGCAATAAGCTGGGTGTTAAGCTTTAGTGCAATGAATTGAGGCTCTCCAGTCAATCAAATTATGGTTCAATCAGTTCATTTTAATCACTTCTCTGGAGAGATGTAAACTCCTATGTTGAGGACTCTGCAGCAATTTTATTGACAGCAAGTTTAATTGTTTCATTTTTTCCTTACTGTCAGCCACACACTAGACTTTTAATCAGTGGGAACTGAAGTTATAATGAAGTAAAGTCCACTTTCCATAGTTCACAACTAGCTGAAAATAATTGGGCTGAGACTCCCATCCAGACAGTGTAATGCCTCTGGCATTTTCCTAAAAACTGCACTTAATTGCTTTGCTGATGTTGTTAAGTGGTCCTGAGGGGGGCAGGAAGCAGTAAAAAGTTGCACAATAAGTGCAGAGAAGCAATACACAAAAAAATATCTTAAGGAGGCCCTTAAAACAAGGACAACAAGGGGTGAGAACAAAAATCTTGTAGGCTTTCTTTTTTTTGGTTGTTGTTTGTGTACATAAAAGGGGGGTATTAAGAAGGAGGAAAGAAAAAATAAGAAGTTCAAAGGCAGTAGAACAAAAAGTTCTCCTAAAACCGGAGCTGTTTTCTGGAAAGCTCTGTGTTTTTCCCCTCATGTTTAATGTTTGCTGTGAGATCCGTAACGCTGTAGAACAAATTAGCCTCTTGTAGCTTCAGCTCGGCTGCTGTTAGCAGGCTGCCTTCTGAGTCACAGCACAGATAAGCTGCACTGACACACAGGTATCTGACTACGTATGGGAAATACGCGGCAACCTTGACAACTGCGGTTCCAATTCGCTGCGACCATGAAAGGACAATAGCGTCAGCTGCCTGCAGTGCTTATTATATTGTAATCATCAAAGAAGCACAAGGCTCTGGTTTTTTTGTAATGTTTGTAGAAATATCAGTATTACATTTATTTGGCATTTATAAACAGTTGCGTGCATACTTGTAAATAACATTTGAAAGGAAGAAGGGAAAAGCTTGAGAAGGGACCCGTAAGGAATTTTATATCATGTGCGTGCTATTTCCCAAGCAAATTTAGCCAACCCCCCAAAAACAGTTGTAAAGTCTGCAGGCCAGCTGTACCCCTGCACAATTTTCAAAGGGAACATGCGTGCAAAAGGTCCCTATGAAAATTCAGACAAAATGTGTGGATGCAAAGTACCTGCAGTTTTGAAAATTGTCCCCTTTAAAGTTCCATAATAAACACAGCCCAGGGAGTTTAAGGTTACCTGGGTCAAACGTATTTAGGGGGGAGGGGTCAGAAATGTTGTTTAATTAAAGATTTTTTGCTGGGTAATTGAAAATGTTATCCAGACAACCCTTTTTTGATTATGGACCTCTTATTGTCTGTCGATCTGGCCAGCCTGTTGGTCTGGCTAATCTGTCTGCACTTGTTCATGAATTTATGGTTCTCCTCCCATGGCGGTTTTTCCCAACCTTTTCATGCCCAAGGCACACCTGCATTAACAAAAATGTTGTGCGGCCAACCAACCTTCGCCGAGTAGGCAGTGCAGACATGGAGAGGCCTTGTATGGCCAAGAGAAGAGAGAGGAAAGCACTGAAGCCTCACCAGTCTCTCTTCCAAATTTTAAAACAAAGGAAGAGAAGAAGCAAAGACACACACGAACCTGTCAGGATGGACCCATCTCCCTCTGTATACAAGTGCAGGAGAAGTTGGTGTGGGGAAGGCAGCTGGGTCACTTAATTTCTTTGGTTGCCACATGCGACTGCCAGAGTTCCTTCACTGCTGCTGCTCCCACTGGGCTCAAAGTGAGTGACATCTAGCGCTCTGTGCACAATCTCCCCATTTCATGCAGCCTGGGGATAAGACAGAGTACTCAGGGGTAGATTTTCAAAGGGTTACGCACGTAATATATGCGCATAACCCCCGAAAGCCTACCCCTGCGAGCGCCGAGCCTATTTTGCATAGGCTCAGCAGCACACGCAAGCTCCGGGACACGCGTATGTCCCGGGGCTTTGCATAAGGGGCGGTCCGTGGGCGTGGCGCCGATCCGGGGGCGGGCCCGAGTCCTCTGGCACAGCGGCCGTGCCGGAGGTTCGCGCGCCGGCAGCTGGCCGGCGCGCGCAAGATACACCTGCAAGAGGCAGGCGTAAAAAAGAAAATAAGGTGGGGGGATTTAGGTAGGGCTGGGGGGTGGGTTAGGGAGGGGAAGGTGGGGGGGACCGAAAGAAAAGTTCCCTCCGAGGCTGCTCCAATTTCGGAGCGGAGGGAACGGAGAAAGCCATCGGGGCTCCCCTTGGGCTCGGCACGCTCAAGGTGCACAAGTGTGTGCCCCATTGTGCACGGTGACCCCGGATTTTATAACATGCGTGCGAAATATTTAAAATCTGGCCCAAAAAGAAGATGTGGAGGTAGTGTGTGCAGTGTGGGTGCTGCAGAAAACCGGTCGTCAAGTATCACACAGCAGGACTCTTGCTGTAGCTAGGAAGAGAAGGCATGCAATACACACTTTCTCAGAAAGCAGCTCCTACACGTTCCAGCCACCGCTGGCCTCTCTTGTTGCTGTAAGGTGCCGAGAGCAGAGCCCACGCGCTGGCCTGGATATGAGCATCAGGTGGAGGCGACTTCCCAGTGGCACTCCTGATCAGGTCCCAAGGGCACACCAGTGTACCATGGTGCCCCGGTTGGGAAACACTGCTCTATGGGGGGGGGGGGGGGGGGGGGCGGAGTACAGAGAAATTGAAACCTGTGTACAATGAATTAGGCTACAAGTCTTTAAACGAGATTTTCTTTAATTCTAATAATTGAAATTAGACGATTTTAACTGCATCTTGTATGTTAGGAAGAAAATATTGATGGTGTGATATTCTGCTCTAGGGCACATATTACTCCAGTTTTATTCCCATGCTTCCCATTTCAAACACGAGTATATTGTCATTGATAAACTTAACAGTATTTCTATTGCAGCAAACTTGTGATGTCTCTCAAAGTACATTTGTAGGATTTTATACCTTTGCTGGATGCATGTATCTGTAGCCTGAGGTTATTCCATGCCCTGATGATGGAATATATAATTTATAATTTTCTCTTTCATTTAGTTTCTAAAGACACACATTTCTGATCCATCTGCACAGAAGAAAGGAGAAAAATGACAATAAGGTTACATAAACAAAGTCAGACATTATCTAGCTCTTGGCGTAATAGTAAAAGAAAGTGCCAGTGGTGAAAAAAGCTCCTTTCAAATCAGTCCTAGGTAGGTTTCTGCCAGGTCTCTACTATCATTAAATCTTTTCACACTAGCCCAGGTGTGCTGTATTGACTTCACCAGTGGACCATTTGCTCCCCCACTTCCTTGGAAAGCACTATAGACTGTGTTCAAGTCCAGAATTAGAATTTCTGACGAACAATTGAATAATCAAAGTGTGTTGTTATAACATAAGAGTAATGGGTGCTGGAAAAAGATGTAGAACATCAATCAGCAAAATTAAAATTCCTGGGGGCAAGATGGCGGTGAGCAGGAGTTGAGTGCAAGCGGTCCCGAGATTTTGTTCCTGGAATCTGAGAAATGCCCCCAACCCCCCCCGATGGCGGGACAATGCTTGATTACCACCTACTCACCCGGACCTACAACGAATAAGGAGGTGAATACCCCCACTAAGGCGTTCGAGGAGGGAGCCTCTGCATCTTTTTGGGAGGACGTGACTCTGAGTCCTCCACAATCTTGGCGCCCAGTGATGACGTTCTCTGCCTGTCTCCTAGCTGCTGCCGGGTCGCAGCCTACCGAGGAGTTGACGGCGTATTTCGGTAGGAGGCGAGCAGAGAGGAGACATTTTCAGCGTCCCTCAGTCTCCCGATGGAGCCTCGGAGCGGGGAGAAAGAGGAGGCGAGGCTGACCCAAGAACATCGACTCCAGAAGGAGGAGGGAAGGAGAACGGGGGAAATATGGCTGATCTGGCGGAGGATAATCTGGCAAAGAAAGGTGGTGAGTTCACCCACTTTCAGATAATCCCTAAGCCAACTAATGTGACACTTGACGCTCTCTGGGACTTAGAATCCGGTTTAAGTTCAGCCTTTCAAGGCATCAGTACAAAAGCAGAGGGAATTAGCACAAAAGTAACAGAATTGGAAACAAAGGTTAACAGTGAGGCTGAATTTATGTCTATCTCTTCTTTTGGCCATACAAGGCCTCTCCATGTCTGCACTACCTACTCGGCGAAAGTTGGTTGGTCGCACAACATTTTTGTTAATGCAGATTTGCCTTGGGCATGAAAAGGTTGAGAAAAACTGCCATGGAGGAGAACCATAAATTAATGAACAAGTGCAGACAGATTAGCCAGTGCAGATTAGAAAATACGTATGGAAAGTGGTTGAGGCCTCATTGAAAGTTAACAGCGAGTGTAATACAAAACTGATTAAAGATCTAAGAAGTGCCTCGCGGAGGATTGAGTATTTAGAGAACTACTTGTGCGGCATCTTAACCTAAGATTTTTAATTTTTTTCCTAAAATTGTGGGCCAAAGTATAGAAATAACCCTGAAGAAATATTTCCTGGAAAATTTGAAACTCGAGGAGCCTCAAGTGCCTTGTATTGCTAAAGCTGTTCTTTTGATATTTTGTAACCAAACCTTTTTGCGGCACCTGTTAGAATGTACTAGAGTACGCACTCAATCACCTTAATTTATGTGCCAACATGTAAACCGTTGCGATGGTATTTACTTAGCGATGGTATAGAAAATATTTTATATAAAAATAAATATTGTGAAGCATCAGAAAGATTGTTTTGTATTTTATTATCCTGAACAACTTAAACCATTTGTAAACTCTTGGATAATTACAGCAATATCTCCAAGTTAATACTGAGTGGGATTAAGAAAGATAGTAAGGCTGTCGGTAACGTTAAGCCAATTACCTTTGTTTAAATATCGGGTAAAAGCTTTACTATAATTGTATCTCCCATATATTCGCCCCCATTATTTGTTTTGCCTAAGGAGGAACATATGTCATTGTTAAAGATTTAATTTATATATTTCTTTTGTAATGGTTACAGGATAATATGTTCCTATTTTCTGTTACTAAGTATGTCTTACTTTTGAAATGAAAAATTAATAAAGTGCAAATTAAAAAAAAAAAAAAAAAAAGAACATCACTCAGCAAAGCCATGATCAGTTTTTACTTTTTCTTACCTCCTCTTTAGATCCTGCCTACAAGGGGCTCTGCTACTCCCTTGACTGTTCACTTCATGCATGGGAAAATGAATGGTAGGGAGGAAGAGATGAAAAGTGACAATATTAGGGATGTGAATTGTTTATCTGATGATTGAAAATATCGTCCGATATTTTCAATATCGTCAGATATCGGGGGGGGGGGGGGGGGTCACCAATAGCGATAGGAAACCCCACGATTAATTTAGTGGGTTTTCTTATTGTTATGGGGGGGGGGGGGGGGGGCGGGAAGAAAGGACACAACCTAAAAACACAACCTGACCCTTTAAAATGAGTTTGTTAGTATCCCCCCACCCTCCGGACCCCCCCCAAATTTTTAAATACCTGGTGGTCCAGCGGGGGTCTCGGGAGCATTCTCCCGTGCTCAGGCTGTTGGCTGCCACTAATCAAAATGGCGCCAATGGCCCTTTGCTCTTACCATGTGACAGGGGCTATCGGTGCCATTGGTCGGCCCCTATCACATGGTAGGTGCACTGGATGGCCCGCACCATTTTTAAAGATGGCGCCGGCTGTCCATTGCTCCTACCATGTGACAGGGACCGGCCAATGGCACCGATAGCCCCTGTCACATGGTAAGAGCAAAGGGCCATCGGCGCCATTTTGTTGACTGGCAGCCGACGGCCCGAGTGCGGGAGAATGCTCCCGGGACCCCCGCTGGACCACCAGGTATTTAAAAATTTTTAGGGGGTGGTCCGGAGGGTGGGGGGATACTAACTAGCTCATTTTAAAGAGTCGGCTGTATTTTTTGGTTATCAGCTCGGGCGCAGCCGATAAAAAAAGAAACCCGATCGGACTGCAAGAAAAAAATTTCACGATGTGAATCAGAACCGGAATCAGAACCGATACCGGTTCCAATTCACATCTCTAGACAATATACAGTGTGGAGTGAATTTTCAAAGGAGTTACGTGCATAAAATTAGCATACAGTATATGCATATAGGTGGCTTGCACTCATGTACACACTATTTTATAAATATAAAAAATATGCATGTATTTTTAGTTTCATGAACACATTCACCTGCACAAAAAAAAAAAGGTAGTCTAGGGGCATTCTGGTGTGGAACCAAGAGTTACGCTTATAAATTGCTATTTTATAAGAGATTTACACCAACACATTAGACAATTTGTTCATGCTTATTAACCAGCACAACTGATATCAGACTCTGTTGTCTGCTACTGATGGGGTGGGAGGTCTGGATGATTTGGGAGGAGCTCAGGGTGAAGAACTTGGGGGGGGGGGGGGGGGTCTCATGACCTGGAGAAAGACTCGGTGAATGGGTGTAAGTATCGGCAAACTGGTGATTTCAATTACTCATGCATGTTGCTCTCTGCTTCAACGGCAGGGGAGAAAGACTCATACTTCACGCATATTCAGCATAGCTCTCTGCTTCAACGGCAGGGGAGAAAGTCTGATACTTCACTTTCAATGCGACCCCAGATTTTATAACATGTGTGCGCCAGGTATAAAATCGGGCGTATGTGTGCGTGCGCCAGGTAGCACACGCACACATATAGGCCACGCGCGCTTCTTTTATAATCTACCTCTAAGTGCTTCTCATGAGGTGAGAGGGTATAAGAATTAGACCAGGTCTGGGTGTTAAAGTCCATTTGTCCAAACTGATGAGTATACATCTGACTGTAGTTTCAGGGTTTCTTTCTGTGTAGGTAGGTGTCCTTATTACAGACCTCTGGATAGAGCCCATGCTGATTTTAAATGTGCATAACTCTGACAATGCTGTCTCGTGGAAATCCTAGTGAGAGGGGTCACCTTTGCTTTGCAAACATCTTACATTTAGTCATCTTCTCTCTCCCAGACACCCAGCCTGTCCTGGATCCTTGTTGTGTAGAGATCCAGATGGCAGTGTCACAGGTGCTTGCCACATTCAGGATGTGAATGGGCTCACTGGTCTTCAGCCTCTGTCCCTTGAGTTCGGCCAGCGAGGATGACTTTCCCCAGAGAAGCAGAGTGAACTCAGTCCCTTCCAAACAGAGCTCCTCTAGCTATTATTGTCTCTCGCAGCAGGATCCATCACTGGTGCTTGCCTACCTAGGGTTTAGAGTTATTGGTCCCCTGGTGAGAGCCCTTTTGACCCTAAAAGGTATCAGGCTCAACAATCTATCTCTCTGTAACTTAAAGTAAGAAGGACCCCCTGGCAGGGAGTGCACGTTGAGGTATCCCTCTCTGAAAGAAACCTCCTTAGGGTGAGGCAGGGAGGCTTTACCAGAGTGTGTAAAAAAAATATACATCTTTGCTCTGCAGCTGCTCTCTCTAACTGAACCTAGTGAGTGTTAAAATGGCCGGGCTAAATAGCACTGAGTCAGCCAATCAGAACCTCTAGGTGGGAGGGACTGAAGTGTATGAATGGCTCCTTCTCTCAATGTGTTCTAAGGACAGGGATAGCGGCATCTGGTGGCCGGACCGGCGGGAGGGTCTGCCACACCAGTTAGGCCTCGGTGCTGGGTCAGCTCCGGGCCAGCCCTAGTGCTGGGTAAGCCTTGGTGCCAGGATGGCTCGGGGTAGGCCCCAGCACAGGAGGATAGGCTTCAGCTCTGGCACACTCTGGCAGCGGGTAGGCCTTAGCATCAAGCTGACTTGGGGGCAGGCCTCAGTGCTGGGTAGGATTCAGTACCAGGACAGCTCTGGGCAGGAACTGGTACCGAGGCAGACTTTGGGCCTGGGCAGGTTCTGCCCAGAGGTCCTTTTTATTTGTATTTATTTATTTGTTTAAATGCCATGAAGACAAAACTACCTGAACATTTTTAAGGCTTTTTTTTTTGTTTTTTGGGTTCATTATATTCTGAATGAACCAAAAAAATGGCCTCATGTGTTGCATTTTTGGCATTTGTTGGAAACAAATGCACATCCCTAAGAATCAGGTAAAAGTAGACTGGAAGAGGAGAGACATAAACTGATGTCCTTGTTGGACTGGTTGGCAGGCCATGTCTCTTTCTTAATGCATATTAATCATGCCCGAGTAGTGGAGGTGTCTCTAACCTGTCTTTTAAATGTGGCAATTTAACAGATTCATTTGGTTTGCATCACAGCCAAATATTACTTTAGAGGGGAATTTTCAAAATCACTTATGGAGGTAAATGAATATTTACTCAGATAAACTTGCTTTCTAAAAAGTCAGTCCAGCTAAAGGTTTATGTAGTATTCCACAGTACGCACACTTTTATCTGTGTTTAAGGAAGGTGTTTTGGGATGTACAATAAGCAAGTGGAAACCATTACAAGTACTTTGTACCTCTGGCAATTGTCAAAGGGAAAAAATGTAGAATCCCTTTTGAAATTCAGTGCAACGTTCCAGGGCAGAAAGCACTTTCAGACTTCACACTAAAGCGGATAGTTTGGAAATTACCCGCTTAGTGTCTTTGTGCAGTAGAAATGGCCTTGTTGAAATGATACCATGCAAAGTGTATGTTGTGCCTTATGTAATCCACTACATAGCAATAAGCAATTAGAGAATGATACACAAAACTTCCAGGAAAGATAGGTTTAAGACTGGAAGGTGCTCTTCACGAATGGTAACAAGGCAAATCTCTGGACTGAAAAATACTTTATGAGTTATTAAAGAGCACCGCAAATCATCATCTTGAGAGTCTAAATGCCAGCTCATATGAATTATGTTTGCATCTTCCACTGAAATAATATTTGTATACTACTTAAAGGATTTTTATCACAATAAATTGGATTTTTTTTTTCAGTTTTTAATAATGCAGAACAGCTTTATCAGATGTCACTAGAGTACCGATAAGGACGAGAACTCTCCATTACCATTAAGGCGTTCACAATGCACTGATGTTCATTATTCCAGTTATGTGTGCTGTACCACTGGGTGTTATCATTATGATCTAATGGAGTGTTGCAGCAGAGTTGTGTTTGTCACGGAGCGATGTTCAGAATCTTTAACAAGTTTCTCTTTTTTTTTTTTGCCTAATCCATAAGAACCTACAGTCGCATGTGGATGTCACATACCTCGATGCCTATAAGATAAGGTTCTGCATGGTGCTGAGCTATTGGAGGCTGAGCCAATGAGTTGTTTTTAATATATTTCCAGGCTTGACCCCTGCTGCAGCATGCCATAATTCCATATTGTACAGTAACTCTCCTAGGACATGGCCAGTCATACAGCATTGTCCAGCCTAACGAACCTTTCCTAACAAGACATAATTAAGTAAATTACTCATAAAAATTGTCAGAACTCAAATGAATATTATTCATCTGAAACCTAATGTACCATGACTCACCAAGCATATAAATTGCATGTCTGATATACACCACCATAGGAAATCCTGCAAAATTTTAAAAAGAATTATAATGTATTATCTTTAAATCTTTTATAGTACACTATTAGCTGCTTAGCAAATTCCAGCAGTGTAAAGTTTCCCCCACCATAATCTACACATATTATCAACGATGACACCTAGATCCTTTTACTGGCTTAAGATTCCTAGTGTGGAACCTTGCATTATGTAGCTATAATTTGGATTGCTCTTCCTTACATGCATCACTTTGCACTTATCCAAATTAAATGTCGTCTACCATTTGGATGCCCAGTCTGTTGTGCTCGGGGGTGGACCCTTGTCCTGGAGCAGGGGAGAACGGCTCCCTCGTAGGGATCAGGAAGCACCTGCCCCCAGGGGGGCGGAGCACTGGAGGAGACAGAGGCTAGGATGAGCTTCACCACTGGAAGCGTGAGGTCCCCCAGGGAGGAGCCCATAGGGACCCGGACCGCTTGAACAAGTGGGCCTCACAGGATCTCCAGGAGAGGTAGTAGACAGGCGTGCCCACAGACAGCAGGGGAGTGCGGTCGGACTTGAGGCATGGATATCTGCCTTACATCTTCCTCAATAAAGACTGCAATTGCCTTGTATTCCCTTAGTGCTCCTTTTACTCCTCTATCATCTAATGGTCCAACTGACTTCATCACAGGCTTTTGGCTTCAAATGTACCTGAAAATGATTTTATTATGAGTTTTTGCTTTCATAGCAAGTTTTATTTCAATTTCAATTTCTTTAGAGGTAGATCTTCAAAACATACGCGCGCGCGCGAATCTTATAAAATCCGGGGTCGGCGCGCGCAAGGCTGTGCAAAATCGGCAGCCTGCACGCGCCGAGCCGCGCAGCCTGCCTCCGTTCCCTCCGAGGCCGCTCCGAAATCAGCCGCAGCCTAGGAGGGAACTTTCCTTCCGCGTTCCCCCACCTTCCCCTCTCTTCCCCTATCTACCCCCCCCTACCTTTGTTGGGCAAGTTACGCCTGCTTGAAGCAGGCGTAACTTGCACACGCCGCCCCAGCATCCCCCGGCACAGGCCGCAGTGCCGGGGGACTCGGGGTCGCCATGCCCCCGGACCCACCCCGGACCGCCCCCTGCCCCGGACACGCCCCCTCCCTCCCCTTTTACGAAGCCCCGGGACTTGCGCGTGCCGGCGGCCTATGTAAAATAGGCCGCCGGCGCGCAGGGGTTTTAAAATCTACCCCTTAGTTTCATAGAAACTTAGAAATGATCACAGAAAAAGACCAATGGTCCATCCAGTCTGCCCAGCAAGCTTCCAATAATAGTATCTGTAGTGCCGTGCAGGTTACCCCCATGTATCAAACAGTTTTGCTTGACGTGCTTTGCTTATGGACTTGGCCATAGAAGCAGTCCTGTGTTTTTTCTTAATGTTTGAGCATCAGTACTCCAAAGTGCAAAAAAGTCATGGCTCATGTTGGTTGTCCCTGAATCTTAATTTCTCTTTCCTTTCAACCCCCTCCTTCGAAGCAAAAAACAATGTCCAGTTGCATCAAAACATCAAGGCTTATTGGTTAAGGGTAGTAATCCCATGCTTCTATTAAGGGTAGTAACTGCTGCATTGTGCTGGTTAACCCCTTTCTCATCAGTTCTGCAGACCATAAAAGTTGGGGCCCTCGATGGTTGCTGTCTAAATCCAATTCCCCTTTTCCCCTGCCATTGAAGCAGAGAGCAATTTTGGATTTGCATCAAAAGTATCAAGGTTTATTTGGTTAAGGGTAGTAATCGCCACACCAGCAAATTACCCCATGCATGCTTTCTTCGTTTCCTTTGGGACTTGGCCATAGAAGCAGTCCCGTGCTTTTTCCCTTATGTCCGTGTAACAGTATCCCAGATCATGGAAGTCGGGGCCCTCTGTCATCTGAATCAAATTCCTCTTATCCCCCTTCCATTTAAGTGGTGAACAATGTTGCAGTTGCATCAAAACATCATGGCTTATTGGTTAAGGGTAGTAATTCCCATGCCTTCCATTAAGGGTAGTAACCGCCGTACTAGCAAGTTACCCCATGAGCACTTATCTTTGTTTCCATCTTCTAGCCTTTAGAGATCCATAGTGTTTATCCTACACCTCTTTGAATTTTTTGACTGTTTTCTTCTTCACCACCTCCTCCATTCAAGGCCTCCATTACTCTCTCCTGACATTGGGTTTTGAATCATCCTCCCTGTAGTTTCATTTTATGAGCCCTAGTTCTAATGTTTTCTTTCCAGCGGAAAAGATTCGAAGTCCATTCATCATTGAAACCTTTTAGGTATCTGAAGGTCTGTATCATATCTCCCCTGCCTCTCCTTTCTTCCAGGGTATATATATTCAGATCCTTCTGCCTCTCCTCATAGGTCTTCTGATACAGACCCCATACCATTTTTGCTGCCCTTCTCTGGACCACCCCTATCCTGTCTCTATCCTTTTTGAGATACGGACTCCAGAACTGAACACAATACTCCAGGTGAGGCCTCACCAAATATCTGTACAAGGGCATCATCACCTCCTTTTTCTTACTGGTTATTCTTCTCTCTATGCAGCCAAACATTCTTCTGGCTTTAGCTATCGCCTTGTCACATTGCTTCACCATTTTCAGATCATCGCAAGGTCCCTCTCTTGTTCCGTGCACATCAGTCTTTCACCTCCCATCATAAACAGCTCTTTTGGATTACCGCATCCCAGATGCAGGACTCTGTCCTTCTTGGCATTAAATCCCAGTTGCCAAGTCTTTAACCACTCTTCCAGCTTTCTTAAATCTTTTTTCATTCTATTGCAGACCTTAGTATCATCCGCAAATAGACATACGTTATCTTCTATCCTTTCCACAATGTCACTCACAAAGATATTGAACAGAACCAGTCCCAACACTGATCCCTGTGGCACTCCGCTTAACACGGCTCTTTCTTTAGAGTAAGTTCCATTTATCAATACACGCTGTCTCCTATCAGTTAACCAGTCTATAATATACACCACCATCTTGGTGCTCAATCCCAAGCTTCTCATTTTATTCACAAGCCTGTTATGTGGGACCATATCAAAAGCTTTGCTGAAATCAAAGTAGATCATATTGAGCACTCTTCCTCAATCCAGTTCTCTAGTTACCCAATCAAAAAAATCAATCAGATTTGTCTGATAGTACCTTCTCCTGGTGAATCCATGCTGCCTCAGGTCCAGCAACCCACTAGATTGTAGATAGTTCATTACCTTTCCTTCAGCAGCGTCTCCATTAATTTTCACACCACCGATGTGAGGCTAACCAGCCTGTGGTTTCCAGCCGCCTCTGCTATTACTCTTGCGAGGTGGGAACACCACTGCTCTTCTCCAATCCCATGGCTCTACTCCCATTTCCAGGGATCTATTGGAAAGGTCCCTCAGCGGACTCGCCTGCACATCTCTGTGCTCCCTCAGTATCCTTGGATGTATCTTATCTGGTCCCATAGCCTTGTTCACTTTCAGTTTGCCTAGCTTTTCCCATAAGTTTTGTTCTGTAAATGGAGTTTCATCTAGCCCATTCCCATCTATGAGCTTGTCTTTGAGCAACAGTCCTTCTCTAGGGTCTTCTTTAGTGAACATTGAACTGAAGTATTTGTTTAATATTTCTGCCATGTCTTTGTCTCTCTCCACACATTGTTTCTTGTCACCATTCAATTTCACTATACCCAGGGCCAGCATATCCATTAGGCGAACTAGGTGGTTGCCTATGGCACTGACTCTTAGGGGGTGCCAAAGAACAGCCATGTGATGCTGAGGGTGTGACCCAGAGGGGGCGGCGTGACTCGACCAGGTTGGGGGTGAGGCGGTCGCAAGGCAGAAGTCACCTAGGGCACCTACTACCCTTGCACCAGCCATGATTATACCACTACAGATCTTCCTTCTTTCTCTGATGTCTTTGAAACATTTTGTAACTTCACTTTCAGGCCTATCCTGTAAAGTGCGGCCGTGTTTACCCTGCTCCTAAGCCGCTTCTAACTCACGTTTCGGCCGCGTTAGCCCTTCCTGCGATCCCGAATCCCCTTTAACCTACTCCTACCGCGTCCTAAATTCCCCGGGTAACCCCTTCCGCCCGCGGCATACATATTGCATGCAAACGAGCGAATTAGCGTGATATTGCATGCAAACGAGCCAATTAGCTATTCCCCTAGCATCCCGTAACCTGCGCCCCGACTAACGCTACCTTTCCCTGCCGTTTTGTCGCGCGTTTAACCTGCAAATTTACCGCCTACCCTGACCCAGGCGGTAGAGGCATGGGTAAGGGTAGGTGGCAAGCTTTCCCCCAGCCCCCGCTCACCTGCCCCGGCCGCGATCATGGGTGCCGGTCTCCGTGGCAGCCCCAGTCCTCTCCCCTCCTCCAGAAGCAAAAAAAAAAAAAAAAAAAAGCGAAAAAAACGTTGCAGCCCCCCTCCGATGTCCGGACTGGGGCTGCCACGGAGACTGCAATGGCAAAGCGACTTTTCAGTGTCCCCCCCTCCTCTCGGAGCAGGGCGCGAAAAGCCGCCTTGCTCCGGGAGGAGGGGGGACACTGACAGCGGCGAAGTTTTCCCCCAGCCCGGACACCGGTGAAGCCAGAAGACAGCGGCGGAGAAACGGCTTTTCAGTGTCCCCCCGCCCTCTCGGAGCAGGGCGCAAAAAGCAGCCTTGCTCCGGGAGGGGGGGGGGGACACTGACAGTGGCGAAGCTTTCCCCCAGCCCGGACACCGGCAAAACTTGCTGTTTTGCAGCCATGAGCCACGAGCAGGAACGCGAAGATCTGGCTCCGATAGCTCCTCCCGACAAGATGGCCGCCTGCACGGGGAAAGAGTACAATTGGCCGCTCAAGACGTGATGTCGTGATGTCACGTCTTCAGCGGCCAATTGTACTCTTTCCCCGTGCAGGCGGCCATCTTGTCGGGAGGAGCTATCGGAGCCAGATCTTCGCGTTCCTGCTCGTGGCTCATGGCTGCAAAACAGCAAGTTTTGCCGGTGTCCGGGCTGGGGGAAAGCTTCGCCGAAGCAAGGCTGCTTTTCGCTCCCTGCTCCGAGAGGGGGGGGGACACTGAAAAGTCGTTTCTGCGTTGCTTCGCCGCCGTCAGTGTCCCCCCCCCCCTCCCGGAGCAAGGCTGCTTTTCGCTCCCTGCTCCGAGAGGAGGGGGGGGGGACACTGACAGCGGCGAAGCAACTTATTTTTGCACCCGATCGGACCAGACTTCCTGGTATCTGTCATTTCAAATGACATTTGAAATGACAGATACCAGCGTGGCGTGAAGCCTTAGGCCCGCGCACCCAGGATCCTGTATAGGCGCTCTATCCAGTATCCTGGGTTGCGCGGGACTAAGGCTTTTCGGACGCGGCTTACATTTACATATAATTAGGCTTCAGGATTGAGCGGTAGGTGAGCTGCACTGTGCGGGCGGTAACCGCGGGTGCCGTAGGCACTAACGCAGCTCTTCCTACCGCTCGGTACTGGATCACCCTGTGTATTTCTTTGGTAATCCTTTCTTCCACGTGACCTTTTGATTTCCTGATTTCTTTCATCATGACCTTCAGTTTCACCAGGTATTCTTCCCTGTGTTCCTCTTTTTGGAATCTTTTATACTTCTTGAACGCTGTTCTATTTGCCTTTATTTTTTTCATTCACTTCCTTTGAGAACCAGATCAGTTTCTTTTTCCTCTTACTTTTGTTTACTTTTCTAACATAGAGATTTCATGCCTTTGTAATAGTTCCTTTCAGTTTGGCCCACTGTTGCTCCATCTCACCCATTTTTTCCCAGGTTTCCAGTTCTTCCTCTAGGAACATTCCCATTTTGACGAAGTTTGTATTTGTGAAATTCATAACTCGGGTTTTTTGCGTATTCTCTGTATCCTGTTTGCAACCATACCATCTGATGATCACTGGCGCTCAGGTGGGCACCTACTCGGTCATTTGAGACATTATCCTCATTTGAGAGCATCAAGTCAAGTATCACACCCTCCCTCATGGGTTCCATTACCACTATCTCGCTACTTCCTGTAGATTCTGGAGATGGGATGCTCTAATCCACATCTGGCAGATTAAAATCTCCAACTAGCAACACTTCTCCATTCTTTCCTACCCTTTGGATGTCTTTAACCAGATCTCTGACCAGTTCTTCTGTTTGAGTCAGAGGCCTGTAAACCACACCAATGTAAACAGGAGCACCATCTTCTATTTTTTTGGACAGCCCATAATGTATAGTTATAAACATGAGAAACCATCTTGAAAATTGAACTTTAGAATGAGTTTGGTGACTTGTTTCATTATTGCTACTATTGCATTAAAATTTTCAATCATTTATAATTTTACAATCGTTTAAAAAGCATGTAGATTTTTGTTCTTCAATAATGTGGTTAAGGATGCATATTTGGTTTTTGTGGATGCGAGAACATTAAGACATGCCATGCTAGGTCAGACCAAAGGTCCATTGACCCAGCATCCTATTTCCAACAGTTTTCTTCCAGGAACTGGTTGAAACCGTTTTTGAATCCAGCTATGATAACCGTTTCACTACATCCTCTGGCGCAGTTGAATCATGTCCTTTTCAAATAGGACCCATGAAGTTAACTATGAAGGAATTACTGAAAGGTAAAATGCAAGCTATGCTATTTTTTATTCCAAGAGCAATATTAAATCTTAAAATGAATTGAAATACTTTGAATCAGATTTATAGATGAAAAAACCCCCACATTTTAGGGGCAATTTCCAGACTGCTGAGGGTTAAAGTTTGTGGATACTTTTTACTCATGGATTTATTTACTTATTTACCAATAATTTTTATACCACATCATCACAGGAGGTCAATGCAGTTTACAAACTAATTGGCACATGCATAAAATTTAAAAACAAACAATACTAACAGAACAAAATCTGGAGTTGCCAAGCTATCTATACACAAGGTGGTTTGCAGAACTTAATTACATTCTTGTGAGCCATCTCCGAAGACTGTGTTCCCAAAATGCCAATGGAACGGCCAAGTTTTTAATGATTTGCATCATGTTTCACAGAGAAAATACACATCCTTTTCCTTTGAAACTAGCTGCACAAACAAAATACCCCTCAGACCTTTGCAATTACTTTTTATGCGGGGAGATTTTGCAAGGGAAATATCACATGCAGATTTCCACAAAACATGCCCCTAGAAACCCTTCCCCTACTGCATTGTGGAACACTGCACATACTTTTAGCCATGCTGTTTTGCACTGGAGATGGACCGTTGGCCTGGTGCAGGACTGGTACGGCCCTCCGGTCGGACCCAGAGAGCGCCTGCCACCAGGAGGCAGAGCACAGGAGGAGACAGATGCTAGCAGGAGCTTCACCAATAGCAACCCAGGGTTCCCTAAGGTTGAGCCCTTGGTTACCCAGGCCGCCTGGTCTTAGGTGGGCCTTGCAGGATCTCCTAGAGATGACGCGCAGGGGCGTACCCACCACGAACAAGGGTGCGCGGTCGATGTTCAGAGCAGAATGGCCAAAGGTCACAGGAGGCCAGAACAGAGAGTCCGAGTGTATAGTGAGGATCAAGGCCAGAATATCAGTCCAGAATGGTCAGCCGAAGCAGGGGTCAGTATCTTGTAGTCAATCCGGAAGTAGTCAGGTCAGGCGATTAAGAGTAGTCAGTAGTCAGGCAGAGGTTGGTTCCAGGCAGTAATCAAGAGTAGTCAGGAACAAGCAAAGTTCTGTACCGTGAGATCAGTCCAAAGGGTACTACCAGGGATGGAGAGACGAAGGAGCAGGAGATGCTGGAACAGGAGACACAGGAGATACTGAAACAGGAGACACAGGAGACGCTGGAACAAGAGACACTGGAACAGGAGATGCTGGAAGGCAAACTAGACACACCGGAGCATAAGATACGATTGCCAAGGTGAGGAAGTGGTGTCTGACCACTTCCTTAAGTATTCCCTTCAATCAGGATGCGCTGCAGAGCTGGGACCTGCCCTTGGCCCTTTAAGAGGCCGGGTGGTCTGCGTGCGCCTAGGGGCGGAGCTGATGCCACAGAGGACACCGAGCCCCACCGTGATGCCTGGTTGGAGGTGGAAGGCCCGGCAGTCGCCACTGTGGGACGCCGAGCTGAGTTGGTAGCAGCAGCGGGGGAGGACGGCCTGGGACTTGTCAGACTAGGAATGAGTGAGCAGGCCTGTGTGCGGGCTGGACGTGGACGAGACGCGCAACAGTCTGAGGGTGAACAATTTTCAGACAACCAATTCACATGCATAAATTGCTTTTTATCTATATAAAATGTGTCTCACAATTTGGTAAAAATTATAATAAAAAATAGCTTTGCATGTTAATGAAAGTTCTCTATTGACTATAATATCAATACAATCTCATACAGATATTTGAGAGGCTAGTTCTTTATAAAATGTAGATAAATGTACTAATAAACTAATAAGTTGCACAAATCAAGAAGTATAATAATTTTTTTAAATATAAGTTAATATTATGTTTTGTGGAGGAAATAATGTTTAATTTTAGTGATATTTTACCTGTGATGCTTTTTAGCTGCTAAGTTTTGTTAATAATATATATATATATATATATATATATATATATATATATATATATATTAATATATATATATATATTATGCTATTATTTTGTTTTTTTAATATATATTTATATATATCTATATTGTTTTGGACTGCGTTTTTTTATGCTGTATGGTTCCTGTTATTGTAAATCACATTGCGTGCTTTGATACACTGCAAAACATAAATTGAATGTAGCAATAAATGGATAAATTAATAATTTCACTTTGGATTCATATGGCGCTTCTCATCCAGTTAGGATCCCAAGCTGTCATACAACTGAAGCAGCCCTTCAGTGTTGTCGTATTCTTCAAACCTCGTGTACTAAGGCACTCGTATTTCAAGAGGATGTGCCAGGATTCTGAACTGATGTTTGAACTGGGTGAATATTCCTAATATGTTGCAAAAAAACTGCACATGCAAAGAAATTAGTGAAAGGACGGAAAGAATGGAGAGACTATAACAATACCCCTTTTATAGAACTGCTCCACTAAGAGACCTACAGTATTGAGAAGTTTGTCCTCTCCTGAGTCTTCGGGAGAAAACTTGGCTAGGAGCTCAAGGGCGGGAGAAGAGTGTCGAAGTTAAGACAGCCCTTGAAAGGGTCTCTCTAAAAATGGAACATTGCATAGTCTCTCTCTAGTTTGCTTTTCTGCCATTCGGTGCACAATGTATGTACATGGGCTCCCGGCACTGTGCCACTACGAAAGGTTTTACGTGTTTTTTTTTTCTAATTTTTTTATGATCATAGGAACATAACATTGTGTCCCCGCTCTTACAGCAGCTCTGTTCACAGAGCAGGCTTCTGTTAGTCGGAGGGAAGAACATGTAAGAAAGAACTGAACAGCAGGAGACAATAAAGGTAAGCCGAATGGAAAGGCTGCAAAGCTAAATGTTCATCTTAGAAGAAGAAAGACAAGATATTTGCATATCCCGAAGCTTGTCAAACAGGAACGCCAATTTTCAGCAGGAGCCCTTAAGAACTTCTTTTGTTTTGGACTGAGCTTCTCTAAGGAAACTGCTGTTTTGTTTTGTTTTTTTTGTAATCTTAGAAAAGATGACCTGACAGCCATTATTCATTAATTCCATAGCCATAAGGAACATATTATTTGTAGATCTTTCTAGAGTTGTGTGGTAGGATACAATGAATATTTTTAAGCCTGTTTGCATGGTTGTATATAAATAAAGAAGTCACTTTAGAAATATGTTGTTGTTTTTTTCACTATTCTCTGAATCAGGGGTTCTAAACTCAGTCCTGTCAGGTTTACAGGATATCCACCATGAATATGCCTGAGAGAGATTTGCATGAACTGCCTCCATTTTATGCATATCTATCTCATGCATATTCATGGTGGATATCCTGTAAACCTGACTGACTAGATGTGCCCCAAGGACTGCGTTGAGAAGCACTGCCCTGTTTAGATAGTGCTGAAGAGATTGAATCTTGTCTGAGACGCAGGCATTCCTGGCCATCCATGATACAGACTATGTACAACTATAATGTGAGCTCTTTGGGAGTTTTCTTTGAGGTAACTCCAAGGTGCGACTGGTTATTTTTAACCTGTATGAGAATGAGGGAATATATCTCTGGAGTGATTACTGCAGGGGTGGTCAACTCCAGTCCTCGATTTGTATACAGTGGAGGCAGTGCAAAGAAATCTACCTCATGCATATTCATTGTGGATATCCTGAAAACCTGCATCTTTGTGGCTCTTGAGGACCAGAGTTAGTCATTCCTGGATTATATTAATTTAGTAAATAAAACTGCAAAGGAATTGCTTCATGTTATGGCCAATAATCAAAGCAAAATTATCTACATAGTTCTGCTGTGACTATTTTACCTTCAAAACTTATCCACTGGGATTTCCCCTGCTTTCTTAGTAGATAATTGTTGTATCTACAGCAGGGGGTCTCAACCCAGGACATACCTAGCCAGTCAGGATTTCAGGATATTCACAATGAATATACAAGGGATAGATCTGCAAGCTCTGCCTCCACTGTATGTGAATGTTTCTCTTTGTGGATATCTTGAAAATCTGACTGGCTAGGTGTATCCCGAAGACTGGGTTGAGAACTCCTGATCTGATCTAAACCAATGTGCATAGTTTTTGAATAATCAAAATACGTGTTTTGTTCAGTTCCCTGCCCCCAGAAATGCCTCTTCACAAAGCAGGGACAAAATACACATTGTAGCACAATATGCACATTTTTACCCTCATCGAGGGTTGGCAATCATCAAAGCCCCATTTGTACCCATATAAATGCTTTTGTTTATTGTTCCCATAGCCTTTTAAGGCTATGGGAACAATAAACAAAACAATAAACAAAACAATAAACAAACAATAAACAAATTCTCCACCTGGGACAAAGTCCACAGATACTTTTAACCCTTGGGCTTTGTACCGATTTTCAAAGGAAACATGCACATGTACTTTCGCTTGACGTTTGCAACTGTTCTTTTTCCTGTGGGCACTTTTTCATGGAATATAATATAATACTTAAGCTTTCTTCCCATGAACTCAACACGCCCCTAGGAAGCCTCCTTGCAGTGCAGCTTAAACTGCATGCATTGAGGAACAATGTGCAGACAATCAAATTGCACAGTTAAGGCTCTATTTCGCCTTGTAAATGGCTTTGAAAATTGCCCTACCCATCATAACATTAGGAGAGTATGTCCTGACATCAGAAGAAAGAACTTAATAGGTCTTTCAAGCTCAGGCGCAACCATAGGGTTGGACTTTGCTCATGTTTGTCCAATAAAATAAAGATCTTCGTCAGGAAAAGTCCGTGGGAGGGTAATTTTCAAAGCTATTTCCAGGGGTAAAGCAGGGCTTTACCTGTAGACATGGGCTTTTTTGAAAATTGCCTACCCTATATGTATTGGTAAAAGTACAAACATAAGGCCTGCATGCGTCTATATTTGCCAGCAGTGTGGAGGGGCTCTTGTGGGTGGAGTTGGGGGAGTGGTTTGCACTTGCACACACACTTTTGCATTTTCAAACGTATGACTCACACGGATTAGCCGGTGTAAATGAGGGTGGGTAGGCTTTCTGGGATAATAAGGGAGAGCATGCGTGCACTTTCCTTTTGAAAATTTCTGTAAAGTTTGTGGGTCAAAGCTAGCCACAGATTTTGTATCAATGCAGGCAGTTATAAAATGACACACCCCCCTCCCCTTATTAACCCAATGCTGGATTCATAAGTACAAAGGAGGAGGACACTAAAGACTTTTCTTCAGTCACAGGAAAGGTCACAAAATGTGTCCCTTTTCACAGAATTTGCCGGTCCCCGCAGAATCTCTGAGGGGAGACCCAGGGGACTGAACCAAGCCCAGTGCGTTCCAGCTCCCTACCATGCAGTTGAAAGCAGCAGTTGGGCCTACTCGGCAAAAGAGGAGCAGGTCAACCATGGGTCAACGTGCCTTCTGCCCCTTCTTGCTACAGAATCAACCTTGGTGGGGGTGATGAGCCGGGAAGGGGAATGGGAGAGGAAATTGCAATAGAGAAACTGGGAAGGGGAGTTTATATGAAAGAAGGGCTGGGAGATGGGGGATGTGGTAGTGGGGGTGGGAGGGGATTATGTGGCATGGGATGTGGATGAATTTTATTTGTTGATTTGTACTGGTCTTTTGTAAAATGGTGCACTATAAGTATTGTAATAAGAAATACAAATAAAATACATAAATGTAAGAGAAGTTGGGAGATTATGTGACAGAGGGGCTGGGACAATGGGGGGTGTGTGTGTGGTGATGGAGGTTACGTGAAACTGGGGGTTGGTGTTTTGATAGACAGATTACGGCGTTATTTGAAGGAGGTGCTGGGAGATGTGGAATTTGATGGAGGAACTGGGGGGAGCGGTGTGAATAGAGGAGACTGGGGATGTCTGACAGAGAGACTAATGGATGGGGTGAATGTGAAAAGGGGTCTGGAGAAGGGTGAATGGATATGAGTACGTGCAAGGGCACCTGGGATGCCAACAGACATAAAAGTGGGGTTGGAAATAGGAATGGGGAGAAAGAGAGGAAAAGGATTGGAAAGAGAGAGAGAGAGAAGGGGAGGAGACCAGGTGTGGGGAAAGTGAAAGAGGGAGTTAAGGATGTTAGGGGGGCAGAGCTGGAGCCAGGGGATGGACACTCATCTCCTTTTCTCCAGACACCCCTCAAAATCCCAGAATCTCCCTCCCTTCCTCTCATCCCCATCCTCTTTTGCAGTCTTCCCTCCTTTACCTCCCCATCCCCAGCCTTCCTTCTCGTTCCCCATTCATGAATTTTTCTCCCTCTCTTCCCACATTCCCATCTCTGACGCTCCTTCCTCCTTCCCTCTCCCCCTTCCTCGAGAGCTCCTCTGCCTCTCTTCCTCCACAACAATGCCTGGAATTCCCAAAAGAGCAAAATCAAATATTCGGATACAAAACAAGGTTGGACTCTCTTCTAGATGTTCCTGTTTGATGGGAGCTATGGAGAAATGGATTTAGGCGTGGAGCAGAGTCCCTTAGTCTACAGTGAACTACGAAGAGTCAAACAGTGAACACTGAGAAGTTTGTAAGTGGTTCTTGTGTTGTCAAGACTTTGATGCACAGATTGAATGTCTGGGAGGGAGAACGGAGCTCGTGGAGAAAAGGAGTGGAAGCTGTAATCACCAGGAGAACTGGGGAACTAAGGGAGTGTAAGGAATGGAGACAGGTGTGGGATAACTAACTTCCCCTATCCTGGGAGAAGGTGTACGGACTTTGATTTGACTCGGTGCTTTTCAATTTTTCTGCAGTTTTCTACAATCGCTTCAGTTTAGCTGGGCAAGCCTATGAACCCTGACCCAATCAGTGTTTTCTTTAACTCTACTGCATTTTACTCTGATGGATGGTTCCAGCAGAAAAATAAACATTTGTTGATCGAATACGTTTGTGGAGTGAGCTCCACCTTTTGGGTATGGGGGTGCTTGATGTAAGGGAGATAGCAGTCAGAGGGGGGGCTATAGAGGGGATTCTATTAAGCTCAAGATCCCCAGACAGCTCAGGCAGGTTACTCACCCTCCCTGCCTCTTGGATGGGGTTAAACTACACAATCTGCTTGACCCATATTCCCCTTGAATCAAGAGACTGGCCCTCGGCTCACTCAGCTGTCAAACCTCACGTTTCATGTTTCCCCCCCTTCTTCTTCGTGCTGCAAAGCAGAATGCGACACTGGTTTATGGGGTTCATCTGCTGACATTCAGGCCGGAAGCTATCATTGCAGCACCTGCAAGTGGGTGCCGAGGCAAGATGGTCCATTCCTCTGCCCTACTCTGCTTGAATCTAATCAATCGGGGCCACGATGACTTCATGATATCTCAATGGGGCTCTACATATTTTATTTGATATGGGCTGTGGCACTTTGTGGGTACTTGCTACCCGCAGACTTTAGCCCAAAATGTCAAAGTGGACTTCTCTGCATATGTCGCCTTTGAAAATTCTCAATTTGTGCCAGCACCTATGGACACCTACATGCAGGAGGTTACATCTGTTTCCAAGCAGGTATAACATTCTGCAGGCACATTTCTGAGCATACGTTTTTGAAAATTGAAAGTGAGGAAAGACTAAAGAGGTTAGGACTTTTCAGCTTGGAGAAGAGACGACTGAGGGGGGATATGATAGACGTGTTTAAAATCATGAGAGGTCTAGAACGGGTGGATGTGAATCGGTTATTTACTCTTTCGGATAGTAGAAAGACTAGGGGGCACTCCATGAAGTTAGCATAGGGCACATTTAAAACTAATCGGAGAAAGTTCTTTTTTACTCAACGCACAATTAAACTCTGGAATTTGTTGCCAGAGGATGTGGTTAGTGCAGTTAGTATAGCTGTGTTTAAAAAAGGATTGGATAAGTTCTTGGAGGAGAAGTCCATTACCTGATACTAAGTTCACACAGGGGCGGATTTTAAAAAGCATTTACATGCGTAAATCTGGGTTTTACGCATGTAAATGCACTTTACTCGAGTAAGTGGGCTTTTGAAAATTGCTACAATATATGCCATTGAATCATCCATAGGATTTATTCGCATAAGTGCACTTTACGTGAGTAAATGGCTTTTGAAAATTGCTACAATAGTAGTTACATTTATGCGCGAAACTCCTTTGAAAATTACCCCCTTAGAGAATAGCCACTGCCATTAGCAATGGTAGCATGAAATAGACTTAGTTTTTGGGTACTTGCCAGGTTCTTATGGCCTGGATTGGCCACTGTTGGAAACAGGATGCTGGGCTTGATGGACCCTTGGTCTGACCCAGTATGGCATGTTCTTATGTTCTTATGTCTCAATGCTTTCTCAGTGCCACCTCCTCCACCTAGCGTGAGTATGGGGAACAGTACATGTATAGAGTTAGATATATACTTTTCCTGGCACAGTCCCCCAGATAATTTACAAAAAGCAGATTTACATGCATAAACCGAGGCTTATATGTGTAAATTTTGAACATGAATCCCTATTTATATATTTTATATTTTATCTCATTATTTGATTTTCTTTGTGTGTGTGTTACCCATATATATATATATATATATATATATATATATATATATATATATGGGTATTAGGGTTGTTTTATCAAGCCATTTGTATTTAACACTGCTCTACACAGCTTTGCAGCCTTGTCAGGAGGAGTGGTTTAGAAATACAAAAAGAAAATACTAAAATAGTAACAGCAGATTATATCAGTCTCTGGTATGCTTTCCATCCATTCATGTGGAGTTGTTCTTTGATTTCACAGGAACATGCTCTGCTGGTTTCATTTCATACTGATTGAAACAAGTGAAACGGAAACACCCATATGTAGACCAAAGGCCTCCTGCTTCCTGGAGCAGCTCAAGGGTTGATTTTCCAGCAAAGGTTGGAAAACTCTTTGACACACGTTTTGAGATTTTTCTGGCAAATCTCAGCACATTTGGTAAAGTGTGAATAGTTATATATAACATCCTTAAAATAATTAGTTTTTACTGAAAATTTAAATTGCATTCTCTTTTAAAAATGAAAATAGAGTTGATTACATTTTATTGTGTATATTTGAACAATTTGTTTTCTTTATTTGTTCTTTCTTTCTTATTTGTTCTTCTTTTGCTTTCATTCCATATGTTCCCTTTCTTTCTCTTGCTTTCAAGCTTTCTTGCCGGCTCTTTCCTTTCTTACTTCACCCAGGGTTGGTCTTAGCAAAGATGTGTGTGTGTGAGTGTGTATGTGTGTGAGTGTGTATATGTGTGTGTGTGTTTGTGAGTGTGTGTTTGTGAGTGTGTGTGTGTGTGTGTGTGTGTGTGTCCTTCAGGAGTGTCACAGCTGCACCTCATAGAACAACACCTACAAAATGGCAGTGACTCTTTGCAGCCATGCTGGTTGCTTGGATCTAAATCTGGCCCTGACTTCTCCCTCTCAGTACAGCCCCTTTTTCTTTCCAAGATCTCTCTTTCCCCATTGTTTGCCTCTGTCTCTATTTCTATCTCTCGTTCTCTTTTTCTTCTATACCCCCTCCTTCTCATCTGGGCTTCCATCTCCTCTATTTCTATTTCCAAACTCTCCTTCCTCTTTCCCTGTCTTCCCTTATACATAACAACGTAAGATACGTCATACTGGGTCAGACCAAGGATTCATCAAGACCAGCATCCTGCCTCCAACAGTGGCCAAGCCAAGTCCCAAGTACCTGGCAAGTACCAAACATTAAATAGATCCCAAGGTACTAATGCTGGTAACAAGCAGTGGCTAATCCTTATTGTTTAATATCAGTTTATAGACTTCTCCTCCAGGAGCTTAACCAAACTTTTTTTAAACCCAGCTACACCAACTGTCTTAACCATATCCTCTGGCAATGAATTCCAGAGCTTAATTGTGCATTGAGTGAAAAATAATTTTCTATGATTTGTTTTAAATGTGCCCCATGCTAACTTAAGGAAGTGCCCCCAAGTCTTTGTATTATCTGAAAGAGTAAATAATTCACATTTACCCATTCAAATCATTTCATGATTTTGTAGACCTCTATCATAACCCCCGTCAGCCATCTCTTCTCCAAGTTAAATTGTTACACTCTATGTTATTTGTAATAATGTTCAATGGTTTATTGTTATTATGGTTTATTGTTATTGTTCCATGTTCTATGTAAAAAAAACCCAGGTCTAACTTCCCAGACCAGGGCAACCTCTTTCGTTACTTGTAAACCGGACTGATTTGTATTGCATACAGGAATTCCGGTATATAAAAATTTAAAATAAATAAATAAATAAATAGCTTTAACTTCTTTAGCCTTTCCTCATAGGAGAGCCATTCCATGCCCTTGTTCATTTTGGATGCCCTTATCTGTACTTTCTCCAGTGCAACTATATCTTTTTTGAGATGTGGTGACCAGAATTACACAGTATTCAAGGTTTAGTCTCACCATGGAGCAATTCCCATTCCCTTCCTAACATTCTATTTCCTTTATTGAACACCACAGCACACTGAGCCAATGATTTCAATCTGTTATCCACTATGATGCCTAGATCTCTTTCCTAGGTGGTAGCTCCTAATATGGAAGTGAACTTTGTGTAACTAAAGCAAGGATTATTTTTCCCTATGTACATCACCTTGCACTTGTCACATTAAATTTCATCTGCCATTTGGAATTTTACAAGGTCTTCCTGCAATTTATTACAATCTGCTTGAGATTTAACTACTCTGCATAATTTTGTGTCATCCACAAATTTGATACCTCACTTATCGTACCACTTTCCAGATCATTTACAAATATATTAAAAAGCACAGGTCCATACAGATCCCTGAGGCACTCCTCTGTTTGCCTTATTCCACTCTGAAAACTGACCATTTAATCATATTCTCTGTTTCCTGTCTTTTGACCAGTTTGCAATCCACAAAAAAACATCACCTCCTAATCAATGATATTTTACATTTCTTAGAAGCCTCTCATGAGAGACTTTGTCAAACACCTTCTGAAAATCTAAATACATCACTTCTACCACTTCTCCTTTGTCCACATGTTTATTCACTCCTTCAAAAAATTGTAGGAGATTTGTGAGGCAAGATTCCCCTTGGGTAAATCCATGCTGGCTGTGTCCCATTAAACCATATATATCTAAATGTTTTGTGATTTTATTCTTTATAACAGTTTCTACAATTTTTCCTGGCACTGAATTCAGGTTCACCTGTCTACAGTTTCCCAAATCACCACTGGAGCCCTTTTTAAATATTGGGGTTACATTGGTCATCTTCCAGTCTTCAGATACAATGGATGATTTTAATCATAAGTTACAAATTAATTGAAATAGGTCTGAAATTTCATTTTTTAGTTCTTTCAGAACCTTGGTGTGTATACTGTCCAGTCCATGTGATTTACTACTCTTCACTTTGTCAGTCTGGCCTACCACATCTTCTTGGTTTAACGTGATTTGGTTCAGTTCATTTGAATCGTCACCCTTGAAAACAATCTCCAGAATGTGTATCTCCTCAACATCCTCTTCACTAAATACTGAAGCAAAGAATCCGTTGAGTTTTTCTGTGATGGCCTTATCTTCCTTAAGTGCCCCTTTAACCTCTTGATCAACCAATGGTCCAATCAACTCCCTTACAGGCTTATTGCTTTGGATATATTTAAAACATTTTTTATTATGAGTTTCAAATTCTCTCTTAGCCTGTTATATCAATTTCTTACATTTAACTTGCCAATTCTTAATCTTTATTCTATTTTCTTCTGATGAATCCTTCTTTCAATTTTTTAATAAAGATCTTTTGACGAAAATAGCCTTTCACTTCACTTTTTAGCCATGATGGCAATCGTTTGACCTTCCTTCCACCTTTCTTATGAGTGGAATATATCTGGACTGTGCTTCTAAGATGGCATTTTTTAACAATGTGTATGTCTGTTGCACACTCTTAACCTTTGTAGCTGCACCTTTCATTATTTTTTGTTTGTTTTTTTTTAACTATTATTCTCATTTTATCAGTTTCCTTTTTGCAAGTTTAGGGCTAGAGATGTGAGTTTACTTACTGTCCCCCTTCCAGTCATTAATTCAAATTTGATCATATTATTATGATGATTATTGCCAAGCGGCCGCACCACCATTATCTATCTCATCAAATCTTGTACTCCATTGAGAATTAGATCTAAAAGTTTTCCCTCCCTTGTCAGTTACTGAACAAATTGCTCCATAAAACTGTCATTTATTTCATCCAGGAACTTTATCGCTCTAGCTTATCCTTATGTTTCACTTATATAGTCTATTTTTGGGCAATTAAAATCTCCCATTATTACTGCACTACCAATTTGTTTAGCTTCCCTAATTTCTCTTAGCATTTCCTGTCCGTCTCGTCATTTTGGCCAGGTGGACGGTAGTATCCTATTGCTATACACTTCCCAACACACAATGGATTTCTACCCATAAAGCGCTACGTGCGGCAAATCCGGGAGATATGCGTGTGACTGGGCTGCACAGATTTTAATAGGCCCGCAGCCATGCATGTATCTTCTGGTATGCACATTGGAATGGATTTTGCAAAATGGGGTGAGCTGGTGGCAGGATCTGGGCAGGGCATGGGCAGGCCGAGACTCTCACTTAATGGTGCTGTCGTGCACAAGTGCATGCTGGGATCCAACAACTGTGTAATTTACTGCTGCTATGGACTGTGGGTAAGTAGTAAGATGATAAAATTTAGGGTAGTCAGCAGGGTTTAAAGGGTCGGGGCTAGTAGGGTAAAAGTAAGGCAAGTTAGGTAGGGGATTTAGGATGTCCTCTCCTCTCCTTTACAGGGATGAACTGGAAGGGAACAGTGAAATAGGCCCTACTGCAAGGTCAAGCACATCTACTAAAATCCCCCCACTTATGAGTGCGAGATAGCATTCTCGTACACACGTGTGCATCAATATAAAATCGTACGTGCATGTAAATGTGGGTAGTGGACTTTATAACATATGCGCATGTATGCACGCATGTTTTAAAATCAGCATGTCTATGTGCACATGCCAGCAAATGCACACATGTACGCCCACACATGGCTAAAAATATACCTTTTAGTCTCTTGCAGGATCTTTATCCTGTTGGACTCTCTGCCATCCCAGACATAAAGCGCCACCCTGCCACCAAGTTGCTCCTCGCTATCATTGCGACATAATTTGTACCCTGGTATAGGACTATCCCATTGGTTATCCTCTTTCCACTATGTTTCTGAGATGCAAATTAAGTCTTTGTCATCATTCACTGCTATACATTCTAATTCTCCCATCTTACTTCTTTGAAATGTCTGTATGCTAATGCCAGAAGTCAAAGTTCATTTTTTGTTGTATTAACATTCTTAATTATAAGCACTTGGAATACTTTTCTTATTATTGGAACCTCTCTGTTGGGATGTCCTAATTCTAATGTTTCATTAGTATCCTTCAAAGATCCTTCAAAGATACACCAAGCCTCACCAAGCCTTTCCATAACATCAGTCTGCTGAACTATCTCTGCCAAGGTCCCCTTTAGGTCATTTCCAATCGAATTATAAAGAGAACTATTTATAAAGAGAACTATTTAAGATCCTCAGTTATTTTCAATAGCCTACAAAAGAACTACACAAGAACCAGACAATAACCTACAAGAGAACTACACAAGAACAAGATCCTCAGTTATTTTCAATAACCTACAAGAGAACTACACAAGAACCAGACAAGTACCAGACAAGTACAACCCTAAAAATTCTTTGAACCCTCTATGAATACCCTAAGAACACCACAAAGAATTCTCTAAAGAATTATGCAATTCAACTTCAACTCCTTGGCAGTCCAAAACTCTGCCTACTCAGGCAATGTATATTATATCTCTTGTTATTAACCCCATATATTTATGAATACCCTAAGAATAACCTAAGAACACCACAAAGAATTCTCTAAAGAATTATGCAATTCAACTTCAACTCCTTGGCAGTCCAAAACTCTGCCTACTTAGGCAATGTATATTATATCTCTTGTTATTAACCCCATATATTTATTTCCAAGTTATTTATACCTGTTCTTTGTAAGACATTTACTTGTCACTGTTATTGTTCAAAATGTAAACCGAATTGATCAGTAATTCTGTTACTGGAAAGTCGGTATAGAAAAGTTCTAAATAAATAAATAAATAAAAATACCTCCCTCCGAACCATGCGCTGCTGAGTGACTGTTGGCTTTCCCCTTAGAGCAGTTGTTAAACTAAATCAATCTCCTTTTTAAAGGTTAGCACCAGCAGCCTGTTCCACCCTGGTTAAGGTGGAGCCCATTCCTTGGGAAAAGACTCCCCCCTTCCCCAAAAGGTTCCCCAGTTCCCTACAAAACTGAATCCCTCTTCCTTGTACCATCGTCTCATCCACGTATTGAAACTCTGGAGCTCTGCCTGCCTCTGGGGACCTGCATGTGGAACAGGGAGCATTTCAGAGAATTCTACCCTGGAGGTTCTGGATTTCAGCTTTCTACCTAAGAGCCTAAATATGGCTTCCAAGACCTCTCTCCCACATTTTCCTATGTCATTGGTGCCCATATGAACCACGACAGCCAGCTCCTACCCAGCATGGCCTAAAATCCTATCTAGGTGATGCTTGAGATCTGCCACCTTTGCACCAGGTAGGCAAGTTACCAGGTGATCCTCATGCCCACCAGCCACCCAGCAGTCTACATTCCTAATAAGCGAATCACCAACTATGATGGCTCACCTAACCCTTCCCTCCTGGGCAGTAGCCCTGGGAGTCACATCCTCAGTCGAGAGGACAATGCACCACCTGGAGAGCAGGTCCTTGCTATTTATTTATTTAAAAACTTTTTTTATACCATCGTTAAGCTAGGTACCATCACAACGTGGTGCACCAGGTCAATGCTCTCTGATCAGGGGACCTTCCTCTTCCAAGGCAGCACCAGGGCTGCCAGACTGGAGTTGGGACTTGGCTACTATGTCCCTGAAGGTCTCATCTATATATCTCACTATCTTCATGGATGAGTTTATAAATTTCACCCTATCTACTGCTTTTGCACATGTCTAGACTATCTTTAGCTCTTTCTCAACTACTTTATTTGTTCTTCACTGTTCTATTAGCTCATTTCTTCTGTTTCTCCCTCATAATTTGTCCTCTTATTTACTGTTTATTCAGTCTATAGCTATGACATGTTTTCTCTCACTCAGAATTAAAAAAAGAACGTAACGGTGCTGCACTTAATAGAAGAGTTCATGGCCTGTCTGTTATGTTGTTTATGGTGTACTTACTAATAAAAAATGAATTTAATACCTCGTACATAAATTCTATTTTTGCATGCCAGTTTTCTCATGTACAATGCACATAGGCACCGGGATGACATGGACTTACTCAATAATTGAAAAATGAACCAACGTTGCGCATGCATTCATTTAATTCTGAGCAAGGAGGCTCCAGCCGCCGCTGCTGCTGCTGCTGACTCTCGGTTCACCTACTGCCTCTGTTTCAGCTCTGCCTTGCCGTTCTTCCTCCGCAAGTGCCTTTCATGGGTCTAAGCCCCGCCCACTGTGAGTGACATCAGCAAAAAGAAACCCCTGAAAAAAGGGGGCTCAGCCTTTTGGAGGGCCAGCACTGAATGGCAACTCTAAAGATACGAACCCATTTTTGCACACCTTAGTTAATTAATTTTTCCTTACTGGAAGCCCAGAGTTATTTTAATAGTTCTTAATATTGTTTTTATGTGCCATGATGTTTCCATTTCATTTTATGGATATATCATACTCTCTTTGTTGGACAGTGACAAGTATAATACAACTGCTGAAAAAGTTTAGGTATGGTGTAAGGATTGTTGTCCTTGTACACCGATGTACCCACCTCGATCCGCTTAGCTGTAATTTGTGCAGAGTGAATGGATGTGCCTTAAAAAAATAGGCTATGCCAGCGCATGATCTGATTAAAAAAAAAAATAAATAATATGCTGAAATTTATAGTTTACTGCATGATCAGCATTTGGGCATGCTTTGTATCACTGAATTCTGGATTTCTGATGCTACCACTATTTCCCTAAAACAATTACGGCATGCCCTTCCCAGTTCTTTTCCCTCCCAGCATCAACTCAGGGAAGGAAAATAATGTGGTGAGATTTTGCTGCTTTACAAGCGGTTCTTCAGCTCTTTCATACTCCATTGTCCATGCTTGGACCAGCTAGTGAAAGTTTAATGGTGAAAGCTCAGTCACGTGTCCTGGGTCTAGTGTATTGCCTGCCGGGGTCCAGAAGTACAAATTTGTTAATTTTAGCAAAGCTGTTTGTCTCTCTCTTTGACTGAACTGTGAGAAGGTATTAATTATTGACGATTGTAATGTACATGCTGATCAAATTCTATCTGGGCCAGGCAACGAGGGTTTTCTTTTTTTACTTTTATGACTGCACTGGATTTGAACAAAATCATATTCTCCTACACATGAAAGCCAGCCATGTTTTAGACATTTATTTTGGATTCGTTACTTGCTGAGAAATGTTCAAGGGTTTGGTACTGAGCAAACTGACCGGACAGATCAGTTTTTTGTTTTCATCAGTGATGTTAGTTTCACCATCCCTGAACCAATGTACATTTTTTAGAGGGCAAATTGATTTTTCTAAACTTGAAACACCGTTATCATAGATGCAGAATGACCTAGACTCTATGAATGTTTCTTCTCACTGTTTGGAGGCCGTTGCTCTGTTGAGGGTGATGAAACCTTCCATTCTTTGCTACAATTTCATGGTGTACCTAAGACATTAGAATAAATGAAAAGGTCTGTTTGATGCCTTGAGAGCTGCTGGCTTAAATACTGAAAAGCTCAGGCCAAGGATGATTTTAAGAGGGCGCTGATTTTATACCAGAAGGCTTTTGAGGCTGCTGAAAAACACATTTTGCCTCCTGTCTTCAAAAAGCCTTAAATCACTCAAGAACTATTTAGGATTTTGAAGACTTTGCCGGCTCCTTCGCTGGCAACTTTGGTCTCAAGCAAGTGTGATGTTTTTAAAAATATTGTTACATAATTTTATTCTGTTTACGATAATGAGAGAATGCTTCAATATTTTGACAGTCATAGAAAATGGGCATAATTTCCTAGAAATTATTTCGCTTGGAATAAGAACAGAAATTGTTTTAATTTTCGAGGGCCTTGTTTAGCGAATGATCAGGCTATCAAAATTAGTCGATACAACTTTTTTGTTGCATATCTAAATATGTGCTCAATGAAACATAGGATATATATGATTTTGGCAACGATTCTAGATAAAAATTTGGATACTTTATTATTATTATCATCAAATACAGCATCCTGGATTCCAGTAAAAGTTTATTACATTCAATATGCTTTCCCAGTTATGCATTATTCCATCAAGCCAAGGTAGGAAAGCATGGAGGGGTGTTGTAATAATTTATCAGGATGAACTTCCTGTTAAGCTGTTGCCATCTGAAAAGCTTGAGCATTGTGAAAACCTTAGAGGTAGATTTTTAAAGAAGCAGGCGCGCGCATGTTATAAAATCCTGGGTCGGCGCGCGCAACGGGGTGCACCTTGCGCGCGCCGAGCCACGCTGCCTTCCTCCATTCCCTCCCAGGCTGCTCCAAAATTGGGAAATGGAACTTCCCTTCCCCCTAGCCCTACTCTAACCCCCCCAAACTCTTGTCTTACCTTTTGCGCCTGCCTCTGGGCAGGCGCAAGTTCCACGCGCCGGCAGCCTGCCGGCACACAGTCCGCCAACAGAGCAGCAATGGCCGCTCTGTCAGAGGCCTCTGGCCCCGCCGAGGATGTCCCCTTTTATAAAGCCTTGGGACTTACACACGGGCTGGGGCTTGGGCCTTTTTAAAATAGGCCCGGCGCCGCAGGACGATTTACGCGCGTAACCTTTTTAAAATCTGGCTCTTATTGTACAATTTTATGACTGGTACCTGGTATTAATGAGCCTACCCTATTAAACGGGCTGATACGGTAAGGTGCAGTAGAAAGAGGTGCGTTAGGGCCGGGTGCACCTGCGTTTGCCGCACACACATTTCGGATCACATATCGCTCGATACTCTGTTTAAATGGCATGCAAATGCAAGCCGCGTCCAACCCCCGTCCAACCCCCGTCCATGATGCGCAATCCATTTTACTGTATAGGCGCTTTATACAGTGCCTATACAGTATCCTGGGTGCGCTGGTACCTGTCATTTCAAATGTCATTTCAAATGACATTTGAAATGACAGGTACCAGGAAGTGGATCCCAACTTTAACCAAAAGAAAACCTAAAATCCCCTCCTCCCAAAGCGACTCGACATGTAAAGTATTGTGAATAAGTGTAACCAAAGTTAACTTACTTTCTTTCTTTCAGCCCTTTCAGCCCTCTCTGCCCTCCTCCGGAGGTGCGCACCGCGGCTCCCCTGCCTCCCGGGGGCAGCCGGCGGTGAAAACGGCTTCCAGCGGCCTCCGCCGGCGAAGACGGATGAATGCACGCCCATAGTGCACGGGCGCTCAAGCCAGCGAAAGCACATGAACGGGCGTGCGTGACATCACGGCGTACGTTCATACGCTTCACTGGCTTGAGCGGCCAAATTGACGGGCCCAAAAATCAGCGAAAGCATATGAACGTACGCCGTGATATCACGCACGCCCGTTCATGTGCTTTCGCTGGCTTGAGTGCCCGTCAATTTGGGCACTCAAGCCAGCGAAGCTCATGACGTCACGTCACGTCATCAAGGGCTAATAATCTTGCAAAAATTGTAGCAATACATCTGAAACAATACAAAGACATTAAATAAGTAACTAAATTGTTAAGAAAAGAATCTTTTGTTAGTAAAATAGAAACATGTCTATATCATGATGTTCAAAAATCTTTGAAAATCTTTTTTAAATTTGCCGATCAGTAGAGAAGGCATCTACAGCATCCTGGAACTGAAGCCGCCATTTCACAAAGCAACATTTATACCATACAGAAGGAGGAAGTCCAACCAATGAGATTAAATGATGTGATTCCAAGGACCAATCATGTAAAGTTTAAATAAAAACTAATCAATTAATGGTGCTATAATGTTAGTTATTTTGAAATCTGCATCTTTCAGGTAAAGGATGTTTTGCCCATTAGATTGGAATTAACAATACTCAGAAGAAGGACCTGCTAGAGAACTCATAGGGATGTCACATCATTAAGTTGTGGACCTGATTGAGAACATCTGGCAATCTTAAAATATACAACATTCAAAAGAGGACATGATTGCAGACTTTTAACCATTGAACTGGGACATTTACAATTATGAGATGAAGGACATGTTAAAGAATTCATAAAAATGTCACATCATGAAAATGAAGACCTACTGAAAAATAACCAAAGGAAAATATTACAAAAAAAGTGTAGTTCAAACATCAATTTCAAAGATTATAATAAAGCGGCCCAGTCTATATTATCATTCATCCCATGTGGAGAAACAGAAGAAAGGTTGAAAATCCAATGTTGCTCTTTAAAATTAAGTAAAGATCTAATAGCCCCCCCCCCCCCTCTATTAGAAGGAGTCACAACTTCCAATACAGTCCAACATAATTGTTCAAACGTATGTTGATGTTCTAAACAATGTTTGACAATAGGAGCGTCTAATATTTTAGTATTTAGTCTATTTCGATGTTCACGTAAACGAGAATGATCTCGAGATTCTGCTAATGTATATCAAAGGCAGTCACATTGTATCACATAGATCACATTGTTTGAGTTGCAGTCTGAATATGTTGACCTTTTAAAAATGGTCTTACACTTAGGATGTTTGTAAGAAGACATCGATCATTTCTTATCAGTCTCTGTATTTTCCATTGTAGTTGGTTTTCACACAGCCCACCCACATTTTTCCTATGTGGGCCATTCAGATGCCCTTCACTTCTCACTGATTTAGGGCCACATCCTGCAGTTGTAATTAGCTGCGTTCCTTACAGCACGTAGTACAGCATGTATTTGACATGTCCCGGCACAATCTTAGTAGGGCCTAGTTCAGCAGTCCAACAGTCAGAATTATACACCACCTTGACCTTCAACTGTGCCTTGATGTCCCAGTACCTGTGGGCCACCTGCTCCCAACTGCATTGGACTCTGCTGCGCCTGGAGATGGCCTGAGCTATGTTGCACCAGATCTGGCCCTTGGCTGCCATCAAGGTCTTGGCTGCATGGTTGCCAAGCACAATGGCATAATGCTCCAGGACTCCTGAAGTGACCATCTAATTGTCCTGCACATTGAACTTCATAGCCCTGAGATGAGGGTGTCCTGCTGCCTGGCTGTCAGAAGGGAGTGCCACATCCAGTTCTGGAGAGGTGCCCTCCCTTTTCTCATTCTCACTCTCCATCCTACTCCACTCTCTTCCTCTCCCCCCTCCTGCCCCTATCCTACAAATTCCCTTTCCCTCTGTCACCTCTCTCTATCCCTAGCCTGCCATCCTCCTCCATCCGTCCTCACCTGCCTATCCCCTTCCCCCTCCTCCTATTACTTACTCCTGCTTATCTCTACTCCTGGCCCTGGCCTTCCTCCTCCTCCTAGCACTCCTGCCCTCATCCTTCCACCTCTCACCTCCCATTCCTCTCTCCACTCATGCCTCTCATGCTCAGTCATCCTCACTCCTCCACTCTCCTCCACCAACACCACTCTTCCTCACTCCTCCATCCCAAAAGACAGACAGACAAACTGGGCAAGCAAGCAAAACATTTCACTCCAACAAAGAAGACAAAAGACCAAGGTAAAGGAAAACAGATGGCAACAGAAGACCAGATAAAACACTCAGGTAATCAAATCTGAAAGAGTACCTACTCCCACTATCCAACTCACCAATTCTCCTCTCCAGTCTCTCCCATGCCTGACAAACCCTCAAAGAAGCAGCTGCAGGAAGCTGGAATAAATAAACTGAAAAAATAACACACCACACACTAATCAATGCTAGCTGCATAAAATGACACGGCACACAATGACGTAACATGCCATGCGCTGATACAATGCACCATGCGTTACTTACCTATGCAATGAAATAGGCAGGAAATTAGACTATTCACACGCCCCTCCTCCCCCCCTTTTTTTTTAATCGCAGGCGCTATTTTTGCTTTATTTAAAGGAATTTGATTAATCTAGGCCTTTGTTTGACTCTAAAACAAACTTTACAATATGCATTGCAAATTCAACCAGATCTGTGCCTTCTTGCTCAATGGCCTTAAAAACATCAAATTTACAACTGAGTGGCAGGAAGACTGAGTACACAAGTACACTAAGCCAGTTCCCACATGTTTTGGCCTCAGCTCCTTGCTGTGGTGTTGCCAGTTGGCATTCTTTTTGTCATATTCCAGCTTGCTGCTCATACCCTGCCTCCCTCTTAGGTCTACTGGAATGTTTTGCCTCCCCCCCAAAAAAAGCCTTTTCCTCCCCTGCATAAATCTGGATGGTTTGAGATCTTGGAGCTTTGCTGCTGCCCATCAGCTGGGGGAATTGATGTCATCACTTCTCCTGATGCCTTGCCCCTCAATCAGTGTCTTCAGCTGTTGATGCCTCTTTGATTGCTGTCAAACTCCTCATTCTGAACTTTGGGATGTTGATGACACTCTTCTTTCTGCCATACCCCTCACTCTATGCGTTGGAGTCTCTTCATGACATTGTTTGTGCTGCTTTCCCCCTCTCTGGGTGCCTTGCAGTCTTCATGCCACTGTTTGTGCTGCTTTGCCCGTCGTTCAGTGCATTTCGCTGTTTGTCCCACTGTTGTTGGTGCTCTTCGTCTCCTCTGTGTCTTGGGGTGTTCATGTATTGCTTCTTCCTCTTTTTCCTGGTTCCTTTGGGTGTTTATGTCTCTCTCTGCTGTAGATGCTTTTTGACCATCTTTTTATGCCTTGGGGGTCTTTATGTCTCTGTTGATGTTGTTGACCTTTTCCCTTCTCTTGGTGTCTTGGGGGTGTTCCTGTGCTGCTCTTGGCCCTTTTTTGGAGCCTTGGGGTTTTCATGTCACTGTTGGTCATGCCTTTGACCTTCTTTTGGTTCCTTGAGATCTTCATGGCATTCTTTGTAATGCTGTGTCCCTCTCTTCGTGCCTTGGGTGTTTCTGCCATTGTTGGTGGCGCTTTGCCCTTCTCCTGGTGGCTCGGACAGCTAATAACACCATTGGTACTGCTTTGCACGTCTATAGTGCCTTGGCACTCTCTCACCACTGTTTCTAATGCTTTGCTCCTCTCATGGTGCCTTGGACTGTTCTTGCCATTTTTGGTACCAGTTCCCCTCCCCCCCCCCATCTCTTATTGTTTTGGAGTGATGTTTCCTCTACTACTGATGCCTGCCTGAAAGCTTTTTTTTTTTGGCTTCGGGAGGAGGGGAGAGGACTGGGGCTGCCACGGAGACCGGCACCCATGATCGCGGCCGGGGCAGGTGAGCGGGGGCTGGGGGAAAGCTTGCCACCTACCCTTACCCATGCCTCTACCGCCTGGGTCAGGGTAGGCGGTAAGTTTGCAGGTTAAACGCGCGACAAAACGGCAGGGAAAGGTAGCGTTAGTCGGGGCGCGGGTTACGGGATGCTAGGGGAATAGCTAATTGGCTCGTTTGCATGCAATATCGAGCTAATTCGCTCGTTTGCATGCAATATACATGCCGCGGGTGGAAGGGGTTACCCGGGGAATTTAGGACGCGGTAGGAGTAGGTTAAAGGGGATTCGGGATCGCAGGAAGGGCTAACGCGGCCGGAACGTGAGTTAAAAGCGGCTTAGGAGCAGGGTAAACGCGGCCGCACTTTACAGGATAGGCCTGTTTGAGAGCCCAGAGGTGCAGGAAGAAGATAGCAGCAGCAGGCAGCAGCTCCTCCTCCTTTAATGAGCAGCCCATTCTGGTGCTTCCTTCTCTCGCCAGCTCGCAGAGCAAATTCTGTACAAGGAGAGGTAGATTCTGTGCCAGGGGAATTCTGCACAAATTATTCTGCATTGTGCGGAATTCCCATAGGAGTATCCATTGTTCACTTTCTTTCTGGAACCATTTTATTGACACTGCAGGATATCCTGGTTTCATTCCTTTTTTCAGATTAAAATTATTACTTTTTTATGATTTAGAGAAATAAGTTTGCTGCCACAGGGAAGTAACTCATACAGTATGCCAGGGTCCAAGAACTGTTCCACATGTAGTTTGCTTTCTCTTCACCTTTGCATGCCTTTTTTTCAACTCTCAATTGGTCATCCAGACTCTGTTTGTGACATTTCCCTCTGATACCGCTGAGCCCTTGGAAATATGCAAGCAACTGACATCATCAGATCTGTAATCTCACTTTCTTAAATACGCATTAAGGAGGTAATTTCTAAACACTGCGCAGAAGTTACATCAATTTTCAAAATAGACTTACATGCACGAGTCCCCTTTGAAAATTATCTGGGCAAAACTACATGCCCGCAAAATTACACCTGCTGTTTGGGGCCCATAGTTTTTCTGAGAGAGTTGACATGTATACTATTTAAATCAGAAAGTAGATGTAAGTCCTAACCCTTACCAGACTCCACCCCAAGCAATGTCCCTCCCTATGGGACCTGGTTCTATAGAGCATTTACTCAAGTGGACTTTTGAAGATTTGCTACAATATGTACCATTGAACTGTCTATAGGATTTACTCGTATAAGTGCACTTTACTCGAGTAAATGGCGTTTGAAGATTGCTATGACAGTATGTTACATTTATGCGCCTAACTCCTTTGAAACTTACCCATGTGAGTAAAAGTACATGCAGTGTCATGCAATTTCTAAAAGACTACTTCTGCTGAATTACATTGTAAGTAGTAAAATGGCCAGTGGATCCACAACCCCGATTTCCATCTTCCTCTTGCTTTCATCATGCTCCAGGCCATCAGTTAGGTGCCACTTCTTCAACAAGACAACAGGTTTTCATTAGTTCATACCAATTTTTAAGGTGATTAGCTAAGCCTATTTACATTTTTTTCTAGTTACTACTATTACAGACATGATATAACCCTGTCATCACCAATTGAGTTTGACAGACCATTTAAAACTCCAAAGCAATCTGTCTAGTACAGTCTTGAAAGCTGTACAAAATTGCATTTGAAACTATTTTAAAGAACATTGTGGAAAGTTAAATGATGACTGTATCTCTGGGTAGAATGCAGGTTTCCAAGAGCAGCACACCTTTAAGTGCAATGCTCTTTCATTTTGACTATTCAGTTATGCTTTCCCATAATCTACACTGTCTCTTTCTAGGGCTTCTCTTCAGCAGAAACTGCTCACTTTAAATTATGTGATGATTTGCGATACCGATACTTTTTGACAAGTTTGAGACACTAACATGTTTCAAAGTTGTTTTTTGTGATGCTGAAATATAAAGGACAGAAATCAGAAAGGACTGTAAATTTGTATAATATATATAGAGAGAGGTTAGCTGGATATAGAAGGACTTATCTGATTATGTGCTTATAAATAATTATCTGGCTACGTGGTGGGCAGAAAATGGGAGTTTCAGGAAGAGGTTATATATCCAGCTAACTCAGACCTAGAATCATCATTTTGCTAGAAATTTTGCTGAAATAGGGCCTGTGATAAAAAAAAATTTAAAAAAGGATGTTGTGAGGGTAATTTTTGAGATACTACAATGTGTGTGTTATTTTAATGCATGAGAGAGAGACTTTAAATGCTGTCATATAAGCAAACTAGTTATACAACTATTTATACCACTGTAAAAGGGGCAACTAGTAACTCGGGGTGAGGTTTTGGTAGTGGCCTAGGTTTTGAGGGGCAGTTTTACACACACAGTCAGAGATACAAACAGCACAGTACACATCAGTGAAGATTTGATGTGATTTGGAGTGAGGAGAGTTACACAAAGATGAGATTTGTACAATGTATACTCGACCTAGCTTGATAACAGCTATGTAGAGAGTAGAGATGTGAATCGTGTCCTCGATCATCTTAACGATCGATTTCGGCTGGGAGGGGGAGGGAATCGTATCGTCGCCGTTTGGGTGTTTAGAGTATCGTGAAAATCGTGAACCGGCACACTAAAACCCCCTAAAACCCACCCCGACCCTTTAAATTAAATCCCCCACCCTCCCGAACCCCCCCCAAATGCCTTAAATTACCTGGGGGTCCAGCGGCGGTCCGTAGCTAAATCAGGGGAAGGGGGAGGGCAGGAAAACCGGCACACTAAAACACCCTAAAACCCACCCCTGACCCTTTAAATTAATCCCCCACCCTCCCAAACCCCCCCCAAATGCCTTAAATTACCTGGGGGTCCAGCGGCGGTCCGTAGCTAAATCGGGGGAAGGGGGAGGGCAGGAAAACCGGCACACTAAAACACCCTAAAACCCACCCCGACCCTTTAAATTAAATCCCCCACCCTCCCGAACCCCCCCAAATGCCTTAAATTACCTGGGGGTCCAGCGGCGGTCCGGAACGGTCTCCTGCAATTGAATCGTGTTGTCTTCAGCCGGCGCCATTCTGCGCTGCCATTTTGCAAAATGGCGGCGCAAAATGGCGGCGGCCATAGACCAATACGATCGTTCAGCCGGGGTTCCGGACCCCGGCTGAACGACCTCCTGCAGTCGATCTCCTGCCGGCGCCATTTTCCGTACGGAAAACGATTCGCGGCAGGAGATCGCTCCTGGACCCCCGCTGGACCCCCAGGGACTTTTGGCCAGCTTGGGGGGGCCTCCTGACCCCCACAAGACTTGCCAAAAGTCCAGCGGGGGTCCGGAACGACCTCCTGCAGTCGAATCGTGTTGGTCTATGGCCGCCGCCATTTTGCGCCGCCATTTTGCAAAATGGCGGCGCAGAATGGCGCCAGCTGAAGACAACACGATTCAATTGCAGGAGGCTGTTCCGGACCGCCGCTGGACCCCCAGGTAATTTAAGGCATTTGGGGGGGGGGGGTTCGGGAGGGTGGGGGATTTAATTTAAAGGGTCGGGGGTGGGTTTTAGGGTGTTTTAGTGTGCCGGTTTTCCTGCCCTCCCCCTTCCCCCGATTTACGATTTTTTGACGATAAATCGGGGGAATTGGTATTGTATCGTGGCCCTAACGATTTTTGACGATTTAAAATATATCGGACGATATTTTAAATCATCAAAAAACGATTCACATCCCTAGTAGAGAGTGCATCAGGCTAGGTCAAGAGTACAATGTACAAATCTCACCTTTGTGTACCTTTCCTCACTCCAAATCACATCAAATCTTCACTGTGGTCTACTGTGCTGCTCGTAACTCTCACTGGGCATGTAAAACTGCCCCCTAAAACCTAGGCCACCACCAAAACCTCACCCTGAGTTCAGAATGGTCCCTCTTAAGTGGTATAAAAAGTTGACTAATATATGTGCCTCCCCAGAGGTGCTCTCTTTGTCATCTCAAATCCTGTTTCAGGCATAACGCCAGGAAAAAAGGTGTAGGTATAGCATGTGTTAAGCTATCGTATGCAACATTAAACATGTCTCATTTTTATGAACTCCTTTTAACTAAATGTTTAAAATTTGCATACACATCTCACGATTAATTATTTATTGCATGCATTATGGCGTTATTGTGGGTGTTTAGGCCCTAATGCCCGCAATAACGCCCGAATGCGATTTAATAAATGACCCTGTCAGCTAGATAAGTAGTGATATTTAAACTTATCCAGTTCCATTAACCAGATAAAATAAACCTTCTCAATAGCAGGTCTAATCTGGCTAACTAGAGACTTATATGGAGATATTAAGTAGCCTATTTGTGCTGCTGAATATTCCTTGTAAGTTAGCCGGATGTTTTATCCAGCAAACTTACTTAGACTAAAAATGCTATGAGGTAGATGTTTAAAGATAAATGTCTATTTTCCAAAGGGATGTAGGCTTATGAGATTGCCATATCTGGCTGTAGGTGTGTTTTCTTTAATAACATTTTTTGTTTGGTGACCCCATCCACCCCAAATTTTCAGAGCATATCAGGTGTCCAAAGAGGATTCTAAAACGGGCAGTTTTTGGAGGGGATCCATATTTACATGTGAACACATTCCGGAAAGTTGCTTCCATTAGCTCTTTTTGGAACTTTTATTTGATGCTAAAATGCACCTAAAAGTGGCTGTAGACTTATTTCATTAAACATTGTCTATTATAAAATGCCTTATGGTACATTTTGTGGCTTGCGGATAGGCCTCGTGAGTCACTCCATTCACTCAATGCCACGAGCAGCCGGCCCCTCTCTTCATGCAGGATGCTGCCATTGTTGCTCCTTCCTGAAGCTCCTCTGGGCAAGCGCACACCAGACCACGTGCAACTCAAAGGCCCCCACATCGGGAAACTACTAACAGCGTCCGCTGATGACATCATTTCTTCAGTCCTATAAAGATCCCTCCAGGATGGCCTCTTCACCTCAGCAACATGTCATCTACGGAGGCTGTAGAGTGAGATGCTGCTTTCTTCCTGTACTCCTGATTTTGCTCCTGGTTCTATTCCAGTTCCTTGTCTCTCCAGCCCAACCTGTCTCAAATCCTCCACTCCCTGTCAGTTCTCCTCCTCACCTTCCTTGCCTACAGCTTGACTCTGACCACTCTTGCCTTCTGCCTGAACATAGACCACTCTTGCCTGCCACCTACCTGAACCTATGCTCCCCTTCTAAGACACTCTTGCCCCCAGAACCCGAAGGCTCAATCCAAGGGGAAAGGGGTTGCTATAGGTGAAGCTCCTGACCTGCCTCTCCCTCGTTAGGTCCACTAGCAGTCGGTGAAGACCTACAGAGCTCTTCCTGTAGATTGAGCCAACCTCAGTACAGCAAAAAAGGTCTACAAATCTTATACCTTATTTCAGAAAATGTTACCTTCAAAGTAAAAATGCCATAGTTTTAGACAATATCTATTATGTATGAGGCTTATATTTTTTTTATACCAATCACAGTTTTAATACATTTCATTTTTGTTTTTCATAATATCTGTATCATGTTCCCTCTTTAATAAGAAAATATTTAAACAATCATCTCTCACTCAAATTCTTCTATGTGTTATCTTATAGAGTAGTTTGTTTTATATCTTTTTCAGCTTTTTTTTTTAAAGCAAGGCACAGACTTCATTAAATTCTCATCTATTGTTTTGCAATAAAGGACAAAAACTACCTGAAACAAAATCATTTATTGAGCCTTATGGGAAAATCCAGATTGATCTAAATCTTTTCCAACATTAATTTCTGGTTATGATATTTGTGGTGTCATGAGAATCATGAAACACTTTCTTTTTCTGTACTTTGAATTTAAGTGATAATGGTAAATAAAGTTGCTTCATTTAGAGAAAGTTATACATTTATCTGTAGGCTTAATTTCAGAATGCTATTAATAAATGAGGCACTGCTACTTCATAATGTTATTTAAATTCTTGGGCCTGGATTTATCAAAATGCATTAAATATCACATGCGATAGGAAAAGGGGAGTGTTTTATGGTAATAAGCTGTTTATTGCAAAGTGCACTGTCTTAGTGCTTTGCATAGGTATTAGCACAAACTGTGATCACTTTTTCACACTTAGCAATAAGTGCCAGCATTGTTGTATTTCCAACCTACAACCATGGGGGGGGGGGGAAGAGAGAGAGAGAGAGAGAGAGAGAGAGAGAGAGAGAGAGAGAGAGAGAGAGAGAGAGAGAGAGAGAGAGAGAGAGAGAGAGAGACTAGCTACAAAGCCCTCATACTAGGTAGGTATTTATACCTCTATATGAGGCCCACCTAGTTACTCGAGGTGAGGCTTAGGTATGAGTGTAGGGGTTAGGGGCCACTTTGACATTCAAAGTGAGACATACAAACAGAACAGTGCTCTCTTCTGAAGATTTGCTGACCTTCGGAGTGAGGAAACTCAACCAAAGATGAGATTTGTGCAATGTTCTCTCAACCTAGCTTGATGGACTCTCCCAAGACTTGCCAAAAGTCCCTGGTGGTCCAGCAGGGGTCCTGGAGTGATCTCTTGCACTTGGGCAGTCGGCTGCCGGTATTCAAAATGGTGCCAATAGCCTTTGCCCTTATTATGTCACAGGGGCTACCGGTGCCATAGGTCGGCCCCTGTCACATGGTAGGAGCCCAAGATGGCGCCGGACATCCATTACTCCTACCATGTGACAGGGGCCAACAAATGGCACCGGTAGCCCCTGAAACATAGAAAGGGCAAAGGCTGTCGGTGCCATTTTGAATACCAGCAGCCGACGGCCTGAGTGCAGGAGAATGCTCCAGGACCCCTGCTGGACCACCAGGGACTTTTGGCAAGTCTTGGGGGGGGGGGGGGGGGTCAGGAGGGTGGGGGATTGCAGTTAATTAAATTTAAAGGGTTGGGATGGGGTTTTTTTTTTAATTTAATGGGAAACGAATACCATATGTAACTAATGGATGAATCGGGGTCCCCCGAAAACGAATGTAACAGATTGGGGTCCTGACGAATCCTAATACCAAATCGAACGTATCCATCCCTGATGGATTTTTGCTTTTTTGTTGAAGATTTGTCTGCGAGCCAGATGCAGCCATCAAAAGAGCCACATCTGGCTCGCGAGCCATAGGTTCCCGACCCCTGACTTAGAGAATAGCCACTGCCATTAGCAATGGTAACATGGAATAGACTTAGCTTTTGGATACTTGCCAGGTTCTTATGGCCTGGATTGGCCACTGTTGGAAACAGGATGCTGGGCTTGATGGACCCTTGGTCTGACCCAGTATGGCATTTTCTTATGTTCTTATCAATTGCCTTCATATCCCTATAAGGCCACTTGCAGACAATGAGATCATCTTCTACAACCTCAAGGGCTTCTACTCCCTTAACATGCAGATGGCTGGCAATGCCAAGGGAATAATCATGGACATAATGCCCAAGTTTCCAGAGATCTGTCACAATGCCTACATCCTCTCACAGGAATTTATGACCTTTTCCAAGATGGTCTCATTACTGGAGAGTTGGCTTCTAGTTAGGTATACTGCTGTCATTACTATGACAGATGGTATATACATTTCTTAAATAAATAGCAATTAACCTCTGCCCTTGTCTGTCTTATTTCTAGGTGGTCTTACCACTTTGTCCCACAGGAGGGCTGCTTCAGCCTCTACCAGGGGATAGACTCACTACCTATGAATTTGTAATAGCTCACTCTCCTCTCCTCTGCCTTCTTCCCTACAGGTGATAGAGGATACCCACTCAAAGCCTGGCACGTGATCCCATTGGCACACCTAAAAACTGCATCAGATCTCTGCTACAGCAGGGCCCACCAGCAGATCAGGACAGTCTTTGAGAGAATCTTTGGCCTACTCAAAACACATTTCTGCTGCCTGGACAGATTAGGGGGAATGCCTTCTCTACAATCCAACAACAATCTGTGACATCTTTCTGGCCTGCTTCATGCTTCATAACCTGGCCAAAAGCCAGGAACAAGGTTCTCATTTTACAGTTTCCAATTATGAAAAGGAGGTGGAGGCATATCACTTGAGTGAACAGGAACAGCAGGAGTTATATCACCACTCATCAGCAAGCTGCAGCTGAAAGGAACACTCTGATGTAAAGAAATTTTCAAAGAGGAAGATACATTTATTTACAGATGAAATGTGTTATTAGTGCATTGGATATATATTAATCTGTTCTGGATCATCCTCTCTGTTTGGAAGGTCAGGACCTGACTGTGCCTTCAGAGGCCATGGACACATAAAGCAGTGGCAAGGGGTGATAGCTGCAGGAAGGCACTGGAGGTGAGAGAGAGGCACCTGAGAGCTAATGTTTTTTTTTGGTTTTTTTTTTGGGGGGGGGGGGGCAAGAGGATGAAGGTCTGGAAGAACTGGTGTGCTGCACCTTTTCAGAGGATGTTCAAAATGAAACTCTTATATACCTGTGTCATTCGGGGTGAGGGTGGGGAGAAGCTTCCTCTGTCCAGGCATTGGTGGAGGAGGCATACTTGGAGGTTGCAGAGTCATAGGAAGAGGTTGCTTCTTCAGCCTAAACTCCTCCTATTTCACCCAGACTTCCTACCCAGCCACCAGTACATAATAAACAAATATTTATTTATTTGTTTTATTTATTTAAAATCTTTTCTATACCGTCATTGTTATATACCATCACCAGGCACATAAATTAAAGTTGGTAAATGTATACGGTAGTACATTCTAATGAGTGCCAATAAGGTACGGTTACATCATGTCGTAATAAATCTTATTTGTTGAGTGAGGTAAATCTTGACCATATATACATGTAAGTTACTTATTTACAGGTATTATATGATATCAATTATGCAAAACAATTAGCATGTGTAAAATTACACAAATAAGTTGGCAAATGTATGTACATATGTGTCTTATAAAACAGCAATGTACATGTGTAACTATTGGTCCTACCCTGGAATGCCTTTAGACTGCCCTTTTACTGAGCATATATGTGCATGCAAACTTTTGATGTTTATAAAACAGTGATGCTAATTTTTACACTATTAACTGTTTGGAAAATTCACCCCTAAGTTTTTAGCTGAAAATTCACATAAATTTAGGGTAGTAAAAGTTAGGCCTCTAAATTTAGGATATTCATTTCTTTAGATTTCTTTCGATTTAGGGTCCTCCAAGATTAGGTGCCTATATCTGAAAATAAAAGTGCTAAGCTTCTAAATTTTGTTCCCTGCCTTAAAATTATTTACTGTAATCGTTCTCTTTTAAGGATTCTAAACATAAGATCTAATGAAACTAGGAGCCTAATTTTGGGGACTGCCTTAATAAATTTTCAAAAGGGCCAATTTAGGAACCTAACTACAAACGTTAGAAGCATAACCCTTTGAAAGCTGGCCCCAGAGATCCTAACTTATCCTGTCAGATTTTGACTGGCTATAAAGCGTATTTTCAGCCAAACCTAAGTGTGTAGGTTTGAGACTGAAAATGAGCTTAAATCTAGCTGGCCATAATTGTTTTCCTAAATGTGGGCATCTAGTGGTGAAAATCAGTGATACGGTCCTAACTTACTTTCCCCGACCTAAGCCTGTGTCAAAATTTAGCTACACAGTGAAACTAGGAGGCACAATTTAACCACTGAGAGGTAAAACATTCCCCTATACCCTGCAGGATCTAGCTTTTTAGTTTTCTAGTTAGGTAGCTAAATGCCATTGAAAATGGATTTCAAAGGGAGCTAGGTAGCTAGATCCCATGGGGCTGGGAGAGAGAACTTTTGCCCCATCTGCAGCTAAATGTAGCTGTTAGAAAAAACAAATCCACATAGTTTATGTGAGAGTTAAAAAGGACTTACCTAGCTTAGGGCCTGGGAGGCGGATCCAAGATGGTGGATCGGTAGTCGGAGCGTGGGGTCTCGGCTCCTGTGGGCACTCCTTTTAAACATTTCCTCTTTTATTGATTCCTGAATGGGGAAAAAGCGAAAGCCCAGGGTGGGGACTACCCCTGCAGCCCCCCCCCCCCCAACGATTCAATTTTTGGGCCCGATGGATGCCCATGTTACGCGTAGCAGTCCGGTGTCAGGGACTCAGCCGTTGGTGGGTGGGGGAGGGGAATTTGATCTCCCCTCTCTCCCAGGCTCTATCACCTTTGAGCCCCATCAAGGGAACATCTTCCGGTAACCCTGCCACAGCCAGAAATGCTCATGAGCCGGAGGAGACTGCGACAGACACGGGAAGGGTTGAGCCGTTCCCTGCAGGGGACGGCGGAGCAGTGGCAGCAGCAGTGTGTCCATTGTTCAACCTGGGACATCCGGGTAGGAGTAATGCACGAGAGGATGGTCTGGGAGGTTTTGACGGGTCAAAATCCCCGTCCAAACTACCACCATTGTTACCTGTGCTGCAAAGGCCTCTGGTTTTTTCCCTAGAGACTGTCTGGGAAGCAATTATTGATCTTTGGAGCTCAGTATTTCAGCAGTTTTCTCCTATGTTATCAAAGTATAAAGATCTGGAGGAAAAAGTTTCAATACTTTCTAATACAATGAATGAACTGAGTCAATAAATTTCAGCTATAAGGAATCAAGTGAGTACTGTTCAACAATCACAGTCTGTTATGATTAAAGAAAAGATTAACACAGCTTTAAGGATTGAAAATCTTGAGAATGCAGTCAGAAATAGGACGTTAAGATTTATCAGTTTCCCTCCAGTTCCCTTAATAGCACCTAGGGAAATGATTAGGAGGGTATTTGATGGAGATTTTACAGGTCCCAGAAAACTGAATCCCTCCTGTGTCTAAGATATTCTACCAACCGCCACTTAAAAGAGCTGAAGAGGACACACAAACAGAGGGAATAACATTGTTAATTCCGGCTGTGGAATCAAATGTGGACCTTTCAACGATATTGGAGACATCAGATACAGAATTGACTGTTCCATCTACTCTTATTGTGACTCTGGCACTTGAGCCTGACAAAGATTGCCTAATGAGACTTTATTTTCATCACAGATCAGAGCTGTTTCTTCAGTGTAAAGTTAGAGTTTTCCCAGATGTTTCGAAGGAAACCCCAAAAAGGAGAAGAATATTTCTTTTGATGAGACCGCAGGTTCAGTTACTTGGGGGAATTTTCCTTTTAAAATTTCCATGCAAGTGCATGATTAAGTATCAGAATAATTCATATATATTTTATGATCCCCCACAGCTAACTCAATTTTTGATTGGGAAGACTCCTAAGGTGGGCAGTAACCCCCAGTTATAATCACCTCCGTAGTTCCCTATAGGTAGTAGACTACTATAGGACTTCTGTTTTTCTTCTATGATATATTAATTTGGGTTCAGAATTGGATCCCTCTTATGTAGAAGACTGGTATTCTGGGTATGAGAATGTAAAAAAAAAATGTTTCCTTTAATGTCGTTATATTGTTTTTATTCTGTCCCATATTTCTGCTCTATTAATGTCTTGTATAATTTGAAAATGCATAAATAAAAAATTTAAAAAAAAAACAGGACTTACCTAGCTTGCATGAATAGCAAACTTTTAAATATTTGGGGTTGTGTGTGTTTGTGTCTATTTTCTCTCTCTCTCTGTGTCAACTTAAAACCATGGAAAACAATCCCCCAGAGACAATGCAGAGAGAAGAACACCTATGGGGAGAAACAAACAAAATATATTATAATTTCAGGGAAGGAAAAGAGAGGCCAAAGTGAAGTGTAAGGCTCAGATAAATGCTTTGTGTTAATCAAGTTGCTACTCGGGCACCAGCTCGCTGATCTTCTCAAGACCGCATGTCTGAGTCTCTTTGTGATAGAGATTTACCAAACTTATCATAACCAGCATGTAACCATCTATAATGGGACATCCAATTTCGTTACAGCTAACTTCAGATAACAGTCTCTCCGAATTTGTTACAAAACAGAAGTGTTATAACACAATTAGAACTAAAACTGAATCGATGACATTTTGAATCAGAAATATAAGAAACGCATGATATGAACTATGCAGGGGGAGAAGAACTGGATTCAAAATGATTTTATTAATTTAACTTCAAGTAATAAACATTCTTTCAAAATAAAAGAATCGGAATTGACAGGATGATGTCATTTCCTGATCAACAGCGATGATGCTAGGAGGATATGAGTAATCATAGGATAGTTGCAACAGCATTACCATTAGTCCTCTCTGGGTCTTCATCCAACCAGTACTACTAAACTGTGGGGTAAATTTTCAAAATGCGCCTATACTCACATATGTATCCTCTACTCAGGTATTCCACATTTTCTAAAAGTCACAAATACAGGTGCATTTTCACTTTCATATCAACACACATTAAAAAGAGATGGCCTGGGGCATTCTGGGGTGGGTTGAACACATGTGTGACTATTTTAAAAGACTCATGCTCGTACATTTTCCAACCTACTCGCGTATTTTTACACCTCCTAAATATCTGGTGTAAGTGATATTAAATGTGATTATTGTGTAGTACTGACTGGTTGGGAGGTCTGGGTGATCTGAGGGGAGTTCAGGCTGAAGAACCAGTAGGATCTCAGTAACCGGGAAAAGGACTGGGTGAACCAGTGGACTAATTTGTTATGTTATGAGTAAAGTCAATAGTGGACCCTTGGGCCGGCTGAGGTGGACAGCGTCCACAGGAGTTAATAAGCCGGGAGACGGCACTCAGCTGGAGCGGACTGATGGCGTCTTCACCCTGGAAACCCAAGACCCCCCCCAGGAGGAGCCCGTAGGGGTCCGAGTCGCTGGGACTTAGGAGAATCGTGAATGAGTCCAAGGTCTGTGGCTGGCTGAAGACAAAGGAGAATCGTGAAGAAGACCAAGGTTCGAGGCTGGCAGAAGACAAAGGAGAATCGTGAAGAAGACCAAGGTTCGTGGCTGGCTGAAGACAAAGGAGAATCGTGAAGAAGACCAAGGTTCGTGGCTGGCTGAAGACAAAGGAGAATCGTGAAGAAGACCAAGGTTCGTGGCTGGCTGAAGACAAAGGAGAATCGTGAAGAAGACCAAGGTTCGTGGCTGGCTGAAGACAAGGAGAATCAGGAACCGGAGCTGGAGTCAGGATATGTAGACAGCAAGTAGAGCCCAGAGCTGGAGCCAAGGCACAGCAGGACCAAACAGAACCTGACCTGGAAGCAAGGCACGGCTGGGACAAGCTGGAACCGGAGCTGGAAGCAAGGCACGGCTGGAACAAGCAGGAACCAGGGCTGGAAGCAAGGCACGGCTGGAACAAGCTGGAACCGGAGCTGGAAGCAAGGCACGGCTGGAACAAGCAGGAACCAGGGCTGGAAGCAAGGCACGGCTGGAACAAGCAGGAACCAAGGCTGAAAGCAACGCTGGGAAGCAACTAAGCACACAGTAGAGTGACCTCGTTGCAAAGGCAAAGCAAGGAAGTCAGACGCTGGTTTAAATAGCCGGCCAGCGTCTGACGTCAGGAACGGGGCGGTTCAGCACTTCCGGGTGCTGGACCTTTAAGAGCCCCCTGCTCGCGCGCGCGCGTTGCCTGGCAGTGGGAGGAGTCTGAGTCGCTCCTCGGCAGCGTCTCCACGTGGAGAGAGACGCTGCCATGTGGCCCTGCAGGCCCCAGGAGCAACGGAACGCGGCGAGACCGGGAGAGGCAGCAGAAAGGTAAGGACCCGGTCGCTAGCCTAGCGACCGGGACCGCAACATAAAAGTGGTTAATTTCATTTATGTGCAAATGTTTTAAAATTGGACGACTTAGCATAAATATCGGGACTTACACAAGTAAATCCTACTTTACTTTCACATGTAAAATATACATGTGAATATTTTTAAAATAGGTAGGAAAAGTATGCGCGTTCAAAGCATTGATAATTGGTTTCAATGCATTGCATGTATTAATGTTAAAGGCATAGAAGCACGCATATGTTGCAGGGTAAAAATACATGTATGTGATATATGCGGATTATTAAATGTTATAATAAAACTACACACGCCCATATACGCACATATATGCTGTCGCAGATAATTGTTTGAAAGATATTGTGACAGGTCACTGCTTGCTATGTACGACTTGCTGCCCGATCCCGCACAAAGGCAGGCGCTGCACTAAAACAATATTTTTATTCCTTCCTCAAGCGTTTTCCTTCACAGTTACATCATCTGCTTTCCCTGAGACATCAGGGCAATCCATTCCATGTACAGCCAACATTTACTAGGGATGTGCATTCGTTTGCAATGAAATGGGAAATAGAGACGATATTTGCTATTTTGTTGCGTTTCGGGGGGGGGGGGGCAACAAAATGATAAGAAAACCCACATAATTTCGTGTGGTTTTCTTATCGTTTTTTGGGGAGGAGAAAGGGCACATTAAAAAAAAAAACCCAAACCCACCCCAACCCTTGAAATTTAATTAATTGCAACCCCTCACCCTCCCGAGCCCCCAAGACTTACTGAAAGTCCCTGGTGGTCCAGCGAGGTCCCGGAAGTGATCTCCCCCTCAGGGGCCATCAGCTGCCACTAATCAAAATGGCACCGATGGTCCTTTGCCCTTACCATGTGATAAGGACTATCGGTGCCATTGGCCAGCCTCTGTCACATGGTAAGAGCAATGGATGGCTGGCGCCATCTTAAAAAAATTGTGCGGGCCGATAATGAAGTCCGAACCGAAAGGTTTGGCTGAATCACATCTCTAACATTTACCTATAGCAGGGGTGGCCAACTCCAGTCCTTGAAAGCCACAATCCAACCAGATTTTCAAGATATCCACAATGAAATCTATTTCATTTATTTATTTATTTTATTTATTTATTTATAGAGTTTTATATACCGTTGTTCGGTATTGCCATCACAACGGTTTACAAAGATTTTAACATTTATATACATTGTGTATATACATTGTGGATAGCCTGAAAACCTGGCATGTTTGTGTCTCTCGAGGACCAGAGTTGGCCACCCCTGACCTGTAGGCTGGACAAATTCTGTGAAGTCAACCAAACTCCCCTTCTGAGCTGTACATTAGCAAGCTGCTAGAACCCTAGCAAAACGCTTTCCAGCGTTTACCTCTTGAGCTGGAGTGACAGCGTTAAGGCTATGTAGCACAATACAAATGTTTAGCAACGGTAGGAGTGGAGGAGTAGCCTGGTGGTTAGAGTAGTGGATTGTGAACCATGAAAACCAGCATTCAAATCCCTGTGCTGCTCTTTGTGACCTTGGGTAAATCACTTTACCCTACATTGTTTTGGTTACAAGGAAGTACCCAAATGTAATCCACTTTGAAGTGCCTGAAAAAGTTGAATATAAATCAAATAAATAAATAAATGTCTTCCTCCAACCAACCTCTACTTTCACTCTGTGGTCTTCCTAGTAGTCTTTTGGCCATTTGCCCCCCCACCCCTGGCAGTTTTTCTGGCCCCCTGAAGGTCAGCCCGTGTCATCTCACTTGGAGCGTTTTTCTTCCCTGCTCATACAAGATCTTGATAACCTCCATGGCCTTCACATCCAAGCTTCTCTGGGACTATAATTCCCAGAAATCTGTCTCTTAAATCTATATTAGCTTTTCCCTTTCTTGGATTATAACTTCCTTGAACTACAATTCCCAGCAGTCCATTGCTACTTCTTTGTTATTCGACCAATCTGGCAATATGTTATGTATCTACGTAATGCATCTACCCAGGTGGAACCCTTGCTTCATCACAGATATCATCATCAACTACAAGTTCACAGAAGCATTGTAAGAATCAGCATAAACTCCCCAAAATATCATCCAGTGAGTATGATTGTGATGGAACATTTTTGGTCAATGACATCCTTCACAAGTTGATGAATAGTATTATATTCTTCCTATTCTGAAGGTTCAAAATCTATCACTTGAGTATTATACCACTGGACAGATGCCCTTCACTAAGAATATATTTTAAGAAAGCTCAGTCCAACCATTTGTGATTAAACTTTTAATTGCTTTGTTAGAGGCTCAAGAAATGAAGACAGAACTAGAATACAAGCCATGTCTCAAGTAGCAAACGTTAGCAAAATTAACATGTACAGTAGTTCATTGCATAAGTTATTTAGTACCGAATGCTCCCTTAATGTTCAACTAAGTTCCAAAAGGAGACAATTTAATGTTCTATAAATCCTGACCAGATTATGTAAATATATCAGCAACTTCAGTTATTTTGTATGGAGCATCACATACTAACCGCATGATTAATGAATGAAATGCTTCCTTATTATGGATTGCTTAGTGTGTACAGATAGCTGCAGTTTCTGCATACCATTAAATATCCCAAGAACAGATGGAAGTCCTGAAGTATAAATTATTCCTAAATTATTGGATTTTATTTTGTTTTATCAGTAGGCCAAGGAACAGACAGGATATTACAAGATGTATAATTTTTAAACACAGCCAAATCTTTGCACTAGCACAGATCTCCTAAGACAAACCCGTTTATATAGGTTTGGAGTAGGTGTCCAATATGATATATATTAAAAAAAACAAAACAAAAGATCCAGATCTTGCAATGCAGCTTAAGGCAGAAACAATTTCTTTATCCTCTGACAAAGCTTCATTCTGGTAAGTAATGCATTCAGAATCCTTCCTCTGAGTCTTTATCCAATAAGCATTTTGGCCAAGGGGACAACATGAAGGAACTCGTACAATTCTTAACAGATCTATTATTGGGCATAAGGTTTTGAGGCCTGAAGTTGAATGCGTATTGTACCTAGTATGATTTTTTTTTTTTTTAAACCTAGCCTTTAGATCACTGCTTTTCTTTACCTCCAAGGACCTCAGTTCAAATTATTTTGAGTTTCAGAAAAACAGGAGCTAATAAAGAAAGCGAAGCACAAGGGAAGAGCAAGATTAAAGTGAAAAGTGGAATTTCTTGACTGTTTTCTGTTTCTTGATGCTGTACTTTATTCCATTTATCTGTTTTCTTTTCCCACCTATGAGCAAAGCAGAACTCCGCACATAACTTTTAAGTGAATAGTTGATAATCCACATTGAAAACACTTATGTTGTCTCTGTATTAAAATTCACACTAACTTTTCTTAGTGTGCACCTGCTAAAACGTTCGTTTTGTATATGTAACCTGCACACCACCTCGTCCTCAAAATAGCCTGCAAGATTTCTGCAAGTGCCGCTCCTGGGTGGCCTCCATCTCACCGGTTCCACAGTACTTCACAGGCTCATGCACTTCAAACAACACAAGGACACTTTTGTCCGAGTCCAAACAATTTGTTCATTTTCACACAAACGCACACCATGACAGCATCATGGCAGCAAGAGGCAGCTGTTTCACTTCAAGACATTCAATTCTTGAACAGTCAGTGCACCATGAGGTAGTAAAATTAATTCCAGTGCAATACACCATCAAATTCATACATTCAAAGCTCATTAACTAAGATTCACAATCATCGGGGCCAATGCAAACCATGGTACTCACTACAGAAACATTCTCATATAAGGAAAAATACAACTAGATAAGATGGCATAATCTTCCCTGGAGCTTGCAAAACTGAGCTGAAAAAGACATACACATTTGTATGAGTGATTTTTCTAGGAAAATATATGAGCATATTTTTAAAACTTCAGAAGCACATGAATAAATGCTAACACCTCCCTAGTCCCATTGCCAGGAATTCCTCTCCTAAGTATAAAGTTATGTGTAATGGCATTGAGTGTATAATTTTATGCACAGATTGGAAACTGCCTACTCTAAGGGGGTCATTTTCCAAAGCGATCGCGTGCAAATTTTGCGTGCGATCACTAAATGTGGGCAGTGTCAAGACTGGAACAAGAGGAGTCGGGGCAGCACCGGGGCGGACGCTGTGAAGACGTCGGTGAAAAGTAAGCTTCCTCATCGCTGCCAGTTTCGCGCCAAATAACTACACCTTTTATGGTGTAGTTATTCGGTGCGACGCCGGCAGCGAACGCACCGCGGAAATGCGATCGCTGCCGGCAATCGCAGGACTGCCCCTCTACTTTGCCAACCCACCCCCCCGTTACCACGGAATTCAGGTAGACCGGTGGTATTAGTGAATCTAGGCTAGGCCTAAGACTCCTTTGTCCACACATAAAAATTGTCTCATCTATGGAAAAGCCTTTGAAATTTGCCCTCAAAAGTAGATTCAGGAGTAACATTAGAAAATATTTTTTTATGGACAAAGATGGATGCATAGAACAGCTACCCAGTGGAAGCAAAATGAATAATGAATTGTGTACAACTAACAAATTAAGCATGGAATCAACCACTGAGAAGTGGACTTCTGCCGGAATCACATTCTTCACAGCAATCCCAGCTACTTTCAATGTTGCTTATGATTCCAACACTACCCTTTTTGTTTTGTTAGCAAAACAAAGCCAATTAACCAGCTACACAAGGTCGGATAACTTTCTACCTGCTCTGAGGCAATCCTAAAGTTATCCAGCTAATTTAGGGGGTTATTTTCTAAAGCTATTGCACGCTTGCGCTACCATGCGTGCGAAAGCAACATCGGGGTGGAGTCGGCCCTGGAAGAGGAGGAGTTGGGGTGGCACCTGTACATATTTTGTGTACACAGGGGGTAAGCTTCCATATCGCTGCTTATTTCGCGCTGAATAACTACACCTTTTATGGTGTAGTTATTTGGCGCGACGCCGGCAGCGATCGCACCGCGGAGGTGAGATCACTGCCGGCTAGCGCAGGACCGCCCCCCACCCCCCATTACCGTCGGGATTCACTATGGCTTGCGGCATTAGTGAATCCAGGCCTTAGTCAAAATCAACTGAAAACAGGAAAAATTAGCCACGTAACTTAAGCCCACCTCAGAATGTCCCCCGAATTGCGTCTTTATTACCTGACTAGATTTTGGCTGGATAATGACTTATCCAGCTAAAATCTAGCTGGATATGTGCAACAATATTAAAAACGTTGGCATTTAGCTGGATTACTTGTGAGTGATTTGGCTAAATGGCTTTGCATATAGACCCCTAAATTTCTCTGTTTCACTCATTCAGAGCCATCAGGAACGTTGTACATTGCTAGATTACAATACATTGATTTTAGGGGCTCATTTTTTTAGCCACAGTATTTTTCCCTGAGCAAAGTTGTGGTAAATAACCCTGATATTTTGTGACTTCCGCATTATTTTTTTCCTGTGGTAAATTAAAAACTCCACAGCTGTAAATTATCCTGTTACAACATGTAATGGTGGTCCTGGTACTCTGGGTCCATCATTGTTTAAAGGGGGCAATGGCCCGGAGTCAAAACATTCCTGAAACCCTTTTCTCCCACTGCTGCTGGGAACAGCCTGCTGTTAAAACAATACAAAAAGAAAAAAGTTTGAAACTTGCCACCAGAATCCACCCCCAACCCCCATCCACCTCCTTCAAATCAAAAATTCAGCCCGTGAAGTCTGGGACCTCCACCCTAGCCCATCCTATGGAACCCTCACTTGTCTCAAAGCAGACCCCCACTGGACAGCAGATCCAGTAGGGGTCTGGAGTGTCCCCTAGTCTCCAGGCCTGGTGGCGGCCATGTTTCAAAATGGCACCGCCTGGCCTTTGCCCAATCAAAAATTATTTTAATAGCATGCTGCTTCTCGTGGCAGGGGGGCAGGGATTCTAGGGAGACCTCCATGGTTTTTTGCAACTTTGAGGGGTAGGGGTTGACTCGGGGTCAATGGTTCATTTAGGCCATGTGCCCAAGAACATCCTGATGCTCCCAGGGGAAATTAGCTATAACACGAGTTGTAGCTGACTATGTCAAATAATGTGGCTTACAACTTTTTAGGAAAACCACATTATTTGATTTGCATGGTTTCGATTAGTAATGAGCTGATTAGCGTGCATGCTAATCAGGACATTTAAATATGTGTGATGCTGAAACTGAAATAAGACAAGGCATTTCAGATACCTACTTATCCCTTTGTTAGGCCATTTACCTTGCGATTAACAGCATTTATCGTATAGTAAATGTCTTAACAGCAGCTTTGTGAGTTAGCCCGTTAGGGAAGGGACTCCTGTCATTTAAACCTAATTCTTCTTTTCTGGCATCTAGGGCAGAAAAACATCGAATTGAAAAGACAATTTCCTTGCCAATAAAATGTATGTAAAAGCATGCATTTTAAATACCAGAAAACCTCTGTTTTGCCCTTGTTCCTTTAAAATAAACCACTGTAATCAATTCAGCTGCATTTTTAATGTTGGTATCCAGTTGCTTTGTTGAATATTTGGGGGATATTGATGCAATTGTTCCATTAAATACTCAAGATAACAGCATAATTCATCTTTAGGTAGAATAAAAGTTAAGAGCATTTTCAAGCTGCTACACTATAATGAGGTTTTTAATCGTATCTGGTATAATTTAGAATTATAGAGAAACATTTTGTAGGAAATTATTTTCAGTGATTCTAATTGAGTGAACATTGGAAAAACATTTGCTAATTTACTTTCTATTGAGCTCTTAAATCATTACAAATATTGACTTATGTGAAATTTATGCACACAGTTTTATTAATTATGTTCAGTGTAATATTCTGCTCCAGAAATATCTGAATGCCATCAGCTAACATATTATTAGAGTGAAGTTAACATAGTGTTATAGCAAATTGAAATTGTAGCTTCCAGTAGCTATGCATGTAGAAAAACATTTTGGTTTAGTTCATTGAGGTACCCTAACTCTCAATACAATAACCATACATAAAATAATTACATCTTAGAAAATCAAATCAATGTAAGACCAGGAAAATGCCATTCCAATAAATTAAAAGCAATCAGATTAATTATATTTGGATAATTGTGTTTTATAATATACTTTTTTTGATTCTGAAAGAAACATTGATACGTCTTCCTTTCAATTGTTATAATTGCTACATTCATTCAAATTGTTTTTATTATGTTAATGAGTCAGCCTGCTAATATCAGTGATTAGTGCACCTTACTTGTGACTTTCACATGAATTCTTGGGATTTGCTATGGGAGAGAACTCACTAGACTGCATTCATATTTTATCTCAGGTTTCTGATGCTTTGAATTGCCATGCTGTCAACCAAATACTAACAAATAAGTGAACCACACGTATCTTATAAATGCCACTTATGCTGAGGATGAGACACTGTAAGAAATTGCCGTTCTTCGTTAAGAATGGGAGTTTTTGATTCATTAAGCAGAGCTTCTATTTGAGATTGCAGATGAGATGTTGGATCTTCCTTCAAAAGACGATAATATTTCTCAACATGAACCTGTGTTTCCAGACTTTGCACATATTGCGTCTTATCCTGGACGACAACACTGCCCCCTTTGTCCGTAGGTTTAATTATCTCTTGATTAGATGCTAAAGACTGCAGTGCCTGTTTCATCATGGCTGAAAAATTAACACAATATTTTCATTCAGAAGATTCAAGTAATTTAATGTCTTGTAGCATCAAATCCCAAAAGGTGGCTATGTGGGGATCCAAAGGACCCGGCGGAAACCGTTTGGATTTTGGGCGCACAATAGATATATCATCTTGTGGGATGTCATTGGAAGTGCACTTCAGAAAGAATAAAGTTGTATAAGTTAACTATAATTGATCTGGTCATGTCATCGATTCTGCGGACCCTTCCACTTGTCCCATCCTCAGCTTAAGTGGCATTTATAAGATACATATGGTTCACTTATTTGTTGTTTGCACATCTATACCACATTGGTTACCAGTCTTGTTGATTTATATTGTCAACCAAATACTTGCATGCATGGTCCTCTAGTTTTCTTAAAGACATGTAGTATATGGCCAAAGAACAGCCTTGTAAATATCTTTTATGCCTCTGTCTCCCAAACGTTGTGGTCTTGACACTGGTTCTCAATTCTAGCTGTTGAATGTTATTTTTTTATTATATATGTTATACCGCTTATATAAACTGCATCCTCTTAACTGATATTTTGGGGGAATATCCACAATGACTATTCATGTAATATGTTTCATCTGAGAACCAAGTTAATATCCATATTCTGGTTATCCAGAAATCCAGACCTAGTTAAGCGTCTTGAGGACCAGTTTTGATAACCCTAGTCTAATGTGAAGTAATCCGCATTACTTGACACAGAAGACTTACACAATACTTGTTTGTTTGAAAGGGCACAGAAGAAAACACTAAGGGGATCATTTTCAAAGGAGTTACGCATGTAAATGTGACATGCTATCATAGCAATTTTCAAAAGCTATTTACTCGAGTAAAGTGCACTTACTTGAGTAAATCCTATGGACAATTCAATGGCATATATTGTAGCAATTTTGAAAAGCCCACTTACTTGAGTAAGTAAAATCTACCCCTTTAGATGCTTTGATAAAGCAATATGCCTCTCTATTTTGTTTTTTGAGATAATTAGGACAGCAATTTAGGCCATTCACAAAAGCTGCCTGGCAAGAAATGCTTTCCATGCTGGGGAACAAATATTTCAGTTTACAAAGTCAGAATTAACTTCCAACATATTGATAGATGAAGAGGGATTTTCTATGGGTGTAATTATGAGAAATGTACCTTTTGTGATGCTTAGAGTATACCATTATTACTGTGTTAAAAATGTAAGCATTGAAAATTTTGCATTAACTTCAAAAAGCGTGCACACGCTATCATGTTGGCTGGGGTCTGGGAAAACCAACTCTGGAGCTTTACAGGACTACTGAGTTGCACTGGGGTTTATCTTCTGCCTAGCTAGGCCCCTCCCCCACAGGATGAGACCTTGGGTTCCAGGGGCTGGTAGGGCTTAGCTTTGGAGGCAGAACATCATGGCTGGACACGGATGGAAGCTAGGCTAGTACTGGGACTTGGCAGGAGCTGGAGAAGGGTGACAAAAATGGTGTGGCATCTGTATTGGAAAACCTATGAGGAGAGGCTGAAGATAGACCTTCAGATACCTAAAATGTTTCAATGATGCATGGACTTCGAATCTTTTCTTTTGGAAATAAAGCAATAGAACTAGAGGTCATGAAATGAAACTCCGGGGGGGGGGGGGGGGGGATGACTCAGAACCAACGTACAGAAATATTTCTTCTTGGTGAGAGTGGTTGAATCCTGGATTGCCCTTCTGGAGGAGATGGTGAAGATGAAGAACAAAACAGAGAATTCAAAGGGGCATGGGATCTCTAAAGGCTAGAGGTCAGAAACGAGATGAGCATGCAGAGGGGGTAACTTGCTTGTATGGCGGTTTCTACTCTTAGCAGAAGGCAAGGAGATTACTACCCTTAACCAATATGCTTTGATGCTTTTAATGCAACTGCAAAACCAAAGAACCCAGCAAGTGTAAGAATCCTAATAACAACCCAAAAAGCTTTCTCTTATACACTATGATAGCAGGAAGCACTCACTTAAATGATAAATATATAAATGACCATCAAATAGAAGTGGGATGGCACCATATGAGTGCTTCAAAATCCCTTTTAACATGCAAAATTTATAATCATTGGTCATTCACCATGTGAGTTCATATATTTTTGAATACTTTTTTGCAGATTTTAAAACATATCCTTAAGCATCAACAGTAAAATTAAAGATACACTTATCGGAATGCTTAGGTATCCTAGGAAGAGTGCCCTGTCGTTTCCTTCAGGCTCAAGTGTGCCGAGTGTCCAAGAAGTTTCATATAAACCTTCTTGCTTTCCAATGTTCATAGGGATATAGTGCACCAATTATCCAAAATGTTTCACAGAAACCTTCTTCTGCCCAACATTGCAACGTTTCGGAAGAAAATTTCCTTCATTGGCTGCTTGACACTCCCACTATGCATGAAAATTATAAAGTTACATGATGAAACTGCAGTGCTCAGTTAATTGAGCGCTGTTTGGAATGCGATATCTGTACAACTGAATGTTTCTCACATAAATTAACAATGCAAAAATTCCCAAACGGATCGAGATTGACCCCAGTCAGCTGAAAAGCGAAGCACCTTGAAATGCTGATAATAAATAGACAAAAGCACTTGCTATTCAAATGTAACAAGGATCAAGAAAAGCAATTTAGATAGAAAAACAGATGGACCACGTTACTTACTGGACAAGGGCTGTGAATGTCTCGGCAACAGGACTGCCACACTGACCTGACTTGTGTGCAGCCCGGGTACTGCCTAAAGCTGTGAGTGGCTGAGCGCTGTCATTTAAAAAGAAAAAAGCACGCAAACTGCCTGCTGTCAATCAATAGTAAATCTCGCGATATAATGTGAAATGAATTTGTGTGTTTTCCACATTTTGATCTTAATAAAGGGAAAATAAAAATGAAATTTTTATGAAAATGTTATCAAACACCTCATAGGGCAAATGCTCTAAATATGCTTTAGGCTTCACAGATATGCATATGATATTATTTAGATCATCAAAATTAACTAGTAGAGAATCAAAGAGAATAACATTCAATCCTACCATTCAAATCAAATGGTGCAATGGTTTTAAGTTTAATAATCCAAACATTTGGGGAGCCAAGATGGCGTACTAGATTTCTGGCAGTGAGTGTCTCTTTTACCTTGGGTACTCTTTTTTTCCTTTCTGGATGCCACATTCCTCCCGTAAATGGAGGGCGAGAGAGCGAGTTGGCTCAGCTGCCCTCCCCCCAATCCCTCCGACCGGTCCGAGGGATGCTCATGACTGAAGAGGAGCTCTAGCTCTGGGATTCAGCTCGCCGGGGGAGAGTCGAGGGGGATGTTGAGCCCAACCTCCTCCCTGAGCTTATCGGCATCTCTGTCCCCAGAGGCGTGGACTGTCCCTGCTAACCCTGCAGAGGCGCTTGTGCAGTCTCAGCAACGAGACCGGGAGCCGACCGAGGATGTGGGCGGCAACCGTTCGAACCATGAGCGTGTGGGACTGCAGGAAGGCGCCTCAGCGTCGCAGAAGATCTTCGAGGAAGCAGGGGAAGCTGCTTATTGTGCTGCCTTGCAACAGATTCGAAGAGACCGGACTGAGATTCCACAATTTCAGCCTGTGGGGCTGGTAAGGCCTGCAATGTTCAGCTTGGAGGTAATTTGGGAAGCAATTCAAACTTTAAACACCAATATTATTGCTCAAATGAACCCCCTCTTTGAGAGTGTTAAAAATCTGGATTACTGATTAAGTAATGTGGAGAAAGTAAGATTTGAAAGCTCTTTAGCTTTACAATAAGCACTGAGTAAGGAGAATCAGGTTCTTAAATTTAAACTAGAAAATATGGAAAACCAAATAAGGGTAAGAAATCTTCGGTGTATTAATTTTCCTAAATTACCGCATGTTCTTCCTAAAGACATGTGGAAAAGGTATTTAATGGAAATACTTAAGGTTTCTGATCAGCATCTACCCCTAATTTCAAGGGCATATTATGTTCCACCTTCCAGAAAAGCTCTCCTGACAAGGATGATATGCAAGTTCTCTCTCCAATAGAAACACCCAAACTGGACATTACAGCAATATTGGAAACTTCTGAAGAAAATGTGGTTACACCAGCCACTTTAAGGGGTAGATTTTCAAAGGGTTAAGTGTGTAAAATATACACGCATAACCACCGAAAACCTACCCCTGCGCACGCTGAGCCTATTTTGCATAGGCTCAGTGGCGCACGCAAGCCCCGGGACGCGCGTATGACCCGGGGCTTCGAAAAAGGGGGGCATGGCGGGCCGGCAGCCAGCCAGCGTGCGCAAGTTATGAAGTAGGCATAACTCGATGAAATAAGGTGGGGGATTTAGGTAGGGCTGGGGGGTGGGTTAGATAGGGGAAGGGAGGGAAAGGTGAGGGGGGGGGGCCAAAAAAAAAAAGTTCCCTCCAAGTCTGATTTCGGAGCGGCCTCGGAGGGAACGGGGAAAGCCATCGGGCCTCCCCTAGGGCTCGGCGCGCACAAGGTGCACAAGTGGGCACCCCCCTTGTGCGCGGCAACCCGGGATTTTATAACATGCAGGTGGGTGCACAAATGTACCCCACGCACATAACTTTTAAAATCGGCCCCTAATTGTTTCTTTTCTACTTGAGTCAGACAGAGAATGGGTTCTTATGAAATATTTTAAACATCATATGGAGCCCTTTCTAAAAAATAGAGTTCACATTTTTGCTGACCTGGCCAGGTCTATGCAGATGAGAAGGTGTCAATTTCTTTTGCTGAAACCTAGGGTTCTGGAATTGGGAGCTTTTTTCTTGCTCAAATTTCCATGCAAATGCGTGGTTAAAATGTCTGGGGCTTCATATGTTTTCTAGCAACCCTCTCAATTGTCAACTTTTCTATCTAACCACCTAGGAATGCAGCCTTGTTCCTCTCCTGTATTAGCATGTTGAGCACATATATTAACATCTAGTCCTCCAATAATTTATAAGCTACCCCATGAGCTAGTTTTTTCCTGGTGTTAAGAATTGTATTTGTTATATCACTGAGGATAGTTATTGGACTCTCTTATTTGTGGACTTAAGATGCATCTAACATTTAGGGGAACATTTAAAAAAAAAAAGCGCGAGCGCGTGCATTTGTTGCGCGTAGCCGCGCGTATCTTTTAAAATCCAGGGTCGGCGCGCGCAGGGGGTGCACATTTGTGCACCATGTGCGCGCCGAGCCCTGCGCGCGCTGCCCGTTCCCTCTGAAGGGAACTTTCCTTCCGGCTCCCCCCACCTTCTCCTCCCTTCCCCTACCTAACCCACCCCCCGGTCCTATCTAACCCCCCTACCTGTATCGCAAAAGTTACGCCTGCTTGAAGCAGGCATAACTCGCGCACGCCGGTGGCCCGCTGGCGCACCATCACCCGACCCGGGGGCTGGTCTGGAGGCCTCGGAAACGCCCATGGGCCAGCAGCATGCCCCCCAGTACGCACCCCGGAATGCTCGAACGTCGTGCCACCCCCCAACACGCCCCCCCTAGCAAAGCCCCGGGACTTACGCGCGTCCCGGGGCTTGTGCGCATCGCCGAGCCTATGCAAAATAGGCTCGGCATGCACAGGGGTTTTTTTTAAGGGTTACATGCGTAACTTATGCGCGTAACCCTTTTAAAATCCGCCCCTTAATATTCATGATTTATCTTTTTCCTTTCCAAATCTTTGCAATTTTCTTGGTCATATGCATTGTTTTTCAAGATATTCTTGAAATAATATTTGTGAAAACTTATAAATAATTAAACAAAAAAAAAATCCAAACATTTTCCTGTCTGTTGAGTTGTAGTCTGTGATCACCCCCTCATGGAGGGGGGGAGAACTTATTCAAGAACATTCCACCGTAGATCTTGAAACAGGTGACCAGTTCAATACAGTTGTGTGACAACGGGTGCCCGTTCATCTATAGTAGTAAGTAATGCGGTTTCTATGCTCATTTAGGCAAACCCTAATGGAGCGTAGTGTTCTTCCCGCATACAATTTAAAGAAGGGACATTGTAAAATATAGACCACATTGCATGATTGACAATCGGTGTTACTTTGTCTATTAATAACACCACCAGAATTTACATCTCTCCACTATATGCCAGGAATAGTAGTTGCTATAGTGAAATATATCCTGTACACTATAAAATGGAAAGTACTTCAGAGTGGGAAACTCAAAGTGACCTCATAAGGTGCCCAAAGGCTACAGGCCTAAACAAGCTTTCAGCGGCAAGGGCTTTTTCTAATCATTGGTCACTGTGAGGTATTTTTAGGAACGCTTCCGTAGCTGAAGCTGAACAGATATGCACTTGTATAGTAAAGCTCTCAAGTCCAGTTTTCACAATCAAGGGCACAATTGTTCGGCTAAGTGGGTAAATCCGACGCTGTACCGACACTAAGGGCCTCATTTTCTAAAGTATCGCAGGCCTGTGCGGTGCGATCGCTGCCGGTTTCGCACCCAATAGCGCCACCATAGGAGGTGTAGCTATTGGGAGCGAAATCAGATGCGAAAAGGGCCCTTACCTTTTCGCTGTCCGCGGCGTCGGCACAGAGTCGGCCCCGGTGACGCCCCGACTCCTCCTCTTCCGGGGCCAACTCCGCCCCCATCCTGGTATCGCACGCGATAAGGGACTCTTCGCGTGCGAAAGGTCCCTTATCGAGTGCGAGCCTCTTGGAAAATGAAGCCCTAAGTGTTTCGGAGAGAAACTCCTTCTTCAGAGGGTTGGATGAGGAATTTGCCGGCCCGGTAGATGTGAAGAATCGCTTTTGACTGGCTGTGAATGTAGCGTCTCAAAATGGCTTTCTGCAATACTGGAAAACAGTCTGTCGCCTTGCCGTGAGTATTCTATCAGCAGCCAAATAGTAGTAGGAATAGTAGTTGTGCATAAATCAAGTCAGATCAGTGTGGCAGTCCTGTTGCCGAGACATTCATGGCACTTGTTCAGTAAGTAACATGGTCCATCTATTTCGTATCTAAATTGCTTTTCTTGATCCTTGTTTTTTTATAATCCTCCACATCTTGAAAAGTTTCTTGTGGATAAAACTTCTTAGATGTTTCGTTTCTAAAGATTCTGGTTTATATAGCTTTATGGGTTATTTATCTTCTTTCTTCCAGGTTTGTATTATTGGATTTGATTATAATATAGTATTTTTTTGCTTTTTTGACACCATATGAATCCCCCTATTGTGGACAGAGCTTAATTATTGTTTTTCTTATATTTTTTTTATCTGTTTGTATTCTAAAGCTTAATTAATGGGTTATTTTTTACTTGATTATAAAAATTGTTTCATAAATAAATTACTTAAAAAAAATATGATTGCTGGACTCAAACCAAAACAATTGATCAGCTCATAGAAGCTTTTTATGCACACATTGCTGTTTAGTCCCCAATATCTGAATACTTAAAAGGTGAATTTTCAAAATGTTATGTATGTAAAAATTAGCATATAAGTGTGCATGTAGCTAAAATACGCACATAATTTCACTTATGCAATCAGATATATGCATATATAAAAGGGATGGTCTAGGGGCATTCCTGGGCGGGCCCAACAGTTATTTTAACAGCTGTTAATTTAAAAGACACATGTATACATTTTCCAACTTACTTGCATATTTTTACATCTGCTAATTACCTGACATAAGTGATAATAAATCTGTTTATTGTGTAGTACTAACTGGGTGAGAGGTCATAAGAATATAAAAACATAAGAAAATGTCATACTGGGTCAGACCAAGGGTCCATCAAGCCCAGCATCCTGTTTCCAACAGTGGCCAATCCAGGCCATAAGAACCTGGGAAGAACCCAAAAACTAAGTCTATTCCATGTTAACGTTGCTAATGGCAGTGGCTATTCTCTAAGTGAACTTAATAGCAGGTAATGGACTTCTCCTCCAAGAACTTATCCAATCGTTTTTTAAACACAGCTATACTAACTGCACTAACCACATCCTCTGGCAAAAATTCCAGAGTTTAATTGTGCGTTGAGTAAAAAAGAACTTTCTCCGATTAGTTTTAAATGTGCCCCATGCTAACTTCATGGAGTGCCCCCTAGTCTTTCTATTATCCGAAAGAGTAAATAACCGATTCACATCTACCCATTGTAGACCTCTCATGATTTTAAACTTTTCTATCATATCTCCCCTCAGCCATCTCTTCTCCAAGCTGAAAAGTCCTAACTTTAGTCTTTCCTCATAGGGGAGCTGTTCCATTCCCCTTATCATTTTGGTCGCCCTTCTCTGTACCTTCTCTATTGCAATTATATCTTTTTTGAGATGCGGCGACCAGAATTGTACACAGTATTCAAGGTGCAGTCTCACCATGGAGCGATACAGAGGCATTATGATATTTTCCGTTTTATTCACCATTCCCTTTCTATTAATTACCAACATTTTTTTGACTGCCGCAGCAAACGGAACCGACGATTTCAATGTGTTATCCACTATGATGCCTAGATCTCTTTCTTGGGTTGTAGCACCTAATACGGAACCCAACATTGTGTAATTATAGCATGGGTGATTTTTCCCTATATGCATCACCTTGCACTTATCCACATTAAATTGCATCTGCCATTTGGATGCCCAATTTTCCAGTCTCACAAGGTCTTCCTGCAATTTATCACAATCTGCTTGTGATTTAACTACTCTGAACAATTTTGTGTCATCTGCAAATTTGATTATCTCACTTGTCGTATTTCTTTCCAGATCATTTATAAATATATTGAAAAGTAAGGGTCCCAATACAGATCCCTGAGGCACTCCACTGTCCACTCCCTTCCACTGAGAAAATTGTCCATTTAATCCTACTCTCTGTTTCCTGTCTTTTAGCCAGTTTGCAATCCACGAAAGGACATCGCCACCTATCCCATGACTTTTTACTTTTCCTAGAAGCCTCTCGTGAGGAACTTTGTCAAACGCCTTCTGAAAATCCAAGTATACTACATCTACTGGTTCACCTTTATCCACATGTTTATTAACTCCTTCAAAAAAGTGAAGCAGATTTGTAAGGCAAGACTTGCCTTGGGTAAAGCCATGCTGACTTTGTTCCATTAAACCATGTCTTTCTATATGTTCTGTGATTTTGATATTTAGAACACTTTCCACTATTTTTCCTGGTACTGAAGTCAGGCTAACCAGTCTGTAGTTTCCAGATTACCCCTGGAGCCCTTTTTAAATATTGGGGTTACATTTGCTAACCTCCAGTCTTCAGGTACAATGGATGATTTTAATGATAGGTTACAAATTTTTACTAATAGGTCTGAAATTTCATTTTTTAGTTCCTTCAGAACTCTGGGGTGTATACCATCCAGTCCAGGTGATTTACTACTCTTCAGTTTGTCATTCAGGTTTACCACATCTTCTAGGTTCACCGTGATTTGATTCAGTCCATCTGAATCATTACCCATGAAAACCTTCTCCATTACGGGTACCTCCCCAACATCCTCTTCAGTAAACACCGAAGCAAAGAAATTATTTAATCTTTCCATGATGGCCTTATCTTCTCTAAGTGCCCCTTTAACCCCTCGATCATCTAACGGTCCAACTGAGTCCCTCACAGGCTTTCTGCTTCGGATATATTTAAAAAAGTTTTTACTGTGAGTTTTTGCCTCTACAGCCAACATCTTTTCAAATTCTCTCTTAGCCTGTCTTATCAATGTCTTAACTTGCCAACGTTTATGCTTTATCCTATTTTCTTCTGTTGGATCCTTCTTCCAATTTTTGAATGAAGATCTTTTGGCTAAAATAGCTTCTTTCACCTCCCCGTTTAACCATGCCGGTAATCATTTTACCTTCTTTCCACCTTTCATAATGTGTGAATACATCTGGACTGTGCTTCTAGAATGGTATTTTTTAACAATGACCACGCCTCTTGGACAGTTTTTACTTTTATAGCTGCTCCTTTCAGTTTTTTTCTAACAATTTTTCTCATTTTATCAAATTTTCCCTTTTGAAAGTTTAGCACGAGAGCCGTGGATTTGCACACTGTTCCTCTTCCAGTCATTAAATCAAATTTGATCATATTATGATCACTATTGCCAAGCGGCCCCACCACCGTTACCACTCTCACCAAGTCCTGTGCTCCACTGAGAATTAGATCTAAAATTGCTCCCTCTCTTGTTGGTTCCTGAACCAATTGCTCCATAAAGCTATCATTTATTCCATCCAGGAACGTTATCTCTCTAGCGTGTCCTGATGATACATTTACCCAGTCAGTATTGGGGTAATTGAAGTCTCCCATTATTACCGCACTACCAATTTGGTTAACTTCCCTAATTTCTCTTAGTATTTCACTGTCCGTCTCACCATCTTGACCAGGTGGACGGTAGTATACTTCTATCACTATAGTCTTCCCCAACATACAAGGGATTTCTACCCATAAAGATTCAATTCTGTATTTAGTCTCATGCAGGATGTTTATCCTATTGGACTCTATGCCATCCCGGACATAAAGCACCACATCTCCTCACGGGTGCTCCTCTCTGTCATTGCGATATAATTTGTACCCCGGTATAGCACTGTCCCATTGGTTATTCTCTTTCCACCATGTCTCTGAGATGCCATTTAAGTCTATGCAGGGCCGGTGCAAGGGTATTAAGCGCCCTAGGCGAAACGTCAGCTATGCCGCCCCCCCCCCCCCCCCCGCCTCCACACGCAATTAACTTACATTGTGCATTAATGAAAATAACGAAGTCTGTATTTATAACAGAACACTTATTTGACATTTTTATGCCATGTAAACCATTGAGATCATTTGTCTTATCGACGGTATAGAAACTTTTATAAATAAATAAATAAAAATAAATAAAATAAACATAAACCAAAGCTATACTTGTTGCTCAAACAAAAAAAGCAGACACATCACATAATATTAAACAATTAAAATGGCAGTCAATCAAGAAAAATAAACTTAAAAAGCCATCTTTACTTACCCCCTCCAGCAGCTCTCTTACTCCTCTTCCATGCAGGCTGTAGTACACACCAGAAGCAGCAGTAGAAGCTAAGCTCTATACTCATGGTCCTCTTCCTTAAGGCCCATGTTTCTCACACACACACCATATCAGTCATGCCCCCATGACCAGTTTCTGTCTCTCACACACCAATCATCTCCCAAACAGTCTTTGACAAACACACCAGTCACCTTCCTGAACAGTTTCTCTCATGCCATACACACACAGGCTTCCCACTCCCGTGTTCCACTTACATATATGGGCTTCTCACTCTCATAATCACTTTCTCTTTCTCACACACACTCACCAGTCTCTCACTCTCATGCTTGTTCTCTCCACATGCACAGGCTTCTCATTCCCATAATCACTTTCTTTCTCTCACACACATACACAAACACACACACCAGTCACCTGATCTCTCTCATGCATACACACACAGGCTTCCCACTCCCATGTTCTCTTTCAGATATACAGGCTTCTCACTCCCATGCTGTATCTCACACACTCCCAGCTTTCTCACTCCCATGCTCACTCTTCACATGCACAGGCTTCTCATTCCCATAATCACTTTCTTTCTCTCTCTCACATACACATAAACACACACCAGTCACCTGTTCTGTCTTACATATACAGGCTTCTCCCTCCCATGCTGTGTCTCACACACACCCAGGTTCTCACTCCCATGCTCACTCTCTTCACATGCACAGACTTCTCATTCCCATAATCACTTTCTCTCTGTTACACACACACACACACACACACACACACACACATACATACACCAGTCTCTCTCTCATTTCCATGCTCGCTCTCCAGGTGCACAGGCTTCTCATTCCCTGAATCACATTCTCTCTCTCTCACATTCACATACACACCAGTCACACCATCACCTTACCAACCAGTCTCTCTCTCATACATGCACACACACACAGGCTTCCCACTCCCATGCTCTCTCTCACATAATCAGGCTTCTCACTCCAATGCTTTCTTTCACATACACCCCCACAACACCAGGCTTCTTACTCCCATGCTTTCTCACATACCCAGAGTTCTCACTTCCATGCTTTTTCTCTCTTTCACACACACACACACACACACACACACACATCAGTCACATCCCTGACTGTCTCACACTCTCACACATCAGTCATCTCCTTGAGCAGTCACTTTCATTGTCTCTCACATATACACATACATCAGCTCTCTGACCAGTTTCTCTCAATCACACACACATGCTCTCGATCAAATACATTCTCTCACTTACACACAGGCTCTCAATCACACACACATTCTCTCAATCACACACAGGCAGGCTGGCTGCTTCTCTCTCTTTCTCTCACTCACTTCCTCCCCCCCCCCCCAGCACAAATGGTAGCTGCAACAGCCTCCTCCTCCAGCCCCCGCAGGCCAAAAAGGAAGAATCCCATCGGCCGCGGGAGGCTCATGCTGCTGACTCCTTTCCCGATTACCGGCTGCTTCAATTGCTTGGGGGCCGATGCTGCTGTCGCCGCTATTTTTTTCATGCAGCACCGCTCTTTCTCCTTCCCGCGCATCACTTCCTGTTCCGGGTCAGGGGGGGGGCGGGAGGAAGAAAAGGGCAGCCGCGGATGCCACAGCTTTTTTTTTTTTTTTGCACTGCTGCCGTTCCCGCTGGGCTTGAACGTGCTGATAGCCCGGCGGCAACGGCAGCAGGGAAGAAAGAGCAGCGGGAGAGACCGGGAGCACGCGAACCGCTGGGGGAGGTCAGATGGGTCTTTTGGGGTGAGCTGCCAGCAGCGGCTCTTTTATTTTTATCGGGGGGGGGGGGGCGGCGGCTTAATGCAGCTCTTTTCATTTTACCGGGGCAGCGGCTGAGCGCGGCTCTCTTAATTGTACCGGGGCAGTGCCGCCCCCGGGAAGCTGGCGCCCTAGGCGACCGCCTAGTTCGCCTAGTGCTTCCGCCGGCCCTGAGTCTAAGTTATCATTCACTGCTATACATTCTAATTCTCCCATCTTACTTAGACTTCTGGCATTAGCATACAAGCTTTCAAAGTTTGTTTTTTTGGTTGTATTTTCATCTGCTTTTTAATTGATAGGGATAAGTTAGAATTTTTTAGCTCAGGTGAATTTTTAGTTTCAGTCACTTGGACTACTTTTCTAATTATTGGAACCTCATTGTTGGGATGCCCTAATTCTAATGCATCATTAGTATCCTTTGAAGATACCTCTCTCTGAACCATGCGCTGCTAAGCGACTGTCAGCTTTCCCCTTTGTTCTAGTTTAAAAGCTGCTCTCTCTCTTTTTTAAAGGTTAGCGCCAGCAGTCTGGTTCCACCCTGGTTAAGGTGGAGCCCATCCCTTCGGAAGAGACTCCCCCTTTCCCCAATAGGTTCCCCAGTTCCTAACAAAACTGAATCCCTCTTCCTTGCACCATCGTCTCATCCACACATTGAGACTCCGGAGCTCTGCCTGCCTCTGGTGACCTGCGCGTGGAACAGGGAGCATTTCAGAGAATGCTACCCTGGAGGTTCTGGATTTAAGCTTTCTACCTAAGAGCCTAAATTTGGCTTCCAGTACCTCCCTTCCATATTTTCCTATGTCGTTGGTGCCCACATTTACCACGACAGCTGGCTCCTCCCCAGCACTGTCTAAAATCCTATCTAGGTAGCGCGTGAGGTCCGCCACCTTCGCACCAGGTAGGCATGTTACCAGGCGATCCTCACGCCCATCAGCCATTCAGCTATCTACATTCCTAATAATCGAATCACCAACTATGACGGCCGACCTAATCCTTCCCTCCTGGTCAGTAGGCTTTGGGGAGATATCCTCAGTGCGAAAGGACAATGCATCACCTGGAGAGCAGGTCCTTGCTACAGGATCCTTTCCTGCTGCACCTGGTTGATGTTCTCCCATCATGAGACCTTATTCCTCCAAGGCAGCACCAGGGCTGCCAGTCTGAAGTTGGGACTTGACTACTATGTCCCTGAAGGTCTCATCTATATACCTCTCTGTCTGCCTCAGCTCCTCCAGGTCTGCCACTCTAACCTCCAGAGATCGGACTCGTTCTCTGAGAGCCAGGAGCTCTTTGCATCGCATGCACATGTACAACTTCTCACCGGTGGGTAAAAAATCAAACATGTGACACTCGATGCAAAAGACTGGGAAGCCCCCCTCTTGCTGCTGGACTGCTGCCTTCATCTGATTAGTTCCTAGTTAAGTTTTAGGTTGCTATGGGAGTAGGAAAGTGTCTAACGTCCTTTAAATGTATTAGTGAATTCACTATGGATCTGGAAGTGGCCTACTGGGGTCTTTCGAATTCTCAATAAAGTTTTTGTTGTTTGGGTTTTTTTTTGTGAAAGTGGCACCTGCCTATAAATTAAGAGATGAGCTAGGGGTGGGTGGGTTGGAAAATACAAACATTCTAACTTCAGTTAGTCAGCCAGAGTGACTCACTGCTCTCTTGATTAACAAATGTTGGTACCTATTCAAACCCAATCACACTACATCAACACCTTTCCAAGGTGAGTAACTGAGATGAACTATTCAACCTTTTTACTTAGGTATATACTGCTCCTAGCTTATTTCTAGCTTCTGGCTACTTTTTTTTTTTTTTTAATACAAACACTCCTTTTGTATTAAATACAAACACTCAGTTCTTTAAAAGTCTGGAGAACACTCAGTTCTGCAGACTTTTAAAAATAAACACACTACCTACTGCTTACTAGCTACCTTATTGACTGACTATTTAAAAATACAGTCTAACTTGTTTATTCACTGCCTTTCTGACTATTAAAAGCACAAACACACAAACACACTAAATAATATTCCCAAGTAGTTAACTTTGCCCCAATACTTTTAAAAAAGACAATGTCCCAAGCAAAAACCTACTGATTCCTTTCAGCCACCAGCAAGGTGATCCTCTCCTCCCAGTGTTCCCACTGAGAGGGAACACTGGGTAGTCTTGGGAAGTTCAACCTGAAAAACCAGGAAGGTCTCAATGACCTGGAGAAGGACTATTTATTTTTTATTTTTTATATACCGACATTTGATCTGAGATATCACATCGGTTTACATTCAGGTACTGTAGGTATTTCCCTATCCCCAGAGGGCTTACAATCTAAGTTTTTGTAACTAGGTGAACTGGTGGACTAATTAGTTGAACTGTTAATTTCACTAACATGCATTTTCTAAAATGCACCGAGTTACATGTGCAAATCCCCACTCATACAATATATACATTATTTTTCATTTTAAAATATGTGCATATATTTTAAAAATAAGTGAGTAAAATTCCCACGTTCAAAGCATTGAAATATGTATTCGTGCGTTTGCCTACATAAACGTGTATGTTGTGGAGTAAACATACTCTTACGTTATGTAGCGGGTCCCCCCATTTCAGTGGATTATCCTAAACTAGGAGGGCTACGGGTCGGTTCAAGTCCAGATGGAGTTGAAGATTTCTTTTCCAGGGCCCCTGGCAAAGACGATCACTGTCTCAGTGACCATTTCATAAGAACATAAGAAATTGCCATACTGGGTCACACCAAGGGTCCATCAAGCCCAGCATCCTGTTTCCAACAGTGGCCAATCCAGGCTACAAGTACCTGGCAATTACCCAAATACTAAGTCTATTCCTTGTTACTGTTGCTAGTAATAGCAGTGGCTATTTTCTAAGTCAACTTAATTAATAGCACATAATGGACTTCTCCAACTTCTCCAAACCTTTTTTAAACCCAGCTACACTAACTGCACTAACCACATCCTCTGGCAACAAATTCCAGAGCTTAATAGTGCGTTGAGTGAAAACAAATTTTTTCTGATTAGTTTTAAATGTACTACTTGCTAACCTTATGGAATGCCCCCTTATCCTTCTATTGTCTGAAAGAGTAAAGAGTAAATAATCGATTCACATCTACCCGTTCTAGACCTCTCATGATTTTAAACCTCTATCATATCCCCCCTCAGCCGTCTCTTCTCCTAGCTGAACTGCCTTAACCTATTTAGCTTTTACTCATAGGGGAGCTGTTCCATTCCCTTTATCATTTTGGTCGCCCTTCTCTGTACCTTCTCCATCGCAATTATATCTTTTTCTGAGATGCACTGACCAGAATTGTACACAGTATTCAAGGTGCGGTCTCACCATGGAGCGATACAGAGGCATTATGACATTTTCCATTTTATTCACTATTCCCTTCCTAATAATTCCTAACACTGTTTGCATTTTTTGACTGCCACATGTATGTTATAAAATCCGGGGTTGGCGCGCGCAAGGGGGGTGCACACATGTGCACCTTGCGCATGCCGAACCTAAGCCCCGGTGGCTTTCCCCGTTCCCTCCAAGGCCGCTCCAAAATTGGAACGGCCTTGGAGGGAACTTTTTTTGGCCCCCCTCCCACCTTCCCCTCCCTTCCCCTATCTAACCCACCCCCCAGCCTTAATTAAATCCCCCCTACCTTTGTTCCAAAAGTTACGCCTGCCAGAGGCGCGCGCAGGGGTAGGTTTTCGGGGGTTATGCACATATCTTACGCGCGTAACCCTTTGAAAATCTACCCCTTAGTTTTTCTGCAATGGCCTTATCTTCCCGAAGAGCCCCTTTAACCCCTCAGTCATCTAATGGTCCAACCGACTCCCTCACAACTTTCTTGCTTTGGTTATATTTTAAAAAGATTTTATTATGAGTTTTTGTCTCTACGACCAACTTCATTTCAAATTATCTCTTAGCCTACTGTTACCTCTCTCATCAAATCCTGCGTTTCACTAAGAATTAAATCTAAAATAGCTCCCTTTCTCGTTGGTTCCTGAAACAATTGCTCCATGAAGCAGTCAAATATTTCAGGTCATATATTTCCAGGAGGTGCCAGATGGTGAAAAATAAGAGCAGGAAAGACAAAATTAACACAACAGGGAGAAACCATAAGTCACAACAGGGTCCATCCATCTCCTTGCAAAGTCCACACTGCAGTCAAAACTCAAGACAACTTCGGACTCCAGTTTGTATTCAAATAAAAAATAGTCTTTACTAAAACTTAAAGACGAGGATCCAAGCTAAGATCACAAAAATAAGAGTCAACATACATCCAATCATCAACAAAAAGAAAATGATTTCTTGTCTTTGTCTACTCACTAGGGATGTGCATAGGGAAACATTTTTTTTTTTTCGTTTTTGGGAGGATTTTTTTCTCCACGTATTTTGGTTTTGTGGATTGTTTGATTTGTTTCACTCATGAGAAAAAAATTAATAAAACAAAAATAAAAATGGCCCAAAAAAATGAAAACTAGGCCTCCTGGGGCCTCCTGCTTACTTGCCCATTTGGAAAAATGCTGGGGCCAGGGTCACCCCCAGGACCCAGCCTCTGGGTCGGGTTGCAGCACTGGACCTGGGTCTAGGCTCATGCATGCATGTTATAAAATGATCGCATGCTCATGGGAGTGCAAATCCCGCTTCTACCAATTAAGTCAAGGGATTTTAAAAGAGGTGCACGCTGATGCCATAACCAGTTTACAAGTTCACCCAACAGTTCACCCAGTAAACAGCTAGATCCTCCAGACCACTCTGGATTGATAGCCTGTACTCCCCTAGTTACCCCAGACCCTTTAAACCCTTCAGAAATAGTTAGATCTTTTTCTTTTACTACTTAAACATCATTCATACCAGAAGTAAAGTTACGCTGCAGAGGACCGCAGCATGTGCTGGGGTGCATAAGTATTGACATGCACATCTCTTAGCCAGGCCCTGAAACACCCATGCTCTGCCCAGACCACGCGTACACTCCACCCATTTTTAAAAAGTGTTGAGATGTGCACACTGAGATATTTACGTGTGAATCAGAGTGCTTTTTAAAATACGATTGTCATGCACGAGCCTGACTTTCTTTGTGCATCCCCTAATGTGCATGCCAGGTTTTTAAAATTCACTTTTAAGTGTTTCATTTGATAATTGACTCCTTGAATTTTGGCACTGCTTTTGTCTCCACCGCCTCACATGGAAAGCCATTCCATGCATCCACCACTCTTTCTCTGAAGAAATATTTCTTTATGTTGCTCTTGAATCTAACTCCTTGGATCCTCACACCATGACCTCTTTAAAAAAAAAATAAAGTTTACTTCTTGTGCATTATTAATACCTTTGAAGTATTTGAATGCCTCTATGAAATCCTCAAGGTCTCTCCTTAAATCATTGAAAGTAATTTTCAAAAGAAAAAAAAGAAAATAAAAAAAATATATATATATATTAAGGATGTGAATCGTTTTTCTGATGGATGAAAATATCGTACAATATTTTTTAATCCGTCAAGAATTGGGGGGGGGTCCCCAAAAGTGATAGGAAAACCCCACAAAAGTTTCGTGTGGTTTTCTTATCATTTGGGGAGGGGGGCGGGGAAGAAAGGGCACACAGAAAAAAAAAATCCCAAACCCACCCCGACCCTTTAAATCTAATTATTTATAATCCCCCCCCCCTCCCCGACCCCCCCCCCAAACTTTCTTAAAGTACCTGGTGGTCCAGCGGGGGTCCTGGGAGTGATCTCCTGCTCTCGGGCCGTCGGCTGCCACTAATCAAAATGGTGCCGATGGCCCTTTGCCCTTACCATATGACGGGGCTATTGGTGCCATTGGCCAGCCCCTATTACATAGTAGGAGCAATGGATGGCCCGTGCCATTTTTTTAACGAACCCGATACCAGAAACGATACCAGAACCAATTCACATCTCTAATATATATTATATATTCAAAAGCCTATTTACCCTCAGGGGCCAGTAACTTTCAAAGAGGTGTGCGGGTGCACATTCATGCATGTGCATTGGTGGGCGCCCAGGGACACGGCTTATAACATAGGTGCTTATGTTATAAAATATCATAGGCGCACGTATGTGTGCACCCAATTTTGCAACTGGGCACACACAGCCGTGCACATCCAGGTCTGAGTCGCGTTAAGTGGGCGAATTTTATAACCTGCGCACATCCATGCCATGACCAATTTCACCAGTTCTACACCAGTTCGCCCAGTGTTGATCTAGGTCTCCCTTGTTACACCAGGCCCTTTAAAGACCTTAGAGATGGCTGGGGTTTTTTTTTGTTTGTTGTTTTTTTTTTTACTTATACCTCCTTCACTGCAGAAGTAAAGTTACTCATACTGGGGCAGATTTTATAAATCTGCGCACACGCGTACTTTTGCTCGCTCACCAGGCGCGAACAAGAGTACGCGGGATTTCAATAGATATGCGCGTAGCTGAGAGTATCCATTAAAATCCGGGGTCGGCGCGCGCAAGGCTGCCCAAAATCGGCGGCCTGCGCGCACCGAGCCGCACAGCCTGCCTCCGTTCCCTCCGAGGCCGTTCCAAAATCGGAGCAGCCTCGGAGGGAACTTTCCTTCCACTCCCCCGCACCTTCCCTTCCCCTACCTAACCCACCCCCCCCCGGCCCTATCTAAACCCCCCCCCCCCACCTTTGTCGGCAAAGTTACGCCTGCTGGAAGCAGGCGTAACTTTGCGTGCGCCGGGCCGGCTGCCGCGCTCCATGTTCCGGTCCGGGGGCTGTTCCAGAGGCCGCAGCCACGCCCCCAGAATGCCCCTGGGCCAAAATCACACCCGCGGTGTCGCCCCCGAAATGACGCGTCACTCGCAACACGCCCCCGAAACGCCGTGTCACTCCAGGTACGCCCCCGACACGCCCCCGACACACCCCTCCATGCAAGCCCCGGGACTTACGCGCACCGCCGAGCCTATGCAAAATAGGCTCGGCGCTCGGGGTAGGTTTTCGGGGGGTACGCGTGTATCTTACGCGCGTACCCCTTTGAAAATCTACCCCACAGAACCTTGGTACGTGCCCGAGCATATAAGTATTTACGCACACATCTATTGGCCCAACCCTGGTACACACACGCCCCACCCTGCCCATGCTGATACCATGCCAACACCACACCCCTTTTCTAATCTGAGCGAGATGTGCATGCAGCAGGAGATGCGGGCGCATCTGTGCTGCTTTTAAAAGTTGGTGGGTGGGTGTAAACCCGACTTGTGCATGTATTCAGTAATTGGTGCACGCTCTGGGCTTTATAATTCACATTATAGCGTACTTAACATGGGTAACACATATTGACAATTCAATTGTATATACTGTAGCAATTTTCAAAGGCTTTGGGTAAATGGGCTTTTGAAAATTGCTACAATAGTATAATTACAATATATTTACATTTTCCTTTGAAATTTGCCCTGCGTAAGTCTAATTTCATAGGACTTTTGGTGTAGACCCTGCATCAGTTTGGTAGCTTTTCTCTGGAACACCACCCTGTCTATCTCCATTTGGAAATATGAGGCCTTTTTTTCAAAAGCATTTACATGCTTAAATACCGGGTTTTATATGTGTGCATGTGTTTTATCTGTGTAAGTGGGATTTTGAACATTGATGTGCTAGTGTATTAGATTTAGCGGTGTAACTCCTTTGAAAATTCACTAGGCGAGATCTCACCAAAAACCTGGCCTTTCCTTGTATGCTAAAATGCAATGCATAGATCCAAAATCCCTTTGAAAATGATCTTCCCCCTACTTAACTGTTTCTTTACTTCTATAGTGGTTAAGAAGCAATCTACAACAAAAGCACATTTTCAGGGCATTTATCATCTGAAGAGGCTAAGCCAGTGTTACTGCTCTCATGCAGTTTGCTGTCTATTTTTCAGCTTTATGTCTACTTGTGCGATGTACACTCTTTCCCAGTAATTGGTCTCATGCAATAAAAAGCCTCTGTGCACTTGGTATGTTCTTTCTTTAGTCTGTTGACAGTTCCTAGTAATGGTGAATTATATTTGTTAATTTTTCATTTCAGCCTGTGCATAGGTTTCAATGTAAAATAATCTGCTCCTAACAGTTGCCCACAGAAGTAACATTTCTTAATAGAAATAAGCCTGCAGTCGCACCTAGACCCAAATCTCACACACAAAGAAATTGTCACACACGACAGCTTTGAATACAGAAACTTTTCAGGGGGTGGGAGGGAGTTGGGGGGAGGATATAAGTTGCCTTTGTGCTTTAAATTTCCCTTCAGATATTTTGGGCAAATCAGGGAAGGGGAAAAAGCAAAAATGGACAATTTGTTTATTTAGTTTTGCGGTGCTGGCTTCGTGTTTTCCAATCCAAGCAGATATCATCCTAACCTGTCCTGAATCTGGCAGTCCTGGCTCTATGTCATGTACGTGTATAGCAAAGTGCACTCTTAATTACAAATGTCAGAATTTCCTAAATAAAAAGAGAACAGTCTGTTTACATACTCTACGATATTTTTAGAAATATTTTGATTTTTCATTTAAAAAAAAAAAAATCATTTGAAAATATGCACAAGAGAGTGTTGCTGCCACGGTAAGAGTGCCCTTGTATCTTTGAAATAATTGACAAAGCCAACCCAGGAGCTCTCATCCACCCCCCTCCCCCATCCCACCTGACTGGAAGGATCTTTAAACCATTAATCTTGTTATTTCACACGGCTGTGGTCCACACTTCTAACTTCCAAATGAGCATGAAAAGGCCGGAGAAGAAAGTGAAATCATTATTCATTACTACATTTTTCTTTTGCAAGCTGTGTCTGCAGATACACTATTTTAGGAATTCTCTTTCAAAATCACGCTGTGCTTTGTGACAAAATGTACAACTGATCTGTCAACTCTGATAACAGCTGCGTTTGAAAGTTATTGAATTACACACAATGAAGGGAAGCAAACCAGCCTTCATTATGTATTTATTAACTGTACAATGCTTAGCCAATTCTTTTGAACTTGCATGTTTAACTTTTGCATGAATATGCGGTGAGTTGACATTTCTAGGATTAAAAAACCCCACAATATTTGGCACATATCCTTGTTAGCCACTTAAATCAGCAGCCCTCCCTGTTTCACAGTCCGTCTTATACTTGGGCCTACATTTTCCCCACAGTATCTTTTCTTGATTATGTTTTTATGAGCTTATGGAAACAAACATGATTTATCTGTTTTTTTCTCTCTTCCAATGTCACTCAGCAAGAGTTTAATTACATTTTTAGGTTTCTGTCTTAAAGGGAAACTATCTTTCTAAAATCATGACTGTGTGTGTGTGTCTGACCCCTCCCATAAGTGTGTCGCCTCCCCCCCCACCCCCCCACTTCTTTCAATTTGTTGCCACCCAATGAGCCTCAGCTCAATTTTTTTCATGTGCCTTTTTCTTTTCTCCTATAGCAGGGGTCAGGAACCTTTTTGGCTGAGAGAGCCATAAACGCCACATATTTTAAAATGTAATTCCATGAGAGCCATACAATATGTTTAAAACTAAATACAAGTAAATGTGTGCATTTTATGTAAGATCACACTTTTAATGTACAATAAGTCTCTGAAAATATTACACCAGGCCTTAAGACACCAATACATACATCTCCTATTAGGAAAACGGACCAAGTCAGGCTGCTATAGAGTCCTACACAGAAACAACACGCCAGCAGAAAACCTCACCTGAATCACGTGCTGTCCCTCACCTAACATAGAATAAAGAGACCAAAACGCATAACAAGAAGCATGCAGAAAAAACTGAATTGGAAACTGCAACAAGCCAGAGTCTCTGTATGCAGTGTAACAAAGGAAAAAAGAAACATCACCCATCCTTATAAAACAAATCAAGAAATATAAAATCATCAGCATTAAAACTGTACTAACAAAAAGAACATATTTCGAAACAGCTGATGAGTGGAATATCCAATAATTAAAAACTCATAAAACATTTCCAGATACCAACAAAATATTTCAAAATAGCAGACACAAAGATCCAGTAATGAAAAATAATAAGGATACAAAAATTTTTTTGCTCTGCATACCTGGGAACGTTTGATATCCAGGTGTCCTGAGATTGTTCTGAATTAGGAGGAGGCGGGGTGGTTTGCTTGGAACTTTCTCCTCTCTCTCAGTCACATACCAGCGCTCTCTCTCACACTGGCTCTCAATGACACACCTATACACACATGCTCTCAGTACTCACATATACCCATGCTTTTTCTCTCTCACTTATATAGGCTCTTAATTACACATTTACACACATGCTGTCTATCTTTTCACGCTTACACACACACACAGGCTTTCAATCACACACATTTCTCTCACACACAGACTCTCATTCACATTCTTACAAACATGTCCTCTCTTTCTCTCATTTACACACAGGCTCTCAATCACATACTCACATGCTCCCTCACCTAAATCAGCTCTCAATCACACACAGACACACATGGTCTCTCTCTCTCATTGAAACACAGGCTCTCAATCACATACTCCATCACCTAAACCAGCTGTCAATCAGACACAGACACACATGATCTCTCTCTTACTTATACACACAGGCTCTTAATCATACATACACATGATTTCTCTCACACACAAAGGATCTCAATCATACACACATACTCTTTCACACAAACAGGTTTTCAATCACAAACTTACACATACAGGTTCCCAATGGTAAACTTACATTCATGCTCTCTCTCACAGGCAGGCTCTCAATCACAGACATACTCTCTTTCACATATACAGGCTCTCAATCATTCACATACATGCAATCTCTCACTCACACACACAGGATCTCAAACACACATGCTTGCTCGCTCATTCACTATCACTCTCCCTCACCCCCACCCCGGGAACTCGCGGCAGCAGCAGCAGCCTCTTCCCAACGCTAACCTCCTTCATTTTCAGCCCTCGCGGAGGCGAAGGCGGAGTCCCATCGGTCGCGGTTGAAACTCTTCATTTTCCTCCAAGCCGCGCTGCAGCCTTCTTCCCGTCGGACATTAGCGTGGCCTCTTCTTCCCGCGCAGGCACCCGATGCTCACCACTTCCTCTACCGGGCCGCGGGAAGAAGAGAGCACGCCGGTGCGCTCTCTTCTTCCCGCGGCCCGGAAGAGGAAGTGGTGAGCATCGGGTGCCTGCGCGGGAAGACTCCCGCGCAGGCACCCGATGACTCCAGCGCTGGCACCCGGCTGACACCCGATGACTCCCGCGCAGGCACCCGGCTGACTCCAGTCGTGCCGCTGACTCTCTCTTCTCCTCCCCCCACCCGCGGCCTGGAAGAGGAAGTGGAGAGCATCGGGTGCCTGCGCGGGAAGAAGAGACCGTGGTCTCTTCTTCCCGCGCAGGGACCCGATGCTCTCCACTTCCTCTTCCGGGCTGCGGGGGGGGGGGGGGGGGAGGGAGGAGAAGAGAGCACGCCGGTGCCGCTGACTCCAGCTGTCCTGCCGCGTTCCGCCCGGGCTGACAGCATTTTAAGCCCGGGCGGCGGAGGACCGGGGAGCAGCTGGGTCAGCGGGGAACCGCGAAGTGTGGCGACACTTGTCCGCGAGCCAGATGCAGCCCTCAAAAGAGCCATATCTGGCTCGCGAGCCATGGGTTCCCGACCCCTGTCCTATAGGGACACAGACCAGTTCAGTTCAATTGAAATGTCAGGGAGGTCAGAGCACTCTGTGGTGCCGCTGGGTATTTTGAAAACTGCCATGCCATTGGTTAGTAGTAACAGCTATATGCAAAGGTTTGCACCAAAAAAGGAAAAGAGGCATCAGAAATACTTACATATCCCCTTGTTTATAGAGCTTGCTGGCACAGGTTCCCTGTGATAAACACTGGGGAACACAATTTTCGTTGAGTTAGATCTGACACTTGTTTTTGCCTAACTTTTGACATCTGAATCCAAAAATAACCCCAGCTTTTCTCTATCACGTCAACTTTTTAAGGTACAGGATAACCTCCCTTTGTCCCAAAAATCATACAAAATGAACCTACAAAGGAAATAAAAGAAAAAAAATTACCTGAATATACTGTTTATTTAGAGTTATTTTATTCATACAAAGGCTATATATTGTTACTGTAAGTCAAATTGTGTACAAGTAGTAAAGTTCTGCTACCAAACATATATATTAAGGTAAATGTTTACGCTTAGAGCTTTTCCGGCAGTGTTCAATCTGTGGACAATCTCGCCTGATGCTCCAACAATAGTCAGCCATCATATGTACATCCCATCTACCCTGATCCCGTGCCTCCATGACCTTCAGATCTTGGTGGAATCGTTCACCTTGCTCATCACTAAATGCACAAAGGTTTTTCGGGAAGTCAGCAAGATGGCTATGCAGAAAATGCACCTTGATGCTCATGTCGCAATGAAGCATTTTGAAGCTCTCCAAGAGTTTCTGGACAATTTCGGTGTAATTCTGTGCTCGTGTATTTCCAAGAAAGTCCTTGACACGGTTTTTGAATAACAACCAAGCATTCTTTTGGAGTTACAACAATTCTGGCACTTACCACAAAGTGCGAAAAAGTTATCGCAGTTTGCGGTGATACCTATGTGAAGCGCTAAGATAGCGCACTTTGCGATAAACAGCCTATTACCATGAAACAAGCCCCTTTTCCTATCGCATGCAATATTGAGTGCATTTTGATAAATCCAGGCCTAAGAAAGGCTGTAGAGAAAAAACTTGACGTGTTAGAAGAAAACAAACTGCAGTTTTGAAATCAGCATGCCTATTTAAGTCTAAAACAGCTGAAAAATTGAACTCAACAGGAATTATGATAAAAATTGTTCCCCATCTATGCAGCGGTTGTTACGATCCCGGTCACTAGCGCAGTGACCGGGCTCTTACCTTCGGCGCAGGCGCCGCATGGTGCCGGGTTCCGGACCTCCAAAGCCGCGTGGCAGCAGCATCTCCACGAGGGAGACGTCGCCGAAGACTCCGCCCCTCAGCAGGGGAACGCGCGCACGTGAGGAACGCCGTTTTAAGCGTCCAGCACCCGGATGTGCTGGGACGCCCCTGAGTGACGTCACACACCGGCGGGGCATTTAAACGAACGCCGGAGTTCTCCAAATCGCCTTGCAACGCGGTCACTCTTCGGAGCCTTAGTTGCTGTTCCTGCTCGTCTGGTTCCTGATCCTTGCTGCTCGTTCCTGGACCTTGCCTGCCTGCCTGACTTCTGGACTCGTCCTGCTTGCTTCCTGATCTCTGTTTGCCTTGACTCCGGTTTGTGTCTTTGGTTCTGCCTGCCTGCTGCCTGCCCTGACCCTGGTTCGTGACTTCGTTTCTGCTTGCCTGCTGCCTGCCCTGATCCTGGTTCGTGACTTCGTTTCTGCTTGCCTGCTGCCTGCCCTGATCCTGGTTCGTGACTTCGTTTCTGCTGACCTGCTGCCTGCCCAGACTCCGGTTCGTTTCTTCACTCCAGTCCGCCTGCCGGGATTCCAGTCCGTGCTTTCGCTGTCTGGTCTCGTCGCTCCTTTCGCCTAAGTCCCAGCGGTCCGGGTCCCTACGGGCTTCTCCTGGGGGGACCTCGGGCTTCCAGGGCGAAGACTCCTAAGTCCTAGCGACCCGGGCTCCCACAGCTCCTCTGGAGGGGTCACGGGTTTCTAGGTGAAACTCCAGCTTGTCCAGCGGGTATTCTACCTCCCGACTGACTCACGCTGGTCGGCCCAAGGATCCACTCCCGGATTTCTGCAGTCGTAACAGCGGTAGATGCCTCTTAGTCTTATAGATGGGCATTTTTGCAAGAGCCAGGAGAAGGTTGACCAGGAGATCCCTTGCTCTTTAAGCTAGGGTCCAGGACATGGTGTGCCCACAAGCGAGTATATCTTACACCTTGACATTGTGCAGAATGTGTTGGAATGAATTCTGACAACCTGGATAAATTGTCAGGGTTGGGAGGCTGAGAAGGTTTGCGGAGCATGGAATTAATAAGCAGATCCAGATGCATGGGGCTCTAAGTTGGGAGGGGATGTCTGGTCTGCAGATCCCGCTCAAGAAGGAATGCTGGTGGGTGTTATGGTATTCCTGATCTCCTGGAGCAAGCGACGAATGACACAAGAGACTGCAAGACCTATGAGATGGGCCAGGGTCTCAGGGGTCACCCACTCATGTATTGCAGTTCAGGGGATCCCCAACCTTTGTGATCTTGGCCAGCATTAGCTGACGGCGAACTATGGGGGACTTGAGCATGCTCGGATCCAGGCATCGGTCGAAGAGCAGGGGCTTGGTTAGAAATTCCACACTCATGGCTGCTGCAGCTTCTCTGGTCATGGAGCTCATGTTCCAGTCATCAGTTCTTGACAGAAGACTGGCAGCCTCGAGAGGTTCCTGCTATAGCCTCTTTGAGTACAAAAAAGCTGCCAGTCATATTGTAGGTTGCCCAACTGAATAAGACAGTAACAATCCAGTGTGCACCACTGCAGAGTTGGGTCTACGTAAAGAAGTCTCTGCAGGGTCTAGAGGAAGAAAGTTCTGACTACTGTGATTCGGCCGAACCTTTTGGTTCGGCCTTTATTATCGGCCCGCCGTGGAAAATTTCATTTTCCCTCAGTTCGGGCTGATTTTATTTCGTCTGCCCCCCTGAAACAAAGCCCAAAACCCAGGGGGCAGACGGGAGGTTGTAAAAAAACAAAAAACAAAACCCAAACCCACCCCAACCCTTCAAATTTAATTAATTGCAACCTCACGATCCCCCAAGACTTGCCTGACTGACCCCCCCCCAAGACTTACCGAAAGTTCCTGGTGGTCCGGGGAGCGATCTCCCGCTCTCGGGCCATTGGCTGCCAGTAATCAAAATGGCGCCGATGGCCCTTCGCCCTTACCGTGTGACAGGGGCTATCGGTGCCATTGGCCGGCCTCTGTCACATGGTAGGAGCAATGGACAGCCAGCACCATCTTAAAAAATGGCCCAGGCCATCCATTGCTCCTACCATGTGACAGGGGCCAACCAATGGCACCGATAGCCTGACACATGGTAAGGGCAAAGTGCCATTGGTGCCATTTTTATTAGTGGCAGCTGATGGTCCAAGAAAGGGAGATCACTCCCGGGACTCCACTGGACCACCAGGGACTTTCAGTAAGTCTTTGGGGGGGGGGGGGGTGTCGGGCAAGTCAGAGGATTGGGAGGGTGGGGTTTAAATTAATTAAATTTGAAGGGTTGGGGTGGGTTTGGGTTGTTTTTTTTTTGTTTTTTTAATATGCCCTTTCTCCCCCACCTGAAATACGATAAGAAAACCACACGAAATTTCATAGGTTTTCTTATCGTTTTGGCGACCTACCGAAACGTGACGAAATAGGAAATATCGTCTCTATTTCCTATTTCATCGCAAACGAATGCACAACCCTAGTTCTGACGTGGTGTTGAGTACATATCAAGCCCTGCCCACTTTCTTTCACAGGGAGACCCAGAACACCTGCAGAGACCCAGTGCTTCCTGGCCCAGAAGAAATCTGGCAACCTCCTCTGGGTCTGGGCCAAGAACTGAAGGACTGGACTTAGGGTAATGAACTGGTGCCATAACAATCTTGCCACTAGCAGGCTGATCAGGGAAAGGGACCAAGTGATCTTCACCAGGCACTCTGCAGAACTGTAGAGGAGTCAGAGAAGACCCACAAATATTGGGCTGAAATGAAACGCCTGCAGGATTTCCATGAAGTATACATGATCCACCTGTTGAATGCCTTCTCATGGTCCAGAATGAGAAGAGTGATCAGCAAACCAGTCCTGCGAGGGAGATTGATCAGATCTTAGATCAAAAAGATATTATCGAATATGGTTCGGCCATGATTGTATAGGATTTGTTGGGGTGAATCACATCAGCTAGCATAGATATGATCCACATCGAGATGGCTTTGGCTACAGTCTTACTGTCTGTGCTGAGCAGTGATCCTGGGCACCAGTTCTTCACATCTTGATGCTCCCCTTCTTAGGTTTTAGAGTTAACATTAAAAGACAGCATGACAGCAGTAACTGACCAGCTTTCTAGGACTCACAGAAGGTCTGGACCTAGCTAACTCCAGAATTGGCAATAGATCTCCATGGTCAGGCAATCAATGCCTGGAGACTTATTATAAGGTATCAGACCTAAGGCTTCAGAGAGCTCAGCCATACTGAGAGGTCTATCCAGCTGCTCCTTGAACTGACTGACCATGGGAAACCCCTCTCATAAAATCCTGCAGGCATTCAGATTGGTGGGATTTGGAGAAAAGTACATTGAGTAGAATTCTCTAGCTCTGGATCGAATACTCTCTGAATCAGTGATGAGAGACACATTCACAGACAGCAGGCATGCTATCTACTTCCTGGCCCCCCTTCTCTTCTTCAGCCCATAGGAGAAGTGTGAGCCTTGATCCATCTCCCAAAGTATTTGGATACGTGACCTAATACAAGACATTTGGCTCCAATGCTCAACTAGGTCCCAGAAGGTGAGTTTCTTCTCAATGTATAGGCTCTGCAGACCTTGGTCCATGAGCACAGGCAGGTACTTCTCAACATCGATCACTTCTCCCTCAAGCTGCTCGATTCTAGCATCGTGCCTCCTGCTAGTGTCTCTGGCATACTCCTAACAGAAGATTTGGAGACAAACCTTCCCCACATCACATTACTGATTTATTGAGGAAAAGTCTGCATTGTAGCCATCCCAGCAAAACAAAATTTGAGAGCCAACATCACAAAGCTTAGGTCCTCCAGCAATGAGTTATTAAAGTGCCAATAGGTGACTCGGATCAGTGCTGACTCTAGCTCTACCATCACAGTCACAACACTGTTATTCATGAACAGCACCAGTCTAATGGTACTGGACTGGGCTTGTTACATTAGGTGACTAGATATATAGGGCCAGTCAATTCAGGATTGGAACACGACACCCTCTCTCACCCTGAGAAAGGTAAAGGTAGCAGACATCTAAGGGTGGTGTTCTCACCAGACGCCAACCAAGGAGAAGCAACAGACCAACTCTCTCAAGACAGCAGATGAGCCCTGGTATGGCTCCTGGTTGTTTTTATCCAGTTAAAATCACCCTCGAGCATCATAGACTCATTGATCTCCAAGCTGTCAAGATAGTAGTTCTTCAGCAGGATGTCAACCTGTCTATTGGGCCCTGCATGCAGGGTGTACATTTTAAGGAAATGTATGATTAACAAGCAAAATACTTGTAAAATGAAAAAGATTTTTGAGAGGAATAAATTAAACAATAATAATAATACAAACCTGAAGAAAAAATTAACATCCTTAGAATTTTAGAAGTCCATAGAAAAAGGGGAGAATCCAATCACAATGCACAAGAAAATCAGAGCAAAAAAATGAGAAGCAAAAGCACCATGGCCTAAACTATAAAGCGGTTAATCATGACTTACTGAGAAAGGAAGTGAGTTGAGGTTCAAAGAATACATATAGTATCTAATCTATTACCCTAGTATTTAATCAAACAATTACAAGGGTAATGCAGGAAAAAAAAAAAAAGAACTCTCCAAGCTGTAAAAAACTTTAGTCTTCAGAAGAAATATCCTCTCTTTTCTGTGTTTCCTAAGAAACATGAACATACAGACTTTGCAACTCAAACAGTCCTATCCTTAGCCTTGAAAAATATCATTAGTAAGCTGTCCCTATCTAACAAAAACTTTTAAATAAATAAATAAGTTGAAGCACCCAAGTAAAAGAAAAAATATGGGAAATTTAATTAAATCTTAATTGCATTTATGGATAGTATTTTCAAGAATTTCCAATTTATTATTAACAACAACAGAGTCCTTGATGAAAACTTCCTCCCTAATTGCGTTTGCTAAATGCTAGCCTCCACAACTTCCAAATGTTGTTTAGTTTCATCAATCCCTTTTCTTGTGCATTTCAAAATTACCTAAAAATGCTGAAAGATTTTCTGATAGCCCTTCAGTCTGAATAGAAATCGTCTGTTGCATCAAAGAAACCCTGCCATACCGTTTCAAAAGAAAATCTTTCCAGTTTAGGAAAACTATCCAGAATAATCAAGGAATGTTCCCTTTGCTTCTGGAGAAGGCTCCCATCTGATGAAAACCACTATTGAGGAAACATCCATAGAAGATGACAGTCTTAGGAACTGACCCGATTCCATTCCCTGTAAAGGTCATGAATATCTCTCTCGAATTCAGTTCTCCACCACCGCTCAAAGATCTTGCTTGCAGAATTGGGAATCAACTGGCTTCCCCCAGAATGTTATCTCATGGAAGAGATTACTGAGCTCATTTAAACATGCCAGTTCTGCTGCAGTAGATGCACCAGAAATCACAGGCACTTTGAGAAGAAACTATTGCTCTGGGATCAAACTGATAAGAGTCTGGGATGGTCAGCCAGCTTCCTTCCACCCCTGGTGACCCACACTACAACTATACTAGAGAAGATGCCATGGTCTCTGGACGAACAAAGGATCAGCCCAGAGGTAGCAGAAGAGGGAGTTGCTGGAAAAACTTGACTATCCCTTTTGCTACTGACCCATTTGATCCAGGTAATGCTGCCAACAGAGAAGCTCCTACTCAGTGCCAACAGCTTCTGCCATCTTTGATTCTGAAATCCCACCTTTTCATTGATATCTCATTGTAACTTACATTCAGGTACAGTAGGTATTTTCCCTGTCCCCAGAGGGCTTACAATTTAAGGGCCCAAATTACTAAGCATTTTTCTCATAGACACAAAATGGGAGAAATCCTTTCGGGAAAAAAAAGGCCCCTAAGTTTGTAACTAAGGTAATGGAGACCAAAGTGACTTCCTACGGTCATAAGAAGCTGCAAGGGGATTAGAGCCTAGCTTTCCTGGTTCTAAGAGTAGCCTAGCGGTTAAAGCAACAGGCTTTCCCCTACCTACCATACCAAATTCAAAATCTGGTAGATTTCTGATAGAATTAGAGATTTAGCATAAGCTGTTTTGTTTCAAAATGTTTTCACTTTTGATGGAGATTTTTATTTACAGGTCAAAGGTATAGCTATGGATACCATGATGGCCTGATGTGTCTAATTTGTACATGGCTTAGTTTGAAGATCACTTTTTCTAACCGTCTCTTTTCTTCAATATGTATCATTATGAAAACAATTTACAGACAATATTTTTCTGATTTTGATGGTAACCACATCTCAATGTTATATCATTTTTAATTACCTAAACACACGAGACTTAATTCTCAGGTTCACTTATCAGATGGATAAAAAACTTAACTCCATTCTTAGATATTTGAAGTCCTATGCAGGCTGTACTATAACTCTCTATATATCACAAGCTGATGGATTGTAACAATTTATTACATAATGATAGCTATCATCAGACATAACTGAAGAAAGCATTACCTTATCCTCAATTTTTGAGATTGCATTGATTTTGCTCCTCTGTATTGCAAATTAAATCTATAGCAACTCATAGGATGAATACATTAAAGAGAGAGTATATCCAACAAGCTAACAGTTCCTTGTATGCAGACCACATGCACTTTCTACAATAGAAATAATGTCCAAAGAAGTTTAATAGAATGCCACGTGCACTATTACTTTCAGGGAATGATAGTGCTTCCTGTTGCGGTATGCCATTTCTCTACCATGTGGAGAAATGAGAGCAACATGGGTACAATCAATTGCACCCATTACATTTGGCATGCCAGCAATGCTGAAGAATGCATGCTTCATCTCCTGCTATGCCATACACTGCTGTGGGTACTTTATGTACTGCTTGACCCATTTCATCATGGCCCTCAATACCTGACTGAAATGCCTGGAAAATGTGGACTGCTCCATGCCAACCACCACAAGCATTTTGTTGTGAAATGAGCCAGTAGCCAGAAAATGAAGGGCTCCAAGAAGCTTAACCAGGTCCAGAATGGTACGTTCATGATCAATCAGAAGATCTATGTCCTGAGGGAGACCAAGATGGCCACCGAGTGAGCAGCAGGGAGAAATCTTTTTTTTTTTTTTTAATTTATATTTTATTGCATTTTACAAATTATCATGACTTACACCATCACATTACATTTCGGATATCTAATGTTATTAGAATTAATGCACAAACAAAAACATTTTGATATCACTATCAATGAAAAATACATTAACTTTTAGACATCCTAATCACCATGAAATTAACAGAAATCCAACCATTCCATACGGAGCTTAGTTTAAGACAGACATTTTTTTTAAATAAATTGAAAGTGTATGCTTCACATTTCTTAAATGATAACTTTCTTAATCACCTTTATTCCCTAGCATCTTCTTTGCTTCCAAGAATGTTTTCAAACCCTCTGGCTCGAAATACATGTATCTAGCATTTTCATACCTAACTAAGCACTTACATGGATATCTGACCACTAATTGAGCTCCTACTTGTTCAGCAAGAGCTTTCATTTCTAGAAACTGCTTACGTCTTATCTGAGTCGCTCTTGTGATATCTGGAAAAATCCAGATTTGATAATCTTGGAATTTTACTGTTCTATTTCTAAGGAACAATCGTAATATATTGTCCCTATCAGAGGGGAATACAAATTTAACAAAAACCGTTCCTTTTTTCTCTATTACGTCTTCAGTAGAAGATTCTAACATTTAAGATATGTCTAAGGTTGGTGCCTGCTCTTCTAAAAGATTATTTTATAAAATATATCTTAGAAATAGGAGGATGAGCCTCTATTGGGATTTTTAACATATCAGACATATATTACTTAAACTGGTCTTGCAGTAAAGAAAACCTAGTTAAGGGAAAATGTATAACCCTTAAATTTAAGTACCTTGCCTCATTTTCTAATTTCTCCAAATTTCTAATTTGCATCTTTTCCCCTGTATCAAATTCACTTGTATTTTTTGCACTTCAGACAGCTTTTGTTCAATATCTAGCAATTTTTTATTTTGTTTTTCTACCTTCTCTTCATTATTCAAGACACAATGATTCATCTGCAATGTAATAGTGGATAGATTACATATAGCCTTTTCAAGAGTGACTATTGCTGTCCAAACAGAGTCCAGCATTATTATTGAGGGTTTCTCTATTTTCTTCATAGGGGATAAGGTGGTTAATCCTGATACCCCAGTATCCAACTCACTCACGAGTGCCTTGGGGTACCCTTCCATTTCTCCCTTCAAGGATGGAACTTCCCCCATTACTGGGGACAAATTAGAAGTTTCTTCCAATGATCCAGTTGGGGTAACCACAGTAGATGGATTAACTTGTGGCTTATCTTGAGAGGGAGGAGATGGGGTTGTTGGAGCTCCCAGACTTAGCTATATCGGCGAAGCAAGCAAATCTAACCCAGGCTCTTCTGGGTGATTTGTAGCGCATCTCTTGGGAGGTATTTCAGAAGCAGTTCTGAAAATTTTCTCAATTCTCTCTTGGGTTGGGGATACTGGGGATGCCATAGCTGCCATCTCCCTCAGTCTCCCTTTCCTCTTTGTATGAGGCATTAATTACCAGATTACAACTTCTATTGAGAATTTTTCAACACTTTCTCTGATGTCATTAGTTGGATACTGCTTCAAGATGGAGGAGAGGAGATATGTTCCAATATTTAACTTATTTAACTTATTTACTTACTTGAGGAGTGGGAGAGTCAGACAAAGCCGCGCGCGCGCCAAAGTCGACTGCACGCCTAGGGTGGCCGATTTTGTAGGCCCCGGTTGATGACGTCAGAATAAGGAAATAGTCAATCCCGGCTGGGCAATAATCAAATCTCACCCTCACTGGCTCAGAAAGCAAAGTACAAGGTAATGTATTACAGTTCTGTCATCTCAGATTCACCCACGGGCTACTTCTCCCTCTGTCTCCTCGTATGCAGCCGTGGGCGGGCCGATTTTGTAGGCCCCGGTTGATGATGTCAGAATAAGGAAATAGTCAATCCCGGCTGGGCAATAATCAAATCTCACCCTCACCGGCTCAGAAAGCAAAGTACAAGGTAATGTATCACAGTTCTGTTGTCTCAGATTCACCCACGGGCTGCTGCTTCCTCCGTCTCCTCCAGCAGGGAGAAATCTGTCTCTCTCAGATTTGTTTTTTTTCTTCTGGAAAAAATGTGTAGGATCTCAACTAATATGCCTCATACAAAATGTAAGGCGAAATTTAAAGAATTGCTTCAGTCTACCGCTTCTTTCGACCTGAAACAACAGAGGATTGAATGCTTTATCACATCTATGCTGGAACTGGGTATTGAGGTTACCATGGGAGTAGGCGTGGAGCAAATGCCAACCCTACAGGCCGACGAGATTTCATTGAGTCCCAGAGCGCCAAGAACGCCAACCCCCCTCTGCGGAGTACCTGCGGTATGTTTGGAATCCTTAATGTCCACTTCCTTGAAAAATAGGGAAAGGGCTAATTCTTTAGTTACAGGCTAGATGCTGCTTTATGATTCCGAGCCTGCGGTAGCTTCCGCGGGGCAGGATACTTCAAATATTTCTATGGAGACCCAAGCGGCTACATTGAAGGCGATTCAATCGGGGATATTTGGCACAAATATTCTGCAGAGTGAAGGAGGTGAAGTTGCAGTAACCCCAAGTATGCAATTTAAATTAAAAAAGCCTGCAATAATAACATTGGATAGTGTTTGGGAAGTTCTGAGTTCATCAGAGACTGCTATTTCTTCTATTGCTCGAATTAAATCAGATACAAACCAATGTGTATTGGCTATGGAAGGATTGGTTACCTCGCAAGATTTAAAGATTAAAGCTTTGGAAACTAAATTTTCCTCATGTGAAAAGATTCGGCAAGGTTTGGTGCATTCTGAGATTATCTATTCGAAGAAAACTGAGAATATAGAGAATTCTTTAAGAAGTTTGAACTTAAGGGTTCTCAACTTCCCGGTACTTAAATCTATATCACCAATGGACTTCTTCAAAAGCTATATTCTGAATATTCTTAAGGTTCCATCTAATGCAATGCCCCTTATAACGAGGGCCTATTATCTACCTTGAGAGGAGCCGGAACCATCAGGAGCAGTGTCTCAAGATCAACGTTCTATGGATATTACAGATATATTGGAACTCTCTCAAGAGAAGGAGATTACTCAAAGGGGAACTATGTTAATTTCCTTTGCTTTTATGAGTGAAAGGAATACTGTTCTAAGGCTCTTCCTACGAATTAGGAACCTTACTTTTCATGGAAAACAGGTTTGGATTTATCCAGATGTGACAAGAGCAACACAAGAACGACGAAAGAAGTTTTTGTCCATGAGAACTGAGGTTCTTGCTCGTGGGGGGGCAATATTTGCTATGTTACCCATGTAAATGCTTTGTGAAACATTCAGGTCTTAATTAGGTATTCTTTGAACCATCACAGCTTAGGGCTTTTCTGGATACTCACTCCTAAAGATCACTTATGTAGTCTTGGCGGTAAAGATGTAACGTAGGCTTGCTCTCATTTTTCTTTTTATGATAATTCATTGGACGTTTTGCTCCAACATTCTTGGTCTCCCCAAATTTCTTTAACTTTTGAGGAATGTCAATAATAGTTTATTTTTTGATTATTACGTGAAATTGCTTAAAATTCTATTTCTGTGATGTTCCTATTACTGGTACAAGGTATCTTGAGTTTATTGTAAATTCAATTAAAAAAAAAAGATCTATGTCCTTTCTGCTGTCTTCATAATGACAGAGGATAGCCCTGGAGCTCATCTTGTAGGTACAAACCACATCAGTTTCTAGCATCCCCAGCAGCATTTTACTAAGATAAATTATCCATTCCCCGGGTGCCCTTCTGTGGACAACTTGTGCTGGGGACCACCTGCTCCTCTCGGGCCCACCTCTCTTCCTCGGCGAGAAACTGCCTTCTCTCCACCTGTTCACTCACTGACCTCTCTCTCCTGCAATGCTGTAAGGAATCTGCCTCTAACATTCTTCTGCTGACCCACAAAATGTACCAGAGTGTCAGGAAAAAATGCACGCAATCCATAATTACACCAGAGCTTAATGGACACACAACCACAACAGTGCCAGCAAAAGAGTAAAATGGTTACCAGAGTCTGTGCTTTCTGTAACTCCGCCTCAACCCAGGCACTAAAAAAACCTGCTTTAAAGAACCATCACACTAACCTAACTTTTCTCCCTGTTAGCGTGACTCCTTACTTTGCCTGTGAATAACTAATTGCTTCCTTTTCATGCCATTTGCTTGCACTCGCGCTAAACAAGCCGTGGGTTTTCAAACCAGTTTATGCATGCATTTTTTCTGCACTGAACATGTCATTACATATGTGTAAGGCTAGCGCAGGAAAACCACATACATAAATGCATGCAAAAACCGGCGGCAGTTTCAGTGCAGCTTATTACGTCAGCCCGAGAATGTTTTATTTGTCTTCTCTTATCTAGGTTATATGCTCCATGGAGCCAGAACTCGCATGCGCCTATACGGCAATAGGTAGGCTTTATAGTGCTATATAAATTAACTATTATAACATAATATTAATTTAGCAGAATAGAAGCCTAACAGCTTATTTGACTAACAATAGTGGAATCAAAACCAGAATCTAGTAAGTTGTAAACCAAGGACAAGCAAAAACATTGAAGTAGAAAGCAAGGTGAGACAGTCCCTATGAAAGAGACATCTCTTGGCAGCTTTGCTGTTCATCAGCTGTGGACCCAGGGCAGTCACAAGTTGAATCAGAGAGCATGCTGGGGCACTGTGAATGCTCGGAATAGTAAATGGGAGCCTTCCATATTTACACCTGCCCTTATGAATGATGTTTTCTAGGGATGTGAATCGTTTTTGAACGATTAAAATTATCGTCAGATAATTTTAAAATCGTTCTAAATCGTTAGAGTGCATGATACAATACAAATGCCCCCGATTTATCGTCAGGGGCATTTGTATTGTATCGTTAAATAGGGCACGGGAATTATTTGGGGGAGGACAGGAAAACCGGCACACCAAAACAACCCCTAAACCCACCCCGACCCTTTAAAACCAATTCCTTACCCTCCCCCACCCTCCCGAACCCCCCCAAAATGTTAAGTTACCTGGTGGTCCAGTGGGGGGGGGGGGGGAGTCCCGGTGCGATCTCCTGCTCTCGGGCCATCGGCGCCATTTTGGCTGCCACTAATTAAAATGGCGCCGATGGCCCGATAAAAAAAAAACCCACCCGACCCTTTAAATCGACCCCCCTTAGCCTCCCCCACCCTCCCGACCCCTATTATACTATACTCTATAATAGGGGCTGATGAGTAAAGATGGCGCCGGCCATCCAGTGCTCCTACCATGTGACAGGGGCCGGCCAATGGCACGGATACCCTGTCACATGGTAAGGGCAAAGGGGCAGAACAGCTGATGCCTGGGAACGGGAAATCTTTCCCCAAGGCCCCCCTGGATCTCTTCCCGAGGCCCCCTGAGGCCCCCCTGGACCACTAGGTAATTTTAAAAGGTTTTGGGGGGGTCAGGAGGGTCGGGTCGATTTAAAGGGTCGGGTGGGTTTTTTTTTTTAGCGGCGCGGGCCTCCCTAAAAAAAAAATTAGCGATGTGAATTGGAATTGATTCCAATTCACATATCTTAATGATCAGATTTCCCCCCCCCCCCCAGCCGAATCTGATCGTTAAGACGATCTGGCACACGATTCACATCTCTAATGTTTTCTGCTTTATATCAATTCTGAAATTTAAGTTTCACAAAAAGTCTTTTCCCCCCATCAGTTGTAACTATGGGAAAAAAAAATCTTTATTAAAGGCCCAAGGCACTAAAGGATAAATTGGCCTTTGACTGCGTTATTTGTAAGATGATAAAATGTTCCATTACTACTTAAAGCTGATCCGATATTTACTTTAGAGGGACTTGCACAAAACGTGCTAGAACCCTTCATAAGTATCTAATCCCTGTGTTGTTCTTGTTCATTTCATCTTCTGAACGGCAGGTGCAAATTAATAACAGCTCCAGTCTCTTTAACATTGTCTAAACCTGACAAGTGCAGGCTCTGTAAATAGAACAATTTCCATTCTATCAATATACAAGATAAACACAGGTGTCAAAGTATGTTCCTGTTTCAAAAACGTTAGTTGTCGCCTCACTTTCCTGGTTTCCTGGTGATATTGGCCCAGCTAAAAAAATCTGTCAGAATGCTGGTCCCACGCTTAACATAAATATGCACGTATCGCTGTTTAACTTTAGGTTGTTGTGCTATATTAGAAGTGTGAACTGTGCAAGTTATATATATATATATATATATATATATATATATATATATATATATATATGCTGTGGAGTGGATTGCTACTAAAACAATCTTAGTTTTGGATGTCTCTCTCTCTGCTTCAGAAAATGCATGTCTACGGCTCGTATATTGTCACATCTGTAAATGCAGGTGGTAGCCCAGAAGAGGAGCCATTGGAAAGCTGCCCGGGCATGCCTTGTGAGAGCAGCGTGTTCAAGAGCCGCAGGAATGCATGCGCTTTAAAGGCTCGGCGTGCGCCAAAGCTGGTGCACGCAGTACGGATTTTTAAAGATGCGCGAGGACACACACAAAAAATTTAGGGGGGGGGGGGGTAATGGGGCAGGATGAGGACATGTCCTGGGTGGAAAGCGGGCACGCCCGGATTTTAGCATTAAAACAGCGCATGACTATTTTCGCTCACAAGCAAGAGCTGGGGGTCCCTATCCACGTATCTTTACTTCTGCTACAGATGTCGTGTAAGTAGTATAACAAAAAAACCCCCCAAAACCGAGGCTTAGTTAGCGAGGATTGAAGGGTTGGGGGCTAAAAGGCAGGCAGGTTAGTTAGGGGGGGTGGGGGGGGGGCTAGGAACTCTGATTTATTTACTAATTTATATACCACAAATCAAAATTACTAAGCAGTTCACAAGAAACATTCATAAAAACATAAATACAACATAAACAAAACACATTTAAAAATAAAAAATCCTTATCTCTAAATGATTACATTCATAGTCATGTACATCATTATCAGTACTGGCCCTTTGTTCTTAGACCTCAGTGCACATTATAAAATCTGCTCCCTGCTGCGTTCACATTAATTAAGCATGAGCTTGAGAAAACAAAGGTTTTTAAGTTTCCTAAATTTTATGAGAGAAGACTCTTCCTTTGGACTTGAGAGTTCTACAAAACAAGGCCCTGGGCGTAAAGTCCCTCCCAAAATTCATCAAGACGAACAATCCTAGGAGAAGGAACATTCAAAAGCATTTGGCTAGAGGATCTTAAGGCTCATTATGGACAGTATAATTTGAGGGCCGCATTAAAACTCGAGGGAACAATACCATGCAAACCTTTAAAAAATAGCATCAGTATTGTTACGCGCCCCGCCCGTGGCCGTCCCCCGCGCGGGCCTGCTCACCTTCATGGTTCCACAGCGGGTCCCGGGACGACCTCCCTCGCAGTAGTTGCCAGCCCTGCCAGGCCCTGGTGTCCCGTGGCGGCGGTCGCCGGGCCTTCCACTCTGCGCCAGGCCTCACACAGAGGCTCGCCATCCTCTGCCATGTTAGCCACGCCCCTACATGCGCGTGGACCGCCTGGACTCATGTAGGGCCAAGGGCAGGTCCTAGCTCCGCGGCGCGCCCTGATTGATCCCTCGATATAAGGAAGTTCCTGTCTCTGCTTCCTTGCCTTGGCAATCAGGTCGGTTTGTTCTAAGATTGCCTCTGCGCTTGTTCCTGTTCCTGCTTGTTCCTAGTCTTGTTCCAGGATCCTTCTGTTCCAGTTCTGTTCCTGACTTGTTCCTGCATCCTAGTTCCTGTGTCCATCTGTCTGTCTACCCAGATAGTACCCTCAGACTGTCTTACTGGTACTGACCTCAGCTTGTTCCTGACCTGCCTGCCTGCCTGCCGCCGGCCTCAAGACCTCAGCCTGCCTTTGACCTCATCTGACCTCCGGTACCTGACCCCTGCTTTGCTGACCATTCCTCGGACTGACCTCTTTATCTTGATCTTTGCCTGCCTGACCTCGTCTCCAGATTCTGGCTCTGTTCCTCACCTTGTCATCACCAACTCTGTTCTGGTTCTCCTTGCTCCAACCAGCCTCCACCTTTGAACCCGATCGTGCTCTCCCTGTCTCCGTGGGCACGCCGGACGTTCATTCTCTCAGGAGACCCTGTGAGGCCCACCTAAGTCCAAGCTGCCCGGGTCCCTATGGGCTCCTCCCGGGGGGAGCTCGGGCTTCCAGTGGTGAAGCTCTTGACAGCCTTTGTCTCCTCCAGTACTCCGCCCCCTGGGGGCAGTTACCTCCTGTTCCCTTTCAGGAGATGTTCCATCTCTGCCTCAAGACAAGGGTCCACCCCCTAGTGCAACAAGTATCTTAAAAGAGATCCTCCATTTAAAAGGGAGCCAATGTAAACTTTTCAAAATAGGTGAGATAGTCTTTATCTCGGTGAACTGGGAACAGACTGGGGAAACTGGTAATTGTGTCGACACGTGTATGTAATAAGATCACCCCAGCTTACATGGTAGAATCAGCATTTGCATGCACATGTACGTGCCCATATAAAATTGTGCGTGCATGTACGTGCGTATTGCCGATTTTATACCATGTGCGCATGTGTTATAAAATGCCCTCGCCCATTTGTGAGAGATGGCATACGCATGTATACATATGCCTACGCAGCTGTTTGAAAGTTACTGTTTATAATGATCTGCTGGAATTTTGCACAAAATAAATGAAATTACTTTAGCCTGCTTCAATTGCCGTGTCAGACACTGTCAGATACAAATTAAAAAAAAAAATCCCACCAGCAACCCAGAAACATTTTTATTTTTGCACTGGAGAAATCATTACACAGGGGACTTTGTTTGCCTTTGAAGAAATGAGTTTGTGCATAAAATGTGAAGACTCATTTGATAATAAAGAAGAGCTTTTATTTTAATAAATTCTGCTAAATAATAGATATGTTCAGCCTGGTTTGGATTTTTGTTTCATTTGTTTCATTCAGTTTGAATCTGAAACTCATTTGTTTCATCCTGGTCATTCACTTCATTTGTTTCCATTAAAGTCAACAGGGACGAAATGCATCCTAGTTTTGGCTTTCCCTTTGGGATTCCCCATCTATGTTTTATGAAACTTGTTGCCGAGCATCGGTGGCAGAGGTAACAGCATCACAAGCATGAAAACCCCACGGTACCGAAAGAGGGGGCAAAGCAGCACAAATAGCGAGATGAATACCCCAAAGCTCCGAAAGAGGAGCAAAAGTCACCTAAAGGCATAGAGTGGGCAAGTACAGAGGCATCACATCCTAAGGCAGGGGTGGGCAAGTCCGGTCCTCGAGGGCTGCAAACCAGTCGGGTTTTCAGGATACCCCTAATGAATATGCATGAAATAGATTTGCATACAACTGAGGCAGTGGGTATGCAGGTCTCTCTCATGCATATTCATTAAGGATATCCTGAAAACCCGACTGGTTTGCAACCCTCGAGGACCTTAATTGCCCACCCCTGCCCTAAGGCATGCTTCTTGGCTGCGTAGCAGGGAAGGTAACCGTAAAACACCTGCGCATGCCCATATATGCATGTATATGGCCGCACATAGATCTACTCCAATATGTCAGAACCCATGCATATCATATATGTCACGTTATAATATACACGTAAATCTACCCAGCAACATTTGCACACATGTAAAAGATACATGTGAAGAGATATCCAAGATAGCTGGACAAGTTTTAACTTATCCGGCTTTGTTGCTACTTAGCCAGAGAAATCTTAAAAGCTCTACTTTTCCTGCTCAGGAACACTTATCCGGCTAACTGCTGTACATGTGTATCTTTGCTTTCTAGTTTAAAAATATATGCATGAAGCTTTTATGGGCTTACTTTAAATAGCACTTACCCCCCCCCCCCCCCCCACTTCTTAAAATTTGTGACATGCCCACGAGAAGGAAATTACCAGTTTCACCAATTAGTTCACCAGTTAGCCCAGTCCATGTGCAGGTCATCAAGACCCTTCTGGTTCTTCAGCCTGAACTATCCCCAGTTCTCTCAGACCCCCCACCCACTTAGCACATAAAGATGGTTAATATCACTTATATCAAACAATATACCCGTATCATGTTTTCACAACAATTTTATTACTCAATTTTTTTAAAACAACCAAACAGAAAAACATAATTTATATAGCTTATACAATACATCTCAACCATTCATTCCCACACTCATACCAAATAATATCAACATTAACTGACATAACATATTGCACAATTTTAAAATACAAACATATTGCCACAAAATCCCAATATTGCACTTAAAGGTACAGTTACTACACTTATGCTTCCCCTAGATGTTATTCTGCTATTTTTTCACACATTTAGGAAACTTAATTAATAAATTGGTACTCCCTTAGCTATCATTAATTATTCATTGGAGATATTGATTTTTATACATATTTTTATTTCCAATATTGTTTCTTCTCTTCATATGTCCCGACAAGAAGCTCTTGTTTCACCCGTAGGGGTGAAACAAGAGCTTCTTGTCAGGACATCACAACCCATCGGAAAATTACAACCCATCAGGGGTTGTAATTTTCCACTATCCTATGTAGGGGAACTCCATCTAAACTCATTCCAAAAAGGAATACAAAGAAAACTACATTGCTAAATAATAAATTCATTAAACTTCAACAGCATATTATCCCAAAAACATCTCATTATATAGAAGAATGTCCCATATTCATCAACTCAAATCTCCTTGTTAAATAACAACTTCTTTATATTCTTCCATTCAAAGAAACTTTATACATTTATCTATATTGTAAATCCAGCCTCAACAACAACACCCTATAACCACTAATTACCCCGTGAAATCTCCAAAAACACTCACCTTAAAGAATTGTACTATGGTGTTAGGCCCACTTCAAAAACTTTCCTACCACAGACTTCGGACCAATTTCCATGAACACTGTTGGGCTCCAGTTATGAATGGCAAGGATGCAGACCAAGCCAACAGCTTTGAAGCTTCTAATAGGGATGTGCAGAGCAAAATTTTATGTTCATATTTCTTATGTCCGAAAGTGGGTCCCACTTGCGGCCAATATGGACATAAAAAAAATCTAATGAGTTGGGTATATGTACATATGTCACCCATTAAAGTCAATGGGGGAAGGATTTCCAGCCTATTTTTGGCTGCAGAATTGTGGTTTTCTTATCAATTGGCCCAGGAGAGAGTTCCCTTTCCTTTGTGCAGGGAAGTACTCCCTGGAAAGGGTCCACCCCTAGAGTTGTGTGTACCCGGTGTTTACATTGGCGTCCAGTGAATATCGTTGGCGTCTAGTGAATTCCGTTGGCGTCTAGTGAATTCAGATGGTACTTACGCACTTCAGCAGATGACAAAGGAATTGGAGGATCTCTCAGAAATAAGAATACGTGTGGGAATACAAGGTCTGGATGAACAGGCAGGCACAGCAATGGAGTTAAAACAGCAGTAGGAACACAAGGCCTGGATGAACAGGCACTTCATTCGAGGACAGAGGTCAATCCCAGCTAGGGACACAAGGCCTGCATGAACAGGCACAGGAACTAGGTTAAAACACTGGTAGCTCGCCAGCATCTTTCTGATGCATGCTAGAATATTGGCAGCGGTATGGGCATGGTCCGTCAGGTGGGTGTGCAGTAAAGCCCACCTCCACCCTCATGCTTGTTCAGGGAAGGACTCCCTGGAACGGGTCCACCCCTAGAGTTGTGTGTACCCGGTGTTTACATTGGCGTCCAGTGAATATCGTTGGCGCCTAGTGAATTCCGTTGGCGTCTAGTGAATTCAGACTGTACTTACGCACTTCAGCTGATGACAAACGAATTGGAGCCTAGGATCTCTCACAAATAAGAATACGTGTGGGAACACAAGGCCTGGATGAACAGGTACATCATTCGAGGACAGAGGTCAATTCCAGCTAGGGACACAAGGCCTGCATGAACAGGCACAGCAACCAGGTTAAAACACTTGTGGGAACACAAGGCCTGGATGAACAGGCACAGCCACTGAGTTAAAACACCTGTGGGAACACAAGGCCTGGATGAACAGGCACCGCCACTGAGTTAAAACACCTGTGGGAACACAAGGCCCGGAAGAATGGGTACAGCAACTGAGTTAAAACACCTGTGGGAACACAAGGCCGGGATGAAGAGGCGCAGCAGTCGAGCACAGAGGTCGATCCCAGCTAGGGACACAAGGCCTGGATGAAGAGGCACATCATTCGAGGACAGAGTTCAATCACAGCTAGGGACACAAGCCGCGGAGGAAAAGACACTAACCAGGATCCTCCAAGCCCTCATTTTCTCCAAATTAGACTACTGCAACTCTACATTTCTTGGACTCCCTTCCTCATACACAAAACCACTCCAAATGGTTCAAAACGCAGCAGCCCGTCTACTAACAAACACTAGGAAAAGAGACCACATTTCCCCAGTCCTAAAAGACCTCCACTGGTTACCAATTCAGTTCAGAGTCATTTACAAATCCATCACCTTGATATACAAAATCTTTCACCAACACACCATAATCGACCTACAAATTCCTCTCCGTTTATACAAATGCACAAGACCGACCAGGGAAGCCTACAGAGGATGCCTCCTTGTTCCACCCTCCAAAACCACTTATCACAGCACCTTTAGAGATTGAGCCCTTTCCACAGCAGGTCCACCGTTATGGAACTCCATCCCCCCAGATCTCAGAAATGAACCTTGCCTCCTAACCTTTCGGAAAAGACTCAAGACATGGCTTTTCAGGCAAGCCTTCCCGAACTGCACCTAACACACACCATCAATAAATTCTCAGCTCAGAAGCTGTATATATTGGACGCCATATTTGTAATGTACTCTTGTATATTTTTATATTCTACACATGTATATAATTAACCTCCTCTATCCCTCTTTATTTCTTACACTCCCAGTTCATAGCCCCAGTTAATTGTAACTGCATCTCTTCACCACGTGTATTTATGTTATAGGTTGTTTTCTTTGCACCCCTGTTTTCTGTAAAGCGACATCATGTGAACGATTTCATGAATGCCGGTATAAAAAAACCTTAAATAAATAAAATAAATAAGTAAGTACCGCAAGGGAAAGTTGAAAACAACTTTGAAGAGGGAGTTCAAGAGGGCGTGAAATTGTAAAGAGGTAAATGGGTGGGGTCCGTGCAGTCCGCCCGCAGGATTCAACCCGGCGGGTTCGGTCGGACCGGGGTTTCGGCGGATCCCCCACCCCTACCCCTTTCGCGGGGGGTGGGGGAGGGGCGGGGAACGCCTCCCGGACGGCCCCGGCCCCCGCAGGGCGCATTTCCTCTGCGGCGGTGCGCCGCGACCGGCTACGGTTCGGCTGGGAAGGCCCAGGGGGGGCAGGTGGCCCGCTGCTCCAGCGGCGCGTGTTATAGCCCCCCCTCCCGGCGTTTCCTCCTTCCCCTTTGGCAACTGTTAACTTGTCTTAACCTCATTCACTACATCTATGCAGACGATGTTCAGATTCTTATTCCCATAACAGAATCTATTAACAAACTTGGCTATTCTTACAAGCCTTCCCTGATCCTTCAAACTTTCACTAGATAAGTAAAGCTACTCAGCTTTCAATATGGAACTTCGCCCCTCCAATATTCTCCTCATTTAGCTACCCTACTTATGCACTTCAGAAAATGACAAAGGAATTGGAAGATCTCTCAGAAATAATAATACGTGTGGGAACACAAGGTCTGGATGAACAGGCAGGCACAGCAATGGACTTAAACACCAGTAGGAACACTAGGCCTGGATGAAGAGGCACATCATTCTAGGACAGAGGTCAATCCCACCTATGGACACAAGCCGCGGAGGAAAAGAAACTAACCAGGATTCCCTCCGTAACGGCGAGTGAAGAGGGAAGAGCCCAGCGCCGAATCCCCGCTCGTCCGGCGAGCGCGGGAAATGTGGCGTACGGAAGATCGCCTCTCTGGCGCCGCTCGGGGCCCCAAGTCCTTCTCATCAAGCCTCAGCCCGCGGACGGTGTTAGGCCGGTAGCGGCCCCCGGCGCTCCGGGACCGGGTTTTCTCGTAGTCTGTTTGTTTGGGAATGCAGGCCAAAGTGGGTGGTAAACTCCATCTAAGGTTAAATACCATTTCCGGCGCGTGTTATTGCCCCCCCCCCCCCCCCCCCCCGGCAGCAGCTTCGCCGTTTCCCCCGCCGTTTCCTCCTTCCCCTTTGCCAACTGTTAAGTAGTCAACCTCATTCACTACATCTATGCAGACGATGTTCAGATTCTTATTCCCATAACAGAATCTATTAACAAAGCCATCGCACTTTGGAACAACAGCTTACAAGCCATCACTAATCTCCTCAACAGTCAAAGCATGAGATCTTATTAAGAAACTGACATTATCCTCAACAAATTCTTACTCCTAGCAAAACCTATACCAAGTAAGTACACAGGGGTCTGTATTTTCATACCCCATTGCTTGCTGTTTGAATACCGCTCTTGCCGTACCGACCCGCAGGGTCCACCTAGGGACACAAGCTGTGGAGGAAAAGAAACTAACCAGGATTCCCTCAGTAACGGCGAGTGAAGAGGGAAGAGCCCAGCGCCGAATCCCCGCCTGTCCGGCGGGCGCGGGAAATGTGGCATACGGAAGACCAGCTCCCCAGCGCCGCTCGGGGGCCCAAGTCCTTCTGATGGAGGATCAGCCGGCGGACGGTGTTAGGCCGGTAGTGGCCCCCCAATAAAACCACCAAAGACTGCTTCTATAAACTGCAAGTTTAAAAAAGGATAAGACCACTCTTCCACGCCAAAACACTTCAGAACCATCCTCCAAGCCCTCATTTTCTACTACTGCAACTCTACATTACTTGGACTCCCTTCCTCATACACGAAACCACTCCAAATGGTTGAAAACGCAGCAGCCCGTCTACTAACAAACACTAGGAAAGGAGGCCACATTTCCCCAGTCCTAAAAGACCTCCACTGGTTACCAATTCAGTTCAGAGTCATTTACAAATCCATCACCTTGATATAAAAAATCATTCACCAACACACCATTATCGACCTACAAATTCCTCTCCGTTTATTCAAATGCACAAGACCGACCAGGGAAGCCTACAGCGGATGCAATGCCGGTATAAAAAAATAAAGTAAATATATAAAATCAATAAGTACGTAAGGGAAAGTTGAAAACAACTTTCAAGAGCGAGTTCAAAAGGGCGGGAAACCGTTAAGAGTTAAACGGGTGAGGTGCGTGCAGTCCGCGGCCCCGGCCCCGTCCAGGAATAAAAAAATAAAGTAAATATATAAAATCAATAAGTACGTAAGGGAAAGTTGAAAACAACTTTCAAGAGCGAGTTCAAAAGGGCGGGAAAACCGTTAAGAGGTAAACGGGTGGGGTGCGTGCAGTCCGCCTGGAGGATTCAACCCGGCGGCGGGTTCGGTGGGACCGGGGGTGGTTTCGGCGCACCCCCCACCCCTTTCGCGGGGGGGCGGGGAACGCCTCCCGGACGGCCCCGGCCCCGTCCAGGAATAAAAAAAATTAAGTAAATATATAAAATCAATAAGTACGTAAGGGAAAGTTGAAAACAACTTTCAAGAGCGAGTTCAAAAGGGCGGGAAACCGTTAAGAGTTAAACGGGTGAGGTGCGTGCAGTCCGCGGCCCCGGCCCCGTCCAGGAATAAAAAAATAAAGTAAATATATAAAATCAATAAGTACGTAAGGGAAAGTTGAAAACAACTTTCAAGAGCGAGTTCAAAAGGGCGGGAAACCGTTAAGAGTTAAACGGGTGAGGTGCGTGCAGTCCGCGGCCCCGGCCCCGTCCAGGAATAAAAAAATAAAGTAAATATATAAAATCAATAAGTACGTAAGGGAAAGTTGAAAACAACTTTCAAGAGCGAGTTCAAAAGGGCGGGAAACCGTTAAGAGTTAAACGGGTGAGGTGCGTGCAGTCCACCTGGAGGATTGAACCCGGCGGGTTCGGTGGGACCGGGGGTGGTTTCGGCGCATCCCCCACCCCTTTCGCGGGGGGGCGGGGAACGCCTCCCGGACGGCCCCGGCCCCGTCCAGGAATAAAAAAAATAAAGTAAAGCAGTAAAATCAATAAGTACGTAAGGGAAAGTTGAAAACAACTTTCAAGAGCGAGTTCAAAAGGGCGGGAAACCGTTAAGAGGTAAACGGGTGGGGTGCGTGCAGTCCGCCTGGAGGATTCAACCCGGCGGCGGGTTCGGTGGGACCGGGGGGGCTTTCGGCGCATCCCCCACCCCTTTCGCAGGGGGGCGGGGAATGCCTCCCGGACGGCCGCAGGGCGCATTTCCTCCACGGCGGAGCGCCGCAACCGGCTCCGTGTCGGCTGGGAAGGCCCAGGGGGGGCAGGTGGCCCGCCGCTCCGGCGGCGCGTGTTATAGCCCCCCCTGGCAGCAGCTTTGCCGTTACCCCCCGCCGTTTCCTCCTTCCCCTTTGCCAACTGTTAAGTAGTCTTAACCTCATTCACTACATCTATGCAGACGATGTTCAGATTCTTATTCCCATAACAGAATCTATTAAGAAAGCCATCGCACTTTGGAACAACAGCTTACAAGCCGAAGCCACCACTAATCTCCTGAACAGTCTAAACCTGGTCCTCAATGCCTCTAAAACTAAACTCCTCTTCATTTCCTACAAGCAAGAAAACCTCCCATCTCAGATCCATCACAAACACCTTCTCACCCACAACCATGTGAGAGACCTGGGAGTAATTATAGACAACCGTCTTGACCTAAAGAATATGATCCAAACCACAACTGTAAGATATAATATTATATCTTAATGGGCCTCGACAAAGGAAACTCTTTCCTATTGATCTTGTTAGACCTTTCCGCAGCGTTCGACACGGTCAACCACGCCATCCTCCTAAACCAGCTTTCGTCCATAGGAATCAGCGGCACCGTCCGATCCTGGTTCAAAACGTTTCTCGATAACAGAGGTTACAAAGTTAAACTCCAAAACAAGGAATCCTCAAGATTTGACTCTGTCATAGGAGTCCCTCAAGGTTCTTGATTATCTCCGACCCTATTTAATATCTATCTTCTTCCTCTCTGCCAACTTCTTACCGACCTCAATCTAAAGTACTTCCTTTACGCAGATGATATTGAAATCATCATCCATATCAAAGACACATACTCTAAAACTCTTGACTACTGGGAAACATGCCACCAGAAAATCAAACAAGTAGTAAACAACCTACACCTCATCTTAAACTCATCCAAGACAGAAATCCTACTCATCTCTCCTGAAAACAATATCTCCAACACTACTCTTCCCACCAACCTACCTACCACACAAGTTACAGACTTAGGAGTGATAATAGACAACCGGCTAAACTTCAAGGCACATATCAACAAAACAACCAAAGACTGCTTCTATAAACTCCAGGTTCGGAAGAGGATAAGACCTCTTTTCCATGCTCAAGACTTCAGAACGATCATCCAAGCAGTCATTTTTGCGAAATTAGACTACTGCAGTTCCCTATTGCTAGGTCTGCCCTCATCCTATTCCAAACCACTACAGATGGTTCAAAATTCAGCAGCCCGATTACTAACAGGCGCAAGAAAGAGAGACCACATATCTCCCATTCTGAAAGAGTTACATTGGCTACCCGTCCACTTCCGTATCATCTATAAAGCCATATGTGTCATCTTCAAAACTATTCATCAACGCATCTTATGCACTTTAGCTGATGACAAAGGAATCGGAAAATCTCTCAGAAATAAGAATACGCCTGGGAACACAAGGTCTGGATGAACAGGCACATCATTTGAGGACAGATGTCAATCCCAGCTAGGGACACAAGCAGCGTAGGAAAAGAAACTAACCAGGATTCCCTCAGTAACGGCGAGTGAAGAGGGAAGAGCCCAGCGCCGAATCTCCGCCACTCCGGGTTCGGGGATCTGAACCCGACTCCCTTTCGATCGGCCGAGGACGACGGAGGCCATCGCCCGTCCCTTCCGAACGGCGCTCGCCTATCTGTTAGGACCGGCTGACCCATGTTGAACTGCTGTTCACATGGAACCCTTCTCCACTTCGGCCTTGAAGAAGAATGCTCAGTCTGTTTAAAAGAACAAAATTAACGGACCCACTCAAGGAATATGCTCAGTCTGTTTAAAATAAGAAAATTAACGGACCCACTCTGAAGGTCAATGCTCAGTCTGTTTAAAAGAACAAAATTAACGGACCCACTCAAGGACTATGCTCAGTCTGTTTAAAAGAACACAATTAACGGACCCACTCTGAAGGTCAATGCTCAGTCTGTTTAAAATAGCAATATCAACAGACCCACTCTGAAGGACAATGCTCAGTCTGTTTAAAATAACAAAATGGAACTGCCCAGCTAGGGACACAAGGCCTGGAGGAACAGGCACATCATTGGTGGACAGAGGTCAATCCCGGCTAGGGACACAAGGCCTGGAGGGACAGGCAGGCACAGCAATGGAGTTAAAACACCAGTAGAAACACAATGGCTGGAGGTACAGGCAGGAACAGCAACGGAGTTAAAACACTTGTGGGAACACAAGGCCTGGAGGAACAGGCACATCATTGGTGGACAGAGGTCAATCCCGGCTAGGGACACAAGGCCTGGAGGGACAGGCAGGCACAGCAATGGAGTTAAAACACCAGTAGAAACACAATGGCTGGAGGTACAGGCAGGAACAGCAACGGAGTTAAAACACTTGTGGGAACACAAGGCCTGGAGGAACAGGCACATCATTGGAGGACAGAGGTCAATCCCAGCTAGGGACACAAGTTGCATAGGAAAAGAAACTGACCAGGATTCCCTCAGTAACGGCGAGTGAAGAGGGAAGAGCCCAGCGCCGATTCTCCACCACTCCGGGTTCGTGGATCTGAACCCGACTCCCTTTCGATCGGCCGAGGACGACGGAGGCCATCGCCCGTCCCTTCCGAACGGCGCTCGCCTATCTGTTAGGACCGGCTGACCCATGTTGAACTGCTGTTCACATGGAACCCTTCTCCACTTCGGCCTTGAAGAAGAAAGCTCAGTCTGTTTAAAATAAGAAAATTAACGGACCCACTCTGAAGGTCAATGCTCAGTCTGTTTAAAATAGCAATATCAACAGACCCACTCTGAAGGACAATGCTCAGTCTGTTTAAAATAACAAAATGGAACTGCCCAGCTAGGGACACAAGGCCTGGAGGTACAGGCAGGAACAGCAACGGAGTTAAAACACTTGTGGGAACACTAGGGCTGCACAGTAGATGCCGGTCAGACACAGCGATTCATGTCAAGAACATGTGCTGCAGTGCTTACTGCTTACATTATCTTGAGCATAGGAGGCAATTGGAACTGCTGCAAGGCTCCTTTCAATAGCTTTTATTCATCTTGCCATTCACAAGGAAAATCGGGAAAGCCAAGCACTGGCAGGTTTACTTTCAAAAACACTAGCATTTCCATCAAGACCGGTGAAAGCCTTGAGCGGTGAGGGCTCATGATATCCCCTGTCATTGAAAAAACACGTTCACTGGGCACACTTGTTGGTGGACATGACAGATATCCTTCAGCCACTTTGGCTAGGTGTGGCCAGACAGTGGACTTGTGTGCCCAATATGCCAGCGGATCTGTCTGCGTATTCTCTATCGGCTCTGAGAGATACCGTTTCACTGACAGCTCTGCTGCTGTCTCCTCCTGTGCTTGGGAGGGCTGAGAGTCACTCAATCCAGTTACTTTCTCTCTCGCCTGTTGCACTACTGATGTATCTTTATGGCCAACATGCCTTGGGCGTTCTGACGTTGAGGTGGAGGCACTAGTAATAGTATCTGTCACTGACACAGTCCTTCTCCTGCCAGGGATAGCAGCAGCACAACTCTGTGACGTGCCTGCTGTTTCCACCTGTGCTTCAAGCCTAATCTGTCTCCGCCTATGGTGCTCCTGTTCACGGACCTGTGCTAACAACAGCTCCTTCACAAATGACAGACAATTGGTCTGTAGGGCGATTTTACCTTTCACACGGGGATCACAGACAGAGGCGAGCATGTATGTGCTGTCCTCTGTTAAAGGCCTTAATCTGTCTTTCACCTGCTGCTGCAAAACGTCCACACACTGCAGCACCTCAGCAGTCATTCCCTCTTGCCGTTTAATGCCTTCCAAATGGTCATCCAGGAATTTCACTATAGGGATGATGTCAGCCAAGGTGGAACTTCTGGAACTCAGCTCCTCCGTGACGTCCTTGAAGGGCTGCAGGATTTTTACCAGCTGACTCATGACTAACCAATCGTGATGCCCTAGGGGATTCTGTACACCTATGTCTATTGTACCAGAAAGTTCATGAAGGGGTGTCTGCAGCTCCAATAACCTCTCCAGCATCATAAAGGTGGAATTCCACCGGGTGGGAACGTCTTGAATGAGACGCTTCTCGGGCATATCCAAAGCAGTCTGATTTTCTCGGAGAACCTGCCCCGCCCTGACACTTCTGTGGAAGTGTGCTGCTATGTTCCTGCACTTCTGTATTAACCTACGCAGGTATTCAGTCTCCTTGTCCTTGGACTCCAAGCCCAAACCTGACTTCACTACCAGATGCAGAGTGTGTGCAAAATATCGGATGTTCTTAAACCGCCCATCGCTTATTGCCTTAACCATGTTTGCACCGTTGTCTGTGACAAAAAAGCCTGCCCGCGTTTTACTGTCTCGCTGGTGTACTTTCCAGCTCGCCAGCATCTTTCTGATGCATGCTAGAATATTGGCAGCGGTATGGGCATGGTCCGTCAGGTGGGTGTTCAGTAAAGCCCACCTCCACCCTGATGCTTGTTCAGTAATAGAGCTGCTGGCTGCCCCTGCCTCTGCCATGTCCCACCAGTGTGCTGTCAGAGAGAGGTAAGAGTGTGCAGCATTCATGGCGGTCCAGATATCGCAGGTGAAATGCACTCTTCCGTCTGCCTTACCTAGCAGTGCTTGCACGCGACTGACACAGTGCTTGTACAGGCTGGGGATGACCTTTCTACTAAATGTGGTTCTGGAGGGGACTTTGTAATTTGGAAGTACGACCTTCAAGAAACGTTTGAAACCCACATTCTCAACTAACTGCAGGGGCTGGTCATCAAGGGCAATCATTTCCCCAATGCTCCTGGTTACTACTTTTGCGGCTGCCTGCCTCCTACCCCGGGATAGCGTTACCGCACTCCACCCCATTTCCTCCATGGTGCATTGTCGCTTCTCCCACATGTCAGTGGGTTTCTGGCCTGCCGCCTGACTGCTAGAAGGGTATGAGGGCGTGGGCTGACTCTGCTGCTTTCCTACCACTGCACCCTGGTTGGAAGGGGAAGGGGTCCCCTGACGGAAAATGCTACCATCCCCAGATGGCAGTAATCTTGTTGGGTGTTGCCTCTTAACATGATACTCCATGCCAAAATTTGACAGATGTCCCAGTTGCTTGCCTCTGCTAATATCCCTGGCACAGTAATTACACCGAGCATAACGCGGGTCTTCTGTCACTTTAAAATGTGCCCAGATCGCAGATTTCTTTTGTGATCCTCCTCTCTTTCCCGCCCTGGGGGTGGATGGTGGCACTGGAGTTGAGGTACTACTGGGTGTGGGTGGTGCACCCACTGCACCCGGCGAAGCAATGCCAGCGGGGGCAACAGTCACCCTCTGTCTCCCTTCTGACAGCTCTTCCTCCTCCTCGATATCAGTGGAATGTCTCCCCTGCCGCAGATTTCTGGAGGTGGAGGCTAAAACAGGACTAACTGACAATTCTACCGAAGATTGCTCAGGTATAACATCTTCCGTTTCTGATGAGAATCCCATCCAAGAAGATTCTTCTTCTGAATCAGAAGCTAACAGTGCCAGCGCTACCTTGTCACCGCAAAGTTTTGCAGGACACTTCTGTCCCCTGGCTGCTCTTGGGTGTGTAACTTTTGTCTGGCTAGACTCTGCCTCCTCTTCACTCTCCTCCAAAACTACAGTGCCAGAAACAGGTGCTGGCGATTGCAAAGTTTCATGGTCTGATTTCTTTTTTTTTGCCATGGAACTGCCATCCCCTACAAAGACGTTTGATTGCAACAGTTGCCTTTTTACCTGTACTGGTGGTGTTGCGCTGGTGTCTTTTGCGGTGCCTCTGCTGCCATTCCCACTAAGTCGCTTGCATCTCCCTTTCCCTGACATTATGGATTTAATGTCAATGAGTACTAGTGGTAACACTGCCCACTGTCCCACAATAATAATGTTCGGTCAGTTTAAAATAACTAAATTAACAGACCCACTCAAGAAGAATGCTCAGTCTGTTTAAAATAACAAAATGAACGGACCAAGTCAAGGACAATGCGGTTAAGTCTGTTTAAAAATAGCAGATTGAACAGACTCGCTGAAGGCCAATCTTCACTCTGTTTACAATGCCCACTGCCTCACTGCCTGCCTGGCAATGCACGGAATGTGTCTGTCTGTGTGTGTGCAGTGAGTGCACAGAGAACAAGCTTCCTTTTCAGTAGATATGAGGCAGGGTACTCCCAGCCCTGGAACTGCTGCCCACCCAGCACTGAACCACTCAAGGACAATGCGGTTAAGTCTGTTTAAAAATAGCAAATGTAACAGACTCGCTGAAGGGCAATGTTCACTCTGTTTACAATGCCCACTGCCTCACTGCCTGCCTGGCAATGCACGGAATGTGTCTGTCTGTGTGTGCAGTGAGTGCACAGAGAACAAGCTTCCTTTTCAGTAGATATGAGGCAGGGTACTCCCAGCCCTGGAACTGCTGCCCACCCAGCACTGAACCACTCAAGGAGAATGCTTTTAAGTCTGTTTAAAAATAGCAAATGTAACAGACTCGCTGAAGGGCAATGTTCACTCTGTTTACAATGCCCACTGCCTCACTGCCTGCCTGGCAATGCACGGAATGTGTCTGTCTGTGTGTGTGCAGTGAGTGCACAGAGAACAAGCTTCCTTTTCAGTAGATATGAGGCAGGGTACTCCCAGCCCTGGAACTGCTGCCCACCCAGCACTGAACCACTCAAGGACAATGCGGTTAAGTCTGTTTAAAAATAGCAGATTGAACAGACTCGCTGAAGGCCAATCTTCACTCTGTTTACAATGCCCACTGCCTCACTGCCTGCCTGGCAATGCACGGAATGTGTCTGTCTGTGTGTGTGCAGTGAGTGCACAGAGAACAAGCTTCCTTTTCAGTAGATATGAGGCAGGGTACTCCCAGCCCTGGAACTGCTGCCCACCCAGCACTGAACCACTCAAGGACAATGCGGTTAAGTCTGTTTAAAAATAGCAAATGTAACAGACTCGCTGAAGGGCAATGTTCACTCTGTTTACAATGCCCACTGCCTCACTGCCTGCCTGGCAATGCACGGAATGTGTCTGTCTGTGTGTGTGCAGTGAGTGCACAGAGAACAAGCTTCCTTTTCAGTAGATATGAGGCAGGGTACTCCCAGCCCTGGAACTGCTGCCCACCCAGCACTGAACCACTCAAGGACAATGCGGTTAAGTCTGTTTAAAAATAGCAAATGTAACAGACTCGCTGAAGGGCAATGTTCACTCTGTTTACAATGCCCACTGCCTCACTGCCTGCCTGGCAATGCACGGAATGTGTCTGTCTGTGTGTGGGCAGTGAGTGCACAGAGAACAAGCTTCCTTTTCAGTAGATATGAGGCAGGGTACTCCCAGCCCTGGAACTGCTGCCCACCCAGCACTGAACCACTCAAGGACAATGCGGTTAAGTCTGTTTAAAAATAGCAAATGTAACAGACTCGCTGAAGGGCAATGTTCACTCTGTTTACAATGCCCACTGCCTCACTGCCTGCCTGGCAATGCACGGAATGTGTCTGTCTGTGTGTGTGCAGTGAGTGCACAGAGAACAAGCTTCCTTTTCAGTAGATATGAGGCAGGGTACTCCCAGCCCTGGAACTGCTGCCCACCCAGCACTGAACCACTCAAGGACAATGCGGTTAAGTCTGTTTAAAAATAGCAGATTGAACAGACTCGCTGAAGGCCAATCTTCACTCTGTTTACAATGCCCACTGCCTCACTGCCTGCCTGGCAATGCACGGAATGTGTCTGTCTGTGTGTGTGCAGTGAGTGCACAGAGAACAAGCTTCCTTTTCAGTAGATATGAGGCAGGGTACTCCCAGCCCTGGAACTGCTGCCCACCCAGCACTGAACCACTCAAGGACAATGCGGTTAAGTCTGTTTAAAAATAGCAGATTGAACAGACTCGCTGAAGGCCAATCTTCACTCTGTTTACAATGCCCACTGCCTCACTGCCTGCCTGGCAATGCACGGAATGTGTCTGTCTGTGTGTGTGCAGTGAGTGCACAGAGAACAAGCTTCCTTTTCAGTAGATATGAGGCAGGGTACTCCCAGCCCTGGAACTGCTGCCCACCCAGCACTGAACCACTCAAGGACAATGCGGTTAAGTCTGTTTAAAAATAGCAAATGTAACAGACTCGCTGAAGGGCAATGTTCACTCTGTTTACAATGCCCACTGCCTCACTGCCTGCCTGGCAATGCACGGAATGTGTCTGTCTGTGTGTGTGCAGTGAGTGCACAGAGAACAAGCTTCCTTTTCAGTAGATATGAGGCAGGGTACTCCCAGCCCTGGAACTGCTGCCCACCCAGCACTGAACCACTCAAGGACAATGCGGTTAAGTCTGTTTAAAAATAGCAAATGTAACAGACTCGCTGAAGGGCAATGTTCACTCTGTTTACAATGCCCACTGCCTCACTGCCTGCCTGGCAATGCACGGAATGTGTCTGTCTGTGTGTGTGCAGTGAGTGCACAGAGAACAAGCTTCCTTTTCAGTAGATATGAGGCAGGGTACTCCCAGCCCTGGAACTGCTGCCCACCCAGCACTGAACCACTCAAGGACAATGCGGTTAAGTCTGTTTAAAAATAGCAGATGGAACAGACTCGCTGAAGGCCAATCTTCACTCTGTTTACAATGCCCACTGCCTCACTGCCTGCCTGGCAATGCACGGAATGTGTCTGTCTGTGTGTGTGCAGTGAGTGCACAGAGAACAAGCTTCCTTTTCAGTAGATATGAGGCAGGGTACTCCCAGCCCTGGAACTGCTGCCCACCCAGCACTGAACCACTCAAGGACAATGCGGTTAAGTCTGTTTAAAAATAGCAGATTGAACAGACTCGCTGAAGGCCAATCTTCACTCTGTTTACAATGCCCACTGCCTCACTGCCTGCCTGGCAATGCACGGAATGTGTCTGTCTGTGTGTGTGCAGTGAGTGCACAGAGAACAAGCTTCCTTTTCAGTAGATATGAGGCAGGGTACTCCCAGCCCTGGAACTGCTGCCCACCCAGCACTGAACCACTCAAGGACAATGCGGTTAAGTCTGTTTAAAAATAGCAAATGTAACAGACTCGCTGAAGGGCAATGTTCACTCTGTTTACAATGCCCACTGCCTCACTGCCTGCCTGGCAATGCACGGAATGTGTCTGTCTGTGTGTGTGCAGTGAGTGCACAGAGAACAAGCTTCCTTTTCAGTAGATATGAGGCAGGGTACTCCCAGCCCTGGAACTGCTGCCCACCCAGCACTGAACCACTCAAGGACAATGCGGTTAAGTCTGTTTAAAAATAGCAAATGTAACAGACTCGCTGAAGGGCAATGTTCACTCTGTTTACAATGCCCACTGCCTCACTGCCTGCCTGGCAATGCACGGAATGTGTCTGTCTGTGTGTGGGCAGTGAGTGCACAGAGAACAAGCTTCCTTTTCAGTAGATATGAGGCAGGGTACTCCCAGCCCTGGAACTGCTGCCCACCCAGCACTGAACCACTCAAGGACAATGCGGTTAAGTCTGTTTAAAAATAGCAAATGTAACAGACTCGCTGAAGGGCAATGTTCACTCTGTTTACAATGCCCACTGCCTCACTGCCTGCCTGGCAATGCACGGAATGTGTCTGTCTGTGTGTGTGCAGTGAGTGCACAGAGAACAAGCTTCCTTTTCAGTAGATATGAGGCAGGGTACTCCCAGCCCTGGAACTGCTGCCCACCCAGCACTGAACCACTCAAGGACAATGCGGTTAAGTCTGTTTAAAAATAGCAGATTGAACAGACTCGCTGAAGGCCAATCTTCACTCTGTTTACAATGCCCACTGCCTCACTGCCTGCCTGGCAATGCACGGAATGTGTCTGTCTGTGTGTGTGCAGTGAGTGCACAGAGAACAAGCTTCCTTTTCAGTAGATATGAGGCAGGGTACTCCCAGCCCTGGAACTGCTGCCCACCCAGCACTGAACCACTCAAGGACAATGCGGTTAAGTCTGTTTAAAAATAGCAGATTGAACAGACTCGCTGAAGGCCAATCTTCACTCTGTTTACAATGCCCACTGCCTCACTGCCTGCCTGGCAATGCACGGAATGTGTCTGTCTGTGTGTGTGCAGTGAGTGCACAGAGAACAAGCTTCCTTTTCAGTAGATATGAGGCAGGGTACTCCCAGCCCTGGAACTGCTGCCCACCCAGCACTGAACCACTCAAGGAGAATGCTTTTAAGTCTGTTTAAAAATAGCAAATGTAACAGACTCGCTGAAGGGCAATGTTCACTCTGTTTACAATGCCCACTGCCTCACTGCCTGCCTGGCAATGCACGGAATGTGTCTGTCTGTGTGTGTGCAGTGAGTGCACAGAGAACAAGCTTCCTTTTCAGTAGATATGAGGCAGGGTACTCCCAGCCCTGGAACTGCTGCCCACCCAGCACTGAACCACTCAAGGAGAATGCTTTTAAGTCTGTTTAAAAATAGCAAATGTAACAGACTCGCTGAAGGGCAATGTTCACTCTGTTTTGCAATGCCCACTGCCTCACTGCCTGCCTGGCAATGCACGGAATGTGTCTGTCTGTGTGTGTGCAGTGAGTGCACAGAGAACAAGCTTCCTTTTCAGTAGATATGAGGCAGGGTACTCCCAGCCCTGGAACTGCTGCCCACCCAGCACTGAACCACTCAAGGAGAATGCTTTTAAGTCTGTTTAAAAATAGCAAATGTAACAGACTCGCTGAAGGGCAATGTTCACTCTGTTTACAATGCCCACTGCCTCACTGCCTGCCTGGCAATGCACGGAATGTGTCTGTGTGTGTGCAGTGAGTGCACAGAGAACAAGCTTCCTTTTCAGTAGATATGAGGCAGAGTACTGCCAGTGCCAGCCCTGGCACTGCCCACCCAGCACTGAACCACTCAAGGAGAATGCTTTTAAGTCTGTTTAAAAATAGCAAATGTAACAGACTCGCTGAAGGGCAATGTTCACTCTGTTTACAATGCCCACTGCCTCACTGCCTGCCTGGCAATGCACGGAATGTGTCTGTCTGTGTGCACTGCAGTGCACATAGAACTAAAGTAGATATGAGGCAGGGTACTCCCAGCACTGGAACTGCTGCCCACCCAGCACTGAACCACTGAAGGAGAATGTGTTCACTCTGTTTACAATGCCCACTGCCTCACTGCCTGCCTGGCAATGCACGGAATGTGTCTGTGTGTGTGCAGTGAGTGCACAGAGAACAAGCTTCCTTTTCAGTAGATATGAGGCAGAGTACTCCCAGCCCTGGAACTGCTGCCCAGCCAGCACTGAACCACTCAAGGAGAATGCTTTTAAGTCTGTTTAAAAATAGCAAATGTAACAGACTCGCTGAAGGGCAATGTTCACTCTGTTTACAATGCCCACTGCCTCACTGCCTGCCTGGCAATGCACGGAATGTGTCTGTCTGTGTGTGTGCAGTGAGTGCACAGAGAACAAGCTTCCTTTTCAGTAGATATGAGGCAGGGTACTCCCAGCCCTGGAACTGCTGCCCACCCAGCACTGAACCACTCAAGGAGAATGCTTGTAAGTCTGTTTTAAAAATAGCAAATGTAACAGACTCGCTGAAGGGCAATGTTCACTCTGTTTACAATGCCCACTGCCTCACTGCCTGCCTGGCAATGCACGGAATGTGTCTGTCTGTGTGTGTGCAGTGAGTGCACAGAGAACAAGCTTCCTTTTCAGTAGATATGAGGCAGGGTACTCCCAGCCCTGGAACTGCTGCCCACCCAGCACTGAACCACTCAAGGAGAATGCTTTTAAGTCTGTTTAAAAATAGCAAATGTAACAGACTCGCTGAAGGGCAATGTTCACTCTGTTTACAATGCCCACTGCCTCACTGCCTGCCTGGCAATGCACGGAATGTGTCTGTGTGTGTGCAGTGAGTGCACAGAGAACAAGCTTCCTTTTCAGTAGATATGAGGCAGAGTACTGCCAGTGCCAGCCATGGCACTGCCCACCCAGCACTGAACCACTCAAGGAGAATGCTTTTAAGTCTGTTTAAAAATAGCAAATGTAACAGACTCGCTGAAGGGCAATGTTCACTCTGTTTACAATGCCCACTGCCTCACTGCCTGCCTGGCAATGCACGGAATGTGTCTGTCTGTGTGCACTGCAGTGCACATAGAACTAAAGTAGATATGAGGCAGGGTACTCCCAGCACTGGAACTGCTGCCCACCCAGCACTGAACCACTGAAGGAGAATGTGTTCACTCTGTTTACAATGCCCACTGCCTCACTGCCTGCCTGGCAATGCACGGAATGTGTCTGTGTGTGTGCAGTGAGTGCACAGAGAACAAGCTTCCTTTTCAGTAGATATGAGGCAGAGTACTCCCAGCCCTGGAACTGCTGCCCAGCCAGCACTGAACCACTCAAGGAGAATGCTTTTAAGTCTGTTTAAAAATAGCAAATGTAACAGACTCGCTGAAGGGCAATGTTCACTCTGTTTACAATGCCCACTGCCTCACTGCCTGCCTGGCAATGCACGGAATGTGTCTGTCTGTGTGCACTGCAGTGCACATAGAACTAAAGTATATATGAGGCAGGGTATTCCCAGCCCTGGAACTGCTGCCCAGTGCCCACCCAGCACTGAACCACTCAAGGAGAATGCTTTTAAGTCTGTTTAAAAATAGCAAATGTAACAGACTCGCTGAAGGGCAATGTTCACTCTGTTTACAATGCCCACTGCCTCACTGCCTGCCTGGCAATGCACGGAATGTGTCTGTCTGTGTGCACTGCAGTGCACATAGAACTAAAGTAGATATGAGGCAGGGTACTCCCAGCACTGGAACTGCTGCCCACCCAGCACTGAACCACTGAAGGAGAATGTGTTCACTCTGTTTACAATGCCCACTGCCTCACTGCCTGCCTGGCAATGCACGGAATGTGTCTGTGTGTGTGCAGTGAGTGCACAGAGAACAAGCTTCCTTTTCAGTAGATATGAGGCAGAGTACTCCCAGCCCTGGAACTGCTGCCCAGCCAGCACTGAACCACTCAAGGAGAATGCTTTTAAGTCTGTTTAAAAATAGCAAATGTAACAGACTCGCTGAAGGGCAATGTTCACTCTGTTTACAATGCCCACTGCCTCACTGCCTGCCTGGCAATGCACGGAATGTGTCTGTCTGTGTGCACTGCAGTGCACATAGAACTAAAGTATATATGAGGCAGGGTATTCCCAGCCCTGGAACTGCTGCCCAGTGCCCACCCAGCACTGAACCACTCAAGGAGAATGCTTTTAAGTCTGTTTAAAAATAGCAAATGTAACAGACTCGCTGAAGGGCAATGTTCACTCTGTTTACAATGCCCACTGCCTCACTGTCTGCCTGGCAATGCACGGAATGTGTCTGTCTGTGTGCACTGCAGTGCACATAGAACTAAAGTATATATGAGGCAGGGTATTCCCAGCCTTGGAACTGCTGCCCAGTGCCCACCCAGCACTGAACCACTCAAGGAGAATGCTTTTAAGTCTGTTTAAAAATAGCAAATGTAACAGACTTGCTGAAGGGCAATGTTCACTCTGTTTACAATGCCCACTGCCTCACTGTCTGCCTGGCAATGCACGGAATGTGTCTGTCTGTGTGCACTGCAGTGCACATAGAACTAAAGTAGATATGAGGCAGAGTACTCCCAGCCCTGGAACTGCTGCCCAGCCAGCACTGAACCACTCAAGGAGAATGCTTTTAAGTCTGTTTAAAAATAGCAAATATGAGGCAGAGTACTGCCAGCCCTGCCTGGCACTGCCCAGGATAAAATGTACAGACTCACTCAATAAGAATGTTCTTTTTTTTTTTTCCCTAACAAAGAATCTGTTCTGTGTTGTCTATCAAATCTGGTTCTGTTCTGTGTTGTCTATCAAATCGGGTTCTGCTATCTTCTCTGCCTCAGCCTGCCTAAGCCCACCCTGCACGATCCCGATCCCACCTCCCCACTGAATCGCTGAAAATGTCCGTCAGTCCTCGTGCTGCTGCTGCTTTTATAGTGCTGCTGGCTCGTCAGGAAATCCTCAGAGAAGCACGGAATGACAGCGCGATTCGCTGCATTCAGTGCTTCTCTGAAAAGGTGAACGCAGATTCGCTGCGTTCCGGTATCCATGCCGACCTGTCCCACCCTTTCCTGTGAGTCACTGAAACTCACAGGACAGGGTCAGACAGGTTGGCATGGTTACCGCAGGGGCGCCGCCATTTTCAGGTAATCCGGGGCTCCGAGCTCGAGTCGCAGGTAATGGCGGCGAGAAAGCGCGCGCATGGCGATTCGCCGTATCCGACATATCTATGTTCATTTATGTCGGAAATCTGCTCGTATACGCCCCATCTTTTTTTTAAGTAAAAAAAAAAATTTGAGTTGCGTTTTCCATATGCGGTCAATCCGAATGCACATCCCTAGCTTCTAACAACTGCCAACTTTCGATCAGTACTACAAGCGTTGATATTTGCAAGCACTGATTATTGTAACGCCCTTCTACTGGGTCTACCATATACCTCACTAAGACCACTACAAATTTTGCAAAACACAGCTGCAAGAATTTTGACCGGCAAAAGTAAAAGAGATCACATCTCTGAAACACTGGCTGAATTACACTGGCTTCCCATTGAACACAGTACAAAATACTATGCACCATACATAAATTAATACATAACGAAAAAGCAGACTGGCTGAACACTGCCCTTCGTGTACACATCCCTAACAGAAACCTGATATCAGCAAACAAAGCACTCCTAACTATTCCATCAGTCAAAACAGCAAGACTAACACAAGTAAGAGAAAGGGTGCTATCCTTTGCAGGACCCATACTATGGAACACCATGCCTTTAGAATTAAGATTACAAAGAGACATCAAAACCTTTAGAAAAAATTTAAAAGCCTGGCTCTTTAAACAAGCTTTTCAAAAAGAGAAGGGAGAATAGAAGCCAGGGAAGCGCAAGGTACGAACAATTGAACACCCACACACACTGCAGTAATCACTAAGTGTGTAGTTTTTAATTGATAGTTCATCACTAACGGATAAGTTACAATTATAAAGCTAGTTTTGTACTCAAAACTGATATAGAGAGACCTGGACATGATTTATCACATTTAACAATTAATATTGATTACAAACTATGTTACCGAACCTTATGGCACCTGTGTAAACTGACAGATGTTAGTATCATTACTTTTATGAGCCTTACTGTAAACCATTGTGACGGTCCCCATCTTAACGACGGTATAGAAAAGATTTAAAATAAATAAATAAGCCTCCTTTGGCAATGGTCCCCTTGGTCCTGACGCCCTCCTCATCCCAAATCTGTGCAGGATTCCGTTTCCACTTTGCTTTAAATTTTGGCAAGAATGAGAAGGGTAAAAGGGGGAACGGTGGAGGCACAAGAAAGAAGACTAGGTGAGGGGAGGAGTAGAAAAACCGGACGAATGTCACCACATTAGCCAAGGCTCTCAAGAATGTTGTCTCAAGGTCTATTTTATTTTCAAGGACGTGTCGGCCTTATTCAGTCTTACACATTGCAATTTCACAGAGTTTTTGAGATGCAGATGATGAAAATGACTTGCCCAAGGTCAAACAGGAAGAAAGAGAGAATGGAGGGTAACTGTACAATACTTTTATACAGCCTTCACTGTGGTCAGTGTAACCGTTGTGGAATTATCATTTTAGATGCAGAAGTTTTACTGTAGAGCACAAGAACTTCTCTTATGGAAAAATAATTCCGTGTTCCTTAAACAAGGGTCCTGTCTTTTACGGCCTGGAAACTGATAAGTATGGGGGTGACCTGTATGGCGCAGCAGATATTACCATAAGCTTACTGTTTGGTATTTTTCTGCAGTCATTTCTCTGTTTCTGTTAATGCTAGCCATTATATCTTATGGTAGACTTGATCACTGGTACATAACAGAATATAAAGTGAAGCTTAGCGCCTATAGGAAAACAATACTTTTTCTCCACGGTGACTGTTCACATATGGCCTCATGGGTTCACTTTTCCCAAGGCAACAGGAAAGGAGTTCAAAAATAAAAGTTTTAGTAGGCACGAAAATACAGCCCTGGTGGGCATTGCATAAAACAAGGGTTTCAGCCAGGACTCACAAATTTAGCAGTTTCTCTCACTGAAGTTCTGCAAACGCTGAGGCTCAGAGCTGTACATTTCTCACCAGTTTAGTTTAGCTGAGCTCTGAGAGAGAGAGAGAGAGGCACCTGGGGAAGAAAGGATGCTGCATGCGCAGGCAATTCAGTGCCCTAACCGCGGCTCACAAATTAGTGACCGCATCCTCTGCAGCTCTGGAAGTCTTTCCCTGCAACCGGATTCTGCAGTGCGGGCAGACTTTTAACTTGTGTGTGTGCCTCTGATGGGTGCATGGGTGGGGTTTAGCGTGCAGGAGAAGTTTTTTTTGCTGCCCTGTGTAAGCAGTTACTCTTTTGGCTCCCCCCCGGGTTCTGTTTTCCAATGCTTAAGGACCCATACATTATCTACTCCAGGGGGGACTCTGCACACAAACAAAAAATGCAGATCTCGCCATGCTACCGGAAACATCTTATAGATTCTGAGCACGACAAATTAAAGAAGAATTGGGTGGGCAAGGTTTTTTTATGCTTCTGCTACCATCCCTAGAGTAGGAGTGGCCATGCTTCATAAATCCTTGAACTTTTAGCCCCCCAAAATGATCAAAGTGGATGAAGGCAGATACATTTTTGTGGAGGGTTTGTTATTTGGGCGGAAACTATTACTGGGTAGTGTTATGCTCCTAATAGTTATTCCAATCATTTTTTTTTCTAAACTTATTGAAATTGTTTCATAATACTCTCATGTACCAATCCTCCTGGGGGCGACTTTAGTGTGCTGACAGATCTTTCCATAGATCGGATACCGGCTAAGCTACAGACGACGCAAGATTTAAGGCGGGGCGTACCCCCATTTGTGTGACCAGCTCGCTTTAGTGGAGGTGTGATTTCTCCACCTCCCTGAATTAGATTTCACCCACTTTTTCAGAGCACATGACACTAAATCCCAGATAGACTATTTGCTTTTATCGGAGACATTGTTTTCTAAAGTGGTAAGAGACGGATTTGGCCCATTGGAAATTTCTGATCCTGCCCCCATGTGGCTTCGGTTTGAAGGCCTAATGGATACTACAACATCTGGTCCTTGGAGATTCCCATCCTATTTATATCACGATTTGGATATTTCTATTTATTTGCTATGGAAATGGAAGGAGTTTGACTGCTTTAATGAAGCACACAAACAAGACCCATTATTATTGTGGGAAACGGCAAAAGCCGTTTTATGGAGCAAAGCTATTGCCTATACTGCCCGACAGTGAAAGTTAAGGTGTAAGGAAATCCTTGGTTTGGAAAAACAAGTACTAATTGACAGGAGATGGTTTGCTTCTGATCCCACTCCTGACAACAAATCGAGGTTCCTCAACACACAAACTGCTTTAAATACATTGATACATCAGTAAACGAAAAAGAGCCTGCTTTATTACAAATATACATTTTCTCTGTATGGCAATAAATCTGGGAAGATGCTGGCTAATGCGGTGCACCACTGGCTTGGTAATACGTAGTGGCTATGCGAACAAGGGGTGGAGATATTGTTAGGGATAAGAAACAGATTGGGAGCATCTTTGCAAATTATGATAAATCTCTCTATGCTCTTGAACCCAATGGTATGCAAGAAGTTGACAAAATAATTAAGGAATATTACGCTATCCCCAACTGCGGGATCAGAATCTAACTGTCCTAAATGCTCCTCTCTCACTAACGGAGCTACACTTCCTTATTCAAAGCTCACCATTGCACGAGACTCTTGGACCTGATGGCATGACTAGTGAGTTTTATAAATTTATGATTGATCAGATCTGTCTCCCATTGGGGAAAATGTTTGCGCCTTGTTGGAAAAGGTTGAGTTCTACAGAGGGACTAATTTGGCGAACATTCTGGTTTTACCTAAACCAGGGCAGGATACTTTATTACCTAGTTTGTACTGGCCAATCTCTTTATTAAATTTTGGTATAAAATTGTTGGCTAAGATTTTGGCAGATCGTTTGGCCAGAATCCTACCCACTTTGGTATCCCCAGAACAAGAAACATGGAAACATAGAAACATAGAAATGACGGCAGAAGAAGACCAAACAGCCCATCCAGTCTGCCCAGCAAGCTACGCACTTTGTCCATTTTTTTTTCCCTTTTTCTCTCTCCCACCTGTTACTATTGGCTTCCAGTACCCTCCAGCCCTAATTCCCCTCCACCCCACCACCAATGTAGAGAGCAGCGTCGTATCTGCATCCAAGTGAACATCCAGCTCAATTAGGGGTAGCAACCGCTGAAACAAGCAGGCCACACCCCTGCCCCATACTCTTACCCACCCCTGTTTTTATTTTTTTGTTTGTTTGTTTTTTTTGTTGTTTGTTTTTTTTGAGATGGCAGCCCTCCATCCTTCCGCTCCGTGAAGGTGGAACACCAACCACTGGCCACTGGCATCCCGCTCCGTGAATGCCTCTGTGGCTACTGCCGCTCCGTGCAGTGTTTTGCTGCCTCCTCTTTATTCACACCCTCTAGACTTGATGGATCCACAGTGTTTATCCCATGCCCCTTTGAAGTCCTTCACAGTTTTAGACTTCACCACTTCCTCCGGAAGGGCATTCCAGGCATCCACCACCCTTTCCGTGAAGAAATATTTCCTGACATTGGTTCTTAGTCTTCCTCCCTGGAGCCTCAGCTCGTGACCTCTGGTTCTGCTGATTTTTTTCTGACGGAAAAGGTTTGTCGTTGTCTTTGGATCATTAAAGTTTTTCAAGTATCTGAAAGTCTGAATCATTTCACCCCTGCTCCTCCTTTCCTCCAGGGAGTACATATTTAGATTCTTCAATCTCTCCTCGTATGTCATCCGATGAAGACCCTCCACCTTCCTGGTCGCCCTTCTCTGTACCGTTTCCATCTTGTCTTTGTCTCTTTGTAGATACGGTCTCCAGAACTTAACACAGTACTCCAGGTGAGGCCTCACCAAGGACCTGTACAAGGGGATAATCACTTCCCTTTTCTTACTCGATATTCCTCTCTCTATGCAGCCCAGCATTCTTCTGGCTTTTGCTATCGCCTTGTCGCATTGTTTCGCAGACTTCATATCATTAGACACTATCACCCCAAGGTCTCTCTCCTGCTCCATGCACATCAGCCTTTCCCCCCCCCATCGAATACAGTTCATTCGGATTTCCACTCCCCATATGCATGACTTTGCACTTCTTGGCATTGAATCTCAGCTGCCATATCTTCGACCACTCTTCCAGTTTCCTTAAATCCCGTCTCATTCTCTCCACTCCTTCCGGCGTGTCCACTCTGTTGCAGATCTTAGTGTCATCCGCAAAAAGACAAACCTTACCTTCTAACCCATCCGCAATGTCGCTCACAAAGATATTGAACAGGACCGGTCCCAACACCGATCCTTGCGGTACACCACTTAAAACCGCTCTCTCTTCAGAGAAAGTTCCATTTACCATCACACATTGTCTTCTGTCCATCAACCAGTTTGCAATCCAGGTCACCACCTCGGCACTCACTCCTAAGCTTCTCATTTTATTCACCAGTCTCCTGTGCGGAACCGTATCAAAAGCTTTGCTGAAATCCAAGTAGATGACATCGAGCGCTCTTCCTTGATCCAATTCCTTGGTTACCCAGTCAAAAAAGTCAATCAGATTTGTCTGACAGGATCTTCCCCTGGTGAATCCATGCTGCCTCTGGTCCATCAATTCTCCGGACTGTAGATAGTTCACTATTCTCTCTTTCAACAGTGACTCCATTACTTTTCCCACCACCAAAGTGAGGCTAACCGGTCTGTAGTTGCCAGCCTCCTCCCTGTTCCCACTCTTGTGAAGCGGGACCACCACCGCTCTTCTCCAATCTCTTGGTACCACTCCCATTTCTAGGGATCTATTGAACAGGTCACACAGCGGACCCGCCAGAACATCTCTGAGCTCCCTCAGTATCCTTGGATGAATCCCATCAGGCCCCATGGCTTTGTCCACTTTCAGATTCTTTAGCTCTTCCCATACATTTTCTACTGTAAAAGGATTTTCATCTATTCCACTTCCCTCCAGTTTCTTGTTGTGTAGAGATGGTCCTTCTCCAGGGTCTTCTTTAGTGAACACAGAACTGAAGTATTCGTTTAATATTTCTGCCATTTCTTCGTCTCTCTCCACACATTGATCATTTCCACCTTTCAATTTCACTATACCACTTTGGACTTTTCTCTTTTCGCTGATGTATCTGAAAAATGTTTTGTCACCATTTCTTATCTCCTTGGCAATCCTCTCTTCCGCTTGACTTTTTGCCGACTTGATTAATTTCTTTGTCTCCCTCAGTTGAATCAAATATTCTTTTTTGTGCTCATCCCTTTGGGATCCTTTATATTTCTTGAATGCTGTTCTTTTAGTTTTAATTTTGTCAGCCACCTCCTTTGAGAACCAGATAGGTTTCAATTTTCTTTTGCTTTTCTTTACATTTCTAACATATAGAGTAGTTGCCTTGGTGATTGCTCCTTTTAGATTGGTCCACTGCTGATCCACATCTCTCTCGTTCTCCCATCCTTTTAGTTCGTCCTCTAGGTACTTCCCCATTTCCTCAAAGTCCGTGTTTTTGAACTGTAAAACTCGGGTCTTTGTGGTTCTTTTCCATATTCTTTTAGTGATATTAAACCATACCGTTTGATGATCACTGGTGCTGAGGTGGGTGCCCACCTGGACATCAGAGACACTATCTCCAATAGTGAGCACTAAGTCGAGTTTAGTTCCTTCTCTCGTGGGTTCCAATACCATTTGTTTGAACAAAGTTACTTGCATGGCATCCACTATCGCTCTACTATTTTTAGATTCTGCAGATGGGATTTTCCAGTCTACATCTGGCATATTAAAGTCACCAACAATCACCACTTCTCCCTTCTTACCTATCTTATGGATGTCTTCAATCAGATCTCTGTCCAGCTCTTCCTTTTGGTTTGGAGGCCTGTAAACCACTCCAATATAAATGGACGCTCCGTCATCTTTTTTTAGGTCGACCCATAGTGCTTCTTCCTTGCCCCAACTTCCTTGCAGCTCAGATGCTTGGATATTATTTCTGACATAAAGAGCCACACCTCCCCCTTTTCTATCCACTCTGTCCTTCCTTAACAAGTTATAGCCTGGTATTGCTGTATCCCAATCATGTGATTCTGTGAACCATGTCTCTGTGATAGCAACAATGTCCAATTCTGCCTCCGTCATTAGGGCCTGCAGATCTGGGATTTTATTTCCCAAACTATGAGCATTTGTGGTCATAGCTTTCCAGGTACTCTCTTTAAGGTTATTGCTTTTCCTGGACTCCTTATGAGACTTTAGTTGAGATTTGTTATTCACTTCACTCTTTTGACACCGAAAAGGCATTTGACAGGGTTAACTGAGTATCTTTATGCAGTCCTATCAGTATATGGCTTTCAAGGCCCATTTTTACAGTATATTTCTATCTTGTATACCAACCCTAGGGTGAGAATTATAGTCGATAGGGGATCTACGGAGACCTTTAACTTATACTGAGGTACTCAAAAGGGATGTCCCCTATCTCACTTGCTATTTGTGCTGTCACTGGACCCTTTTATACGAAAGATTTTATATGATGGCAGGATTGAGGGCATTCAGATTGGGAAGCATACTTTTAAAATTGCTGCCTTTGTGGATGGCCTCGTTCTACAACAGGCGGCCATCCACACATCACTTTGCCTGTTGGCTCTTTATGGAAAGTACTCTGCGCTATGCTGAATTTAGACAAATCAGAAGCCATGGCGATTGGCGGTTGGGGCCCCAACGATTGGAGGGGTGAGTTTCCCTTAGCCTGGACTTCTCACCATATCAAATACTTGGGTATCTGGCTTAGTAAAGACTTGCATCTCTTGCATTAATTTAACGTAGCTAAATTACATACAGCAACAAAAGATGCTTTTCAAAAGTGGAACTCTTTATATTGTGATATTGTGGGGTAGGATTCACCTATTAAAATGACCATTTTCCCCAAATGGCTATATGTTATGTCTGTCCTCCCTCTGGTGTTATTCAGTATGAATCTGTTATTACACAGCCCTTACAAGTTTGTTTTGTGCTACATGCTGCTCTCTCCCAATTGCTGCCCAATCTGAGAAAGCATGTTTTTGATAACTCCCGCCCATAAAACTTGGCAATAGATTACTTCCAAATTACTTTTATATAAATCTGTCTCCCCTTTTCTTCCAATTGTGGGTAATCTTAATTTTCAGTTGGAGGTGGACAAATGCATATACAAGGAATGGGCCTCTCACATTTTAGATGATGCTGGGAAACTGTTCCCCCATCGCATTTTACAACGGAAGCTGGGGGATTGCCCAGTAGATGTTTATAGCTACTTGCAGTTATGTCCTTATGTAACCACCCTTCCTTCCAATGTACTTGCTGACTCGGGATGGGAATTGCTACAGGATTGGTTTGACTTAGTGATCAAAGTCTGCATTCTCTGTCCTTTTTTCATAAGTCTCTGCGCCTTAAGCTTCCTGGGTTCTCGCTTGAGGGATTGTGGTCTAAATGGACCCAGGATTTGCATATACAGCTCTTTTTCTCTAGATTTGCCCCAGAATATGAAGCTGAGGAAAGTGCAATTTAAACTTCTTTCCAGGGCTTACATTTCGCAGCACCAGACATACCTAGCTGGTTTGACTGATTCTGACTTACGTTTGAAATGGAAGGTGCAAGTTGGCAACTTGGGTCATTCCTTTTTGGTCCTGTGTTAATATTCATAGATTCTGGGAACAAGTGTATCATTATGCTGAATGTGTTCTTTCTGTAAACATTGCTTACTCTGCTCCAGTCACTATCTTCGGACTTTTGAACCTGGGACCCGAATAAATATTGAATTTCCAAGGTTTTCTTTTTGGCAAGATCTACAATTCTTTATCACTGGAGAGAAGAAAATGCCCCCCCCCCCCCCCTCAATTATGCTCTGGAGAAACTCTACACATCATTTAATGTTGATGGAATTGATGATGACTGGCAAATGGGGCCTTCCCAAAACAAAACAGAAACAGTTGGACATTTGTTTACCTTATATTGACTCTTTACCTTCAAGTACTCCGAGTAGAATTTTGAATACTTACTAATCCATGGCTGGATCTCCTCTTAGGGTAGACGGGAGGGGTTTGGGGGAGAGTATGTTTCCTATGTTTACTCTTTGATGTTCTATGTTTATGGCCTTCAGGTATTCAGGAACCTGAACTCAGGTGTGTTATTGCAATTTATTGTTCAATAAACAGATTAAACATAAAACAAAATGCAGATTTGAACAGAAGGTATTGTAGAGGTGTAGGGTTTATATTTGAATTCTATCCTATTCTGTATAGACCGCAGACTTCACTCCCATATAGAACCATTTTATTAATCGACGTTTTATGATCATTTTAGTGGTAGTCCTTACTAGATGGTTTAAACTGGCTAGAGATTTATTTGCTGCATAAAGGTCTATTTGTTGCATGTCTAGAGATGCCACTGACATGCATGTCTAGCACTTTCCAACAATGGTGTAAAATATTTGCAGCAGTACCACCTGCTTTAAGAGCAATGGTTTTCAGTCTCAGCAGGGACAGAGTTTCTTAAGAGGCAGGTGTGGAGAAAGGGGCATGGGACCCCCACTGGGATTGAACTAACTGGGTGGATTCCCTTTCACAGGTCATATTGGATGATTCCCCGATGACAGGGACAAAGATTATTTAATAGTTAAATATGGGATGTCCAATTATGTGTTTTAGAGGATATGTTTTGGGGGAGGGAAAGCTTCCAATCATGGCGATATTCAGTCGGAGCTCCCGAAAAGTAAAAAAAGTAAAAAAAAAAAGAAAAAATTTTTTAAAATGGACCGGCGGCTGTCAGGCTGAAAACCGGACGCTCAATTTTGCCGGCGTCCAGTTTCCGAGCCCGTGGCTGTCAGCGGGCTCGAGAACCAACGCCGGCAAAATTGAGCTTCGCCTGTCAAACCCGCTGACAGCCGCCGCTCTGGGTCAAAAGGAGGCGCTAGGGACGCGCTAGTGTCCCTTGCGCCTCCTTTTGCCCGTTTCTACCGCACCACCTAATTTACATACTGAATCGCGTGCACAGGGGAGTGGCCGGTGCGCGAGCCGGGAGAGCAGGCGTTCGTCCGCTCTCCCCCGTTTTTACTGAATCGGCCTGTGTATAAGCTAAGTAAACGTCTAGCTTGATAAGAGACAAAATACCCCAAAGCAACCGATGATTAACCTCTTTGCACGGAGAAGCATTTTAGCTCTTTAAGGTTACCCGGTACACATCCGGGAACCTCATGCAGTATGATGGTTGCTAGACTAATACAGTAAATCTGTCCCATAAGTCCATTTTACAGTGAGAAATAAGTATATATTTGTATTGAATGGGAGCTAACATTTGTTAATTCAACCTTCAAAGCCGATAGCTTTTCTCTGAGCCCTACTAGACCAGTCCATATTTACATCAGCACATAACTAGGTTTAATATAAATACTGTTATAAAAGATTTTTATTCAGAAGTAGAATGCATATTTCGCAGTAAAGAAGTCCACTTAAACATTTGCTAAATGTATACCTCAAAAGAATATATTTTGAAATAGTACATTATTTCATTGGCTGATTAGACCCACATAATGCATTCTTTCTATTCAAGCTTCTAATCTGGTGTTTTGATTCTTTTGCTGTACAACATACGGAGGAGGGGGAAGACAGGCATGTTGGCTAATGAAGGAACATGCTTGATCATCCCCAGGTGACTTACAACATAGAAGGTGTGTTAATTTGTAAGTGATGAGGCCCTGATTGTGAGGACGCAGAGCTAAGCAGACATTCTGTAGTGCATTGTCCTGCTACCATATCAGACCATGCTGCAGTGTGGGTCATGACATCACAGTTTAGCTCATGACAGCAAAGCTTGTTTGTCATACTCTCAACCTAACCTGACATAATGCAGATGTAACAATTCATTTCTTTTATGGGGGCTGGGGGGTGGAAGGGGGCAGTGGACGGGTTGGGATGCATTTTGACAGTTCAGTTTCATGAGTGTTAAAGACCCAGGCGGGGGACAAATCCAGACAATTTCTTTTTTCATTTAACCTGTTTTATACAAATTATGCTTATGATTGTGATTCTGTAACCCATCTAGGACTAGGGATAGGCAGGGAATAAATGAATAAATGTTTTAAATAATAAAAAAGAAAAAAAAAGGGGCCTTGTAAAATTCTAATTTCACTGGGTTAGATAGTGGTAGTGGTGGTGGTGGGGGAGGGGGTTGTGTCTTCATTTTACCAAGATGCTTATTTACAAAAACGAATGAGACGCGGGAAGGTTAAAAGAAATGTGAAAGAGCTCGGAGGAACGATGCTCATGAACCGAATGCAAACAGTTTAAAGTCCGAGACGGGATAGTGAATGGAAAATGTCTTGTATGCAGAAGTTGTTTACTGGGAATATTAAAGACGAACAGCTTGCCCTTTGTTTAGTGTGCAAATTATACAGTCAAGCCCAGTGTTTGCCGAAAGCACCTAGGAGAGGCTCTGTGTGCAATAAAAGCCATAGTTTATTAAGCATTGTTTTTTTCTATTTTGCAGTGTCAGTCTAAATTGACTTTGAAGCCAGGGGATGATGGAATAGTTCAATACAGTGCATGGCGGGGATTTCTGACCTCTCCGATGGGCTTTAGAATAGCACCGTCGTTTTTACTTCAGGGGCAGCTAAATCAAATCATAAAGATCCATCAATATTTTCATAACGTTAGGGGGGTCTCGCGACGCCGCTCCGGGGCGCTTCCCCTTTCGTTTACCAACCGCTTCTTGTGTCTGCGGCAAAGGGAGGGCGATTTTGAACAGCGTTTTGGGTTTTTTTTTTTGCCCGGGCAAGCTGGGCCCCGGCTGAAAAATGACTCTCCTGAAACGCGTTTTAAAAGGCGTCCGAGGACTTTTATCCCCACTGAGGAGTTCCTTTGATCCGTATTTTTTTTTTAATGTCGGGGGTGGGAGAGGGGGACAACGGCACGTGTCCTTTTGAATTTCAAATGTATGCGCATTATTTGGCCCCTGCACCCCCCCGCTCCCTGCAGACTAGAAAAAACATCAGCTGAAAAGCAGACAGATGTTTTTAAAGAGAAAGAACGCGAGTCGCCTGTCTTTTAGGAAGGGGCTGCTTGACAGCTGTCCCCTTCTTCCTTTCCATTGTGCTTTCTTAATATCGCCTTTTTCAACTGTCCACTGCCATAGGATAAATCACTTTGCAGCACGAGATAGCTGCGTACAGATGCCGCAGAACCGTTTTGGCAGAGAGCGAAAACAAAAGGCAGGGCGTTTTTACATTTTTGTGTCTGATTTAAGGTAGTGCCCTCAGAGCGTTAGACGTGAAAACTAGTACTTATAATTTTAAAATTAAGCAGCAGCTTCTGGGGCAAGTTGGGATGGCAAATCCTTCTTTCGGGCATGTCCTTTTTAAACAAAGACATTAAGCTTGTACAAAAAAAAAAAAAAAAAGAAGTGCACCAAAAATCTGACCTCTACCTGTCCTGCAGCATGATTCTGCGATGAGAAAGTAAAGCGAGAAATGTAGTCAGTTTCCCCAGAGTGGAAGTGGAATTTAGTAACCTCTTTATTTTATCTGTAAAGAAATACAACTTTCTTAAATATCCCAGCTCTATCAGCAGCTAAACCTATTGGGGAGAAGGGAGAACGGTTTTAAGAATTGCGCCGTGGCTATGGAACAACTTATCTTGCGAGATCCAACTCTGCAAAGATTTTATAGGTTTTAGAAAATCCATGAAGACATGGTTTTCTAAGAAAGCTTTCAGTACTTAAATGTGATCTTGTTATGCCGAGAACCTTTACTGTTTAAGAGACTATATTTATTATTTAAGTTAAGGGCGCCCTTCTTATATTCTGACTTAGTTTGGATTTATTAATTCATCTAATTGGCATTTACTGTGAGGAATCTATGCTGATTTTTATGGTTTCATGTATTTTTGATGCATTTTTAATTACATATTATACATTGATTGCCTGGGGCAATAGCTGTTGGGTAGTACAATCAGTGACAGATTTAGGATTTTCTTGCCCCTAGGCATTGTGGTGTTCTGCCAACCCCTCCATAAAGGTTGGGCAACTGTTACATTAAGTTGCCTGTAGGAGGGCCCTGTGAGCTGCCACCCTTACCCCCATCGCTGACCCATACTGCCGAGGACCATCGCTGCACACTGCCAACCACTGCTCATGCTGCCTGGCTGCAGCCTTCCCATAGGCACACGTGCACACATAATATACGTGCAGTGGCAGGAAACCCAGAACGGTGCCTCCAGATCACTCCAGCCTCCTGGTCTATATAAGCTAAGGCCCTGCTGTTGTTCCTTGCCTCAGCAACAAGTCTCCTACCTAGCGGCACCTGTTGCTTGTGTGCTCCTGGTTCCGGTTTTCCTGCACTCCTTAATCCGGCCTTGCCTCGTACTATTGGTCTTGTCCAGTGTTCCTGTGTGTACTGTTTTCATCCTTCCTTGGCTTGATCCTCTGGATTCTGACCTCTCGCGTGGACATGGCCACCACTGCCTGCCGCCTGGACCTGAGAAATCTTGTTTGCCTCAATGTTGGCCTTGCCTGTTAGCCCGCTGACCGCCCCCCCCCCCCCCTCCGACCCCGGTGTGCCTCTGGACTCTAGTTATCCTCGCCGCCCTGGGGACCCACCGAAGTTCTGCCAGCCACCAGAACCCAAAGTCTCAGCCTGCAGGGAGGCAGCTGGTGGAGGTAAAGCTTCATGCCGTCCCGCTTCAGGGTGCATTTACCAGCTGCCGGTGTGGGCTTTGGGGGGTTTGCCCTCAAGGCTGGATCAACTACGCCGTAGCACAAAGGGCTCACACGCCTGCTACCCTTTATAACAACAGGTAGCAAAATGCACAGCTCCCCGGTTTTCTGCAAAAAGTTAGAAATATTCTGAAGCAAGCTAGCAAACATTTTCGTCTTTTATATTACATTATAAAAATAAAATCATTTTCCAAAATTGCCTGCTTCTCTTGGATAGAGAAAAGGACTCTTATGAATCAGTGCAGATAGATGATAACAATGATGGGGAGATGAGAAGGAGAGGGTGAGAGGAGGGGTAAAGAGAAGGTGAGAGGACTGGGGATCGGTGGGAGGAGTGTGAAATGGAAAGGGGACTAAGGACGGGGAAGATTCAGGAAGGGGGGAAAAGATCAGGAAACTGGGAAGGGAGAAGAGGCGGGATTTAGAGGAGGCAGGTTCTCGAACTGAAGAAGGGACTCAGAGGAGTGGGGGAGCGAATTGCAGAATCTATGAAAAGAGGACGTCACGCCGACGTCACGTGTTCCTCCGTGCCTCCGCTCCCGGACCCCCGTTGGACCCAACCGGAACTTTTGGCCAGCTTGGGGGGGTCAGGAGGCCCCCCCAAGCTGGCCAAAAGTTCCGGTTCGGTCCATCGGGGGTCCCGGAGCGACCTCCTGCCACATGACCTACCTGTCACGTGGTAGAAGCACAAGATGGCGCCGTGACCATGTGACAGGGGCTGACCAATGGCACAGGCAGCCCCTGTGACACAGGCTATCGGCACCGTGAGGAAATCGCAAAGGAATGCAGGGATGGTTTCCTGACTCCCTGCTGGACCACCAGGGAGTTTTGGTAAGTCTTGGGGGGGGGGGGGGGGGGTCAGGAGGGTGGGGGGTTTAAGTGTTTATTTAGGTTCAACGTATTCAACATAGCTATGTTGAATAAGTTGGAAGTCGCGATGCGTTGCACATCAAACCTTTTTTTTCTCTTTTACAAAATATAAGTTGCGTTTTACATATGCGTTCAAAACGAATGCACACCCCTAGGGTATACATATACATATTAAGATCTGGAGAGTGAACAGCAGGATTAGGATCCGGTCATTGTAGGCGTAGGTAGAGGAGGTGAGGCGGCATCATTGAGGCAAAGGAGGGAGAAAAGGCCGGGGGGGGGGGGGGGGGGGGGGGGGGAGGCAGGAGAAAGGGCAGGAGGGGCCGAGAGAGAGAACGTGAGTCTGTGAGGGACGGAGTGTCTGTGAGGGAGGGAGGCGAGGAAGATCATGTGTAAGCCTGCTTGAAGAGCCAGGTCTTGAGGTTCTGTTTAAATTTTTTTGGGCAAGGTTCCTGGCGGAGGGTAGGCATGTTTATTTTATTTATTTAATTCTTTTATATACCGACCTTCATGACGGGAGTCATATCAAATCGGTTTAAATGTTGTTCCATAGGGAGGGACCAGCTATGGAGAGAGCTCAGTTTTTGGTTGATGTAAGTTTGGTGAGTTTAGGTGATGCTGTGTGCAAGGTAGCCATATATTGGCTCCTAGTGGGTATGGCGGTGGTGCGAAAGATGAGGGATTCATTAGACCCAAGGAAGGTAATAGGGGTAATTGAAATCTTCCATTATTATTGCTCTGCCAAATTGGTTAGCTTCCCTGATTTCTCTTAGCATTTCATCATCTGTCTGACTATTTTGTCCAGGTGGACGGTAGTATACTCCTATCACTATACTCTTACCCAACACACATGGGATTTATTCCCATATAGATTCTACTGAGCATTTAGTCTCTTGTATGATATTTATCCTGTTGGACTCTATACCTTCCCAGTCATAAAGTGCCAGACCCCCATCAAGTTGATCCTCCCTATCATTGTGATGTAATTTGTACCCTGATATTGCACTGTCCCATTGGTTATCCTCCTTCCACTAAGTGTCTGTGATGCCAATTATGTCAATCTCATCATTTGCTGCTATACACTCTAACTCCCCCATCTTACTTCTTAGACTTCTGGCATTGACATACAGACATTTCAAAGTGTGTTTTTTGTTTGTATTAACAATCTGCTTTTCAGTTGTTAGGGATAATTTGGAGATCATTAGCTTCGGTGATTTTTTACAGATAGGCACATGGACTACGTTTGCTTTTATTGGAACCTCTCTGTTGGGATGCCCTAACTCTCCTGTTTCATTAATATTCTTGAAGGATACATTTCTCCGAACCATGCACCGCTGAGTGACTGTCAACTTTCCCCCTTGTTCTAGACTCTGTAACTCAGCCTGCTTTTGGGGTCCTGCACATGGAATGGGGAACATTTCTGAAAACGCAGCCCTGGATGTTCTGGATTTCAGTTTCCTAAGAACTTAAACTTAGCTTCTAGTATCTCCATCCTGCACCTTCCTATCTAATTGGTACTCACATGTACCCAAAAGTGGGTTCCTCACAAACATTCTATAAGCTTAACTAGGTGGCACATGAGATTTGCTAACTTTGCACCAGAAAAGCAAATTACCAAGCCATCCTGATGCCCACCATCCACCCAGCTATCTACTTTCTTAATGATCGAATCATCCACTACAATAGCTGACCTAATCCTTCCCTCTTGGGTACTGACTCCCAGAGACACATAGAAATGTGACGGAAGAAAAATACCATATGGCCTATCCAGTCTGCCCATCCATTCAATTAATTTAGCATTATAATTCTTATCACTTCCTTAGAGATCCTCTTTATTTATCCCACTTGAATGCAGATACTGTTTTTGTCTCCACCACCTCCACTAACAGGCTGTTCCTTGCATCAACCACGCTCTCTGCAAAAAAAAATATTTCCAAAGATTACTTCCCCCTTTCGCCCTCATCTCATGACCCCTTGTTCTAGAGCCTCCTTTCCATTGAAAAAGGGAGAAGTAATCTTTGGAAATATGCTTTAGAATGAAGAGCACTGACCACTTATTAGTCACCCTCTGGACCGACTCCATAAGAACATAAGAACATCCTATTTATATCCTTTTGAAGATGAGGCCTTCTTGGTGCAAGAGGAAAAAGCATCACCTGGAGGGCAGGTCCTAGCTAAAGAATCACTTCTTGCCACACCAAGGTGATGGTCTCCTAGGTGACTTTGCTCCTCCAAAGCAGCATAAGGGCTGCTTGACTGGAGTTGGAACCACTCTACTATGACTATGAAGGTCTCCTTTATTATATACCTCTCTGTCTGCCTCAGTTCTTCAAGGCCTGCCACTCTACCCTCTAGAGATTGGATATGTTCTCTGGGAGCCAGGAACTCTTTCCACGTGAAGTCTGCTACCTTTGCACCAGGCAGGCAATTTACCAAGCGATCCTCATGTCCACTAGGTGACTTATGGTTTGAGACTTTAGTTAGTAAGTGTGACCTTGGCATGCAAACAGGGGGGGCTGTGGCACCCCCCCCCCCTCAGTCATGGCGTCCTGTGCAGTTACGCAGATCACACACCCCCAAAGGCCAGCTAGGTCTGTGGTAGCAATAGGAATTTTCTTTTTTGGCCAGCAAGAGAACACTGCTGGCTATAGGCACTTCTATTCTTCCTCTTACTGACAGAAATAGAATGAAATGTCAGTTAAATATTAGACCTTCCCGCTGTGGAATCTGGGCACCAGCATTGAAATTTTTGCACTCTGATGATTGGATGCTTGGGAAATTTCCTGTCTTCTTGTAAAATATCAGCTTTCAAGACTTCTGAAAAAGGGGCCTTTGGAGTGTCTAAAGCTGATATACTAGAGCATTTTATGGTGGACTTTAAAAACATATATTCTACAAAGACACCACTTATGGATATATGTACATCAAAATAGCAGAATCATCAACAAATTTGAGGACTCAATACATGAATCTTTTCTTACAAACCGAATAGGTTAATAAAAAAACCCCCTAATATACATACTGTGGCATTCTTCTGTACTAGCAAGATAATTGCACTGTCTTATGGACATTAGTTCTCAAGGGTAGATGTTAAATAATAGCCATTATAGCCATAGAAAATGGAGAGGAGTTATAGTGTATTGTAACAGGGAAAATATTTTTACATTATTAGACCATAATCCTGGCATTGTAAGCTGATTCACAAGCTCTGGGGGACATAGACAGCACTGGCTCAGCACATTTCAATCCAAATTATAATTTGTCATACTTGAATACTGCATTGTACCTCCCATGAACCTCCAAAGATTTATTTACCATATAATGTGCAGCCTGTGTGACAGAGGATCGGAAAACAAACACAACCAGAAAATGCGATTGCTTTTGCTGAACATTTGATTACTTTGAAAATCAATAACAGATGCCCAGTAGTAAACACTTTTTTTTTGCCCCAAGGGTTAATAGAATATTGGGAAGTCTTCATGCCATTTTAATATTAGTGACTTTTTCTGACTGAGCATTATGGAGAAGAGTAGTTAAAGGCTTATTTAAAACAGCAGAATAATACATTTCTTTTTCTCCATTGCTCTTTGTCCCCCAATGACTGTACCTTTCTTTAATGATAGCACTTTTACATAACCTCAGAAATCCAAGATGTAGGTGATTGTAGACAGGGAGGTCCATCATCAAAGTGTAGCCCCTCTTCGGTGTTTATCCTGGAAGGCAGGAGTCACCCGGTGGTGCCCGTAAGGCTAACTCCCCAGACAGGAATCGGGATTCTTCCATTGGCAGAGAGGAACACTCCCTCAAAGCCCAAGACATGGGGGTGACTATCTAATTCTGTCCTGGTGAGTTGTCTCTTCACGGTAGGTGGGAGGAATGTGCCAACAAAATACTCCAGATTCGCAGATCGGGCCTCCAAAGAAATCTTTACTGCAGAAATTCTTCAAAGCAATCTTATGGCACTATACACATCAGTTCCTGACATAGCCAATTGTTAACATCGTTTTCCACATCTCCTTTATCCGTGCAAGGGTCCCTCAGTAGATGGACCAGGGAAGAACATACCCTGCTAAGACTTCCCAGATGGACAGGGTAATCCTATTTTTGGGGCAGAAATCCCCTTACTGGCAGAAAAAAAACAGGGCCTCAACACCGCACAGCTCCCCATTGCACCTCTTCATCCCAGGGTGAAGACTCCGGATGAGGTCTCCCAAATTGTTCAAAAGGGTCTCACTCGCAGTTCTTACAGCAGATGACATATGGGTTTCTTTTGGCGTTATTTATTTATTTTAAAAAACTTACTTTAGACCAAGTTCAGAGCAGTTTACAAAATAATAATAAAAAAAAACCATACCAAAAACGCACAATGACCTACTAAACAAGGCCTCCTAGCTATTACTCATAGTGATTCTTTCCCTGTGGGTACAAATCTCAATATGATTGCCTGCCTGATATGACTTATAGCTTCCTAAACAAGCCACTAAAACCTATAGCACTAATATAGCTCAAAAGCCTGCTGCAATAAATATGTGTTTATCGATTTCCTAAAGTTCTTGACACATGTTATTAGACGTAGTTGTTCTGGAAGCTTATTCCGGCAAATTGGTGCTGTTTCCCGGGTTTCTGCAAGGTGTGCAGCCCTCGAAGATGGGGCGTTAAATAAGCCAGACTGATGATTTTAGGACATGTGGAGGAGGATGACAGATTTTAAGCATGACACTAATCCACAGCAATTCACTTTTTCCCAGTTATATACTTCTCTCCATTCAATTGAAAGCCGGTGGAATTTCATAAATACTGGACAAATATATTCTCTAATGACCACACCAATTAAAACACGGGCAACTGAATTCAGAATAAGTTGGCATCCCTAGAGAGCGGACGTTGGTATGCCGAGATAAAGAGAGGGTCAATAGTCAAGGCACTACACAAAGCTCTCAGTCTTCTAACAGGAGTCTGTGGTAACTCAAGTGGTAGCAGTTTGGAACCAACCAGAGGAAAAAGGAGGCAGATTCTGGCTTCTCCTGAAGTGCAGTTTATTTGCAGTGAAAACAAAAACAGTCAAATTAGGCAGCTCACCTTGAACTTCAGGCTCACAAATACTCGGTATCACACATAGCAGTATATTCCTGGTTTCTGCCTGCTCCTGGAGCCTCTCTAACCCTTCTGGGCCCTGCAATTTATGATAGGCTGCAGACTTCCACCCTAGGCCCATATTCCCTTGTGGGGCTGATCCTTAAGGAAGAACCAGCTAGATCTCTGTGGCCAGTTTGAGGGAATTTCCGGTATACTCTGCCACAGGGTCTTAATCAGCACACAATTCTGAGTTTGAGGAATGTGGCTTTAACTACAGTATTTATTTGTGGATGCAAAGGTCTAGGCAGCAGGGAGCAATCAGCTCTTCTAAATATTCTCCACTCTAGGGCAGGATGGGTGTCAGCAAAATTATTTCTCCCAGATCCACGAAACCAAGTCCTTACACAAATGTGCAAAACTGGAATTCTCTTGTGAGATAGAGCGGGCATAATTTTTCCTACCCTTACCACTCCAGGAGAGGGACTTCTCTGTAATCACTTTTCAGGCCCAAGTGCCAGGGTCCTTGCACAAAATTCCATAAACTCAGCAAAAATCCCAGGAGCACAAATCTGGAGACAACTCAAGCGGACAGGTTGTTTACTAGAAAAAAGGTTTAACCTACGGCCTATCCTGGATTACAGGCTCTGAGGCCTGGTCCTTACAGTGGGCCAAACTACAAACCAGAAAAAGCTCCTTCTGCCTCTAACCTCCAAAACAGAACTCTGCCCCAGCCAGCCTGACCCACGAGGCAGCTGGCTTTATATACGGGCAGGGAAGGGGCTGGCCGCTCCAGCAGCCCCAGAGGAGGCGCTGTTCTGAAAGTAGTGCACGCCTCCTTAAATCCTTCACCTAGCTTCAAAGGCTGGGAATGAGGGACATTTAAAGGTGATCTCTCAAAGGGCACTGGGGGTATTCCCAGGGTGCGGTTTTACTTTATCCAGGAAGTGCATATATTCAGCTTGAGCTAGACTAAGGGCCTCATTTTCCAATATTGCAGTGGTAATGCATGAGGGGGTGTGTCCTATGCAAATAAGGCAGTTTTTGTGCAGTGGGGAAACATTGCCGCACGTGATGTTTTCACCAGCCAGGAGTATCGTGGTCCACGATATTCCCAGACAGCCTGTTTCAGGGGAGAGAGAGAGAGAGAGAGAGAGAGAGAGAGAGAGAGAGAGAGAGAGAGCCTTCCTATAATGCCTATGCCCTAGACAGGTATTTGTATCCCTATGGCCCCCCTACGCTCATACCTAATCCCCATAGGTGGGGATTAGGTATGAGCGTAGGGGGTTGGGGGCCACTTTCACATTCAACATGAGACCTACGGAAAGAACAGTGGTCTCTAGTGAAGATTTGCTGGCCGTCGGAGTGAGGAAACTCACTCCAAGAAGAGATTTGGGCAACATTCTCTCAACCTAGCTTGTTGTTGCCCAGGTAGAGTGTCCATCAAGCTAGGTTGAGAGAACGTTGCCCAAATCTCTTCTTGGAGTGAGTGTCCTCACTCCGACGGCCAGCAAATATTCACTAGAGACCACTGTTCTTTCCGTAGATCTCATGTTGAATGTGAAAGTGGCCCCCAACCCCCTACGCTCATACCTAATCCCCACCTCGAGTTACTAGATGGCCCTCCCATAGGGATACAAATACCTGTCTAGGGCATAGGCATTATAGGAAGGCGCGCTCTCTCTCTCTCTCTCTCTCTCTCTCTCTCTCTCTCTCTCTCTCTCTCTCTCTCTCTCTCTCTCTCTCTCTCTCTCTCTCTCTCTCTCTCTCTCTCTCTCTCTCAATATCATGCACTGTTTCGCCACACACGATAACTGTTTCTTACTTTACATATGCTCCGCCCCAACTCCACCCCCTGAATAATTTGCAAATTTATCGCACGCAGTAACTCCCTTTGAAAATGAGGCCCTAAGTTACCCAGGGAATTCTTTCAGGATAAATAGCCGTCCTGAAGTTACCTGTTGTCTGGATAACTTTAAGTCAGATATTCCACTGGCACAAATTCAGGCTGAATATCTGGATCAAGTTAACTGGCCAAAGCTGAGTGACTGCTGCCTGAATATGGAGCTTGGGGATATGTACGGAGCAATCCAAGTTATCTCTCTTTCAGCTTTTTACTTTCCATTCATAAAACCTCAGATCATCAAAGTTCAAAAATATTTGAAATGTGTTGAGCCATGTGGGTTTAGATTAAATGTGATCCCATGTCATAAAGAAGGCAATTTTCAAAAGCCATTTATCTGGGGAAAAGCCGGGATGTGCGCACCAGATACTTGTGTTTTGGTTTGTTTATTCATTGAAGGTTTATTTTTCTTAAGTTGTTTTTTTTTTTTGGTTCGTATGTTTATTTCAGTTCAGTTCGCTTGCCAAACCAAAACATTATATAAAGCAAAACAAAACAGCAGCTCCCCAGGCCTATTCGCGGCTTCCTCGGGTCCCAGGGACCTCCTGCGGCTCCTCTACTCGCCCTCCACCCTTTACCAATAACCCAGATCAGGAGACAAGGCTGCAGCTAGGGCTGGAGCCTAAATTTAAACACTATTTAAACCCTGAACCTGGTAAAAAAAAACAAAAACAAAATAAAATTTAAAAAAAAAAAAGGATCTGAGAGGCTTGGTTTAGCTTTATATCAGTTAATGGAAAAGGCCTCGAAAGGCTGCTATGCTAAATCCTTATTCTAGTTAGTCTTTATCGGTTAGTTATGATTCTGATTCCAAGATTTGGGATAATTAAAGTGTTTTCTGTACCTTATATTGTAAGATACATATCTATAAACAAAACAGAAATCTTTCAGTTCATTCTGTCACCGCAAGCATGACAGATGATGGATGAACAATGATAAAAGGAAGGTTTTAATAGTCACTGGGTGATATACAGCAAAGGAAGGATACAAAATATTGCATGTTTTGTGTATGGGAAAGCAAATATGAGCTCAATGGTCTATCAAATGGGAAATGAAATATTATCATGAATGGTAATATGTCATTTTTTAATGATTATTTATGGCTTTTTCTGGCAAATCTTGGCAATGCATTTTTTTTTTTTACTTCTCACTTTCTCTTTTCCTCACCATTTATACTCTATCAGGCTATCGCCAGAGGTTTACGTGGAGAATATGCGGGAGTGCATTCTCTTCAGCCGTCCATTTTTTGGTTGTTTCCAGTGCCTCACTCATCTCTTGATCCATGTTTCACTCTTCTCTTCGTCAATCGTTTAGTTCTCTTTCCACGTCTCCCTCTCAGCCTTCCTTAGCTCACCACATCTCCACCTCTTCAGTTTCTTCCTCATCTCTCAAGATTTCTCACCTTTCCTTCCTTCCTTCAGGTTTCTTCTTCCCTTTCTCACATTCAAGTTATTTCCTCCCTTCCTTCTCCCACTTTTGATACCTCTTCTCCTCCTTCCCTCTCCTTCCACTTTACCTTTCACGCGATGATCTGTCTTCTCCTAGGGTCCCAGCAGTGAGAGCAGCATCAGAAATCCATCATCACGTTGACAAAGTCCCAATCCCCAGAGTTTCTCCTTTCCTTTTTATAGGAAGCACACAAAGGAGCAGCAGATGTGGGGACTGGGAGTATGCATGCCTTGTGTCTCTTGCCGCTGCATTTACACTTCTTGCCACTGCCTAGCATGTAGGGATAGGCATTTTTATCAAAGTTTTCCATTTGGTTTCAATTTATTTTTAAAACAAAATGAAAGAAAAACAAACTCAGTTTAATAGATTTTCTTTCAATTTTTTTTTTAGAAAAGCCAACCTCATTGCAGAAGGAAAAAAAACTGCTCCTGAGCCCTCCACAATCCCTCCAATATCCACAATCCCCCCACCTGTTACGCGCCCCGATTGCTCCCATCCTGCGCACGGTCCTGCTCACCTTCATGGTTCCACGACAGGTTCCGGGTCGGTCTCCCTAGCGGCAGCTGCCACTACTTCCAGGTCCCGGCGTCCCGCAGTGGTGGTCGCCGGGCCTTCTGCTGCGAACCAGGCCTCACGCCGGAGCTCGGCATCTTCAGTGCTGTTGGCCACGCCCCTACACGCGCGTGGACCTCCCAGCCTCTTGCAGGGTCAAGGGCGGGTCTTAGCTCCGCGGCTCGCCCTGATTGATTCCCTGTTATAAGGAAGTCCCTGCCTGCACTTCCTTGCCTTGACAATCGGGTCGGTTGCTAGATTGTCTCCGCATTTGTACCTGTTCCTGTCTTGTTCCAAGTCTCGTTCCAGGATCCTTCTGTTCCAGTTCTGTTTCTGCCTTGTTCCTGCTACCTAGTTCCAGTGTCCTCCTGTTCCTGTTCGTCTGTTTGTCTCCCCAGGTAGTACCTCTGGACTGTCTCTCTGGTACTGACCTTGGTTTGCTACTTGACCTGTCTGCCTGCCTTCTGACTTCAGTCCGTTCCTCGACCTGCCTGTCTGATGCCTGCCTCCTTATTCCAGCCTGTTACTCGATTCGTCTGCTTGCTGCCTGCCACTTGACCTCAGCCTACCTGTGACCTCGTCTGACCTCTGGTACCTGACCTCAGCTTTGTTGACCACTCCTCAGACTGACTCCTGGACATTGACCTCTGCCTGCTTGACCACACCTCCAGATTCTGGCTCTTTTCCTAGCCTTGTCATCTCCTACACTGTTCTGGTCCTCCTTGCTTCATCTGACCTCCAGTCTCAAACCTGACCGCGCTCTCCTCCTGTCTGTGGGCACGCCAGACTTTCACGCTCTCAGGAGACCCTGCGAGACCCACCTAAGTCCGGGTCCCTATGGGATCCTCTCGGGGGGACCTCGGGCTTCCATTGGTGAAACTCTCTCTAGCCTCTGTCTCCTTCCGTGCTATGCCCCCTGGGGGCAGTTGCCTTCTGGTCCCTACCAGGAGGCGCATCTCCACTGCCAAAGGACAAGGGTCCACCCCGAGCGCAACACCACCAGCTCCTTTTATCCTCTTGAAGAATCTTTGCTGGGCAGGAGCCATCCCTGTTTGCTCCTGCACCACCTGGAATGCAAGTACAAATGATGCTAACAGACTATGGCCGGTACCACTGCTAATTTCTTCTTTACAAAATGGTGCCGGCCTGAGTCTGGACCTAGCTGGGACTATTTTGGATGGAATAAATGGTCTCGGTCTCATTATAGTGCCAAAGAGGTTTCAGTCGCTGTAGCGAATGATTTAGGGGTCGATTTTCAAAGGATCGCCTGCCCATCCATGTGCGCATATGGACGTGGCTATTTTATAACACACGTGTGTCTGTGCGTGCATGTTATAAAATATGATATCCATGCACACATGCATGGCAGATTTTAACATATTGACATCCGTGAGCGCACGAGCGGGCGGATGGCCTCTGCGTGCAGGGGGGAAACTTTTTCAAAGCCCAAGAGCAGCGACGGGACCAGGGCTTCCCCAGATCCCTCCCAGACCATCCCAACTAAGGAGCGGACTGGGAGGGAGCTTCCCTATATCCCTACCTAACCTTCTTACCCTTTCCCCTCTCCTTCCTGACCCCTAACCTCTTCCTAGCTACTTACTTTTGTTGTTTGATTACTTACTGCACCTCTGGAGCAGAAGTAATCTCCGTGTGCCGACCTTTTGCCGGCGCATGCTTCCCCAGGACAGTGTCGAATGGCGCTGTCCTGGCCCACCCTCACCCCGCCCCTCCTCGCACAGACCACACCCCTGGCCTGCCCCCCTTTTTCAGGGCCTGGCACTTTGGCGTGCACCGGGGTTTATGCGCGTGGCCGGGCCCGTTGTAAAATGCGCGCGGCGCTCGCAAGGCCCAGCTACGTGTGTAAAACCCCAGTATTTGGGCACGCGGGCCTTTGAAAATGTACTTGTTATTGCGCAATATCAACAGGCGCGACGTCAAGCAGAATATAGAGGTCTTTGTTGTATCGGCCCCCTGATGCAGTTATCAAAACATGGCCAGTGTTGGGGAGTTTTGCTGGACTTTCTGATGGATGCTTAAGATAAGTTCTATCTAAAAATTTGTTGGCTTCTGAGATGAACTTTATTGATATGTTTTGTTTGCATGAAAAATTCAAAATAAAGAGATCTTTCAAAAAAACTGTTCCACAGCCGATGATTATATATAAGGCAAGGAAAGCATTGTCTTGCCGGTAGTGGCTATTATGACTGGCTAATAGTACATCTGATTGTTTTTGAGAGGAAGGATTCTATGATTATTTCCTTGGTCTGCTGGTACCATTTGTAATTCCATTCCAGATGGGGCAGAAGTGATCAGGGATCGCTCCTGCCCCACCAAAATTCTTCCTTAGGGTAAGAGGAGCTGAGGGGGTGATTGGCAGAATTGGTGAAAGGGCCTGAGAGTAAAAAATTTTTTCCCCAGTTTTGTTTTTCCTTTTTTTTTTGTTCCCTTTTAACATGATCCCAGGTGTGACACTCTTTTCTAAGTTATCCTTCCTCCTTTTCCACTAGTCCACTGAACAGGGGTGGAGACAGTGCCAGTATGATGTACGGGCATGCACTATCCCAGTCCAAGCTGGGATTCTTATTTTTCACAGTTTCAAAAGCGAATAAAAACTGACTGCATCTTTTGGTGGAAAAGCAAACAGCAGAAGCATTTTAATACAATTTCATTGATTGAAATCAAGTTACAAGGCTTGAACTTGTCTGAAATGCTATTTTGATTAATGCCTATGCATTAGCCACATTATATTCTTAACAAAGGCTGTGATGATTTTTTCAGCATGACGCTGAGTTGAGGTCACATGACTATGTGGGCTCTCGTTAAACAAATGAGATTTCGAAATTGAGCAATCCAGTTCACTTATTTATTTATTTGTTTACTTATTTATTTAAAAACTTTTCTATACCGTCGTTAAGTTAGATAACCATGGTTAGCCTGAACTTTTAAAATCACAGTTACACAGGTATAACATCATAAACCCTTAATTCTTGTTAATTTCATTGTGGACCAAGGAATTTAAACCATCAAAATGAGTACAGAAGACATCACTGCCAGCAAAAATACATTTTATAATTGTAATAAGGATGTTCAAGATATCTCCTGTCCTTCATTTATTATTCTTAGATGGTTATAGAAAGAAACATAGAATATGATGGCAGGTAACAACAACAAGGCTCATCTAGTCTGCCCAATTTCTAGAAACCGTTTAATCGTTGGCTTTATTTTCATTTTCTCACAATTAAGGATTCTCTATGCTTATCCCATGCTTTCTTGAATTCTGTTGCTGTTTTTACATCCACCGCCCTCCCTTGTGAGGCCGTCCCAAGTTATCCTTTCTGTGAAGGAATATGTTTTCTGCTTCTGAGTTGAAGTCTCTTGGCTTTTGACTGCATGCCTGGTTATGACAGGCTGAATCATGCGAGCAGCGGGAACACAGTCACCTTTTCTCGGATGCTACAGTAATTACTTTACTTCTGCCTTCACTGGAGCTTCCCTTGAGGTTACCAATGGCCCAGCTACCCTCGCACATTTTCCCCATCAGCAACAAACACAAAAGTTCAATCCTAAAATATTTTTGAATTGCATGAATGGCAGAATATCTGGCGATACTTGGCCTATGGTAGTTCTGCGTCAGATGCTAGGAAACGTATACATCTGTTTGATAAAGCATTTAGCATTGCAAGGCTTTACCTGCGGCAGGCAATCCTGAGGCTAGGAGCTTTTCCACCAGGAGGAAAATGTCCTCTCATCAGGCTTGGCTTGGAGCTATTTAAAAAAAAAAAAAAAAAAAAAAAGAGATCAAGATCATGTTGGCAGGAGAGAAGGGGGAGAGAGAAAGCATAGGGGCTTATTTATGAAAACGTGATAATGCATGTTCTTAGAAAATATGCCCAATGAGATTAAATACCAATTAGGTCATCCAATCTGCCCACCTGAGATTTTCCCTCTAGTTTTCTACCACTTTGGGTAGATAAATATATACATTTCCAGAGCTTTTTTTTTCTTCTGGTACTTGAAGATACTTAAGTGTAAGCACCTCCCCCGCCCCCTTATCAGCCACTGGGAAATGATAGAAAGGGAGAGGCTGGATTATGGAGCAGAGTAGCTCTTCTCTGCTCTGGCCTCATCCCTCTCATCCTGATCTGTGTAGGAGGGGAGGGGCTAAACCTGTATGTCATGACTAGAGACAATATAGAACAGCACCAGATCATGTTAATTGTTTGCATTACTAACTATTCTGCACTCTGTAATTTTAATTGTTAGCACTATTATGCATGTTTTCTTCTTTTTTTTTCTTTTTAACAAATTTAAACATTACTTAGGCAACATAACTACAAATATTATGACAATAATGTTTCCGGAAATTAAATCTTGGGGATATGTAGAGGCAAAATTATCACTTCTATTTGTTTATTCATATCATAGACCACCTCCATTCATTTGGTTTGTTTCAAACATAAAACATTGTGTTTATTGGCTCAATTTGTTTTTGTTTTATTTTCCATTGAAGTCAATGGGGAAGCAATGCAGCTTATTTTGATCTTCAAAATTTGGCTTTACTTATTCATTTTAATGAATCTAGGTAGACATCATCAGAAGAGGGAGGAGAACTCCAAGGCACCAAGACTGTGGCAAAGTGGCACTAAAAGTGGTATGAATAGCCTAAGGTCCCTTAAAGGGGCAAAAGGGTACCAACAGTGACAGAAGTTATCCATAGCATCGTCAGAGGAAAACAAACAGCAGCAAAAGTGGCAAGAATACCCCTAGGATTCAAAAGAAGGCACCAATAACAGTAGCATGAACCTCAAAGGCAGCACGAGAGGGGCAAAATGGCACCAAGAGTAGCATGAACATCCTAATGCACCATAAAGGGGGGGGGGGGGACAACAAAGCAGCAAATATGGCATAAAAAATACCCCAGACAAAGGGATAAAGATTCACAGTGAGTGGAATGAAGACTACAAAGCACCATAAGAGGAATAAAGCAGTCACCTATAGTGACAAAACACCCCAAGGTGTAGAGTCTTTCTGATGTATTGCAGCAAGGCAGAGTGGCAGAAAGACCCACAAGCTGTACAGTCTGAGGTATGACAGCAAGGTTGAGTGTCAGAAGGACCCTGAAGGTGTAGCATAAGTAGTATAGCAGCAAGGCGGAGTGGCAGAAAGATCCCCAAAGTATAAAGTCTGAGGTACAGCAGCAAGGCTGAGAGGCAGCAAAATCCCCAAGGTGTATATTTAAGAGCAGGGCAGCTTCACCTTGATTGGTCCTCCATCCTGTCTATTTGCCCTCTTCTTTCACTTCAGCTCTGTCCTGGCTACTACTTCAGTCAGGAATTTCTTGGTTACTAAATGTATCAGTCTCACTGCAGAATGATTGAAATGAAAATGGTCTCATTCATTGCATTTTATACATTTGTTTCAAATGAATGCACATCCCTACTAAATTTGAGCAAAGCACCTGTAAGGAGAGAGAGCAGAGAGAGAGAAAAGCAATAGCAGGGGATGGAGAGAAGAGCAAGAGAAATCCACCAGTTTTGCTTCTGTCTTTTAATCTTCTTCCACTAGTGCTTTTCTCATTGTATGACTGTGGCATAGGGATGTGCAATCATTTAAAACACATGAGTAAAATGCAACAAATGAGTCCATTTTCATTTCATGAACCTCCAAAATGAATGGAGGGGTCCCATGAATTTAAACAAAAAATGTCATCTCATTTGTTTATTCAAGTCTATGATTGTGCACTGCTGGGCAAACAAACTGTTAAATATATTAACCAATTCATGCCTGTGTGACATTATAGCCTCCTGGGAGCTGAGGCAGGACAAGTTGACAAGGAGACCAAATGGAGGACAAATCACGGTAAAGTATCTTTTTAACTAACCTATAGCAGCCATATGAATCAAATGATGCTGACCTCCTCCCACTGAATGATCTGAGCATGTGCAAGAAACTCTCTGTTTCCTCTCTAGGAGTTGGTAGAGAAGGATTTGTTTTCAGTATCTCTCTCAGAGTGGAAACAAACATTTTAAAAGTTAGCTTTGGCAATGGTAAAGAGCTGTTTCTTGTCTTTCCTGCTGCAGTGGCTCACTCACTATGACAGAAAGAGATAGGCAACAGCATTACTTGCTTTCTCTGCTCACTGGGGGAGGATAGAAGGTAGATTGAAGTTGTGCTAGTGATTGTTTTGTCTCTGTGTGCCATAGCACAGTGCACTGCAATGAGGTAAGCATGCACTGACAGACTGTAAAGCACACACATAGACTGTATATGTGTCCATTTTTTATGTGTGTGTATGCGTGATACACATTTCTGCACACACTAGTGTGGTACTGTGATTGATGGTACAATAACAATAAATTCATTTGTGATATTAAAACTCCCAGTAGGTACTTCAAATTCCATCATGCCACTGAGTGGAAAAGGTTGAGAAGGGAATGGCTGGGTAGAGGATTTGCTGCAACCAGCCCAGCCTAATTGTAGCAGTAAGAAAAATGGCAGCCCTGTAACTAAACTGAAAAATGTTTTTAACCACAAAATGGCAGGACTGAAAGTCATATCAAGGCAGAAGAAATTGAAATTTAGAGAGCATGTGCCACTACTGGCTATTCCTCTACATCCTGTTTTGGAGCAGAGAGAAAAGGCAGGAGAGGCATCCAAGGCTGGCATTAGAAGGGCAGGGGCAGCAGAAGTGCAACAGTTAAAACCAGAAGCCTATTTCTCGACCTCTATGTTTGCTACTTCTGAGGCAATGGAGGTAGTATTTTCAAGAACTGATTCTGAGGAAGAATCTTGTCTGATATTCTCTGAATTTGAAATTAAAGAGCTAATAGCTGAAGAAAATTTGAGAGGTTTTCTCAGAAGCATTTTAGCTTCCAGTGAGGAGATGGGAGAGATAGATCATGTTGACAGTGTTAAGAGCAACCCACATGAAGAAGAGGCAGTACAGATAGAGAACATGAGCAAGCCCTATGGCTTTTTCATCATGGTCCTTCCTCAACCTCCACTCTAGTGACAGCATTAGCCCTCAAGGATACAGAGAAGAGAGCATGCAAGACATCCCTAGTCTGGAGGCACTTTAAAGTGAGGAAGGAACTATGCTTTTTTAGTGTATTTAATGCAATAAGAACAGCAGTTGAGGAAAGCAAGTTGAGTATCTGAATAATGCTAGTGTGCAGCATCACCTGCATAAGCAGTACACACTAGTGCTGGCATCAGGGGAGGGTGTCAGTTCTAGCCTGGGGACTCCTTCTGCCACTTACAATAAAAGCCAGAGGAAAGAAGTTGAAAAGAGTAAGACTTTTCCCCAAGCTGATCTCTTAGCCCCTTCCAACAATCAGGTGGTAGGCTAGCTGCCCTCTGCCATGTGCCTGCAGCATCAGCCCACCATAGAAGAAATTGGGGTGGTGTTCCATATCACTGTCCTAGGGTAAAAGGCAGGAAGAATTGAAAGTAGTAATGAGGTCCATTGGTGAAATGATTGCCTTGGAAGATCAGCTTCTGCAAGTAGTGGAGAACACAGGCTTTAAGCATCTGCTGCACATTTTAGCCTCCAATTACAATGTGCCCTTCAGGACTTCATTTAGAAGGCAGATTATCCCTACTCTGTACAACCAGTACCATACAGGGGCAGCTGGCTAAGACAGAGGGGAGTAGTGTGCATTTTACCAGAAACATTTGGACCAGGGTAAACATTATGTATGCTTACCTCTCCCTGATGGCACACTGGTGGGACCTGGCCAAGGCAGGAGAAGGCAGCAGCTCTAGCAGGGTCCAAGCAACAAGATATAAGTGAATTGTGCTGCACATCCAGGTGATGGATAGCCCTCATACCTCAAGCAATATTCTATCAGCCATAAGAAAGATGCTGGAGGGTTGGCAACTAGACCAAAGAGGCAGTAGCGGTTTCTTTGTGACATTGGGAAAAACATAAGGGCAAAGGAAGATGAGGGCTTTTGGGGTATCTATTGCTTTGCACACTTGCTGTACCTGGCAATGAGGATTTCCCTTGAACTGGGGCCCATGTTCCACTGAAATCCAATTCTGAATGACCTGATAGAGAAGAGTAGGAAAATAGTGGGGTATTTCCATTGAATTGTGAGGGTAGCATGAGAAGCAGTAAGAATCTGGAATGTCTTATAAGCATCTGATTCAACATGTCTGATGCGACAGAGGTTAGTGAAGCAGCAGATACCCCTTTATGATCTCTCTCTGGAAGCAGAGTGATTGGGTAGTGATGAGGCAGCTGATTCAAGTCCTGAAGCCCTTCAAGGATGCTATGGAGGATCTGAGTTCCAGAAGCTCCATCCTGTGTGGGGGTTATTCCTATGGTAAATATTCTGGAAGAAAAGTTAGAGGATTTCTGTGAGAAAGAGGGAATGGAAGCACAGGTGTTGCAGACTGTGGACGCCTTGTAGCAGCAGGTGCAAGTCAGCCTTAAACCTCTCACTGAAAACAATATGTACATGATTGCCTTGCTTTGTGGTCCATGGGTGAAAGGGAGTCTCACCTTCCAGCTCATTCATGAAGGAGATACTGACAATTAGGGTACGTGAACAAGAATGCTAGAGGCAGAGGCAGAGTGGGGATGTAGCACAGGAAAGAGTGGCTACCTCAGACAGCAATGCAAGCAGCAGCAGCAGCAGCTACCACTTCTCCCCCCCACCTCAATATGCCAAAGCCATATAGCCCACATAGAACAATCTCTCCTGACAAAGGCCGTATCTAAAGCAGCTGGTGAGAGAGAGAAACCCTTGGCCTACTTGAGCAAAGGAGACCGCAACAGAAATGTTTCTGATATACTATCTTACAGAGCCCATTGAGAACATGGACACAGATGCGCTGGCATATTGGGCATACAAGTCTGCAGTCTGGCCAGATCTAGCCAAGATGGTTCAGCTCTATCTTTCCTACACAGCAACCTATGTGCTCAGTGAATGCGTCTTCCAACTAGCAGGAGACACCATGAGCCCTTATCATTCCAGTCTGGTGCCAGACTTGATGGAAATGTTGGTGTTTTTGAAAATCAATCTGCCTTTGCTGGACTTTCCAGAATTTCTGTGACCTTCTATCAATGCCTTAGGGGTTTTTCTGCCTGTTTTGGCACTTTGTTCCCCTTATCATGGTGCCTTGAGCTCATCATGCTATTCTTTCTGCCACTTTACCTATCTTATACAGCTTTGGTGTTCATGTGACTTTTGGTTCCCTTTGCTCACTTTTGAAGCCTTGGGGTGTTCTCTGGCCACTCCTGCTGCTGCTTTACTCCTGTGATGGTGCCATGGAGAACTCCTGCCACCGCTGGTACTGTTTTGCCCCATTGTGGGTTCTTGGGCTCTTCACTTCATTTTTTGTGCACATTGACATAATCAATGTCTTGGCATGCCTTCCCCCTTCTGATTATTTCTATCCTCTAGTTTCATTAGAAATAATTAGAAAATCCCAATTAGGGCATTCCAAATAGTCTGCATTGCTTTCTCCGTTGTCTATGATAGTAAATGAATGTACAAATGAAAAATAAAATATGTTTTTTTTATTTGAAATGAACCAAATGAATGCCTGTGACCTATGAAACAAATGAGCGAACTGAAACATTTTTTGACCCTGCACATGCCCACTGTTTCAGGTAAAAGTGCTGCTCTCTGATGCCTCCTGCTGGGAGGGAGGATGAGAAGCGGGAAAGATCTTGCTGTGGCTGAGCTCTGCACACAGTTTCAAGGAGTGAGGCAGTTCCTACAATTTCCCATGCACTTTCCCCAGTACCTTTGTTTCTATAAAATAAAAAGCACTATATATATATATATATATATATATATATATATATATATATATATATATATACTTCCCTGCCATTCTCTTTTACGTGACCTCTTAACCCTTTTCCTGCTACTACCCTATATAATGTTCACAGTCTGTTATAGTGCTGGCCTCTACCACTTTTGCTGGTAGGCCATTTCAGGCCGTGTCATTGTCCTCTTTGATTCTTACAGGACAAATAATCTTACACTGAGGTACACAATCGCCAAGTGATGTAGCAATCCACAAAGTCACAAAAATTAGTCTGTGTTCAAAACATCCAGCCTCTCCATCAATGATGTTTGGCTTTTTATCATGGTGACTCCATACAGGTTACCCTGACCTCTGAAGCTTGATGCAGCTGCCCTGTTTGCTGGGTCCTGCTGCAGAGGTTGCTGCAGAGGTGGTGTGGTTGTGTATATTTTGATGTGGGGGGGAGAGGGCTGAAAGGAAATTACAGTTATATGCCAGTTTACTAGAATGAATTTGCCTAGGGCAGGGGTTCTCAACCCAGGACACCTATCCAGTCAGATTTTCAGGATATCCATGCATGCACTACCTCCATTGTATGCAAATCTATCTTGTGCATATGCATTATGGATATATATCATGAAACCTCACCGGCTAGGTGTATCCTGAGCACTGGGTTGAGAATATGTGGTCTAGGGTAGAAGTGTGTTGCTTGCCCGTTCTGTGAAGTAAATGTGCATGCTAAAAAGAAATGTCCACTGTCAGTAAGGATGGGATGATGAGGTACCTTTGTTTTCTGAAAAGCATCTGCACAGAATATCCACTGAATGATATAATATGTGGCCCAGAATGGGGGTCTGGCCATTTACAAGAAGTATGAAAATGTACAATACCCCTCTGGATTTATTTTCAATGGCTCCCTAATAGGGAACTATTTTTTGTTTTATTTGCTTGGCTGATCAAATATGCCAGTGCTTGAATTTTAGCTGCCTCCTGCGCACACATTCCCCCCCCCCCCCCCCCCCCCACACACACAAAATACGTTAGCCTTGAGTCCCATATGTATACAGTTTGACTTCTTTTTTTCATTTGCTTCACAGTTTTCTTTAAACTCTCTTAAGGTTCAAGCCAATCAGCCTCTGCATTAGGTTGGCCATTTTCAAATTATGCTTACTGGGACGAGAGCCACGCATACGTTTTAATATAGGCATTACACCAGTTTTCAAACCAATAGTGCACCCATGTAGTTTTGCTTCGAAACCTGCTCTGGGTGCAAAGCACACACGGTCGCGTGCACCTGCTTTTTCCGTAGGTAGATTTTTGCTGGAAAAGTATGCTTGAAGATTTGAAAATGTCATCTATGTGCTTTTTTCCTCCCTGCCTCCAGGAACACTATATTTCAGTGCATCCAAAAGCAAGGGTATTGTTTCACAATGTACATACGGAGGGAGATTTATTTTCAAACGGATGACTAATGTGGTTAAAATTCTTTTTATCTGCATCCATCACTTTGAAAAGTGTCCTCTAAAATGGCCAAATTGTGCAACGCTATCTGCATTCTAGCATCTAAACTGCACTTTGCCTCAAATGAATTCAGAAGTTGAGATGCTCTGTAATATTTTCATTATTAGAGATATTAGCAAAATTATGTTTGCATGAAGCATACTGTATCATTGTGAGGTCCTCACAAAGTCTCTAAGGTGAATTAAAGCCAAAAGAAGAGACAATAACAGCTGTTACAGTAGAATTTCTCTTATTGATATAGTGAAAACCGATTGATAAAAATATTAGGGTTAATTTTTTAAATGGCGCTAAGTGTCCGAATAATGTGATAGTTGGCAAAGCTGAAATAAATTTAGAGCCAGAGTGAAAAATTCCTAAATCTAGCTGGCTAAAACATAGCTGACTAGATTTAGGACACTTTCTCAGTCAGATACAGCTGCTAAAATTAGCCAGCTAGTGCTGGAAATCAGTGCTAGCTAGATAATATTCTCTTCTCAACATAACCCCACCCTCAAATCCACCCACATTTTGAGTACCTAAAGTGGGTCACCTAGTGGATAGACAGCCATCTTTAGCTGCTCAGCATGGCTATATTTTCAAATGTCGATTTGACTAACTTAGGGGTACTTTACTAAGCTTTTTTCCCCCATAGACGCAGAATGGAAGAAAAGCCTTAGCAAATCAGGCTCTTAGGTCGTTATCTGGCTAACCCCATTGAAAATCCATCTTTAAGTTACATAACACTATTGACTAAAATGTTGTGGGCCAGTATCTTTTCAAAACAGGTTCAGTGGTTGCTGTTTAACTCAGCACGGACATATAGTGGGAAAACGAATATAAAATCAGAACAGCCTGTCCCCATTTTCATCATTGTGCCAGTCTGTATTTTCACTGTTTTACAATTACATAGAGAGAGCGTTGGATGCATTGCTTTTTGGCCAGTCAGTAACATTAATCCATGGCGGATGCCGTGTGAAAACATGTATCCAAGTATTCTTCACTCCACACTAAAAGTAGTGCTCGCCTTTGTTGTTTACATTCAATTTCTTATGAAATTATGTTTGTGAGGATGTTATTTTGTGATTACAATTCAGTGGTCTATGAATGACCATGTGTTGCCAAGGCAATAACCTTGGCTGTGCTAAATCCAAACTGCCAACAAACTCTGAGTCAACAGGGATGCCTTGAGCCCGTATTAGTATTCTTGCCTCTAATCATTCTGGAATTTGCAGTCCTATATTATGTATTGACACAAACAGGACTATAAATATTATTCTAGGATACTTAGACAGGAGGCCTGAATAGCTTTTAAATTAACCAATAGGTGCACAAAGCACACGTGGCTTGATTCATCCAGAATTTTTTGGGCCTTTGAAGGGCTCTTATCAGAATAAGTCTGAATAGCAACTGTTGCAAAAGCAGATATTGCTGCATGTCCCGGCTGTGCTGGCGCCTCGACCGGGCCTGCTCACCTCGCGCTTCCCTCCACGAGCTCCGGGAACTCCTCACTCACGGCTGCTGCCAGCTCTTGGCATCTGCTATGCCGCCCCCGGTCTCCTCTTTCTTCGCAGGCCTCACAGTGGATCTCCCGTCGGGGCTCCGCGTCATCGGAGTCCTCGGCCCCTCCCCCTGCACTCCCACTTTTAAAGGGCCTCCCGATGATGCCACCTGAGTCTCTCCATAAAAGCGAGGGCCTTTTCCCCAGACCCTCGCCTTGGCAAACGGGTCGTCTCGTATGAGAAGCTAGTTGCCATCCTGTGTTCCTGCACTCCTTGTTCCTGGCTCATTCCAGTGTTCCTGCATTCCTGTTCCTGCTTTCCTGGGTTTTTTAGTGTCTTCCAGTGCTCCTGTGTTCCCGTGGTCCTTCCTGTGGTCCAACATCTGTTCCTGTTCCTGCTCCGCTTCGCTGGTAGTACCTCTCAGACTGATTTCACAGTACTGACCTCTGCTTGCCTCTGACCACGTTTGGACCGCTGCCTGGAACTGACCTCTGCTTGCTACTGTCCACGCTCGGACTGATACCTGGAACTGACCCTTGCTTTGGCTAACCACCCTCGGACGGATACCCTGGCTTTGACCCTTGTGCTCCATAAGGATACTCTCTTTGCTACTCCCGTGACCACCAGGTCTCCTGTTCAGACGTCACCCGCTGCCTTCTCCAAGCTAGACCAATAGGCACTGCCCATCCTGACCGGAGGACCTCCAGTTCCTGTCTCGTTCCCTTGCTTTCCGGAACTTTCTGCTCAAGTCTAGCTCATCTATACTCCACCAGCCACGCACCCTTGCTCGTGGTGGGCACACCTCTCCGCTACCTCTCCGGGAGACCCTCAGAAGCCCACCTAAGCCCAGGCGGTCCGGGAATCCAAGGCTCAATCCAAGGAGCTCCTGGACTGTTATTGGTGAAGCTCCAGCTAGCCTCGTTCTCTTCGTGTGCTCCGCCTCCTGGTGGCAGGTGCCCTCTGGAAACCCTCAGAGGGCCGTACCAATCCTGCGCCAGGCCAAGGGTCCACCTCCAGCGCAATAGATATTTGGAAGATATTTAGCAAAAATAATAAAAATAAAAATTCTTCATAGTCTGAAAAGATATTCAGTGCACATAGAAGACAATGCTCCATTAATGCCTTCACTAGCAGGTCTCCTTTTTTTCTTTTTAGTTTTCATGTATTTTCTTTATTATAGGGTCTTCCTTTTGCAAACAACAAAAAAATAAGTGTGCGGTTTTTATTATAACCATGTTCCCTGTTTTATTTTTTGTAATCTTCTCATCTGAGTCTGATATTCAGTGGTTCATGCTTGTTGCATGTCCTAGTGTCTCAAGGCATTGCGGATGGGATAGAAGGTAAGGTCTGTCTTTTTATGGATGACACTAAGATCTGCAACAGAGTGGACATGCTGGAAGGTGTGGAGAGAATGAGACGGGATCTATGGAAACTGGAAGAGTGGTCGAAGATATGGCAGCTGAAATTCATCGCTAAGAAGTGCAGAGTCATGCATATGGGATGTGGAAACCCGAAAGAACTGTATTCGATGGGGGGTGAAGGGCTGATGTACACGGAGCAGGAGAGAAACCTTGGGGTGATAGTGTCTAATGATCTGAAGTCGGCGAAACAATGTGACAAGGCGATAGCTAAAGCCAGAAGAATGCTGGGCTGCATAGAGAGAGGAATTAGAGTAAGAAAAGGGAAGTGATTATCCCCTTGTACAGGTCATTGGTGAGGCCTCACCTGGAGTACTGTGTTCAGTTCTGGAGACCATATCTCCGAAGATGACAGAGACAGATGGAGGTGGTACAGAGAAGAGCGACTAAAATAGTGGAGGGTCTTCATCAAATGACTTATGAGAGGAAATTGAAGAATCTAAATATGTACACTCTGGAGGAAAGGAGGAGTAGGGGTTATATGATGCAGATTTTCAGATACTTGAAAGGTTTTAATGATCCAAAGACAATGACAAACCTTTTCCGTTGCAAAAAAATCAGCAGAACCAGGGGTCACGATTTAAAACTCCAGGGAGGAAGACTCAGAACCAACGTCAGGAAGTATTTCTTCACGGAGAGGGTGGTGGATACCTGGAATGCCCTTCCGGAGGCAGTGGTGAAGACCAAAACTGTGAGGATTTCAAAGAAGCATGGGATAAACACTGTGGATCCATAAAGTATAGAGGATATGAATGAAGTGAAGAGGAATGGGGGCGGCTTGCGGGAATGATGGCTACTACCTGGAGATAAATATCCTAATTAAATAAACATACACACCGTTAATGCGACTCCAACATTGCTCTATGCTTCAACGGCAAAAGGAAATAGAAAAAAAAAGGATTTGCATCCACAAAAAAGCAGGGAGTAGCTTGCTTGTTACGGCGGTTACTACCCCAAACCAAATTAGCCTGATACTTCACTCTCAATGATATCCAGCATAGTTCTCTGCTTCAACGGCTGAGGGAATGATGAAAAGATCTCTGCTTCAACGGCAGGGGGAATGAAGTAAAGATGATTTATATTCGGACAACAACCCACAAGGACTGAGTTGCACAGGCTGGATAAACAAGAGTGGGAGTAGCTTGCTATGTCGGCGGTTACTACCCCTAAACAATTAGTTACATACTTCACTTAGATGCAGCTCCAGCACATAAATGCAGCTCCAGCACTGCTAACTACATCGATGGCGGGGGTAGAAGGGAAATAGAACAAAAAGTCACTTACAAGGAACAAGAGAAACAGATAAGTATGGGGGAGAAAAAAAAAGTGAAAGCTTGCTGGGCAGACTGGATGGACCATTTGGTCTTCTTCTACTGTCATTTCTATATGTTTTAAGGCCTCCTAATGTTCTCACTGGCTGCTTCCCTTCATTATTTTCAGTGCCCTTTTGCCTTCTTCCTCCCTCTGCAGAAAGGCTTCTTATCCAGAAGCAATGCTGCTCCTGAGTCTTGCTGTCTTTGATGAGTACAGCTCCTCCTTCAGTATCTGAGACCTTCCCCGATAGGCTTCCCCTGCTGTGTGTCCTCACCCTATTTTAAGCATGGACCACAGAGCTCTGTCCCAGGGTCTTCTTAGACTCACTGCTAAGGTTTCTGTCTTCCTGTTCCTTCCCTGATCCCCCCCCCCCGGGACTGTTTCTGTGTTTGCTCTGGGGTACCTGCCTTGTCACTGCCTCTCAGCCTCCCATCCATCTTGACCCTGTGCATATGGAATATAGATCCATCCGATCATCACAGTGCTATATTCTTGATTTTCTTGCCTCAGCCTTCATGGCTCAACATTAACATATCTTTGGAAATGATTCGAAAATCAGAAAGAAAAGGATTTTTATTTTAATGGGTCATTATATCATCTAAAAATATATATTTTGTGTTCAGTTGCTTCAGGTTATCTGACTCTGCTGAAATTCAAGATAAAAAGTAGAGTTTAAAATGATATCCTCAGTTTGTCATCCTAAGATTAACAGCCCCTGTTATTTGCAGTACAAGCAAGAGCACCTCACTGAGCACAAAGTACCTCAGCTACTGTGTCGACAAACAAGCACTTCAGCAAACATGCTGAACAATGTAAGTTGGGAAGAACCTTATCTTTCATTTAAGTGATAGAACAGATGTCAACTCAACAAATAAAGAAATCCTTTTGGAGAGTTTTCTCCATAGATGTGCAAACTTATAGCCTGCCTTTCTATAAAAACAGTGTTTTATATGGTAATCCTTCCAATCCTACAGCCTTAACCACTTCTACTTTACTGTTATTCTACCTTACCAGCTTTGATTCAAAGCATTAAAGCTTGGTCTCATGTTTGCTTTACTCACTCATATCGATTGTCAACCGAATATAATCTACTGCATCCTTTCTACAACAAACTATCATTTTTGCCTCTGGCTTCTTGGAAATACCTGTCTCGTTTTCCCTCGGTTATATCTGTCTGCCTCTTTCAGACTTGCTTGCCTTTGCTTCATTCCTTTTCAGATTGTTTATGTAAGTTTATCTCACCCTTAACTGTTTTGTTGTTTTCGGTTTTAGCCCTACCTCTCTGTATCATTCCTCTATTCTGTACATAGCAACGGCCACTCATTATGGACCGTGGCTATAATGGTACTGCTGGGAGTATTTTTTCCATTGTGTGAATCATATGCTTTGAAATTCTCTGCACTCTGGCTCTGCACTCTGCTTGCTCCCCTGTGTTGTATGCTAAAAAGCTGCACTACACAAAGCACATACAGTGCACCCTATATGCTAATCAGCTATAACCATGTTTTCTCACTACAGCTTGTCACAGTCTATGGTACTGAGAAAGCAAACAAGTACAGTGAGACCGAAAAATCACAATTTAAGGTTATGATTATCAATCGCCCCTCCAGATTAAAGGGGATTTTCCTATGGGCAGGATTTTATCAGAATGCAATCCTAGATCACAGTACATGGAAAATCCCTGATATCCTCTAGAATAATAATCCAATAAACCTCAGCTACGGAAAATCCTCAGTTTAAAGGCAGAGTTTAAAACTGCAATTCAGAATTGCAGTTTTTTTAACCCACCTCTAGAAAAAAAAAGCAAGGATAGTGAAGAAAGATCACAAATAATGAATAAAGCATTGTATTTAGTGATATAAGCAAGTAGAGATATATAACAAGAAGGAGGTTCTTGCATTTCTGTTTCCAGGCTTAAATACATTTTATTTTATCCATAGACCTCAACTGAAATTGAACAGAATTATAATGGGCACTACATTTACATTTATTACAATTTCTGAATCGCCCAACACAATGAAAGCCTGGGCAATGAACAAAATGATACATACATAATCATGTAAACATAAAACCAATATAAGGATGAACAAATAAAAAAAAAATATAATAAAAAAATGTATTCTAAAAAAATAAATATTGCACTAAAATCAGATAATACCCTGATAATGTAAAACATAATTGGGTAGATTTTGAAAGGTGTGCATGCGCGTTCATGGACACACTGATTTTATAACATGCGCGTGCCAGCGTGCACGTTATAAAATTGTTGGGCCGCGCACACATGCGAGCTGGATTTTGTAATCTGTGAGCGCATATGCACGCGGCACGCACAAGGGGGGGCTACAGTTTTGAAAATTTTGTGCGGTGACGCATCTCGGCCTTCCCTAGTAACCAACCAGCCCGCTCCAATTAGGGAGTGGACTGGGAGAGAACTTCCCTACTCCCTACCCTAATCTTCCTTCCCCTTCCCCAACCCCTAATTCCTACCTTTTTTCATTTATTTTTATTTTTTCCCAACTTACTTCAGAGCCATACCTGAAGTAAGATGCGCATGCTGGCAGCCAGCTGGCATGCGAGGCTCCAGGACAGCAATCAATGCCGTTATCCCAGCCCGCCCCATCCAGAACACAGCCCCAGGCCTGCCTCTTGCAGGAAGGCCGGCACATATGCACGTACCAGCCTTTACACGTGTGGCTGGGCCTTTTTGAAAATAGGATCGGCACGCAAAGCCAGGCCATGTGCGTAAAGGCCGGATTTTATGTGTGCGGGGGATTTAAAAACTGGCTGAATATCAAATAGTGTAAAAAATAATGTAAAATACTAAAAAAAAGGAAGCATTAGACTAAAAATAAGTTAATTTAAACAACAATGTTTTCACTTGCTTCCTGAAATCCTTATGTGAATCAGATTGTCTTAGGTCAATTGGGAGAGAATTCTAAAAAGTGGGCCCAGCAACACAAAAAGCACACTCTCGAGTAATGTGTAGACGCACCACTTTTGGAGATGGGATCTTGAGGAGGTCACGTTGTGATGACCATAAAGCTCTCGTAGGTTGGTAGAATTTAAGCATTGATTTGACCCAATGACATATATTATCATTTAACAGTTTGAAACTCAGCATAGCGGTCTTGTATTTAATTCTTTCAATTAGAGCTGCATTGGCTATCGATAGAACACCACTATAGAGATCTGCTAAGCAATATGATCTAGTCCTCATAATCTCCACACCAGGAGTGTAAATGTTATAACAGCAAAACTCCAACAATATTCCTCAAAAACCTTACTTAACTCATTGGCTGCTGGAAAATATTTTATGGTAGAAGATGGTATTTTCATCTGAGGCTCAACTCAGTAGGGATGTGCAGACCAAAAGTTTATGTTCATAAGTCCATAAGTCGAAAGGGGGGGTCAATTTCGGTCAATATGGACATATGTAGAATTCCATAAGTTGAGTCTATGTCCATACGTGCACCGATTCCCTAAATAAAAATTTAAACCCCTCACCCTCCTTAATCCCCCCCCAAGACTTACCAAAACTTCCAAGCTGGCCAAAAGTTCCGTTTGGGTCCAACGAGGGGTCCGGGAGCAGAACCGCTCGTTGGACCACCCTCCTTAATCCCCCCCCAAGACTTACCAAAACTCCCCAAGCTGGCCAAAAGTTCCGTTTGGGTCCAACGAGGGTCCGGGAGCGGACGCGCGGGGAATCACGTGACGTCCGCGTCACTCCGACGTGAAGCTATGGCAGAGGAATTTCTCTGAAGCTTGCTTGATGTTGACCCACCGAAGAACAGTTATTTTCATCCCCTGATGAAACACAACCATATTGGACTGCTGTGGCAGGATTCATAAAGCTAAGTGGGATTGGATGGCATGCAAGCAAGATTGTTATACAGTATATATCACCTTTTAGAAAATTAATGTATTGAGATGGTATAGCAAGCAAGAGTTTTAAATGCAATTAAAAAAAAATATGAATTTGAAACATTGACTTTTGTAAATCGAGGTGGGATGGTGGCAGTTAATGATTAAGATCAGGGTACAGTAATCTGGATGGTACCGAGTTTAGTCATGGATGAATCTACCATCTTCCACCACAAAATATTTTGCAACAGCCAATAGGTTAAGTAGTTTTTGAGGAGTGTTTTTGTAGGTAAGCAATATGATCTGGCAAGGAAAAGCCAAGCTCTAGAAGTGGAAGATATCAGTTTCTATCAGGAAAATGGATTATACAGCATGTTGCAAGGTCAAAGGGTTTTCAAATTTATAAAAATATCTGAGAACCAAGGGGACCATCCCCAACCAAAAAGCTTCTCTTTGTAATAGCTAAGGTATTGTAATCCATATGTTGTGCCAACTGGCCGCCACGCTCCACGGCCAACCATACGCACCCCTTGCCAAGGCCATGTACCTTGTCCCACAGATGCAGCCTGAGGAGGCTTCCGCTGCCCTGCTCCGCAGCAACCCGACGCCGGCATGCCTTCCCCTATGGGATCTCTTTGGCACGCACGTGACTCGCCCTGACCTTTAAAGGGGCAGTGGCGGGAAACTCACCCGCAGCCCCATCTGATGACATCAGCAGAAGGCCCTATATAAGAATGTTGCAACTGTTGGTGCTAGACGGCTTCGCCCTGTTTGCCTCACCTTGTTCAAGGCTTCTCCCGCATCCCTAGGGAAAATGGCTTTCGCCGCCTCTACAAGCCGACCTTTCCGGCGTCCCCGGAATGGCTATGGTGCTGCCTCCCACCATGCTCCTCCCAAGGGCCTACTAGGGTGCGCGCGCGCATGCCTCCCATGTATTTATTCCAGCAATGGCGCGAACCTCGGGGGCGTTCCCCTCTGCTGATGTCACGCCATCCAGGTATATAGCCTGTACTATGTTGCTAGCTCATTGAGTTAGCAAGGACTTGGTCTCGGCCGGTCTAAGCTACTTTGCCACTTCCGTGCTGCCACTGGAAGCTTTCTCTCTGCCCTTCGGGGTAACTGCTAACCTGGGTACCCGCTCCTCAGGGGCCCTCTGCTTTATTTCAGGTGCCTTACAGGGATCAGGTACTCGCTCTTCGAGGGCCTGCTCTCCCTGCCTCGGTGCCTGTTCCATCTTCTTCAACCTGGTGGAATTGCATACCTACAGCAACCATCTAGTGAGTAATCTAACTCTCAGTCTATCTCATCCACAGTACTGCCTTACTGGGAAACCTACACCGGAAGTCCCCTTTACCAATGGGGTGAGAAGGGTCCCCTCTGCCGAGGGTCCTGAGACTGCTACATCCAGACTGCCTCACTACTGCCACCTGTGGTGATACACTTCAAGCAATATAAATAAAGAACTATTCTGTGTTTGTGCGTCCTGCATTTAGCCCAGTACTGTGGCGCCTCACGGGGCTCCTCCCCGTGGGCATGGTCATCTGCCACAGTACCCGAGAATCCACCCAAACACCACTTAACCATAACAAAGAACAACTCAATCTGCCCAGAATTGCCTCAGCAATGGCTCAGCTCTGCATGGGTCGTGTATAGCTCCTGCTTCAGTTCCTGATCCAGCTCCACTTCAGTTCCTGTTTCAAATCCACTTCAGTTTCTGATCCCACTTCAGTTCCTCATCCAGCTCCGCTTCAGTTCCTGTTTCAACTCCGCTTCAGTTCCTGATCCCGCTCCTGCTTCAGCCCCCCTTCTGCTCCTTGGACTGCTCCTCTGGATTGACTTCGGCTCATCTCCTGGATCCCCCTGCTTGCTGCCAGCCCCGACCTGGATTTGCCTGCTTGCTGCCAGTTCTGACCTCCGCTTGTCTTCTGGACTCCCCTGCTTGCTACCAACCCTGACCTCGGCTAGTCTCCTGGATTCCTCTGCTCGCTTCCTGCCCTGACTCTGGCTCGTCTAACTCTGCATTCATCCAATGTTCACATGGAACTTTCGCACGGAGACCCGTGCCTAAGTCCAGTCGGCCCCGGCACCCAAGGGCTCAACCCGTGGGGAACGAAGGCTGGTAGTGTTGAAGGTCTGGTAGGGTCTCCGCATCACCCCGGGCTGCCTGCCTACAGGGCTCTAGCCCCTGTAGGTAGCATCAACCCCACCTTGGCCCGAGGGTCCACATCGCAACACCATAGAACAGGGCTTCCTAAACCTGTCCTGGGGACCCTACAGCCAGTCAGGTTTTCTGGATATCCACAATGAAAATGCATGAGATAAATTTGCATATCACAGAGATTCAGTGTATGCAAATATATCTCATGCATATTCATTGCAAATATGCTGAAAACCCAACTGGCTGAGGGGTCCCCAGGACAGGTTTGGGAAGCCCTGCCATAGAAGCTTCAAAACAAGTGTCATTGAATGTGACAAATAGAGAGGAGTCAGCTTTATATCTAATTATTATGCTTTTATAAAACTTTCTTGTGATGCCTCTAAATGGATCCTTATGATGCACTAAAGGAATGCTTCTTCATAAATATAAGCTATGTTTCCTAAAAATACTGAATTGTTGTATCTATTGAAAATAAAAAATAGCACGTTCGAAGACAATGCTGCAGACCTTTAGAGCCTGCTCGTGCGTACTTATTGTGTTTTTAATTTAAATTATTGATGGGACTTTGCTCCGCCACTGCCAAGTTTTAATGTGGCTTCAAAATCATCTCTAGTAGTGAAAAAAACCACAATAACTTTGTTGCCGCTACAAAACTAGGACAATAACACATCAGAAAATAACTATCATATTTGGAAGCCTCGTATTTTAAAAGCCAAGATATTTACAAGTCTTATGATTTGCAAGATATTTATATATTATTCTGAAAGCCAAACCCTTTCTCAGATGAGTTAACAACATGTCCCAATGGGATACAAGTTATTGCAATGGAATGCAAACTTCAAGTTGATCTGATTTGACCAGACAACAGAGAGGTCATTGTCTAACAATGGAAAAGAACGTGTGGCACAGAGTAGACTGTTCTGTGATTCTAAATCAACTTATATTGTAAGCTTCGTGGACCCTTGGGCCGATCGGAACCAGGCGATGGAATACCTTTGAGAGGTAGAGACACCGGTTCCAACCGGGAGGCGGCGAAGACAGGCTCGCGGACTGCTGGGTGGAAGACACGAAGGGCCCTATGCGACCAAAGGCCCAGAGAAGGAGCTGACCCGGTGGGAGAGAATCTTCGCCCTGGAAGCCGGTACTCCCCCGAGAGGAGCTCGTAGGAGTCCGGCCGCTGGGACTTAGGTGGTTCACCCTGGAAGCCGGTGTCCCCCCGGGAGGAGCCCGTAGGAACCCAGCCGCTGGGACTTAGGAGATCTCTGCCGACGGAGTAGTAGCTCACCAAGCCAGGGTCAGGTGCCGGAGAATCGCCGTCAGCCGGTCCGCGTCTAGAGCCAAAGAAGTCGTCGTCAGCCAGTCCAAGTCGAGAGCCAGAGAAGAACCGAAAGCCAAACCGAGTCGAGAGCCAGAAGTCACCGAAGCCAAACCAGAGTCAGGAGCCAAGAAGAACCACAGCCAATCCGAATCAAGAACCAGGAAATCAAGCGAGGAGCAGGAACACGGCAACTGGGAGCAGGACGAACCTGGGAACCTCGTTGCAAGGCCCTGAGGAGAGGGACTGCAGGGCTTAAGTAGCCCAGTCGCGTCTGACGTCACTGGAGGGTGGAGGCAGGTTCCCCGCGCCTGGCCCTTTAATTCTCGGGCCGAGACGCGCGCGTGCCCCTAGGGGGCGGAGCCAGCCGCGGCAAGACGCTGGCTGCTTCGGCGGCGCGGCAGCAGCGCAGGGGAAGCGGAGGCAGGCCCGGGCGCCGCGTGGGGACGCCGAAAACGTGGCGGCACGAGTCCCCGGAGGCCCGGGGAGGGCGGCAGCGTAGCGGGACCGCGAAACCGTGAGTGGGGCGGCCGGGGCCGGCCCGGAGCCGCAACAGTACCTCCCCTCCTACGCCCCCTCCCGGGGGGTCGCGGCTTGTCCGGATGTTGGAGATGGAACTGTCGAAGAAGGTCCTTATCCAGAACGTGGGAAGCAGGCTCCCAAGAATTCTCCTCCGGACCGTAACCCTCCCAGGACAGTAGGTACTCCCAGCGGCGGCGACGGCACCGGACATCCAAGACCTCTTGTACCGTGTAGATGACATCCGGATCCGAGGACACCTTGGAGGGCTCCGGCGGGGAAGCCCGAAATCGAGAGAGCACCAGCGGTTTGAGGAGGGACACGTGGAAGACATCATGGATCCGAAGTGAGGAGGGTAGTCGCAGTCTATAGGATACCGCCCCTATGCGCTCGGCCACCGGAAAGGGTCCAATGTAACGAGGCGCTAGCCTCATGGAGGGGGTCCGTAATTGAATGTGCTTAGTACTTAGCCATACTCTTGTCCCGGGTAAGAATACCGGAGCGGGCCGTCGAGACCGATCGGCATACGTCTTGAAGCGAGCTGCAGTGCTGCGGAGCTTCTCCTGCGTAGAAACCCAGAGGTGGTGAAGCTGGTTAGCCGTTAGCTGTGCTGCCGGAGAGGTAACTGTCACCGGTAAAGGCAGTGGGGGTCTTGGGACCCTCCCATAGACTAGCTGAAAGGGGGACTGTAGCGTGGCGGAGTGCTTATGGCGATTGTGAGAGAATTCCGCCCAGGGAAGGAGGGAGACCCAATTGTCTTGGAGCTCATCTACAAAAGCTCGGAGAAAGGTCTTCAGAGACCGATTGGTCCGCTCCACTTGGCCGTTACCCTGGGGGTGAAATGCCGTAGTGAAATCTAACTTTATCCCAAATTTCTTGCATAATGCCCTCCAGTACTTAGCCGTGAATTGGGGACCGCGATCCGAAGCGATATGCGAGGGCAATCCATGTAGTCGGAAAATATGCTGGACAAAGAGGTCAGCCAGCTCAGGAGCCGTAGGTAGCTTGGGTAAAGGGATGAAATGTGCCATCTTAGAGAAGCGGTCTATCGTGACCCAGATTACGGTTTTCCCCTCGGAGGGAGGCAACTCCACCACAAAGTCGGTGGACAGGTGAGACCACGGTTCTGTGGGAATAGGGAGCGGCTGGAGTAGCCCCCACGGGCGTCCTGGTGGCGGTTTTTGCTGAGCGCACGTGGGACAAGACTGAACATATTGCCGGACATCCTCCTTCACCCGTGGCCACCAATAAAATTCAGTGAGCAACTCCAGGGTTCGCGAAATCCCAGGGTGACCAGCCGTCAAGGAGTCGTGTGCCCATGCCAGAACCTTCCTCCGGGAACGGACTGGAACCACCGTCCTCCCCTCAGGTCCTACGTCCGTGGCAGCCAGTAGGACTTTAGCTGGGTCCAATATGTACTGAGGGGACTCCGTTGTGTCGTCAACCTCTGTGGTGCGAGAGAGGGCATCAGCCCGGACATTCTTGGCCGCGGGTCGGTAGTGAAGCGAGAAGTCGAACCGACTAAAAAAGAGGGACCAACGGGCTTGTCGGGGATTCAGCCTTTGAGCATGAGACAAGTACTGTAGATTCTTATGATCGGTATATACGATGATCGGGTGTTGGGCTCCCTCCAACCACTGCCGCCATTCTTCGAACGCCAATTTTATGGCCAACAGCTCCTTGTCGCCAATCCCGTAATTCCTTTCGGCCGGAGAGAACTTGCGGGAGAAGTATGAACAAGGCCGGGTCTTGCCGGTTGGTGAGGTTTGGAGCAGCACTGCCCCGACGGCGACATCAGAAGCATCCACCTCCACAATAAATTGGCGTTGGGGGTCCGGATGCCGGAGACAAGTGTCCTGTAAGAAAGCCTCCTTGAGATCCTGGAAGGACTGTCTAGCTCTTGGAGACCAGTTTCGAGCGTCCGCGCCCTTCCGTGTGAGGGCCGTCAGAGGGGCCACCAGACTAGAGTAATGCGGGATAAACTGGCGGTAGAAGTTCGCGAAGCCCAAAAACCGCTGAAGGGCTTTCACTCCCGATGGTTGTGGCCAATCCTTGATGGCGCTCACCTTGTCCGGGTCCATTCGGAAGCCCGTAGAGGAGACAATATACCCTAGGAAGGGCAGTGCTTCTTGTTCGAACTGGCACTTTTCTAGCTTCGCGTACAAGTGGTTCTCCCTTAGCCTCTGAAGAACTTGCCGGACGTGTTGGCGATGTGACTTGAGATCCTGGGAATAGATCAATACGTCATCCAGATACACAATAACAGACGTATATAAGAAGTCCCGGAGCACCTCGTTCATAAGATTTTGGAATACCGCTGGAGCGTTACAGAGGCCGAACGGCATGACAAGGTACTCGTAATGGCCGTCCCTGGTGTTAAAAGCGGTTTTCCACTCATCCCCTGGGCGTATTCGAACGAGGTTGTAAGCACCCCTGAGGTCTAATTTTGTGAAAACACGAGCCCCTTGAAGGCGGTCCAGCAGCTCTGGAATCAGAGGCAACGGGTACCGGTCTCGGCGAGTGATTTGATTCAAGCCCCGATAATCAATGCAGGGGCGAAGAGACCCGTCCTTCTTCCCTACGAAGAAAAACCCGGCCCCTGCCGGGGAGTTGGAGGGTCGGATGAAACCCCGATCCAAGTTTTCCTTAATATAGGCAGACATCGCTCGGGTCTCCGGCAGAGACAGGGGGTAGACTCTCCCCCGGGGCGGGGTGGTTCCTGGTAGTAAATTAATTGTGCAGTCAAAGGGTCGGTGTTCCGGGAGTAGTTCTGCCTTCTCCTTGGAAAAAACATCCTGAAAGGCATGGTACTGCGGAGGTACTGTTAACGAGGCCGTGCAGAGGGAAATGGGTTGCAGCGGGCGTGCAGGAAGGCAATGACGGTGGCACGCAGGACTCCAGGAGGTAATCTGAAGGGACCTCCAATCGATCACCGGAGAGTGCTCCCTAAGCCAGGGTAGGCCCAGTATGACCGGGTGGATGGATTTTTCCAAGATAAGAAACGAGATTTCCTCCTGGTGGAGGGCTCCCACCTGAAGCTTCAGAGGGCTGGTGCGAGTGGCTATTATACCAGGAAGTGGGTTCCCCTGAATGGAGGAAACCCGCACAGGCGGTTCTTGTGGGCAAACCTTGAGCTGTAGCTGTTGTACCAGCTCCTGGAGGACGAAATTCCCCCCGGACCCAGAGTCGATTAGGGCTAGGGTGTCGAAGCCTCCCTCCGGGAGACACAGGCGTACCGGAACGGTACATGGGGAGCTAGGTGAAATGTTGCCTAGAGTCAACTCCCCGCTGAGCTCTAGGTTCGGGCGTTTCCCGGACGTTCTGTACAGCGGGCCAGAAAATGCCCTTGGCCCCCGCAGTAAAGACATAGTCCTTGGGTACGGCGGCGTTGGCGTTCCTCAGAAGATAGGGGGCCACGGCCCAACTGCATGGGTTCCTCGGTAGATGGCGTGGTGGCTGCAGGTGGAGCCGGCCGGACTCGAGGCGGAGTGATCCTACGTGTGGTTTGGCCGTGAGGAGACCGTCGCTCTCGGAACCGACGCTGAATTCGTCGGTCTACGCGCCCAGCAAGTTCAATGAGCTCTTGAAGGTCGTCGGGGAGGTCACGGCCGGCGAGCTCATCCTGAAGACGGGGGGAGATGCCTTCCATGAAGATGCCGTGCAAACTGTCGGACCCCCAGGCCAGCTCAGTGGCCAGGGTCTGGAACTCTGTGGCGTACTCCTCTAGGGTCCGATTGCCCTGCCGGAGCTGAAGCAGTTCGGAAGCGGCCGTGGAGGCCCGGGAAGGCTCATCGAAGACTCTGCGGAAGGCTTTGATGAACTGAACCAGATTATTTAGTCGGGAATCCTGTCGTTCCCAAAGAGCTGAAGCCCAAGACAGAGGTCTCCCATCCAGAAGGGAGATTATAAAGGTCGTCTTGATTCGGTCCGTAGGGAATTGGGCGGGTAGCAGGTCGAAGCGGATGTAGCATTGATTGAGGAACCCCCGGCATGCCTTCGGGTCCCCTGAATATCGGGATGGAGCAGGCATCTGTACGGGAGCGGCGGCGTCGGGACTGACCTGAGGCATAGAGATCCGGGAACTTGCTGCGGAGGCTCCATCAACGCGGTCTGCCAGACGTTGTACTGTCGACATCAGCGTGTCGAGGCAGGTCTGTTGCTGCTGCAACTTCTGGGCCAGGCCAGGAATAGCTTTGAGGCCGGCAAGATCCGCCGGGTCCATGGCCTTGCAATCTGTAAGCTTCGTGGACCCTTGGGCCGATCGGAACCAGGCGATGGAATACCTTTGAGAGGTAGAGACACCGGTTCCAACCGGGAGGCGGCGAAGACAGGCTCGCGGACTGCTGGGTGGAAGACACGAAGGGCCCTATGCGACCAAAGGCCCAGAGAAGGAGCTGACCCGGTGGGAGAGAATCTTCGCCCTGGAAGCCGGTACTCCCCCGAGAGGAGCTCGTAGGAGTCCGGCCGCTGGGACTTAGGTGGTTCACCCTGGAAGCCGGTGTCCCCCCGGGAGGAGCCCGTAGGAACCCAGCCGCTGGGACTTAGGAGATCTCTGCCGACGGAGTAGTAGCTCACCAAGCCAGGGTCAGGTGCCGGAGAATCGCCGTCAGCCGGTCCGCGTCTAGAGCCAAAGAAGTCGTCGTCAGCCAGTCCAAGTCGAGAGCCAGAGAAGAACCGAAAGCCAAACCGAGTCGAGAGCCAGAAGTCACCGAAGCCAAACCAGAGTCAGGAGCCAAGAAGAACCACAGCCAATCCGAATCAAGAACCAGGAAATCAAGCGAGGAGCAGGAACACGGCAACTGGGAGCAGGACGAACCTGGGAACCTCGTTGCAAGGCCCTGAGGAGAGGGACTGCAGGGCTTAAGTAGCCCAGTCGCGTCTGACGTCACTGGAGGGTGGAGGCAGGTTCCCCGCGCCTGGCCCTTTAATTCTCGGGCCGAGACGCGCGCGTGCCCCTAGGGGGCGGAGCCAGCCGCGGCAAGACGCTGGCTGCTTCGGCGGCGCGGCAGCAGCGCAGGGGAAGCGGAGGCAGGCCCGGGCGCCGCGTGGGGACGCCGAAAACGTGGCGGCACGAGTCCCCGGAGGCCCGGGGAGGGCGGCAGCGTAGCGGGACCGCGAAACCGTGAGTGGGGCGGCCGGGGCCGGCCCGGAGCCGCAACATATATATTTATTTGAGGCAATCAGGGTAAATACGGTTTTTAAATTTCAAGTGACATACAGTCCGAGCAGCTACTGTGGGATACCCGTTTGAAAGTGATCGTAAGGCTTCAAAAGCATAGTGAGTCGCATTTGTAGGGGCACCGTGGGAAGCGCTTAAACTGCCACAATGTTTGCTGGAAGCAATTAAGAAGCTCCTCTTTGTGCATAAGGAGTACCCCGTAAATTTGAAGAGAAACATGCCAAGACGGTATTTTTCAGGGTGCTAAGTCATTAAGAAGCCTTCTCTCTGTATAAAGAATGTTTCACAAAACTTGAAGAAACGAATGCAGAAATATTCCTCATTACTTGTGAACGGTTTTGAGGTTATCCTGGAGTTGTACACTGAAATGAACTTCTATGATGTGAATGCCTGCCAATCCCCCCTGACGCAGCTACATGGCCGTGTCGGGGCATTATTCACATGTTCACTTGAAATTTAAAAACTGTGTTTACCCCGATTGCCTCAAATAAATATATAAGTTGATTTAGAGTCATGTGTGTGCTCTTAACTTCACATTTTTTTTTGTTAATTGTCTAACAATACCAGCAGATGCTGATGAAAAGCAAGAAGAGCTTCCTAATGCAGTGTTACTAATTTACTATATAGTGAATGTGCAAAAAAGGGCATTTTTAGTTCTGATATAAAATTTTTAAAAAGTGATAGTAGAAGCACAAAGATTATCTGAAATGTTTTTTTCACAGTGAGTTTTGTCAGTTGCATAACTGTATAATTTGGACTGTATCATCTCTCTCGATCTTGTAATTTTTGTTCAGTGTTTGGAAAACAGGTCTGTGATGACTGGAGGCAGTGGTTTAGAAGCAAAATTTTAGATTCTGTAAACATGACTTGGAACAAGCCACTTCCTCCTGTGTGGAAATTTACCCCATCAAAAAAAAACAAAACTTATGCACTGGTTATGAAAAAGGGGTGTGTTTATGGAAATGTGTAAGATACCACATGTTGCAAGAATCCCTATTTTTCAGGGCCTGCACTAAGAGGGAGAGAGGGAGGGAGAGGGAGATTATCATCTACAAGGCCCTCATAGTAGTTAAGTATATTTCTTTAGGAGGGCCACTTGATAGGTCGAGGTGAGGTGGTTGGTAGTGGTTTAGGGGCCAGTTTCACATGTAGAGTGAGACGTACGATCAGCACAGTACACCGTGGTGACAGTACACCTTGGTGAAGATTTGACGTCATTTGGAGTGAGGAAAGTCTCACAAAGATGACATTTCTACTATGTTCTCTCACCTTAGAGATATAAATAGCCACACATAGTAAGGCCCACTCCTTTCCTCTCCCCAAGTCCAGAAATGACCAAAATACAATTCCAAAAATAAATTGCATCATGGCCATTTCAGACATATTGCACAGCTTAACACCAGGGGAAAATGTGTAGTTATTTCAGGTGTTAAAACTGTGCAATAGCATGCATTATACTATTTCACGGCTTGATATGGCCCTTAATTTAACTAAAACTCACCCAAACTCCTCCCCCAATCCTACCCACCTCTAAAATTTGCATTCACGCCACGTGATACTATATTTTTCTCATGCGCTATGGAGTTAATGCATGTTTTAACGCCATAACGCATTTTGATGCATGTTCCTATTAGATTTTTAGCTATTTGAAATAAGGGCCTTGTTACCCTACAATTATCATGTACAGTGCTGGGTACACAAATTGTCTCACATACATTTTCAAATCTCTTATCATTTATATAGAGATGACGGCAGAAAAGGACCAAACAGTCCATCCAGTCTGCCCAGCAAGATAATGGTAGTATCTGCCACACCAAACAGGATACCCCCATACTTAATTTCCCAAACTGTCAAAGTCAGGGCCCTTGTTGGTTGCTATCTGAGTCCAATTCCTCATTACCTCTTGCTGTTGAAGCATAAAGCAATGACGGAGTTGCATCAAAAATATCAGGCTTATTGGTTAAGGGTAGTAACAGCCACATCAGCAAGTTACCACCATGCTTATTTGTTTTCCCAGACAGTAAAATTCAATGTCCTTATTGGTTGCTGTCTGAATCGAATTCCCCTTTTCCCCTGCTATTAAAGCTATGAGCAATAATGGAGTTGCATCAAAAGTATGAAGGTTTATTGGTTAAGCGTTGTAATCGCTACACCAGAAGTTACCCCATGCACTCTTTTCTTCATTTCCATCCTCTAGCCTTTAGGGATCCACAGTGTTTATCCCATGCTCCTTTGAAATCTTTCACTGTTTTTCTCTTTACCACCTCCTCCAGAAGGGAATTCCAGGCATCCACCACCCTCTCCCTGAAGAACTATTTCCTGATGTTGGTTCCTAGTCATCCTCCCTGAAGTTTCATTACGTGACCCCTGGTTCTACTGATGTCTTTCCAATGGAAAAGGTTTGTTGATTGTGCATCATTAAAACCTTTCAGGTATCTGAAGTTCTGTTTCATCTCCCCTGCACTTCCTCTCCTCCAAGGTTTACTTATTTAGGTCCTTCAACCTCTCCTCATAAGTCTTGGAGACCCCTCATCATTTTGGATGCTCTTCGCTGGACCACCTCCAACTTGTCTCTGTCCCTTTTGAGATATGGTCTCCAGAACTGAACACAGTACTCCTATTGAGGCCTCACCAATGACCTGTACAAGGGCATTATCAACTCTTTCTTACTGGTTATTCCTCTCTCTATGCAGCTCAGCATTCTTCTGGCTTTAGCTATCGCCTTGTCACATAGCTTCGCTGTCTTCAGATCATCAGACACTATCACACCAAGGTTCCTCTTCCAGTCTGTGTGCATTAGTCTTTCATTGCCCATCACATACAGCTCTTTTGGATTGCAACACCCCAGATGCATGACTCTACTTCTTGACATTGAATCCCAGCTGCCAAATCTTTGACCACTCTTCAAGCTTTCTTAAATTACTACTCATTCTCTCTACTCCTTCAGGCATGTCCACTCTGTTGCAAATAGTCAGAGGTACGAACATCAAAGTTGACATCACTGAAGATTTTCTCTCATTTGGAGCAATGAAACATAAAAGAGGAGTTGATTTGAATAATATACTCTCTACCTAGCTTGATGCGCTCTCTACCTAGCTTCAATCAAGCTAGGTAGATAGTACATTGTACAAATCAACTCCTCTTTTACCTTTCATTGCTCCATGTAACAGAAAATCTTCAGAGATGTCAACTTTGCTGTTCGCACCTCTGACTGTGAATGTAAAATTGCCCTCCCCAAACCTACACCACCTCGAGTTAAAAGTGCCCCCTCTTTCAGTGGTATAAATAGTGCAGTTTCATATTGATCTCCACAGAGGTTCTCTCTCTCTCAACAAAATCTTTTCAGTTAGTGCTGGTGTGTTAAATTTATCACAGCTTGCTGAAATTACCTGTCCAATGCAGGAGCAGGGAAATTAGCCTAACCATGCCCCCCTTTTTATCACAGGCACTATTTTTGCTATATTTATAGCTTTTTGTTGAATCTGTGTCTAAGTTAGATACATAGGTTTACCTGGCTAACTTTCTTAGGGCCTGATTCACTGAGGCATTTTTCCCATTCTGTGTCTATAGGAAAATACCTTGATGAATCAGGCCCTAAGCCAGATATTTTCTGAAAATGGACTTCTTTGAAAATTGCCCTCTAGATGGTTCAGAAAATCTAAAATAAATTCACATCTTGCTTTCAAATGACGAAAATAATTTAAGTGAAGCCTGGATTCAGGATTAGTCGTAAATCCTATACAGGTCATGCCACACTGTGGAATATAAATGCTGATCACACGTGACTTGGTACCAGTGGACAGAATCAGAAGAAAGTGAATATAATGGACTTTGCCTAAAAACAACTTAGCAGAGATAGAACCTTTTTGCAAGAGTAAGTCCACCTGCTTTATCACCCTCTTGATGTTTCTTCATAAACTACTTCTGGAAGAGTATTATTTAAGGGTGACTGTGGACTGGTCAGTGTTACAGCAGGACATTACTAGGTACTTCCCATTTTTGGATTCTAAGTACGTTTTTCATCTCATGGACCTACAGTTTCTTCATTTCTTACAAATTGCTGATAAAGCATCAAATTCTTTTTTTTTTAAACTGCTGTTTTTAATAATTGCCATTTTTATCCCACTTGCAACTGTAGCTGTTGCTGCTGCCTCACTTTAGCATTACACGTTCATTTTTCATTTTATGTGTTGTAGATTTTGGGCTCTATTTTTCATAATTAAATTCAGCTCTGCATTGTACAGTTTTCTTCATGCCATGAATGTCTTTTAGTGGTCATAAACAAAACACCAGCTTCTTCATGAACAGAATGTAATTTCTGTACAGTATGATAGGTATAAGATCTATAAAGTTGACTATTCTCCTTCATTCACATATAATAAGACCCTGAGGATCAGCTAAATGATTTTGTAATAGCAATTACTTCCATAGCAGGAAACCTGTTGGGAGACTAACTTGTAATTATAGAATTTAGCACATTCTTATGGAACATGTTATCTATACTCTATAATATACACTGAGAACTGGAAGGTCATTTCAAAGCCATTTCTGTGGGTAACACAAGTGCTGTAACTGCAGAAAGGGGCTTTTTGAAATTATTTTACCCTACATGAGGGTAAACGTATGCACATAGGGCCTCTATGTTCATACAACAACCATGCAGCAGTGGGAGGTGTTCCTGGTGACGGAATATGGAACTATGCATATTCTTTTGAATTTTAAGAAGAATGCATCTTGCTGTGAATAATACAAATACAACTTAGCAGGTGGGGTAATTTTCAAAGCAAATTACGCATGCATTTTTACTTTGAAAATTAGTGCAAAGTCCGTAGGTAAAAAGCATCTGCAGATTTTGCTCTTATGCAGAAATCCTTAATATTACTACCATATTAACCAGACTGGAGGGTTATAGTGCTATGAAAATTAAAATATGACAAGGAAACTTATAGCCCCGAGCAAAAAGTTGACATTCTAATATTAAGAGAACCAGTAAACAGGTAAGTTCTCCTGACAGGACTATATTTATTTATTTATATTTATTTCATTGCATTTATATTCCTAACATTTTAAACAATCACGGTGGATTCCATGAGTAACATTCATAAAAATTAAACAATAAAAACAACAGAACTCAGTGTAAGTTAAAACAATAAAAACTCATAATCAAAAACACATTATTAGTAAATAAAAACAAAAGACATATACATAGACAATGCATAACAATAAAATGCCTCTTCTGCACAATCACAACTGCCATACATTGGGATAACTGTAGCAAAATCTAGGCCTTATTTTGTAATGACTATTCACTAAATGCATTTTTAAACAAAAATATCTTCAGAACTTTTTTTTAAAGAAAGTTGGCTTAGTTAGTGCACGCAGGTCTCAGGTATGTGTTACAGGTATGGGCAGAGTTCTTTCTCATGCTATGATCAAATGCACTGTTCTGTACGATTGTATCTCTAAAACGTTTTATCGGTGGATCGCAAAGCAAGGCTAGGTCCATAGATACTGTAAGGAGTTCCGTATCAGGGTCCCTTCCGGTCATCCACTATGTGTTCTCCACTCCACTGTGTCCGTTTTGCTCCACTCCATTATTAAAGCCTCTGCAGGATCCCTGGTAGGAGTACAGTACCACCAGCACCCCAACCTAGCACAGAGTTCAATAGACCTGGAGGTTGCAGCTAATTCTCTTCTAATAATGGGGTCTCCCCCTCCGTCCTTTAGCTATGCCTTCCCCAGCCCAGCACCTGAAAGGACGAGGCTCTGGAACACAATTCAGTAACACTTGGCTTCTCCCAGCACAACTGCTTCTCCAAAGACAGTACAATCTGTCCGTCTGAATTCAGGGTTTAAACTCAGTCCTGGGCACCTTGACGTTCACTGCTTGGTAGCTGGGGGAGGACTGCCACCAACCTCCTGCAGGACACAGAAGCTTTCAGCTTCCCACTTCCCACTAGCCCCTCTGGCTTGTGACAGCCTGTCCCTGCACCTCCCCTCGGCAGTCCTTATTCCCAAGGATCACATGGACCTTGCGTTAAGCCCAGGTGACCCGGTTTAATTTTACCTCCGGCAAACGAGGAGACCGAAGAGAAGATCTGTCGGGTGGTTTTCAGATCCCTCCATCATGCATGGCTAAGGAGTTTCAGCTACTTTTTCGCAAGGCTGCTGTCGTTCCTTCCCCCCTGCCCCCATAATACACTGGCTCTAATAATCATAATCGACTGTAGGTTTTTCTTAGGGACCCCTATTTCTCTGCGTAGTTTTGCATTGTCCTTGCTCTCCCTAGGCCTTTATGAAGAACTTTGTCTTAAAAGGCCAATATATATATATAATGTGTTCCTTTCCTTTTCCTGTTCTGATCTGAGCCCTTTCAGGTCTGTAAGTCAATAGTAAGCCCATGTTGCCATGATGGGAGACGTACAACTGCGGCAAACTAATCTTAAAAACAGGTCTGGTTGTGTTATCTTCATAGGAATTTGCAGGCTTTTGAAAAGAGCAATCGACTGTGAGGATTTGCAGCTGTCTATGGACAGAATGGAGGTGGAATAAAATTATAATCTTTTCCTTTCCATGATCACTGGTAATTTATCTTTTGCAGTGACCACATAATAATGGTGTTAACATCCAATCATTATCCCCTCATTGTTGCCTTTGCACCGAAGTGATGGCAAACTCCAGTCCTGGAGTGCCACATGCAGGCCAGGTTTTCAGGATATCCACAATGAATATGGATGAGATACATTTGCATATGGTGGAGGCAGAGCGTACAGCTCTTTCTCCTGCATATTCATTGTGGATAGCCTGGAAACCCCTGGCCTGTTTGTGGCACTCAAGGACTGGATTTCGCGATCACGTGGTATATATCCATGGTAATGCATCTTCGGTTCTCTGGTTGATTGATAATCATTATTTCACCCTACAGTTGGTTGTCCTTGGTGAAAGGTGTACCCTTAATGCTATTGAACGCTGAATGTGCCTTTCCTTTTATGGGCAATTTCTTTTTTACTTTGATATTCAAATGTGAGCGGATGTGACATTTCCTATTGACAAAAATGTAGATTTGTCATAAAGGTCTCAAGTGCCTGAAAAGTGGAATGTAAATACAATTAAATAAATAAAAACGTACATAAATAAAGCTCAGAAGAGCATGGGCATGCATTATTAGGTGACCGATTTCCTAAATTCTTAATTGCTCAGTTTTTGTCCCTCGGGGGAAAGATGCAGTTAATCTGTGAGCAGGTTCCATCCTGTTCTAACTATACGATGCATTAACAGTGATCATTACTAGCACCCATGACTCTCCAGTGAGTGTCATAGTCTGTGGTGACAGTAATGCTCTTAATCCCTATGTCTTCTTCTGAACTCAAAGCTGAGAGAGGACGATTATGTGCCTTTGGCATTATGGACAATTTTGATGGCCAGTGCTGACCTTTTTGTTCCCATAGTTACAGGGATGCGCCTTTATCAGTCATGCTCTGATCCGGATTAAAGACAAAAAAAAACAAACAATAGTTTTCCTGCCTGTAAAAAAAGTAAGCTGTCAGTAGGATCAGAAAATCTCAGAAGGGATTTACAGAATGATCATAAAATCCTTGCTTAGTGTGAATAAAATGGCTTCATATTGAAAAGTTTTCCATAGAACCTAAGGAGGTGCTGCATGCAGATGAAGCGTGAAAGAATTATAAGGAGTTGCTTACTTAAATGTTAGGGTGGGGAGAAGAGTTTTTCAACTATTTTTAGTGGCTATTGAGTAATTACGGAATGGTATAAGCTGATGCTAATGTGTAGATATAGCAAATTGTATAATCTGCAGCGTTCCAACATAATACAACCAAAATATTATGGATGAGGTGCCATAAAATACTTTAGAACTGTAAAGTATCAGTGGTGTTTAAACTTTCAAATTGCACAATTAGCTAACATGCCCCTGCCTGTAAGTGACATATAGGAGCTGCCCTAGGCACTCACACACACTAAGATTTGTGCGCACAGTAAAGTTTTATCGGGCATACTAAAATGGCTGTTAATGGGTAATATACTATATTTTTAGCATTCCTTCTAAAATGCAACATCTATAGTGTGTGCAATTAGAGTGCATGCTATCACAAAAAGTGTACCGTTGACATGATGTGCCCATCTGATTACTAAAAATAACATGCAGTTTCTACTCAAAATACCATATACATCAGTAGCATTTGTTCCCAACCCTCAAGGGCTGCAAACAGGTAGGATTTTCAGAATATCCCTAATGAATATGCATGACATAGATTTGCATGCACACAGTCTCCATTGTATTCAATATATCTCATGCATATTCATTAGGAATATCCTGAAAACCTGTGTCCCTCAAGGGCTGGGAATGAATACCACTGACATACATGCTAACCTGAGCATGCTCAGTCCTCTTGTTCTTATGGCTTCACTTCCTTGCTTGAAAACTGTATAAAAAAAAAAAAACGGGAACATAAAGCTGATGGTCAGTGCTAAAAGGAAGAGTGGGAGAGCAAGTGACCTCCAGAGAGCAGAGAGGTTGAGGTAAGTTAAAAAAAATATTCAGACTTCTGCATGGCTTGTATTATGTATTCCATTTATTTTATATGTTCCATTTCCTTTGTCCATTGTTCCAGGTCTTTTGGTGAGAGAGTGAGTGAGTAGGAGTCTGCATTTCAGTCTGTCAGTATTCTGTGTTAGTAAGGGTCTTGAAAGAGTGGAACAAGAAGATGAGGCTGTTGAGGGAATGGAGCATATAAGGGATTGATTGACTATACATGGGCTTGGATGTGGAAGTGGTGTCAGGGGAGGTAGTGTCAGGAGGAGAATGGAGGCTACAGGAAAAGACATACAAAAGTCCAGTTATTTATTTTATTTGCTTCTTTTTATTTATTTAGTCATTTTATACGCCGTTGTTCGAAAAGAAGATCACAGCGGTCTACAAACGCCGCATTCATATTTTTGGTCAACATTCATGTACTGTGTCAACATTCATATTCTAGGTCAACTTCTTACTAAATACATATTCTGGTTTGTATTTTAGGTCAAAACAACAGCTTAAATATAAACTAGTTCATATTCATACATTTTCTAGGTAGTTCAAATTCAAGTTCATGTTCATTTTCATGTTCATACATTTCCTAGGTCAATACACCTTCAAATATAAATTCTAATTCTAACAATACGCTTTACATCATTCATTGTTTATAACTAGCTGCACTAGCATTATCTCTGGTACTGACATTGAAGTTATTAGCATATTGGCATTTTATGTTGTCGTATGCATTTCTAAAGAGCCATGTTTCCAGTTCATGCGTGAAACTTTTTCTTTTGTTACTTGGCATAATGACTCTGGAAGAGAGTTCCACAGCTTGGAGCCAGATATGGAGAACATTTGGTCTCTTTTTTGCATTAGGTGTGCGTTCCGAGTAGAAGACACCATTAGAAATCCTTTGTTTTGTGATCTTAGGGCTCTCTGTGGTGTGTAATGTTGTAGTGTCATTCCTAGTATGCTTGGATTAATATTATTTATGAAATTGAAAATTATAGTTAATTCTTTATAGTGAATTCTGGATTGCACAGGAAACTGGTGCAGGGCTATCAGCGAGGGGGTGATGAGGTCAAATTTCCTTGTCCCTAGTAAGAGTCTAGCAGAGGCATTTTGAAGTAGCTATAGTGGTTTTAGCAGTCCTGAGGGTAGGCCTAGAAATAGTGAGTTGCAGTAATCTAAATCTGAGAATAATAGTGTTTTTAAAACAGTACGGAAGTCCTGTATTGTTAATAAGGGTTTCAGCCTATGCAATATTCTCAACTTGGAGTATCTTGTTTTGATTAATTTGCTTATATGCGTTTTTCATAGTGAAGTTCCTATTGATCTGTATTCCTAGGTCTCGTACTTGATCTGAGGGAGTAATATTAGTGATTCCTAGGTCTAGGATTGGTGTTTTGATCATCATGTTATCTCTCCTTAGCCACACAATTTCAGTTTTTTTGGGTTTAGAGTTAGTTTCAGTTGAGAAAGTTTTTGTTGTATAGTCTTCATGTATGTTGACAGATCTGATGCAGTTTTTTCAAATGTTTTATCGAAAGGGATGTAGAATTGTATGTCATCTGCATATAGGAAGAAGCTGAGGCTTGGGGGACACCTATATCAACTGGGAAGGTGTCTGGTTGACAGAGATAGACGCCAACCACCAGTACCCATTCTGTTACAGATGGGGTGAGGGTGTGGGGCCTCACTGAAGAAACCCTGAGATCAGCATCTGAAAAGGGTCTGGTAGCAAGGACCACCACGCAGGCTGATGGGGGGGGGGGGGGGGGGGCTCTTTTTTTGATAGCCATTCCCTTTAGAATACCGAACTGAAGGAAGAGTTATCTTTTATGGCTAAACCTTCTTTCAAAGCATCGTTATGTTTTGTGTGTGTGTGTGTGATTGGCATGTGTAAAAGATTATCCTATACTGGTGCTCAGGAAGGGGCAGAGCCTTGCTTAGAAACATTAGACATATCTTGTTTATACCCTGTTTTTACAAAAGTTGTTATTTTTGTTTTGTATTTCTAGTACATACTCTGACCATACATTCTCCTTTGCAAAGGGCATTTCTTTTGAAACAGAAGTGTATGTACGCCTTTAAGGGGAAGTTGGGGGAGGGGAGGGGGAAAGAAGCTCAGTGAAACAGGCCTGGGTACTGACTGTGCATCTGGTCAAAAAAAACATTTTAATGGGATGAAACATCTCAACAATGTTTCTATTACTTAGCCTGTATAACTGAATGTTTTCATCTTTTATTAAACATTTTAAATGACTTAAAAAAAATGCTTCCACAAAGTGGCTTAGTTTAAGGAGGCAAATTGATACACTTTGCTTAATTGGGTCATTAAAAGAAAATCATCTAGTTGCAAATAAAGGCAGACTATTAAATCTTAATGCAATGTCACAAAAAAAAAGCATGTCATTCTTTGGCACCAGTTAAATTCATGAACACAAGAACATGAACTAAAAATTGAAACAATACAAATACACTTTTGAGATTTTATTTGTGAGAGGCATTATAGCAAAAAAAAAAAAAAGTTTCAATTAATGCTGTATTTGCATTGACATTATTACCGGCTATGAAATATATTTCTGTTTAAATAAGGTTTCTTTAAACAGAATCTTTACCAATGAATCCAGTACCAACTTCTACAGTTTTATAAATATCGCTTGAATCTGTTTGTTGACATGTCTTGTAAATGCAATGCACATTCTCTTTGATAAAAGAATCTTATAATTTTCATTGAAAGGAATAAGATATTTGTCAGCTAGGCAGTTTTATCACTGCCTTGCCTTACAAAAAAAAAATGGTACAGTTCATTCAGCTCTGCCATTGTGAGGCTATGTCATTGTGGCTACAGATATTTTCATTAAAATATAAAAACACAGTGATAGTTTGGACCAATATTAAGAAGGAAACAACTTCAAAAATATTTTCTCTCTCAAATTATTTTGTGATATTTTTTTCTACATGAATGATGTCTTGATTTTTGTTTTCACAATTTCTCTATGCATAGTTTACTACGTTTGTGTGTCAGTCACTATGTTTCATGTTCAAAAAGCCATATTTGTGCTGTGTTTTTGAGAGACTTAATGATTGATTTCATTCACTTAGTCTCTTCTCAATATCCCATGCAGAATTGTTCCTTATAAATCTTCATTAAAGAAGAAATCCAATTAAAATGTGTTTTACGCTTGTCTCACAGGAGTGAATATCTATATGTACGCGATCTGTGTTTTTGAAACTTGCCTGGCTCCTGTGCAGATAAAAGTATGCACACAGGGGCAGATTTTTAAAGGAGCGCGCACGGGGTAGACATTTGTGCACGCTACCCGGCACGCACAAATGTACACCCAATTTTATAACATGCGCGTGCTGCTGTACACATGTTATAAAATCCGGGGTCGGCATATGCAAGGGGGTGCACACTTGTGCACCTTGCATGCACCGAGCCCTAGGGGAGACCCAATGGCTTTCCTCATTCCCTCCGAAGCCACTCTGAAATCGGAGCGGCCTCGGAGGGAACTTTCCTTTCCCTCCCCCCACCTTCCCCTCCCTTCCCCTATCTAACCCACCCCCAAGCCCTATCTAAATCCCCCCTTCCTTTGTTCTGTAAGTTATGCCTGCCCGAGGCAGGCGTAACTTGCGTGCGCCGGCCAGCTGCCGGCGCGCCATCCCCCAGCACAGCCACTGTGCCGGAGGACTCGGGATCACCCCCGGCCCGCCGCCCTGCCCCCGGCCCCACCCCTTCCCACCTCTTTTTCAAAGCCCCAGGACATATACGCGTCCCAGGGCTTGCACACGATGCCGAGCCTATGCAAAATAGGCTCAGCGCTTGCAAGGGGGGGGGGGGGTTTTAAAGGGTTAATCGCGTATATTACGCTCTTAACCCTTTGAAAATCTACCCCACTGTGTAACAGTAAATGTACGTTTATCTGTTGAGATGAGTACTCATGTAGATAACATAAAACTTGCCATACTGGGTCATAGCAAAGGTCTACCTTTTCCAATAGTGGCCAATCCAGGTCACAAGTACCTGGCAGGATCCCAAGGGGTAGAGAGATTCCAAGCTGCTTATCCCAAGAATAAGCAGTGGATTTCTGCAATTCTGCCTTAATAATGGTTAATGGACTTTTCCTTCAGGAACTTGTACAAACCTTTTTTTAAATACAGCTACACTAAGGGGCGGATTTTAAGAGCCCTGCTCACCTAAATCCGCCCAAATCCGGGCGGATTTAGGCGAGCAGGGCCCTGCGCGCCGGTGAGCCTATTTTACATAGGCCTACCGGTGCGCGCAGAGCCCCGGGACTCGCGTAAGTCCCGGGGTTTGGCGAGGGGGGTGTGTCGGGGGCGGGCCCGAACCGCGCAGCGTTTTCGGGGCGTGTCCGGAGCGTTCCGGGGGTGGGCCCGGGGTGTGGTTACGGCCCGGGGCGGTCCGGGGGCGTGGCCGCGCCCTCCGTACCCGCCCCCAGGTCGCGTCCCGGCGCGCAAGAGGCCCACTGGCGCGCGGGGATTTACGCCTCCCAGAGGGAGGCGTAAATCCCCTGACAAAGGTAAGGGGGGGGCTTAGACAGGGCCGGGTTGGTGGGTTAGGTAGGGGAAGGGAGGGGAAGGTGAGGGGAGGGCAAAAGGAAGTTCCCTCCGAGGCCGCTCCGATTTTGGAGCGGCCTCGGAGGGAACGGGGGTAGGCTGCGCGGCTCGGCGCGCGCCGGCTATACAGAATTCATTAGAGATGTGCTTCGTTTTGTTCTGCCGGGTCGTTTTTTGGTTCGAATACTTCGTGGTATAATTCGGGTGTTCACGTTTCGTTTTCGGGTCGTTTGTCCGAAAACGAAACGAGAAACCCGAAACCGGACCGAAAAACGAACCGGGAAACGAAGCTAAAAAAAAACCCCACCCCAAGCATTTAAACACGTTTCCAAACATTTTTAGTACATACAACCCCCCCCCCCATCCCGATCCCTCCCCAAGACTTACGAAGATCCCTGGTGGTCCAGCGGAGTCCCGGCTTCCATTTGCCCTCCGTGCCCTAGTCCGTGCCAGTGCAAGCCGTGCGCCAAAATGGTGCCGAATAGCCTGAACGACCATGTCACAGGGGCTTTCGGCGCTATTGGTCAGCCCCTGTCACATGGCCATCGGCACCATCTTGTGCTCCTATCATGTGACAGGAGCTGACCAATGGCGCCGAAAGCCTCTGTGACATAGTATGGGCAAAGGCTATCGGCGCCATTTTGGTTACTGGCAGCCGAAAACGAAATCGCTCTCCGACCCTTGCTGGACCCCCAGGGATTATTGGCAAGCCTTGGGGGGGTCAGAAGCCCCCTCCTGACCCCCCCAAGGCTTGCCAATAATCCCTGGGGGTCCAGCAAGGGTCGGAGAGCGATTTCGTTTTCGGCTGCCAGTAACCAAAATGGCGCCGATAGCCTTTGCCCATACTATGTCACAGAGGCTTTCGGCGCCATTGGTCAGCTCCTGTCACATGATAGGAGCACAAGATGGCGCCGATGGCCATGTGACAGGGGCTGACCAATAGCGCCGAAAGCCCCTGTGACATGGTCGTTCGGGCTATTCGGCACCATTTTGGCGCGCGGCTTGCACTGGCACGAACTAGGGCACGGAGGGCATGGCAAATGGAAGCCGGGACTCCGCTGGACCACCAGGGATCTTCGTAAGTCTTGGGGAGGGATCGGGGGGTGGTGTATTATAATTAATTTAAATTTGGGGTGGTTTGGGGTGGTTTTTAATAAAAAAAAAATAATTTTTGCCCTCTCCCCAGGCAAACCCGAAAACGAATTTTCCCCCGAATTTCGGGGGGGAAATTTCGTTTCCGGTTTCGGGGCCTCCGAAACAACGCCGTTTATGTCGTGTTTCGGAGGCTCCGAAACAACAACGAATTAGGCAATTTCGTTCAATTTCCTAAATAGGACGAAAACCGAACCACATCTCTAGAATTCATAGCCTTGCGCGCGCCGATCCAGGATTTTAGTGGATACGCGCGGCTCCGCGCGTATCTACTAAAATCCAGCGTACTTTTGCTTGCGCCTGATGTGCCAGCAAAAGTACGCCTATTCACGTTTTTTGAAAATCTACCCCTAAATGTTTTCACAATATCCTCTGGCAACTAATTTCAGAGATTACGTGTTGAATAAAAAAATATTTTCTCTTATTAGTTTTAAATGTATCACCTAGTAACTTCATTGTGTGTCCCCTGGTTTGTGTGCTTTTCGAAAGAGTAAACAACTAATTAACGTTTACTTGTTCCATTCCACTCATTATTTTATAAACCTCTGTCATATCTCCCTTCAGTCATTTCTTCTCAAACCTGAAGTGTTCTAACCTCATTAGCTTTTCTTCAACTTGTGCCCAAGATATGGCACTCCACATGGCAAGGTGAGGTTGAGGGACTGAGATTACATGTCTTCATGCCATTTTTGCCATCATTTTTATGGGCCCTTAGACTAGCTATTTAATAAGTAGGTAGGGAGCCGCAGCATCTATTTTAGCCAAGCCAGACAGCAACATAGAAATATAGTAAATGATGGCACATAAGATCAGAAAGGTCCATCCAGTCTGCTCAGCAAGGAGTTTAGGGTTGTAACAGCTTCTCCATGCAGGTTACCCCCATGTCTTCTGTTTAGGGTTATAACTGCCACTCCATGCAGTTACCTCCATTCAGACATGTTACTCCATAATTACCACCTGTTATCTCAATTTTTCATTTCCTTCATCGAGCCACTCTGGATTCTCTGGGGTAGATATTCAAAGTTGGCCGTGGAAGAAACTTAGCCTGTTAGAACTTATCCGGCTAAATTGTGATGCATATTCAGCGGCACGGCAAAGCCACCGAATATACATGTATATATATATGCACTTAGCTGGATAAGTCTACCTGGCTAAGTTTTGACCTGTTCTATGAGATGTCTAAACGTACACGTATACTTATATGGCTAACTCCATAACTCTTCAAAGGAGTCCTCACTACATTTGCAAAAAATGAATTTACAGACTAATTAAATGAGTGGAGAACCTTATTGATTTGATGAGTTTGAGTTCACAGTATGAAGTAGTTGCAAATGACGTGAACATGAGCCCTTCTTGCCATGGCGGAATTGAATCAAACTCGAGGACAGGGCCCTGAGGTCTGCACTGAAGGCAGATGAAAGAGTCTTGGCATGAGCTAGGCTATAATAAAGTCCAAAGAGCTGTGAATATCGATATATCTGAAGCGCTGGACAAGGCTAGATATCAGACAAAGCTGAAGAACCAGGCTGAAGCTGGAAACAGATATGGAGCAAAGCTGAGGCTGAGGCTGAAGACCTGACAGAGGCAAGGGTATGACTGAAGACAAGCCAAAGCATGAAAACTGGAGTACAGCAGGCTGAAGCCTGAAGACTGGAACCAGGCCGAAGACTAGGAAACAAACAACCTTCTTGCTGAGGCAAGGCTGAAAGGTCTGAAGAGCCCTTTTATAGGGTGAGAAGCAGAGATGTCATCTGAGGGCGCCATGGGCTTTCCCCACCATGGGCCCTTTAAATGGAATCATGTTGCATGCACGCACCTAGGAAGGAGCATCGTAGAAGTGATGGTGTCTGCCATGCGTCAGCGGCATCCAGCCACTTGTGACTGCTGGTGGCATTCGGGCTGAGTGAAGCCACTTGTAGGACCATCCCGCGAGCAGTAAACATAACAGAAGGTCCAGTCTTTAAATTGATATTTAAGTCTAGTACAGATAGGATCCTTAGTTTTGTTAGTTTAGTTTTGGTTTTCTTTTAAGTCAGAGTGAGTAGTAGTGTTGTATGTTCTATGTGTTTATCCCATGCTTTTTTGAAATCTGCTACCAGTCTTGTCCTCACCACATCTTCTGAGTGAGTTATCCAGGCATCCTCCACTTTTTCTGTGAAAAATGTTTCCCAGTGTAACCCCATCCTGGGAGGTGGACTGTAGAGATGTGAATTGTGTGCCAGATCGTCTTAACGATCAGATTCGGCTGCGGGGGGGCTCGAATCTGATCGTTAAGATATGTGAATTGGAATCGTTTCCGATTCCAATTCACATTTTTTTAGGAGGCTCGCACCGCAAAAAAAAAAAACACATCCGACCCTTTAAATCGACCTCCCGACCTGACCCATTGCTAATTATTTTTTTACGGAGGCCCGCGCCGCAAAAAAAAAAAAAAACCACATCCGACCCTTTAAATCGACCCCCCACCCCTCCCGACCCGACCCATCGCTAATTATTTTTTTACGGAGGCCCGCGCCGCAAAAAAACCAAAAAAACCCATCCGACCCCTTAAATCGACCCCCCCCCCTCCCGACCCGACCCATCGCTAATTATTTTTTTATGGAGGCCCGCGCCGCAAAAAACCCAAAAAAACCCATCCGACCATTTAAATCAACCCCCCTCCCGACCCCCCCAAAACCTTTTAAAGTTACCTGGTGGTCCAGGGGGGCCTCGGGAGACCTCAGGGAGAGATCCAGGGGGGCCTCGGGGAGAAGAGAGATCCAGGGGGGCCTCGGGGAAAGATTTCCCAGGCATCACCTGTTCTAAAAAAAAAAAAAATGGTGCCGATGTTCCTTTGCTCTTACCATGTGACAGGGTATCCGTGCCATTGGCCGGCCCCTGTCACATGGTAGGAGCACTGGATGGCCGGCGCCATCTTTAAAGATGGCGCCGGCCATCTTTACTCATCAGCCCATAGTATAATATGGGCTGATGAGTAAAGATGGCGCCGGACATCCAGTGCTCCTACCATGTGACAGGGGCTGGCCAATGGCACGGATACCCTGTCACATGGTAAGGGCAAAGGGGCATCGGTGCCATTTTTTTTTTTTTTTAGAACAGCTGATGCCTAGGAAATCTTTCCCCGAGGCCCCCCTGGATCTCTCCTCTCCCTGAGGCCCCCCTGGCTCTCTCCCCCCGAAGACCCCCTGGACCACCAGGTAACTTTAAAAGGTTTTGGGGGGGTCGGGAGGGGGGGTCGATTTAAAGGGTCGGATGGGGTTTTTTTTGCGGCGCGGGCCTCCGTAAAAATATAATTAGCGATGGGTCGGGTCGATTTAAAGGGTCAGGGTGGGTTTAGGGGCTTTTTTGGTGTGCCCTATTTAACGATACAATACAAATGCCCCTGACGATAAATCGTGGGCATTTGTATTGTATCGTGCACTCTAACGATTTTGGACGATTTTAAAATTATCTGACGATAATTTTAATCGTTCAAAAACGATTCACATCCCTAGTGGACTGTACTCTGGTGGGGCCATAAACTTATTTATAGTTATTCGGTGCAGGGACACCTGACTAGCTCTTCTAACAGACTCCTTCCCCAGGATGTGGATCCTTTTTATGGGGAAAAGAGTTAACTTTCAGAGCCCAAGTGCTAGGGGTGATTTTCTTTCTTTGTGTTTATCCCTAGGAGAGGATTTTCCTTACTCTGTTTCTGTCTGAGTCCTCTGGGAGAGGAATACATGTACTCACTGTGTACTGTGTGCTCAAATAGCCACTCTGGAAACACTCTGTCAATGTCCAAAATTAAAGTCTTTACTGTTCAAACACATGATAAATGGCACAATAACTCAAACTGTAGCACAGCAGAATTCTCCTGTTTTCTTCTCTTACAGTCTCTTTTTCTCTATCTGTGCAGGACTCGCATACAAGGGCCAGGGAAATATCCACCTTCTATGGCTTGGTTAAATGGAGATCCCAGATGGGCAGGGTCTCCTTAAGCTGGTCGAAAACCCCTTCCAATCAGGCAAAAATAGTAAAATAGCAAAATAGTCTATGGCACAGAGAGTAAGTCTCTCTCTCTCTTTCTTTCTCTCTCTCTCTCTCTCTCTCTTCAGGGAGTGAAAACACTGGATGGGTGTCCTCAATGATTAATGGTTAGCATATCTGGATCTCTTTGGTTCTTAAACAGTATCTTTATCTCTTCCTTTTGGTGTTGCCCGATTTGGACCCTTGGGCCAAGGCGGTGTTGATGCTACCTGCAGGAGGTAAGCCCCACTGTAGGTCCCTGCCAATGGCAGGCGGTACAGAGTGGTGCGAAGACCAAACTGGACCTTCACACCACTACCAGACCTTGTTCCCCGCAGGTTGAGCCCTTGGGTGCTGGGGCCAGCTGGACTTAGGCACGGGTCTCTGTGTGATGGTTCCAGGTAGACAGCAGGTGAAGGCGAAGTCAGGCAGTCCAGAATCAGGGCAAGTAGCGAGAAGACGAATCCAGAAGACAGGCTGTCAGGACAGGCAGCGAGCAGATGAATCCAGAAGACAAGCCGAGGTTTGGAGCAGGCAGTGAGCAGACAAATCTAGGGACGTACCAGGGTCAAAGCCAGAAGAGCAATCTGGGGAACTGGAGCGGAGACTGGAGCAGGAACTGGAGCAACACACTACCCATGAAGGGCTGAGCTGTTGCTGAGGCAGCTCTGGGGGGCAGAGCTGCCTTTAAGTAGTCCCTCCTATTGATGTCATCAACTGGGGACATGGGTAGATTTCCTGTTGCGGCCTCTAAGTCTAGGGCCGAGCCGCATGCGCCTATGGGAACCCATGGGGGGAGGTGCACAAGCATCAGCGTTCGGTTGTGATGGAGGAGGGCGATGATGGCAGCTTCCTCGGGCCGCATGAGGGGTTCGGCGAAGAGTAAGTAGGGCTGGCTGCGGAACCCGGCAGCCAGCCACCGCAACAGTAGCCCACCCCTTTAAGCTCCCCTCCTGGAGCCCAGGGTTTTCTTGGATGCCAGGCATGGAACTTCTGGAGGAGCTTTTTATCCAGGATATTGGTTGCAGGTTTCCATACATTTTCCTCTGGGCCATATCCCTTCCATGAAAGTAGGTTCTCCCACTTCCTGTTCCAACAGCAAACATACAGCACTTCTTTTATGTGGTAGAGTTGATCCTCGACAGAGGAAACCTTCTGAGGAGTAGGAGGCCTCCGGGCTGGCCATGAGAGGACTACTGGTTTGAGGAGTGACACGTGGAAGATGCTATGGATCCTGAGAGTTGGAGGAAGCTGGAGCTGGTACGAGACTGGGCCAATTTGGCACAGGATAGAGAATGGGTTGATGTAGCAAGGAGCCAACCTCATGAACGGCACCCTGAGACGTATGTTGTGGGTGCTTAACCAGATCTTGTCACCAGGGCAGAATTGGGGTGTTGGGCATCGATGTCTATCTGTAAAGCCCTTTGCTCTTTGGGCAGCTCTTTGGATCATCTCCTAGGTTCACACCCACAGAGCATGGAGCTCTTGAGCTGTCAACTGGGCTGCCGGTGAGTGGACGGTGAGGGGTAGCAGGAGTGGCGGCAGCAGCTGTCTTCCATATACTACTCGGAAGGGGGATGATCCAGTTGCTGCATTCACATGAGAATTGTGTGAGAATTCTGCCCATGGCAATAGGGTGGCCCAATTGCCCTTGCTCCTTGCCAAGGGCAGAAACTTCTTAAGAGTCCAGTTCACCTGCTTTACTTGCCTATTTGCCTGTAGATGATAGGCCGAGGTGAAGTCCAACTTGACATAAAATTTGCAGCAGAGGCTGCGCCAGTACTTGGAGGTGAACTGTACCCCCAATCTGAGATGATATGACATGGTAGTCCATTAAGGCAAAAGATATTGGTGGTAAACGGGTTGGCCAACTCTGGGGCAGATGGAAGAGCTAGAAATGTGATGAAGTGAGCCATCTTGGAGAAATGGTCCATGACGATCCAAATAATACGATTGCCACTAGAGAGAGAGAGAGATCTATAGATAGGTGGGTCCAGGGTTCCTTGGGAGCCGGCAGTGGCTGTAACAGCCCCCAAGGTCACACCACCATGGGCTTTTGGCGAGCACACATAGGGCAAGAATCCACATAGGCCTTTACATCCCAGTCCATCTGAGGCCACTAATAGTATTGCTTGAGCAGGAAGAGCGTACGGGTCTGGCCTGCCACTCGAGAGCCATGGGACCATTCTAATGCTTGCTGGCGAAGCCTAGAAGGTACCACAGTTTTCCCGGTGGGAACAGTGTACAACATGGCCAATAAGATTCAGGCATGGTCTTATCGGCTGCTATGTTAAGAAATAAGTATAAGGTACTTTTTAGATGGTATCTTACACTGATAAGAGTGGCTTGCTGGTCCACCATCCAACCTAACAAAAGCAATAATTAACAGTTTTATATTGAAAGAATCCTGTTACCGCATATTTTTGGCATGTTTATAATGTTTTAGCTATCCTAATTAATTTCTGTTACTATATGTGCCTCTATGTGAGCCGTGGTGATGGTTAATTATTGAATGACGGTACAGAAAAGTTCTAAAATAAATAAATAAATAAATAAACCCACTTGCTGGAGACACTGTACCCTTTAAGGAACATTCCTACATATGTGGTGGGACTGCCCCCAAATTAGGTCTTTTTGGGAGGATTGCCACCCAGCTTCTCCTCTTGTGCCTCAACCAGCCAGGCCGTCACCAGCCATCCCAAGGGTCATCCTAGAGGCAATAGAAGGTGAAAGAAACGTAAAGGAAAACGCCTTCTCCCTACAATTACACTTTCATATAATTTTTAGAGATCCATTGGTCTGCATGCGAGTCATAATGTTTTAGCATTATAAAGAGCCATGTTTATTACAGTCATGAACATTAATGAAAGTGCATTAAAAACTGAAGGGTGTTGTCATCTCAGTTATGACTGTGAAAAAAAATGAATCTATATCTACTCTGGAAGCAATTTATTTCCCATCGCAACGCTTTCCTAATTACTGTCAAACATTAAGAATTCTACTATCAGGGCATCTGCGCATCCTTGCTACAACCACTCAGTCACATTATATTTTTAGACTAAATTACTGTTTTGTTTTTCACACAGACCGTTAAGTGAGTTTAAATTACAATATCTCTGTCAAAATCATTTGCTACTGTAGCTAACAAATGATTTGCATGAACAGTCTTGGCCCTTAATTTTGCCATAGGACCGTGCACCAGCAAGGAAACTTAAACCGTTACTAAATCAAACTAACTTCCGAACTGTCCTACAAGCTTTAATATTTGCAAGCACTGACTACTGCAATGCATTACTATTAGGATTACCATACACAACATTAAGACCACTCCAAATACTCCAAAACTCAGCCGCAAGAGTATTGACAGGAAAAAGAAAAAGAGATCATACAACTGAAACACTAGCTGAACTACACTGGCTGCCAATTGAATACAGGATAAAATATAAAACCCTTTGCATTATACATAAACTAATCCATGACGAAAAAGCAGAATGGCTAAACATAGCACTCCGCGTCCATGTCCCTAACAGAAACCTGAGATCTGCCAACAAAGCCCTCCTAACCATCCCCTCAGTAAAAACTGCAAAACTAACTCAAGTCAGAGAAGGAGCACTATCATTGGCCGGGCCGATTCTATGGAACACCATGCCCATAGAGATAAGACTACAGAGAGATTTCAAGACTTTCAAAAAGAGCTTAAAGACATGGCTTTTTAGAGAAGCCTTTCCACAAAGAGAGCGAGAAAGAGAAAAATGCTGAAAGCTGTACACATAAAATCTTCATACAGCACTAGCACATTATATGTATGTATGTCATGGTCTGTCTATTGCACCTTTTAAATTAAATGTATAATTTAACAGTCTTTATCTTAGTCACAGGTCAGATTAATCATCACTAAACTCTTAGCCATTACTATGAAACGATGTTACCGAGATCATCAGGCACCTCCATTACTAATAATAGGAACAGTTGCATATACAATTTACTATATGTGCCTATATGTGAACCGTTGTGACGGTACTTTACTAAACGACGGTATAGAAAAGATTTTAAATAAATAAATAAGTATATGATATGATAGGTTGCTGCTGATAATCAGAAAAATCCCAATGATTATCTTAAGTAAAACTCAGGCACATATATGAAAAAGATTTCACATTAATATTTGTTGCGCCCGTCGGTCGCAGACGGCTGCGACCTCTGCTGCTCACCTCTCTTTTTCCTGCACCAGCGATTCTCAGAGCCATGGCAGCCTCAGCCTGCAAACGCCGCCTTCCTCGGCATCCCCGGGACAGTGTGGGCGATCCCGTCCACCATCTTGAATCTGGGATTACTTAGGGTGCGCGCGTGCCAGGCCCTCTCTTATTCACGTCATGGCGGGAACCTCGGGGGCGTCCCCTCCGCATGATGTCACCCGCCAGTGTATTTAATCCATCCAGCCTATGCTTCCTACGTGTTAGCAAGGACTTCCTTCCTGCTTATTCCACTCCTCTTGGAGATGTTTCGCTTCGCTACTCTGAGCTCGTTCCTGAACTCCTGGACTTAGAACGCCTTAGGTACCCACTCCTCGGAGGCCTTGTCACATTCTGGCTATCCACTCCTCGGAGCGCCTTCCTGCCTGGAGAATCCATCTATCATTGTTCGGGATCCTGCCTAGTTCAGTCTTGTGAGTTCGCTTCTCATTTCTAGCATCTTGCTGACGGAACCACCGGTGTACCCCATGCCTCGGGCCACTACCGTGCTCATCCCAGCTACCTTCATCTACACTTCGGAGTGAGTACCGTTATCTACCTTGCTCTGCTTACCTCCTGTATGTCTCTGAACTACTTCTTGCTGATTCTCGGCGTACCCCACGCTGCGGGCCACTACCGGATCTACCCTGAGAGGTGTGTCATCGGGAAAGGAGTTCCTGGCGTACCCCACTCTGCGGGCCACTACCAGGGATATCATCATTGAGGAACCTTACTACTCTGAACTGTGTCTTCATTCCTCTCGTGGGTATTTCACCTACATTCCAGTCTAATAAAGTGTCTTACTTCTGTGTCCGTCTCAGCTGAGGCCATGCCTATCATAGTGAGACCCCACAGGGCTCCTCTCTGTGGGTGGAGTCAGCTCTCACTACGATCCAGGGTCCACAAGTACACTGTATTATAACAATATTCATGCCATTTAAACCTGCTATATGAAGAGATGCAGAGTGGTAAATGACTGAAATGTGAGAAGATTGTACATGAAGTGAATCTTATTTCTGTACATGGCTGAATGCACTTAGTAGCCTTAGCTCGAGGTTCAGGTCCAGGTTTGGTTATGACCACGGTGACAGATTTTCAGTGATGTTATTTCAAATGTTATCTTTTTAGGCATTCTTTACTGAAAGTAAGGAGAAAATGCCTCATAGGAAGGTCAAGACTGTTCAACTGTGAATCAGCAGGAAAATGAGCAAATGAGTTTACACAGAATGGGAGATTTGGGAGTTTGACTAAGAATCAAAAGCGATATCTTGAAAGTATGATTTTGGACTCCACTTGATTATAAGTCTGTATTCTCCAATTTCATGTAATTATGGATGCTGCTTCCTCTGCTATCATACATGCCCTAGAGCAGTGATGGCAAACTCCAGTCCTCGAGTGCCACAAACAGGCCAGGTTTTCAGGATATCCACATTGAATATGCATAAGAAAGATTTGTGTGCACTGCTTCCAAATCTATCTCATGCATATACATTGTGGATATCCTGGGAACCTGGCACTCGAGGACTGGACTTCGCCATCCCTGCCCTAGAGGGACATTTTTGGTAGGCATATAGTGAAGAGTCTGAACTTTCTACTCACATATAAATATAGGAATGGAATAAAGAAGGGAGATGCAAGGCACCTTCACATTGTTTTGAGAGGAAAGAAGAGATAATTAGAATATAAGAACATAAAATACCACACTGAGTTGGGTCCACTGAGCCCAACAGTAGCAAGTCCAAGTCGCAGGAATCGGGCAGATCTCATAAAGTTGTTCTATTTCATATTACTCACTCTCAGGAATAACAATAGTTTTCTTTAGTCTATCTAGCTAATAATGTTTCATGGGGCTTTTCCTTCAGAAACGTGTCCAAGCCTCATTTAAACCCACTATGCTAATCACCTTGACCACATCCTCTGGCAACAGATTCTACAGCTTGATTGTGTGCTGAGTGAAAAAAGTACTTTCTACAATTTGTTTTGAATCTGCTGGTTGTTAGTTTTCATGGAGTGTCCCCTTGCTTCAGTATTGTTTGAAAGGGTGAATAACCATTCTTTATTTACCAGTTCCACCCTACTCATGATTTTATAAACGTCTATCATGTCTTCTCTCAGTCTTCTCTTTTCCAAGCTGAAGAGCCCTTACCTGTGTAGCCTTTCATCATAGAAGTGTTCCATTCCCTTTATCATTTTTATCACCCTCCTCCATACATTTTCTAGTTCTATGATGTCATTTTTGAGATAGGATGACCAGAACTACACACAGTACTTGAGGTGTGGTCTCACCATGAATCAACACAGAGACAAATGACATTTTCCGTTTTATTCTCCATTCCTTTTCCGATTATTTTTAACATTCTATTTGCTTTTTCTGAATACCGCCACACACTGAGCTACGGATTTCAATGTATTATCCACAAGGACTCTAAGGTTCTCTTCCTGGATGGTTATTCCCAGCATTGTGTACCTGTTGTTGGAATTCATTTAAGGGAAAAAGTTTCTTTTTGTGAAGAAAGACATTGCATGTATGTGTACAAATGTTGGGAGTATACTTTGCCTATTTGTTAATGGTTTGTAAACAGAGTATGTTGAAAAACAAGAAAAAAAATGTCATGTTCATAAAGTATTTCCATTCCATCTCACATTTTTAAGGAAACCACTTCTGCCTTAAAGTGATAATATCATCAAACAGGTTGTTCAGAACAGTCAGACCTATCTGAATACAGCTATTAATTAAATAACCATATGACAATCTTAAGTGAGGCAACCAGCAGAGATGTTTATAGTTTACATACAAATCTTGTTACAATTCAAATTTATAGCCAGAGTACATCATAACATCAAAACAAAAAGGAGTTAATACAATGTCATTCTTAAGTGTGCTTTAGTTTTGGGAACATATATGAATTGTCTAATGAAACATTTCCAAATAATTTCTCAGAAAAATTATTCTTACCCAAGCTTTTGGTCAATTCCTTATCCAACATAGCCTTAGCATGACCATGGTTGCAGAACATATATTTCATGCCATCCAATATAGTAGAATAGCGAGCTTTCACTTTCAGGAAGTCACCATCAAAACTGAACAAATTCTGCCATTAGTTTTAGGTTCCACAATTTGTTTAAACTTCAATAAAATGTTCCTTCTTTTGCATTTGGCAAACTGAGGCTAGAATCATCATAATGCTATAAATATTGCAGAAATATCATCAGCAATAAAAAAATGGGCATGGTTAGGCTGATTTCCTGTGTACCGCATCGCATAGGTAATTTTCACAAAGCGTGATACGTTATCATGTCATGTGTTGCATCAAGGCATTGCACATAGGGTCAGCGGTGTTGATTTATGTGTGCTACGTTATTTTTCTGGGTTATATATACTGGCTACCTGCAGCTGCCTCTCTGAGGGTATGTCAGGCATTTGGAGAGAGTAGAGGAGAGTAGCTGTGTTGGTAGTTGGTAGTTGATTGGAGGTATTTAGAGCGTTCTGAGTGAGGTATCCTGTGGCCTGTTTCTCATCTGTTTCCTTTTGTCTTTGTCTGTAATCTTCAATCTTGATCTGTGTGTGAAAGTTTTTGTTAGTTTGTGCTGTTTGTCTGTATTTGTATTTGAGTGAGGCATGGTGGTGAAGCATGGTGGTAAGGTGGAGGAGGAGTGGTGAGACGTGGTGGTGAGGCGGAGGAGGAGTGGTGAAGTATGGTGGTGAGGCATGGTGATGAGGAGGAGGAGGAGTGGTGAGGCATGGATGTGAGGTATGGTGATGTTAAGGCATGGATAGGATGGAGCGGGAGAGGCGTGGGGAGAGAGGAGAGGGTAGGCATCAGGAGTCAAGGGGGAGAAGGGAGGAGAGGGGGAGGAAGGACAAGGGCAGGAGTGCTAGGTGGAATAGTAGGAGTAGGGACAGGGACAGAAGTAGAGATAGGCAGGAGGGAAGGGATAGGAGGCGGCAGGAGGGGGAAGGGGATAAACAAGCAAGTATGGAGAGAGAGGAGGGTGGTAGGCTAAAGATAGACAGAGAGAGAAGAGGGGAAGGTAGTTTGTAGATCAGGTGCAAGGGGGGGGGGGTGAAAGGGAGGGGATAGGGGAGTAGGAGAGAGACTGAGGAAAAAGAGGACACCTTTCCAGAAGCAGAGGTGGCACCCTGTTCTGGCAGCCAGGCAGCAGGCTGCGCTCGACTGAGGGCTTTGATGTTCAGTGTGGAGGAAAATGAAATGATTATTACAGGGGTCCTTGAAAATTACACCATGCTCTTCAGTAACCATGTGGCCAGGACATCAAGGGCATCCAAGGGACAGATCTGGTATACCATTGCCCAGGCTATATCCAGCCGCAGCAATGTGAAGCAGAATGGGGAGCAGGTGGCCCATAGATACTGGCCCAATTGAAAGCAAAGGTATTGAACAGTAACAAATATATATGGCAAAGCAGAGGAGGAGCTTCTTGTCCAATAATGCTGATACCGATGGAGGAGTGCCTCGTCCAGTGGTTGGGACCGTATGTTTTTGAGGGAATGGCTGAGAGAGTTGGAGAGTTGGAGTTGGTAAATTTACCTCACCTCACCATGTCTCACCATCACAAGTTGTTAAAACAAGCAAAAAACACACTTTGAAATGTCTGTATGCCAATGCCAGAAGTCTAAGTAGTAAGATGGGAGAGTTAGAGTGTATAGCAGCAAATGATGAGATTGGCATAATTGGCATCACAGAGACTTGGTGGAAGGAGGATAACCAATGGGACAGTGCTATATCAGGGTACAAATTATATCGCAATGATTGGGAGGATCAACTTGGTGGGGGTGTGGCACTTTATGTCCGGGAGGGTATAGAGTCCAACAGGATAAAGATCATACAAGAGAGTAAATGCTCAGTAGAATCTATATGGGTAGAAATCCCATGTGTGTTGGGTAAGAGTATAGTGATAGGAGTATACTACCGTCCACCTGGACAAAATGGTCAGACAGATGATGAAATGCTAAGAGAAATCAGGAAAGCAAACCAATTTGGCAGTGCAATAATAATGGGAGATTTCAATTACCTAAGACACTGGTGCAGGATAAATGTTAAATCACCATTCTCAGGTGTACTTTAATGAATCCAATATCAAAAGATAGCAGTGTTTATACTGGCAACTCCATGAGTTCAAATTCAAGCATTTAAACAGGTCCCCCGACACGGTCACGTGTTTCGCTAGGCTGCGTCGGGGGGGACCGAGGTACAGTCGAATCTCTAATCAGATACCAGGAGCGCCTTGCTTATGTGCAAGGTTGTTGCTTCTTCTGTATCTAGATTTCAATTACCCCAATATTGACTGGGTAAATGTAACATCAGGACTTGCTAGAGACATAAAGTTCCTGGATGTAATAAATGATTGCTTCATGGAGCAATTGGTTCAGGAACCAACAAGAGAGGGAGCTATTTTAGATTTAATTCTTAGTGGAACGCAAGATTTGGTGAGAGAAGTAACGGTGGTGGGGCCACTTGGCAACAGTGATCATAACATGATCAAATTTAAACTAATAACTGGAAGGGGGACAATAAGTAAATCTGCAGCTCTAACACTAAATTTTAAAAAGGGAAACTTTGATAAAATGAGAAAAATAGTTAGAAAAAAACTGAAAGGTGCAGCTGCAAAGGTTAAAAGTGTTCAACAGGCATGGACGTTGTTTAAAAATACAATCCTAGAGGCGCAGTCCATATGTATTCCGCGCATTAAGAAAGGTGGAAGGAAGGAAAAATGATTACCATCATGGTTAAAAGGTGAGGTGAAAGAGGCTATTTTAGCCAAAAAAACATCCTTCAAAAACTGGAAGAAGGATCCATCTGAAGAAAATAGGATAAAACATAAGCATTGTCAAGCTAAGTGTAAAACATTGATAAGACAGGTGAAGAGAGAATTTGAAATGAAATTGGCCATAGAGGCAAAAACTCATAATAAAAACTTTTTAAAATATATCCAAAGCAAGAAACCTGTGAGGGAGTCGGTTGGACCATTAGATGACAGAGGGGTTAAAGGGGCTCTTAGGGAAGATAAGGCCATTGCAGAAAGATTAAATCAATTCTTTGCCTCAGTGTTTACAAATGAGGATGTTGGGGAGATACCAGTTCCATAGATGGTTTTCAGGGGTGATGAGTCAGACGAACTGAACGAAATCACTGTGAACCTGGAAGATGTAGTAGGCCAGATTGACAAACTAAAGAGTAGCAAATCACCTGGACCGGATGGTATGCATCCTAGGGTTCTGAAGGAACTAAAAAATGAAATTTCTATTAGTTAAAATTTGTAAACTATCATTAAAATCATCCATTGTACCTGAAGACTGGAGAGTGGCCAATGTAACTCCAATATTTAAAAAAGGCTCCAGGGGCGATCCAGGTAACTATAGACCAGTGAGCCTGACTTCAGTGCCGGGAAAAATAGTGGAAACTATTCTCAAGAACAAAATTGTAAAGCATATAGAAAGACATGATTTAATGGAACATAGTCAACATGGATTTACCCAAGGGAAGTCTTGCCTAACAAATCTGCTTCATTTTTTTGAAGGGGTTAATAAACATGTGGATAAAGGTGAACCAGTAGATGTAGTGTATTTGGATTTTCAGAAGGCGTTTGACAAAGTCCCTCATGAGAGGCTTCTACGTAAACTAAAAAGTCATGGGATACGAGGCGATGTCCTTTCGTGTATTACAAGCTGGTTAAAAGACAGGAAACAGAGAGTAGGATTAAATGGTCAATTTTCTCAGTGGAAAAGGGTAAACAGTGGAGTACCTCAGGGATCTGTACTTGGACCGGTGCTTTTCAGTATATATATAAATGATCTGGAAAGGAATACGACGAATGAGGTTATCAAATTTGCAGATGATACAAAATTATTTAGAGTAGTTAAATCACAAGCAGACTGTGATACATTGCAGGAGGACCTTGCAAGACTTGAAGATTGGGCATCCAAATGGCAGATGAAATTTAATGTGGACAAGTGCAAGGTGTTGCATATAGGGAAAAATAACCGTTGCTGTAGTTACACAATGTTAGGTTCCATATTAGGAGCTACCACCCAGGAAAAAGATCTAGGTATCATAGTGGATAATACTTTAAAATCGTCAGCTCAGTGTGCTGCAGCAGTCAAAAAAGCAAATAGAATGTTAGGAATTATTAGGAAGGGAATGGTTAATAGAACGGAAAATGTCATAATGCCTCTATATCGCTCCATGGTGAGACCACACCTTGAATACTGTGTACAATTCTGGTCGCTGCATCTCAAAAAAGATATAGTTGCGATGGAGAAGGTACAGAGAAGGGCAACCAAAATGATAAAGGGGATGGAACAGCTTCCCTATGAGGATAGGCTGAAGAGATTAGGGCTGTTCAGCTTGGAGAAGAGACGGCTGAGGGGGGATATGATAGAGATCTTTAAGATCATGAGAGGTCTTGAACGAGTAGATGTGACTCGGTTATTTTCACTTTTGAATAATAGAAGGACTAGGGGGCATTCCATGAAGTTAGCAAGTAGCACATTTAAAACTAATCGGAGAAAATTCTTTTTCACTCAACGCACAATAAAGCTCTGGAATTTGTTGCCAGAGGATGTGGTTAGTGCAGTTAGTATAGCTGGGTTCAAAAAAGGTTTGGATAAGTTCTTGGAGGAGAAGTCCATTAATGGCTATTAATCAAGTTAATTAGGGAATAGCCACTGCTATTAATTGCATCAGTAGCATGGGTTCTTCTTAGTGTTTGGGTAATTGCCAGGTTCTTGTGGCCTGGTTTTGGCCTCTGTTGGAAACAGGATGCTGGGCTTGATGGATCCTTGGTCTGACCCAGCATGGCAATTTCTTATGTTCTTATGTCTCGCCAAGGCTCCTACAGTTGTCCACATCATTTGGCATAAGATCTCATATTGATAGAGATGTAAAATGTGCATCTCATGCCAAACGGTAAATGTGTACATCTTGGCTTTGTTACTTATGTCTTCTTCTTTGTTTCAACAGCTCTTGCTCAGGTCTCTGCTGGTCCTGGCCATCAAACCCCAGGGATCAGTAGTCAACTCCCTCACTCCTCTTCTGTTGTCACAGGAGTCCTCAGCCTATGTGCTTTAAGGGTGGCCACAGATAGTATAAGGAGTGTAACTGATACTAGCTATTGAAACAAACAAACTACATACATACATAGAGCAGCACCACATGATTAACCCTGAGCTGTACCGGCCAAAGGCCTTGAAGCACATGATATTTCAATATTTGACAAAGGCTACCTGTGATGTGTCAGGCAAGGCAAATAGCTACTAACATACTTTTGTGTTGGGTTCAATGACATGAACTTTTTCTTAGGAGACATGTGGGTTCTATTAGTCATTAGAATGTAGACTGTATTCTTGACATTTGAGAGGTGACTTTCAAATACAAGTGAAAGCATGACACTATCTGATTCCCAATACAGCCTTTACACAGTCTGACCAGCATCCTTGTCTAGCCTCCCTGAGAAGCCAGCATAACCAACATGATATCCCAATGGCAAAGGCATTCACCATCTGTACATGATAGTTGACATTTTGCCTAGGTAGGGATAGCAGGGTGCATCTGTGTATGGGTGCATGCAACCCCATAGAAGTATGCTAGCTTGCAATGACCTATCAGCATTGTGGGAATGACACAATTTTTGATAGGTGCTTTACTAAAGCCTGTAACTGAAGGCCTGCTAGGTGAGCACTCTGAAACAGCACTGGCTCTGAAACAGCTGAGGCAGTGCTGTTGGCAGTGTCTTTGCAGGCCCATGTGACACAAAGCATCCCAAGTACAGGTGCATAATTTACATGCATATGGTTGTCAACTATGGGATGAGGTTGTAAAATGGCAACTCTGTGATTGATACTTTAAACTGTCAACGTCTAGCTTTAGGCTGTGCTTTTAAGCTTCAGAGCTACTTGTGATTTATAGGATTTCTAGAGCAGTTGTTCTCCATATTCAAGGCCTTGCTGGAGTTCCATCAGATCTATGATACTATCTCACCTATATGTGATAACTAGGTCCTAGGGGGTAGGCTCACCAAGTAAAATGCCGCAAGCTAGGCCAAGCTATATACACTATGTTGGCAGTCCTACACGAACACTATTATAACACATGTTTCTTTTAGACTAATTATCAGTCAGAAAACATTAGGCCAGCCACATGTATTTAGTGTTATTTTTACTATGACTACAATTTTTCCACTTAGTCTTCCGCTCCATTCTCAAGATGAAGCGAAACTAGGCATAAGTGGTTTCTGCTACACATTGACCCAGACAGAGGAGCAGTGAGTCAAAGAAAGATAATAGAGAGGAGAGCAGGTGCAAACACTCTACTGGCCTTCCTTCCATGGAAGAGGAAGGGGTAGTTGAGGCCTAACAGGCAAAGTAGCATTCTATGAGGCTTTGCCAAAGCTGGCTGCCATTCAGCATGGTATCCTCAGCTTCTGTGGGTGCACATGAGGGATCCTGGTATAGATCACGAAGTATCTCCATTGGTATCCCATGGCATAGAGCCAGATTATGGAATACACAGTAGAGCATCACTATATCTGCTACTATGGGTGGGGCATACATTAAAGCTCCCCTGCTTTATCAAAACAGTGAAATCTACTTTTGAGAACTCCAAAGTGCATCCTATGACACAGCGGATAGATCATAAGGCCTCGTTGTACCTCGTCTCTGCCAGCGTGTTGGGAATAGTGACGGGGTTGAGAAGCCAGGTCCTGCAATTATATTCCAAATCTCCTGTGGCAGAATGGGTGTTTTTCACACTGCCATCACTTTGACATATTGCTGGCAACCCACAACATGCTTTAAGATAGTAAAAGCTAACCTCTAGCTTAGCATGAGCCTTAAAAGACAATTTCCCTACCCGAAGCCATGCCACCTTTTTCTGTGACACTATATGAACACTATAGCACTATCTTAATCTGTGTCAGATCTTCCAGACTAGGAAGAGGGGCAGCTACACACCAAATGTGTAGCTACCCCTCACAACTAAGCTAAGCTACTGGTTCATAGCAGTCATCAATCCCTGAAGTAATACATTAGAGCTGACACACCTGTTCTAACAGAAAAACCTGTACCTCATGGTCTGAATGTGCACGTCCCTGGCTGCTCTGTAGTATCTCCTCCAGAGACACAAATTTGTCATCCCTGACACAGGGAATAGGTTAGGCCCAAAAATGCACAGGCTGCTGCTTCTGGTTTACCTGTGAGATGGGCAAGACAAACTGTGCCTGACATCCTGGCTATCCCATCACTAACCGGGCATCCTGAATTTGCGAGTACCATCTATGTGGACACTTAGGCCTAGATTTTCTAAAATCGCAGGCCTTTGAGAATCATGTGGTACCGGGGTGGGGGTGGGGGCAAAGTGGGGGTATGGCCTGCGAAAGCCGTCAGTGATCGCAGCGCTGCGGTGTTATCACTGCCAGCTTTCGCAAACCAATAGTTCCACCATGAAAGGTGGTGCTTTGGACGCATTACTGGCGGCGATAAGGGTTCTTACCTTTTCGCCACCAGTGATGGCTCCACCGCGTCCGCCCCGGTGCCGCCCCGACTCCTCTTCTGGTGCTGACACCACCCCGATCTAGCTATCGCACGCAAAAGGGACTTTTTGCATGCAAAAAGTCCCTTTTCACATGCGATCCCATTAGAAAATGACCCCCTTAAAGGTTTATGATTAACCAGTGAGATTTCAACAGCCCCAAATGGGAGGACTGGAAAAGGCCAATGATTAAAGTGAACCCACAGAAAGTGTGAAGTGGCTGCTCACACACAAAGCTTTATAGCAAGTGCAGTGTTTGGCCTCAAAAGATTAGCAGGCCTCTCCTGCATGGCGAGAGAAAGCCAGGCCCTGGGGCAGTGGCGTGCAGACCTAACTGTACAAGCCACTTGTCATGTCAGTAATGCCGTTACATCCTCCACAGCCCCCCATGCAAACACTTAGCCAGAGAGGGAATAGAGAAAGAAGCATCTCTCTTATCTATGAGCCATCCTCAAATTTTTCAAATAGGCCCGATTGCCTAAGTACAAAGGAATTATACGCGGCTCCCAGGAACCTGGCCACCACTTTAAGGATGCACATTTGAACTTTATAAACCACTTGCAGGTTGATGGAGTGGAAGAGCTGTCTGTTGCAGAAGATTTCCTACCTGTCACGAGCAGTGGCGTAGCCACGGGTGGGCCTGGGTGGGCAGGTGCCCACCCAACTTAGACCCAGGCCCACCCAACTGGCACCGGAACTGCAAGGCTGTCGCGGGATCCCATCCCCGCGACAGTGAACAAGAGAACCCACGCCTCGCGCGCCATCACCGCACACATGGGGAAGCGCTGCTGCGGCCGTATGGCCAACCGGTCTTCCTGTTCGGGGGGGGGGGGAGCGGAAGCGCCGCGCGCAGCTTCCGCTTCCTCCCCCAATGCAGGAAGATCAGCTGCCTCTCCTGCTGCCACCCGTTCTCCTGCTATCTTCGGGCCAAACGGCCCGCCAAACTTCCTGTTTGGGGGTGGGGGAGCGGAAGCGCCGCGCGCAGCTTCCGCTTCCTCCCCCCAATGCAGGAAGATCAGCTGCCTCTCCTGCTGCCACCGGCCTCCTGCTATCTTCGGGCGTCGGGCCGTATGACCCGCCGATCTTCCTGCTTGGGGGGGGGAGGGAGGAAGCGGACGTTGTGCGCTGCGCTTCCGCTCCCCCCCCCCCGACAGGAAGTTCGGCGGGCAGTACGGCCCGACGCCCGAAGATAGCAGGAGTCCGGTGGCAGCAGGAGAGGCAGCTGATCTTCCTGCTCTGGGGGAGAAAGCAGAAGCTGTGCACGTGCTTGAATGCGTATGTGTGGATGAGAATGGGAGTGTGTGTGGGTGAAAACTGGAGCTTGGGTGTGTATGTGGGTGAGAATGGAAGCTTGAATATGTGGGTGAATGGGAGCTCGAATGTGTGTATGTGTGGTTGAGAATGGGAGCCTGGGTTTGTGGGTGGGTGAGAATGGGAGCTTGAATATGTGGATAAGAATGGGTGCTTCAATGTGTGTATGTGTGGGTGAGAATAGGACCTTAAATGTGTATATGTATGGATGAGAATGGGAGCTTGAATATGTGTGGGTGAGACTGGGAGCATGGGTTTGTGGGTGAGAATGGGAGTCTGGGTTTATGTGTGTGGGTGAGAATGGGTGCCTGGATGTGCGTCTGTGTGTGCATAAGAATATAAGCCTGGGGAGGGGTGAGAAAGTGAGAACTTGTATGTGTGTCTGCAGAGAATGTGAGTTTGTGGGGGGAGGGGGGGAGAGCATATGAGAGTGACAGCTTGAGTGTGTGAGAGGGAGTCTGTGAGAGAAAGCGTGTATGTATGTGTGTGTGTGTGTGTGTTTGTGTGTGTGTGTGTGTGTGTGTGGAAGGGAAGAAGACAGTAATAGAAGAAAGACACTGAAAAGGAATTAGGAAATGAGCTATAAGGGAAAAAATGGGAAAAAGAGACCAGGACCAACTGATTAGAAAAATACAAAGATCAGACAACAAAGGTAAAAATATATATCTATATTTTGAGATGTTAGCAATTTAAATATAAGCAACACAACCGCTCTCTCAAAATTTATGGACAGGTAGGAGCCGTGTATAAAATCATAATAATAAGAAGGCTAAAGTACCACAAATCACCGTGAATTATGTTTCTATCATTAAGTAAACCTCATACTTAGGTGTAGATGTGAATGCTATGCTGCATAATTTGGCATTATTTATCAGTAAAAAAACAACTAGTAGACCTGCATGCCTACAGCCCACCCATGTTAACCTTGTGCCCACCAAAAAAATCAATTCTGGCTACGCCACTGGTCACGAGGTGGGATGATGGCTACGTGAATGCAGTCGATAGTTCCCAGAACCCTGTGAAAGTCAGCTATGGCATAAAAACTGTCTTCAATTCCAGCAAGTCCTGTCTGTCCTGAGGAAATGTTATGCAGCAATTAATGCGATCAGATACAGCTGTTATGACCTGGTCCAGATAACTGGAAAAAGTAGTTTGGTCACAGTCCCCTAATAACCAAGCCTTCTATTGTCTGGAAGGAGCCAGATGCCAGGAAATGCAGGGTGGCCAATAGTTTGCTGAGCCCCAGTATAGCATGGGACCTTTCCATGACCGGATGCAGATCCCCTCAGACTTCTTCATATAATTCCAGGAAAGCCTGAGAGCTGAGGCAATACCTGCTAACTACATAATCTTCTGGCATGCCCAGCAATGAGGCTGGGCATGCCAGATAGTGTCTAATGATATGAAGTCTGCGAAACAATGCGACAAGGTGATAGCAAAAGCCAGAAGAATGCTGGGCTGCATAGAGAGAGGAATATCAAGTAAGAAAAGGGAAGTGATTATTCCCTTGTACAGGTCCTTGGTGAGGCCTCACCTGGAGTACTGTGTTCAGTTCTGGAGACCGTATCTTCAAAAAGACAAAGACAAGATGGAAGCGGTACAGAGAAGGGCGACCAGGAAGGTGGAGGATCTTCATCGGATGACGTACGAGGAGAGATTGAAGAATCTAAATATGTACACCCTGGAGGAAAGGAGGAGCAGAGGTGATATGATACAGACTTTCAGATACTTGAAAGGTTTTAATGATCCAAAGACAACGACAAACCTTTTCCGTAGGAAAAAAATCAGCAGAACCAGGGGTCACGATTTGAAGCTCCAGGGAGGAAGATTCAGAACCAACGTCAGGAAGTATTTCTTCACGGAGAGGGTGGTGGATGCCTGGAATGCCCTTCCAGAGGATGTGGTGAAGACCAGAACTGTGAAGGACTTCAAAGGGGCATGGGATAAACACTGTGGATCCATAAATTCAAGAGGCCGCCAATGAAGAGTGGGGGACTCGCCAGAATGATGGCTACTGCCTGGAAACAATACCCTTATTCAATAAACATATACATGGTTACTGTGACTCCAACATCACTCTAAGCTTCAACAGCAAGAGGAAATATGGAAAAAAGGATTTGCACTCACAAAGAGGGGAGTAGCTGGCTTGTTACTGCGGTTACTACCCCAAACCAAATAAGCCTGATACTTCACTTTCAATGCATATACAGCATAGTTCTCTGCTTCAACGGCAGGGCTGAAGAAAAACTGATACTTCACACATCCAGCAGAGCTCTCTACTTCAACGGCAGGGGAGAAGAAAAAAGGGTTCGCACTCACAAAGCGGGGAGTAGCTGGCTTGTTACGGCGGTTACTACCCCAAACCAAATGTGCCTGATACTTCAGTTTCGATGCATATCCAGCATGGCTCTCTGCTTCAACGGCATGGGAGAAAGACTGATACATCACGCATTTCCAGCATAGCTCTCTGCTTCAACGGCAGGGGAAAAGAAAAACAACCAATAAGGGCTGTATAACATAGTCTGGGTAAAACAAATAAGCATGGGTGTAGCTTGCTTATTGCGGCGGTTACTACCCCTACTACCCCTAACTAATCAAGCTAGACATTTCACTTGGATGCAGCTCCATCACTGCTCTCTACATTAATGGTGGGGGTGGAAGGGATATAGAACCAAGAGCTAAGAGAAACAGATAAGTATGAGAGAAAAAATGTGTGAGGCTTGCTGGGCAGACTGGATGGGCCGTTTGGTCTTCTTCTGCCGTCATTTCTATGTTTCTATGAGGCTCGTGGAGGAAAGATACGCTCTCTGTTATGGCTCCTACCCGCGGCCGGCCATGGCTAGCCCCTCCTACCTCTCCTGCCTGCTCCCGGGCTGCTGTCGGCACGCGGGTGCAGGGGGTTCCCTGGCGCAGGCCTCTGGCCTCCTCCACGGTTCTGGCCGCTGGTCTTGGGCCGTGCCCTGGCGGTGTCTCCAGCGGGGGGAGGGGGGGGGCCCACCGGCCTCCTCTTCACGGCATGGGCCACACTTCTGTGCTTCCGGGCATGTCCTCGGGCCTTGCAGGCACCTCCTAGTAGCAGCCAAACTGCCCAGCTCTTAGGCACGAGGCCGCGTCCCCTCACAGGATTTAAAGGGGCCTCGTCCTCCAAATTAGCTGCAGCTGTTCCACAGGGGCCGGACGTAGGGAAGTATTTAAGGAGACTTCCCTCACTTACTCACTGACTTGGCAACGAGTCTGCTTACTTCTGTGAGTCTCCTGGTGCCTTGGGTTCCTGGTTCCTGCTTCTTCTTGAACGTTTCTTCAGTGTGTGACTTCAGACCGGCAAGTGGCGACTCTCTGGTACTCGACCTCGGACTCCTTCGACGGACCATCCATCTTCAAGGGCCCACCTAAATCCCAGCGGCCCAGGTCCCTACAGGCTCCTCCCGGTGTGGGGGGGGGGGGGGGCCGCGGGCTTTCAGTGGCAAATCGACTCCGCCTCACCACCTGACGGGGGATCCCGAGGAGCCATCTCCTCAGGTCGTACCAACTCCCCATCGGTCCAAGGGTTCACATCTCTCCTGGTCATAACACCTGTATCTCCTCCACCATGGCCACCTGCATGCCCTGCAGGGTCAGTGGCTCGGGCTCCAGTGCAGGGACTTCCTTAAGAGGGGTTGGAACTTCCCTTGCCTGTTCCTGTGGTTCTTGTTCTTGTTGTTGTCTGTGATGAGCATCCTGAAGCATCCAGTATCCCCCAACAAGTAAACCTTCCACAAGCAGAATAGGCTTAGTAAGACAGATAAGAAAAGATGTTTTTATTGGCCCAGGTGGGTGTAGTAGGTGTGTCTGATAGAAAGCCTCATTTTATCGCATGCAATAATAGCCACAATCTGCAATAACGGCTGTAGTCATGCAATAAAAACTTTTTTCCCTTCTACCACAAAAGAAAAAACATTTCTGACAGTAAATCCCACATTAATGTGCGTTAATCTATCAGAGAATGCGGAAGGACACATTCATTTGCATTAACTCCTCCCTCTTGCATGCTAAAATTAAAATTTGCATGATAGCTTGCATTGCAATATTTATCGCACGTGCCACGCGCGTTAGGACCCCAATGCATTTTGACAAATGACCCTGTGAGTTTGTCCACCAATCTTTCCCTTTGCATTAATGATTTGTTCAGACAATAGCGGGGCTAGGAAATCATGCATTCGACAGCAGAGGAATATTTTTGATTTTCTGTATATTGTTTTAAAATTGAAAATTTCCAGGAAAATAAAATAGGGGAAGTATGCATAAAGTGGAGGCAATCTCTTCAAATTATCTTCAGTATATGAAGAAATGTATGTTACTTTACTTTGCTGTTAGTAAGGAAAAAAAAATCTATTTGTAATGTACAGTATATGATTAACTAACCAGTCATAGCACATTAAGGGTTGACAAGCTGACTAAATCATACAGATTTTGTAGTTATAATTCATTTGTTAATATAGAATGTGCTCAAACACACTTAGGCTTATCAAATATCTCTTGAAAATAAAGTCACTCAATAAATGAGTCCTAATTATTTATATTTGAATTAAGGGTCCTAATGAAGGCAATGGTTACTTAATTTGCATGCTATTATCATCTTCATAAAAAAAAAATGTTTGCTATTTTCTTGGTTGAAAGAATTGCCGTATATTATGAGAATTAGATATGTGAGTTATCGTTCCACAGCACAAATAATAAAGATGAATTTTGCAGTTTTTACCTCTTCAGATTTTCTCTGTTTTACTGAAGGATTTGCCTTACAGTGTAGGGGAACTATGAAAGGGTTTTATGCTGCATTTTTTGCTGGGTTCTGTGTATTGTTGTAGTAGATTCCATAAAAGCCACAGATTCCTGTAACAAACTGCAGAATTCCACTAAATTTTAAATTATTGTCTATGAAAAAAAAAGTGCTGCAAATTTTGCAGACTTTGCACTTGGATCTTTCATTAGTTCCTGCCCAGAAAAATTCACAGATGGACAAAAACAGTTAAAATGTTGAGGCACTCAACAAACTCTCATGGACATACCATATTGCTACATATTACCAGCCATTTTTCTCTGCATTTACTAATACAACTTCCTTTCTCTGATCAGCGAGAGCCAGTTGTTTCAGAAACGGGAGTTCACTCGTCAAAAAGAGCAAACTAATTGCAGTTTTAGAAAAGAGAGGGCAAAAGATTCTATGCCAGCATCTGCATGGTTAAGTGTCAAGCCAGCCTCAACCTCCAACCGCTCATGAGGATTTTACTATTTGTGACAGAAGACAGGAAAGGGAAAAGAGAATAACAAGGCAATGCCTGGAGTAAAAACTATCAGTAATGAATATCTTTAACAACTACTTAGAGACTAATCTGTCCCACCTTGGTAGCTGGGATACTTCCTTTTGTAAGACGTTTGGGGCCTGCGACCTCTGCAGAACGCACGCTGGGCAGTGGAGGCTTAGCCTGACATTCCAAACCACTGGAGAGAGATAAGAGAAAAACCACTGATATATTTTAATCTTAAAACTGATATTTTGTCTATGCTGTTGAAGTTGTGTTATATAATTGTGTTGAGCAGCCTTCCTTTGCAGGTGCCTTATGTTAATCGCCGAGAAGCTGAGGGCTTTCATAACCTAATCTGGTCCCTCCTCTCTCCTCCCCACCCATTTCTTGCGTGCATTGTTCCTAGAGTAACCCACTGTTTGCTGTAATCCAGTCATCCCCAGATGGAAGACAAATGTGGTCCAGTCTGAGGGAACTGGGCCTTGCCCCTGTGAGACTGAGCTGGAGAGGAAGGAAGCTGTTTACCAGTGAAACGGCCGCTGTGTTTATCAGCGGAGCTGTCTGCTAGAGCTTCCAAATGCTCTCAGAGAGGATCATGCACAACAATATGTGAAGGAATCTCTGCTGAGGAGTACTAACAAGAGAGATTGAAGGGAGTTAATGCTGTGAATTGGCTCTTGGACAGTTTTGTTATGCCTGGAATGCTGTGCAAACTTAATACGAGATTAAGATCAGAAGTGGTCAAGCAGCAAGTTAGGAACTGTTTTGAATGTCAAGGAATGTCAGTGGTTATGTTGGGCAGTGTCATTACATCTTGCCCTATTGCCAAATAAATGCAACAAGTTGGAAACAACTCAACTGGTGTGGACATCAGCCTTTAAGAACTGCTGCAATGCACTGAACAATACGGCTTCTAGAGGCCTTTTTGAAAAGAAGGAAATCGTGACAGCCTGTAAAGCTGAAAGACGAGACTTACACTGTTGCAGTAGTATTGGGGTCTTACACTAGGACAAAACTGTTCCTGCTGATTGACCTAGTTAGGGAACATAATATCTGCCCTCAATCTTGATTTTACCCACTGTCCTAGCTCTGAGACTTACCTCTTATCCCCGTGCTAGCAAAGGAGCTCGGTTAGTGCGGGTTTTTTCGGAACCTGGTTCAGGGCAGGAATTAAGGGAAACTGCGTTCCAGGCCGTTCCCCCACAAAATTAAACCCTGGGAGTAAGGAGGCTTGTGACGATCTCACTGGCATGCAGGTTCCCCTAGGTTCGAGGAGGCAAATGGGGGCCAATGGAATAAGCTGCGCAAGACCTGCCGTGGGGGGTTTGCATGGGTGATTGCGCGTGGTTTTCCGCGCCAGTCTTACACGTCCTTGTAATTAGGGTGGAAAAACCGTGTGCACGTACCTGCGCAGTAACCCGCGGCGGTTTTGTGCAAGTGCATGCAAAGGGCTTGTAAAAGGGGGTAATTATCTATTCGGGGAGCTGTGCGAGCAGGGAGATTGGTTAGTGCGGGGTTTTTTTAAGCGCCTGGGTCGGGGCAGGAATTAAGTGAAAGTGCCTCTCTGGGGGCCCTTGTACTCCACTGCTGGCATTAGCTTTGTTGAGCGGCTTTGAACTCCCTTCGTTTCCTGAACAGTTCTCCGAGGCCAGGTTGTGTGTCCATGCAGCCTTTTCCTCTCCGGGCGCCCGGGGCTTGCTGATCGCAATCGCTCCTACCACTTTGGTGGCTTTCAGCCCTGGTCCTGGTCCTGATCATGGTGATGCTGTGGCCCTGGGCATTGTCGGCACTTTTGCCTGTAGCCCTCAGAGATTGCCGGTCTGGCCATCCCGGCTCCTACTCTCTCCCAGTGGGGCCGATCCATGCCGAGCAGCCCCCGAGTGCCCAGCGAGGAAAAGGCTGTACAGACTCACAACTACACTAATGCCAGCAATGGAGTAAAAGGGCCAGTAGGAGCTGTATCCATTTATTTTAAATAATGTGGGGGCCGATGTAAACAGTTGTAAGATAGAAATACCACTCGCGAGTCTGCAACAATTTTTAAATTGTGCCTATTTTAGTGCCGTTTTTTCCCACGGCATTCTGCATTGGGGCTTATGTGTAAGGGAGTAATATCAATAATAGCTGTTGAGCTCGGGGGTGGACCCTTGTCCTGGAGCAGTGGAGAATGGCTCCCTGGTAGGGACCAGGAAGCACCTGCTCCCAGGGGGCGGAGCACTGGAGGAGACAGAGGATGGGATGAGCTTCACCACTGGAAGCCCGAGGTCCCCCCAGGAGGAGCCCGTAGGGACCTGGGCCTCTTGGACTTAGGTGGGCCTCGCAGGGTCTCCTGGAGAGATGGAAGTCAGGCGTGCCCACAGACAAGAGAGGAGCGTGGTCAGGTTCGAGTCTGGAGGTCAGGTGGAGCAAGGAGGACCAGAACAGCGTAGGCGATGACAAGGCGAGGAACAGAGCCAGAATCTTGAGACGTGGTCAAGCAGGCAGAGTTCAGAATCCGGGGGTCAGTCCGAGGAGTGGTCAGCAAAGCAGGGGTCAGGTTCTGGAGGTCAGATGAGGTCACAGGCAGGCCGAGATCAGAAGGCAGACAGCAGGCAGATGAGTCTAGGAACAGGCTGAGGACAGAAGGCAGGCGGCAGGCAGGCAGATCGAGGAGCAGACTGGAGTCAGAAGGCAGGCAGCAGGCAGGCAGGTCAAGGAGCAGACCGAGGTCAGTACCAGAGAGACAGTCCGAGGGTACAACCTGGGTAGACGAACAGGAACAGGAGGACGCTGGAGAACTAGGAAGCAGGAATGAGGCAGGAACAAGACTGGAACAGGAGGATCCTGGAACAAGACTTGGAACAAGACTGGAACAAGGTTCAGATGCAGTGACAATCTAGCAAGACACTAACCCGATTGCCAAGGCAAGGAAGTACAAGCAGGGACTTTCTTATATCAGTGAATCAATCAGGCGGCGCCGCGGCGCTAGGACCCGCCCCTGGCCCTACAAGAGGCCGGGTGGTCCGCACGTGCGTGCTTAGGGGCGTGGCCAATGCCACCGAGGACGCCGAGCTCCAGCGTGAGGCCCAATGCGTAGTGGAAGGCCCGGTGACTGCCGCCGCAGGACGCCGAGGCCTGGAAGAGCTCGCAGCTGCCGCTAGGGAGGCCGACCCAGGACCTTCCGTGGAACCAAGGAGGTGAGCAGGCCCATGCGCAGGCCGGGCATGCGTAACAGTAGCATCATGCACCTTGATTTGTATTATTTATTCAAACGTAAATATATAGACATGCTGCAATTTTGCACTTGAATGCCTCTGTAAAACTTGGGAGAATCATTTTGAACTTTGAGGAGAAGGGACAGGGTTTGAGGTGTGCGTATGGAGATGCCTATGGAGGCCACCCCTCCTGCAGAACCAGAACATTATTATTTAATGCTTGTAAAAACATTGCAAAAATTCATCTGAGCATCATTTTGGTTGCAGAAAAAAAAAAGCCTGAAACCTTAAATATCCTGATATCGGAGCATTTTCTGTGCCTCACGAATATGGTAACAGGCCATAACCAATCACAGCTGTAAAAGCCAGTGCTGGAACTTTGTATCTCATTGTCATTCTGCTATGGTGCTTATGTTTTCTTGCAGACATGGGTCGGTGTAGCATATGAACCAACATGGACTGTCAGCCTATCTGCATAAGTTTATGGATTGCTCCCATCTTACACGTTCTTCGGTAATATGCGTGATATATGCAATGAAATTTGTCAGGTGGAGATTCAGCAAAGAATGTTTTTAAGACACCTATGGGAGCTGCTGTGTTTTCCAGAAAAAGAAGACTAATTACAATTGCAAAATGCAATAGTTTTCAAAAGAGGTGTTGTTTTCTCACTGCCTTTATCATTTCTTTTAAAGAAAATATTGAAAATGCTGAGAAAGGAATGTGATAATACATGTAAGCAGCTTAATCAAGTTATGAAATTAACTGAATCCTATGTTCAGCTTAACTATGCCATTCTATATTATCATTTCATTTTAGAAAGATACTGAGCCCATCCAGAATGTTCTCACTGACTATACCAATTCTGAATGGTGCTATCAGATGTCAGATGCTCCTGCTAGTAAATAAAGTAATGATGCACCTCAGGAAATGTGGATATCTCAACATATGCTGTACATACCTACTGGATGAGAGCAATCTTCAAAAGCCATTTATGAGGGTAAATGGTTATTCCACAGCATATATTTGTTCCCAGGGATGGGAATACTCATACTTTTCTTTTCCAACATGAGGGTGAGATGATGCTCCCCAAGACAGAGCTGGTGTAATAAAAGATGAAAGGCTTCCTGGGCAGGGTTTAGAGCAGATAACTACAATTCCCAGAATTCTAAGGGAGGAGTGGAATCATGGGATCCTGGGGGGAGGATCTCTGAGAGCTGGGTGGGTGGAGGCTCTCGCTTCACTTGGAGAAGCACAAGTGAAGTAGTTAAAGGATGGGCAGAGAGAAGAAGAAAGGTAGAGGCTTGAAGGGAAGCCCCAAAGAAATGGAGTCTGTTGAGCTCAGCCTTACAGACGAAGGCTGAGAGAGGAGTCGGGCCATACGGAAACTGTCTGGAAAAGAACCACATTTGAAAAACAGCTGCTTTTGAACTTCGTTGATCATTGTTCCCATGCAATACTGAGTCAGAGAAGAAAGGGAGCAGCTGCAGCTGCTACTAAACTGTGACTTTGGAGTTCTCCCGGGAGAGCCAGCTTAGCTGGGGAGACTCCAGCAGTGGTAAATTCTATATAAACTGTGACTTTGAAGTTCTAGCCCGCAAAGCCAACTTGGCCAAGAAGCTGCAGCAGTGTTTATATATAAACCATGACTTAGACCCTGAGGCCGCCCTGACTTGCAGATGAGGGCACAACAGGATTGCCGGCTTAGTGGTCAAGGGGATTCCAGCCAGGGGCAGGAGGATAGCTCAACCTTCAACCCTGGCCTGGAAATATCATGTGTCAGGCTGCCAGGGAAACTTACAGTTGCTGATAGGGAGTGGGCCTTAACAGATGGGGTGGATGGAGTTTAAGAAGGCTAGGGAAAGAGGAAAGAGGATAGACTTGTACAGTCTATCCTCTTTCCTCACTGCCGCTAGCATATGATGGTCCCACAAAGCAGACCTGACACAGCCGCTGGGCGAAACTCGGCCAGAGTTGGGCTCTGTTTAAATAAATGTGCCAATAAATATCTTCAAGCTAAGGCGACTGGTCTATCTTACTTCTATTTGCCTGCTAGCATATGATGTCCACTCTTGCCAGTCACTAACATTTCCTAAGGTGATTTTTGCTATGTGCAGTAGGAAGTTTTTGATCTCTCCCACTGCTATAACCCCACCTTTTTGGGGTATAAAGACCTTTGGAGCAGGCCCAGTGCTTCAGTGGGTTGAAGAATGGAAAGGAGACAGAAGAAGAGTGAGGAGACGGACACCTCTCTGGGTTTCAATAAATAGTGACTTGAAGAGCTAGAGATTTCCACAAGTTCTCAAAGCAAGGTGATTGGAGCATTGGAGAACCCCCAGATTTCACAGAAGGCAATTCAAGCATTTGGCGAAGAATTTTTGAGGAAGAGATTTTTGAGAAGACTTTTTGTACTTTGATTAATCAGTGCTTGAGGAAAGGGCAGAACCCCCCCCCCCCTTCTCTCCCAGTATCACAAAGTAGAGATGTGAATCAGAACCGGAATCGGTTCCGATTCCGGGTTCGGGGACTATCGGGAAATTTTTTGCGTGTGGTCCGATCTTTTTTTTTTTTTTATTGGCTGCGCCCGAGCCGATAAACAAAAAACCCACCTGACCCTTTGAAACACATCCTTTAGCTTCCCCCACCCTCCCGACCCCCCCCCCAAAAAAACTTTTTAAAAGTACCTGGTGGTTCAGTGGGGGTCCTGGGAGCGATCTCCTGCTCTCGGGCTGTCGGCTGCCACTAATAAAAATGGCGCCGATGGCCCTTTGCCCTTACCATGTGACAGGGGCTATCGGTGCCATTGGCCGGCCCCTGTCACATGGTAGGAGCAATGGATGGCCTGTGCCATTTTTAAAGATTGCGCCGGCTGTCCATTACTCCTACCATGTTGTGGTCCCACATAGGCTTATAAATAAAATAAAATGCTTGGGAGTAGGCACCAAGGTGGTGGAGTGAATTACAAACTGGTTGACTGACAGGAGGCAGCGTGTAATGGTAAATTGAACCTACTCTAAAGAGAGAATGATGTTAAATGAAGTTCCATAAGGATAGGTTTGTGAACCAGCTCTGTTCAAGATCTTTGTAAGCAATATTGAGGAAGGGACAGAAGACAAAGGGGGTTATTTTCTAAGCGTTTATCGCGTGCATTAGGGCCCTAACGCACACAAAAATCCCCTATTGCACGTGAAAAGGGCCTTTTCGCATGCGAAAGGATGCAAATTAGGGGGAGGGGAGAAGTCGGGCAGCTAGTGGCAGAGTCGGTGGTGTCTTCTGCAATGAATGATGAATCCCGGCCAAAGTTTGTCTATTTGTGGATGTTACTAAGATCTGCAAAAGAGTGGACACACCTGAAGGAGTAATAGAGAGAATGAAAAGTGATTTAAGAAAGCTTGATAAGTGGTTGAAGATTTGCTAGTTGGGATTCAATGCCAAGAATACAGTCATGCATCTGGGGTGCAGTAATCCAAAAGAGCTGTATGTGATGAGGGTAAAAGACTAGACCAAGAGGGGTATCTTGGGGTAAGTGTCTGGTGATCTGAAGATGGCGAAGCAATGTGACAAGGTGATAGCGAAAGCCAGAAGAATGCTGGGATGCATAGAGAGAGGAATAACCAGTAAGAAAAAGGAGGTGATGATGCCCTTCATGAAGCCTGGAGCTCCTATCTAAAATAAGATAGAGACAGAATGGAGGTGGTCCAGAGAAGAAAGAACAAAATGGTGTGGGGTCTGTATTGAAGACCTATGAGGAGAGGCTAAAGCATCTGAACATGTACAGTATGAAAGAGAGGAGGTGCAGGGGAGATATGATACTATCAGATACCTGAAAGGCTTTAATGATGCGTGAATTTTGAACCCTTTCCATTGGAAAGGAAATTGTAGAACTAGGGGTCATGAAATGAAACTCCAGGGAGGACGACTCAGAACCAACATCAGGAAATATTTCTTCACGGAGAGGATGATGGATGCCTGGAATGCTCTTCTGGAAGATGTGTGAGGACAAAAACAGTAAATTAATTCAAAAGGGCATTGGATAAACACTGTGGATCCCTGAAGGCTAGAAGTTGGAAATGAAGAAAAGGGTGCATGGGGGGTAACCTGCACGGAGCGGCAGTTACTGCCCTTAATAGAAGAAATGGGATTACTACCCTCAAACAAACAAAACACGGGGAAAATGCAAATCTTTATGGGTAGACTTTTGAAGACCAGGTGTTTCCCTTAAAGATACCGGACATTAAAAGTCTATCCATAAAGATTTACATTTTCCCCGTGTTTTGTTTGTTCAAGAAGAGGGAATTATATTTTGAGGTGTGTATTTTTTTGATTACTACCCTTAGCCAGTTAGCCTTGATGCTTTTGAAAAAACTGCATCATTGCTCTCTGTTTCGACAGTGGGGGCAAAAAGGGGAATTGGATTCAAATGATAGCCAATGCTGGGCCCTGACTTTTACAGTCTGGGGAACTGATATGGAGACATTAGAGAAAAAGCACAGGACTGCTTCAACGGCAAAGTCCAAAAGCAAAACACAATCATGTTGCGCTGGAGGTGGACCCTTGGCCTGATGCAGGATTGGTACGGCCCTCTGGTCGGACCCAGAGTGCGCCTGCCACCAGGAGACAGAGCACACAAGGAGACAGAGGCTACCTGGAGCTTTACCAATAATAGTCCGTGGTTTCCGCAGGTTGAGCCCTTGGGTACCCGGACCGCCTGGACTTAGGTGGGCCTCCGGTGGTCTCCTGGAGAGGTAGCAGAGAGGTGTATCCACCACGAGCAAGGGTGCACGGCTGATGCAGAGTGGATGATCTAGTCCTGGTCCTCCGGGCGAGAAATGCAGTGCCTGTAGGTCTAGCCAAGTGGAAGCCGTGGTTGGTTTCCAAGCAGGTTGGCCCAATGGTCACAGGAGGCCAGAAGAGAGTGTCCAAGTGAAGCGCAAGGGTCAGAGCCAGAGTATCAGTCCAGGAGAGGTCAGCCAAAGCAGGGGTCAATACCAGAATCAGTCCGGGCATAGTCAAGGCAAGCGAGGGCTGGTTCCAGGCGGCAGACAAGAGAGTGGTCAGGCAGGCAGAGGTCAGTACCAAAGGTCAGTCTGGAGAGATACTACCTGGGAAGGATACAGGAACACAATGAGCCACTGGAAACGGAAGACACAGGAACATGGAGATGCTGGAACAGGAGACGCTGGAACAGGAGATGCTGGAACAGGAGAGGCTGGAACAGGAGACACTGGAACAGAAAATACGGAACACGAAGGCAAACTATCACACCAACAGAGTCGACCCGATTGCCAAGACAAGGTCCTGGGGACAGGGCCTCGCCTTAAGTAGTGAGTCTATGTGACATCTTCAGGTGGCACCCCCGAGGGTTTTCCCACCTTGGGCCCTTTAAAGGCTGCACGTCGGCCGCACAAGCACCTAGGGGCGTGGCCGAGGATGCCGACAATGCGGAACCCTGACGGGAGCTCTGCCGTGATGCCTGCATGGAGGATGGCAAAGGGAGAGCCCAAGGATGCCATGAACTGGCTGCGGTCGCAAGGGAGGGGTGCCCGGAGCTGGATGAAGGAAGCGCGAGGTGAGCAGGCCCGGCCGCGGTGCCAACGCAGCCAGGACATGCAACAGATCAAGCAGCATAGCCTGAATTATCTTGAAGGCTAGTCATACCATAAAAACATTTCTAGCAGTAATTGATTAATTTTGTATGAAAATGTTATTAACCTTAACATAAGGCTTGGGGGTAACCTGCACGGAGCAGCAGTTGCTACCCATAACAGTAACAAGGGGTTAATCTGCATGGAGTGGCCGAAACTACCCTTAACAGAAACATGGGGGGAAATCTGTATGGAGCAGCAGTTGTTACACTTAATAGAAACATGGTGGTAACCTGCATGGAATGGCAGTTTCTACCATAAGAAACCCACTGAGCAGACATGAATCATTTGGTCTTTTTCTCGTATTTTTCTAACACAGAGAATGCTCTCAAATATGTTCAAGCAACTAGATCTAACACCATTTTAATCAAGTCATATTTCAAAAGTTTTGCTTGAAGTAGGGAAGGAGAGAACTAACATGAAATCCTGGGGTCAATTTTCAAAGGAATCTAGTCGGATAAGTATGAGCTTTGCTGGCTAGATCAAAGCATTTCAAAACTAGTCAGTCTGAGAATCTAAATTTAGCCATTTAATTTTAACTAAGCATCTAAATTTAGCTGCTCAAATTCTGGATGGGCTCAGGACAGAGTTCATAGGAACATGTCAGGAGAAAAAGACTGTATGGCACATCCACTCTGCCCATCCATCCAATTAATTTAGCATTATAATTCTTATAACTTCTTAAAGATCCCCTGTAATTGTCCCCTGCTTTCTTGAATTCAGATACTGTTTTTGTCTCCACTACTTCCACTGGGAGGCTGTTCCACAGATCTACCACCCTCTCTGTAAAGAAATATTTACTAAGATTACTCCTAAGTCTAACCCCTTTCAACCTCATCCCATGACCCCTCGTTATACAACCGTTTTTACACTGAAAAAGGCTCACCTCCTGTGCATGGAAACCTCCGAGATATTTGAACATCTTTATCATATCTCCCCTATCTCGCCTTTCCTCTGGGATATACATGTTTAGATCTTTAAATCTATCCCCCATATGCTTTAGAATGAAGACCACTGACCATTTTAATAGCCACCCTTCGGACAAACTCTATCCTGTTTATATCCTTTAGAAAGTGTGATCTCCAGAATTGTACACAGCATTCCAAATGAGGTCATGCCAGAGGACCTATACAGGGGCAATATTATCTTCCATTTTCTGCTGACCATTCCTCTCCCTATGAGGCCAAGCATCTTTCTAGCTTTTCCTGTCACTTTAGACACCTGTTTGGCCCCCTTAAGATCATCAGCTACAATTACAACTAGATCCCACTCTTCTTTTCAGCTTAGAAGAATTTCACCTCCAATATTATACATTTCCCTTGGGATTTTGCATCCTAAATGCATTACTCTGTATTTTTTTAGCATTAAATCCTAAGCTGCTTGACCTTAGACCATTCCTCGAGCTTTGCTAGATCCCTCATCATGTTTTCCACTCCTTCCTGGCTGTCCACCCTGTTACAAATTTTGGTATCATCTGCAAAAGACAAACCTTTCCCCACAACCATTCCGTCATGTCACTCATAAAAATGTTGAAAAGAACTGGTTGCAAGGTTCAAATGTAAGAGAGAAAGTTAGGAGGCCAAATCAAGGCATTGTTGCCTTCTAACTGTAATTTAAAAAAAGTTTCAACTGCCCGATCTTCTCATCCTTTCAGAAGGTGTTTGACAAAGTTCCTCATGAGAGGCTTCTACGAAAAGTAAAAAGTCATGGGATAGGTGGCGATGTCCTTTCGTGGATTGCAAACTGGCTAAAAGCCAGGAAACAGAGAGTAGGATTAAATGGACAATTTTCTCAGTGGAAGGGAGTGGACAGTGGAGTGCCTCAGGGATCTGTATTGGGACCTGTATCTATCATATATTTATAAATGATCTGGAAAGAAATAAGACGAGTGAGATAATCAAATTTGCAGATGACACAAAATTGTTCAGAGTAGTTAAATCACAAGCAGATTGTGATAAATTGCAGTAAGACCTTGTGAGACTGGAAAATTGGGCATCCAAATGGCTGAAATTTAATGTGGATAAGTGCAAGGTGAGGCATATAGGGAAAAATAACCCATGCTATAATTACACAATGTTAGGTTCCATATTAGGTGCTTCCACCCAAGAAAGAGATCTAGGCGTCATAGTGGATAACACATTGAAATCGTCGGTTCAGTGTGCTGCGGTAGTCAAAAAAGCAAACAGAATGTTAGGAATTATTAGAAAGGGAATGGTGAATAAAACGGAAAATGTCATAATGCCTCTGTATCGCTCCACGGTGAGACCGCACCTTGAATACTGTGTATAATTCTGGTTGCCGCATCTCAAAAAAGATATAATTGCGATGGAGAAGGTACAGAGAAGGGCTACCAAAATGATAAAGGGGATTGAACAGCTCCCCTATGAGGAAAGGCTGAAGAGGTTAGGACTTTTCAGCTTGGAGAAGAGATGGCTGAGGGGGGGGATATGATAGAGGTGTTTAAAATCATGAGAGGTCTAGAATGGGTAGATGTGAATCGATTATTTACTCTTTTGGATAATAGAAAGACTAGGGGGCACTCCATGAAGTTACATGGGGCACATTTAAAACGAATCGGAGAAAGTTCTTTTTTACTCAACGCACAATTAAACTCTGGAATTTGTTACCAGAGGATGTGGTTAATGCAGTTAGTATAGCTGTGTTTAAAAAAGGATTGGATAAGTTCTTGGAGGAGAAGTCCATTACCTGCTATTAAGTTCACTTAGAGAATAGCCACTGCTATTAGCAATGGTAACATGGAATAGACTTAGTTTTTGGGTACTTGCCAGGTTCTTATGGCCTGGATTGGCCACTGTTGGAAACAGGATGCTGGGCTTGATGGACCCTTGGTCTGACCCAGTATGGCAGGTTCTTATGTTCTTATCCCTCCCGCACAGCCCCAGTACTCTCTCCTTTCCTGCTACCTGATATCTCAGAAAAGGCCTCATCTAACATTCCCTGAGCCCCACCCACCTGATATTATTACAGATCCCCCCCCCAGTGACAGCATCCTTTGATCTTACCCCACCCCCACCCCATCCGAATGATTTCCAACATAGATTTGTAGAAGGAGTGAGTGTGGGTGTAGGGTATATGAGGGAGTGCATTATGATGTATGTGAGTAGGTGGAGTTGTGTGTGTGTGTGTGTGTGTGAGAGTGTGTGAGCGTGTGTGTGTGTGAGCGTGTGTGTGTGTGTGAGAGAGTGTGTATGAGTGTGTGTGAGTGAGTGTATGTGTGTGTGTGAGAGTGTGTGTGAGAGTGTGTGTGTATCTGTGTGTGTGAGAGTGTGGGTGTGTGTGAGTGTGTGTGTGTGCACACATGAATGGATGGGTGGGGCATGTGAGGGTGTGTGGATGTAGGAATGAATGTGGATGTGTGAATATAGGAATATGTGCGTGGTTAGTCTGTGCCTGCATTGTAGTACTACATAATATCTCTAAATGCTAATTTTGGCTTATCTGGGAGAATGCTTGTTCTGCTTCCTGGGCTTCTGACTTCCCAGTATCTTTCTTTTATGTCTTTATTATCTTCATGACATGTATCTAATGCTCTTTTTTGTCTATTATTATGCTGTCATTTTTATTTTCATTTAACAAAGCTAGATATTTAATCCTTTTAAAAATGCATTTGTGCTGTCATGCAAAAATTCCTTTTCCTTTTGAATGAAAAAGAACAGGATTTGGCGTTTTCTGTATAACCATTGATATTCTCTGTATCCTAAGGTGCAGTACAAAGATCCAGCCATTAGACTCTGTGATCCTTTTGAACACTTTAGCATTTTTTTGATATTTTAATCTTTCATGTGCCTTTCTTTTCTTTAGTTATTAGCACATGAATCTTTGCAGCTGTTTTTGTGTTCAGTCTCAGTTGGACCCATGTTCCTGAAAAAAAACCAAACCTCAATCAAAGAAAGATTGTGGATTGGTAATTAAAGGAAATAAAATTAGATTAAGAAACGTAAATGTATAATATACAGCAAAAAGGTCTCCCAAGTCAAAGAGCATAGTGTTTGCTCCCCAAAATGATGAAGGTTGCGTTGAAGCATCACCTGAACCAATCACGCTATCAATTTTGTATTCCCATAGGAGTCCATTTTCAGAAGGTCATCATTAGGACAAAGGTCATGTGTACTTCTTCTTTTCACCAATTTTAAAAGTGATTGTGCACAGCTTTCGTTTGGAACCTTGCTGCGGGCGCGGAGCACATGTGGTTAGTTTGCACCTGCTTTTTCTGTGGGTAGACTTTTGCTAGAAAAGTGTGCGTGCAGGCTTGAAAATGCTATTCACGTGTGCGCTCTTCCTTCTGCTACCTAAACACGCCCCCAGGAATGCCTTCTCTCATGGCCGATGCAATACGATATGCACGAGAAACGGCATGCGGCCGCATCCCTGAGCACCCCGAGGCAATATGGAAATGAGAGGCAGCGTAAAAAAAAAAAAAGGGTGTGCCATGGGAGAATGGGCATCCCTGGCACTCAGAAGAAGTTATTGCATCGAGAGACCACAATTGCAATGGGCACTCAACATGAGCATCCATTCTGATCTCGCTTGCTTTGGTTATTTTTCTGAGGTGCCGATTTTGCATCAGTTTATTCTATCAGGCACCTATTACTATGAAAGTCTAAATTATGCGATGATGAGAAACGTGTGCATCTTTTTGAGCCAATCAATATACCAATTATATCAATTTATTTTTTGCCACCGCAAGCAGTAAATGCAAGAGCCAGGATAATGCTAAGCAGGAGAACATATTTATCCCAACACAGAGGACCGTATTTTGTAATGTTTCTCATGAGCCCTTGGTTGCAAGTTGACTTTACTCCACCCTCTGGGGCTGGAGCTAAATTCCCCATGTTAAAAAGTGTGCATTGGGCACCCAGCATTTTTCTGCATCGGGTGGTAATATAGCTAATGTCCTCATCTACATGGAATTTACATGTGTTGGACACTATCAGGTTCGCGTTTGTTAGAGCACATGTTTTGGATGTGCTAATCTCCTTACTGCATCAGGTGCTAGTCTTGCTCTTGTGTGCCCGAAACGCATGGCCAACTGCACGTAAACTTGTGCGCTAGCCTGGGCACACTTTATTACATCAGCCCCTGACTGAGACCAAAAGTGTGCGCATTGTGTTAACACACACATGCTGTTAGCCACACCGAGAGAGAGTGGTTTGCCGAACAACTGATTAACATGATTAAAATGCTTTTTCCCCATGTAAACTGAAAATCATCCTCATAGAGATCAGAGAGCCCTATATATTTGTGCAAGTGTTCAGAATATTAAATACAAAGTTTATTTCTCTCTAAAGTGTTTTCTTATTTCTATTTCCCATATAAAGGCCTCTTTTCACTGGCTGTGGTCTCCCGTTTGTTAGGTGTAGTCACACCTTTTCATCTACGTGCGGATCGGATTCACTGCATGTCAACTGACACGACAAACTTAGATGTTTCTGGAGAGGGCCATCTCTATCCTTCTAATGCAGGGACAAAAATACGGTTTGTTTGGAGTCTATGTCGACTCAGCATTTAGAATGCAGTGGAATCTCAGTTTTCTTACTGATTTATCACACACTATATACTGGTGAAATATTGGTTTGCAAGTTGCTAAAATGTATAATAGAAAAAAATTGCTTTATTTTGTAGAACTGAGCAGACAATGATATTTTTGACAGCAGGGTAATAATCAGAAGGGAGTGCTATAACATTCAATTTATTGCTAAAATTAGATACCAAAAATTGAACATGTAATACAGAGATGTTATAACACTCTTTCGAATAAGTGACAGATGTTATGAATAGTAAACAACTCTCTCTTTTTGAGTTCTCAGTGATATATCCCATAAAGTCTTCATAAAAATCCATCATGAAGCTATTGCACACATTAAACTGAGGTGATCTAATCTACAGGGAACTAAACATTAACTGACAAAGGATACTGTGAAAGATGTCTAATTTACAGCTTAGAATTTTTTCTATTGAAACTGTTTCACAGCTTGTTTAAATTAGGGAGAATAATACAGTGTGTCTTATACCTTGAATTATGGCACACAAAGCAATTTAGTGCAGTATATGATTCAACATTACATATTTATGCAAAATACCATATGAAGAATGCTAGCCTGTAGTAACAGCACTGTAGGGTTTTACAAAGGTTAACAAGTTTATAGAATTTTTGAGACACAGACATGGGAAAACATTTGGATTTACTTGAAACACAGCCATTTTCCTCATGCTGCAAAGAATGTAATAGGACCTAAGGAATATTTGGCTCTATCCTATTTGGAGATTTAACTCCTAAGTGTAAGTTTTCTCGTACATCCAAATTTCCTGAAACTAGAAGCCAAATAGGTCAACCCAGGCTATGTCATGATGATGAGGTCCATATTCAGCCGTTGTGTGGCTCGGCTGGTTGTCTGGCTAACTTAGTGAATATATTCATTAGGGATGTGAATCGTTTTTGAACGATTAAAATTATCGTCAGATAATTTTAAAATCGTCCAAAATCGTTAGAGTGCACGATACAATACAAATGCCCCCGATTTATCGTCAGGGGCATTTGTATTGTATCGTTAAATAGGGTGCGGGAAAACCGGCACACCAAAAAATACCCCTAAAACCCACCCTGAATCTTTAAAACAAATCCCCCACCCTTCCGAATCACCCCCCAAAATGTTTTAAATTACCTGGGGTACAGTGGGGGGGGGGGGGGGGGGGGTCCCGACACGATTTCCAGCTCTCTGGCCACGGCTGCGTTGAAAGAAATGGTGCCGGTGGCCCTTTGCCCTTATCATGTGACAGGGCAAAGGTAGCGCCGGCGCCATTTTGGTTCCTGGTTCCCGATGTCACACGTGCAGATCATCGCCCCCGGACCCCCGCTGGACCCCCAGCCAGTGCTTCCCTGCCTTGGCAACAGGTCTCCACACTATTTGTGTGCTTAGTTGCTTCTCCCTGTGATACCTCTGTGTTCCTGATCCTGGTACCTTTTCCATGTCTACCCTGCTTGTTGTGACTGACTGACTCCAGGATATGACCACTGCTTCGCCTGGCCATGCTACTGACTGCCTTCTGGTTTGACCTCTACCTTGCCTGACTATTCTCTCGCTGACCTTCGGTTTTGATCCCACGCTTGTCTTGCCACTCTTCCTTGCCTGCTGCCTGCCACCTGCCCTGACTTCAGCCTGCTCGACGATGCTCCTTTCAAACTCACTCTGGACTTGGCCTTTCAGGCTTCTACCTGTTCTTACTCGGGCGCCCGCCTCGTCCAGATCAGACCATCAACTCCTACCGCTGCCGACCCCTGGCTGACCTCCTTGTCGTCCCTCAGAAGACCTTGGACGAAGGCCTACGTAAGTCCAGCTGGCCCCGGTATCCAAGGGCTCAACCTGCGGGGAATGAGGGCTGGTATTGGTGAAGCTCCAGTCAGCCAGCTCTGCCTGCCAACGGTGGGGCCCCATAGGACTTGCCCTGCGGGTAGCGTCAACCCCACCTCGGCCCAAGGGTCCACCTCCTGCGCAACAGGTACACGATGCTGGGTACCTTTTTAGGACTCACCACCCATCAAAAGGATGTCGGAGTCCTTATGTACAATGCCTTGGAATCTTTGACTCAGTGTGTGATGTTATTCAGAAACGCAAATAGAATGTTAGGAAATTATTTGGAAAGGAATAGTGAACAAACCTGAGAATATCATAACGCCCTTGGTGTGACTGCACCTTGAGTATTGTGTGCAGTTCTGGTTGCCTCATCTCAAAGGAGACATAGCAGACATGGAAAAGGTACGAAAAGGATGACAAAAATGATAAAGAAAATGGAAAAGCTTCCCTATGGAGAAAGGCTTAACAGATTAAGGCTATTTAGCTTGGAGAAGAAATGACAGAGGGGATATAACTGAAATTTTTTAATCATGAGTGGGGTGGAATGATTATTTACCTTTTCAAATAACACTAAAAACTAGGGGACATTCCATGAAACTAACAACCAACAGATTTAAAGCAAATCATATAAAGTATTTTTTCATTCAGCAATCAGCATACAATCAAATTATAGAATCTTTTGCTAGAGGATGTGGTCAGGGCTACTAATATAGTGGAATTCAAAAGAGGGTTGGACAAGTTCCTAAAAGAAAAGTCCGTAATATTAGCTAGGTAGACTTGTGAAAGCCATCGCTTCCCTGGGAGTGAGATGGATCTGCAGGTATTTGTGACCTGGACCTGGCCATGGCCACTGTCGAAGACAGGATGATGAGCTCGATGGACCTTGGTCTGACTCATTAAGACAATTATGTTCTTATTTTCTGGATCACAGAACCCCATCCAGGCCTCTGTGAACTTGGCCAGGGCTGGTGTTTTTTTTTTTTTTTTAAATGTCCTTTTATTTCTTTGTTCCTTCTCCCTGGAGGCTATGCTCAGCCACGTCTGTGACACTGTGGACGGACACTCTGCTTTCTGGTCTCTGTTTACTGTGCAGGATGTAATCCCTATCACATGTGAACAATGATATGCTATAAAATAAGTGAGAAATCTTGTGTTTTCTTTTTGAACTACAATTCCATCTGTTTGGAGGAACTTAAGTACTTGCAGGGTCTGCAGGTGTAAATTCTTGCTGGCAAGTATGTGAAGGGATTTCAAATAAACTCCCCATGCATACTATTCTGGTACGGCCCTGGTGCCTCCGCCTGGCACTGCTCCTTTTCATCATGAAGAAAAAAAAAAAGTCTTCTTGCTGTCGACAGCATATGTATTTTTCCCTGTAGATAAACACTCATTTACCTTTGAAATTTGCCACTTAAAAGTACACACATACTCAGAAAGGCACATCCATTGCACCACCAGTGCATGCAGCTGCTTTCTGATTTCCAGGCTCGTGCCAGCATCTTTCCGGACCACCTTGACGTGCACGTAACGGCTTTATCGCATTGTTCTCTTATTTTTTTACCTTGCACAAGAGGGTCTTAATATGCATGCTAAAGTTTAATTCATGCACCTCTGATCCTCAGCCATCTCTCTCCTTTTGTTTTTTTTTGTTTTTTTTTCTATGCCTCATATCTTTTGGTTACCCTTTTGGGGGAAAACTTTCAAAGGGAGCTAGCCTGCTCTTTACAGGCCAGATCAAAACCTCTGAACATTCACTGGGGCTGAGTGGCCAAATTTATTTAGCCACCTATTTCACCAGCCTAATGTAACCAGTGAGGTTCTAGGTGGTCCTCTTGATGAGATTTGTTTTTTGAGTGCAGAATTAACTATGCTCCAAGGAGGTGCCACATGGCCTTCTGTTTTCTCTCTCATTTCCTCCTCAGTGACTAGTCAAGACGCCAAGCTACCAACTGTGTGCTGCTTCTTATTTGTGCCCATTAAGGAAAGAATGCTACGCTGACCCGTATAACTTATGCGGTGAATAGGAATGAGAGGTTTCGAGTGCTGCCTGGGGAGGTTGATAATGGCAGTGCATAGGAGACAGTTTATTTAAATATTCAAGATGCTTTTGAAAAAGATCCAGATTCCAACTAAGAAGTAGTAAGTGGTTCAAGGAGACTTAAGAGGATAATTGTAACAGGAGTTATGCCCTGTCGGGGAGACATTAAGAAAGATTTCTCCTATGAGCTGCTAGAAATGTTGACCCGTGGTAAATTTCTCTGTATTATTGAATCAACTGTTAACTATGTTAAGGCTGGTAGAATTGGTTGATAGTAAAGATTCAGCAAATGAACCTCAAAAAAGAGTCTGATATCTTTCACACATTCAATTTAACTAAGGCTGTGGGGGAAAAATACAGTGGATTTCTATTTTATGATGTCACTAGAACACCATAGATAGAGTTAATAATTTTATACTTTACAAGATATGGAATATTGGAAAGAATTACGTAAAAAAAAATATCTGTGTCTGTCCTTCCATTCATGGGCAAAATAATTCTCCAAAGAAGGGGCTGAAAGTAATTAAATTTGGCACCCAGGAAGAATATGGGAATATCTTGGATGTGTTTGTAAATCAGAAACATCCTATCAGTCTTTTTGGATGCCGGCAATTAGAGGCTGCGGCGTGATGGAGGCTGCTCCATTTGCACTTACCCCCCTTGCCCCCAGCCCCAGCAGCTTGGTCCAGAGCAAGAAGGGCAGGTAGAGAATAAAATAGTGAAGGAGCTGCTAAAGAAAAGCCCACCCCTCTCACAACAAACACATATCACTATCAGCAACAGGGCGCCTCTCAAAACACTTCTGTATCTCACCGCATTCCATCACACCACACCCACACATACCCACATGCACAGACTCCCTCACATACAACCCCCACAACTCAGACAGCCTCCCCCCCCATGAACCCATAGTCTCCCCAATCCCCCACATACATATTCAGCACCGCTCACAGAAACACATGCATGCAAACACACCCTCACACTCCCATACCTCCACAGATGTCCCCCAAAGCATCCTCCATACACAGCCCAAACACCCCCACCCAGTTTCATACCCCACACCTTTATACACTTACCCCTTAACCACAGACTCACATATATTCACACATACAGACACATACAATTACATCTGTCAAGATGCTCATCTCTCCCCTTACTCCACTGCTGCAACAAATGGAAAAACCATATTGAAGTATGTTCTTAGGGAGGGTAATTTTATGATTGTGTGGGAAGAAGTCATCCGTATGTAACTTTTACATGCAAACTTTACCTCGCATTTTCAAAAACAAAAATTATGACCATTAGTTTGCATTGAAAATTCCTGTGTAAATGCCCTGTTATGCACAAACTCACCCAAAGTTACAGCTGATCTATCGAGAGCATAACTTGTGCAGGTTAACTTAAGGGAAAGCCGAAACCAAACCGAGCAATGAGGTGTAATATTTAAAGACAAAGATATGAATACACCTCAATCAAACCTTCAATTTGTGAAATTCAATATGAAATATCAATTATGAAAGAGGAAAATCAGAAAAAGGATCTATATTTTCATGCATTTATTTAGGCATTTTATATATCGTCGTTCCAAAAGAAGATCACAACGGTTTATAAAAGCAACATTCATATTCTAGATCATCATTAAAATTCTGGGTCAACGCAACATCAAATACATGGCAATTTTGACTGTTGGGACCTCAAGCAGATGTTTATCAATTAATCTTAGGTGACATCAAGGTTGGTAAATACATAATGAAATGCATAACCAAATGGATGAAGGGTTATGGATTAGGATGAAAATTAAGGTTAGAATTTTATATTGAATATATTGCTTAATTGATAACCAATGAAGATTAAGAAGAAGGGGAAAAATATGTTCATTCATTTTAGTGTTTGTTAGGAGGCGAGCTGCAGAATTTGTATGAGTTGGAGTGGAAGGATTGTTGATTCAGGAAGGCCAAAATAAAAGGAAATGCAATAGTCTAAGCTTGAGAGAATGATGACTTGTATCACAATTCTGAAATCTGCTCGGAAGAGAAGGGGGTTTTAAGGCTTTTTAGGAGATTCAGGGCCTCATTTTCTAAAGTATCACAGGCCTGTAATACTTTAGAAGATGAGGGGCGGGGGGCCGAAACAGGGGGCGGGCCTGCGCTAGCTGGCAGCGATCTCACCGTTGTGGTGTGATTGCTGCTGGTTTCGCACCCAATAGAGCCACCATAGTAGGTGTAACTATTGGGAGCGAAATAGGCAGCGAAAGGCACTTACCTTTTCGCTGTGCGCGCTGTCGTCACGGAGTCGGCCCCGGTGATGCCCCGACTCCTCCTCTTCCGGGGCCGACTCCGCCCCCCATTTTGGTATCACATGTGAAAAGGGACATTTTGCGTGCGAAACGTCCCTTACCGCGTGCGATACGTTTGGAAAATGAGGCCCTCAATTTGTAAAATGAGGTTTTTACTAAATTGGATGTGTTATCTGACATGGATAATTTGAAATCTACAATGATGCCTAGATTTCGAGCATGGGTTACAATGAGGATCCAGTGATTATCGAAGGTAATATTTATTTATTTATTTACAAGTTTTTCTATACCGTCATTAAGTTATTTACCATCATGATGCAAAAGGGGACTGCAAGGTATGTTAGGAATAGTGGAGAGATGTATCAATTCAGTTTTTGCTGCATTTAATTTTAGTCTATTGTGAGACAACCAGGTTTTTATGGTTTCTAAGTAAAGAGTGATTAGTGAGAAGGTATGGTTCCAGGAGGAAGATTATGGGATGATAAGTTGGATGTCTTCTGCATAGATTTTGAAATCTATGCCTAGACCAGTTAGTATGTACATAGTAGAAGGAGATAAATATTAACCAGCATGGCAGACAGGCAAGATCCTTATGGGACTCCAGTTGTGGTAGAGTGATGGGAGTCTAGATTAATTTGTTGGGGACAATTGGATATGAAGAAGTCGAACCATCTAACAACAGTGTCTCAAAGTCCTATGAATTCTGATTAGCAAGGAGCAGGTCATGATTTAAGGTATCAAAGGCAGTGGTAAGGTCAAGGAAAATTATGACAAAATCAGTGTTGATGTCAAAGCCACGAATGACAGTATCAAAAGCGGATAGAAGTAGGGTCTCTATGCTATGCCCTTTACAGAAGCCTTGTTGATTTAGATGTAGGATGTTATTGTCTGTGATATATTCAGTCAATTGGTGCAGAAAAGTTGATTCAATGACTTTAGCGAGAGTAGGCAAAGAGGCAATTGGATGAAGATTAGTGAGCTTGAATGGATCAGTTGTTTTTTTCTTAGATATGGTTCTGACAGAGGTTTGTTCTTTGTTGAGAGTGTTGGGGAATGTTCCTGTGTTGAGTGATAAGTTAACTAGTTGTGCTATGGATGGTGCAAGAAAATCTCGGCTGTCCTTTTGGAGGTCTCCTGAGCAAGGATTGAATGGGGAATTAGATACTTTTAGCTTAGTGAGTACATGTGATATCAAAGAAGCATCAGTTTCTGAAAAGGTGAACATTAAGCATGAAAGTGGGGGAAGGTTTATTTTTGGAAATGGCAGATGAAGGAATTCTGTTGAAATTTTGAGTGATTTATCATGAAAGTGGAGAGCAATTTTAGAGCATAAGTCATTTGAGATGTTGTTTTGGGAGATAGTTTTTGTGATATTAGAGATTTTATTATGTTGAATAATATTTTGTATTGCCATTTGCCATTTTATTTTATTTGCATAACATTGTTTTTGCAAAATCAATGGGGTTTTTTTGTTTTTCTTTAACTGAGTAAAGAAGGCAATTTTCTTTTTGGGAGTTTGATTCTAACGCCAGCATTGTTCAAGGCGTCTTAACATGGTTTTAATTTGTTATTGCACCATACATGGCTCCATCCTCCAATGTATCCAAAACTACTTTCTTTACACCAGGTATTGATCCAGGCATTGAAATCATCTATGTGGCATAGCCTTTCCTTTGCCTTTCCATGAACAGGTAATATTTCCAAAAAGGCAATGGTCTTTGTCATGTGTGTAATCTTCTCTAGATTTTGGAAATCTTTCTCTACTTAATGGACACCATTTCTAGTGAGGTCTTTGGTCCCCAGGTGAATGATAACATTGATATTAGAGTTCTTACTTTCTTCTATAATTGCTTTCACCACCTAATTTGCATTTCTCTTAGCTGAGGATCCTGGAAGGCATTTAACTGTTGTGACCCCATCAAAATACTAGTAATCGTGTTTCTGCAGATTTGATGACATTCGTACATACATTCAGCTCAACTTTCGTGACTCAAATTCATCCAGCTGATTCCTGCCCAGAAGTATTCTAATGCAGCCAGCTGAATTATGTTTTGCATTAATGAGACATGCCATACCACCAGAAACCAGATTTTAAAAAAATGGCAATTATATAGAAAATATATCACACACTCTAGTACAACATATCATATATAGTGACATAAATTTATGTGCCTACTTGTAAACCGTTGCGATGGTATATTACTTGGCGATGGTATAGAAAAGATTTTAAATAAACAAACAAACATATGTTCATTAGACAAATTTTTTTATTGTTGTATACAAAACATTCTATGAAAAATCTTCAAAAAACATTTAATTTCTATTCATCGTTGGATACATAGAGTAAATAGCAAATGTTCACTATTAAAAAACACATTCATGCACATAATCATACTATTAAAACCTTTTTCTTTTAGAAAATCTATATAACAATACAGTTATTCCACTCCCTCTTTACAGTATTGTATTTCTTTTGTAGTGTCTATTTCACAAATTCATACTCCTAACATGTTTTGCCGTGCAATCAGCTTCTTCAGGGGAGCATAATGCACAGATCATAATACACAGATCTTCTAAAAGTGGAGAAAACAGCTGTGCAAGAACGTTGAGTGCTCGGGCTTGAGTTTTGAGCGTCACTGATGTAAGGAAGTCAATAGTAAAGGCATTTTGAAGATGTGGACTCTCTGAAAAATGGGAGCGTTGGGGTGACGATTATAAAAGAGAGCTTTGACGATTATAAAAGAAGTCAATAGTAAAGGCATTTTGAAGATGTGGACTCTCTGAAAAATGGGAGCGTTGGGGTGACGATTATAAAATGGGAGCTTTGACGATTATAAAAGAGATAAAGGTGAAACTGTGGAGCAATACATTTGGCTTGTCTGTATGCGGTAAGAGTAAGATACTGTGAAAATTGAGTGTGGATACATTTGGGTGATTTCATGGAGGAAACTTTTGAAGATCTGAGTATTATGCTCCCCTGAAGAAGCCGATTGCACGGCGAAACATGTTGGGAGTATGAATTTGTGAAATAGACACTACGAAAGAAATACAATGCTATAAAGAGGGAGTGGAACAAGTGTATCGTTATATAGATTTTCTAAAAGAAAAATTTTTTAATAGTATGATTGTGTGCATGAATGTGTTTTTTATGGTGAACATTTGCTATTTACTCTATGTATCCAACGATGAATAGAAATTAAATGGTTTTTGAAGATTTTTGATAGAATGATTTGTATACAACAATAAAAAATGTTGTCTAATGAACTTATATGTCACTATACATGGTGGGGTAGATTTTAAGAGGCGCGCGAACAGCCTACTTTTGCTTGCGCATCAGACTCAAGCAAAAGTACGCTGGATTTTAGTAGATACGCGCGGAGCCGCGCGTATCCACTAAAATCCTGGATCGGCGCGCGCAAGGCTATCGATTTTGTATAGCCTGCGCGCGCCGAGCCGCGCTGCCTCCCCCCGTTCCCTCCAAGGCCGCTCCGAAATCGGAGCGGCCTCGGAGGGAACTTTCCTTTGCCCTCCCCTCACCTTACCCTCCCTTCCCCTACCTAACCCACCCACCCGGCCCTGTCTACACCCCCCCCTTACCGTTGTCGGGGGATTTACGCCTCCCGGAGGGAGACGTAAATCCCCGCGCGCCAGCGGGCCTGCTGCGCGCCGGGCCGCGACCTGGGGGCGGGTACGGAGGGCGCGGCCACGCCCCCGGGCCATAGCCACGCCCCGTACCCGCCCCCAAAACGCGGCCGACACGCCCCCGAAACGCCGCGTCGACCGGGCCCGCTCCCCGACACGCCCCCGACACGCCCCCCTCCGAAAACCCCGGGACGTACGCGAGTCCCGGGGTCTGCGCGCGCCGGTAGGCCTATGTAAAATAGGCTTACCGGCGCGCAGGGCCCTGCTCGCCTAAATCCGCCCGGTTTTGGGCGGATTTAGGCGAGCAGGGCGCTGAAAATCCGCCCCGGTATATAGCACCAGGAAAGGCAGCCTATGCTATTTCCACAACTATTTTATCTGACTCTTCCCTGGATAACCTGTCTCTACTTTAGCTTCTCCTAAGCCTACTACATTTCCAGCTACAGTCAAACCTGCTTTAGCTCTCGAGAAGCCAGTACTTGCCAAACTATATCATGTTCCAGAATCCAGGCGGGGTCCTGCTTCGTGCCTGTGTTCCAGCCAGCTGGTTCCAGTTCTATTCCAGGGCCTTTGTTCCATCTTGCTCCAGATCCTGCACCAGCAGTGGCTGTTTCACAGATAGCTCTGGAGCCAGTTCCAGCATTGGCAGCTGTCTCTGCTCCAGGTTTTCCACTACACCAACTAGACTCCATTCCTGACTTCATTCCAGGGCCTCTGCTCCAGACAGGCGCTGTAATCTATCCAGACAATCTGGCCCAGCCTGCTTCTGACTACATCCCATGCCTAGGTTCAGATGCCTTAAATTTCCCTTTCAGTTCCTAGAGTGACTGACTGGGTTAGAAACTGGCTGAGTAGGAGGTGACAAATGGTTGTGGTAAATGGAGTTTTCTCTGAGGATGGGGGTGTTCTGTTACTAGCGGTGTGCCTCAGGAACGGGCCTTGGACTGCTTCTTTTCAACATTTTTGTGAGTGACCTAACAGAAAGCTTGTTGGGAAAGTTTTGCCTTTTTGCCTATGAAACCAAAATCTGTAACAAGGTGGACAGCCAGGAATGAGTGGAAAGCATGAGGAGGGATTTAGTGAAGCTTGAGGAATGGTCTGAGGTCTGGCAGCTAAGATTTAATGCTAAAAAATGCAGAGTAATGCATTTAAGATATAAAACCCCAGGGGAAAGTACGGTATTGGAGGTGAAATTCTTTTAAGCATAAAGGAAAAGCGGGATCTGGGGTATTTGTATCTGATGATCTTAAGGGGGCCACACAGGTGGATAAAGTGATGATAGAAGTCAGAAGGATGCTTGGCTGCATAGGGAGAGGAACGGTCAGCAGAAAAAGGGAGGTGATATTGCCCCTGTATAGGTCCCTGGTGAGACCTCAATGGGAATACTGAGTACAATCTGGAGACCTCACCTTCAAAAGGATATAAACAGGATGGGGTCGGTCCAGAGGGAGGCTACTAAAATGGTCAGCAGTCTTTGTTCTAAACCATATGGGAATAGATTTAAAGATCTAAACATGTTTACCCTAGAGGAAAGGTGAGATAGGGGAGATATGATAGAGACATTCAAATATCTCAAAGGTTTCCATGCACAGGAGGTGAGCTTTTTTCAATGGAAAGGAGGCTCTAGAATGAGGGGTCATGAGATGAAAGGGGGTAGACTCAAGAGTAATCTTAGGAAAGGGTGGTGGATGTGTGGAACAGCCTCCCAGTGGAAGTGATGGAGACAAAAACAGTGTCTGAATTAAAAAAAAATCATGGGATAAATATAGGGGATCTCTAAGGAAGTGATGAGAGTTATGGGCAGGCTGGATGGGCCATACAGTCTTTGTCTGCCATCATGTTTCTATGTTTCTATAAATCAGAGATGGCAAAGCATTCCTAGGGGTGTCTGGAATCTACCCTTTTTTTTGGGGGGGGGGGGGGGGGAGATAATGTGAAGACCCTGGCTGTTGTGTGACTCTCCTGCTTGCAGGGGCCCGTGATAGGACATGGTCTCAGCTGCACAGGCTTATGCCTTGAAGACTTTCATGACTCAGCACTGCCATGCTCTCAAAAGACCTGGTTCACCCACAGTTCCCTGTCTTAACTTAGAGTTAGTTCTCCTAGCAGTGGATACTGTTCCTAATTGTATATATTTGCTCTTGTTCCTATCTGACCTTGTACTTAGCCCAATTTCCGTGGTCTTCCTAGTTTGTGTTCTGTCTTGGTTTGTCTGTGTGTTTGCCCTGTGCTTATTTGGCCTCCTGTTTATCTGTCCTGGTTGCTCCTGTGTCTGTTTGTCCTTGTCCTGTTGGTGCACGCCCTGTCTGTGTTTGTCATGGGCACCGTCCTCTTCCCGGTTTCATTGCAGCCTTGCTGCCCTGTCCTTGTCTTTGTGCATCACCAGCTAAGTCCTGCCAGCCACCAGAACTGGACAGCTCAACTTTAAGGGGGGGTGGGAGATCAGGCAGAAGATCTTCAATCCCAACCAGCTACTCGGGGGAGGGGAGAGGATCCAGTCTATATCTGCCTCAAGTTTTTTTTTTCCAAACACTGGCCAGCCATTGTCTGACAGCAGGAGGAGGACAAGAAGGAAAGTGAAGAGGAGCTGGCAGTCGAATCAGACAAAGCAGCCAGAGGAAGGTTCATTACCATGCCAATGGATGCTTTGCTTCATTCAAGAAGAAAACAACACAGTTCTGGAATCAATACTCAGACTTCAGTGGGCTGTTTGGGATATTTTGCAGAAGAAAATCCCTGGTGGAAAAGAAGCATTTTTAGCACACAATTGTGTCTGACATGAGCAGCCTCACTTTCATCCATAGGACTAGCAAAAACATATCAAGCATAACTATCAAAATATGAAAAAATGCATCTAAGATAAATGTGCTTGGATCTGTGCCTATTGGAAGAAAACAGGAAGTGGCCATGGGTGTCCCATTCACATCACACTGCTGATCAATGTCTTACTGAAACCTTTACACTAACACTTATATAGTGCTCTTTTCTAAAAAATGGATCCAAATATTGTTTATTCAATAAAGTACAAATACCAAAATAGTTTACATCATAAACTACTGGGTCGAGACATCATTGCTGACCTCGCTGAATCCATCACCAAGACATCAAAGTCCATCTTGTAAGTTACCTATGTAATTCCTGGGCAGGACGGATCCTGTTGCGGGCACCCAGGGGAGCATAGGGATGAGAGATGGACACTTTCTGCACACAGTTCTCTTAGCTCTCACCCAGTTCTCTCAGTTCTCCACGGATAACAATTATAATCTGAGATCCTCTGTGTGTGTGGGGGGGAGGGAGTATGGTTCTTACGCTCTTTTGCAATAAACCCTGCAGAAACTTCTTTTCATCCTCTGTTCACAACACCGATAATCTCCTAAGTATCTAGCAGCAAAACTCACATTGACAGTAAAGTGTTTTCCAACTTCTTTTACTGATAGTTGAGCTTGATGACTGAAGAATATTTACAGCTTCATTTCCAGATTCAAATAAAGTCAATAAAGAACGAGACAGCAGAAAAAGGCTAATACCCTTATGACCCTTATGACTTCACTCTTGTAGCAAAGTCTCTCAATTCCTTGGAAGCACTTTTCTTAACACTTGACCTCTTTATCTTCCCAGTTACTCAACTTTGTCAGATTGAAGATATTTCAATTCTCTTCCAACTCCCATTTCCTCCCCAATGTATGGTGGTTCGAAATATAGTCCCAATCCTTAATCAGATCATATCCCCTGTTCTCATACCTTTGTTGTTTTCTTAAATCCTTCCCAGGTAGGTACATCCTTCTCGAGTCCCTTTCACATGAGTCAGCAGCATGCACAATCCTTAATATTTTCACTCCTTTGTTGTTTTCTGCAATGGGCAGAACTCCCTTCTGAGTTTCTTCAATCTTCAGGTTCTTTCAGATTAAAAGACTCCTTTCTCCCAGTGAATTGGTAACTGAGTCCTGGGTACCACAAGCACACAGTTCCAAAGAGCAAAAATAGTCTTTAACTTCAAAAAGGGGAAAGATAAACAAGAGACAGGAAGGGTGGACAAAACTTCCTGGTCTCCCAACTGAGGAAATAGTACAAAAAGATAGATAATATAAAGATGAACTCCTCTACGTTGGGTCACTGTCATGTCTACTCTCTGGAGGAGGAATAGTGCACTGCAGCTCTTCCCTACCCCTTGATAATGCCCCAATCCTGTGTGAAACGGGTTCCAAGGCTCTCACAAGTAGAACTCTATAAAATTGGCTTAACAGAAAACAAGCAGAATCAGGTCCAGGTGGGAGGCTGAACCCCCCCCCCCCCCCCAAAAGGGAAAATCCACAACCTTTCTAAACAGAAGCTGAACTAATAATCCACAGCAGGAGACATAGAGCTCCTGACTGCAGGAAAATCCAACTCAAAAATTCATGAGGATTGTCAGTGCTTGAGGATGATAAACAGCTAGATCACACTTCTACAGCTTCCACTTAAGAGAGTAAAAAGCAAACCTTTCTTCACTAATTCTGCACTCCCCCCCTCCCCCCCCCCCAAAATGTATTTCACTCCATTTAGTGAGGGAAACCAAAGACTCTCTACTGCATTACAAAAACTGCAATTAGAAACACACAGCAAGAGCTCACTATCACTCCTTGCAGGGTTGTCGTACAAGCCCCAACTTGAATGTCTATTGAGCTTGTAGGAAGTTACAGATTTGGTGGGTGGAGGAGCTTTTGGCAAAGCTGTGTTCTAACACGTGCAGGGCCATTTGGGTGAATCTGTGACTAAATCTGGGGAAGGTTCATTGAGTAAAATTGAAAGTCTCATGGGTTACTCAGATAATTCAGGGCAAGAGCCTTGCTGCAGATGAGCCTGACTTTTCTGATTGAAGTAAAAGAGTTGCATGTGCTACTACAACACAACATATTTTTGTTTCATTTCTTAACTCCAGTACATTAGTGGTGAGTACCCCCTCCCCCCAATTATTGCACACACAGGACCCATGCCAGTGTCTACTAGTGGACCATACAGCTGCCACAGAGTGACAGAAATAAGAGTAGGGAAGCAGTCCTGGAACCAGTGGCACACATGCCGAAGATGACCGATACATGTCTTCAGATGAGACCCGGACTGGACAGTCTGCTAGAAGAAGAAGGAATAGTATCAGATACTTCTGCCAGCCCCAGAAGATCCTTCCTATTGATCCTAGGCAGGAATTTGACAGCCCTTACTCAGGAGAGCACCAGCATCTGACTATCTCTATGAGCACGCTGTTGTGTTGAAGCAGCAATTTCTAGATGAGATTTTTCAAAGTGCTAAGAAAAAGCTACATATTCTATGAAAAAGAATTGGTGACTTCAAAGTTGCCAGTGGTAGCATGCATTAGGTCCAAGGAGGATATGAACTTCCCAATATGAACCTCCCAATATGAACTTCTACAAGTTCCACCAGTATCTAAGATGAAGTGGAAAAGTACTAAAAAGCAGGCCTTTTCAACTATTGTGGAGTGCCTTGTTGAAAGATGCTTGATTAGCTATAGACATTATTATTTAGAAAAATAATTAAAACTGTGTTGTTCACTTTAGCTTTATTCTTGTGGTTTTTAGATAGGAAAAAGATAGATAAGCCTACTGCCGTATATAGCTAGATAAATTGTCACTAGAATATTTTGTTATTAGATTTGAAGCATTAAAGGTTATGTTTAATGGGTTTATGGTTATAGAAATTAATTATTTAAAAGTGGACTTATTCTTATGTGACTGCTTATTTTATAAATGTATTTATTCTTGAATTTGTGTTATGTAAATTTTGTATTATTTATTACATCTGCATTATTTTTCATGATTTTTTTATTATATGACTTAGGGGGTCATTTTCCAAGGAGTTACCGCGGGTGATAATTCCGCAAATCGCGCTAACAGCCGTTAACGCGATTTGCGAATGCAAATTTTTAATTTTGTATTCAGGGGGCGGAGCAAATGTAAAGTAGGGAGGATTTATCATGTGCCGCGAAACTGCCGCAGTGTTAGCGCGGCTCCTAAAGCGGCCAATAACTACACCTCTTTCATTTGCGTTACGGTGTGTGCTAGAGGCCGATAAAGGTTTATCGCAGTTCACGATGTTTCCGGACAGCCTGTTTCAGGAGGGAGAGAGAGAGAGAGAGACTCCCCCCTAGACAGGTATTTGTATCCCTATGGGAGGCCCACCTAGTAACTCGAGGTGGGGTTTAGGTATGAGTGTAGGGGGTTGGGGGCCACTTTCACATTCAACATGAGACGTACGAACAGAACAGTGGTCTCTTGTGAAGATTTGCTGGCCTTCGGAGTGAGGAAACTCACTCCAAGATGAGATTTGTGCAAGGTTCTCTCAACCTAGCTTGATGGACACTCTACCTGGGCAACAAGGAATCCAGTAAAAGAGTTCTTTCTTCCCTATCTTGGCACAACTCATATTACACTCGTATGCTTCAACACCCCCACATATGCCTCAATACCCCCCTTCTTCACCCCCGCCCAATGTTATATTGCTTTATGTTATATCATATTAAATTATACTTCCATATGTTGCCTTAAATTACATTATATTGCTCTTTGTCATATTATAAGCTATATTATTTTGTTATATTTTTATTATATTATATCCTAATTTTTTGCCCTATATTCTTGTTCTTCTTTAAATGTAATGCACAGTTACGTTTTTGTTATACTGTTTCCTCCACATGTTACTTGTAAACCGATGTGATGCTCTGTGAACGTCGGTATAGAAAAACCTTAAAATAAATAAATAAATAAACTGACTTTTTTGCTGGTCTGACTCCCCTCATGGCACTATCTTGATATCTGACAAGGGTCAAACAGGGTTATCAGGGGGAGGAGCAGATTAATATTTGCTTTTATGCAGGACCTTACTGCAATGCTTTGAAGACTGGAAAAGGAGAATATAACCACAGCCACTTTTTTCTAGGGAGTACTGTTAGGAGCAGGTGAGCAAACCATATACACTAAAGCGACTTTTTAACACTTCAAATGACCACTCTATTACTGAGTAAGTGGACATGTGGGTCTTGTACCTCCCGTCTGCCAAAAGTCTCAGGACGGTCATCCTCTGGCAAGCTTTGGTGGATCAGGGCAGGGGATGGAAGAGGAAGACCACAGGCTGCCTGCAGGGTGGGGGTGGGGGACGTGTTATTTCTGACGGATCAGGGATGGGGGACGGGAGGAGAAAGGCTGTCGAGGTAGGTGTGTGATAATTCTGAATCACTGAGGTTTCAGAGATGGGAGGGGGAGAAGAGGATGCCCAGTTCCACTTCTTAGATGGCATCGAGGGGGTCTTCATCCCTCTGGGGTCTATTTTTTAGAAACACTTGAGCACCTGAATGAGCTGGCTAGATTTTGTCCTGTTTAGTAATTAACAAATGAATTTGGGAGAGCTGAAATCACAGTTTAAACGTAGCTGATGAGGTCAGGAGTTCAGGGGCTCTTGAAAATAGAACCCAATATTTATAGGAAAAGTTTCATCATTGCCACCTCTTTTTTTTGTACTGGTTATGCCTCTCCCTGTGTACCCCCCTAGCTATCTGGCATTGGCAACCACATTATCGCACTGTGTCACCGCCTTGGGGGTCATCAGATAGGATGATTGCAAGGTCTCCCTCTCCTATTTGGTAAACGCAGGCATCAACGTCAGCATCTCACCTGCATTGCGTACTGCTTCCTCCTATTTCTGTATCCCAAATGCATGATTCGGTCAATTTCTTTCATTGAATCTTAACTTTCAAGCACTCGTCCATTCCCTGAGCTCTTTTATATCGCTTCTCATATGGTCTATTCTCTCCGGACTGTCTACTTATTTGGAGATCTTAGTGTCATCTGCAAAAAAAAGGCAACCTTTTCCTTCTAAGCTCTCTGCAATATTCACAAAGACAAGGAACAGAACTTGCCCCAGGCCTGATCTCTGATGCTCTCCATTAATCACTCTTCCTTCCTCATAGTAAATTCAATTTACTGCTGCCCTTTGTTGTCTATCACATGGATTGAGTTCATCTAAAGAAACAACCTCTCAAAGGCCAATGTAGTCAGGTGCACCAAACTTCATGCACACGTTAATAAAAAGCTTTAAGAGGTGTCCAGACCAAAACTGTTATTTTGTTTTGTTTCACTGGAGGAGATTCTCATCCAAATTCCATTTTGTTGGCAGCTTTTTTTTTTGTTGCCAAACAGTACTCACTATTTCTGAAACATGCACACTATTTGCAAATGGGGCAAAGATGCTCTTCAGTCTTTTGGTTAATGCTGCACTGGCAAGAGTAGGCAAGTGCAGGATTTTTGATCCAGTGAGAGAAATAGTTAATGACCACCAGGTGGGTTTTGCCTTTAACCTCACACTGATCAGCTGCCATCTTTTGCTAAGGCAGGCTGAGCAGCTTTGCCATGAAGGGAGGGTCCCTTTATTTGGCTGGACCTATAAATGAAGGAGGAGCACGCTCTCCTATCTGGTGTTCGGTGCCTGGCCACCAAACAGTTCATTTGTACTTATCCCTGCATTTGGTAAGTCCAAAATGGCTAAAATGTATTCTCTGCATTATATCAGCTCTCGGTTTCTTGGGGACTAGGATGTGGTCACCATACTCCAAAATCCCATCTGATTGACTGAGGTGTCCTCAAGCTGAACATTATTCTTTTGTTATATCCAGTACATTTCTGGATTGGTCGGGCCAGCCGTTCTCAATGTACTTTTGCACTAGCTTGAAGCCCATCATCAGTCTGTGTTGCCGCCATTGGTAGCCTCTTTATTGCTCTTTGGGTTTTCATTTCCTGGATTTAGACTCAGACTTCCTGGTCTAGTTCTCTTGGGTCATGGTGTTGTCCAGAGTGCCCCGATAACATGTCGACTACAAGAAACTCCACCCCAGGCATGTACTCTGCCATCGAGTCAATCTTCATTAATCAGTGAGGGATCTTTGACATTGTAAAAGTATTTTACCCAAGTGTTTGCAATTGCTGACGCTACCTAGCATCTTGTGGTCAGTCACTGTTCTGTAGGATTCCAAGCCACAAAAATATTGGTAGAATCTTATAGTTCAGACTCTTGCCAAGCATTTCCATTTGTGTTGCCTTTCTGCCTCTGTAAGTGAGAGAACAGAATGCCACTAGTTTAAAAGATGCCATTGTATTCCTGCAGCAGGACTCCTCTAGTGCCATTTCTGTTTGAACCAGCACTCACTACCATTGGCAGGGTATGGATGAAAAAGAACAATATGGGAGCTTCAAAAGCTGCTCGATGTGGCTAGTCCCAAATTCATCCACTGCTAGTGCCCTGTCACGTTAAATGGGAGTCTTCAGAAACAGTAATGCCCTGATGGTGCTACGACTGTAGTCAGCTTCTCATTCACTATTTCTCATGTTACAGAGCCTGGATATCAAGGCTCCTTACTTTCCCGTGTGACTGATTCATGTATTTGCTTACTGTAGTCCACTACTGCAAGGTGGCAAACTTTCTGGCACTTAGTGCATTTTCTGCCTAAGGCTGGGCAAGCACTGGTGAACAGCTGATCTCCAGCGCCCCTTTCATATTTTCTCTGGAAGAGCAGTCTCTGGTTGCTTGCTTGATATTGCAGCTTGCTCTAGCTTTGCTGCCTGCTCTGGGGTTTATTTTTACCACCTAGCACATCTTCTACAGTGTCAGTGTTTGGAGCCTGGGTTTGTGCTTTAACCACATCAGAGTGCCTAAGTCTCCTCTGTGATATACATAGTTTAGTCCTTATTCAGTGGCTGCTCGGCTCTTCTTGGCTTGTATGCATGAAGTGGAACATTGCTTGCACTGTCCAGCAATAGTCTGCAAGCATTGATGGGCTCATTTGCCTGGATACTGATTTTCCATTGCTGTAGAGTCCTGGTGAAATCGCTCCCCATGCTCATCACTCACTGCTCCGCAGTTTGGTGGAAAAAAAATCTAAGTGAGATTGCAAAAAATATATGTTTAATAACATGTTGAAGCCAAGGCTAAAGTATGCCTTGAGGGGGCTTTCCACCAACTCCTAGCAATTGTCTGCCTTGTTGTTTCCGAGAAACTTTAACATTAATTGGAAGACTTTCTACGCTGTCTTTTCCCTGCCAGGCAATATATGGTTACCTGCATCATCTCGAAGATGGGCATCACGAATCTGAGGGCCAACAAAGACACCTTCCCTTATCTTAGCTTCACTTAACCTTGGAAATTTACCTCCGAGGTTCTTGAAGGCTGCTTTAGTTTTGTCCATGGCCTTGATAAAGTTCTTTATCAGACCCAGCTTGATGTCCAAACCCAGTCATAGATTTATTCATAGATTCAACCAAAGATGTATATTAATCATTTTTGGTTTAATATGAGATCCTTTCCCCTCTTAACTCACTTAGGCCTGGATTTTCTAAGTTCACAGAACTTAAAAACTCTAAGTTCACAGAACTTAGAAAATCCGGCGGTAACGGGGGGCACCATGAAAGGTGTAACAAAAACAAATTCCTGTTTTCTGCGGTTCCTCATAGGGGGAACCACAGAAAGCAGCATCCCCAAGGTCTAGCCCAATCGGAACCTCTGCTGATTGGTCTATTCACTGTCACATACCAATGAAAGGACAAATCCCCTTTCAGAAGGCTGTCCTAAAAGAGGATTGGTCCTTTTCACTGACAAGTGTCCGTGAAAAGGACCAATCAGGAACAGCCCTGCCAGTGGTGGGGAGGGAGCTCTGACCAGACTGTTCTAGATGCACAGCTTCTTCTTCTGGGCGCTCGATGCAAAGCACTAGAGACATACAAATTAACCATGGCATGTTCCTTTTGGCACGGCAGCTCATTTGCCTATTGCATCAAGCGCCCAGGACAAGTGGATATGCGTGCATTCAAAGAACATACACCCAGTTTTGGACGCACTTTTTTTACGTGCTGGTATTGCATCGGCCTGTGCATTAATTGGGAAAAAAGTGCACATTGGGGCGGATTTTCAGAGCCCTGCTCGCGTAAATCTGCCCAAAACCGGGCGGATTTACGCGAGCAGGGCCCTGCGCGCCGGGAAGCCTATTTTACATAGGCCTCCCGGCGCGCGCAGAGCCCCGGGACTCGCGTAAGTCCCGGGGTTCTCGGAGGGGGGCGTGTCGGGGGCGTGTCGGGGGGCGGGCCCGGTCATCGCGGCGTTCCGGGGGCGTGTCGGCAGCGTTTTGGGGGCGGGTACGGGGGCGTGGCTACGGCCCGGGGCGTGGCCGCGCCCTCCGTACCCGCCCCCAGGTAGCGGCCCGGCGCGCAGCAGGCCCGCTGGCGCGCGGGGATTTACGTCTCCCTCCAGGAGGCGTAAATCCCCCGACAAAGGTAAGGGGGGGGTGTAGACAGGGCCGGGTGGGTGGGTTAGGTAGGGGAAGGGAGGGTAAGGTGAGGGGAGGGCAAAGGAAAGTTCCCTCCGAGGCCGCTCCGATTTCGGAGCGGCCTTGGAGGGAACGGGGGGAGGCAGCGCGGCTCGGCGCGCGCAGGCTATACAAAATCGATAGCCTTGCGCGCGCCGATCCGGGATTTTAGTGGATACGCGCGGCTCCGCGCGTATCTACTAAAATCCAGCGTACTTTTGCTTGAGTCTGATGCGCAAGCAAAAGTAGGCTGATCGCGCTTCTTTTAAAATCTACCCCATTATGTTGCAAATAGTGTTCACTCTTCCAAAACATAAAAAAAAACCCCAAAACAAAATGGGAAAATATTAATGAAAATGAAAATTAACTCCCAAACTACAGGACACAACATATTTTGGCCTGCAAACCTCTAATAACTAGGCCCCATCCCAGAGAGAGACTTGACTAGTCTTAACAGGAACAGTGAACTCCTTTATTATATTTTTCAGGGTGTCTTCTAGTGATCCATGACCTTTCCTTACAACATTATCAACACAGCCTTTACTAGAAAACTACACATTTTGAACAATTGAACGTTATACTCCATATCACAAAAAAGTATAAACACAGTGAACATACAGAATATATATATTTTACAGTTACCATGGTATAATAAACCATGAGTGAAATAACCTCACTGCAAAGGCAGAAATCTCTCTGTGGGCACCACACATATTCAAGCTAATTTTAAAATGAGTGCGTGTGAGCCCATACATTCGCAGGTTGGCACACAACGAATGATATGCTGGAATTTTAAATCGAGTGTGCACCTACACACATAGGGGCGGATTTTAAGAGCCCTGCTCGCCTAAATCCGTCCAAAACCGGGCGGATTTAGGCGAGCAGGGCCCTGCGCGCCGGGAAGCCTATTTTACATAGGCCTACCGGCGTGCGCAGAGCCCCGGGACTCGCGTAAGTCCCGGGGTTCTCCGAGGGGGGCGTGTCGGGGGGCGGGCCCGGTCGTCGCGGCGTTTCGGGGGCGTGTCGGCAGCGTTTTGGGGGCGGGTACGGGGGCGTGGCTACGGCCCGGGGCGGTCCGGGGGCGTGGCCGTGCCCTCCGTACCCGCCCCCAGGTCGCGGCCCGGCGCGCAGGAGGCCCGCTGGCGCGCGGGGATTTACGCCTTCCTCCGGGAGGCGTAAATCCCCCAACAAAGGTAAGGGGGGGGGTGTAGACAGGGCCGGGCGGGTGGGTTAGGTAGAGGAAGGGAGGGGAAGGTGAGGGGAGGGCGTTAGAGGATTCCCTCCGAGGCCGCACCGATTTCGGAGCGGCCTTGGAGGGAACGGGGGTAGGCTGCGCGGCTTGGCGCGCGCCGGCTATACAAAATCCATAGCCTTGCGCGCGCCGATCCAGGTTTTTAGCAGATACGCGCGGCTCCGCGCGTATCTACTAAAATCCAGCGTACTTTTGTTTGCGCCTGGAGCGCAAACAAAAGTAGGCTATTCGCGCTCGTTTTAAAATCCGCCCCATATGTTTTAAAATACACCTCCCATGCGTAAGTATGCACCAAATCTTAAGAGGTTACTCAAGAAAATGTACTTTGTGTATCTTTCCTAGGACTTTGCCAGCTTTTATGCATGTATGCAGGCGGATTTTAAAACATGCTTGTGTGAGGGAAACCCAGTTTTTCCAATTAGTTTGCCCAGAGAATACTGAGGTCTTCAAGACCCTCCCTGGTTCTTCATCCTGTATGCCCTCCAGTTGACTTGAGATCTCCAGGCTTGCTCCTCATCTGGAGCAGCAGTAAAGTTACGCGGATAAGAAGCTGACACATGCCATGGTCTCTAGTTTTAAAATATGGAATTACGCATATAACTGTTGGCCACATCCCAGAAAGCCCATGCTCCACCCATGCCTCGCCCCTTTTCCACCCTCCTATTTTTGATGCACCTACGGGCATATATGTCCATACTTTGTAGCCTTATAAAATGCATGTTGCTCGCGCACGGCTCACATACGCCTGTATGTGGCTATTTTTGCACGAGCAATGTCTTTAAAATCAACCTCACTGTGTTCCTGAAATTCTAGTAATTGCAGAAATAGCCATGTGGTCTGGTTCTAAAAATGATCTGTTTCCAAATAAATTGAAGAGGTTGCTCTTCCAAAGGAAGCAGTGAATTTTTAACAGTTCTCACTTTTTATATAGAGTCTTTCGAACTATGATATTATTGTTTTCATATGAAACCTCCTCTTTCACAGCTGTACAAACTTTACTGTTATTCTTTGTTTCCCATAGCACTTGCAGAGTTAATTCTCATTTGTGCTGGCTTTATGCTGTTTGTGGGAAACCAGTATAACCTTAGGGTTACTTCCTTAGGGTAAGCTGGCCTAGCTTGCTCTATGTCTGTGCACCCGGTGCTGTTGAATAGGCTGTATCTTACTCCTTTCCTTTCCTCCACCAAAGGAAATCCTATGGTACTCACACATCAGTGTATAGGATTCAAGTAGATCCTCCAGTGTTGGGATTTCCAACTTCTTGTTCAGTATAAACTTCCTAGGAGCTACAATTCTTCCAACTGGGAAGCTAAGTCAGATCCCACCTATTGCATGCAGGTTGGTTACACTTGCAAGCTCCTTTATTCCAACAGCTCCTCTCAATAGCTTCTGCTTCTTCATTCTCTGGGTGGTTCTGCTCTCGAGCTTTTAAGGGTATACCCAGCTCTACTTTGGGTTTTACCATTAGAAGTCTCTAACAAGGTCTAGTAAGCTATACTGACTGCAGAGCCACTCTACCTGATTAAGAGACTGCAGAGCCACTCTACCTGATTAAGAGATTTAAGAGATTCAGAATACTTTGAGACATGTTATTCAAAGTATGAGCAATAAATGTACTTTACCTCTTTCAAGAGGACTGACATAAAGCTATTGTTTGTATTTTCATCATGTACTTTAGACAGTGGCAAGACATGCATATTTTGTTAGTATTTCATGCCCTAATTAGACAAGCTGTCTATATAATAACTTATTTTTAAATTATTTGCATTTTATTTATCATTCAAAGTCAATCAGATTCCACAGATGGTGTTGTAGGAAAATGATGGTTATTTGTAAGTGACACCTGTATATGTGGTCACCTTGACATCACTGGTTTGCTACTCTGAATATAATCATACCATGTACATAATTAGAATAGGTAATTGTTAAATCTCTTCAGAATCAGGTTCACTCTAAGATGCAATCCTAGTTAATGGTTAGAAATGAAGCCTTAGAGGAATGCTATAAAATATTCCAAACTAAGTAAAATGTTGAATTTGTTTGAAAGCAATCCTATTGAACTTGAACATAGAAGATTAACTCCCTCAAGAATGCATCCTTTCCAAAGGCCAGGGCTTCCCAAACCTGTCCTGGTGTCCTCGCATCCAGTTGGGTTTTCAAGATATACACAGTGCATATGCACACATTGGGGACCCAGTGTATGCAAATTTATTTCATGTATATTCATTGTGGGTTATGAAAACTCAACTGGATGTGGGGGTCACTAAGAAACATTTGGGAAATACTGCTCTAAACTCTATTCCAATCCTTACATTCTCTTTTCTTACCTTTCCATCGCTCCCCAAAACTCATGTTAGTCATTCCTTCTGTATCATTCTTTCTGACCCTTGGTCAGTTGCCTCCTGATAAATCTTCTTTTCAACCAGGCTAATGATTACTTCCCCATCTGCTCAGTAAAAGGTAGATTTTAAAAAGTGTTGCTTGCGCAAAAACAGCCCCGTACGCGTATATGCGGGCTGCGCACATTTTAAGAAACTGGGAAATACATGTGTAAAGAATAAGACTTGGGGTAATTTTCAAAAGGAGTTACACGTGTAAATGTAGAAATTTGTAGAAATTTTCAAAAGTCATTTACTCAACTAAATGCTTTTTAAAATCAGGCCTTTACTTATCATGGCACGCGTTGGCATCTTACCCACGTAACTTGATTTTGAGTTTTAAGACGAGAAAGGGAGAGAGACAATATAATACTCTCTATATATTTCTCACTGTAAGAGGGGCACTTTCAACAAAGGATGGGTTTTGAGGGGGTGTGATGTTACACTGGTCTGCCTAGGACACAAGGGTCTGTAGATCCTTGTAATATCGCGCCCCCCCCCCCCCCCCCCAAAATAAAAAACACCCCGAGCTGAAAGTGCCCTTCTTACGGTGGGAGATATATAGAGTATCATATTCTCTCTTTCTCTCTCGGTCAAGCATGTTATTAAAATATGTGTGTAAAGGCTGCACACATATGCGTAGCAGGGATATTTTAAATGATATGTATGCAGTTGTGCGCATGATATAAATTAAGCGTATCTCTGCTCGGGTGACAATACGAGCACACTCACGTTCCTTTTAAAATTGGCCAGTAAGGTAGCTGAGGAAACATCGTATTTCTCTGATTCTTTTAATAAAAGTATTGTTGACCACGTTCAAACAGAATTTCAAAGAAGAGATAACACTAACCATTTCGCTCATGAGATATATAATTCTCTTTTTTTCTGATTGTGATTATCGCTTTCTCCTAGTTCTTATCAAGTAGGAAGATGATTTAGTCTAATGCTGGTTAACTTTAGCTGAATATGTCTAGAACTGAAGTTATTCTGGGCAAGAAGTCTTTCATCTGTGCATTTTAAAAAAAATTTTATATGGCATTTTATTCATCAGTTTTATTTTCAGTATTTCTGTCTCTGATGTCCAAGCTGCCTCCATGATTTCACCCTTGATCCTGAGCTTTCTTTTTTGTATTCCATGATCTGTAAATCTTCTTTTCTTACCTGTGTAAAACTGACATGTTTGCCACAGTCTTGTCTGCTTCTCTTCAGATCCAAAGGCTTTTATTTCTTCCCATCTAAATGTCTTCGGATTCTTCTTATGACTACCATCTGGTTCTATATTTCCAACATGTCCGGAACGCTACTGCTCACCTCCTTTCCAATTCCAAAAAGAAGGCACATATCACCCCAGTCTTTTGATATCTTCATTTTCAGAATTCAGTTCAAAATTGTCCTCTTTGAGGCCAATATCCAGTAGGCCATTAGTGGACAAGTTATTTGGCTAGTTAGCGAGTTAACGTGTCCCATATATTCAGTGGTATAAGCATTTGAAAACAGCTAGGTAGGCTTTTTAGCTATCCAGCCTTAGGTGGCCGGATAACATGCTACTTAATCTCTGGGAGCTAGAGACAGCACTGGAAGTGTAAGCTTAACATAAGCTTACTCTTCCATTGCTGCCCTTAGAGCGCACTGGAGGGGTTGGCAGTGGGTCAGAGGGTCCCTTGCCCCCGGCATTAAAAACAAAAGTATAGGGGATGGAAGAGGACTGTGGGGGAAGGGAGGGAGGGGGAGTTTGTGTAATTTATAATCCTTGCAGGCAGGTAGATGGGTGGGTGGGTGAGAGGGAGGGAAGGTGGGGGACACTCTGCTCTTTTCATTTATTAAAAAAATTGGGATGGGGGCCTCTACCTGATTGAGATTTAGGGTAAGAAGAAATGGCCCAACAGGCCCTTTGTAACATATTTTATGAAGTGTGAGGGAATTGGCCTTATGACCCTTGTTATTTACTTTATTTTGCTTCCTAATGAAAGGTATTTGGGTTAAGTAGCACGTTATCTGGCCACCCAAGGTTGTATAGCTTTAATCATGCTCAGAAGCATGTCTAAAGTTAGACAGGGTCATTCATCATAAGTGCTTAACACCTGTGGTTTAACCACAGGTAGAGAGTATTTATTTATTTATTTGAAGTTTTTCTAGACTGACATTCGTTGAAACAAGCTAGGTAGAGAGTACAGTCAACAAATTTACTTTTCTTTCAAATTTCAGCACTGATAATGACACCAGATCATCACAGGGGCATACTGTGCAGTATGTACCTGTTACAGGGTATATTTAACTACCCCCCCCCAAGCATTCAACACCCCCCCAACCCCTCACCCCAAGTTTAAAGTTCCCTCTGTTACACTGATATAAATAGTAAACTGACTCACTCCTCCATGTTGAGGTTGGTGCACTCTCTCACTCTCTCTCTCTTTCTTTCTCTCTCTCTAGCTCCAGTGATAAAAAATAAAACAGCTGTGAAATACAGGAAAATTTGCCAACCTGGCAAATAAATGAATCTAGGCCTTAGCTGGATACTGTGTATGCAATATTTGGCTAAGTTAGTAGGTTAACAAAACATCCTTTTTTATCTGGCTAAATTATAGCTGGATAAATAGTTATCCAGCTATAATTTAGCCAGATAAGTAGCCGAATATGCCTGTTTTTCCTTTTAGATGGATAACTTTTGAGTTATGACTAAAACTACAAACTAATGTGTCAACACGAGTAGTTCATAAGCAGCTTAATATTAATGCACCAAAGGAAAACTATCTCCCCTGATATATTCTTAACAAATAAAGAACCAAGTAGGTGTATATATTAAAGTTATATGATGACCTTCATATATGGCATCATCATATATGTGCTACGAAAAAGCACAAGATTTTAACTCTGCCATGGCGTATAATCATAGGTCATATTTTTAATTTTTTGAAAAATGTCCATGCAGTCAAAGTGCTCAAATAAAGTATATTTCATGAAAAATATTATATTATTATATTTAGCCAATCTGTAATTTCAAAGTACTTGTCCTGATAGCAAAAGTTGAACAATGAATGAATGAAAAATAGTACTTAACTGGAAAAACATAGTTAAATCCACAAGTAAAGAAGAGTTTACTCCATATAGAAAAACTGGTGCCCGACACGGTCCATGTTTCGGTAAACCTTCTTCATAGGGTAGGATGGTTTCTTGAAATAGGAAACATAAATAATGTTACATCAATTACCAAGCAGTAAAAACAATGGGAAAGGAAGAACAAACATACCACAGTGTCTCTCAATTCTGCCTATGCCAGTATGGGTCCATTTCCAGTTACGTTTGCCGGAACCGGTGCACAGGTAGGAGTCTTTTAAGTCTGACCATGCAGCTGTCAATCATTGGGAACTGGAAAATGTCATGAGGTGAATTAAATAATAGAATATCAATCTATGGCAAGGTTAAGACCCGCTGGATGGATACTATTTAGTTTAAAAATCCACTGTTGCTCTTTTAAATTAAGAAGGAATTGTAGATCTCTCCCCCTCCCCCCTACTATTAGAATGAACTTTATCAATCACCCTCCACCTTAGATCTACAAGATGATGTTTCAGTTGTAAACAGTGATCCCCTATGGGTGCCTGCATCTTGGCAGTAAACAAACAGTTTCTGTGTTCAGTTAAGCGAGTACGTATAGGACGCTTCGTGCATCCAATATAATACTTATCATATGAACAGATGATGATTTATATAAAATTAGTGGTGGTACAGTCCGAATTAAAATTGATGGTATAAGAGACGCCATTGTGATCACTCCATGACGTACCAGATAAAGTTAGTGGGCACATGGAACATTTGTTGCATGGTTGATGGCCTTGTATGCTGCATAATGCTGTATTATCCTCAGTTGTCATAAAGCAGTGAATCAGCAAATCTTTTAAATTTTTGCCTCAGCTGTAAGTAATTAGAGGTACATGATGAAAAATAGAAGGCATTTTCAAAATATGCCAGTGATCACGAATTAAAGCTGCAATTTGGGATGATCTCGTGGAATAACGAAGTGTGCAAACCAAAGGATCTGTCAAATCCTGTTCAGATTGGGCAATCAAAAGCCATTGGCATTCTGCATATGTGGCGCGTTTCAGTGCTTGTTTAATGATGTGTACTGGGTATCCACGATGGAGTAAATTCCTGTATCATGCTGAGACAGCATTGCTGCTTGATGTAAAAATTTGTCTTTAGTGGAGCAGATACGGCGAATCCTTAAAAATTGGCCAACTGGTAGATTTCTCTTCATGCGATATGGATGAAAACTAGAGAAATGTAAAAGTGTATTGTGATCACTGGATTTTTTGTACAACAGGTAGATATAGTATCATTGTCTTTAATGATAAGAATGTCCAAAAATTTAATCTGTTGAAAATGATAATGCCTAGTGAAATGTAGATTTACATCAAGGGTGTTTAACCAAGTCAAAACTTGTAGCAAAGCTGTCTCACTGCCAAGCCAAAAAAAGAAAATATCATCAATATAACGGTGCCAGGAAGACACTTGAGCAAAATTCGGAGCATGATACAGGAATTGTTGTTCAAAATTGGCCATGTAAAGATTCACTAAACTGGGCGCCATAGTGGCACCCATGGTAGTTTGTTAAAAACCTCCTGAAATACAAAATAGTTGTCAAGCTAAGTTGAGAGAACATTGCACAAATCTCATCTTTGGGTGAGTTTCCTCACTCCGAAGGTCATCAAATCTTCACATGAGAGCACTGTTCTGTTCATACATCTCACTTTGAATGTCAAAGTGGCCCCTAACCCCTACACTAATACCTAAACCTCACCTCGAGTTACTAGGTGGGCCTCCTATAGAGATATAAATACCTATCTAGTGTGAGGGCATTATGGCTAGGTGCTCGCTCTCTCTCTCTTCCAGTAGCTTAAAACTCCTCCCCCCTTTTTTCTGATTTGCATCACACCATGCGTTATGATGCTTTCGCAGGTGTTAAAGGGACTTAACGCTAAATGACCCTGTTAGGGGGTCATTTTCATATCTTTTCACATGCGATAGCTAGATCGGGGTGGAGTCGGCCCCAGAAGAGGAGTCGGTGCGTCATCGGGCAGACTCGGCAGAAACTTCGCTGGCTGTGAAAAGGTAAGAACCCTTTTCGCTGCCAGTAGCACACCCAATAGCACCACATTTTACAATGGCGCTATTGGGTGTGAAAGGCGGCAGCGATCGCACCGCAGAGATGTGATCACTGCTGGCTTTCACAGGCCTCCCCCCCGCCCACCCCCCGTTTCCGCCGGATTCTCTAAGGTCTGCGACCTTAGAAAATCCATGCCTTAACTTCAACATAAAGGTCAAATGGTAACATATTCCACAGCAATGGAGCCTGATAGCTAAAAGAAGAGTCTCCAGTTGAGTCAAGGCGAGCTACAGATGGCAAGGTTAGAACTAATAAACCTTTCTGGGAAGAATGAAGAGAGCATACAGTTACATAAGGAGATAGCAATATATTACACTATGTCCCCGCTGCCTTTATCTTCGGCAGTCATGTTGGGCCTTCCTCCAACGAAACCCTTGTATTATAAGCTCTTATTCTCCATCGATCGTTTGACATATAGACACAGGACAACAAGAATAATCATGTACTTCAGGAGTCCCTTTATTATTGGCCACAGGCCACATCCAGCCTTTTTATAGCCTACCAAACATTTCCAGCCTGTGGCCCAATCAGCCCATGAAGTAAGGTTCACATACAGTGGCAGTAAAAACTTCAGTGCTAGTGGGATTCACAATCCCCACCAGGAAAAGAAGTCCCATCAAGTGCAGAAAAGTCCCCACTCTCTGCTAGAAAAAGAAAAAGTCCAGCAAAAGAAAAGATCCTGGCAGAGCAGCGAGAGCTGCAGTATTGGCAGCGATCCCAACATCTGCCAGCAGAAGTGAAAATCCTGCTAGTGCAACTAGTGGGGACCCTCAACTTTTGGCAACGAACAGAGATCCTGATGGCATGATGATAGCTACAGTGTTGGTAGGACCCTAACCCCTGCCAGCAGATATGAGGGGAAGGACAGAATACAGAAGGAGAGATGAGAGGAAGGGAAGGGAGTATGAGAGGAAGAGAAGATGGTAGTATGATTGAAGAGAGGATGAGGAAGAGGAGGCTTCGTATGTGAGGATGGAAGGTTATAGAAGATGGGAAGGGTAAACAGAAGAGAAGGGAGAGTGAGGGATGCAAGGGAGAGTGGAAGGAATAGTGTGGGGGAGGGGGAGAGGCAGACAGTATATATGTGTATGAGGGAGGGAAAAGGATGGAGGGGAGGGAAAGTGAGAGGAGGTATGGAAAAAAGGGAAAGGGAGTGAGGGAAGAGATGGAGGAGAAGAAGGGAAGGGAGTGAGTGAGGAGGGTAGGAAGATTAATGGAGCAATATGGAAAGTGAGAGAGCAGGGGTATAAAGGAGAGAGAAAAGGAGAGGATGGGAAGGAAGGGAATAGAGTGTGAGGGAAGCAAGAGTGAGAGAAAGGAAGTGTGAGTGAGGAGTGAAGAGAAAGGGATGGAGGGGAAGGAAAGTAGGGAAGGAAGTGTGAATGAAGTGAGAGAAAGGGAGTAGGAGTGGGAATGATGAAAGGAGGAAAAGGGAGCAAGGACAGAGGCAAGGGAAGGGAGTGTGAGGGAGGTGAGGGTGAGATGAAGGGAGTAACAGTGGGAGTGAAAAGGCGAGGTGTACAGGAGTGAAAAGAAGAAAAGAAAGGGAGTGGAAGGGAATGGAGGAGTAAGAAGGGGGGGGGGGGGGGGGGAGCTGAGAGACCACTATTGTATCAGTGTGTGTGAATGGGTGAGGAGTCACCACAAACACATCACCCTACCATTCACTTCCCCCCACTCCCCCAGGGGGCAGATGCTGAGGAAGGAGGGAGCAAATGATAGAGCTCCCGGTGAGGTGGCAGAGTTCAAGAGCTTGCCTGGGCAAGGATCTCATGAGCAACCACTTTTAGCAAGTTTGTTTGTCCAAATTCTGACATCCCCTTATTCAATATTATGTAAAGAAGTAAAACTAATCCTATGAAGACCCTCAACTGCACCTTTCAATTGTTCAATCCCTTCCATCTCATCCATCTTCTACATAAAGAAGTCTGCCAGATTTCCTGCTTCAGGAGATGCTTTCTGCAATAAAAGATCACTTTTTGGGCACTTCAAAACCTTACTAAAAACTGAAAACAATTCCTTTGAGGGATTTTTTTGTCTCCAGAACTCTGTATAAATAGTGTTTTTTGCTATTATAGACTTCTTTTTGTATACTTTAAATGAGAACATCTATATCCTACAGACTTCAATACTCTTCAAATTCACCCTTAGTCTTTCTAAATAACAATTTTCTCACTTCAGTTGTCATAAGGAATATGTATACCAATTATTCCCTTTCTGCTTGCTACCCAGGAAGTTATCTAAAAGCACAGCCGAGTCCAGAGACTCCATACACAACTGTTGCAAACTTTCTATAGTTGCCGCCAATATTTCTGATCTCAAATTCTCCAAGTGAAAGCAATTCATGAAATTTTTCAATGTCAATCCACCCTCTCATCTGGGCCTGTCTCTATACCATTTAAGTCATCTTCTGGCTACAGTCCATATTCTTAAACCACATCATCTAATGATCTGAGCAGATCATCAAAGAAATAGCCACAAATTGGATATTATTCTTCTACAAAGAGTATGTCCTGCCCAATGTGTTGATCATCTGGCTGAGATTCAACATCTGAGCTGTTGAACATATTGGCACTTCGCGGACCTCAGTGCCTTGCCTTCCTGCTTCCCACCATCTATCTACAGCAGTACAATAAAGTCTTCCATTCATTCCGTGCCTTCTATCTGAGTTTAGCCTATCGCTGTGGTTCCCCACGGGGCCCCTCCCTGTGGGCGGAGTCATCTCCACAGCAACCAAGGGTCCACAATGCCACAAACACAATAGGAAGGTGTAATAGCTTTCTATTGGTGCTTACACATAGTTACTATCCTTAACCAATAAGCCTCATACTTTTGATGCAATTCCAACATTGCTCTCTGCTTCAATGGCAAAAAGTAACCGGGAACTAGACTCAGACAGCATCAAGGGCGTTGACTTTTCCCGTTTGGGAAACTGATAAGTATATGGGTGACCTGTATGGCGTGGCAGTTACTACCATAAGCTTTCTGGGCAGACTGGATGGACCATTTGGTCCTTTTCTGCCATCATTTCTATGTTTCTATAAAGCCCTGCCAAGCCTACCTTCCCCAGCATTCACTCCTCTTCCCATCAACTATGAAATTTCCATTAAGCCCCTTTCCTCTAACAACTTGCACTACTCTCTACAGACAGAAGTCCCCAACAAAATTCTTTAGCCAAAATGGACATAAAACGTACAATTACATCACTATCCACAGTCCCTTTGGAGATATGATCTCCAGAACTGAACACAGTGCAGTGCAGTGCAGCATTCTATCCTCAGACATCACATGCTAAAAGGACACTTAAAAAGGCACCCCTTTTGGGATGCCATAGGTACAGGCCAATGGAAGAGGTCCACTTGTGCAACCCACCTAAATAGGACTGTACTGGCAGCAATGAACGTCCATCTATGGAGGGGTTGTGGATTCCAGGCACATGTTGGCAGGGAGAACCTCAGACTGGGTAATTCAGTTCTTATCACCCACATCGAGAATATAGTGCTCTGTGCAGGAGACCACTTTAATTCATTAAATTAACATGCACTGTGCTAATGATATAGCTTCAGCCTATCTAAATAGGGTCATGCTAACAACGAACATCCCTCCATGAAGGGGGCATGGATTCCAGGCAATTGTCAGCAAGGCATTCGAAAAGAAATTGGAGAGAACACCAAACTAGTGTTCAGAAGAAGACTTTAATTTTTAAATTAAAATGCACTGTGCTAGTGATGTAGTTTCAGCCCAACTGCACTTGCCACGATGAATGTGCCTAGGGCTATTTTTTATCTTGATATATTAAGATAGAGTGATATATTATGGCTTTTCCTATATGCATATTGCATCTTATTGCAAAGAAGTTGGACATATTTTTATATAAAACATACAATATAAAGAAGTTTAAAGTATAATATCATGTTACCAAACAAAGGCCAGGGGGCAGGGAGGCAAAGCAGGGAGCAGTTGGATGTTAGCCTGCAGCCAGCCGCAACACGGTGGTGTGGTTTCGCCTGCTGCGGTGCAGCTGACTGCAGGCTATCGCGGGTATAGCGCCACTGTAAAAGGTAGTGTTATTCCCCACACTACTGCCGGCGATAATGTTTAAAACATTATCGCCAGCAGCGGTGCCGCCGCCGGTTAGCATAATTCCCTCCCTAACTCCACCCCGACTCCGCCCCTCTCCCTAATTTAAATTTTACTGCCGCGATAAGGCCCTATCGCGGCTTGGAAAATAACCCCCAAAATTAACAAAGCAGTTAGAGATAATGCTTTTATAAATCTAAGATATTTGAGATGCAAGATTTAAGAGCTCCTTGGGTCCAGAGAAAGGGGTCATAGTTTTCCAAGGAAAAATAACGTTTAAAACATTTGTATTGTATCAATCGATTGGAAATGTCCTATTTCATAAATTCCATACCAGATTTTATCTTAAAAAATACAACAAGAAAAGCAATACGAGCACATTCTTTTTTAAATAAAATAATCCCCTCAGTTACATTTTAGTGTGATTTAACCCATATTTTTTCTTTAGCATGTTATTAACTAAATATTCTTGAGCATACATACTTAAGAGTAAATGCATATTAAACTAGCATTTCTTCGCCATCTGACAGATTAACGCTGAGGCAAATCCTTTGATTTCTGCCAGGCAGAGCATAAATGACAAATCCCAATGAAGTCATTAGAAATCTCTAGTTATACATTCTTATTAGTCCAGCTGGAATTTGAAGGCCCTAAATGTTAGTATATTGAATCTGGTTTTATTTTTTTTTTTTTCAAGAAATATGGAGTTTGTAACTCATGGTTGAGTGGTATTTTACTGAATACCCAGGAGGTTTAATTCATTGACTCGAAGAAGACCTCGTTTTAGTGCATTTGCAAGTTATGCACATACTAGGTACATCAGGCAAAGCCATTAACATTTAAAAATTGCTTTAGCATATTGTTAGACTGAGACATTAAAAGAAACACTGCATTCTCCATGCGGTCTTTATAACTGCACAGATTGCAATTGCTTGTTTTCTTCTTCTTCAAAAGGGCAATTATTATAATCTGAAAATATTTGAAGACTATCATTTTTCTTAAATAGTTAACTACTTAGTGTTGAGACTTTACGGAAGTCTATATTAATTTAGGAAAGTAGGAAGAGATTTCTTTTTATGGAGAATATTGAGACGCCTACAAAGGCTCCCTGACCGTTCCTCCAACTAAATCTACACTCCATAAGGCACTCAGAGACCGGGCCTTTTCTACAGCGGGCCCCTCTCTTTGGAATACCTTACCAGCGGACCTTAGACTTGAACCCTGCTTACCAACATTCAAAAAAAAACTTAAGACTTGGCTATTCAGGCAAGCCTTTCCGGAGTCAAATATCCATTGAGAGACCTCACTGCACAATGTTAATATCCATAAAGAGACATCACTGCACAATGTAAATAAGTTACCTCTGTAAATTTTTACGCTACTATCCTTATTTTCCTCTCCCAGTTCTACAACCTTGTTTTATTGTAACTTTTGCTTCCGTTGCACTTGTTAAAAGAACAGTTTTTGCACCCCCTGTTATATGTAAACCGGCATGATATGATCTTATCATGAATGCCGGTATAGAAAAAACCTTAAATAAATAAATAAATAAATAAATAAAAAAGTTCATTTCTGTTTTCCTGACTTCTTGGGCTTGGAATATGTGGAATCATTCCTTTATTGTTTAAGGAAGTTAGTCAACAAAATGGAAATAAACTGACTGCTGGGGCAAGTGTGGGCAGACGCTTCAACCTGCACATCACTGTGGGTCCCTCCCGTTTTGTGCTTCTTGGATTTCGACGGCACAAGGTTGTTTCTAGTAGTAAGTGGTGGGATGTTCTGTGGATCCTTGCTGCCTTTTCAAAGGGTAGACAAGAGGAAATGCCTCCTAACACAGTCCCCACAATCCCACCTCTCTACTAGGTCAGTTAAAGGCTGGGTAAACCTACACACTCTACGGTATGCTCGGAGATTGGGAGGAGAAACTGAGACACAAGAAAATGAAGTAACATTATACTGCTCCAGGTAGCTTGGAGAATACATGATAAAACCAGACAATTGCCTAAAAAAATAGAAAATGTTAATAAGCAAAGAATTTTAACAAACTCTCTTGCTGAATGGTCAATAATGTTCAATGCAGGAATTGGCCTTCATTCATTCAGGAAAACAGGAAAATCCAGACACAAAAGCTAAAATGTTTTCTCCTTTTCTTTTCCTCTATACATGTTCACCTTATTCAACAGAAGAATGGTTTCTTCACATATAAGTTTTTCTCTGTGCTCTTTTTATTTTTTCTGTTTAAGTCCGTGTTTGCTCTATAAGCTTTGATGCCTTGTATTTTCTTTTCTTACATGTTCAAACACTTTTACAGGTACCAGAGGTTGTGGTGTGTAGGCCGGTGTTGGTTCCCATGGTTCCGGGGCCTGAAAAGATGATGCACTGCATCAGCTGAAACAGTTAGGGGGTCATTTTCCAAAGTGATCACACTCGAAAAGGGACACTAAATGGGGGCGGCGTCAAGACCGGAACAGGAGGGGTCGGGGCAGCACCGGGGCAGATGCCACGAAGACATTGCGGACAGCGAAAAGGTAAGAACCTTTTTCGCTGCCAATTTCACACCCAATAGCACCACCTTTTATGATGGCGCTTTTGGGTGCGAAAACCGGCAGCGATCACACTGCATAGGTGCAATTGCTGCCGGCTTTCACAGGCCTGCCCACCACTTCGCCTCCTGCCCCCCTGTACCGCGCAATTCAAAGAGCCTGGCGGTATTAGTGAATCTAGGCCTTAGACACACATAAGATGCTGGAAGATTTCTATGGAGTTGCCTTTGTGACTCTGATCAGTGGTCTGATAATGCTGCTCCCTTTTCTTCTCGGAACTCCAATACTACTTCACTAAAGAAGTACATCCTGAGTCATTTATCAGTAAATCAAGAGGAGATAAACTGAAGGTTAATATGGATGTGATCTTTCTTCATATGCTTTGTGCTTACCTGAGCATTGATAATGATGGATGAGACAGGAGACCAACAGTTTTAAGTGAACCACAATCTTTCCAAACAGCAACTGGACAAGGACAGAAAACCTGTTACTTCAGGGGACATAGGACAGGAAGAAGAAAAGTTGTTTAATCTGAAGAGGACTGGAAGACTCAGCTGCATATCCTACCCAGCAAACCCCAGGAGAGGACTCTAGAGGTCACCACAAGCAAAACCACCACACATTAGAAAAGGTGGAAGGAAATATAAACAACTACCGGCTTGGTTAAAAGGTGAGGTGAGAGAGGCTAAAGTAGCTAAAAGAATATCTTTCAAGAAATGGAAAAGGGATCTGAATGAAGACACAGGAAACAGTATAAGCACTGGCAAGTTAGATGCAAAGTATTGATAAGGAAGGCAAAAAGAGAATATGAAAAGATATTACCGTAGAAGCAAAAACCCATAATAAAAACATTTTCAGGTACATTTGAGATAAAAAGTCTGCAAGGGAGTCAACTGGACCATTAGATGATCAACGGGTAAAAGGAGCACTTAGGGATGACAAAACCATAGAAGAGAGACTAAATGAATTCACTGAGGAAGATGTAAGAGAGATACCCATGCCAGAAATGATATTCAAAGGTGATGATTCAGAGGCAATGAAACAATTCTCAGTGAACCTCAAAGATGTACTAGGGCAAATTGTCAAACTAAAGAGTAGGAAATCACCTGGATTAGATGGTATACATTCCAGAATGCTGAAAGAATTGAGAAATGAAATTGCAGACCTGCTACTGGAAATTTGTAAACTATCATTAAAATTGTCTATGGTAACTGAAGACTGGAGGGTTGCCAATATAATGCCAATTTTTAAAAAGGGATCTCTCTTAGTATCATTCGCCTTCCTGATGGATCGTAACAATATTTTGAAATTGCTTTTTCGAAATAGGCAGTCATTATTCTTTGGACAGAAATTCTGGATATTTCCCGATTTAATAAAATCTACACAGATTAGGATAAAAAAATGTCTTATCCATGAGAGATAAGAGGAGAAGTCCATTAATGGCTATTAATCAATTATACTTAGGGAATAGCCACTGCTATTAATTGTATCAGTAGCATGGGATCTTCTTAGTGTTTGGGTAATTGCCAGGTTTTTGTGGCCTGGTTTTGGCCTCTGTTGGAAACAGGATGCTGGGCTTGATGGACCCTTGGTCCATCAAGCCCAGCATGGCAATTTCTTATGTTCTTAGACACTACAATTGGGAGCTAAATTTGATTTATGCTACCCATGTAAGTGCTGTGCTAAATACCAGAATATAAAATATGTATTTTTTGAAATGTGTCAGCTCAGAGCATTTTTGGATGGGCATGCCCGAAGGTTACCTGCTACTGGTTCGACGTAATGTTATAACTACATATATTCTCGGCGTCATCAGTGAACTTTAAAGTACTATTTTACTGCTGTTTTCGCTTGTTATATCTTCAGTACCCCCCTATATTTCCTATATTGAGGTAGATGATTAATATTCCCATAATAATTTCCAACATTATTATGTAACCTTAATTTATTTTATTACTATAATTATGTACTGATAATATTACTTAAACAAGTTCTTCTTGTGAGAAATGTAAAAGTTTGAAAATAAAAAAAAAGGATCAAGTGCTGATCCAGAAAACTACAGACCAGTGAGTTTGATATCCATGCCAGGCAAAATGGTAAAAACATTCATAAAGAACAAAATTGCTGAATATATAGATAGGCAAAGTTTAAGGGGACAAGGCCAACATGGATTTAGCCAAGATGATGCTTGCCTTACTGATTTGGTACATTTTTTTTGAGGATGTAAATAAACATGTGGATAAACGTGAGCCAGTGTATCTGGATTTCCAGAAAGCATTTGACAAAATCCCTCATGAGAAAATTGTTAGGAAATTAAAATACCATGGAACAGGGGAAAGTGTTGTGTTCAGTGGACTGCAGGCCAACCCAGCAAACTGCTGTCGATACCTCACAGTAGGATGCCGCTCCTCTCCCGCAGATCCTGTTCTTCTCCGTAGCAGCATGCGACCGGACCCCTCCAAGATTCTACATGACAGCTGACATCTCCTGGCCATGTTCCTCCTAGGGCGCCCATACACTTTAAAATGTTGCCTGTTTTAAAGTGCCCATGGCAGAAAAGTGCTGGAGGTGCTGCTCAATGACATCACCATTCAGTCCTATGCAAGGCTCCTTCTGAGACTCCACCAATGCCTCAGCAACAGGTCTCCCTACTCCAGCAGTCGTGATGTTGCTCCATTGTCCTGTCTCTTGTTCCAGAGTTTCTGTCTTCAGTTCCTGTATCCTTGTCTTCAGTTCTTTAGCCCAGTGTCCTTGTATTCGGTTCTTCGGCATTTCCCTCGTTGCCCACCTGTTCTTCTCATCTTCCTGCCCTGCTTATCCATCTTGCCATTCCCCTTGACCTCCACATGCCACTGACCATTGTATGTTCCTGGATACACTAGACGCTGCCTGCCTGATTCCTGCCTGACTGTACAGATGTTTCTAAATTTCGCTCAATCTCTTCACTTTCTTTTCTAACCAAAATCATTGAGTCTGTATTAAAACTAGCCCAATTCTTTGAAGACAACATAGTTCTCGACCAATACTAGTTCTGCTTTAGAAAACACCAAAGCACTGAGACCCTTCTATCTAGCACTGAGACATTTCTATCTAGCACCAATTTTTAAAGGAGCGCGTGTGGGGTACATTTGTGCGCGCTACCCGGCGCGCACAAATGTATACCCGATTTTATAACATGCGCGCACATGTTATAAAATCCAGGGTCATCGCATGCAAGGGGGTGCACACTTGTGCACCTTGTGTGGCCAAGGCCAAGGGGAGCCCCGATGGCTTCTCCATTCCCTCCAAGGCTGCTCCGAAATCAGAGCGGCCTTGGAGGGAACTTTTTTTTTTATCCCCCCCACCTTTCCCTCCCTTCCCCTTTCTAACCCACCCCCGGCCCTACCTAAATCCCCCCGCCCCCCCACCTTATTTGATGGAGTTACACCTGCCTCTGGCATAACTTGCATGCACTGGCGCGCCATCCCCCGGCATAGCCACTGTGCCGGAGGACCCGGCCCTCCCCCCTGGACTGCCACCACGCCCACGGCCCCGCCCCCGGATCACCCCTTTCTCAAAGCAATATGTACAGTAGTATAATCCCTGGACTGAGGTCCTCACTGAGGAGTCCATGGACCACCCTCAAATCCACAAGCTTAAGCTTTCCAAACTTCCCATAAAGTTTTTACGTCTCTCCTGAGTTCCAAGATTACATGTCAGGGGGAGAATGCCCCAAAGATCTGAGCATTGCTAAGACAGTATTTGCATATGGCAGTAATAATAATCACACTGGAAGCTGATTGCAGTTTCCAATAATTGATGTTATAATTGATAGTTACCAATAACCGATGATGGAAAAGTAAAAATGACTATTTACAAATCCTCATGCAATCCAATTCATATATATGTGTAGCTCTTTGATAAATCTGCTACATTGTAACACTTAATGCATCTCTCAGTTCATTCCTGACCCTTACCAATTGTGAAGGTAGTTTAGAAGCTCCCTCCCAAATTTTACATTTCAGGTTTCTCTAATCCAATTCAGTTGATATACTTTAAAGTCCCATAATGCATTCCTCTGTCCTAACTCCTCACAGCCCTTGTGAATACCTGAAGGGTACCTCTCCACTCCTCCCTTCACTATCCAGTGGTTAACACTGGATGAGTGCAACTTGTCTTCTCTGAAGTCTAAATTCTCTTCCTCCTAGGAATACATGAGAATTCATTCCTTCGGTTACCATCAAAGGTCGATGTGTCTCTCAGGGTGATAAGCTCCTTCTCTCCTTGTAGAAAGAAGCATTGAGTCTGTGGGCCATTGGGGACTCGGGAAAAAATAGACCAGTTCCAAAAAGATAACCCAACATGAGGGAAGAAGGGTGGAGAGAACGTCTTCCACCAAGCAAAAGGGTTAAAGCTGGAATCTTTAAGAGGGCGAATGGTATCTTTTCTTTTATTTCATACCCAAATTTCTTTCCAAGAAATCTTTTGTTTGTTCTCAAAAACAAACAAAAGCGAGGAGCAAGGATAAAAAGCATGCTGGAAAGAGTAGCTTAAAATTCACGCCCAAAAAATGGTGCCTTGGGTTTTTAAAAGCTAGGACTCTACCACTGCTTTCTCCCACATTTAAGAGCTATAATCCAACTAATGCTAATTCTTCTCTCTACCCATTTAGTTGGTATGCTCTTTCTAGTAGACACTCAATACAGTTCTCTAGGGTAGATACTGAAAATTGTTCTTAATAAATAGCCTTTAAGTGCTATTGCTGGGCATCATGAACTCAGTGATATGGTAAATTACATTATATAGCCAATAGTGCATTCTCATTGAATATTAATTATATGGCATATTACTCCTGAATTCTGCTTCCCAAGAATGTCTTTATAGAGAGAATTTAATCTACTACAGAAACAAGAAACATTTCAATCAGTATCCTCAGATAAAACTAGTAAACCTTCCATTTAAGACACTGGGGCAGGCACATCATAGGAGAACAACTATGCTAATTCCGTCTGCATTTTTGGGGGTTTGTAAGTCATTTGCTGCTATGATGATAGCTTCTTCATCTTTTTTTCTTTTTTTTACATATCTAGCATATGCTAATGCAGACATATGCTTTGTACTGCATTTTCTTTTCAGGAATTCCGGTGAGACTTTTCAATTATTCTGACAGTGTCAGATTAAGAAGAATAGGTCTATTGGCTGCACTGTAAGATGGGAATTGTAGTTTTGCTACATCTGCAGCAATTTACAGTTTTCTCCCTATTGGGTATGCTCTTGACATCTACTCATTATTGTTTGAAGATCCATATGCTCCAAAGGGAGTGATGAAAAGCACATTCAATGTATAAACATGAAATATTGTGTTAGTACATTCTAAATTAGCTCTCTGAGCAAAAAAAAACATCTGATTATGTAAATAATGCATAAATCCCAGCTGAAATAGGTAAAGTTTACTAGGCTTTTAGTTGCAAAAAATCTAGTGGAGCAGTTGTAAGGCAAGTGATGAAAAAATAAAAAAATAAAATAAAAATCAGCAAACGCACACATTCATTTGAAATAACTTGCTTGGCTCTGTTTGTATCCTCAGAGTAACAGATCTATTGGAATTTTATTCTACAAAACTAACTGTTATGTATGCATCTAGAAAAGACATTTTCAAGTTTAGAACCTGAGATTCCACAGCACAGATTTCCAGAGTAATCAGCTATGCTAATTAACCTGTTCTTTAGACCAAACATATCTCATGAACACTCATTGCAAATTAGGAATGTGCTTTTGTTTTTAACAAAATAAACAATTTAAATGATATTGTCTATTTCGCTTCTTTTCGGGCTGATACAGTAAAAGTCGCAGGAGAGTGGGCAAGCGTCCGCTCTCCCAGCGCACGCACAGGCCACTCTCCTGTGCGTGCGATTTAGTATTCAAATGAGGGCCCAAGGTAAAAAGAGGCGCTAGGGACACTAGTGCGTCCCTAGTGCCTCTTTTTGGACAGGAGCGGCGGCTGTCAGCGGGTTTGACAGCTGTCGCTCAATTTTGCAGGCGTCGGTTCTCAAACCCGCTGACAGCCACGGTTTCGGAAACCGGCCACTGGCAAAATTGAGCATCCAGTTTTCAACCCGAGAGCCACGGGCTGATTTTAAATTTATTTTTTTTTATTTTAAATTTTTTTTACTTTTGGACCTCTGACTTAATATCGCCATGATATTAAGTCAGAGGTCCATCTCTAGTTTTTACTGCTTTTCTGTGCACTTTCCCGGTGCCGGCAGAAATTAGCGCCTACCTTTGGGTAGGCGCTAATTTCTGAAAGTAAAATGTGCGGCTTGGCTGTACATTTTACTTACTGAATCGACCGGGAATAACTAATAGGGCCATCAACATGCATTTGCATGTTGCAGGTGCTATTAGTTTTGGGGGGGTTGGCCGCACATTTTCTATGCATTATTACCCCTTACTGAATAAGGGGTAAAGCTAGCACGTCAAAAAACCGCATCCAAACGCGGGTTAACAGTGCGCTCCACCGGAGAGCACTGTACTGTATCGGCCCGTTTGTTTGTAAACTGAAACAAAGGAAAATTTGCCAAAATTTTTTTTACTAAATATTTTTTTTAGTGGGCACCAACTCGAAAAAGTGCACACTAATAGGTGAATTTTAAAAGCCTGACAGGTGCCAAAAGTGGGAGATATGGAAATATATTGGGCTGGCGTGTGCTGAGAGGATTTTAAAAGCCACCCAAGTACGGGCAGAACTCCCAGTATGTGCACAAATGAAAAAGTCCAAAAAAGGGTGGGGCATGAACATTCCTGGATTTATGAATGAAACCAGTACATAAAAACATACGCACAGAAGCGCGCACCGGTGTCCCCTACCATGTAACTTTACTTCCGTTATGGATGGCTTGTAAGTCCTAAATGAAAAAACATATAGGCATGACATGAAACTTAGAAAACACATAAAAATCCAAATGAAACAAAAAAAATAAAAAAGGCTTTAAATGAAAACAAAAGAGAAAAGTCTAGATACACAAGGCCTATTACAAATATCCTGAAAGCCTGTGTAGTGGATCTCAAGGTCTGGATTTGGGAATCATTGTTCTAGAATTATGAGGGTAGAAAGCCATTTAGGCCTGGATTCTCTAAGGTTGCAGACCTTAGAGAATCCGGCGGTAACGGGGGGGGGCAGGGGGGACAAAGCGGGGATGGGCCTACGAAAGCCGGCAGCGATGGCAGCCTCCGCGGTGCCATCGCTGCCGGCTTTTGCACCCAATAGCGCCATCGTAAAAGGTGGTGCTATTGGGCGCGCTACTGGCAGCGAAAAGGGTTCTTACCTTTTTGCCACCAGCGAAGTTTCCGACACATCTGCCCCGACGATGCCCCGACTCCTCCTCTTCCAGGGCCGACTCCACCCTGACTCCACCCTGATCTAGCTATCGCACGTGAAACTCTACGAAAATGACCCCCTTAGACTGATAAATGAAAATGTATCCATCTAAATAGCTGAGCCTCGATATTCGGCAACTTATCTGGCTAACTTCTAGTCAGATAGCACTTTATCTGTCTAGAATGCAGTCGGATATGTAGGGGGCATTCCTGGGGCAGGCAGTTGGTGTTTCAGGGAGGAGTGGAGTTAGCTGGTGAACCCAAATGGCTAACTCTGGTTGCGCTGTAGGCAGGTCTAAAGTTAGTTGGATATACCTATCCAGCTAAGTTTTAAGATAGCCGGGTATACGCCGCTGAATATCCCAGTTAAGTTTGCCAGACAGGGGTACCCAACTAACTTAACTAGCTGCTTAGCAGCTGAATATGGACCCCATGATGCATTGCATTTGGATGGTAAACTTTTCTGTAGTGCCTTACACCAGTATTTCCTAACCAGTGTGCCATGCCTTCAGACCTGATCAAGTATGCCACAGAAAATTCACCACTGCCTGATATTCATACCTAGGCCAACACTTGAGCTCTGCTCTCAGCACCTTGCAGCAATAAGAGACAGACACCAGTGATGGCTCTTAAATGTGGAGCATCTTTCTGAGAACATGTGTAATCATGCATGCCTCTTCCTAGCTACAGCATGAGCCTTGGGGTGTGGTAATAATGGACAGTATGTGGAGCATGGTTAGCTGGGTGTACAACACACACATTGCACACAGCTCATCCTCATATTCCCCCTCATGGCTTCTTTCTTTGTATGCTTCCTGCCTCTGTCTTATCCCCAGGCTGAGACAGGGAGAGAATGCACTGAGCCCTGGATGTGAGATTTTCAGAGTGCTGGGAGCAACACAGTGGAGGAGATCTGGCAGCCAAATGAAGTGTTGAATAAGGTGTTGCATATAGGGAAAAATAATCCTTGTTGTAGTTACATGATGTTAGGTTCCATGTTAGGATCTACCACCCAGGAAAAAGATTTAGGCATCATAGTGGATAATACTTTGAAATCGTCGGCTCAGTGTGCTGCAGCAGTCAAAAAGCAAACAGAATGTTAGGAATTATTAGGAAGGGAATGGTTAATAGAACGGAAAATGTCATAATGCCTCTGTATCGCTCCATGGTGAGATCGCACCTTGAATACTGTGCACAATTCTGGTCACCGCATCTCAAAAAAGATATAGTTGTGATGGAGAAGGTACAGAGAAGGGCAACCAAAATGATAAAGGGGATGGAACAGCTCCCTTATGAGGAAAGGCTGAAGAGGTTATGGCTGTTCAGCCTGGACAAGAGACGGCTGAGGGGGGATATGATAGAGGTCTTTAAGATCATGAGAGGTCTTGAACGAGTAGATATGAATCGGTTATTTACACTTTCGAATAATAGAAGGACTAGGGGGCATTCCATGAAGTTAGCATGGGGCACATTTAAAACTAATCGGAGAACGTTCTTTTTCACTCAACGCACAATAAAGCTCTGGAATTTGTTGCCAGAGGATGTGGTTAGTGCAGTTAGTGTAGCTGGGTTCAAAAAAGGTTTGGATAAGTTCTTGGAGGAGAAGCCCATTAACTGTTATTAATCAAGTTTACTTAGGGAATAGCCACTGCTATTAATTGCATCAGTAGCATGGGATCTTCTTGGTGTTTGGGTAGTTGCCAGGTTCTACTGGCCTGGTTTGGCCTCTGTTGGAAACAGGATGCTGGGCTTAATGGACCTTTGGTCTGACCCAGCATGGCAATTTCTTATGAAGTAGTCAAGAGTGTTAACTGAGGCAACTCCTGTGCCACAGCAGCTTCACCCTTCCCCTGCGCTTGTTTATAGAGGGAGCTGCTCCACTGTGATGAGTTCACGTGGAGCAGCTCTGTCCCCTCTCTCCTTTTGTTTAAAGTTTAGAAGAGAGACTGGTGGGACTTTCAGGTCTTTCGTAGGTCATGGGTCCTCTCCATGACAGCACTGCCTACTCTATGAAGGTTGGTGCCACACATTTGTGTTACTGTAAGTGTGCCTTGGGCTTTAAAAGGTTGAGAAACCCTGCTGTACATTTTACTCTGTGTGATGTAGTGGAATGAAATTTGCATAAATTGAAGCAGAGCTGGTGCTGTTTCAGGTCTTGCTGGATGTTTGATTTTACTAATCGTAAAACCACTGTGTTGTCTATAACTCTGAGTCTAAGAAGCATTTACTTATTATCTAATGCTGTTGCTGGAAGGACAGTAATACTTTATATAAATAATATAAAATGTTAGGAAATAATCCCTGATTTATGATTGACTGCTGAAAGTTGTCTGTATCCAGCAACAGCATGCATGATGTGACTTCATTTACATAACATAAGAACATTCTTGGGAATGGCTGCCCCTGACACTTCCACAGTTAATATCCTCCCCAATATGTCATCTGCCTTAAAAAAGGAAGTGAAACATACATATCCTGGGAAATTGTACCAGGAGATTTGAAATTGTATTGTTTTGCTATTATTGCATTATGAAGTAGCAGGTTTTTAACACATTCTCTTCTCTGCAGGTTCACATGAAGCCTATCAGAAACTTCCTCACTGGGCATGCAGGATATAATAATTTATGCATGTAACAAATGTAAGAATGTTTTCTATTTGCTTGTGTTTTAAAGGTCTAAAGTCCTTTGCAAAGCAATGATGTCTACCTTTACAAGGGAAAGAGTTGAGCTACATAAAAGGAAGGACAGACAAAACAAGGGCAATGAGTCTTTTATGCAGGCTAATTTATCCTCGTCTCTGAGATGCAACCTTCAGCATCCCTCATGAATACCGAGTCCCTCAGAGTATCAGCCTCCTCTGTTACTAATTCCTCTTACCTAGGTTTTTATAAGATCCAAGGCTTTTTCAACACTTGACAGTTTACCCTTTGACATTAGGTAAATAAGAATTATTCCACTTTTTTTTTGGAAAAAAAAGTGAATACATGGTTGTTTGCTCAGTATTGTGAATTTATGTTTTAATAGACCAATTATAGTCTGTGATTATTCTGTGGGATGTTTTGTAATTTGGTGGAGATGAGTGATGGAGGGAACAGTGGTATCCTAAAATAAATGTATGGGATAAGACAAGGTAGGCAATTTCAGTCCTGGAGTACCATTAATAGGTCTGGTTTTATGGATATCTACAATGAATATACATAAGATAGTTTTACATAAAATGGAAACTGTCCATGCAAATATAGTGCATGCATATTCATTGCGGATATCCTGAAAACCAGACCTGTTTGTAGCACTCCAGGACTGGAGTTGCCTACCCCCGGGGCTAGGATGTGGTTGATGACTGAGGATTTGGTGGTCATCTATGCTGATATTAGTATTATTCATTAAAGCTGGTATATTTTCTATTGCATTTTTATAATTGTTTTTGTTTTGTTCACAACTTGTATTTTTGATGTATGAATTGTATTTGATTAGATTTGTACAATTTTACTTTATACACCACCTTCAATGATCCTTAAGGGAGAGAACGTGCTCATTTAGAATTTTCAAATAAATCAATCAATATATGGTCTCACTTCTGAGAGACTGGGTCCTGGATAGGAGTCCATAGGGCACAATACTCAGATTCTCGGGGCTAAATGCCCTTCCAATTTTAATCACGCTCTTCAGTCCTGATTCTTCAGGATTCTCTGTAGGTAGGGAGCATAATATCCTGGACTCTGAGCATAATTTGTCTGTTGAATTGATAGATGCCAGTAACCAAACGGGAAGCACACTGATGCTCTAACCCAAGAGTTTTGACAATGTGGCAAAGACATAAAAGATGGCACTCTATACAAAACGTCTTTCAGATGATATCCACAGAAAACAGGTCAACCATATAAATAAGTGAATCTTTTGCTCCTAGATATGTCAAAAATGGTCCTTGGAGGTCCCTTCCCTATTCTGGATTAGAACTGTGAAATTCCACTGGGATTGTTTAAGTGGTAAGGGTGTTCTCCCAATTTAATCTACAGTCAAATACCTTGGATCCATTGGTTGCATAGATTCTTCTCCACTTCTTGAAGTTCCTTGCTTTGTTGTAACAACACTCCTCTCTTTTCCCTCAGCCACTTTTGGTGCATACTGGATAAGTATCTTCTCTTACTTGTACTGATTTTGCCAAGTTGGCACCGATACGGTCTTGCTGAGTGAACCAGATTAAAAAAAATATATATTGCAGGGTTCCAAAGAGAAGGGAAAGGAAAAGTGGAAATTTCCTTTCAAAAGAGAATCAAAAAAACAATCTTCTCTCTCCTCAAAAAGGTAAACCAACTAAGTCTATTACAACTTCAGCCTCCCTTGTCCCCAAAGACTGGGACCTAAGAGTTTCTAGGGGAAATAGGAACTTAAAAACCCCACATCTCTCCCTCTGATTTTCAACAAAGAAATCCACAGCCCCTCTTGGTGGGTCTATGTCTGGTAAAGATGCAGGAAGCAACAACCATTACAGCAGCCTCACATGGGGGCTCTGTGGCAAGATAGTTTGCTCCTCTCTCTCTACATAATTTATTAGTAATCCCAATGAGGCCCTGCACTTCCTTCTTCAATTTACCGGTAGATTATTTTCCAAACGTACTCATATCATACATTTTTTGGCAATGTTCTCTTGATTTCTCTTTATAATTTGTTCTTTTGTTTCATCCTTGATGTTTTATATCTTATTCTTCTTGACTTTTTTTTTTTTATTCTACCCTACCATGTACAAACTTGCATGATTCTCTCAAGGATTCCTGTGCAAGTTTCTCTTTGTGAATCCTGAGGATGTACGTTTTTTGAGACGGGAGGAGAAGGGGGATGGGAGTGGCAATTGGGACTGTACAGTTTTTCATATACATAAGAATATAGAGTAGCACCATTCTGTGTCAGACCAAAGGTCCATCAAGCCCAGCATTATGATTCTGACAGTGGTCATTCTGGTCACTTGGAAGTACCTGGCAGATCATAAAGGGGAGATCTATTCCCTGTTGTTCACTCCCAAAATTAAGAGATGATGATTCCAAAGTCTACTTGGCTAATAAATGTTAATGAAGCTGTCATCCTGAAGCTTGTCCAAACATTTTTAAACCCAAATATTCTATTATTCTATTATTAACTTTGACCACAACTTCTAATACAAATTTTACAGACATCATTATGAGAAGATGGAAGAAGAAAGAAGATTCCAGAAAGCCTGTTCCTGGTCCTCTGGCTAAGACCTAGACCTGCAACAGGGCCCCTGGCCTGGGACTTGCATATGGGACCCATCCTAAGCCGGGCCCCGGCATCACAACCAGGCCTAGACTTCAGGTATAGGCCTCAGCCTCAGCGACCAGAACCTGGTTTCTGGCCGGGCCCTGGCATTGGACCTACACCTAGGCCCTGGACTGGGCCTCGGCAATGTGACCCAGCCTTGGCCAGGCCCTGACATCAGATTTGGGCCTAGATCAAGGCTTCAATGACGGGACCCATCATTAGACTGGTCCCCGTGGATGGGACTAGGCCAAGGCCTGGTCCTGCCAGGGGTCCATTTTTTTGTTTTTGTTATTTTATCACACAAATATGAAAATATCCCAAAATTTTCAGGATTTTTTGTCTGAGACAAATTTGTGGTTCATATCATTCATACAAACTGATAATGGCCTCATTCATTTTATTTTATGGATTCATTCAATAAAAATGCACATCCCTACCACTCACACTTACATCTACTCACCTGTCATCCCTCATACCCACACACATATCCCTCACTTTACTCTACATACCCACTCTCCAACACTTGCACACCCCGGCTACTTCACCTTCACATATTCAAAACTCCACACACACTAACTTCCCTATACACACACATCCCCAACAAACACCCCTACACAGTCCTCCGTACATATCCCAAAGCCATGCCTTTCCATGTTTTCCCTAACTGTTATGCTTTCCAATACATGGAATGTATAATCTATAATCTTTATTTTTGTTTGTTTAGAGCGCCATTGTTGTTACTTTCCTTTGGTTCTGAAATATATCTGACTAAAATCCATTCTTCGTACCTGTCTCTTCACTGTTTCAGCTTGCACAATTGTGTAATAATAATAACCTAGTTAACTCTTTCCATACAGACAACGCAGAGAATACTGTATATTTCTGTGGAAAGGCAGACATAAACCGGTTTCCATGTCTCACAATGCTAAGAGTTTTTCCAAGCTATAGGGGATTGCTTAGATGTATTTTTTAGAATCTCTGTGATATTGTGCTGAGAGTGCTGAACCAGCACTAGGCTGTCCTGTGAGAATACAGATTTTCCTGTAGTAAGTGATACATGCACTAACAGGCATTCTTACTGCTTAACTGGAGATCTGGGGACCTGAAAACTAATGGGTCAAGTCCTCTGGTTAGGTTTCTAGTTTTATAATAATGCTGACCAGTAGTATAGTGAACTGAATCATATACTCCAGGAATACAATCCTGGCTAGAACAGGCGGGGGGAGGGGAGGAGTTGTCAATGAGAAGGAATAAGATGAAAGGAAATGTTCCCCTTTTTATGACACAGAGGTCATGCTGCCACTTCTAATACTATTTCTTTTACTGTCCATGACATCTCTTGCCTAGGCTTCATTTACATTATTTCTTGGAGTTTTGCATCTGCAGCTTCCCATGTTCTGGTGTCTACTAGGGTTGCTATTTCAAAGCTGGATGGAACCTGCTGGCACCTCCCAGGGGCACAGATAGTTCTTGGCACTTATTTCCAAGATCGCCAATGCAGGCCAGATAAATCACAATGCTCACAATCAGTTCAGTCCAGAAGATTCCAGTTCACTTTCAAAGACACTACAAACACTTCAACAGGTCAGAAATACACTCAACAAGGTCATCAGGGTTATGGTTCATCAGGGATCCACAGCATGGTTTACAGCCCTCAGATTTCTGGCTTCTGGCCAGGCCCTGGCATTGGACCTACGCCTACGCACTGTTCAATGTTCTTATTATATGTTTTCAGCAATCCCCTTTATTAAAATACATCATTTCATATTTGATTCAAAAGCACTTTTCTCCTACGTTTCAGCTCTCACTAAACCATCACCTCCTACCATTCCTGATGATCAAGCACTCAACAAAGCATCAGAACTAGCAGAATACTTTAAGGATAAAATTGACAAACTGACTATCTCTTTCTCATCATCTTTTTCATATCCCCCTTTCCCTCACATTACCTCACCTCAACTAAATACAACGCTGGAAACTTTCGAGACCACTTCAGCACTTGAGATAGAAAACATACTTAAAAAAATGAAACCGTCATCTCATCCCTTAGACACAATTCCTACTAACCTTCTCATCGCAATAAGAAACTCCATATCAAAACCAATTGCAGACATCATTAACTGCTCTCTCTCCCAGGGTCTAGTTCCTGACCAACTTAAATTAGCCATTCTCAAACCTCTACTTAAAAAACCTAACCTTCCAACCACAGATCCAGCTAACTTCCACCCAATAGCTAATCTGCCATTGATCGCCAAAATTATGGAAAAGATAGTCAATAAACAACTATCTGAATATTTGGAAGAAAACAACATTCTTGTATCTTCCCAGTATGGCTTTCGGAAATCGTTAAGCACTGAATCTCTCCTTATCTCTCTTACCGATTCTATTCTATCTAATATGGACAAAAAACAACCACATCTTTTGATACTACTAGATCACTCTGCAGCCTTTGACACTGTCAACCATTCATCTCTATTAAAATGTCTGGCAGATATAGGCATTAAAGGAACAGTCTTCAGCTGGTTCAAATCCTTCCTAGCAAATAGACAATTCAAAGTAAAGATTAACAACAAAGAATCACAACCGATCCCTTCCAACCGGGGGGTCCCTCAGGGTTCCTCCCTTTCCCCTACCCTCTTCAACATTTACCTCTTACCTCTATGTCATCTACTTACTAAACTAAACCTAACTCAGTATCTCTACGCGGATGACATCCAGATACTCATCCCAATCTCAGAATCCTTACAAAAAACCTTGGCTCACTGGAACAATTGTTTGCAACAGATCAATCATCTTCTCTCCAGCCTTTGCCTCATTCTTAACAACAACAAAACTGAGATCCTAATCATCAATCAAGACATCAACATCAAACTTCTAAACCCAGCTGACCTACTCAACTCATCCACTCCCATATTAAATCACTCACCACATGTTCAAGATCTAGGTATCATGCTAGACAATCAGCTCAATTTTAAAAAATTCATAAGCACAACCACCAAAGACTGTTTTTATAAGTTACAAGTCTTAAAAAAATTGAAGCCTCTTCTTTATTTCAACGATTTTCGGATGGTCCTACAAGCCATTATTCTATCAAAAGTCGACTATTGCAATTCGCTTCTCTTTGGCCTTCCATATTCATCCATCAAACCCCTCCAAATGCTACAGAACTCTGCAGCCAGAATCCTTACCAATACGAATAAAAGAGATCACATCACCCCCATTCTCAAGCTCCTCCACTGGCTGCCTATAAAGCAAAGGATCCTATATAAAGTACTCACCGTAATTCATAAATCCATTCACAATATCTCTCCTCTTCAATTATGTAACCAACTACGCCCTCACTCCTCCTCTAGACCCATCAGAGGAGCATATAAAGGCACACTCTATGTACCTTCAACAAAATCCTCGCATCATAAACGTGCCATATCTACAGCAGGCCCCATTCAATGGAATGCGCTCCCACCAGACATTCGGCTTGAGTTCTGCCACTCTTCATTCAAAAAAAAACTTAAAACCTGGCTCTTTAGCCAAGCTTTTCCAGGACCATGATCATCATTTTTTCCCCTCCAACCAGCAAGAACATATCTTCTTCACAAACCCCCATTTTCCATACCACTACCTACTTCGGTATCTAATCTCTTGCTGCAGGACACTTGAGACTTTCTCACTTATACGTTATAATTTTTATGCTCAATAAGACCTGTCAACTTAATTGTTTAAGTCTTTTTTTTTTTTTTTCTCCTTTATCTTTTGGTCATCAATGTTACAACGTTATTGTTAAATTTTGAACTTATATACACTGTTCCAAGTTTCATAACCTTGTTCTATGTAATGCCTTTTGGCAATTTTCATGTTCTGTTTCAATGTAAACCGATGTGATCTTTATTTCATATAGGAACACCGGTATATAAAAATCTAAAAATAAATAAATAAATAAATAAATTATAAAGCAAGCATATGTAGACAGATTAAAAAATCTAAACATATATAACCTAAAATACAGGGGAGATGTGATAGAGACTTTTAAATACGTCAGAGGTATCAATGCATAAGAGGTGGGTCTCTTTCAATGCAAATTTGTTTAATTTTGTCCGCATAAAATATCCCAGATTTGTGAAAGAGCAGGAGGATGTTCCTACGGTGAACCCAAGACAGTTCCAATTGATTCAATAGAACTAAGATGGGACCATTTTCAGCCAATTGCCTCAACTGAAGAAGAAGAAGTTCTGTTGAAAGTAAAATCATCTTTTAACCCATTAGATACCTGTCCTCTTTGGGTTCTTTATAGTCTATAAGAATGTTTTTTTAATGACACTTGCCTCTTTAGTAACTTTGCATTGGCAGACGTATGGTCCCTGAGCAAATTAAGAGAGTCATTGTGTGACCAATCTTAAAAGATTTAAAGTTACATGTTACAAAACCCTCTGGCTACAGTTCCGATATCTATTATTCACTCACTATCTTAAACTGTATTATCACCATTGGTAGACTTTCTGAATGAGAGGCAGATATTACATCCAAATCAGTTTCTGTCTGACTACATATTGAACATATTTGGAAAGGTTATGCTGTTATTATGATATTGTTGGATATATCACTGACTAAGGCCTGGATTCACCTATCGCAGAATGGTGAATCCAGTGAAAACAGGGGGCGGGCCTGCGAAAGCCGGCAGCCATCGCACCACCACGGTGTTTTCGCTGCCGGCTTTCGCACCCAATAGCGCCAGCGTGAAAGGTGGTGCTATTCAGCGCACTACTGGGGATGATAACGTGGCTTACCTTATTGCCGCCAGTGAAGACATCTCCGAGTCTGCCTCCTCGCCGCCCCAGCTCCTCTCCACGCCGCCCCGACTCCGTCCCCTGCATGCTATCGCATGCAATATGCATTACAAAATGACCCCCTAAGATGTGAAAACAATTTCATTTGATTTGCCGAATGTACAAGATCAATTATTAATATGTATGAGAAATTTCACTTGATAGATACTAATGCCTGCCAATGAATCCTACCTCTATAACCAATCTTTGTTGTTTGTTTGTTGAGTTATCACTATGAATGTCACTTTGTAAATAGTTGTGATCTAAACATGGAACAATGGTATATAAAACGTCTAAATTAATAAATAAATAAATATCTGGAGACTGTGACTCAGCCCATCCTATGTTATTAATTAATTTGCAAGCATTAGGAATTGGAGTTAGTTATAAGGTAGTTTACCTCCTTTTTTGACCGAATGATTACAAGTGAGGTTTACTTACAGCCCTTTGGGTGGATTCCTGTACAATGGTGTGCCACAAGGTTCACTACTGTTGGCGACCTTGTTTAATATCTATCTGCGACCCCTTTGTGATGTACTACAGAACCTGGGTATCTTCTTTAAGATATACAGTATGCCAATGATATACAGCTTGTATTTCCTGCTAATATGTCAGAAGTTGTATTTACACATATTTCAGAGATTCTACAAATTGTTAATACTTGAATGAAAGATAATTTTTTGTTGAATATATCAAAGACAGAAGCCACATGGATTGCCTTACCATCTAGCATTGCCCCTCCACTTTCAGGGATTTCATTTGAAGGCTCTATAGGACAATAATTCAATCTTTTTCTCTGGTCCATTGTAGATTATTGTAATGCCCTGTATATTTGGTTACCTGATTGTCAGCTTTGAGCACTACAATCATTGTTGAATGCTGCATCAAGATTGGTCTCAGGCAGTAGTTTGAGACATCATATCTCTCTGGTTCTACGCTCTTTACATTGACTTTCAGTAAAGCAAAGGATTTGTTTTAAAATCCTGACATTGGTTTATTGTGCATTGTACACAATGTTGGTCCGTTGCCTTTGGGAAATGTACTTAATTGGTAAGTGCCTACATGTTCTTATGATTGTCTGCATCTCAACTAGTGTCTGTCCCAAATATTAATGGTGTGAGATTAAAAGAAACCTGTTGTTGAGTTTTCTCTTAAAGTTTCTGTCTTAATATGGAGCACTTTACCACAAAGTTTAGGCCTTCTACAGGCCTATAAGTCTTTAAGGACGCAGTTAATAGCTCACCCATTTTGAGAGGCCTTCTAATGTGTTTCTATGATTCTTTCTAAGTTGTCATGTTCTGGTTGTGACTGTTTTTAAATCAATGTGTATTTAAATGCTTTGTTTGTATCATTTTAATATTTATATATGGTTGTGATCCACCTAGAATGGAATTCCAGTAATAGGCGGAATATAAATTATTATTGTTAAATAAATAATAAATAAAATAAATAAAAGACTCTAGAATGAGGGTTTATGGGATGAGGGTGAAAAGAGGTAGAATGAGGAGTAATCTAAGAAAGTATTTTTTTACAGTAAGGATGGTAGATGCATGGAACAGCCTTCCAGTGGAAGTGGGAAGGACAGTATCTGAATTCATGAAAGCATGGGACAAGATGGTAACGTGATGAACTTCTGGAAGAGGACATGGGGGCGATTAGCTTCCTCTGCCTTATAACATCTTAAAAAAAATTTTGTGACTTCCAGAAAAAACTGGTAAAAATGAGGACAGATAAGGAAAGTCAGCAGGATGTGACTGATTCAGAGGAAGAGTGGCCTAAGCTGCCTAGCCCTTGCGGAGCAGATTACACATTGCAGAAAATGTTTGGTAAGTTTTCCCAAAAGTTGTCAAAGGATATTACAGCTAAATTGGCTGTAGTTGAGGAAAAAGTGGCGACTTTGGTGTCGGTACAGGAGAATGCCGTGCGTATTACTGAAACAGCAGAGAGAGTTGAGGAGGTTGAGATGGCAATAACACAGGCACATGCTAAAACTAATGCACTGGAGAGGAAGTATGTGACCCTTGCAGACAAACTGGATGACTTTGAAAACTCAGGGAAGGAGAAAAAATATTAGAGTGGTCGGCTTGCCGGAAACGGCGGAGGGGAACGATCCGGTGCTCTAGGCTGAGGGCATCTGGCACTGGCAGCTCCACCGGCTAATAGAAAAAGGCTGCATGTAATCATTATTCAATGACACAGATATTTCGACAAAGCTCATATTTTGGAGAAGGCACAGCAAGAAAAAGAAATCACGTACAATGGGAAGAGAATATTTATCTTCCAGGACTTTTCTCAGAATGCTCAAAAGCGATGGGCGGTGTTAAATGAGGTAAAGTTTGTGTTGCGGAAAGAGAGCTTCCTTGTGCAATGCTCTATCCAGCTCACCTCAGCATCACCGTGAAGAGAAAGACCCATATTTTTGATACTTTTGAGGTGGTGAAGGGATTCTTGAACAAGAATGGGACCAAAAATTCTACTTGAAGACTGGCAACCAGTAGCAAAAGAATTGGACATACAGAAGCGGGAGGTGGATGTGAGAGGCAGAGGGGGCAAAAAGTGACTATTGGAGGTTTTTTATGACCTCAAAAGTTGAATCTGTTTGTTTTTTTTTGGAGGAAGGCTCATGTTAATTTTTTGGTTTTGTGATATCACACGGATTTTGGTAAATTCAATATTTGCGGCGGCGCCACAGTGTTGCTGGAGACAGGTTATGCTGAGAGGCAAAGGGGGGATTTCCACAGTTTTTACCATCTCAAGAGAGAGCGGCGATTTTTGTTCATCAGAGGTGATGGGACTTAAGTACTATTTCTACAATGAAACAGGGATTATCTAAGTGGTGGGGCTAACATGATGTTTGAAGTAATATCCTGTGCTGGAATGGTGACGCAGCAGAAGATAAGACTGGTTTGTTTTTTTTTCTTCTTTTTTCTGCATAAAGACTCACAATCTTTTCTTCAGCGATTCTGGGGGTTATGGGATGGTAATCAGGTCTTGATTAATTGAACATTATTATTTTTATTTTTATTTTATTTTTTTTAGTTTTCTTATGCTCCTGGGCTCGGTTTGAAAAGTGTGTTATATTGGCTCAGTGATAATATTATCTGTAACATTTTTTGTTTGGTTTTTTTTTTTAGCTCCAGATGCAAGTTGTAGTCTCTGGACACATTATCTTTCTCTGGAGACCTCAACTTTGTCTGTGCTATGAAGGCTGAAATGTGCAGGCAACAGCCAGAGTCTATTATCGTTTGGAGCTGTTGTGTATGTTTAAAGGGGAAGCAGTTTGAAGGGCTGTGTGAAGGTGGAAGGGGTAGGGATAGGAGAATGGGTGGTCATGGGATTGAAGTTTTGGAGAAGGGGAAGGGGTTGTTTGGAGGTGTATGGGTGGGGGTGTTTAAGAATTTGGGGGGAGGGAGGGATTAGGATGGCTGGGGTTATGTTAAAACCAAACATCGGAAAACAGAGGCATGGGCAGGATGATACTGTTATATCATTAAGTGTCCAGGAAAAACTGGTGATGGTTATCCAATTTGGGATGCATTTAATATGGCTCCAAAGACTTAAAGCAGAGTGGGAATATGGCTGCTTTACAAATTGTGTCTTTGAATGTGTGGGGGATTATCTACACCTGTAAAGAGAACGAGAATATTCCAGTTTGGAAAGAATAAAGGTGCAGCCCTTGCCTTCTTGCAGGAGACACATTTGGTGCCAAATTAACATCATAAACTAAAGAGGGTTTGGGTGGGCCAGATCTATTCAGCATCGTTTTCCTCTAAATGTAGAGGAGTGTGTATTTTTGTTCATAAGAATCTGCCCTTCCAAGTAGTGTGGTCATGCTGTGACCCAGAGGGCCGCTATGTGATATTGGAGGGTAACTTGTATGGACAGATAATTACACTAGTAGTTAATGTATATGGTCCTAATGTTGGGCAGTCTGACTTTTATAATAAACTTGGTGATACTCTGGCTGGGTCTGATGGAAACAGGCTCTGTTTGGAAAGGGATTTGAATTTCAGCCCAGATCCAAGACTTGACAGATCAGGGAGAACAGGGTACCAAGCAGATCAGGGGGGCAGATTTCTGAATCTGCAGCTCTATAACCTATTGGATGTGTGGAGAGCTAGAAATCCAACAGGTCATAATTACACGTGTTTTTCTCCCAGATATCAGACATATAGTTGGATAGATAATTTTTTATGCAACATTGTGTAATGGCAGCAATGGTGGTGGATGCTGATATTTTAACAAGCATTATATCTGACCATCACACTGTGATGGTGCATTTCAAGCTAATTAGAGGGGTGAGGTCTGATAGAGCATGGAGACTGAATGGCTCTTTCTTGGACCAGAAGGACTTTGGGGAAAAAATAGTAGAAATCATGGTGGTTTTCAATGTACATAATCCCCCCCCCCCCCCCCCCCCCCCCACGTACACAGATCATGATGAAACATTATGGTGGTAAACTTTCAAGGCTGTAGTTAGAGGGCAAATTTCTTCTGCCAGCCATAAAAATAAGCAGCAGAAGTTTCAACAAAATGAGATTGAAAAGCATATTGATAATCTAGAGAAATAAAATGTCAGACTGTTCACCAAAAACCCTTAGGAAACTCTGTTTGACAAGGAATAAATTAAAGAAGCTGCAAGACACAACTGAGAAATCAATGCAATTTTCATAGTAAAAATAGTATGAAAATGGGGGAAAGCTGGTTTGTTAATGGCTAAAATGATTCAGGCCAATAAAGAGTGTTCGGTTATATTTGGAATATAGGATGAGAAAGGGGGTTTAAATATTTAGGTATTTGGATTTCAAGGAATTATTCTAGCATATATAAAGACAATTATACTATTATTTTTTTAAAAATCAAGACAGATTTGAAAAATTGGTCTTCATTGCCTATTTCTTTATTAAGTAGGCTGAATATGGTCAAAATGGCTATATTGCCGAGATCACTGTACCCCTTTATGCACTTGCCATGTGATGTTCCAGTGTCAATTTTAAATGCATTACATAATGCAGTTATTAATTTTATCTGGAAAGGAAGATTGCCCAGGGTGAAGTATGATACCTTGATCAAACCGAGAGAGGCGGGAGGGCTGGGTCTCCCTGACCTGGGTGTGCAGATTCACCTGTCTGCGAGAATGGCTGGGGTTTGATTTGGTACAATCATGGGTGTTGCTAGAGGAGGGTTGGGCAAGGGGATGTAGTTTGGCTTCATTGCTACACATGCTTAGGACGACCCAAACAATAAGGTAAATTACTTAGAGTCATCCCATTATCACGCATACACTTTGGGTGTGGAGATCAGTGCAGCATTTGTGGTACCTGTGGTGGGACGAATTAGGAACATACTTGACCTCCCTGCTGTTGAACCCTAATCTCGCTCTGTGTACATTATCCTCCAATGTTAGGCTTTGGGAGATACATTTTTTTGAGATTTCTAGGGCAACTCTTGATGGATGGGAGGTTTAAAACATTTATGAAATTAAGGGGAGAGTTTCATATTCCTGCTAGTACTAGATATTTATATTTGCAACTACGAAAGGCTTCATCTCCGCTCACAGCCATAGCTGAATCCTTGGAAAAGAGCGAGGGGATTGAAAGGGTCCTCAGCTGCACGGTTAGAGCACACCACTTGATTTCAGTAATTTATAAAACGATTAGATCCACTGTATATGGGATACCCCAAATAAACTAATTCAAATGTGAAATGTAGATCTGTGGAGCGAGTATGACAAAAAAGATTGGAAATCCATTTGGAAATGGTCCAGAAATGTTACAATATGTAATAAAGGTCAAGAGTTATTATATAAGTTTTGGCACAGAACATACCGTACTCCAGTATTTTTTGCAAAGTTCAATAATGGGAATAGTCTTTGCTGGAGGGAGTGTGGACAGATTGGGACTTATATACATTTGTGATGGGAGTGTAGGGAGAGCCAGGTTTTCTGGAATAATGTGATTGTATTTCATGGATCTGTGGTCAGCAGCTGGAGGAAAGTATGGAACTGTTCTATTGAGTCATTGGCCCAGCAGAGGGTCTATAAGAGGTCACAGGCCATGTTGCCTGGCTGACACTTGCATATAGGCAGAAATTCACTCAGAGTCTGCAAGATTGGAAGAAGAAGGTTGCTGAGATAGCTATCTTGGAGAGGCTGATCTTTCTGCTGCAAGATCAACTGATAGATATGAAAATACCTGGAGCCCATACTGGATATGGTGGGGGGGAGGATTTGGATATTTAAGAAAGATATTTTTTGGGAGAGAGATATAGTTATTGAAGTACTATGAATTGGGAGGCTCGAACAAGTGTATGCCCTTTATGGATGCAATGCATCTTGGGGATGATATGTTATGATGTCTGATTGACAAGATGGAAAAGTAAAAAGTTATATAAAAAAGAAAGCATGGGACAAGCACAAGAGTTGTCTGAGGAAGTGAAGAGTTGAGCGGTTGTATGAAGGACAGACTGGAAAGGTCGTGTGATCGTTTTCTGCTATCATATTTCTATTTCTATGTTTATGTAGATAATATTGTGGAGTTAATGAAAGGCAAGTATGTGCTGGACAGAGGTATCATACATCTACCAAGGAATCAGAAGTTATTGCAAAAATAATTACTTTCTCATTTGCTTTACACTTTATTAGCAGATGTGTTTGATCAACCTTTGGTCTCATTTCAGTTGTAGTAGATGGATGTAGCTATTGTCACCAGAAGCTAAGCCTTCTGTGCTCACATAATTAATTATCATGGTTAATGAGTGCTCTTCTTTAAATCATCCCCCAAGTTTCATGTCAATGCCCATAACCTATCTTTGATGCTCATAGGGGCCGATGTAATAAGCTGCGCTGAGCCTACTATGGGTTTTTACACATGTTTTAAAGCACTTTTTGGCACTAACCTTACTCTGGTATTTAATATAGGATTTTGTGCCAAAACAATACCCATGCTATGAAACCTGAGGTATGCTTAGCCTGGGTACATGCATATTGCATGTAAAAGAGAGTATTAGCTATTACTGGGCAATGTAGAGAGACATGTTAGTAAAGAGACATTTTAGCACTTGTCTTTTAACACTGGGTCAGGGCAGGAGTAAAAGATAATAGGGATGTGCATTGTTTTTTTGATGGATGAAAATATCGTACAATATTTTCTAATCCGTCAAGTATCGGGGGTCCCCGAAAATGATAGGAAAACACCACAAAAGTTTCGTGTGGTTTTCTTATTGTTTTGGGGAGGGGGGAAGAAAGGGCACAGAAAAAAACCCCCAAACCCACTCTGATCCTTTAGATCTATTTACAATCCCCCACCCAAAACTTTCCTAAAGTACCTGGTGGTCCAGTGGAGGTCCTGGGACCAATCTCCTGCTCACGGGCCATCGGTTACCACTAATCAAAATGGCTTCGATGGCCCTTTGCCCTTACCATGTGACAGGGGCTATCAGTGCCATTGGCCGTCCCCTATCACATAGTAGGAGCAATAGATGGCCTGCGCCTTTTTTTAAGATGGTGCTGGCCATCCATTGCTCCTACCATGTGACAGGGGCCGGCCAATGGCACCGATAGCCCCTGTCACATGGTAAGGGCAAAGGGCCATCGGCGCCATTTTGTTGAGATCGCTCCCGGGGCCCCCGCTGGACCACCAGGTACTTTAGGAAAGATTTTGGGGGGGTCAGGAGGGTGGGGGATTCTAAATAGTTAGATTTAAAGGGTCGGGATGTTTTTTTTTTTCCCGCTCGGGACAGCCGAAAACAAAAACCGTCCAGACCCGCAGGAAACGGAATTTCCTGTGGGTCCACAATCCCGAAACCGGAACTGATTCCGGCACCCGATTCACATCTCTAAAAGATAAGTCACATTTTTGGTGGCCATTTTAGTCCAATTTGGTACTTTGTGTTGGTGCTTCTCTGAACTTTTATGTGGCAAACATGGATTACATACCATTTTTTTTATACTTTGGTACAATTTAAGGATGAGCCGAAGAATTAGAGTGGCAGAAGCTTTGCAGCAAATAAGAGAAAGGGAAGAGAGAGAAAGAAGACACTTTATGACTGAAGAAGAAAGAAGGGTCTGAGAGGAACAGGATATCCTCGCTCAAATTGTTAACAGCTACTGATGCAATTAACAGCAGTGGCTATTCCCTAAGTAAACTTGATTAATAGCCGTTAATGGACGTCTCCTCCTAGAACTTATCCAATCCTTTTTTGAACCCAGCTACACTAACTGCACATCCTCTAGCAACAAATTCCAGAGCTTAATTGTGAATTGAGTGAAAATAATTTTCTCCAATTAGTCTTAAATGTGCTACTTGCTAACTTCATGGAATGCCCCCTAGTCCTTATATTATCCGAAAGTGTAAATAACCAAATCACATCTACTAGTTCAAGACCTTTCATGATCTTAAAGACCTCTATCATATCCCCCGTTAGCCGTCTCTTCTCCAAGCTGAACAGTCCTAACCTCTTCAGCCTTTCCTCATAGGGGAGCTGCTCCATCCCTTTATCATTTTGGTTGCCCTTCTCTGTACCTTCTCCATCGCAACTATATCTTTTTTGAGATGCGGCGACCAGAATTGATATGGACCAGTCAAGATTTTCAAGACATTTCAGCTTACTGAGGGACCTGATGAATTGGGTCAGGGAGTACACCAAGTACCCACAGCAGCTTACAGAGGGGCAGGAGATAAGGGGCACTTTTTACGATATAGCTGACATACAAAATGTAATGGGAGCAATTGATTCCACATATGTTGCTCTTCCTAGAGATGTGAATCGGAACTGGTTAATGTTCTGGTTTTGGTTTTGTGGACCATCGGCAAATTCTGTTTCCCACGATCCGAACGTTTTTTGGTTTGTTTTTTTTTATCGGCTGCGCCCGAGCCAATAAAAAAAAAATCCACCCAACCCTTTAAATCTAATTCTTTAGAATCCCCCACCCTCCTGACTCCCCCAAAACTTTCTTAAAGTACCTGGTGGTCCAGCGGGGGTCCTGGGAGCGATCTCCCGCTCTCGGGCCATCAGCTGCCAGTAAACAAAATGGCGCCGATGACCCTTTGCCCTTACCATATGACAGGGGCTATTGGTGCTATTGGTTGGCCCCTGTCACATGGTAGGAGCAATGAACGACCGGCGCCATTGTGTTTACTGGCAGCCAACGGCCCGAGAGAGCGCGCACTAACCCAAAAAATAATTTTTCATGGAAAAAAACCTGAACTGTAAAAAAACATTTCCCGCGGCAGCCGAAAAATGAAGAACGACATGAACACAAAAAACGATTCACATCTCTACTGTGTTCTAGTTGTGCTGTTGGGGACCTGAGAAACTAATCTTAGTCCTAGAGTTATAGTGTTACTATACATTAGCAAGGTAAGACTGAACTTCTGCACTGTGCCTCAGTGTCTGTAAGAAAATTTCAGAGAAAAAATGATTTTCTCTTATAGTGTGAGCAGAGTGGCCAGGGATTGACTGACAGGGGACAGCTTGCTTTCTCTTTGTAAAAGTCAGCGACACTGTGCTAATTTTTCTGGGTATGATTGACTCTTACAATATGTTCTTAGTGTATGTTGTCAGCAAACATCTGAAGTTTAGTGAGTTCTGTGTGCAACAAAACTGACTGTACGTGTCCACCCTTAGGGTGTTCATTGATTGTAATACTAAAAGCCCCTATCCCAACTCTATGCTTTGCGGTCTTCATGTTATTGTTCTTGCTGCCATATCCTTTACTCTATGCCTTGGGAGGGTGAAGATGCTTTGTCCTTGTTGTTGATGCTTTGGGGTGCTTATGCCATCATTTGTGCCACTTTGCTCCTCTCACAGTGGCGTGGGCTATTCATGCCACGGTGATGGGCCCTTTGCCCCCGTTTTGGTTCCATGGGGTGTTCATGCCACTCTCGGTGTCTTGGGGTACCACTATTGCCTCTGCTGATGCCAACCAGCAAGTTTCATAAAACTGGATGGAAAACTGCAAAGTTAGAGCCAAAAGCAAGATGATTTGCTTTCCCCAACTGATAATAAAAGAAATGAATGAAACTAATGATCTAAATGTAACAAATGACTTCTGATCTGAAGCTAAGGAACCAGGAAACTGAACCAAACAGTGCACACCCCTATTAAAAGATTAACACTTGGTCGGAGGCAGGTATTAAAATAAAACTTAGGCCTTAACAAGTATGTGCTAAATAGTGCATGGAGGAAAGCATACCCTGCTATTTAGCACATATCCACTGAATCTTAATTTGCATATGAACATTCCTTCTTTTAAAGATACATATATATATATATATATACTAATTTTAGCATGCACATGCTGCTAATGCTGTTTAGCGTGCATGCTATGGTCTTAGTGCATAACATATATTCTGCTTTTCAGCACCTCAGAGCGGATTACATTCAGGAACCGTAGGATTTGTATTGAGGGTGGCAAGAGCTGGCTAACTGGCTTTGGTGGGGGGACAGCAGTGCCTGTACTCGGGCCTGCCTTCAACTGTGTACTTAAAACCAGAAGTCACTGGCAGAAGTAGTCAATTTGGTCCTGGACCCTGCCCCACCTCTCCACTACTGGAGGAGAACATGCTGCATGGGTACAAATTGGAGGAGACAGTTTGGTCAATTCTGCCCTCTCCTCAGGCTAGGCGAGGTGTAAAAGGGTGGGCTGGTTTCAGCTGTGGCCCAAGAGGACCACTGGGAGTTTCAGCATGTTACTGCTTATGCCTTCTTGCTGAACTGCAGTGCTAACCAGGGGAAGAGCAGATGAAGAAGAGTTGCTGATGAGTTAAGGGTGGTTACTTCTTTATTGTACAAGTTGAACTGAATACTGCCAGTGACTGGGGATGGGGGGGGGGGGGGGGAGAAGATATGAGGACCACTGGGGGAGAAGAGAGGGAATTAGAGGAAGGTGGAACACTGGATGGATGGACATGAGGACCAGTGGGGAAACTAAGGTGAGGTTGGGGAGATAAAATAAGGGTTGGGAATGGAGGACTACCAGGGAAAAACGGAGAAGACAGAAAGAAAGGGGTTATTTATTTATTTATTTATTTTTATATACCGGTGTTCGATTTTACATATCACATCGGTTTACATTCCAACAAAAAATGCAGGAAATCAAGCTTTTCCTTTGTCAATACATTGAACAATAATAAACAAGGGAGATAAAAACAAGGGAATGGTTAACACTAAGGGTTACACGAAGGGGTGCACAAAGGGGAGTGCCCCTTTGTCGCTCCCCTTCGGCACGCGACACACGGTGCGCGGTGCCTGCTGGCTTGGCGCCTTTCAACGGTCCGGCTCCGATTGCTATGACGTCGGGGGAGGGGGCAGGTCTCACAATCATGGCTTTCCCCACAGTATTCTCTACTCAGTTTCAAAGGCAGTTTTTTCAATTTTGTTTTTCTTTTCTACCTTGGATGTTAGATGTTACAAGGTGTTCAGCACTGGTGGGTAGCCCTCCCCTTCATGAGCGCCTGCTGGCTTAGTGCCTTTCAAGAGTTAGGTTGGCTGGGGATTATGCACTGGTGGAGGAGGAAGTGGGTTGGAGATTAAGCATCACTGGGGGAAGGGTAACAAACAGTTTGCCTGCTCTGGTACTACAATGCTTGGAACGGACCTGTAATGCATGCTATTTTATATGGCCTTAGCCTTCATGCTAATTTTAGTGCATAGACTCCTGCATCTCATACTAATAAGCAAATGCTGTTTTTGGTTTTTACCTTTTATCTCCCAGGCTCCCTGAAGTCCACAATCCAAACTTGGGCTGTCTTTGCTGATACCAAGAGACCAGTCCTACGTATTCCAAAAGGTCATCTATATTGTAATACAGCTGATAATATATTACCCATGTCAGAGTGGGATTCAGTCTAAAAACACAATTAACAGGGGTTTGCATGTTTTCTGTGAGATCTTCAAGCTGTGCTTTTAAATAGGGGATGCGATTATTTTAATTTGGCAAACTCATCTAAATAAGACTAATATATTTTGGTATGCATTTTTCTAAATCCCAAATTTGGGTTAAATCAAACTGAAAAAAAAACAACCCCCATAAGGAAGGAAGTTAAAAATAAAAACAAAAAAAGCTAGGGGCTTGCCTGTCCCAGGGTTAGACCTAGGAGAAAGAATAGAAAATACAGTATTTGTTTCTAGAAAAGATGACGGGTAGGGAGCATGGCCTTCCATGAAAGGTGGTGGAGTTATAAAAAGTAACTGAATTTAAGAAAGTATAGGATAAGTATTTTGTGGTGAAGAAATGAAAGGATAGTAGGAGATCGAACAAGCTCTACGGGATTGCAACAGGATGAAAATTGGGTAGGCCGGACAGGCCTTACAATCTTTATATAACCTTTGGTTGGTAGGGGGGTTTCTAATTCCCTCCTTGGTTTGAGCGTGTAGTGGACCAGCCAAGGCGAAGCACTCACTGCTGGGTCTGGCTATACCCCCTCTGTGGATTAGCAAGGCTTCCCTCTACAGGCTCGGGCTCAAGGGATTACCCAGCAGATGGCTGTTAGTTTTCTATCTTCCCAAAAAAAAAGAGACTGCGACTTAAGAAGTGGTTTCACAAGGTCTTTTTATAGATACTGAAAATCTAATGCACAGACCATTCACAATGAATGACAAGTGCGTCCTTCAAAGAAGATGGCTGTAGGAACGCTAATACAGGTCCGGCAGCATTTGGTTGTGGCTGAGGTTAACATCCATTCCCTCTTTAGGCTCTGCAGAGCTGAAAGGGGATAACATAGCGGTGGGGCTGAGGTCTCTGGCTCTCTGAGCTGACTTGAAACCGCACCCCTGAACTGTGCTCAATGTACACACAGTATGGGTTTTATTTACAGGTCTCCCAAGCAAAAAAAAAAAAAGACTTCCTCTAGGTAGAGAGTGCATCAAACCAGGTCGAGAGTACATTGTACAAATCTCATCTTTGTGTACCTTTTATCACTCCAAATCACATCAAATCTGTTCTGTTTGTACCTCTCACTGTGCATGTAAAACTGCCCCCCCAAACCTAGGCCACCACCAAAACTTCACCCTGAGTGACTAGTTGCCCCTCCTACAGTGGTATAAAAAGTTGACTAATATGTGTGCCACCCAAGAGGCGTTTTCTCTCTCTCGCTCCCTCCCTTCCCTCTCTTAAATGGGATTTGTGATTTTTAGTCATGCAAAAAAAGTGTAGTTATTTCTGGTCTTAAAACCTGCGATAATGTGCATTATGCTAAGCACCCCTCATTTTTATTTACTACACCCAAACTCCTCCCATTTGGGAAACATTTTTAAATTTGCACACGCATCTCACGATGCGTTATTTATCGTGGGTGTTGGGGCCCCTAACGCCCGTGCAAAGTCCCTAATGCATTTTGAAAAATGACCCCGATAGTTCTGAGATCCTTGGCAGAGAATCAAACTAGCAGTCACAGAAAGGTGTGTTGTTAATTGGAAGATACAACTGAGGGCATTTACAGAGACTTGGGAGAATGAGCCTGGCTCTTAAGCCAGGCCTTTCAGACAGAGAGAGGAGATCCAGGTGGGCAGCCAGGGGAGAAGGACCCACCGAGACTCAGATGCAGAGATGCCCACTGTCTGCGGTTAGGCATTTTAAATCTGCATAAACGTACAGTTGGGAAGTAGATTCTATATGGTCCTAGAAAACTGGGCTGGCCTACGGTAGTTTACCCAAATATCTTACTTGGGAAATCCTGGTGCTTCAGGAAAGGAAGAGAACATTACAAATGTTAAATGAACACTGATGTCTGGAATAAAGCTGTACTGCAAGTGACTGGCTCTGAGCAGAATGTTCCGGAAGTGGTCAGCAGGTTGTGCAGGGGGCCTAAGCAGTGACCAGTAACAGATGCCGCCTTGCCCCAGATCCTGCTCTCTTTGGATTTTATCTGGAAAACAGTGCTATAAGTTAAACAAGCCCTCTCTCCCAAATTGAAATAGCTGCCGTGGCCTGCCTCACAGCTCAATACTGTAAGGTGCGGTTGGAGATTAACTCGCTGTGGGCGCACAATTGGGACGCGTAAGGCGATCCTGTGATACAGTCTCCAGTTTCACGCGTCCTTAGCGCTTCTTGAAACCGACCCGTAACCTTTTCCGCACGCAGCATGTATATGATATGTAAATGAACGAATTAGCTATTTAATGAACGAATTAGCTATTCCCCTCCGATACTGTGACGCGCGCTCCGATTATCTCCTTTGTAACCCGCTATTTTGCCGCGTCCTTAACCTGTTAGTTTACCGCCTACCCTCTACCTGGTGTTAGTGTGGTGTTCGAACAGCTACCTACCGGACTGCATCATGGACGACCTCCATATATACTAACATTTGCAGCATAAAGTTGTTACATATAAATATATATATATATATATATAAATATATTTATATTTATAAATACCTTGTCACTTTCCGAATCCCCCATCTCCACACGGGCGGGTGGGCGTGCGGTCATCGAGGCGGTGGCGGTAGCCGGCGGCGGGTGGGCGCCGTTCATCCAGGCGTTTGATCCAGGTGGAGGCGGGAGCCGGCGGCAAAAGCGCCCTCCGGCAGCCCCCACCGGCAGTGAATGAATGCACGCCTGTGTACGCCCGTGCGATTTCGGCGCTCAAGGCAATCACATGCCGTGACGTCAAGCTTCGTGACGTCACGCCTTGAGCGCCGAAATCGCACGGGCGTACAACAGGCGTGCATTCATTCACTGCCGGTGGGGGCTGCCGGAGGGCGCTTTCGCCGCCGGCTCCCTCCGCCTGGATGAATGCATGCCCGCCGGCTCCCGCCGCCGCCTGGATCAAACGGGTGCCCACCCGCCCGCCGGCTCCCCGCCGCCACCTCGATGACCACACGCCTGCCGGTGACAGGGGCCGGCCAATGGCACGGATTACCCTGTCACATGGTAAGGGCAAAGGGGCATCGGCGCCATTTTTTTTTTAGAACAACTGATGCCTGGGAATGGGAAATCTCTCCCCAAGGCCCCCCTGGATCTCTCCTGTCCCCGAGGCCCCCCCTGGATCTCTCCCCGAGGCCCCCTGAGGCCCCCCTGGACCACCAGGTAATTTTAAAAGGTTTTGGGGGGGTCGGGAGGAGGGGTCGATTTAAAGGGTCGGGTGGTTTTTTTTTTTTTTTTTAGCGGCGCTTTCACCACAACCTTGTTGCATTGTTTCACTATCTTGACTAGAGATGTGAATCGTGTGCCAGATCGTCTTAACGATCAGATTCCCCCCCCCCACCCCCAAGCCGAATCTGATCGTTAAGACGATCTGGCACACGATTCACATCTCTAGTCAAGATAGTGAAACAATGCAACAAGGTTGTGGTGAAAGCCAGAGGGATGCTATAAAGCATAGGGAGAAGCACAACTAGAAGAAGAAAAAAAAAGAAGTGATCATACCATTGCACAAGTCATTAGTGAGACAGCACCTGGAATATTGTCTAGTTCTGGATGCCATACCTCAAGGAGTCCAGAGAAGGGCTAACAAAATTGCGTTTCTACAAAAAACTCTATAAGATGAGACTAAAAGGCCTTAATAAATGTAGCATTCACCCACTTGGTTTCTGAGAAGTTGTACCCTTCTGGTTCCAACCCTCATGGCTCACTATGTCTAGTCAGGCTTTCATTATCTGCTCCTGACTATCATGCTCCTGACTATCATGCACAAATCCTTAAACAACTTAGCTCCAATTGATCTTACCTATCAGCTGCGCACCAACAAATCAATGAGACCGATTAGAAAAGCTTACCAAGGCACCCTTTTTGTCCCTCAAGCCAAAACCCCGCTAAGGAATAGGGCTCTTTCCACTATAGGTCCTTCTCATTGGAACACACTCTCACCAGATCTCAGACAAGACCCCTGCCAACATTCCTTCAAGAAAAAACTGAAAACTTGGCTATTCAGCCTAGCGTTTCCCCTGATTGCTTACAGACCTACTTCCCTTGGCAACTATGATTTGTTTTTTTATGGTATAAATCCACCCTCTAACCCTCCTTTTAATCCACCAATTTTTGGATCCTCTGTTTCCCCTATCCTTCATCCCCGCGTCCTCCCTCTGCCTGTCCTCCCCTTGCACTCTAGCCCCAATTTCATTCGATGCATTCATCTGTTAGTTAACTTTTTTTTTTTTTTAATTAATTTTTACACAAATTTTTACATTTGTACAAATTAAAGAAAATTCTTTTCAGTGTACAGTTAACATAAGCATGGTTGTAATCATATTTCTAATACCCACAAAAAAGAATATAGTCCTCATAATTTGGGAGGTATATTTAACAAAGAAAGAGAAAAAGAAAAAAAAACTATAGTTGTGTCTATCACAAATAATGACAGCATATATATATATATTTTATGCAGTTAATTATCTCAGCTAGCTTCTTTATCTAATAAGAAAGTCTCCAAATGAGCTGGGTCTTGAAAAGTAAACTTGTTCTGCTGATAATTCACAGAACATTTACAGGGGTATCTAAGCAAAAAACTTGCTCCAATAGCCAAGACCCTGGATTTTAATGTTAGAAATTGTTTCCTTCTAAGTTGGGTCATTCTCGACACATCCGGAAAGATTTGAATCTTTTGGCCGCAAAAAGCAAAATCTTTATTTTTGAAGTATTTCTGTAGTGTAAGGTTTTTATCCTTTTCACTACAAAAGGATACCAATAGAGTCGCTCTTTCCGGTATGTCATCAATTGAAGATTCTAAAAAAGATGTCAAATTTGGAGACTCTCATTGTATAACATCCATCTCTTCATTAAGATTTGTCATTCCAATCCTAGTTTTAGGTATATAATATATCTTAGATATGTTCTTTTCCTCTATTATAGTAATAGCTAGGATTTCAGACAAATATTTCTTAAATAGTTCTATAGGTGACAACAATCTGGTTACTGGAAAGTTAAGTAATCTAAGATTTTTCTTTCTATTTTCATTCTCTAAATTTTCCAGTTGTCTGTGTATAATAAGCTATCTTTAACAAATGCTAAATTCGATGCCTGAACTGCTGGTAACTGTACATTCACTACCTTAATCGCTTCCTCTACATGATTCAACCTCAATTCATGGTTATCCACCACTTTTTTAACTTCTATATTTTCATTATTTAATTTGGAAGTAGATTCCACTAGGAATTTCTGCATATTCACCAACACTTTCCAGACATCTCCTAAAGTCACATTTTGAGGATCAATGTTATCTAGATTTAACTTATTTTCTTGTGGGGATTCAGTTATCGACTGAGCACCCACTAAAGTCTGTTCTCCTCCAACATTATTAACTGATAAAGTACCTTGAGTTAAAGCGTCTTGAGGAACAACTTCTAACGATTCCATCTGTAATTGAGACAACTGCTGTAGGCTAGGACTCTCAGAGGAACCTGAAGAAAACGATATTTCAGGAATATTTCTTGAAGATAACTTGCCTTTGGTCAACATGTAGATCTATAGGTCCTCTGATCATAGATGATCCTGGTGAAGAGGTAAATGGTTTGGATTTCCTTTTTCTACCCATACAGGGTATTTAGGAAAACCGCAATAAAATTTTCAGAAGGGGCGCGCCCCTTTGGCGCGCGGCGTCGGCAGCGCGCTGGCGGCTGCGTGCTGCAGAGCTTCCGGTTTTATAGGGCAGTCCTGGCCCCAGCTGATGATGTCACTGGGGTCGAGGTTGAGATGTTCCCGTGTCCTCCTGCGCAAGGTAATCGCCCCGATACAGTCCTGTGGCCTGTCCCCTTTTCCCAAGGGGTAGCTCTCACCGACACCTCCGTTTGCTCCGCCGCAGAGCTTCCGGTTTTATTGGCAGTCCTGGCCCCAGCTGATGACGTCACTGGGGTCGAGGTTGAGATGTTCCCGCGTCCTCCTGCGCAAGGTAATTGCCCTAATACAGTCCTGTGGCCTGTCCCCTTTTCCCAAGGGGTAGCTCTCACTGACACCTCCCCTGTTAGTTAACTTTTAATGTTAATTTCAATGGCTTTTTGCAAGGCATCTGTATAAGATGAATACTTCAATTACCATGTTATTTTAATATTCTTATATGTTCTTTGTTCTATGTAATGCTCTCAGGCAAGTTTAATTGTTTCAGTGTAAACCGATTTCATTTGTATCCAATGCAAGAAGATCGGTATATAAAAAACCAAAAATAAATAAATAAATAAATTGTTTAATCTCTCTCTTGTTGAATGGTAGATAGCCACCACTGGCTTGCTGGTATTGACCTGATTCGTTTTGTAGAGTTGTAGCCTGCTGGTTCCAATCTGCGGTGCCACTAATCTCATGCTTCCTTTATCAGATCTTGCTCCTTATTATTGCTTCTCCCCTTGCCTTTTCTCTCAAAGATGTAATGGGTGTATTGTCCGCAATGAACATTTGCTCTTCAAATGTATGATTTTACACTTTTTTAGCACTGCTCATTTTCCAAACTGTGGAACATTCTTCTTAGTTTTTTTTCAAATTTCCTTTCATTTTTTTCAAAATCTGGAAGTATTAAGAAAATGAACTTCAATGAGTCAAAAATCATTATTTTAGGGGTGCAAAATTCAAATCTGCTGAAGCACCAAGTTCTTTAATTCAGAAGAAAGCCTTAGGTATTTTGTTTGTCAACCGATTTCAGAAGAAAAATATATTGTTGTGTGACTTCTGGGCAGGACAGAACCCTTAGGCTGGACCCGGAGCAAATAGAGATGGACCCGTTCTCCATGGATAGCATCTACTTCTGAGGTCTAAGACTCCCTGTGGGGGGAAGCATAGCTTCAAGACCCTTTTGCATTATCCACCATACAAGCCCTTTTCCCAGTCTCTTTAATCAGCATTGATCATCTCCACAGCCAAGAGCAGCAATTATCACACCAAGAAGCAAAGTGGTTTCCAACGTCTTTACAAATAGTTGATAAATTGACTGAAGAATATTTACAGCATTTAGATTTTAAATAAAGTTGTTGAACAATAATGAAGAAGAAAGATTAATAAATTTGTGACTTCACTCTTCAAGCACAGTCTTTGAATTTATGGACGCGAGTTCCTTAACAGTTCATCTCCTTCTCTTTCCAGTTACTCATTCTGAAGAAAGCTTAATCCTTCTTCCAACTCCCAAATTTATCACAAATTTTCTTCCCACTGTAAAATGGTTAGAATAAAGTACCCAAATATTTATCAGCACTTAAGTTCCAGTTCTAATACCTTTCCTGAAGTCTTCTCAAATATCTTAGGTCTCCTTCTGAAAGTACCAATGGGCACTCTCCTCTCAAGTGAAGCACACCTGAGTCAGCAGCAAACACAGGGCCTCATTTTCTAAAGTATCACAGGCCTGCGATACTTTAGGTAATGAGGGGTGGGGGGGGGTCGACCGGGGGGGCGGGTCCTGCGCTAGCCGGCAGTGATCGCACCGCCGTGGTGCGATCGCTGCCGGTTTCGCACCCAATAGCGCCACTATAGAAGGTGTAGCTATTGGGTGCGAACTCGGACACAAAAAGGCCCTTACCTTTTCGTCGTCTGCGTCGTCGTCACGGAGTCGGCCCTGGTGACACCCCGAATCCTCCTCTTCCAGGGCCGACTCCGCCCCCATCCCGGGGGTGTGCGATACCAGTCAGCCCTGGTATCGCACGCGATAAGTGACTTTTCGCGTGCAAGCCACTTGGAAAATGAGGCCCACAGTTCTTAATACCTTCAGATCCTTCCCTCAGACAATGGACAGGAATCCATTTCCTCTCTGATGAAATATTCACTCCTTAGGCGCTTCCTAAAAAAAGATGCCTCTCCTCCTAACAGATTGGAAACTGATTCCATGTTACCATGGAAATCAATTCCAGGTGGATCAAGAATAGACCTTGATTCAAAAAAAGGGGGAAAACAAACAAAAGGACAGGAAGGGAGAAAAAAAACTTCCTTGCCTCAAAAACAAGGAGATAGTCACTAAAGAAAGACAAATCAAAGTTGAAACATCTCTGCGTTGACTCACTGCCAGGTCCAACCCCCAGGAGAAGTGACAGAATACTGCAGAATGTTCTCTACTCCCTGTATGGGGATGTCCCAATCCTCTGTAAAGGGGTACGAAGGCTCTCACTGGGAAAATCTCAAAAATGGATCAAAAAGTGTAAGCACAGGCTGAATTAGGTCAGTGGGCAAAGCAGCAAAAACCCTCTCCAGCAAGTTAGCAAAATTAACAGACAGAAAATAGAGGGTTCCTGCCTTCAGGAAATATAACTAAAAATCCACACTAAAATGTTACCAGGGGGTTATAAGCTGCTACATAAATGTGCAACTCCCGCATGGGGGGGGGGGGGGGTCAAACTCAAACCTCTGCTTCACTGAATCTCTCTGAACATCCCCAGCTTACCTTCATTCTGGTAAGAAAACCATGGGTTCCTTATACTTGGTATATAATGTTTCTATATACCAAGGGTAAACACTAATCCAGCGATTCTAAGCTAATTGCCAGATTTGGGGATCAGGCAGGAATTGTTGTCATGGCTGCAGAATTAGCAACAGATACAAAGTGTTTTCTTTGATTTCCAAATAGAGAGAGAGATCAGGCAATTGGAAGAATGTTCAGGGCTGGTGCAAGAGTACTTGGCACGCTAGGTAAACCTTTGGTCTTGCACTCTCCTCCCCCAACTTATCTATTGGCAGGAGCACCAGTGCAGTGCTTCCTCCTACCGGCAGTAGTGGCTCCAGTGCAGTGCTCCCTCCTACTGGCAGTAGTGGCTCCAGCTCAATGCTCCCTCCTACTGGCAGTAGTGGCTCCAGCGCAGTGCTCCCTCCTCCTGGCAGTAGTGACTCCAGTGCAGTGCTCCCTCCTCCTGACAGTAGTGACTCCAGTACAGTGCTCCCTCCTACTGGCAGTTGTGGCTCAAGCACAATGCTCCCTCCTACTGGCAGTAATGGTTCCAGCGCAGTGCTCCCTCCTACTGGCAGTAGTGGCTCCAGTGCAGTGCTCCCTCTTCCTGGCAGTAGTGACTCCAGTGCAGTGCTCCTTCCTCCTGACAGTAGTGACTCCAGTGCAGTGCTCCCTCCTACTGGCAGTAGTGGCTCCAGCGCAATGCTCCCTCCTACTGGCAGTAGTGGCTCTAGCGCAGTGCTCCCTCTTCCTGGCAGTAGTGGCTCCAGGCAGTGCTCCCTCCTACTGGCAGTAGTGGCTCCAGTCAGTGCTCCCTCCTATTGGCAGTAGTGACTCCAGTGCAGTGCTCCCTCCTACTGGCAGTAGTGGCTCCAGTGCAGTGCTCCCTCCTACTGGCAGTAGTGACTCCAGCGCAGTGCTCCCTCCTCCTGGCAGTAGTGACTCCAGTGCAGTGCTCCCTCCTACTGGCAGTAGTGGCTCCAGCGCAGGGCTCCCTCCTATTGGCAGTAGGGACTCCAGTGCAGTGCTCCCTTCTACTGGCAGTAGTGGCTCCAGCGCAGTGCTCCCTCCTCCTGGCAGTAGTGACTTCCAGGGCAGTGCTCCCTCCTACTGGCAGTAGTTGCTCCAGTACAGTACTCCCTCCTATTGGCAGTAGTGACTCCAGTGCAGTGCTCCCTTCTTTGATAGTATTGGCTCTCACTGTCCTTACCGCTTTGGGCCTCATCCCGATGGGATTTGCTGTCCCCGTAATGTTGGTGCTCTAGGCGACCACCTATTTGGCTTATAATGGAAGCACCAGTCCTCAGAATGTTGAACTCTGCTCTTTTTTTTTTTTTTTTTATCTTAATCAACTATCTAACAATGTATGTCTACAAGGAAAAACTGTGTGGCATCATTAATATATAAATTCAAAATTTCATTCTTAAAACAGGATGACATCAACCTTCAACCTTCTATATATTTTTCCAGTGCATATTGCTTGAACAGTAACATCTTGTAATTTTATATCTTTTTTTTTTTTTCTAGAACTCAAGGTAACGTAAATGTCACGACTGTTGCCATGGTTTCATTTGTTAACTTTCATTTTTCTATGAGCCTTTACAGCTTAGGAATGGTGCTGTGTTTGATGACATTTCTATTACCTATTTAGAGGTAAAAAAAAAAAAAAAAAAAAAGCAAGGAAAGATTCTTCAAAGCTTAGATTTTCTTTTTAGGGGAAAATTAACCAAGTATACAAATTTATTTTTTTTTTTGCAAAATCAATAGCTGCATTGGATTTTAGTAACAGAATTATTGTATTCTCAAATGCTAAGAGATTGATTCATCCCCGGTTTTAGCCTCCCAAAGGTGAACAGCAGCCAAATATTTGGTTTTCTTGAATGTGCACTGTCATGAAAGAGGTTATTCACCTAGAGCCAAATAGTGATCTTTGAAGTTAGCATGAGGCAGACTCCATTATCAGGCTCCTTCAAGATTCCACTCCTCTTCCCAAAATGTTATTCACTCCCCTAAATATGCAAGGGTTTTTGTTTTGTTTTTTTTTTGCCCCAAATATATTTACTCCTCCTTGGACTAGGAGTAGAGCAGCTGAGCTCCCTTTTACCAGCGTAACTCCTATTATTTCCTGTGGGAGGAAAATGTATTTTTTATTTTTTCACCCACCAGTGGGAAAATTACACAATTTACTTTGCTCTGTCTTTCTTGCTCCAGCTGTCATTTAGTCCAAGTATCATATTGACACTGTACCATTGGTCTGATCGCTGTTGCTTGTCACGGTCCTGCTCTATTGCCGCTTATCCAAAATTATATGCACCAAATCTAGACGCCGTGTCATGAAAAGGGACGCATTGAAATGGTTCAGCTATGTGACCAGTTCTAGCAAAGCTGAATCCACTGGTATAGCAACTACCCACGAATGAATGGCATGAAGTACTTTCACAAATTATGACGAGCCGGTCCCCTAAGAAGCCCAATTATTAAGAGTACCTCCTGGTACACATCTGCATTGAGGGAAGCTAGGCATGTGCTATAAAGGACAGGCTGTATTTAGCGCAGATCTCATTGAGTGGTAGATCTAGCAGCATAATGTCGGAAGCACAATTGGATAATTAAGAAGGATGCAAGGAACCTTATTATTCCTCATGATTTCAACAGACGGAAATAGCCCCTCATGAGCTCTTCTGATTAGTGAAAAACCTTAACCTCAGTTATCGTATAGTGCATTGCTGAAAAATAATTCTGTGCTGGGGTGTCTTTTCACTATGATGGTTGTGCTCATTATTTTACTGAAAAACATCACAAATATCTGTACCAGTTGTAAAGATATAAATGAGACCAATTTAGCCTCGTGACCGGGATAATCCAGACTACTGCAGCGATGAATTCCTCATTCTGCCTATTAAATCCTTGTACAATAGTACTCTTGAAGGCAGTCGGAGATGGATTTATGTCATTTTGTTTCAAATACTGTTATCTTTCCTATCTCGGAAGGCAATATTACCCTTTAACTTTAGAACAAGCTTCTATGCAACCACTGTTGAATAAACCCTCCTCTGGATCCTGTTAATTTCGCAAACTATCATCCGTTCTCATCTCTACCTTTTATAACAAAGGTTATTGAATCAGTGATATTAAGACAGCTAAATTACTTAATTTCAGGAACATTTCATTCTTGATGAGTTTCCGTTTGGCTTCTGAAAGTCCTCTTCATACAGAATCTTGTCATCTAGTATTGACACATTTAGATGAGTGGATTTAGTTTTGTACACATTCTGCTAGATATCTGCAGCATTTGATATCATCAGTTACGAGATTTTAAACTATCTTCTTAGGGACTGTGAAATATCAGCCGCTGTGCTAAATTTGTTTATTTACTAAGGGATAGATTTTCAAAACGTACGCACGCATGTCCATTGTGTGCATGCTTCCCGGCGTGCACACATGGCTGTGCGATTTTATAACAGGCGACGCATCGGGGCCTTCCCCAGTTCCCTCCCAGTCTGCTCCAGTTAAGGAACGGACTGGGAGGGAACTTACTAACCCCCTACTTTAACCTCCCTTCCCCTTCTCCTATCCTGCCCTCCCCCTATCCCTATCCTAACTACCCCAATTTTTTTTTGTTTTAGCTTTTGCTCCTGCAAAGGAGCAAGAGCAAGTTGCGCGTGCTGGCACCTTGCCGGCGCGCAATCCCACAGCACGGAAGCAAATGGCCACTGTGCTGAGCGCCTCTAGCCCTGCCCCCAGACCACCCCCTTTTAAAGCCCTAGCACTTACACGTGTCCCGGGGTTTATGCATGTGGCTGGGTCCGTTTGGAAATTGGCCCGGTGCGTGTAAGGCCCGGCCTCGCACATAAACCCCGGGATTTATGCGTCCTGGGGTTTTAAAATCTATCCCTTATTGTGTACTTTGCTTGTACTTTTACATTGGTTTATATCTTACCAACAAATTAGAATTGGGTCAGCAGTATCTACCTGGCACCCAATCACCATGGAATTCTCTTGGGGATTGGCCCTGTCAGCCATACTATTTAATATCTACATGGCCGCAATTTGTAGGTTGCTCACTGGCCTTGGTGTGAGGTATAGACTTGTAAGCCAATGATATACAGTTTTTTGTTCCTATTGTGTCTATCTGGATGACCACTTTTAATTTGGTATCAATATGCCTTTCAGCAGTGAATCAGTGGCTCTTTCATAACAAGTTAGCTCTGAATTTTCAAAAGACCAAGTTCATTATTTTCCAAATAACTTTACCTGAGAATACTCCTACCATTTTCAGTTTTGAGATTTGTCAAATACAAATCATGTCGCATAGTCAAATGTTTTGGTGTCATTATAGACAAACCTTTCAGTATGAGCCCAGTAGAAATCTCACCAAGACAGCACTTTTTCAAGCTACTCTTATTGTGTAAACTAAAGCCCTTGTTGGGCACAGTTGATTTTCGTACAGTACTTCAGGCACTGCTATTCTCTAGCGTTGATTACTGAAATTCATTCTATGAAGCCAGCAAATGCCCTAAAGCCCTTCAACAAATTCAGCAGCTTGGATCTTGATTGGCTCATCCATACTTTGTGACCTTCATTGGCTCGCAGTCGAATGGAGAATTAAATATAAAGGAGTCCATATTCAGCCAGTGTGTGGCTGTGCTAGTTAGCTAGTTATACATATGTATGACTGGCTAACTCTAGGACAGCCCTACAACCTAACTACAGTTAGCAGAAGGTAACTGGTGGAGTTAGCCGGTTAATTTATGTGGCTAACTCCTCTCCACCCCAGAAGCCTCCTGCCCACTCCCAGAACTCTCCTGTCTTATCTGGCTAAATTCTATCCAAGCGACAAGTTACCAAGCTATAATTTAGCTGGATAAAAGCTGAATATAGTCAGGTAAGCCATTTATATGGATTACTATTACATTATGGGCCGGATTTTAAAAAGGTTACGCGCGCAACCGGCCTTACGCACGCTGCGCCTATTTTAAAAAGGCCTGGCGGTTAGAGATGTGAATCGTGTCCTCGATCGTCTTAACGATCGATTTCGGCTGGGAGGGGGAGGGAATCGTATTGTTGCCGTTTGTGTGTGTAAAGTATCGTCATAATCGTTAAAATCGTGAACCGGCACACTAAAACCCCCTAAAACCCACCCCCGACCCTTTAAATTAAATCCCCCACCCAAATGCATTAAATTACCTGGGAGTCCTCCGTAGCGGCGGTCCGTGGCTAAATCGGGGGAAGGGGGAGAGCACGAAACCGGCACACTAGATCGTGAGGTCTTCAGCCGGCGCCATTTTTCAAAATGGCCGCCGCAAAATGGCGGCGGCCATAGACAAAAACAATTCGACTCAAGAGGTCGTTCCGGACCCCCGCTGGACTTTTGGCAAGTCTTGTGGGGGTCAGGAGGCCCCCCAAGCTGGCCAAAAGTTCCTGGGGGTCCAGCGGGGGTCAAGGAGCGATTTCCTGCCGCGAATCGTTTTCCGTACGGAAAATGGCACCGGCCATACGCGTATGGCCGGCGCCATTGTCCGTACGGAAAATGGCGCCGGCAGGAGATCGACTGCAGGAGGTCGTTCAGCGAGGTCCGGAACCCTCGCGAGATTTCCGGACCTCGCTGAACGACCTCCTGCAGTCGATCTCCTGCCGGCGCCATTTTCCGTACGGACAATGGCGCTGGCCATACGCATATGGCCGACACCATTTTCCGTACGGAAAACGATTCGCGGCAGGAAATCGCGAGATTTCCGGACCTCGCTGAATGACCTCCTGCAGTCGATCTCCTGCCGGCGCCATTTTCCGTACGGAAAACGATTCGCGGCAGGAAATCGCTCCTTGACCCCCGCTGGACCCCCCAGGAACTTTTGGCCAGCTTGGGGGGGCCTCCTGACCCCCACAAGACTTGCCAAAAGTCCAGCGGGGGTCCGGAACGACCTCTTGCGTCAAATCATTTACGTCTATGGCCGCCGCCATTTTGCGGCGGCCATTTTGAAAAATGGCGCCGGCTGAAGACCTCACGATCTAGTGTGCCGGTTTTCGTGCTCTCCCCCTTCCCCCAATTTAGCCACGGACCGCCACTACGGGAGGACTCCCAGGTAATTTAATGCATTTGGGGGGGGGTTCGGGAGGGTGGGGGATTTAATTTAAAGGGTCGGGGGTGGGTTTTGGGGGGTTTTAGTGTGCCGGTTTTCCTGCCCTCCCCTTCCCCCGATTTACGATTTTTTGACGATAAATCGGGGGGAATTGGTATTGTATCGTGGCCCTAACGATTTTTGACGATTTAAAATATATCGGACGATATTTTAAATCGTCAAAAAACGATTCACATCCCTACTGGCGGTGTGCGTAAAACCCTGGGATGCGTGTAAGTCCCGGGGCTTGCAAAAACAGGTGGGGGAGGCAGGGCATGGGCAGTCCGGGGCAGGGTCAGGCTCCCGACACAGCGGCCATATTTGCCGTTGTGCCGGGGGATTGCCCGCCGGCAGTCGGCCGGCAGGTGCAAAAGGTAAAACAACATTTTGAGGGGGGTTAGAGTAGGGCTGGGGGAGAAAAGGTTAGGGGAAGGTGTGGGAAGGTCAGGTTAGGGGGGAGGGAACGGGGGAAGGCAGTGCGGTTCGGCTGGCACAAGGTGCATAATTGTGCACTTCCTTGCACGCGCCGACCCCTGATTTTATAACTTGCGCATGCCTGCGCGCACAAGTTATAAAATTGGGTGTACATGTGCGTGTGCCGGGTAGCGCGCGCATATGTATACCCACGTGCAACCTTTTAAAATCTACCCTTATGTGTTTAAGTTGCTTTGAATATGGACCTCAAACTGACCATGTTGACTCATAAGCTTTTGAGTAATAAAACCCTTGCACTGATTAATGCTATGCTGCACATTAATAATCCCAGCTCATGGTGGGCTCCTTGATGTTCTATCAATGCCCTTGACACATCTTGCAGAGACCAGGTAGATGGCATTTTTAGTTGCTGGTCCAATATTTTGGAACATGCTAACCAAGCAATTAGGTCTAAGTACTCACACATGGACTTTCCGCAATAAGTTTTAAACATATTTGTTTGTTCAAGCATTTGCCTGATCTAGCTATGCACATCTCAATATTTTTCAACATTAGTACATGGGCTGTTTGTTTATAGGGAGAGCTAAAATCTTGGAGGATATCATTATTTTTCAACCAGCTGTACATATGTAACAAAGTTAAAATGAGTTCAGTTGTTATTGTTTTTGTATTTGTGTATGAATTCATTTTTTTTATACTTGAATGTTGTAGGTGACCTTGAGCTGTGGATTAAATAAATGCAGGTTGAAAAACCTTTAAATAAATAAATATGATTCCATTGGGAAAAAAAAGTTTTAGGAAAGAGTTACAAAAAAAAGTATAGTTTAAAACTTACCTCCATGAACTGACTCAGGTCAAGCAGGAAGAGATCTGAGCAAGTAGTAAGCCTGTTTCTCACCAGATAAATATAGGTGATCCACTTTATCCTCTTTGTCTACTGGCTGTATTGGAGGGATCCATCCTTGGATCCATATCTTTAATTCCTTTCCCCTATTATCTCGGGAATGGAGAAAGGTGAATGCTGTGTAGGAGACAGGTCTTGTGCAAATGAACGGTGGCTAAGGAGTAAAGGAAGTGATAGAAAAATAAACAGAATTACTTCATCAACCACTTCGTCTTCTGTGGCATCCTTTAGTTCAGAAGTGTCAGTATCATGCTCACTGACTTTAGTGTGATCTGGAAAATTCTAATTCATTCTATTAATTTTTTTTGCTACAATCACTGGACTTCTTTACCGTGACAGTTGCTTCCTCATTCTGTAATCTGAATGACACTCCAAATTGCTCAACCAGACAGGCACATGTATAGAAATGTTTACCTCCAGGAATCCTTTGCAGCTGCTGCAAGTCTCCCTGGAGACAGCGAGGAGTCCTGTGGGTGAAGTAGTAGAGAACAGAATTAGGCCTCTGCTTGCTTCAGGTTGCAGTGGTCTTATAAGTTTATGAAACTGTTGGCCCCATTTGGATATGGCTGCCTCTGTGAATGGGTATCCATGCAACTTTGCCCATATCTGGAGCTAAATTTCATGCATAGTCCAGTTGTAACATACTAATATAGTAGATAATGGCAGAAAAAGACCAATAACCCACGGCAGCTGTACATCAAAATGACACCATCTGCTGAGGTAAATGTGCCAGAGTCAATTATCTCCGTTGCAACCCTAGTGTACCACGTCAGAAGAAAAAAAGAGGATAACATGGGAGGAGCTGCAAGACCTGGGCTCCAGGCTTGGGAATGGAGGCGTCGGGACCCAGCCTCCAGGCCTGGCCCCAGGTCGGGCCTGGATTTGGGCTGAGGCCCCAACATTGGGACCTGGCCTCTGACCAGGATTGTGGCATCAGGCCTGGGTCATGGACAAGACCCTAGTGTCAGGAAGTGATTCATTGGCCTGATTCATTTCTGGGCCCCTTGAAATAAACAAATTACCCCCATTCATCGCATTTTTGAAATCTGAAACAAATGCACATCCCTAATAAAATCACCCAAAACATTCACACTCAGATGCCGTTACCAAGACAAATAACCATAACAAGTAATTCGGTATCACACCAAATGCCATTCAGTGGTCACTACGAAGTAGTGCAGGTTCAAACATTTTTTGTAACACTTCAGACAATAGAAATTCCCGAGTTTGCCCCATCTGAAATATCTTATGCTTCTGTAATGGAAAGGGATTTAAATTTGGGGGCGGAGGGAGGGAGGGGGTCTCCCCAGATTCTGAAGGATGACCTGGGAACACCACATAGATAAAACTGTCGCCACTCTTACCACTTCTACTGCTGTCCAGACGGATGCCCTGATCCACACTGAGGATCCGGTTCGGTGTGAAAGATGCCTGCAGGTTGACTCCCTGGGAAAGAAAAGGAGTCAGAACTCAGAGAGGAGATGAGAAGACTGAGAAGCATCTTACAGACTTACATGGATGAAATGCTTATCAAAGTGTCAAACATGGAAACGCAAGCGTATGTGAAGCTGAAACTGAGCTACAAGATGACAACTAGACTCTATACCTCAACACCAATTTCTTCGATCTTAAGAGCCTTGCCTAGACTTAAGAAACATAACTTTGCTAAACTGGTGGAATATATCAAGTGGCGGTTAGCTGGATGGGAAAATCCAGAAAAGGTAGAAGAGCAGTGGACAAAACTAAAAGGAGACCTTGTAAGAGCATCTAACCTTGTTGCTAAGAAATTCAATAAAGGAAATAGAAGCCATTATTTTTTTTTTTCAAAAGAAATAGCAGAAAAGGCAAGGGAAAAAAAAAGGTTAGTGTCATAAATTACAGGAGATCGCGGAAAAAGGAAGGCCAAGTGATGATGTCTGGAAAAGCTAAGAGAAGCTGGGAAAATAGTCAGGAATGTAAAGATGGAGCAAAGATGAAAATGGAAGAAAAAATAGAAAATACAGTAAAAAAAGGGGGACAATGATAGGAAGAAAGTGCCAATGTGGCGTTGTGAGACTCTGAAGTAAAGGGATGGAATATAGAGACTGAAGAGGAACAAGGAGAATTGCGTAAGTGTTCACTGAGGAAGGGCCAGGGGCAAGAACTCATAAAACAAACACAAAGAGGATTGCAAGTGAGATAAACCTCAAACAATTTTGAAGACATATGTTCATGAAGTGCTAGCTAAACTAAAAATAGATAAAGCAAAACACAGAGGGGTACATTTTAAAAGAGAGCGCGCGCGCGAACAAAAGTACGCTGGATTTTATAAGATACACGCGTAGCCGCGCGTATCTTATAAAATCCGGGGTCGGCGCGTGCACAAGGGGGTGCACATTTGCGCAACCTGTGCGTGCCGAGCCCTGCGCGCGCTGCCGTTCCCTCCGAGGTCGCTCCGAAATCGGAGCGACCTCGGAGGGAACTTTCTTTCTACCCCCCCCCCCCGCACCTTCCCTTCCCTTCCCCTACCTAACCCACCCCCCCAGCCCTATCTAGACCCCCCCTACCTTTATCAGAAAAGTTACTACTACCTCCGGGCAGTAGTAACTTACGCGCGCCGGCGCGGCAGGCCCCGCTATGTCGGGGCACTCGGCCATGCCCCCGGCCACGCCCCCAATCCCTAACTGCACCCCCTGGCCATGCCCCCGACCGCCCCTTTTTGCAAGCCCCTGGACTTACGCGCGTCCCGAGGCTTGCGCGCGCCGCCGAGCCTATGCAAATAGGCTCGGCGCGCGCCACAGGGGAGGTTTGGGGTAGGTTTTCGGGGGGTATGCTCGTATCTTACGCGTGTACCCCTTTGAAAATCTACCCCAATGTGGCTGGACGGGATACATCTGAGTGATTGAGAGGAATTTATAGTAAAGGGTTGATTGGGAAGTTTCAGGATATGAGTCTTATTGGGTCTTTGACACAAATAATGTTTAGGCATCTTATTAGATGCAGTATTGTGATATATATTACAGTTTTTTTAAGGGAATATGATTTATGTGAATTTGATAATTATTGAGGAAATAAAAGTTGTTGTTACAGTATTTAATATTTAGTGTTGGGTAACACTTTATGTTGCAATAGGTACTGTTCTAAGTGAGGTGATATTTTTTGCAGATGATACCAAAATCTGCAAAAGGTAAACATCCAGGAAGGTGTGGAAAACATGAGGAGAGATCTAGCAAAGCTCGAGGAATGACTAATTTACAGACTGGCAACTAGGGATGTGCAAAAAATACAATGAATTAGGTCATTTTCTGTATAGAAGAGATATGATAGAGACATTTAAGTACATAAGAACATAAGATTTGCCATACTGGGTCAGACCATAGGTCCATTAAACCCAGTAGCCTGTTTCCAACCATGGGCAATCCAGGTCACAGGTACCTAGCCGGATCCCAAGGGGTAGATAGATTCCATGCTACTTATCCCAGGGATAAGCAGTGGATTTCTGATCTCCACTTTAATGATTTATAGACTTTTCCTCCAGGAACTTGTCCAAACCTTTTTTAAATGCAGCTACACTAATAGCATTTATCACATCCTTTGACAACAAATTCCAGAGCATAATTATGTATCAAGTAAAAATATATTTTATCTTATTAGTTTTAAATGTATCATCTAGTAACTGAGTTTCCAAAGTCTTTGTACTCTTTGAAAAAGTAAACAACCAATTCGTGTTTACCCATTCCACTCTACTCATTTTATAGAACTCTGTCATATTTCCCCTCAGCCATTTCTTCTCCAGGGTGAAGAGTTCTAATCTCTTTAGCCTTTCTTCATAGGGGAACTGTTCTATCCCCTTTACACTCTGTTTGCCTGCCTCTGTACCTTTTCTAATTCTGTTATATCTTTTTTGAGATGTGGTGACCAGAATTGCACACGGTATTCAATCTGGATTGTAAAGATGAGCAGTTGGTGTGCATGGGCAGATTAAATAGACTGTATGGTCTTTTTCTGTTGGCCTGTTTCTATCCTACTGAACTGTAGAGAACCATCTAATCTGAAACAAAAAATATTAAAAAGTAACAGGTGAATTTTCAAAGGAGTTACGTATTTAAATGCAACTTTCTATTGTAGCAATTTTCAAAAACCATTTACTCCCTTATGTGCAGTTAATGTGGGTAAAACCTATGGACAATTCAATAGCATAAATTGCAGCAATTTTCAAAAGCCACTTAATGCATTTACACATGTAGCACCCAGTTTTAAGTGTGTAAATGCTTTTGAAAATCAGGCCCAAATTTTCTTCTGACAGAAACTCAGAAAAAAGAAAATGGTACAGATCCCTGCAATGAACCATGATGACTGCTATATTAGCACATATCACAGGCCCCCACAATCACTCAAAAAAACATAGAAACATAGAAACATAGAAATGACGGCAGAAGAAGAAAACATTCTACATAAGATGATCCTACTCTTTTTCCACGTCTAATGTGCATATTATCCAATGCAGAACATGTGAAGAAACATGCTACATTGGTTAGACAGGGCAAGCATTAAAGGGAAGATTCAATTTACACAGATACAAGATCAAACACCACAGGGGAGACAAAGGGGACGTCTATGAGGGGGAGCACTTTTCGAAATCAGACAACTGCATCAATGATATTATGATTAGAATGATTAAAGGAATATTTAACACAATTCAGGAATGCAAGACTTTTGAAGTTAAAATTATCAGACACTTTGGAACTGACAAGACTCAAAGACCTAGGTTTTTTATCACATTATGAGTCATAAAATTATACCCCCTTTCAACTTTCTGATCACCCTTTAAACCCTCTTCAGCATTTTCCCCTTATCATTGCATTGCCTTTTACGATTCACTTATACGTCCTGCTAAATGTCATCTCTGCTCATTCTATTCTGACCTGAGGAAGAGAGTATTAGCTCTCAAAAGCTAGTCAAGAAATGTATCATCTTAGATATTTTTTAATTTGTTTTAATTTGTTAACTTTTATGCACAAAGTTAAATGCAGCTATTTCTACAATAGATGTCACCCAGTCAAACTGCTACCAGCTTTCATCCCAGAAGGCCTCAGATGGCAAGAAACTTTGGGGACAGGAAACTGCATACTTTGGGACAGGACACTGCATACTTTGGGACAGGACATTGCATACTTTGGGACAGGACACTGTATACTTTGGGACAGGACACTGCATACTTTGGTCCAAGAAAACAAAGAGGTAGGCGATCTATGATACCGTCAGGTGAACACAAAAGGAATAGATGCCGTTATCTTTTCCAAATACTTTATTGATGCAGAGACGTTCCAGATAAATTGCCCGACTCTGGCCGAGTTTCGCGGCCTTCTAGCCGCTGCCTCAGGGGCTACAAATAAACAATCAGTATTGAGCAAATAAATATCTCACAATAGATATTGAGCAAATAAATATCTCACAATAGATATATTATTAAGATCTTATAAATATTAAAAAGAAATTTATATAAATCAATAAACATCTTTTTTAAACATTATAAAGATCTAAATTTAAAATCAGACTAATGAATTTCAATAAAAAAGTTAAAATACATAAATACACATAGAAATAAATACATAAATAAATAACAGTGACGTTAGACAATAACATTTAGACAATACTTTACCTCCAAAATTCAAATCATTAATAATGTTTGATGCACTCAAATCAGATAATGTGCCAACGATGATAAAACAACTAGAAGAGAAATAACCACCATTGCAATATGTGTCAGTTTCACAAAAAACTTAATATATTTCAAACAACAAATTACCACATATGCATATCTCAAAATATGATATTAAAATAAACCAGCACACCAAATAGTAAAACTATTGTAAAAAATTAATTAATTATATAAAAATCTGTCATACAAAAATCTATTATATAAAAATTATTATATAAAAATACAATAAAAATTCAGCTAGAGAGTGTTTCTAACATCAGAGGATGTTCTGACTAAAAACAGAATATATAACGGCGAACTGCTAATGATGTATAAGATACTCACTTAATGATAAGCTACCGCTAAAAATAAAAAACGTAATAAGCTATTAATTATAATAGAGGCTAACTATCAATGATACAAAAAACTTAGAAATATTGATGTTTAAAAATGTATCTAAGCTCAATTTTGCATATGAACCACAATCTTCGCTATTTAACTAGTATAAACCGCGCTTTGGTAGCCATTTTCAAATGCTAATTTTGGCGCCAAAAATTCTTAACAATCTTGACAAACCAAAGCCAAGTAAGTTCTCAATTATATGGAAAAAACTCTATAGATAGTATGAATTTGAATTTAAAATAGCAAAGGAATAGTTAATATATCGATTTTTACACTTCACTGAAATTATGCACTGCGGTCTAAGGAATTAGTGTTATCGGAATCCTCTCTAGTGCGAACTAGTGATGGCTGTGTTTGTCGGCGTTGCGATTGCAGAAACCATGTTCATGTTATCTTTAGATCCAGAATTATATTCCAAAGTATGATCTCTGCTGTGCAACAATTGCAAGCCTTGTCTCAATAAATAATTTAAAGCACCAAATTCGAAGAATCAGATAGTGTCTAAACAACAAAATATATAATTAAAAACTACTGCTAGAGTCAATAGCTGTTAGTAATTGACTATCAATAATATATAAAACATCAAATATTGCAACATGTAGCATAAACTATTTTAAAATTACCTTCACAACGATGGGTCCAAACACAGATTTGTGTGTAAACCGCAGTCTCTGCTATGCAGCTAATGTGAGCTGTCTTTCGGTAGCCATTTTTATAGTCTCACTTTTGGCGCCGAAAAAATATCACAAAGGGGGCGTGGTTAGTATCTATTCGAAACATGTCAATCACAAAGGGGGTGTGGTTGGTGTCCCGATTCTTACACTTTTTTCGGACTGTGCACTGCGGTACATGAAAAACTTCTTCAATGAAATAAGCATATTAAACTAATCAGAGGCTGTTAATATACAAACGTTGCCTTTCATATATTAAAGTTCACAAAATGGGCGTGATAGTTATCTAAATACTGATATTTCAATAAAATTGTAGAAACACTCTCCAGTGAAAAGAAAGTGGAACTTTAAATAACTACTGTTCACAACTTTCCTAACAACAATCCAATGTATTGGTGTGGTGTGTATTTCAATAATATAAAAATCAAAAAAGATATAAAAAAGCATATGTAATAAATATTACCAAAAATTAATTTAAAATTTTTTGTAAAAATTCACATGTCTATAGTGGTTGTACTCATAAAATAACATAAATAAAATATATGGCACTAAAACAGTTGTAAAAGTGCTGGTGGCTATTGACTCTAGCAGTAGTTTTTAATTATATATTTTGTTGTTTAGACACTATCTGATTATTCGAATTTGGTGCTTTAAATTATTTATTGAGACAAGGCTTGCAATTGTTGCACAGCAGAGATCATACTTTGGAATATAATTCTGGATCTAAAGATAACATGAACATGGTTTCTGCAATCGCAACGCCGACAAACACAGCCATCACTAGTTCGCACTAGAGAGGATTCCGATAACACTAATTCCTTAGACCGCAGTGCATAATTTCAGTGAAGTGTAAAAATCGATATATTAACTATTCCTTTGCTATTTTAAATTCAAATTCATACTATCTATAGAGTTTTTTCCATATAATTGAGAACTTACTTGGCTTTGGTTTGTCAAGATTGTTAAGAATTTTTGGCGCCAAAATTAGCATTTGAAAATGGCTACCAAAGCGCGGTTTATACTAGTTAAATAGCGAAGATTGTGGTTCATATGCAAAATTGAGCTTAGATACATTTTTAAACATCAATATTTCTAAGTTTTTTGTATCATTGATAGTTAGCCTCTATTATAATTAATAGCTTATTACGTTTTTTATTTTTAGCGGTAGCTTATCATTAAGTGAGTATCTTATACATCATTAGCAGTTCGCTGTTATATATTCTGTTTTTAGTCAGAACATCCTCTGATGTTAGAAACACTCTCTAGCTGAATTTTTATTGTATTTTTATATAATAATTTTTATATAATAGATTTTTGTATGACAGATTTTTATATAATTAATTAATTTTTTACAATAGTTTTACTATTTGGTGTGCTGGTTTATTTTAATATCATATTTTGAGATATGCATATGTGGTAATTTGTTGTTTGAAATATATTAAGTTTTTTGTGAAACTGACACATATTGCAATGGTGGTTATTTCTCTTCTAGTTGTTTTATCATCGTTGGCACATTATCTGATTTGAGTGGATCAAACATTATTAATGATTTGAATTTTGGAGGTAAAGTATTGTCTAAATGTTATTGTCTAACGTCACTGTTATTTATTTATGTATTTATTTCTATGTGTATTTATGTATTTTAACTTTTTTATTGAAATTCATTAGTCTGATTTTAAATTTAGATCTTTATAATGTTTAAAAAAGATGTTTATTGATTTATATAAATTTCTTTTTAATATTTATAAGATCTTAATAATATATCTATTGTGAGATATTTATTTGCTCAATATCTATTGTGAGATATTTATTTGCTCAATACTGATTGTTTATTTGTAGCCCCTGAGGCAGCGGCTAGAAGGCCGCGAAACTCGGCCAGAGTCGGGCAATTTATCTGGAACGTCTCTGCATCAATAAAGTATTTGGAAAAGATAACGGCATCTATTCCTTTTGTGTTCAACTGCATACTTTGGGACAGGACACTGCATACTTGCTCCAGATCTCAGATGGCACATTGACCAGGCGTAATCAACAACATACCCAGCCCAACGCTAATGAAGTTGATCCTGCACCAATCCAGGAGAATGTACCAGATTTAGCCCGTTCAAAGCAATAATCTGCAAAATGTTGTGACTACCAGATCAGGGTGAATAGTGAAACCTATTATTAGAATGGATTTAAAGTCTGAAGACGTACAGCTGGGACAAAATAATACTCATCTACTTCAGAAATTGTTCAGAAATACTCATTTGAAAGTGTTCATAATAGAAAAGGGGGAAGATGTAATGTCGAGTGTAATATTCAATTAAAGACTGTGTTAATAATCAATTAATTAGGTACAAACTTACCCCCTCATTTATCAAAATGCGCTAAGCCCTTAACACATGCAAAAACACCTTTAATGCATGCGATAGCACCATATCATATGGTGCGATGCAAATCCGAAAAAGAGGAGGAGTGGTTTACAATTTTGTGAAGAGAGAGAGAGAGAGAGAGAGGGAGAGAGAAGGAGAGAGGGCCTAGCCCTAATGTCCTCACACTAGATAGGTATTTATATCTCTATGGGAGGCCCACCTAGTAACTCGAGGTGAGGTTTAGGTATTAGTTTAGGGGGTTAGGGGCCACTTTGACATTCAAAGTGAGATGTATGGACAGAACAGTGCTCTCTTGTGAAGTTTTGATGACCCTCGGAGTGAGAAACTCACTCAAAGCTGAGATTTGTTCACGCACATATGTGCAAACATTGCAAAATAATGCCGCCCGTGACGCATTCCGCCCTGTGCACATTTATAGCCGCGTGCGCCCATGTTTTAAAATCTACCCCAGTAGGCACAAATGCCACCTGTACTGCAGCATAAGTGGGGGGATTGACGATGCAATTACCAGTTTCCCCAGTTTGTTCCTTTCGCCCAGATAAAGGATAGGAATTCCTACCCCTTCACCCCCAGCTAATTAGCCTCTCTTTTACCCTCTTAGCCACTATTCTTAAAATCTCACTGACTAGTCTTCTTTTTTTGGGGTTTAGGACTTACATGCCATCCATAGCAGAGGTGTGTAAGCATTTATGCTCTGGTTTCATGCATAAATCCTGGAATGCCTATGCCCCTCCCCTCCGCCGCCCAGACCATGCCCACGCCCCGCCCCTTTTTCAGAAAAAAAAAGTTTGTGTGTGTGTGTACCGGGAGATACGAGCATATGCATTCGCCTTTTAATGTCTGCGCGGTGTGCATCGGCCCGACTTCTGTGCATATCTCCCAGCTTTGGTGCATGCCGGGCTTTTGAAATTCTCCCCTTAGTGTGCATGCTAAGCTATAGGGTATCAACTGCAAGATAGGGTTTCTTTGTTCTTTTAGTACATCCTGGGTGGATGGAAGCAGTCTGTTGGCATTGCTAGGAGGAAGCTAGGATTTATTCTACCCAGTGTTACTTAGGGAATGTGTTCAACTTTATTCTTTTTGTCTATGAAAACCCTAGCTAATAGTAAAATGAGAGATTTCAGCTTCCATTACGTGCATGGATTCAGTTTCCCGGGTCTAGCAGGCTGATTCAACAGAAAATTTGCCAGCTTTGCAGAAACTTTTTTTTGTTTGTTTGCTCGGGTATTTTTTTCAGTAATTATTTTCATATTACACACATTCCAAGAGCTTTTGTCTTCTCCCACCAGACTGCTTCTATAGATTCAGCAAAAGTTTGCCACCATATTCTGTAGACTAAATTATATTGAACTGACCAGGAAAAGTAACTTTCCTTGGTCTAACTGACGACTTCTCTATTCCAACATGAGTAAAGATGTGGTCCTATTACTCTGTATATCTGTGTTTGCATATATATAAATGCACTATAGAAAAAAAAAACATCTGAGTAGAATAATATAAGTAGTACAAACAAGATCCCACTCTAGTACAAAGCTGAAAATATTTATGGAAAAATGTGACCATCATACAAAAGATGCTGACCACACACAATAAGTGTGACATGTCTATTCTAGGTATCACACATTATAATCACATTTTTCAACAACTGATATATTTTCAACTTTGTATTAGGGTGGGATCTTGTTAGTATTGCAATTGTATATACACACACATACACACACAAGAAGGAGTCAATAAATAAGATGACTATAAACATAGCATCACAACAGCTCAAATTTACCTTATTAACTCATCCTTTTGTATATTCCTGGACCAGTCTGGCTGCATGTTAGGGCTTTAGTGCATAGATCCAGATAGTATCTCTCTATATAGTGCAAAGATAAATAGATACAGTATACAACTATACACAAACATGCTCATATCCAGTATATATATATATATATATATTTATATATATATATATATATATATATATATATACTTTCGCTTGGCTATATATAAATATATATATATATATATATAGCCAAGCGAAAGTTGTTTTTTTACAGTAGAAACAGCAAATTCAGCAACAGGCTTTACATATAACAGTGTATATAAAAGATAGTAGCAAATGCAACAACGGGCTTTACATATAACTAGTTATATAACAAGATTAGTAGTCAGGGTAGAGATAGGAGAATAACGATAGCAGGGTACATAAATATGTTACTCTGCGTAAACAGTAAATAGGGAAGGTCATTGAACTAAGGAAAAAATAATAAATATCCCAAATTATATACATATATTCACAATTGCCATATGGACTAGAAGGGGCAATACCTTCATTTACATATATCTTTACTCAGGGGGTATAGACAGAAAGCTAAACAAGTGAAGGTGAGATACAACCTGAGGAAGGGAGAGAGAAGGAGGGAAACAGTACGTAGGAGAGAATGATATAGGGGGGGTGAAATGAGGGAACGGGTAATGGGAGTTAGGTGAAGGCTTGCTTGTTGAAGCTAGTAGCCCCGCCTACCGCGCTTGTGAAAAATCACTGTTTCTGGGACAAATTATTACAAACTACTCAGGCCAATGATGAATGTGTGGCACAGGGGAAAATGCCTGAACTATTATGGCGTCGGCCAGCCTCCGTGAAAGGATGCCGCTTCCAGTCCACAAAAATGAAGACTATTTAACCTATATTAAAGACAGAAACATAAAAAACTCAACCTTCCTCCCGCTCACAAAAAAGTCGCGGGAACCAAAATGAGGCGAAATCTGAAAGCAATCTACATTCTATCAAAAAAGATGTTCTCGCCGTTAAACTATGAGCTGCACCACAAAAACGGAGTGATTGGGTTCCTGCAGCCAGAATCCCAGGCGTTCAGTTGTGCGCTAGGTTGACTGACTTTGGGTATAGGACTTTGTCCCTCACTAATTTCAAGATGATTTGGCTTTCCCCTTCATATTCATTGGGAGCAGCTTTTTTTAAACAGATTTTATGCTGTTCTCTGTGCCAGGGGTCCCCCCCTGAGGAAGCCTTCATGGGCGAAACAAGGGACTTGGGGATTTTACACCAGACCCAGACCCATATAACAGCTCATTAGTTTCACTTATATTATGTGAATACTGTCGCGGGTCACGTTTGACATCACTCACAGGAGGTTAGTCCGGCGCCGCACTGTCCCCGAATCTCTCCCTCTACAGGGATCTCCGCTGCTGGGCTCAGCTACCCTTCTCTTTTCCAGGCCTCGACGTGGGCCTCCAGGCCTCTACAGAGCCTGCACTTGTTCTGGGGAACTGCCTGGGAAACAGTTCAGCCAAGTCCGTTTCCATGCTGGAGTCAGCGGCTTCCTCTGCTGGGGAATTGGTGTCCATCTCCTCCTCCTCCTCCCCCAAGGAGCTCAGCTTTTCTAGCCACACGAACCACTCTGGCACGGCTTCTTCCTCTACCACCATTGGTTCGGGTATGTCTGAGTCACCGGAGCTCAGCTCAGCTGCCTGATCAGCATTCTCCCTTGCCCATTGGCTCAGCTGTGCCTCCGTGAATCTGGGAGTTGTCCTTTTTCTGCCCCCAGGCGCCCTCTGCTGCCTAACTCGGCTCCGGGTTCTCCCAGCATTAATCCAGCCTGGGTTTTCCTGCCTCAAAGCTGGCTGCACTTCATCACAATACGAGTATGTGTGTGTATGTGGATACTTCAGTCAGGGTTTTCAATGTTTTGGGTTAGAGATAGTGAGTGTTAAATATTATTATTATTTGCTCTTCTGTGATTAGTGAGGATCTCAGAAATAAGTCATTATACATTTATGGTACTTCTGTTGTACTGTGTAGAATGTATATGTGCATAATTTATGATGATCAACTACATTATAATGTTATTATTTCTTGTTGTACAAGATTAATATTGTGAAATATGACAAATTGCACAGATACAAAACATACGTGTATAAATATACATCAGTCATGATCAGATTAGGAACTGCTCTTATATGTGTAATTTGGATTTTTTTTAATATATATAATCTATATATCTCTATATACCTATATATCTGCTAATACCATTGGTTTGGGTGTGTCTGAGTCACTGGAGCTCAGCTCAGCTACCTGATCAGCATATAGGGGCAGATTTTCAAAGGGGTACGCGCGTAAGATATGCTCATACCCCCCCCCCCCCCCCGAGAACCTGCCCCAAGTTCCCCCTGCACGCGCTGAGCCCCGGGACGCGCATAAGTCCCGGGGCTTTCCTGGGGGGGGGCGTGTCAAGGCGGCGCGTCATTCGGGGGCGGGGCCGCGGGCATGGTTCTGGCCCAGGGTCGTTTCTGCAGGCATAACTTTTAAAACAAAGGTAGGGGGGGTTTAGTTAGGGCTGGGGGGGTGGGTTAGGTAGGGGAAGGGAGGGGAAGTTGCGGGGAGGGGGGTGGAAGGAAAGTTCCCTCCGAGGCCGTTTCGATTTCGGAGCAGCCTCGGAGGGAACGGAGGCAGGCTGCGTGGCTCGGAGCACGCAGGCTACCGATTTTGGGCAGCCTTGCGCGCACCGACCCCGGATTTTAAAGGATACGCGCGTATCTATTAAATCCGGCGTACTTTTATTTGTGCCTGGTGCGTGAACAAAAGTACGCACGGGCATACTTTTATAAAATCTACCCCATATTTTTTATATGTATGTATTAGCAGAAATTCACAAAAACATTTCCTATGAAATTACTATTTAAACACTTCTTCCCTAATCCCTCCCCCCCTTTCCCTTCTCTGACCCCACCACTCTCCCCAATTAACTCCAGCACTCCTTACCATACACCCCTCCTCAGGATCATCAGAGCTTTCTATTTTCTTCCCTCCCCTGTCTCCCACTTTACCCAAGCACTGTCTGTCTTTACCAGTTCAACCTCACCACTGTCCCCCCATTGCCCAGCACCACTCACCACTACTTCTGTCATGTCCCTTCTCCAGCCCACGTGGGCTGATGCAGCCCTGTAGCTGTATTCTCTCTCTGCCAGCTCACACTAACTGGCCATTACCTTCCATTGCCATGGTGGAGAGATCATTAGTGACCCTTCCCCTCCCTTCATCTAGACCTGACTCGGGGGCTGGTCCGGAGGCCTCGACCACGCCCCCGGGCCGGCGTCACGCCCCCGACATGCCTCCCTCCCCGCCCTGAAATTCACGCCGCCCACCCGACACGCCCCCTTTGCAAAGCCCCTGGACTTACGCACGTCCCGGGGCTTGCGCGCGCAGCCAAGCCTATGCAAAATAGGCTCGGCGCGTGCAGGGGCCGGATTTTAAAATCCGGCCCCCAGAGTTCTGAAGGAACCCAAAAATGAAATTTCAGACCTATTAGTAAAAATTTATAAGCTTTCATTAAAATCATCCATTGTACCTGAAGACTGGAGGATAGCTAATGTAACCCCCATATTTAAAAAGGGCTCCAGGGGCGATCCGGGAAATTACATACCGGTTAGCCTGACTTCAGTTCCAGGAAAAATAGTGGAAAGTGTTCTAAATATCAAAATCACAGAACATATAGCAAGACATGGTTTAAAGGAACAAAGTCAGCATGGCTTTACCCAGGGCAAGTCTTGCCTCACAAATCTGCTTCACTTGTTTGAAGGAGTTAATAAACATGTGGATAAAGGTGAACCGGTTGATGTAGTATACTTGGATTTTCAGAAGGTGTTTGACAAAGTTCCTCATGAGAAGCTTCTAGGAAATGTAAAAAATAATGGGATAGGTGGCGATGTCCTTTCGTGGATTACAAACTGGCTAAAAGACAGGAAACAGAGAGTAGGATTAAATGGACAATTTTCTCAGTGGAAGGGAGTGGACAGTGGAGTGCCTCGGGGATCTGTATTGGGACCCTTACTTTCCAATATATTTATAAATGATCTGGAAAGAAATACAGCGAGTGAGATAATCAAATTTGCAGATGATACAAAATTGTTCAGAGTAGTTAAATCACAAGCAGATTGTGATAAATTGCAGGAAGACCTTGTGAGATTGGAAAATTGGGCTTCGAAATGGCAGATGAAATTTAATGTGGATAAGTGCAAGGTGATGCATATAGGGAAAAATAACCCATGCTATAATTACACAATGTTGGGTTCCATATTAGGTGCTACAACCCAAGAAAGAGATCTAGGCGTCATAGTGGATAAGACATTGAAATCGTTGGTTCGATGTGCCGTGGCAATCAAAAAAGCAAACAGAATGTTGGGAATTATTAGAAAGGGAATGGTGAATAAAACGGAAAATGTCATAATGCCTCTGTATCGCTCCATGGTGAGACCGCACCCTGAGTACTGTGTACAATTCTGGTCGCCGCATCTCAAAAAAGATTGCGATGGAGAAGGTACAGAGAAGGGCAACCAAAATGATAAGGGGAATGGAACAGCTCCCCTATGAGGAAAGACTAAAGAGGTTAAGACTTTTTAGCTCGGAGAAGAGACAGCTGAGGAGGGATATGATAGAGATGTTTAAAATCATGAGAGGTCTCGAACAGTAGATGTGAATCGGTTATTTACTCTTTCAGATAATAGAAAGACTAGGGGGCACTGCATGAAGTTAGCATGGGGTGTTATGTTATGAGTAAAGTCAATAGTGGACCCTTGGGCCGGCTGAGGTGGACAGCGTCCACAGGAGTTAAAAAGCCGGGAGGCGGCACTCAGCTGGAGCGGACTGATGGCGTCTTCACCCTGGAAACCCAAGACCCCCCCAGGAGGAGCCCGTAGGGGTCCGAGTCGCTGGGACTTAGGAGAATCGTGAATGAGTCCAAGGTTCGAGGCTGGCAGAAGACAAAGGAGAATCGTGAAGAAGACCAAGGTTCGTGGCTGACTGAAGACAAAGGAGAATCGTGAAGAAGACCAAGGTTCGTGGCTGGCTGAAGACAAAGGAGAATCGTGAAGAAGACCAAGGTTCGTGGCTGACTGAAGACAAAGGAGAATCGTGAAGAAGACCAAGGTTCGTGGCTGGCTGAAGACAAAGGAGAATCGTGAAGAAGACCAAGGTTCGTGGCTGGCTGAAGACAAAGGAGAATCGTGAAGAAGACCAAGGTTCGTGGCTGGCTGAAGACAAGGAGAATCAGGAACCGGAGCTGGAGTCAGGATATGTAGACAGCAAGTAGAGCCCAGAGCTGGAGCCAAGGCACAGCAGGACCAAACAGAACCTGACCTGGAAGCAAGGCACGGCTGGGACAAGCTGGAACCGGAGCTGGAAGCAAGGCACGGCTGGAACAAGCAGGAACCAGGGCTGGAAGCAAGGCACGGCTGGAACAAGCTGGAACCGGAGCTGGAAGCAAGGCACGGCTGGAACAAGCAGGAACCAGGGCTGGAAGCAAGGCACGGCTGGAACAAGCAGGAACCAAGGCTGAAAGCAACGCTGGGAAGCAACTAAGCACACAGTAGAGTGACCTCGATGCAAAGGCAAAGCAAGGAAGTCAGACGCTGGTTTAAATAGCCGGCCAGCGTCTGACGTCAGGAACGGGGCGGTTCAGCACTTCCGGGTGCTGGACCTTTAAGAGCCCCCTGCTCGCGCGCGCGCGCGTTGCCTGGCAGTGGGAGGAGTCTGAGTCGTCCCTCGGCAGCGTCTCCACGTGGAGAGAGACGCTGCCATGCGGCCCTGCAGGCCCCAGGAGCAACGGAACGCGGCGAGACCGGGAGAGGCAGCAGAAAGGTAAGGACCCGGTCGCTAGCCTAGCGACCGGGACCGCAACATGGGGCACATTTAAAACTAATCGGAGAAAGTTCTTTTTCACTCAACGCACAATTAAACTCTGGAATTTGTTGCCAGAGGATGTGGTTAGTGCAGTTAATATAGCTGTGTTTAAAAAAGGATTGGATAAGTTCTTGGAGGAGAAGTCGTTTACCTGCTATTAATTAAGTTGACTTAGAAAATAGTCACTGCTATTACTAGCAACAGTAACATGGAATAGACTTAGTTTTTGGGTAATTGCCAGGTTCTTATGGCCTGGATTGGCCACTGCTCGATACAGGAAGCTGGGCTTGATGGACCCTTGGTTTGACCCAGTATGGCATGTTCTTATGTTCTTATATTCCTGTAAACTAGAGCAAAGGCTGTGCAACCACAAAAGCTGCCCTACTGGAATATTTTTTCGGAGCCTATGCAGATGTCGACTAGAGAAAAGCAATAAAGAATTTGTTTCTGTCACTTTATGATTGATAATAGTATTTAAAAGCCATTCTTGTTTACCAGCTACTATATCTAAAATTGACATTTTCTGTATTTCCTACTGGAAAATAAAATGCAAATTGTTGTCCCTAGAATTCAACCATACTATCAGTTCTTGAAAAAGATATAATCTATAAAATGAACACAAAGTTTAATGTTGCACCAAAAGGGTGAAGACTAAAGAGTATTTATTTATTTTTATTTATTTAAATTCTTTTAATATACCGATGCTCAAGACCAGGTCTTATCATACCGGTTTACAATAAACTAGGGGGTAAACCATTTAAACCATTAAAAAACATTGAGAGCGAAAGTTACATTACAACAGGGAATGTACAACAAGGCTTTTGAAGAGAAGTAAAAAGGAAAGATTAACAATTTCTAATTGGAGAGCAGCGCATGTAACCAGAATCAGTTGCGAACATGGTAAAAAATATATACAATGAATACTATATTTGCAGTGAAGTCAATAAGGCGAATTACTGTTTAAATAAGTCGACAAGGCAAGTTACAAGAGTGCGTAAATTAACCGGAAAACAGTTTCTCCGTGAGGCGAAAATAAACAGACGCTACTGATGGGTGTTGGACCGTGTGGGTTACAAGATAGTTTCTTCAAGGAAATGCTTGGGCAAATAGCCAGGTTTTTAATTTTTCTCTAAATGTGAAATGACAGCTTTCCTGGCGGAGATCTGGCGGGAGATTGTTCCAGTGATGTGGGCCAGCAGTTGATAGCGCTCGTTTTTCAATTGTGTTGTGTATAACTGATTTGTTAGGAGGAGTCTGTAGCGAGTCTCTGTATGCTGATCTGGTTGGTCTTGCTGAGGAGTGAAGTTTGAGGGGTATGCTGAGTTGGAGAGATGATTGCTGAAATATCGTTTTGTGTATGATGGTCAGTGTCTTGAAGAGAATTCTGTAGTGGATGGGTAGCCAGTGAAGTATTTTGAGAATCGGTGTGATGTGGTCCATACGGCGAGTGTTTGTGAGGATCCTGGCTGCAGAGTTCTGCAGCATCTGAAGAGGTTTGGTAGATGAGGCTGGAAGACCAAGCAGAAGCGCATTGCAGTAATCAGTCTTTGAGAATAATATGGCCTGAAGGACTGAGCGGTAGTCATGGAAATGTAATAGGGGTCTTAACTGTTTTAGGACCTGTAGTTTATAAAAGCCTTCTTTGGTGGTATTGTTGATGAATTTCTTCAGGTTCATTCTGGAGTCTAGGATGGCTCCGAGGTCTCTTACTTGATTTACTAGAGGTGTAATTGTGGTGTTGGCTAGTAGGTTATTATCATTGGGGGAGATGACCAGCAGTTCAGTCTTGGACGTGTTGAGGAAAAGGTTGAGGCTTGTGAGAAGGAGGTTGATAGCGTGCAGACAGCTTTTCCAGTAGTTTAGAGTGTCTGTGATGGGATCCTTGATGGGGATTAGGATCTGCACGTCGTCCACATAAATGAAGTAGGTGAGGTTGAGGTTATTGAGTAGTTGGCATAGGGGGAGAAGATAGATGTTAAATAAGGTCGGTGAGAGCGAGGAACCCTGGGGGACTCCTTGTTTGGAAGCTACAGGAGGTGATTCTTTGTTACTTATTTTTACTTTGTAATATCTGTTGCTTAGAAAGGATTTTAGCCAGAGGAGTGCCGAGCCTGAGATACCTATTTCTATCAGACGGTTGATGAGGATTGGGTGGTTAACTGTGTCGAATGCTGCTGAGATGTCTAGCAGCGCTAACAGGTAGGATTACCAGTTATTCATAATACTTGAGGTTGGTCTTTTTTGTCTTGTCAGTTCATATATTAGACTTCTCCTTTATTGAATGCAATTATGCCAAGTATATTGCAAAGAAGGTGTAAGGATGGGGACTGGACCTGGACTGGTCTAAAAATTGTTTTACATTTTACTTTTCTTTTTTTTTTTATACGGCTGTCTCCAGGGGCAGTGGTGGGACAGGGGAGTCTGTGGAGATCCTGAGGGGTGGGTTGGCAACTTTCAAGGGTGGTTTACTTGAGCCTGTTGGCCCCTATAAGAAATGGTGGCCCCCACAATCCTGGAGCTGCGATCATTTAAGTTTTTTTGAGACCTTTAATGCTGAAGTATTTTTCCTCACAGTATTTTACCATGAGGGAAAAATACCAAGGGAGTCACAAACTGTCAGGGTCATTTTACCACTGCTTTAGTGAATGAGATCCTAAGTTTGTACCTGAGGCAATGGAGGGCAAAATGACTTGCCGAAAGTCACAAGAAGCACCAACAGGATTTGGACCCTCGCTTCTGGGGCTCCCCACCTGCTGCTCTAACTACTAGGCCATGCTTCCTTTCTATTGATCATGTTAGTGTGTTAGTGGGGAAGGTGGTTAAAAATATAGAGCCAGCATAAAGATATAATTGCGATGGAGAAGGTACAGAGAAGGGCAACCAAAATGATAAGGGGAATGGAACAACTCCCCTATGAGGAAAGACTAAAGAGGTTAGGACTTTTCAGCTTGGAGAAGAGATGACTGAGGGGGGGGATATGATAGAGGTGTTTAAAATCATGAGAGGTCTAGAACGGGTAGATGTGAATCGGTTATTTACTCTTTCGGATAGTAGAAAGACTAGGGGGCACTCCATGAAGTTAGCATGGGGCACATTTAAAACTAATCGGAGAAAGTTCTTTTTTACTCAACGCACAATTAAACTCTGGAATTTGTTGCCAGAGGATGTGGTTAGTGCAGTTAGTATAGCTTTGTTTAAAAAAGGATTGGATAAGTTCTTGGAGGAGAAGTCCATTACCTGCTATTAAGTTCACTTAGAGAATAGCCACTGCCATTAGCAATGGTAACATGGAATAGACTTAGTTTTTGGGTACTTGCCAGGTTCTTATGACCTGGATTGGCCACTGTTGGAAACAGGATGCTGGGCTTGATGGACCCTTGATCTGACCCAGTATGGCATTTTCTTATGTTCTTATGTAAAGGGCTGTGCTAAAGAATAAACATAAAATGTCTGCATGCAAATGTTGCATTTGAGCCAAACCGCAAGGCAAGTACACGTGTGAAGCATGCATGCATCACTCTGCAACAGTACAAAAAATAAATCCACAAGAGTTCTGCACAGCACATATCGCGCACCAGTCTGAAATAGCATACATGTGGCACTAGGGAACATATCCTGCACACTAAAAAATGGGTCAACAGTACTGCAGGGTTCTTATCCTATTCTTAAATGCTATCAAGAGCAGAAAGCTCTGTTTCCTCCTCTCATTATTATATGGAGCTAATTGCCTATATGCATTGTGACAACTGTATGATGTTACCAGTGAATGGATGGTCTGGAGCACATCAGCAGGTGGAAGATATTTTAAATGACTGTGAATGGAGCAGTGACAGAAAAAGAAAATTTCATGAACAGTAAGGACATGTAAGTAGAAGTAGGCAACTAACCATGGAACATAAGAACATAAGAACATGCCATACTGGGTCAGACCAAGGGTCCATCAAGCCCAGCATCCTGTTTCCAACAGTGGCCAATCCAGGCCATAAGAACCTGGCAAGTACCCAGACACTAAGTCTATTCCATGGAATGTGTTTGCTTTTTCTGTAGGTAGTACAAAAAACCTCGGAGAATTAAGTACAGTACATGGAAGGCTGGAGGGGGAGGTAGGCAAGTAATTTTCATCCAACTCCTTTATACCGAGGTTGGGATCTGGAATGCTGAGCTTTCATTTGCTGCCACCTGGGAATTTTCGCTCTTGTTTTTATGTCTCGTTCCCTCACCAAGGCTGACCATGGCAGCAACAGTCCTTGGCTGGCGGGTATACAGGTGTTTTTCTGTTTATTCACTGTTGTCCTGTTTTCACAGTGTCCTATTTCCAAAGAAGGCTGTTTCTGCTACTAATGCTGTTCATACTGGGCCGTATTTTCAAAAGGTTAGGCGCGCTGGGCCTATTTTCAAAAGGCCCGGCAACGAGCGTAAAGCCCTGGGACGCGTGTAAGTCCCGGAGCTTTACAAAAGGGGTGGTCCGCGGGTGGGGCGGGGCGGGGTCAGAGGCCTCTGCACGGATGCTGGGCCAAGGATACTGTGCCGGCAGTTGCCGGCGCTTGCAACTTACTTCAGCCCCAGGGCTGAAGTAAGTTTAAAAAAAAAAAAAAAAAAGCAACAAAGGTAGGGGGGAAAGGGGAGGGGAGGTAGGGGAAGGGAAGGGAAGATGGGGTGGGGGGGTGGGGGGGTGAGGAAGTTCCCTCCGAGGCCGCTCCGATTTCGGAGCAGTCTGGGAGGGAACAGGGGAAGGCAGCGGGGCTCGGATAGGGCTCGGCGCGCGCAAGGTGCACAATTGTGCACCCCCTTGCGCGCGCCGACCCCGGATTTTATAACATGCTTGCACCTGCATGCACATGTTATAAAATCGGGCATACATGTGCGTGTGCTGGGTAGCGAGCACACTTGTAGCCTGCACACCCATGTTTTAAAATCTGGTCCAATTTGCACTAGTGTTGGGAAATCATTTGCATCTAAATGGTAAATACAAACGATATTTCCTATTTTGTCGCATTTCGGGAAAACCAAAAAACATAGGAAAAAACACAACATTTTGGGTTGCTTTTCTTATCATATTTTGGGGCGGGGGTAAAAAAATGCAAACTTTAAAAGAAACAAAAAACCCAGAACCTGCCCAAACCCTTACTATTTATTAGGGATGTGAATCGTTTTTTGACGATTTAAAAAAATCGTCAGATATTTTTTAAATCGTCAAAAATCGTTAGAGTCGCGATACAATAGAAATTCCCCCGATTTATCGTGAAAAATCGTAAATCGGGGGAGGGGGGAGGGCGGGAAAACCAGCACACCAAAACAACCCCTAAACCCACCCCGACCCTTTAAAACAAATCCCCCCCCCCTCCGGAACCCCCCCCCCAAATGTTTTAAATTACCTGGTGGTACAGTGGGGGGGTTCCGGCGCGATCTCCCACTCTCGGGCCATCGGCGCCATTTTGCCTGCCACTAATATAAATGGCGCCGATGGCCCGATAAAAAAAAAAACCCACCCGACCCTTTAAAATGACCCCCTTAGCCTCCCCCACCCTCTCGACCCCTCCTCAGCGCCCCCGCTCCCCTGGTGGTCCAGCGGGGGCGCTGGGGAGCGATCTCCCGCGCCCCAGCTGGACATCACTCTCTCAGTAGCTAACAAAATCTCAGAAATATCACTCTCTCAGTAGCTAACAAACATCACTCTCAGTAACAAACTCTCAGTAACAAACATCAGTAACACTCTCAGTAACAAACATCAGTAACACTCTCAGTAACATCACTCACTCAGTAGCTAACAAACATCGCTCAGTAACATCACTCTCTCAGTAGCTAACAAAATCTGCCCTTTGACTTCTAAAGAAATCAACCCAGCTCTCTCAAACAAGAAACCTTGGTTCTCTACAACACTGAAAAATCTCAAACAAGACCTACGACACAAAGAGCAACGTTGGCGCAAAGATCCCTCACCCTCCCTTCTAGCCAATTATAAAACTGCTATGAGCATCTACAGGACCACCATACTACGCACAAAGAGAGATTTCTATGCCAAAAGAATACATAGCTTCCTGTAAGATCCAAAAAACTCTATTTTCTTATGTATCAGCCCTCACTACACCCGTTCCACCAGCCATCCCAGAAGAAGAAGCCCAAAACAAATCCACAGAACTGGCACTATTCTTCGAGAAGAAAATCCACAACCTACTGGCACCACTGACTAATTCAAACACCCAACCTCCACCCATCTACAAACCATCCCCTTCCACACACAAACCGCTTCTAGAATCATTTGAACCCACATCTGCCCTGGAAATTGAATCTTTAATCAAGAAAATGAAGCCATCGTCACATCCATCTGATCAAATACCCACCAAACTCCTGCTTACAATCCCAAACACTATAACCAAACCACTGGCAGACATCATAAATTGCTCCCTGGCACAAGGATACGTTCCAGACTCTCTGAAAACCGCCTCTCTAAAACCTTTTACTAAAGAAACCTAATCTGGATACAGCCAACCCTGCAAACTTTTGCCCCATAGCAAATCTTCCATTTATTGCCAAATTAATGGAAAAACTAATCAATAACCAACTCACAGACTACTTAGATTCCTACAACATTCTCTTTCCGTCGCAATACGGTTTCTGTAAACATTTAAACACGGAAACACTCCTACTATCTTTAACTGACAACATGCTAGTGGGCCTAGACAAAGGCCAATCCTACCTTCTGGCCCTTCTCGACATCTCAGCAGCGTTCAACACGGTAAACCACGCAATTCTCATCAACCATCTAAAGGAAATCGGCATCACAGGCTTGGCGCTCAAATGGGTCGAATCCTTCCTCAATAATAGGAAATACAAGGTGAGAATAAATGATAAAGAAAGGAACGCTCCAAGCCCCCCCCTAACAAATCCACTAGTCACACCTCCATCCAGAAACGAACCTTGTCCACGACCGAACCGTATCATTGGAATCTTCTTCCCCCGGAACTTCGGCAGGAACAATGCCCGTTTTCATTCAGAAAGAAACTAAAAACGTGGCTGTTCACTCAAGCCTTCCCTTGATGGACACCCCACTAACAGCACAGCCCTGCACTTCATTTTCACAGATCCGCCCCCACCTTCTCCCACTTTCGAGCCTGCAGTTTTATAGACATAAAGATTAAGCTATTGTCAAATCTTGCTACATTCGTTCCTTATGTTAAACTTTGTTATGTTAAACTTTGGTATGTTATACTTTGTTATGTTAATCGTATGCTTTTGCTCTCCCACTCTGTAAATCCCTGTTCATTGTAACTTTATCTTCCTAGTTAATTGGTTACCCCTTGTTTCACTGTAAACCGGTACGATAAGACACTAGTCTTGAGTATCGGTATATCAAAAGAATTTAAATAAAAATAAATAAATAAATAAATAAATGTGCATTTGTTTGTGACGAAATAGGAAATAGAGACGATATTTCCTATTTTGTCACATTTCGGGAGGGTGCCAAAACGATAAGAAAACCCACGAAATTTCATGTGGTTTTCTAATTGTACTTCGGGGGGGAAGAAAGGACACATAAAAAAAAAAACAACAAACACTCCCCAACCCTTCAAATTTAATTAATTGCAAACCCCCACCCTCCCTACCCCCCAAGACTTGTCCAACCCCCCCCCCCCCCACACACACAAGACTTACCGAAAGTCCCTGGTAGTCCAGAGGGTTCCCGGGAGCGATCTCCCCCTCTCAGGCCGTCGGTTGCCACTAATCAAAATGGTGCTGATGGCCCTTTGCCCTTACCATGTGACAGGGGCTATTGGTGCCATTGGTCGGTCCCTGTCACATGGTAGGAGCAATGGATGGCTCACGCCATTTTTTAAGATGATGCTGTCCATCCATTGCTCCTACCATGTGACAATGGCACTGATAGCCCCTGTCATACGGTAAGGGCAAAGGACCATTGGCTTCATTTTGCTTACTGGCAGCAGACAGCCCGAGAGCAGGAGATCACTCCCAGGACCCCCACTGGACCACCAGAGACTTTCAATCTTGGGGGGTCGGTCAGGCAAGTCTTGGGGGATCGGGAGGGGGGTTGCAATTAATTAAATTTGAAGGGTTGGGGTGAGTTTGGGTTTGTTTGTTTTTTTACAACCCCCTGTCTGTCCCCCCAGGTTTTGGGCTTCATTTCGAGGGGCAGATGAAATAAAATCGGCCCAAATTGCAGGAAAACAGAATTTCCCGTGGTGGGCCGATAACGAAGGCCAGAGTGAAAGGTTCAGCCAAATCACATCTCTAATGTTATAGTTGCGTCAAAAACATCAAGGCTAATTGGGCTGCAAATGTGAAAGTGTCTTATAAATAATTGCTCCATGCCACAACATAGTCTTGAATTTGTGGCCACAGTTGCAGGCTGGTCACCCTACGCCTTATATTAAGGGTGGTAATAGCTGGTCCATGCAGGTTATCCCCAATCCAGAAGGTTGCACCTAAAGTTAATATAGGTTACCCTATTTCTTCATTTCCATCCTCTAGTATCTAGGGATCGTCAGTGCTCATCCTATGCCCTTTGGAATTCCATTATCATTCTTGTCTTCACCACCTCTTCTGGAAGAGCATTCCAGGCATCCACCAACTTTTCTGTGAAGAAATATTTTCTGATGATGGTTCTCAGTCAACCCTCTTGGACATTCATATTGTGACCCCCTAGTTCTACAGATTTCTTTCCAATGGAAAAATGTTGATGTATGTGTATCATTAAAATCTTTCAGGTATCTGAAGATCTGTATCATATCTTCCTGTACCTCCTCTCCTCCAGTGTATACTTTAGATCCTTTATCTTTTTCTCATAGGTTTTCCCAAACAAGCTCCAAACCATTTTAGTTGTTCTTTTCTGGACTGCCTCCATCCTTTCTTTATCCTTTTGGAGATATGGTTTTCAGAACTGAAAACAGTGTTCCAGGTGAAGCCTCACCAAAGACCTGAACAAGATCTCTCTATGCAGCCCAGCATCCCTCTGGCTTCAGCCACCAGCTTGACAAATTGCTTTGATACCTTTAGATCTCCAAACACTGTCATCCCAAGGTCCCTTGCACATAAGTATTTCACCCCCTATCGCATATGGTTCAATTAGATTACTGCACCCCCAAGTGCATGACTCTGCACTTGTTTATTTAAAAGGTTTTTATATACTGCATATACATGCACAAGGTGGAAATAGGCAGTTTACAATTAAAAAGGAACATATATAATAATCAAACAAGGTATAAAACAAAATTTAAAGTATTAAATACAGGATACAAGTTACAGAGTCTGATAGATAGAGATGGGTGGTACAATTTAACTTAAAGGGTTAGCATTACGGACAAGGAAAGGCTTGTGAGAATAAGTACGTTTTTATGGCTTTTTTGAAATCGTGTTTTGTGGTGAGTTGGCGGGTATGATTGGGTAGGGAATTCCATAGTTGATGTCCTGCGACCTCACTTCTTGGCATTGAAACCACTCTTCAAGCATTCTTAAATTGTTTTTCATTCTCTTTCAGGTGTGTACTCTGCTGCAGATCTTTGTATTATCTACAAAAAAGACAAACGTTTCCCTCTAATCCCTCTGCAAGACATTCAACAGAACCATCCCTAAAAATGATCCTTGAGGGGCTCCGCATAACACTGTTCGCTCTTCAGAATAGGTTGCATTTACCAATACACACTGTCTGTTGTCAGTCAACCAATTTGTAATCCATTCCACCACATTGGCACTCATTCCTAGGCTTCTCATTTTATTTGAGCTTCCTATGTGGAACCATATCAAAAGCTTTGTTATAATCCAAGTAAACCACATCAAGTACTCTTCCTTGATCTAATTCTCTAGTCACCCAATCAAAAAACTTCAGATTTGTTTGACGGGTCTGCAGAAAGGGACTTTAATATGGATGATGGACTTAAGTCTATGCCTACAGAGAAAGAGGCCATTGACTTGTTGAAAAGAATACAATAAATGTTAGCATTGCTAACCCGAGACTACACAAAATCGCTTCCAACAAAGTACAAAAGTAATGAAGGCATTCTCTTTGGAGGACCATGCAAAGGATCTAAAGGACCTAAATCTAAGCAGCGACACACCACCAATTTAGCACAGTTTTGGTTTCATCTGGGACTCATTCAACTTTCAGTTATCAATTCAGAAAAATTGATCCAGTCATGGGATCCTATCAACAGTGAATGGGCTATATGATCCATTTGGATTTGTAGCTCTAGTCACTATACAAGAGAAATCTTTGCTAAGGGAGCTTTCAACAGAGACAGAGAATGGGACACCCCACCGTCCCTAAGCAAAAAAGGGCAATGGGATGCTGGAAAGTCTCCCTAGAAATTCTTGATCAGTTTCGGATTCCACACCACTGTTCCTCTCACTACAGTACAATAAAGGAATATCTGTGTCTTTTCGATGTGTCGATGAAAGCCATTGCTGCAGTGGCCTACTTGAAGATATTAGACAATGAAGGTAAGCCCTATGTGAGATTTAGCCTTGGAAAGGCTAAATTATCTTCACAGTCTAACCACACTATCCCAAGACTTGAAATGTGTGAGACAATGTTACCAGTAGAAATTGTTGAACTGTTGTTAAATGAAACAGATTTAGAACCTGGCATAGTTAAATTTTACACTGAAAGTAAAGTGGTTTTGGGTTACATATACAAATCAGAGAAGGACATTTTATGTATATATGAGCATCAGGGTTGACCGCATCAAAATATCAACCTAGCCAAAGCAGTGGCACTGCTTCCTGTTGAAGTATACACTACTGACTATGCCACAAGGTCTATCTCTGCAGCTTACCTAATGAACACTACTGAGTTGACAGGGCCAGAAATTCTTTGGAGGAGAGGTGAGACAAGACCAAACTCAACAGTCTGCTTTGAACTTGTAAATCCTGAAATGGATGCAGAGATCCATACTCAGGTGATGGCTCTAGTCACCAATGCTCTGAGTAAAACGCAACTAGGAACACACCACTTCAATTGTTTTCAAGATGGGCAATGATCATTCTGACCACTCTGATGGTTGTAGTGTCAGATCATCAATGCCAGACTCTGAGTTCTTGGATCTACAGACCTGGCATTTCCAACCATCCTGACTCTTGCTGCCAATCTTACTCAAAATACTGAAGTGAATAGGAACCACCTGAAGAGCTTATCACCAAGATGATGCTCAGCAGAGATGGCAAGTTCCATCAAATTGAAATCCTCACTTCCATACAAGAGATTGATAGACTTATCACTGAAAAAAATGCTTCTCTTGGCTCATGGAGAAGCGTGAACACTTTGGACTCATTACATTGACTGCAATGTTGTTAGTGTTTAGCTAAAGAAAAGTTAATAATGTAATATTACCATTCCAGGTAGGAGTTTTCTGTCTCCACAGGTGTTTTTTTTTCTGTTTATTCCCTATCGTCATGCTTTTACAATATTCTGCTTCCAAAGCAGCATGTTTCAAATACTAATGCAGTTGTCTATGCTGTATTCTGCATAGCCTTTTGTTTACTGTTATACTGCCAACTGGTGGTCAGCCTGCACATTTACAGCTTCTGACTCTAAAGGGTTAACCTCCAACTTGGAAGGTGGGGCTCCCGGGTGCTTTTCCTCATATTTTTCAGTCATCTCTGGTCAGCTCTAAGCAGGCCCATGTAATTCAGCAACTAATCTGGCCCAGCCCTGCAGAATTGCCCTCAGTTGATTAGTCTTTATTTCTATGGTACAGACTATACGGGTTGCTGTTATCTCCAGTTTAATGCACAGTAAGACTTTTTTACATTTATTTTGCCTGTTAATAAAGTTTGGATTTGAAGAAGTGTCCTCTGTCTGCAAGTAAAGACTGAATAAAGCTATCTCTAAGTTATGCATAAGGAATGCGTGATGGAGAGAGAATAACAATCATGCTCCCTCCAGAATGTGGAGTTGTAGTCCCTGAATTGCGCTCCTAGGTGATTCTGTTGAACAGTATATAACCCTTCCCTCCCAGGGCTATCAATGTTGTCTCTGCAGCATCCCTTGCTAGCCTAGGGAGCAGAATCCTAGCCCAGCAAAGACAGGTCCTTTATATCAATGGTTGTCAACCCTATCTTTGGGACACACATAGCCAGTCAGGTTTTCAGGATATCCACAATGAATATGCATGAGATAAATTTGCATACAATGGTGGCACAGCATGCAAATCTATCTCATGCATCTTCATTGTAGATATCCTGAAAACCTGCTTAGCTAAGTGTGTCCCAAGGACTGGGTTGAGAACCCATGCTTTATAAGATAGTGTCACATTCTGGTGTTGAACCACTGAGCCAGTCCCAATACTGAGATTTTATGATCTTCTAAGACTGAAAACTATACATCCAAATAGTAGATGAAATATAATGTGGACAAGTGCAAAGTGATACACTTATGGAAAAATAATTTCAACTATATGTACGAATGCTGGGTTTCACGATGGATTATCACTCAGGAAAAGAACTTTGGAGTTATTGTGGACAATACATTGAAATTCTTAATGTGTGCCAGCAATCAAAAAGGCAAATAGAATTATTAGAAGGGAATAGAAAATAAAACTGTGAGTATTATAAAGAGTTTGTATGGATCCTTGATACGCAGTCATTAGGGACAAAGCACAGGACTGCTTCCTCAGCTTAGTCCAAAAGCAAAACACATTCAAGCAGCATTGTCTGAATTATCATGAAGGCTGCTCATCCTGTGAAAATGTTGCTAGCAATAATTTTGTAATGCGTTTGACAGTTGCTTGGTTTGGATTGTAAATATTGCTACCCTTAACATGAAGCTTAGGGGTAACCTACATGGAGCGGCAGTTGCTGCCCTGAGTGGAGGTCTGCTGTCATTACTAGGTTACTATGTTATGATTATTGCATGTAATTCTGATGCCCCATCATAAAAAAACATACAGAGAAGGTCAACTTAAATGGTAAAGCTCCTTAGGCTCAACAATCCTTAGGCTCAACAGCTAGGAGATTAAAAGGGATATGATAGAGGTCTATAAAATCACGAGTGACAGAATAAGTTACTAGGGAACAATTATTTATCCTTTCAACTAGTACTAGGACTACCATTAGGGCACACTCCTTGAAACTTAGCTGATGGCAGTTTTAAAAATAATTTAAGAAAGTATTTTTTCACTCAGTGCAGAATTAAGCTATGGGATATGTTACCAGAGTCAAGTTTTGTAGTATAGCTGAATTTTTAAAAGGGTTGGACAAGTTTCTAGAGGACAGATCCATTAACAATTATTAGCTAGGTATCGCTACCTCTTACTTCTTGAAGTAACAGGCAATTTATTTAGTAAAATGAATCTCCCCATTAGAATCTGGTGAGTACTTCCAAGGGACCCAGATTGGCTACAATCAGAGGATGCATTGCTTTGTGTTACTCTATCGCGTGCCATGCTAACTGACACTCATTTCCATTTACCATGCCCAAACTCTTCCCACTTGAATATAAAAGAAAAAGTTGATTAAGCAATTTGCAATGCGGTATTTATCAGATGCATTACGGCATTATCTCGGGTGTTAGGGCCCTTATGCAATTTGATAAATGACCCTCTTTGTTAACAACTGTCCCTTTAAAAACTAGGTCTACAATTCAAACTGTCAAGCCTCTGGATTTTCCATGAATTTCTACATAGCCCCTCCCATGGCAGGAACATTCTTATTATCACTGGCAGAATGTTATGGGGTTTATTGATGAGAGAAGTTGATAGGATTTGCTGTTAAAAAAAATAAATCATCAATTAGCTAGCAACAAGCTCTTTCTATAAAAAAAACAAATATTAAATGAAACAATTTCAATAACAATGGAGTAAAATTATGTTTATTTATTTATTGAGTTTGTATACCGTCATTCGAGGGAGCCATCACAACAGTTCACATAGTTACAATAGTATAAAAGAAAGTAAAAGTAGAAAGTTAAATAAGTTGTTAGTAGATATAAATAAATTAAAATCAAAGCAAACAGTAAAACTAAAAATCCAAACTTAATTATTTATTTATTTTTATTTAAGCGTTTTATATACCGACAATCGGGAACATCTTATCGGTTTACAGAAAAACATAATGCAGCAACATTATGTTAATAATAATTATGTTAATAATACATAAAATAGAGAGAAAATTAAAAAATACAGTAAAACCATTAAAAGAAGATAAATGAATAACAGGAGGAGGCTCCTTATAAAGAATAGGTTACTGCCTCATAGTTCTCAATTAGATATTATTCTGTATTATTTTTCTAGGACCAGTTCTCTGAACATATTTAATTCCAGTGTTCTTTTGTATCTCTCTAGCTGGACCAGAGGCAGCATGGATTCACCAGGGGAAGATCCTGTAAGACAAATCTGATTGACTTTTTTGACTGGGTAACCAAGGAATTGGATCGAGGAAGAGCACTCGATGTCATCTACTTGGATTTCAGCAAAGCTTTTGACACTGTCCCGCACAGGAGACTGGTGAATAAAATGAGAAGCTTAGGAGTGAGTGCTGAGGTGGTGGCCTGGATTGAAACTTGTTGACGGACAGAAGACAATGTGTGATGGTAAATGGAACTCTATCTGAAGAGAGAGCGGTTTTAAGCGGTGTACCGCAGGGATCAGTGTTGGGACCGGTCCTTTTCAATATCTTTGTGAGCGACATTGCGGAAGGGATAGAAGGTAAGGTATGTCTTTTTGCAGATGACACTAAGATCTGCAACAGAGTGGACACGCCGGAAGGAGTGGAGAGAATGAAACGGGATTTAAGGAAGCTGGAAGAGTGGTCGAAGATATGGCAGCTGAGATTCAATGCCAAGAAGTGCAGAGTCATGCATATGGGGAGTGGAAATCCGAATGAACTGTATTCGATGCGGGGAGAAAGGCTGATGTGCACGGAGCAGGAGAGAGACCTTGGGGTGATGGTGTCTAATGATCTGAAGTCGGCGAAACAATGTGACAAGGAGATAGCTAAAGCCAGAAGAATGCTGGGCTGCATAGAGAGAGGAATATCGAGTAAGAAAAGGGAAGTGATTATCCCCTTGTACAGGTCCTTGGTGAGACCTCACCTGGAGTATTGTGTTCAGTTCTGGAGACCGTATCTCTGAAGAGACAGAGACAAGATGGAGGCGGTCCAGAGAAGGGCGACCAAAAAGGTGGAAGGTCTTCATCGAATGACTTATGAGGAGAGATTGAAGAATCTAAATATGTACACCCTCGAGGAAAGGAGGAGCAGGGGTGATATGATACAGACTTTCAGATACTTGAAAGGTTTTAATGATCCAAAGACAACGACAAACCTTTTCCGTAGGAAAAAAATCAGCAGAACCAGGGGTCACGATTTGAAGCTCCAGGGAGGAAGATTCAGAACCAATGTCAGGAAATATTTCTTCACGGAGAGGGTGGTGGATGCCTGGAATGCCCTTCCAGAGGAAGTAGTGAAGACCAGAACTGTGAAGGACTTCAAAGGGGGCGTGGGATAAACACTGTGGATCCATAATGTCAAGAGGCCGTCAATGAAGAGCAGGTGGCTCGCCAGAATGACGGCTACTGCCTGGAGATAATACCCTTATTCAATAAACATACACATGGTTACTGTGACTCCAACATCGCTCTAAGCTTCAACAGCAAGAGGAAATGTGGAAAAAAGGATTTGCACTCACAAAGCAGGGAGTAGCTGGCTTGTTACGGTGGTTACTACCCCAAACCAAATAAGCCTGATACTTCACTTTCAATGCATATCCAGCATAGCTCTCTGCTTCAACGGCAGGGGAGAAGAAAAACTGATACTTCACGCGTATCCAGCATAGCTCTCTGCTTCAACGGCAGGGGAGAAGAAAAACTGATACTTCACGCGTATCCAGCATAGCTCTCTGCTTCAACGGCAGGGGAGAAGAAAAACTGATACTTCATGCATATCTAGCGTAGCTCTCTGCTTCAACGGCAGGGGAGAAGAAAAACAACCAATAAGGGCTGAATAACATAGTCTGGGTAAAACAAATAAGCATGGGTGTAACTTGCTTATTGCGGCGGTTACTACCCCTACTACCCCTAACTAATCAAGCTTGATATTTCACTCGGATGCAGCTCCATCACTGCTCTCTACATTAATGGCGGGGGTGGAAGGGAAATAGAACCAAAAAGCTAAGAGAAACAGATAAGTATGAGAAAAACATGTGTGAAGCTTGCTGGGCAGACTGGATGGGCCGTTTGGTCTTCTTCTGCCGTCATTTCTATGCTTCTATATGTTTCTATGTTTCTATGTATATTAGTTGGTAATTTTATTATTCGAAATTGATTCTTTATGTTATTTATCTTTTACTTTTAGGTGTTTCATCAACCTAGATTTTCCTTTTTGGAGGTAAAAATGTTTTGTTATAGGACATTTTTTCTAACAGCTCTGGTGTTTTATTCTTTCCTGGGAATATATTGGTTTGCGTTCTTTTCTTTAGGTTCTTAGTTGTTTAGATTAGCTAGACTAGCTGTATGGATGTTGGTATGCATAACATCCCTCTTGTCTGGTTATTATGATGCATCATCTTCATCACTTGAGTGTGCTGTCCTTATTACTAGAGTGCATTGTCTCTTAAGTATGATGTTCTCGTTACTTGAATGTGCTGTCTTCATTTTTCAGTTACCTACTACACTACGCTTTAATAAATTAAAGGGAAAGAAACTGTCCGCTCTTCCCCTGAGTATCTTCTGCTTCTAGTGTGTTCCCTGCAGTGTATATCTCAATGGATTTATTGAATTGAACACTGGCTAATATAGAAATAAACAGATAATTAATTATCCCTACATTACAAGATTTAAGGAATAATTGTTATTGGTAATTTAGACACTCAGAGGTAGATCTTAAATAAGTACGCGCATCTTATAAAATCGGGGGTCGGCGCGCACAAGGCTGCGCAAAATCGGCAGCCTGCACACGCCGAGCCGCGCAGCCTGCCTCCATTCCCTCCGAGGCTGCTCCGAAATCGGATCGGCTTTGGAGGGAACTTTCCTTCCGCGTCCCCCCAACTTCCCCTCCCTTCCCCTATCTACCCCATCCCCAGCCCTACCTAAATCCCCCCTACCTTTGTTGTGCAAGTTACGCCTGCTTGAAGCAGGCGTAACTTGCGCACGCCATCTCGGCAACCCCCGGCACAGGCCGCAGTACCAGGGGACTCGGGACCGCCCTCCCAGCCCGCCCATGAAACATTGCCATGCCCCTGGACCCGTCCCAGACCGCCCCCTGACCCCGGACATGCCCCCTCCCGCACCTTTTACGAAGCCCCGGGACTTACGCATGTCCCAAGGCTTTGCGCGTGCCGGCGGCCTATGCAAAATAGGCGCGCCGGCGTGCAAGTGCCTTGCGCGTGTAAATCCGGCAGGATTTACGCGCGCAGGGCTTTTAAAATCCAGCCCTCAGTCTCATTCTCTCTATAGTGTAATGTTAGTAACTATCTTCCTTGTTTGCTTTATTTCAGAAACCTTGTGTCTTCTGAATCAAATTGTATTGAGCTTAGTTTAGAATCATCTTGTTTTGCTGCTTAGTTATGTGTTGGGGTTTCGAATTTTTAGTTTAGTTGGGGAAAGCAATGTGAATTTACGACATTGTGGGGAAAATACACAGCACACAGCTTAAGATAGGTGATGTGTATCATTTTGCTCACATTTGGATTAGTGCACTGACAAAAATGATTTTGGAAACCAAGACACATGATTATACTCAAAGCTGGGAAACTGTATTCAGCATGAACCAAACTATTAGGCATTGGCCAGATATAAAAGCCATTAGGTTTCTTTGAAAATTATAAAAATACAGAAAAATGATTGGTACAGATTGAATGACAGCTATTTATCACAAGTCTTTCAGGTTTTTGGATTGGTGTCGTGGTATTTGAATATTCACCTCCATGAATTATTAGGAAGGGAATGGCGAATAAAATGGTGGCTGTCATAATGCTTCTGTATCGCTCTATGGTGATACTGCACCTCGAATACATTGTGCATTTCTGGTTGTCACATCTCAAAAAAGATATAGTTGCACTGGAGAAAGTACAAAGAAGAGAGACCAAAATGATAAAGGGGATGGAACGGCTCCTCTATGAGGAAAGTTATTTACTCTTTCAGATAATTCAAGGACTAGGGGCACTCCATAAAATTTTCAAGTAGCTCATTTAAAACAAATTGGAGAAAATTCATTACAGCAATTAGTGTAGCTGGGTTTAAAAAAAGGTTTGGATAAGTTCCTAGAGCAGAAGTCCATAAACTGCTATTAATCAATAAGGATTAGTAGCTTGAGATCTATTCATTTAGGGGTAGATTTTAAAAAAACAAAAACGCACGTGCGTTATATACTGATTATATTCTAAACTTACTTTTTCCAACTTTTGATGCAATACTGATATTGACTTCAGCTTGTGATGCTGACAGCGTGTGATGCATATCTAGCACTTCCAGCATTGTTATGAATAAATGCCTCTTGCAGAGGAAAACATGTTAGGAAAATCTGTGCAGAGTAGACTTTTTTCTGGCACTAAACTGGGCTACCTACTTATCAGTGAGACAAGAAGTCTGTCATCTACACGACAAGAAAAAAGACACAAGTAAAGAAAAAAATCCTGTAGGTAGCATTTCTAGCTGCTCTGAACTCTTTGAGCACAAAAAAAACAGATGAAACTCTTTTGAAGCTCTTTAAGGAGATGCTGTAATGTTGAGGACACTAAAGACCTGAAAGTGTCTTGCTTATTGACATACCTGCAGTAAAAAAAAAAAAGAAGATAAAAGATCTGCAGTTCATAGGCTGCCAAGCAACCAACCAGCACATCTTTATCAAAATCTTCAGTTTCCTTTAATATCCCACACTGACATGCCACCCGTTTCTCTGTACTTTCTACTTCTGGCTTGACTAAAATCCTATAGGAATTTCCTTGGCTTGTAGTTGTAGCCACTACTGCTTTAAATGAAAGGCCATCCTAGAAAAAAAAACGGAACCTTACTTACCTTGCAAATAAAAAAGACAGCAGCAGTTCTGCCATAAGTAAATGAAGCTCAACCCTCAATATACTAAAGGTAGCAACCGACTGCTCTGTGATAGATACACATTTTTAAACAAACCACCACTGAAGCAGCAAAGAGGCAGGCAGCAATAGTATGGACTGTCACTGACGACAAACGTGCCTGAGGAAACAAGTGAGACTGTGGTAAATGAAAAATGTTCAGTTGGTTTACAATTTTGGAGACATTTTGCAAAACGTGCTTTAGACGTTAATGGTAAAATTTGAAAGCAAAAGGCTTTAAAACTGTTTTGCCAATAATAAATAATATCAAGCGAAAAAAAAAGGTCTTTTTAGGGATTAATATCACTAATTTACCTATTTCATCTCCAATGTGTGCATTAAATTCTGAGACGGGGAGACTTTTTTGTTTTATTGGAAGGGCAAGTTAAAAATAAGAATAAATAAAGGAAAAAGCTTAGTTTTGTAAATTTTTTTGCTTTTCTTGAGAATATTTTCACATCTGTCTAGAAAAAAGGAAGGTAGACATAGGTGGTCAAACCAAAACAAACAAATTGATAGGGCAACAGACGACAGGATCTCTACCATATGGAGCGGGAGTGGAGGGATGCTGTTGACCGGACAGACACAATACAAACCAGGATTTCTCCAATATGGGGGAGGGTCGTGGATAGGGAAATAAATGATCTTGGCCTGTACTCCATCTGCCACTTGTCTCCAGGCCTATCTGCAAAAGGTGCATAAGAGGGCGACTAGACTAGGTCCCAGAGAACATGGAAGAAAGCACAGAATGCAAGCCTGGCTCAACAGGCTGAAGCGAGATCTAGTATGAATGGTTTAAATGTGAAGTACTGACCTGGAGCAATTCTTGGCTTTCACGGGAGTTATTCTTTGCAAGTTGGACCAATGGAATGGCCCAAAGGGATTTTTTTTTTTTATATGAGCTTTCAAGATCAAACAGATCACTTTTACAGATAGATTGTATTTCCTATTGATGTAGCATTATCAGTGTGTTTGGTGCCGCACAAGATCATTTTGATGAATACATTTGTCCCATTCCAAAGAGTTTTTTACAGTCTTCCGGATTTGAGCACAAGGAGGTCAGGTGACTGGAATAATTGAACCACGGGCTCCAGATGAACAGGTCGGTGCTCTCATCACTAGTTTATACTTCTGACCCAGATGTTGGAATTAAAAAAAAGACAGATGCACACTTTATGTTGAGGCTATTAACTTAAACTGTCTGTCAGCATTTGTACTGAGCTGACATACCTGCAAATCTCTAATTTTTATTCATGTTAATTTCCCAGGAGAGAATCAGTTTTGGTTGAACAGGGGATTTTTTTCTTAGTCTAAGCTGCAATAAATAGTATACTAAGATGCAGGGTTCATACGGGATTACAACACGTCTTAAGTCATGCATCGTACTGTAAGTATAGCTCTAACCCAAGCTAGTACTGAGTCAGACTTGCTTTTATTGGCGCCCCCCAGCAGGTGAATATTAGTGTATTTTGCAGACAGGACACTAAGCCCATATGTTTTCCCAGGCTTATAGTATATCCCTGGTAGACAGTTTATGAAGGCTTTCTAAATTCATTTGCCTTTTAAATCAGTAAAATGCTTCATTCAATGTGCTTAAATCCATATTATAAAGATAACAATTGCTTGAAGGGAATAGCAACCTCTGCTAGCAAAAATTGAAACTAAGCTAGTCTGAAAACAAAAGAATGGCTTGTCGTACGCAGAATCATTTTAAAGGCTTATGATTCAAGTGCTTACACTCATTGGAGTGTCTAGAGAAAATATCTTCCTTTCTCAAGCACAGGAGTTTATCCTGCTTGCCATGTGAAAGGCACTATGGCATGCCACAACTCTCCAAATTTCTTTTCAGCAGAAATGTCTCAAAGTAAGAGCAAATTATTCCTTTCAAAAATAAAGCTGCACTTAAAATGTTCTCAGTATTTTGTAATTTTTAATAGCATCAGAATCAGAAGAAAACATTCATTTTACTTTGACAGCAAAATATCAGAATGCATTTTTATCCTTGTGTTTTACTTGCTGTGCCGTTGATCAATAGACCAAAATGCCGTGCCTCCATCAAGACTACAAAGTTTGATTGCACAAGCTGTCTCAGCCCGTTGAGGCTTATCTGTTTAGATCTCAGACACTGAGAAATGTCACAGTGGGAAAGAGTTGAAACCAACATATGTCAGCCCTCCTGCTGGATGAGCAGGGGTTCTGAATGAGGGTCATGTTGGCATTCTCTATCCATCATGCCTGATTGGTGCACAAGTCCCGTTTTAGGGCAGAGAGCAGATATGAAAGACCCCTTAGGCCACTGCTAAGTATGGACTCACCAGGTGACATTATTGTACTGATCAACATGGTTCAACTGGTATGCCTTGATGGTGTAGACAAAGTTTACATGAGCACGCCTTAAAGATAATACAATTTCACAGTTCTGGATCCCATACCCAATTAGAAAAAAAAGAAACCAATCTGTGTTTCTATTTGATTTAAAAGCTTACCTAACCTGAAGAATGTAAGCGAGCACAACCTGTAATCTTTGCATGCTTCTACCTTCAAAAGTGCACTACATTCTGAATGTATTGGTCGTAATGTAATAGAACACGGATTCCTTCCTTCACAGCCACTGATTTACAAAAACAAAGCAATCATTCTTTTCACCAAGTTGGTATTGATTATTTGATATTAAGACAATTTTCATTAGATACACTCACACACACACCCCTATCTTTTTCACAGATACAGTACCTTAGTTTGTCAAGTCATATTTTGATATAATATAATGAGACACTTTAACAGAACAAGTTTAACCCTGTTGCAATACTTTGGCAGATTTCTAATTTATATTTGTTATTTCAGCATACTGTGAAATGTCAAATGAATATTTCTTTTTATCTTCTGACCTCCAGCTGAAGATTACACTTCATCCAAAAATATGAGTCTGTAATTAAAAGCGAGTGCTGACAAACTTCAAAGCATACCACACCGACAGCTCCCCAGTGTCATCAGACACAATAGATTAGACTATCAAAATATTTATACCTGTAAACAAACTTTTTCTTTCTTCTCTTCTTTTCTTCCTATTGAACTAGCTTATTTTTTTTCTTTTTATATTATTTACTACTCTTAAGTCTCACTCTTAAATTTTAGTAATGCACTTTAAACGCTTTGCACGAAAAAAACACCCAAACACCTCTTGGAGTCCTGCTTTACTAAAAATACAAATTTGAAAGGGTAAAAACCTCGGACAGCACTTAAGGGGAATCAACCTCTATATGTACTAAACTATTTCAGCTGCCATAATGGGGAAAAAAAGCCCCTTCAAAAATGCAAAAATCTCAGAGTGTGTTTTTGCTGCACAGCATTATGTGGAAATTTAATTCATTTTCTCCATGATCCAGTTTTCTGTACATTACAATTGTCTTTGTTTATTATTATCACATTTTAAAATATCAACCAGTGAACTTTTGTGTTGACTTTTTAAGATTCATGGACAATGATTTTTGTTTTGAAATGGACTTTCAAGTTCATTGTTGTTGCAGTAAAGGTTTATTTTGAACACCATTCAAGCTGTCCTGCCTATTCTTCTAAGAGACGGACCAGAATCTGAGTGAATGGGCAGTGAATACCACCAGTGAGAGAGTGATGAGACAAAGTAGGCCCACACCCCTATGCACCTAGGGCCCCAGAGATATATCCTTCTCCCCGCTGGAACGGACCCCGACTCCCCCAGTTGCTTGTGGAGAACTGTGCTGAGAGAGAGATCAGAGAGAAGCAAAGGTCCACCACCATGGACTGTTGAAGCGAGGGGGTGTGGGAGAAGACATCGCCTCCAGGATAAAGAGCAGCAGCTTTGGTGGAGTCATCAGGAGAAAGCCAAATTTCAGTTAAAGCAAGAAGGTGGAAGGAATAAGAGATTCAGACAGGGCTTCCCAAACTTTTAGCCAATGTGACCCCATTGAAAATTCACATGACCCCCAGAGAATGACCAAAACAAATTAGCAGTGGTGCTTTCCCCCTCCAACAATCACTTCCTCTCACCCTCCCTGCCCTCAAACTGATCCCTTTTCTAGAACTCCAACCCTCCAAAGGACCTCCTCCCATAACTTCTGCTCCTTTCCCCTCCCCAGTCCATTATCCTTTTTTTACATCCCCACAGCTGATTCTCTCTCCTCCCAAGCTCTTATAAATCCTAACTGATCCTCTGTCATCTTGTCCCTGTCATCTGATCCCCACCCTCCTCACTTTTATTCCCAACCCCTCTCTCAGCTTCCAGTGTCACTTCCTCTCCTCCAACAATTCTCTCATATCCCCCCCTCCCCTCAGCTGATCCCCTCTTACCTTCCACTTTCTCTAATACTGCTGGCACTTGAAGAGTGCTGCCAATTGAGGCACATGTGACCCCCAACTGAAAATTTTATGATCCCTTTTGAGGTTCCAACCTACAATTTGAGAAGCCCTGGAGTAAGAGGTCATGAGTGTAGACAAGTTCATTGGGAAGTGAACAGGCATTCCTAAGGGAACAAGAGAACAGAAGGTGATAGGGAGGGAGAAGAGGAATAGGGAAGGTTGGATGTGTATGGTTTGAGAATGAAGGTCATCTTGAAGGACCAAAATTCGGATTAAGATCTCCAGTTTAGTGAAGAAGACAGAGGTTGAGAGTACGGCAATTCATCCTTCTTCTGTTTCATCCTTCTAGGTTTCACCTATTGGGCTCTTGTTTTGAAGATTATTTTTATTTTGACAACTGTATACACATGGGCTGCTCCATATTTTGTACCTATTTTGAAAGGTTTAGTGCATTATGCTACATATAACCCCGATAATCCTTTTTTTGACCTGTAAAGTCACATGGGTAAGAACATAAGAAATTGCCATGGTGGGTCAGACCAAGGGTCCATCAAGCCCAGCATCCTGTTTCCAACAGAGGGCAAACCAGGCCACAAGAACCTGGCAATTACCCAAACACTAAGAAGATCCCATGCTACTGATGCAATTAATAGCAGTGGCTATTCCCTAAGTAAACTTGATTAATAGCATTTAATGGACTTCTCCTCCAAGAACTTATCCAAACCTTTTTTGAACCCAGCTACACTAACTGCACTAACCACATCATCTGGCAACAAATTCCAGAGCTTTATTGTGCGTTGAGTGAAAAATAATTTTCTCTGATTAGTCTTAAATGTGCTACTTGCTAACTTCATGGAATGCCTCCTAGTCCTTCTATTATTCGAAACTGTAAATAACTGAGTCACATCTACTCGTTCAATACCTCTCATGATCTTAAAGACCTCTATCATATCCCCCATCAGCCGTCTCTTCTCCAAGCTGAACAGCCCCAACCTCTTCAGCCTTTCCTCATAGGGGAGCTGTTTCATCCCCTTTATCATTTTGGTTGCCCATATCTGTACCTTCTCCATCGCAACTATATCTTTTTTGAGATGCGGAGTCTAGAATTGTACACAGTATTCAAGGTGTGGTCTCACCATGGAGCGATATAGAGGCATTCCGTTTTATTAACCATTCCCTTCCTAATAATTCCTAACATTCTGTTTGCTTTTTTGACTACTGCAGCACACTGAGCCAACGATTTTAAAGTATTATCCACTATGATGCATAGAACTTTTTCCGGAATGGTAGCTCCTAAAACGGAACTTAACATCTTGTAACTACAGCAAGGGTTATTTTTCCCTATATGCAACACTTTGCACTTGTCCACATTAAATTTCATCTGCCATTTGGATGCCCAATCTTCCAGTCTTGCAAGGTCCTCCTGTAATTTATCACAGCACGCTTGTGATTTAACTACTCTGAATAATTTTGTATCATCTGCAAATTTGATAACCTCACTCGTCATATTCCTTTCCAGATCATTTATATATATATTGAAAAGCACCGGTCCAAGTACAGATCCCTGAGGTACTCCACTGTTTACCCTTTTCCACTGAGAAAATTGACCATTTAATCCTACTCTCTGTTTCCTGTCTTTTAACCACTTTGTAATCCACAAAAGGACATCGCCTCCTATCCCATGACTTTTAGTTTTCGTAGAAGACTCTCATGAGGGATTTTGTCAAACCCCTTCTGAAAATCCAAATACATTACATCTACCGGTTTACCTTTATCCACTTGTTTATCAACCCCTTCAAAAAAATGAAGCAGATTTGTTAGGCAAGACTTCCCTTGGGTAAATCCATGTTGACTGTGTTCCATTAAACCATGTCTTTCTATGTGCACTACAATTTTGATCTTGAGAATAGTTTCCACTATTTTTCCCAGCACTGAAGTCAGGCTCACTGGTCTATAGTTACCCGGATCACCCCTGGAGCCTTTTTTAAATATTGGGGTTACATTGGCCACCCTCTAGTCTTCAGGTACAATGGAGGATTTTAATGATAGGTTACACATTTTAATTAATAGATCAGAAATTTCATTTTTGAGTTCCTTCAGTACCCTAGGATGCATACCATCTGGTCCAGGTAATTTGCTACTCTTTAGTTTGTCAATCTGGCCTACTACATCTTCCAGGTTCACAGTGATTTCATTCAGTTCGTCTGACTCATAACCCCTGAAAACAATCTCCGGAACTGGTATCTCCCCAACATCCTCATTAGTAAACCGGAAGCAAAGAATTAATTTAGTCTTTCTGCAATGGCCTTATCTTCCCTAAGAGCCCCTTTAACCCCCTCGGTCATCTAATGGTCCAACCAACTCCCTCACAGGTTTCTTGCTTCGGACATATTTTAAAAAGTTTTTATTATGAGTTTTTGTCTCTATGGCCAACTTCATTTCAAATTCTCTCTTCACCTGTCTTATCAATGTTTTACACTTAACTTGACAATGCTTATGTTTTATCCTATTTTCTTCAGATGGATCCTTCTTCCAATTTTTGAAGGATGTTTTTTGGCTAAAATAGACTCTTTCACCTCACCTTTTAACCATGATGGTAATCATTTTTCCTTCCTTCCACCTTTCTTAATGCGCGGAATACATATGGACTGCGCCTCTAGGATTGTTTTTTTTAAACAATGTCCAAGCCTGTTGAACACTTTTAACCTTTGCAGCTGCACCTTTCAGTCTTTTTCTAACTATTTTCCACATTTTATCAAAGTTCTCCTTTTGAAAGTTTAGTGTTACAGCTGCAGATTTACTTATTGTCCCCCTTCCAGTTATCTTACTCAAGTGACATTAGTCACTGCTATTAATTGTTATCTTACTCCAGGTGAAAATAGCCACTGCTATTAATTGCATCAGTAGCATGGGATCTTCTTGGTGTTTGGGTAATTGCTAAGTTCTTGTGGCCTGGTTTGGCCTCTGTTGGAAACAGGATGCTGGGCTTGATGGACCCTTGGTCTGACCCAGCATGGCAATTTCTTATGTGAGCCAACAAACGAGTAGAGAATTGCATGGCAACATAGAAAAAACATTTTTTATAACGTCATGGTAAGTTTGTGTGTGGAGGCTTTTACAAGGAGCATGGATGCAGATTATGAGTGTGTATGTTTGTGTTTGTAGGATGTGTGTGGAACGTGCTTGTGAGAAGGGTGTATATGGTGTGTGTGGGAGCTTGTGGTGTGGAACATTTTGCGAGAGGTATGGGGTGTGAGTGTATTTGGTGTGGGGCTGTTTGTGAGGTGTGTATGGGGCAGATGTACAAGAGTGTATAATATGGGTGTATATGTGAGAAGTGTATGGGGTGTGTGTATGTGTGGCTTTCTATGTAAGTATGTGTGTAGGAATGTATGTAGGGTATGTGTGGGAGATATGTGTGTATTTGTTGTGTGAGTATGAGTGCATATGTGGGGATAGGGTGTGTGTGTGTGTGTGTGGGTGTGTATATGAGTGGTGTATGTGTATGGGAGATGGGGAGAGGGTAATATCAGGGGACTAGTGTATGTGATGAGTGTGTGGAGAAGTGTATATAATGGAAGTAAGCTATGAGAGATATGGGGATTGTAGAATTTTCTTTGAGTGGGTATGTGGAGGGTGTGGATGGTGTAAGGTCCTCCCATCTTTTCCTCCCTCTCTTTCCTTATAATATCTTCTTTTCCCACCATTCACCCACCACCTTTTCTTTCTCTCCCTCCAAAGTCTCCCTCTTTCCCCTTCCTCCCAGCTCCACTGCCTCTTTGCAGCAGCTCCACCAGTCTGCTCCTGCATCAGTCTTCTGCAGTCTGGTGGGAGAGGCTGTTTGGGCTGCTGTGGTTGTGGTGTGTAGTGGTCGTCAATAGTAAGATGAGTTCTGTTGGGCTACTTTGTTAGTGGTGTATGTGTGGTAGTGTCGGATGAACTCTGTTGTGCTGCTCCAGTGTCACTATAGGGCTCCACAGGGCCAATACAGTGAGTCCTGGCCTTCCCAGTACTTATGCTTTTGGGTTTTGTGTCACAGCTGGTCTCTACCTGTGATGGCAGAGACATAAGTCCCCTTTTTTTCTTTTTGTAAAGCATAAATGAATAAGAATGTGTTTTTTTTACGGGATAAGGAAGAATCATCTGTGAAAGTAACAAAATATCAGTTTAGCATCTGAACACCGGGTTTATTGCGCCCGCTATATGACTGACATTGCTAGTTAATTTGGAGCTTGATTTGGAATATTCAGCAATGCATCTAAAGATTGAGGCTCCCCTAACTTTAAAATCCTTTGTTTGGCCATTATAAATGTATGCATAGACGTTTCATTTTTTTTAGCTCAATATATTATTCTCTGCCTGCAAGTACAAAAATAATATCCTGGTATGCTTTTGGCTTCTCCCTGTCTAGTCCAAACACTGAAAATGTCAGGTTTGCTCACTAATTAAACATGTCTTTCTTGGGTCGCTCATGTATCTTTCAGTATGATGGCTTTGATTCCCAGCAAGACGTTAGACATTAATGTTTTCTCATAAGGCACCTTGAAACTCTTCTTTTGGTGACATAAATAAAAATTTACTGAAACACCCTGGTTGTATGAAAAACAATAATAGAATCAAATAGAAAGCTGCTTAGAGTATTTTCCCATTTCATTCTAGGGCTGCAAGTGAACTTTAGACTTTGATGGTACAGTAGAAGGGCAGTAATGTATGCCAGTGTTATCCTTGTCAATGAATATAAATGAACTATAAAAGCCAAGGCATTCGTATGAGCATTTATATATATATTATATACCTTCAACATAGTGTTTAATATTGCTAAATGGGAAGAAAATCACATCTATGCATTTTTGTGTTATAAAACTGGCCAACCCAGTGAATAAATGGGAATCCAAAATGTAAAGAACCAGGTAGGGTGAAACGTTATCATTATGTGTAATTTATTCTTCTTAATTCTGACCGAAGCCCAAGCTTTTATGTTCTTCGAGATTTCCCGGCATGCTGTGCTCAGTTGGCTCAGTACAGGCTAAAGCATTTCACGGTAGTGGGGCTGCTGTCCACTGCTGCTAAGTAAATAAAAATCTGCCATTTGGAACCAGGATAACTAAACTTCATTTGGGTAGAGGCAACCAAATTTGAGCAAAGGCCAGCTGTGACTGAACGGAACAGATATGGCTATCGAAGTCCATATTTAGAAGCATTTTGCTGGATAACTCAGACGTTGTCCAGCTAAATGAATATTTGGTCACTTATTTGGATAAATTCCAGTTGGGTTAACTTTTTATCCTGCTAAAATTTGGCTGGATAAGTTAGGAGTGTTCTAGGCACGTAACTGAGAAGAACTGAGTTAGCTGGATAAGTTATCTGGCTTTTTCTTTTTTTTTTTTTCTTTTGGGTCTCCCTTCCTCCACAACTAAACCCCTTCAAATGCTCCAGAACTCGGCGGCCAGAATCTTAACAAACACCAACTGCGTTGATCACATCTTCAGTAAAGTTTACTTTTGGACACAAAATTCAGGTCTTCTGCGTGCTATTGGCACCTACAGCACTCCCAGTTGGTATTATGGATTTATACCTCCCCTGCCACTCAGGGCCTTGGAGGAGAAATTCCTTCCCCCATCCAGAAAAAGAATCCAGGATAAACACATTCTTTTATGCTCCCCTCGGAGTTCTGCATATCCTTTAAAAAGAGGATACATAAATTATGAAAGGACGAAAATTTAAGACACCTTCATGGATTTTTAGAGTGAAAAAAAGAAGAGAATCCAGAGCATCTTTCTGATGAATTCATTTCTTGTAATCTGACACAGTCATTATACTCATCACGAGGAATTTTTGCTTTTCCCTTCTGTTAAAAAAAGTAAAGTGTGGAGATTCTGAAAATTACCTTTTCTTGGGCTGCCCCTATACTATGAAACAGTTTGCCAAAATATCTTCAGAATTTAACTACCTTGTTTTAGAAAGCACATTAAGACCTGATTATTTGAACTGGGCTTTCTAGATTTTTAAGGATACATTAAAATAATGTGAATTCTAGAAAGAGTTCTTCCTTGAAGATATACTGTACTTGCTTTTATACATTTTTTATTTCAGTCAGATATTTTATACAGATTATAATTTGTATTGTCATTATTTATTTTCACATGTGATATTATTTTTAAAACATAGAAATATAGTATCATGATATCAAAAAATGACCATATGGCCTATTTAGCCTGCTCATGTACACTAACTATTCATCTTTATGTTCAATTCTTGTTTATTGCAAAAGGAAAGTACAGAATGCAATACCTGGGAGCTGGTTGGACTATTCATCTTTATAATCCCTTCTTCTCCCTCAGAGATCCTCTCTGTTTTCCCATGATATTTTGTAATTCAGATACTGTCCTTGTCTCCACCACAGGAGGCTGTTTCATGTATCCACTGCCCTCTCTGTAAAGAAATATTTCCTTAGATTTTTCCTAAGCCTACCCTCTTTCACCATCATCCCATGATCTCTCATTCTAGACCTCCCTTTCCATTCATCATAGTACCTCTTAAGATACTGTCATATATGGACTCCCCTGATAAATCACCCTCCCCCTTTCTCAATGGCTTTGATTCCTGGCTTTTCTTCTTCCTTCATCCATTTTCCCCTTTCCTTATTTTGGCAACTTAAACCTCCATGTTGATAACTCCTGTGATGCCTCTAAACTCCTTTACTTAACCTCCTCATTTGATCTCCGCTCTACCACCTCTACTCACAAGCATGGCCACTGTCTTGACCTAGTCCTTCCCTCCTCGGTTCTTCCTATCTCAGGCCATCATCTGACACTTGAACACTAATCCACCCTCTCCCACAGCCTCGTCCAGTCATCGTCACCTTCAGGAATCTCCAGACTGTCAATTCTCTCCACCACTGTTTCATCTCTCCTTTGCTCTACTACATTGTCCGAGTCAGTTGATGAAGCAGTTTCTTCTTAGAACACTGTTCTCTCCTCTGCTGTAGACATTCTTGCCTCTCACATGTATAGCGCATCCATCTCCAGCCTTGGCTCGCCCCTAGAATTCTTGTGCCTGCTCTGCCAAATATCTCTGGTTAAAATCCCGTACCCATGCAGATTTCAGATTCATGCTGAACTCCTTCCAGTCTTCTATTGTATTTGCCAAGCAAGTCTACTACATCCATCTGACAAACTCACTTACATCCAGCCCTCACCATCTCTTTGCCACACTCACTTCCTTCCTAAAACTTCCTTCACCTGAACCCCCAAACTTTCACTCTCTACCTAGAATATGGCTACTTCCCATGAAAAGATTCACAAAATTAGTCTTCTCAACCACATCACCTCTACCTCTCTCTCCCCAGTTCTTTCCTTTACCTGTCCCCTGGCCTCTGTCATGCTCTCCTTTTTCTGAAGTCACAGTGGAGGAAATACCCATCTTCTCTCCTCCTTTACACTCGCAACTTGTTCCTTTGACCACATTCCCTAACCAGTTCCTCAGCTCTGTTTCCACTGCAGTCATGCCTTCCATCTCTCACATCCTCAAACTATTACTTTCCACTGCTACTGTTCCTATTGCCTTCAAACATGCTGGGACCACTCCTCAAAAACCCTCACTGGACCCCATCTGTCACTAGGCTACTCCTGTGGAGGAATAGCGTAGTGGTTAGAGTAATGGGCTGAAAACCAGGGTTCAAATCCCACTTCTATTCCTTGTGATCTTGGGCAAGTCACTTTACTCTCCATTGCCTCAGGTACAGACTTAGATTATGAGCCCACTGAGGACAGGGAAATACACACACAGTACTTAAATCTAATCTACTTTGAAGTGCCTGAAAAGCAGAATATAAATCAAATAAATAAATAGCCACTCCCTCCTCCATTTTGCCTCAAACTATTTGAAAGTACTGTTCAACATCGCTATCTTGACTTTCATCTCAAGTCAATCTTGATCCACTCCAGTCTGGTTTTCTCCCTCTACATTTCCACAGAAACAGTCCTTGCCAAAGTCTCCAATGAACTGTTTATGTCTAAAGCCAAAGGCCTTTACTCAGTCCTTATCCTCCTTGACCTATCTCTTGATACTCTATCCTGTCTTGGTTCCCTTCTGACATCAAGTCAGCAGAAGATATACCCAATATTAACGCTCTTTGAACTTTGTTAATTGAATTGCATAAATATATATATATATATATATATGGTTAAGTTATGGAAAGATATGATTTCAATTAATGTTCACCTTCTAGGTGATTCTCGAAGACAGAAATTATGGTGAATACATTGATTGGACCGTTTTCTGTATATTAAGTTAAATATATGCATGATTCGTTGTCCATTCTTTGAGGCTTAATTAACTAATGGAGAAAGCATTTCACAGGTTTTGTTCATAATGCAGCAGGGAGATTTAAGAGAATAAATTTCAACAATTGAAAGCAACATGCCATAGAATTAGCCATATAATAGAGAAGCACATCTGATGCAAGGTCCCTGAGAAGGAACGTCCATTGAATATTGATTATTTTCTTTGAATCCTTGATTTCTCTCTTCAATTGATAAAATTCAGATTTACCAACAGAATTCATGAACTTTTTCTGTTTTCATTACATAATATTTTGATGTTTTTTGAACAGAAATTGTATGTTAGATTATTCTTTCTTACTACATTGATTGAATGCTGAAGGGAATGAAGCACTTAACAGGCAACAATAAAAAGGAAGATGTACCTGGATGGGGAGGGAGGGTCCAAGTAAATGTCAGGTATTTTGCATTTCAGGTTTCTTCTGCTACAGTGATATAATTGGGAACATATTGGCAGAATGTTTAGATTGTTTACCAGGAAGAAGTACAATTCTTTCATAAAATCTAGAAAGTACTATGGGTGCATTCCATGAAGGTAGCAAGTCGCACATTTAAGACTAATCGGAGAAAATTATTTTTCACTCAACGCACAATTAAGCTCTGGAATTTGTTGCCAAAGGATGTGGTTAGTGCAGTTAGTGTAGCTGGGTTCAAAAAAGGTTTGATTAAGTTATTGGAGGAGAAGTCCATTAATAGCTATTAATCAATTTTACTTAGGGAATAGCCAATGCTATTAATTGCATCAGTAGCATGGGATCTTCTTAGTGTTTGGGTAATTGCCAGGTGCTTGTGGCCTGGTTTGGCCTCTGTTGGAAACAGGATGCTGGGCTTGATGGACCCTTGGTCTGACCCAGCATGGCCATTTCTTATGTTCTTATCTCCTATTACACTTGTGGATCCTCCTCTACTGCCATCCCACAATCAACTGATATGCTTTAGGATTATGTTCTGGGTCCTCTTTTCTTTTCTTTCTCTATACCTATTTCCTTGGTGCTCTAATTCTTTTGTCATGGCTTTCAATACCATATTTATAAGAACATAAGATATGCCATAGTGAGTCAGACCAAGGGTCCATCAAGCCCAGCATCCTGTTTCCAACAGTGGCCAATCCAAGTCACAAGCACCTGGCAAGTACCCAAACATTAAATAGATTCCATGTTACTAAAACCGGCAACAAGCAGTGGCTTATTGGTTAATAGCAGTTCATGGACTTCTCCAAGAACTTATCCAAAACAGCTACACTCACTGCCTTAAACACATCCTCTGGCAATGAATTCCAGAGCTTAATTGTGCGTTGATTCTCAGATTTCTGTCTCTACACCAGAAATTTCATTAGGAATCCTGTCCCAGATCTCAGCCTTCATGTCAGACAATGCTGCTTGCATGTCCCATTGCCACCTTAAACTCAACATGGATGAGACAGAGCTCCTAATCTTGTGCTCTAAGCCCGCTTCCCCGCTTCCTTCTTTATTTTTGTGGACAATAAGTAATTCTCCCAGTCCCCTCGGCCCGTACCCTTGCAGTCATCTTCATCTCCTCTCTCTCCTTCTCTACACATATTTATTTATTTATATGCCACCTAAGCCAAGGCCCTAAGTGGCATACAAGTGAACATACACAAAATAAAAGATATAAAAGCAAAACATATTTATTTAATTTTTTTATTTAAACACTTTTCTATACCGTCGCTAAGTTATATACCATCGCAACGGTTTACAAATAGGCAAATAGACTAAAGTAAGTAAATGTAGGATATTGTACATTCTAACAGGTGCCAATAAAGTTCGGTTACAATTTCATAAATAAAATCATTATTTGAGTAATGTTGGTCAAGTCCAGGTATATTATTGAGTTACTATCTCTTTGAAATATTACTTCTTAAATGTAGGATTGAGTAAATTCATTCTCATCTGCATTACCCTGTACTTTCATTCTCTACCCTCCACACTCTTTAGTGAAGGCTTTTTTAAAGAGCCATGTTTTTAGATTTTTCTTAAAAGTTTTGAGATTATTCTGTAATCTGAGTTCGGGTGGCAAAACACAGCTTAAATGTGCAGTTTCTTTCTTTAAAACATCACTAAAATTCATCCCTTCTTTTCTTAACATACTACCAGAACCCTTTTTCACACTCTTATTACTTCCATTTAGACTATTGTAACCTGCTCCTCAAAGGTCTCCTAGTGAGCCATCTCTCTCCACTTCAGTCTATCCAAAATTCATTTCAGCTTCACGACTTATCTTTTGTCAAAGTTGCTGCACCCATATAACCCCCTCTTCTCAAGTCACTCCCTTGGCTCCCTATCCATTCCCTCATCCTTCAAGCTCTTCTTACTCACCTACGAGAGCCTTCACTTTTAGCTCCTCACTCCCTCTCCTATCTTATCTCTCTTTATACCCCTCTTTGTGCATTCTGCTCATCAGGCAAGTCGCACCTATTTTTGACCTTCTCCTATACCACTAGTTCTAACTTTGTGCTTTCCAACTGGCTGCACCATATGCTTGGGATAGACTTCCTGATCTGGTGTGTCATGCTCTGTCTCTTGCCTATTTTAAATCCCATTTGAAAACCCACCTTTTTTAAATGCTTTTAAATCTTAACCCCTGATTGTCCCGCTTATAGCCTCATTAATTTTTAACCATTGTCTTAATAAATTAAATTCCCCAAGTCTTTTGTACCATGTATGTTTGTCTTTATAAAATTGTAAGATCTACTAAGTAGGGACTGTTTTTCTACAGCACTATGTACATCAAGTAGCACTATAGAAGTGTTAAGAAGTAGTAGTTGCAGTATCCACTACCTTCTCTGTAAAGACATATTTCCTTCAATTTCCCTTTCAATCTCATCCCATGACCCCTCATTCTAGAGCATCCTGCTGCAGGGAAACCTTGGAGGTATTTGAATGTGCCATCTCACCTTTCCTATAGGATATGCAAGTTTGAGTCTTTAAATCTGTTCCATATGCTTCAGAACAAAGATCACTGAGCATTTTAGTAGCCACTTTCTGGACTGACCAACAGGTTTATATCCTTTTGAAGGTGCGGTCTCCAGAACTGAACACAATTTTCCAAATGTGGTCTCAACTGGGACTTATACAGAGGTGACTTGGTTCTAGTGATTGACTATTTTTGGTGGAGAGTTTTCATTTTGTTTTCAGGAGGAAATTTGCTGCTACTCTTCCTGCCAAAGAATGGGAAAAATATTTCCCTGCTTTCATTCTTAAATATCCCGTCACCAGCTGGAGAGCAGAAGTGAAAATAGGAGCTGTTTTTCTCAAGTCTTGCTAGACATGAGCATGGCCTTCAATACCATCAATCATAATCTGCTCCTTAGCGGCCCGTTTTAAAAGGGCCATACGTGTAAATAACGGGGGTTATGCGCGTGGTCGGGCCTTGACGCGCGCATTTTCAAAAGGGCCCAGCTACCCATGTAACCCCCATTACTTGCCGAAGTGCTGGGCCTCTCCAAAGAGGCGGGGGGGGGGGGGGGGGGGGGGGGGCTCTGTGCAGGGAGGGCTGAGCCGGAACAGTACCATTCGATGCTGTCCTGGGGAAGCGTGTGCCAGCAGCAGGATGGCATGCTTAACTTCTGGGCATCAAAGTGGGTAAGTTACAAAACAAAAAAAAAGTATGGTAGGTAGGTAGGGGTTAGGGGGGTCAGGGTGGAGAGGGGAAAGGGGAGAAGGTTGGATTGTGGGTTAGGGAAGTTCCCTCCCAGTCCACCCCTTAATTGGACAAGACTGGGATGGAACTGGAAATAAGGGCGATCACGTCGCCGCACGTAATTTGAGCATTTCCCCCCCTTGAGCGCATGAGTCGTGGGCCGCCTGCACATGTGCGCGCAGATATTAAAAGCCGGTATGCATGCGCATGTGGCCATCTAATTTTATAACATGTGCATGGCAGTGCATGCATGTTATAAAACTGGCACATCCACGTGCGCCTTAAAATCGCCCCCTAGGTGTCTTGAACAGGTTGGATTTGCTGGATGGGTCCTAACCTGGTTTAAATTATACTTACTGTGTTGTACTTTACATGGTGAATGGAACCATCAATTACCTGACCCAATACCTTTGCCCTTTGGGGGTCTCACAAGGCTGTATTCTATCCCCAATCCTGTTTAATCTATTCTTATCTCCATTAACTACTCTCATTCAAGATAATGGCTTCTGTCCATCTTTCTTTGCTGACAACATTCAAATTACAGTCTTCATAAATACCAAGTCTGGCATCAATTTAACAGACCTAAACCACAGAAATATGATGGCAGAAAAAGACCAAATGGCTCATCCAGTCTGGCCAACCATCCAAATAATTTAGCATGCAATGCCACTGAATATACCTGGATAAGTAATACAATTAGCCAGAGAAGCTTATCCAGCTAACTTTTAGACCTGCTATGAGGCACATTTAACTGGATACTTTAACTGGATAAGTAGCACCACCCGGTTACACCCACTGCCTGCGCACTATGTAGCTAACTACTTACCATGGAAACGAAACTTATCTGGCTAATAAGTAACTTATCTAGCCCAATATTCAGCATCCACCACTTATTATTCAGATAAGGCTGACTAATCTGGCTAAGTAGCATTTTTTTTTTTTTTTTGTATTTTAACTTTTTATTTGGAGTACAGTCAATAAACAAAACATAACACAAGTATCATACAGCTGTGTCCCTTAAGAGACAATTCCGTAATCCATACTTTCTATATTAACCCCATCCCAGTCCTGCACCCCCCCCCAAGAACATGACATGTTAGTATCAAAACTATCAACCATCAGAACATGTATAGTTGTTTTAAACATTGCAAGATTTCTAGCATATTAAAAGTAAAAGTAATAGTAATATGCATGAAATATATGACACCTGTATTCACAATATAATAATGCATTCACCTGGAGAGATCAACTGGTGAATTGACGCAATCTTAATTCAATATGGAGTATAAGACACTTAAATCCATTCCCAGAACCCAGGCTTAGGATCTGGAATTCAGAAGCCATTCTTCAAAAGGTGTCCATATTTTCCCATACCTTGATAAAGCATCTCTACAATACGCCGCAATTTTTTCCATAGCTTGAATGCCTCTGAGTCTGGTGACCAAGATTGTGAAAGGAGGCAAATCCTTCCTTTTCCACCATCGTGCAATCACCAGTCTCGCGGCTATAGCCACATATCGCAGTAACCGCACACTCAGTGTCTGGCTTTCCTCTTCCCATATCCCCAGAAGCCATGATTCGGGCCGTAGCAAAGGTTCCACCCCTAACATATTCCTAGCCAGCTTTTGGACTCTGACCCAAAACGTCTGCATAACCAGGCACATCCATCATATATGCATAAACGTCCTCTCCGTCTGATCACATCGCCAGCATTTGTTTGAGAGGTGAGGATATCTTTTCGCTAGTACATCAGGGCTAAGATACCACCGAAAGAACACTTTATATTCATTTTCAATCATCGACGTAGACATGGAGTACCTCCCCAAATCCAGAAAACAGGAATCCCACCGTTCTTTATCTCAGGTTCCCCCCAAATCTCGTACCCAGGCTCTCAAATGTGTTGCCTGATAAATTTCAGTATCCTCCAATAACCTTGCAGATTTTGGAAATTAGTTTGGGGGGTTTTCTTAGACCAATACAGAACCCTTCCATTAATGAGACTCCCTTTTGGAGGTCTCTAGACACCTCTGAGCTCCGGAGAAAATGGTTCAATTGTGCATATGCCAAGAAATCTACAGCATGCAGTAGATAATCTATCTAAAAAGTTGGAAAGGGCTTCACCATCTCTGCTTCCCATACTTGAGAAATCCTATACAATCCTTTCTCCCCCCAAGTCTGAAAAGTCTGGGATGTGCTCCCCACCGGAAAATCTGGCATGGCTGTGAATATAGGTTCCTTAAGATTAGGTTTTTGTCGTTCCCAAAAAATATCCTCCAATATGTCCCTTCTTAGCCATGATCGTTCAATTAACATCCATTGTTTTATACTACCCAAAACATGACATTCCACCACTGCTTGCAATTGCGAGGCCACATAGTATTTCTTAAGATGTGGTACTCCCAAACCCTCTTTAGTTCTAGACCGAAATAAAACAGATCGAGCCACTCTTGGGGGTCTCCTTTTCCAAATATAGGAGAAGAATTTCCTCTGTAGGTCCCTGAGCCAATTTTCGGAGAGCAAGCAGGCGAGCACCTGAAAGAGATAACTAAGTCTAGGAAAGAGATTCATCTTGACCACGGCAATCCTTCCCAACCATATCTATCCCAGTACTGCATATCCTTATGCAGTTGGCAATTACGGTTCATAATTTGCTTTAAAGAGATCTTTATGATCCTCAACTAAGATAACTCCCAAGTAGCATATTGGACCTTTCGTCCAATGATAGGGAAACAATTGCATCAATTTAGAGCGTTGTTCCAGCGAGAGGCCTATGGGGAGAATCTCAGACTTATCCATGTTGATCCGAAATCCTGAAACTGCCACAAATTGCCGCAGTGCAGCCGTAATCTCTCTTAAGGAGGATGTTGGGTCTGTAACTGTAAAAATAATGGGGTGGATTTTAAAAGCCCTGCTCGCGTAAATCCGCCCGGATTTATGTGAGCAGGGCCTTGTCCCCGGCGCGCCTATTTTCCATAGGCCTGCCAGCGCGCGCAGAGCCCCGGGACTCGCGTAAGTCCCAAGGTTTTTCGAGGGGGGCGTGTCGGGGGGCAGGGCAGATCGGCGCGGCGTTTTTGGGGGTGGGACGCGGCGTTTCGGGGGCGGGCCTGGGGGCGTGGTTTCGGGCCAGGGCGGTCCGGGGCATAGCCGCGCCCTCCGGAACCGCCCCCGGATCGCGTCTCCGTGCGCCAGCAGCCCGCTGGCATACGTGGATTTACGTCTCCCTCCGGGAGGCGTAAATCCAGGGATAAAGGTAGGGGGAGTTTAGATAGGGCTGGGGGGGTGGGTTAGGTAGAGGAAGGGAGGGGAAGGTGAGGGGAGGGCGAAAGGGAGTTCCCTCTGAGGCCGCTCCGATTTCGGAGTGGCCTCGGAGGGAACGGAGACAGGCTGCGCGGCTCGGCACGCGCCGGCTGCCCAAAATCGGCAGCCTTGCGCGCGCCGATCCAGGATTTTAGCGGCTACACGCGTATCTACTAAAATCCAGCATACTTTTGTTGGCGCCTGGTGCGCCAACAAAAGTACGCGAAGGCGCACTTTTTAAAAATCTACCCCAATATCGTCCGCATATAATGAGATTTTGAATAGGGCCTCGTCTATCTTAATCCTGTGAATGTCCCAATGTTTACGGACCAGTTCCGCTAGAGGTTCCACACTCAGTGCAAAACGTAGTGGGGAAAGAGGACACCCCTGCCTTGTACCCCTATGAATAGAAAACGACCATGTGTACCCACCATTAATTTTAATACGGCCCGGGGTTCCCTATATAACTTTTTTAGCCAAGTTAAGTAACATCCCCCCAGTACCATCTTTTCCATCACTTCAAATAAAAAAGGCCAATATACTCTATCAAATGCTTTTTCAGCATCAATAACAAAAAAATGGAAGGAGACTGACGATGTTTCACCACCGACATGAGATCTAGAATCTTGCGGATATTATCAGAAGTGGACCTTCCAGGCATAAATCCTGCTTGATCATCCTACACCAAATCTAAAATTACCTCTCGCAAGCGTGTGGCCAGGATCTTAGCCAGTAGTTTTAAATCTATATTTATCAATGAAATAGGATGATATGACCCACATAACATCTCATCCTTGCCGGGCTTTGGGAGTATTGTAATGCCTGCCGTATTGCCGTTAGGGAGCAATGGTTGTCTTCTCTCAAGGCATTATTAAAGAGGTCCTTTTGCGGGTGCACTAGTACTCCCAGAAACTTTTTATAAAAGAGGGGTGTATACCCATCTAGCCCGGGAGCTTTCCCTGGTTTCAGAGATTTAATTGCATTTTGAACTTCCAATACTGAGATGGGAGACCGCAATATGTCACATGTCTCTGGTGAAATAGCTGGTAATGATATTCCACTCAAAAATTGGGTTATATCATCCTCTGTAACCTCATGATCTGTAGTGTATAAAGCCTCATAAAATTTCAAAAATCAGTCTGTGATTTCTGGTAATCTAGTATGCGCTCCTCCCTTGTTATTTTTGAGAACATGAATATGTGATTGAGTTCTTTGGCCCTTCAACCTGTGTGCCAATAATTTGCTGGGTTTATTACCCTGTTCGTAGTAGATTTGCTTCACTAAACCTAATTGGTGTGCTGTGCGATCGGCATCTAATCCTTTAACTGCTGACGATACTCGTCTAATTTCCTGAGCGTAGTAGACCATTGATCCTGTTTATGTTTCCTTTCTAATTCTGTTATGTGCGTTAATAACTTGTTCCATTAGATTTCTGTCTGTCTTTTATTGTAAATCCCTAGACTAATAAAATTGCCTCTCATAGTAGCCTTCAAGCCCTCCCAAATTGACACAGGTGATACCTCATTCCCACTATTGTGTAATAAGTAGTCCTCTATTTGTGCTTGTATTTTGGGAAGATACATTTTGTTTTTAATTAAGCTATCATTAAGCTTCCAGTAGCGTATACTCTGATCACCAGTAGGAAGGTCCACCTCCCACCAGATTTGGGCGTTATCCAACTATGTAATGTTTTCTATCGCAGCTTTCCTGGTATGATCACTTAAAGCTTTATCTATTAAAAAATAATCAATCCATTATTATGTATTACGCGACCTTGAATAAAATGAACAATTCCTGCTAGTAGGATAAAGCAATCTCCAAATATCAATCAGATGCCAGTCAGCCAGTCAGAGTTGCACCACCATGGCCCGAAGAGGTATCTATCCCCACTTTATGCACCAAATTAAAATCTCCACCAACACTAAATACCCCTCCTCTATTTGTTTGCAGTTTCTGATTAATCTCTGTCAGCAGTATACCCTGATCTTGATTTGGGCAGCATTGACTAAAGTGAATTTGCAATTCTGGATCTCTACCACTAGTATGAGATATCGACCCTTAGGGCCAATCACCGTCTGATAAAATTTCTCACCCAAATTATTAGCAAACAAAATGCCTACCCCACCATATCTGCAGTCTGGAGTGCTGGCAGCATAGTATCTATGGGGGTATAGGCACGTTCTTAACAAATGTTCATGCTTCCGCTTAAGATGCATCTCTTGAATAAATACCACAGACACATGATGTCTGGTGAGCTCATTGCTCAACTGTTGTCTCTTCCTCGGTGAGTTTAATCCCTTCACGTTGATGGATAGGAACCTAAGTGGCATCATTTTTAAATATTCCTAATGCGCTATCAGCATTCCAGAGCATAGCAGACACCTTTCTGTCTAAAACTACAACAACCATACATAACATGCATTCCCCCCTCCCCCCATTACCCAACCCTCCCACCCCTCCCCCTTCAAACACACCAAGTCGCTCAACCTAAGGCAGAACCCTAAGAGAGGAAGTTACATCTCTTCCCCCCACTCCCATTCAAATACCCAAACAACCAAGCTATATCCCTCCTGTTCCAGATTTAACATAATATATAGATAATCACAGTTATAAAACCTGCTGATATGAAACTATATGAAAACCCAAACATTTTAAACCTCATATTGGGTGTGCACCCTAATAAGGCTCCCATAGTGAAAACTGTCCCATTAGAAGCAGGATTTTTCTTCATGTATTATCAGATGCTAACCCACATTCATTCTCCACTATCATCCGATGTGCCACCGAGTCCAATGTTCTCTTTAAGCGCCGGCCTCCTTTTCCCGCCCTCTGCCATTTTGCAGGTTCCACCGCCATTTGCGTTGAATCCTTCACAGCGGCGGTGTATGCAATCTCCAGGCCCGCCTCTTTAAGAATAGCCACTGCTTCTGCCGGTGTTTTCACCCGCAATGTATTCCCTTTAATGGTAAAAGCAATTCCACAGTGGTACAGCCAACGATATCGGTGATGTTCCTTGCGAAGAAGCCCAGTAACAGGCTGAAAGTCCCTGCGTCATTTCAATGTCGCCGGCGCCAGATCATTGTAAATAGAGAGCGAATGCCCTTTCCATTCAAAGGCATCCAGTTTACGGGCTGCCTTCATGATAGCCTCTTTTGCCATAAAACTGTGGAGGCAAAGTACGATGTCCCTGGAAGCATTACGCGGGCCTGCTCCCAGTGCTCTGTGCGCCCACGCCACAACAATGTCGGGAGGTATGTCTGGGGATCCGCCGGATGATTGCGCAGTCACCACTTGAAGAATTGCCCGTCAGATGAGTTTAACCACTTCGGCGGTATTATTATATGCTGGCTCTTCGGGCAGGCCCCTGATGCGCAAATTATTGCGTCACGTACGGTTTTCAATGTCCTCCAGCTTCAGCGCCGTTTCATCCTGGAGTTGTCGCATATTAGTTAATTCTAATGTCAAAGCCATGATCCGCGTGTCATGCTCCTCCATTTGGGCCTCTCCGTCATCAACCCTATGCCCTAGGTCCTTGATATCAGTGCAGAGGGAAGATATAGCATCCCGAAATTCTTCTGATAAAATTTTTATATCCTTCTTCAAATCTTGAAACCAATGCTGTAAATCTTTTTTGTAGATAGGTTCGTTGCTCTCATCTGAAGCTGTCGGCTCCAGTCCAGGTTTAGTTCCTGCACCATCTGGGCCTTCTCCTCCGAGAGGCTCTTTCAGGGCCGTAAATTGGGAGCTACCCGCATAGAAAGAAAATTGCTGGAGGTCCACCACTTTTTTCCTGGTGGACATGATCCCTGTTATTTAAACAGCTCCTATAAGGTGATATTACTGCTTTTGCCCTTCTGGAACCGGTGGAACTAGCAGTTTATGCTATTGGGAGTGATGGAGAAAAGATCTAAGCAGCCATGTTTGTCAGATGATGTCACTTCCGCCCCGCTAAGTAGCATTTTAATATCTACTCCAGGATTAATATTTCATAAAGTTTTAGTTGCAATTATTTTCTTTAATTTTACTTATAAACTGCAATAAAATCTCACTTACACATTTGTGATTGAAAAGTGTTTTTACAATAAATGAATAAATGTCTTTAACATGAAGGAGACCACTGAAATAATTTCAGAATGTTTTATTTATTTTATTTATTTATTTATTTTTATATACAGACATTCAAACATGGGTATCACATCGGTTTACATGATAACTTGTGTGATAGTGTGACAACGGGTCATATTATCTTTTGTAACATTGTAACTTATAAGAAAAACTGCCTCAACGTACTGCTTTAACATTATAACTATATAATTTTAACAGTATAACTTTATAACTTTAGATGACAAACGCAACTTGATTAACAATTATGACTGCCAACATTATTGTAACTTGAAAAACTGCTTCTATGTATTGCTTTAATCTTAACATTGTGTTCTGTTGTACCTGTGTAACATTGAAAATTGAATGAGAAATGCGACTTAATTAACATTGTGACTGCTAGTGACATTGAGTCAATGAGGACCTGTGGTTTGGGAGTTATGAGTTTTCTAGTGGGTTATGTGCTGGGTTGGAGAGCGGTTGTTTGGGATGGATCCCAGGGGTGAGGGTTAATGTTTGCTGAAATTCAACTTGTTTCTGTGGTCTCTTACCCACGCAGCTGAATGAATGTCACCCTGAAAATGAATGGCTGACTGAGTTACTTAAATCTACTACTACAAACATAGAAAGATGCTCTGATGGTTTTATGAATTGTTATTTATGAAGATACTGTTGCGAGTTATAATTTATTGCTGCAATAAACCTGTAGTCAGTTTTCTTGCAACACCTGGTCTGATGCATGCAAGGCATTTTGAAACAATTTAGGTTATTACAATAAAAGAAGACGAACTTATTGTTTTAAGTAAAAATTAAAAGAAATAAAAACCAAATTATTTACAGGATTTGAAGCATATTAGTAGAGAAAGAATATAGTGTGAAAAGGATTTGCATTCACAAAAAAGCGGGAGAGTAGCTTGCTTGTTGCGGCGGTTACTACCCCAAACCAAATTAGCCTGATACTTCACTTGCAATGCATATCCAGCATAGCTCTCTGCTTCAACGGCAGAGGGAATAAAGAAAAGAGGATTTATATTTAGACAACAACCAACAAGGAATGAATTACATAGTCTGGGTAAACAAATAAGCATGGGTGTAGCTTGCTTATTGCGGCGGTTACTACCCCTAACCAATTAAGCTAGATAATTCACTTAGATGCAGCTCCAGCACTGCTCTCTACATCAATGGCGGGGGTGGAAGGTAAATAGAACCAAAAAGTTACTAATAAGGGCCAAGAGTAACAGATAAGTATGAGAAAAAATATAAGTGTGAAAGTTTGCTGGGCAGACTGGATGGGGCCGTTTGGTCTTCTTCTGCCATCATTTCTATGTTTCTATGCTTACCATAAATGGTGTTAGCCATAACATGTGAGTAACATCATCCGGTGGAAACCAAATAGTCCCTTCTCTCTAGTTCAGATAGAGCTTGTATACCCTACTGAGCATGTGCAAGGAGTTCCCATATGAAGCACTTCATTGTTTGCCCTCTCAGTCCATTTGTAGATCTGTCTTTTGCTGGGTAGTTGACTCTCCAGGAAGATGGGCAGGTATTAAGAATGGCTAATTTATCCTGCTATCTATAAAAAAAACATAGTTTATGGTAAATAAACATGCTTTTCCAGGGACCCCACTGGACCAACCAGGTACCTGTAAAAGTTTTTTTGGGGGGCGTCGGGAGGGTGGGGGAAGCTAAGGGATTAATTTTAAAGAGTCGGGGTGGGTTTAGGGGTTATTTTTGTGTGCCGTTTTTCCCGCACTCCCCCAAAACGATAAGAGAACCCCAACGATCAATATCATGGGGTTTTCCTATCATTTTGGGGGAGCCCCCGATTTCTGACAATTTTGAAAATACCGTCCGATATTTTCAATCGTCCAAAGCCCGATTCACATCCCTAATAATTATACAATGTTAGGTTCGATATTAGGAGCTACCACCCAAGAAATAGATCATAGTGGATAACATATTGAAATCATCGGTTCAGTGTGCTGCGGCAGTCAAAAAAGCAAACAGAATTTTGGGAATTATTAGAAAGGGAATGGAGAATGAAACGGAAAAATGTCATAATACCCTCTGTATCGCTCCATGGTGAGACCGCACCATGAATACTGTGTACAATTATGGTCGCCATATCTCAAAAAAGATATAGTTGCGATGGAGAAAGTACAGAGAAGGGCGACCAAAATGATAAAGGGAACGGAACAACTCCCCTATGAGGAAAGACTAAAGATGTTAGGACTGTTCGGCTTGGAGAAGAGTCGGGGATATGATAGAGGTGTTTAAAATCATGAGAGGTCTAGAATAGGGATGTGAATCGTGTCCTCGATCGTCTTAACGATCGATTTCGGCTGGGAGGGGGAGGGAATCGTATTGTTGCCGTTTGGGGGGGTAAAAATATCGTGAAAAATCGTGAAAAATCTAAAAATCGCAAAACCGGCACATTAAAACCCCTAAAACCCACCCCCGACCCTTTAAATTAAATCCCCCACCCTCCCGAACCCCCCCCCAAATGAGTTAAATAACCTGCGGGTCCAGCGGCGGTCCGGAAACGGCAGCGGTCCGGAACGGGATCCTGCTCCTGAATCTTGTTGTCTTCAGCCGGCGCCATTTTCCAAAATGGCGCCAAAAAATGGCGGCGGCCATAGACGAACACGATTGGATGGCAGGAGGTCCTTCCGGACCCCCGCTGGACTTTGGGCAAGTCTCGTGGGGGTCAGAAGGCCCCCCACAAGCTGGCCAAAAGTTCCTGGAGGTCCAGCGGGGGTCAGGGAGCGATTTCCCGCCGCGAATCGTTTTCGTACGGAAAATGGCGCCGGCAGGAGATCGACTGCAGGAGGTCGTTCAGCGAGGGTTCTGGTGCCTCGCTTGAACAACCTCCTGCAGTCGATCTCCTGCCGGCGCCATTTTCCGTACGAAAACGATTCGCGGCGGGAAATCGCTCCCTGACCCCCGCTGGACCTCCAGGAACTTTGGCCAGCTTGTGGGGGGCCTCCTGACCCCCACGAGACTTGCCAAAAGTCCAGCGGGGTCTGGAAGGACCTCCTGCCGTCCAATCGTGTTCGTCTATGGCCGCCGCCATTTTTCGGCGCCATTTTGGAAAATGGCGCCGGCTGACGGACAACAAGATTCAGGAGCAGGAGCCCGTTCCGGACCGCTGCCGTTCCGGACCGCCGCTGGACCCGCAGGTATTTAACTCTTTGGGGGGGGTTCGGGAGGGTGGGGGATTTAATTTAAGGGTCGGGGTGGGTTTTAGGGGGTTTTAGTGTGCCGGCTCACGATTCTAACGATTTATAACGATAAATCGTTAGAATCTCTATTGTATTGTGTTCCATAACGGTTTAATACGATATTAAAATTATCGGACGATAATTTTAATCGTCCTAAAACGATTCACATCCCTAGTCTAGAATGGGTAAATGTGAATTGGTTATTTACTCTTTCAGATAATAGATGGACTAGGGGGCATTCCATTAAGTTAGCATGTGGCACATTTAAAACTAATCAGAGAAAGTTCTTTTTCACTCAATCACAATTAAACTCTGGAATTTGTTGCCAGAGGATGTGGTTAGTGCAGTTAGTATAGCTATGTTTAAAAAAGGATTGGATAAGTTCTTGGAGGAGAAGTCCATTACCTGCTATTAAGTTGACTTAGAAATTAGCCACTGCTATTACTAGCAACAGTAACATGGCATAGACTTAGTTTTTGGGTACTTGCCAGGTTCTTATGGCCTGGAATGGCCACTGTTGGAGACAGGATGCTGGGCTTGATGGACCCTTGGCCTGACCCATTATGGCATGTTTTTATGGACCACAAGTGAATGGGTCCAATGAATTCATTTTGCATCACAAGGAAAAGTATCTCCATTTGAAACCGTATGCTCTTCTGATTGACAGTTTCCATGCTGAAATCAAGATTTCTTCAGTCTCTCTGGAGAGCATTAGGGAGGACACTATTGAGCTCTCAACATCCATGCCATCAGGTTAAGATGTTCAAATGTAGCAGATAGCTATTCTCCAGAGTCAACAGAGACAGGTCCGACCCCAATTATAACAGGGGTTAAATGGACAATCAGATGAGGTAGGAGAACCATTCTTATCTGGGCCACACTGGGCAATGAGAATGAGACATGCTGTGTCCTTGAGTACTTTCTGTATTGTTTTTGCCACTAGTGGAAGCGGCGGAAACACAAAAAATAATATTGTATACCAGGGGATCAGAAAGGCATCCAATGCAAGTTTGGCACTGCTTTGATGAATGGAGCAAAATTTCCTGTCTTTCCTATTGTTCTCCATGGTAAACAGATCAATGGGATGATCCCTGAGATCGAAAAGGTCATCCACTACTGACTTATCCATGTCTTACTTATATGGATATAAGGCTCAACTGAGGAGGTCTGTCAGTGTGTTCACAATTAATAGAAGGTAAGTTGCTTGCCGTGAAGCTTATTGATGTAAAACATCAGTAACTTGACTGAATGTTTGAATTAAGATTCTCATCCCGTGAAGTGTGTAGAAGACAACTCTAAAGGTGTTCTAAATGGCTCTTAACTCCAAAAAATTGATATGAAGCAGATGCTCTGACCGTGACCATGTTCCTTGAGCATACCAGAGCCTGTGTGCTTGCCCCACCCCTCAGTGGATGCTTCGGTGCCCATTGTCACTTGATACAGCAACAGTCATAGACTAAATCGAATATCCAGAACCCATAGGGTCATGCACCAGCAGAGGGACATTTTCATTACCTCAGTTATTGTTACTAAAATGGACAGGGACTGAGACAATTGGTCCCTATATGAGTTAAGGCCTCACTATAGAGGCCTCATGTTGAGAAGTGTGAGGGGTACTACACCTGGACCAGATGGTATGCATCCTAGGGCACTGAAGGAACTCAAAAATGAAATTTCTAATCTATTAGTTAAAATTTGCAACCTATTATTAAAATCATCCATTGCACCTGAAGATTGGAGGGTGGCCAATGTAACACCAATATTTAAAAAAGGCTCCAGGGGCAATCCGGGTAACTATAGACCAGTGAGCCTGACTTCAGTGCCAGGAAAAATAGTGGAAACTATTCTAAAGATCAAAATCGTAGAGCATATAGAAAGACATGGTTTAATGGAACACAGTCAACATGGATTTACCCAAGGGAAGTCTTGCCTAACAAATCTGCTTCATTTTTTTGAAGGGGTTAATAAACATGTGGATAAAGGTGAACCGGTAGATGTAGTGTATTTGGATTTTCAGAAGGTGTTTGACAAAGTCCCTCATGAGAGGCTTCTAAGAAAACTAAAAAGTCATGGGATAGGAGGCAATGTCCTTTCATGGATTACAAACTGATTAAAAGACAGGAAACAGAGAGTAGGATTAAATGGTCAATTTTCTCAGTGTAAAAGGGTAAACAGTGGAATGCCTCAAGGATCTGTACTTGGACTGGCGCTTTTCAATATATATATATATATATAAATGATCTGGAAAGGAATACGACGAGTGAGGTTATCAAATTTGCGGATGATACAAAATTATTCAGAGTAGTTAAATCACAAGCAGATTGTGAAACATTACAAGAGGACCTTGCAAGACTGGAAGATTGGGCATCTAAATGGCAGATGAAATTAATGTGGACAAGTGCAAGGTGTTGCATATAGGGTAAAATAACCCTTGCTGTAGTTACACGATGTTAGGCTCCATATTAGGAGCTACCACCCAGGAAAAAGTTCTAGGCATCATAGTGGATAATACTTTAAAATTGTTGGCTCAGTGTGCTGCAGCAATCAAAAAAGCAAACAGAATGTTAGGAATTATTAGAAAGGGAATGGTTAATAAAACAGAAGATGTCATAATGCCTCTGTATCACTCCATGGTGAGACCTCACCTTAAATACTGTGTACAATTCTGGTCACCGCATCTAAAAAAAGATATAGTTGCGATGGAGAAGGTACAGATAAGGGGAACCAAAATGATAAAGGGGATGGAACAGCTCCCCTATGAGGAAAGGCTGAAAAGGTTAGGGCTCTTCAGCTTGGAGAAGAGACGGCTGAGGGGGGATATGATAGAGGTCTTTCAGATCATGAGAGGTCTTGAACGAGTAGATGTGAATCTGTTATTTACACTTTCAAATAATAGAAGGACTAGGGAGCATTCCATGAAGTTAGCAAGTAGCACATTTAAGATTAATCAGAGAAAATTCTTTTTCACAACGCATAATTAAGCTCTGGAATTTGTTGCCAGAGGATGTGGTTAGTGCAGTTAGTGTAGCTGGGTTCAGAAAAGGTTTGGAGAAGTCTTGGAGAAGTCCATTAACTGCTTTTAATCAAGTTTACTGAAGGAATAGCCACTGCTATTAATTGCATCAGTATCATGGGATCTTCTTAGTGTTTGGGTAATTGTCAGGTTCTTGTGGACTGGTTTGGCTTCTGATGGAAACAGGATTCTGGGCTTGATGGACCCTTGGTCTGACCCAGCATGGCAATTTCTTATGTTCTTATGTTCTTACATGAACCACTGCGGCAATGTCATCAAAGACTACTAGGATGAATCAGGCCAGAGTGACAGGCTAAGGGTCAGTGACCTCAAGCAGAGCTCTCTTGGACAGAAGATATGTTTTTTTCTTCTAAGGATTCATTACATTGGAACCAGAATTGACTTGGGATAATTGTTCAGGAATCCTAGGGATTAAAGGAGGTTGTTTGACTTCTCCTGGGCATGGATTTGAGATGAGCCCATCCCAAGCCTTGATGGAGTCCAGATACACAAAGACACAAATGCCCTGGGGTCAAGTAGGTCTTTTGCTACCACCACTAAGCACTTGGTAAAGATCCTTGGTGCTGCTGAGATGCTGAAAGTCAGGACCTTGAACCAGTAGTGAGATTTGTCCACTACAAATTGAATGAATTTTCAGTGCGCTGAATGGATTGGAATATTTGGGCATACACGTCCTTCAAGTCCAGGGAGCACATCCTATCCTATCAAGATGAATACCCTCCACCTCATTTTTCTCTGTTGGATAAAGGGAAGAATGGTGTGGAGAGCATTCATCTTGAATTTCTTCCATAATTAATGCTTGGTCAATCTTTGAGAATTCAGGATAAGCCTCAATTCTCCTGACTTCTTGGTGATAAGGAAATAGTGGGCCTAAAATCCCTGGCCATGCTTCAAGGCTGGAACCAGCTCTATTCTCGCTGATGGGACAACAATTCCACTTCAAGGCATAGCTGGGTCACATGAGATAGATCCAGATTAAATACTGAACACTGCAAAGAATTTGGAAGAAATCCAAGTGATATTCACAATTTTGAGGACCCAAAAGTCCCTGATGATCACCCTCCATTTACTTAAGAACACCTAGATCCTTCTCACTAGGGGATCCACTTTATGGGGCTGAAACATCATCAATCTATTTCTGAGGTTTCAACTGATGTCAAAACTCGGTTCTGCCTTTGACATTGCAGGTTTCACAGGCTTTTCTGATGCCGCTTCCTGGAACAAATCCTTGGTGAAATGAGCTACTGCTGCAGCTGTTGCAAAGGAACAAATTGGTATCTTCGATACCCTTAGAAAGGGCACCATTGGTAGTATTCACATTCAAATGGGAAAAATTGTTTATGTAGTGTCAAGGACTTGTTTCGCAGGAGGTGGACCCTTGGGCTGAGGTGGGGTTGGTGCTACCTGCAGGTCAAGCCCTACAGGTCCTCACTGTCAGCAGGCAGAGCTGGCTGACTGATGGAGGGCGGTTGGAGCTTCGCCAATACCAGGCCTCGTTCCCCGCAGGTTGAGCCCTTGGGTACCTGAACTGGCTGGACTTAGGTTGGCCTCCATCCGAGGTGATGAGGAGGTCAGCCAGGGGCCAGCAGCGGTAGTAGGATTTGGTAGTCCGATTTGGATGAGGCAGAGTCCCAGAGACCCAGGCGCCAAGGAGTACAGGAGGAAGGCAGAGGGTGCCCGAGTAAGAACAGGCCGAAGTCTGAAAAGCCAAGTCCAGAATGAGGATGCATGGAGTGTCGTAGAGCAGGCTGAAGTCACGGCAGGCGGCAGGCTAGGAAAGGAGCAAGGCAGGTCAATATCAGAAGTCAGGTGGATGGTCAGGCAAGGCAAAGGTCAAACCAGGAGATGGGCGGTAATGTAGTCAGATGAAGCAGAGGTCAATACCAGGAGACAAGCAGTAGCATAGTCGGGCAAAGCAGTAGTCAAAGCCAGGAGGTCAGTCAATGGAACAAGCAAGGTAGAGACGAACACAGGAAAAGGAAGGGGTACCAAGGTCAGGAATAGGAACACTGACGAGTCAGGAACACGGAGGATATGCAGGAACAAGCAACTCAGGACACGACCAGCGTGGAGACCTGTTGCCAAGGCAAGGAAATGTTGGCTGGGCCCGGCCTTGTATACTGGGAACCAGTGACGTCATCATCCCAGGCCACGGGTGAGGTTCCCGCTGTGGCCCCTTTAAAAGAATAGCTTATTTGCATGCACCTAGAGAGGGGCACGGCGCAAAACGGTGGCGTCTCCCCATGGATCATGTGGGGAGGAGCGCCGAGGAGCAGGGGCATACACTGCAGATTTGGGAGCATGAGGAGTGGCCTGGGGTCGTAGGCAGTGGCCACCGGCCACGAGAGCAGTAGAGCCAGGCGCTGGAGCAGGCAAACGGGGGTAAGAGGGCCTGGCAGCGGGCCTGCCGCAACCGGCACTCACAACAGGACTGCTCTCTAGTAGAGCATAGCGACTGGAGGACCACATGTTGCTCTTTAATTTGTCAAATGTTTTCCTGACCTTTTCACAGATAGCTTTTCACCTGAACAAGAGATATCCATTTTATGACAGGCATCCTCCCTTAGACCATTAGCTTATATCATGCCATCCTTTGAGCCCTCTGGCTGCATTTGACCCATTTGCTACCATTTCAAACAACTCACCTACTGAGCAAATAAGGTGATGCTTGTGTTCTTCCATGTCATGGAATGCCTGGCAACTTGTTCGTGGTGCTCCCCTAATGATTCCATTGCTGGCCTTGGCTTGTTGATGCAATTGTGCAAATGCTGAACTTGGTACAGGTTGATGGTTAGCTATTTAAATATTTAGCATAGAGCTTTGAAAGAACTTCTTTCCGAATATATCCAAAAGCCTCAGATCTTTCACTGGAGGAGTATTCAAGTAGAAAGAATCTAGAGTTCTTAAGCCTTCTTCAAGGCAGAATCCCAGGCTCCTGGGGCAGCACTGAAGTCTGTCTGGTGCACTTGGAATATGTTTAGACCACTCCGTTTTGGCAAAGGCTTCACCCTTCTTGGAGCCGTTCAACCCAGATCCCAATTTAGTAAACCAGGGAGCATAGCTAGACTCACCTCTCCGAGATCCTACTGAGGAGGAGCAGCAGCGCTGGCCTCGAAGCTTAGCTATCTTATATGCTCAGCTCTTCCAGGACCTCAGGGGCATTTTACCACATGCATAGCACTTTGTAGAGTTGTGGTATGGGCTCAAACACCAATAGTAAAGATCATGGCCATTGGTAATATACATTTTGCTAGCACAGACTCGGACCTTGAACCCACTTATGGTGGGTTTCTTCGGTATGCCTGTAGGAATGTTTTTTGTTGCACTGAAATGGGCTGTTGTGGGGCTACCTGGGGCAATAAGGCAGAAAAAAAAGAGATATTGCAAAAACTTGCACAAGCTGAACATGAAAGACAAAGAGAGAGTGATGTCAGAATGGCAGTGCAGACAAAAAATGACTGAGGGGGCTCATGAGGTGATGCTTGAGTGCTCACTAGGGCCTAAAAGTTCTACTTTGCTAGAGAGAAGAATCTGTTCGGTATCATCTGATGACATCATCCACATGTTATCAATAGAGGAAGTGAATTCATATGAAATTGATGACAACATCCACATGTTATCAATAGAGGAAGTGAATTCATATAAAACTGATGACATCATCCACATGTTATCAATAGAGGAAGTGAATTCATATAAAACTGTAGATTGGGAAAAAAAAAAGACATACAGAAAATGGAAGCAGATGAGGACCTGTAAGCCTTAAATAATCCGTTCAACTCACGTCCTTACATCTAAGGATACTCTGTGCTTATCCTATTTTTTTTCTTTTTAATTCTGTTATTATTTTGACCTCCATCCCTTTCTCTGTGGTGCCCTTCTGACATGCTTAAGCTCATTTTGAAAATACTCGGTAAAATCTGTGGGGTAGATGTTATAATCTGCGCGCCTATGTGCGGGCGGTGCATGCAAGGGGGGAGGGGAGAATTTATGCGAACTCCACGCGGTGACGCATTCAGGCCTTTCCCGGATCCCACCCTACCTAAACTCCCTCCCTCTTCCCCTCTCCTCTCCTCCCCATCCCCTAAAGCCTACTTTCTTTTTTCCTTTATTTTATAACACTTACTTCAGATCCCGAGTCTTCTGGCATGCACAACGTGGAAACAAAGAATCCACACAACTTTGCGCTCGCACTTTGAAACGGGTTGAAAATGTGAGACGGAAAATACATGCAGAGGTTCATAAATTCATTCTCCGTGCACACTTTCCTGCCCCAGACCTGACCCTGCCCCACTTTCCCAGTGGCTAAAATTGTGCAGGCCTCTCACCTGCACTGAGTGTGCTGGGAGTTGGGAGGGTGGCAGGGAGAGGGAGATACATGTCTTTACAAGGGTTTATCTGTGTAAAAATATATGATTAATGTCCTTTAAACATATTAGTTAGCAGTTGCAAATAGAGAACTGTAAGATATCATGAACACCTAAACTGTATTAGAAGCAAATGAAATTGGAAAGAAGTTTTTTAATTTCTGCATAACAGATGTTCTTGAATTGTCGTCTGTTCCCCAAATAACTTCGAAGAGATGTATTTATATAAAAGAGGAGTTGCCAAATGAGAAGTCAGCACCTGGAAATGTTACTAAATAGGTTAAATGATACAAAAAAATTGATTTTGTTTTTGTAGGTTTAGGGAGGGACGGCTCTAGGGCAAATGGCACCCTAGGCAAACAATGGCCTTCCCAAACTGATGATGCCGCACCCCAGGCCACTCTTCAGCCATGGCAAGGTGGGATCCACCATGACCCCCAGGCCACTCTTCAGCTGCAGCGAGATGCCATCCTCCACGGCTATACCAGGCCTCTCTTCAGCCATGGCAGGGTGGGATCCACCATGACCACCAGGCCACTCTTCAGCTGCAGCGGGATGACATCCTCCACAGCCATATCAGGCCTCTCTTCAGCCATGGTGGGATGGGATCCACCATGACCCCCAGACCTCTCTTCAGCTGCAGTTGGATAGTATTCACTGTGGCCATGCTGTTCCAGAATAGGTGATGCTTGCGGTGCCCAGCGTGCCCCCAGCTCACGCTGCCCTGGGGGATTATTCTGCTAGTGTACAGTATCTGTGTAGGGATCTATAGTTTGACTTATTCTGTTTTATGATAGAAGGTGGATTGGTATTTCAGGGCCTGGAATAAAATTGCAGTGTTGCCTTTTCATAGTTAGATCTGTTGCTATTTGAGTGTTGGTAGATAGTACTATTTTGAGGTTTATTATTTTGTAATTGTAATTCAATTTACTTAAGAGTGACAACCCACACCTCACATGGATTACAATAGGCCTAATAACATATGGGTTTTAACTGTCTTTTTAGCAGGAGTTTCTGAGAATAGCAGTGCATGTATATAGTGCACATGATATTTTACCTCAGAAGACTGAACCTTGAATATACTTTCATAATAAATCTATTATAAATGCATCATTTTTAATTGTGTGTAGGGGGATGGGTATGCATCATTTTTAATTGTGTTTGTGGAGTGGAGGGAGGGGGGAGTGACCAGATGTAAGGGTCACCTAGGGCGCTGAATTCTCTTGCACAGGCCCTGGTCACAACTATAATAACCTATAGTAGCAAAACAATAAACATCAATACAGAGTCATGGAACTTTCCCCTGCTCCCAAGGAGATGAAAAAACTCTGCAATAAGCAGAATAAAAAGCATTGCCTATTCCTATCTCCACTACTGTTATTGCTGCCAGAAATGCACCAATATAGGTGTGAATATATAGATAGATAGATAGATAGATAGATATAGGTATATATAGCTATATAGATGTATATAGATATAGATATATACACACACACACACACACACATACATTCCCACAACTGTAAAATATACAATAGTATTTGAAGGATGTGCATAAATAAATAGATTATTTTGGATATGCCCATTGCAAATTTTCTTGGCTGTGAGGATGAAAAAATTAGTACTACAACCTATTTTAACCGTAAGCAAGACAGCTGAGCTTTAATGAAAGGAATAATATTAATTTTTGCCAAAGCAAAGGTTCTCTATGAAAAAAAAATCTTGATATGATTAGGCCTTCATTCCAAATCATAGCAAACTGAAAGAACACGATGAAACTGACTTTTAATGCTTTGCACTGAGTATTGTGATACCGTAAAGCTTAGGTGTAGTATAAATATATATGTACCTGTATTTATACAGACACACATATATACATTATATACACACACACACACATATATATATACAACCTGGTTAAACCTGGGCATATTGGATAGGCCATTTGTGTCTTTTTCTGCCATCATTTACTATTTTTCTATGTCATTATTAATGTAAATTGCCGGAGCCCCAGAATATAGTAACTCAGTTGGGAATTTTAAGGTTCCATCTGTGTGGAATGCACAATTCATTCAATAGGAGGCCTAATATTTGGGCTTCAATTAAACTTTATTGATTATATATTGACATGAACATCTAGTAAAAACAAGACAATATTTTTATTACATTTATTGAGGACAAAAAGAGACCAAATTGAGTACTCTGATTTTGCATTTTACGAAAATTATTCTAAGTAGGACAGTTTCCTTCTGTCATTAAAGCAATGGTATATTAGCAAGATTAGAAAGGCTACACAGTGAAGAGAAAAAACCATGAAAATACAGGTATTCACTGATTTACTGGAAAGTGGAAGAAAGAAACTGTCAGACTGTGTTACCAAAAAGCTATTTTATAAAAAAGGTTAAAGACAGTCAAAGCTATCAAGGGAAAGGGTACAAATTATTGCATGGGGATTTAGAGGCAAGAAATTCATAGCCATGTGATATACAGTAAATTAAAGTCATTTATAAAGTGCATCTGCCACCTTTATATATGAAAGAGAATACTTAGCAACCCTAGTGGATACTGCATATGTTTTATAGAGGAATCATTCAGTAATGCTGCCTTAGTGCATGTTTATTAAATATGTGTTGCTTTCAGAATATAAACAGCATGAGCAAGTGACAAAAACAGCCAACCTACTAATTTATTTCCTTAAAAATAGCTTTTTTTAAATAGTGTATGTGAAAACCACATCATAATAGAAACAATGAGTCATAGGCATCCGCGTATCTAATTTTTTGGTACTTCGGTGCTTGAACTTTTCACAGGGGCTCATTTTACACAAGATATGCACAAGTGGAATTGAAAGGCAGATGTATTCGGTGGACAACAATCCTTGTCTTCATTTTGGAGTGAACTTCTGACCATAGCTAATTATCCTAGGATTGTTCAATATGCTTTAAGTTAGAATTAAAAATATGGAATCTTAGTAAGATATGATGCCATTAACGGGGCCAACATAAATGCAACCACAGACTTCTCCACGACATTGTAGTACCTTCCTGCTTACCTGGAATGACGATGATCAATCTTTTCCGCATCGTTCCAGAAGTTTAATCCTGAATGGCTAAGGAGGTGCTCCTGAATTTACAATGTGTGATCTGGTTGCACAGTATGCTAACCACTGACTTTAGACACTTTTTATGGGTAGGGTGGAGAGGGGGAGGAGGGGGGGGCCTATCGAAAGGGATGGGGGGAGGGAATGAAAAAAGGGGGGGAGATGGATTGGTTTAGGGATGGGGGATAAAGGGAGACTCAGTTATGGTTATAAAATCTTTTGTCATGCTTTGCTATGATGGACTGCATGTGCATGGAAGAATCACAGTGCATATGCAGTGCCTATTGTTATCTGTACATGTTTGCAAGCAATAAAATTGCTTGAGCTAAATGCAACCAAAAGATCAGCTAGATAAATCAAAAACACCCAATTTTTTTAAATGAAATAAATGCATTAAATATGCAAAATTCATATGAAATCTGATTAAATCTTATACAGCCTTCAAATAGTCTGAGGAAAAACCTAAGAAAAACAGATTAAGTTCTTCTAGCCTATTAACTGGGGAAAAAAATAGAACTTCAAGCATATCATTTCCATTCATTGGTTAAAAAAATCCTTCTCTTTTTAAATAGTTTTTAAAGTGAAAATCAACTTCGTGCAAAATAAGAAAAAATTAAAAGGACCTCCCTGAGGCCCTCTAACCCATCTTCTGCCCCCCCAAAACAGCTATGGATGGAGATGAAGAGAAAGGAAATGAAGTACCTGGGGATAATCTGCACACAGCCATGGTTACAACCAAAAATAGCAGGGGTCTGATTGTATCAGGGTTCAAAGAATGCATGGGGAAGCCAATACGATGATGACTGTGATGCACCTGGCCATGCCTTTATGAGAAGCGGGTTGAGAGATTGGATGGAAGACCAAAAGGGGGAAAGGGGTGGTGTTGAGTTGCACGTGGGAATTTTACATGCAATAGAGGACGAATATTAACAGGGCACACTGGATGGGCCATTTTCTCTACCATCATTTACTATGTTACTATGTAAATACTTGTGCTCATTATTCACATTAGAAAGAGACTGATGGATCAAAGGCAGTCATGGAAGAAGCTGATATAGATATATTAGCTGTCACAAAGACCTGGTACACAGAAAACCATGACTGCGAAATTGTTATACTGGGCTACAATCTATTCAGGAAGGACAGGGTAGGAAGGAAAGGAGGAGGCGTGGCATTATATATAAAGAACAGTATTAAAGCTACAGCACTGCTAGGCTTATGAGGTAAGGAGGAGGCACTATGGGTTACTCTGGAAAGAGGAAATGGAACATCTGGTGTAATATACAGACTTCCATCCCAGACAGAGGAGATGGATAGAGATTTAATGGATGATATTCGCAGGATTACTGTGAACAGGGAGGTGCTGCTGCTAGATTATTTTAATCTTCCAGATGTTCATTGGAACATCCCAACTGCAGTATCTTCTAGAAGCAGGGAGATCCTGGATTCCCTGCAAGGAGATCTGTTCTGTCAACTGGTAACGGAACCCACATGGAGGGGGTGGATACTGGACCTGGTGCTCACCAACGGGGACTGTGTTTCTGATGTCGTAGTGAATGATCATCTGGGAACTAGTGAACGCCGGATGGTGTGATTCAATATTAGGTTGCAAGAGATGAAGGTTCATTCTAAGGTGAGGGTCCTGGACTTCAGGAAAAATAACTCTCTCAAAATGGGGTAATACCTCAAAGGTGCATTACCTGTATAGAAATATCTAGTGGAAGTAGAAGGGCAGTGGGAAAAACTAAGAAGAGATATCATAAGGGCAACTAATCTTTTTGTTAGGAATATAAATAAAGGGAAGAGGAAAAAGAGATTGTTATGGTTTTCTAAAGAAGTAGCTGAAAAGGTAAGGGAGAAAAGGTTAGCATTCATAAACTATAAGAGATTGCAGAAAGTGGAAGATAGGAGACAATATCTATAAAAATTAAGAGAAGCTGGGAAAGTAGTCAGGAATGCAAAAATTCAAAAAGAAGAAAAAAGATAGCACACACAGTAAAACAGGGGGACAAGACTTTTTTTTTAGATATGTTAGTGACAGAAGAAAGAACAAAAGTGGCATTGTGAGACTCAAAGTTGAATGGGAGGGATATGTAGGAACCAATGAGGAAAAAGCAAAATTGTTTAACAAATATTTCTGGTCGGTATTCACTGTGGAAGATGCTAGAGCAGGACCACAAAATAAACACAAATAAGATTGGAAGTGAGGTAAACAATCAACTTTGAGATCAGTATGTTTGTGAGGAGCTAACGTAAAGTAGATAAGACAATGGGGCCAGATGGCATTCATCCGAGGGTACTAAGAGATGTCAATGCTTCTTTAGAGTCTAGAGTAGTTCTGGAGGACTGGAAAAGGGTGGATGTGGTTCCTAGTCATTAAAGTGGAAGTTAGGAGGAAACAGGGAACTACAGGCCAGCTAGTCTGTGGTGAGCAAACTAATGGAATCGCTGCTAGGACAGAGGATAGTGCAATTTTTGGAATCCAGTGAATTGCAAGATCCGAGACAGCATGGTTTTACCAGAGGTAAAGCTTGTCAGATGAATCTGATCAATTTCTTTGACTGCATGACCAGAGATATGGATCAAGGGAGAGTACTAGACATAGTGTACTTGGATTACAGCAAGGCATTTGACATGGTTCTGCACAGATGACTTATAAATATATTGTGCGCCCTTCAGTGGATCCTAGACTGTGTTAGAACCTGGCTGAGTGGGAAGCAAAAAGGGTGGTGGTAAATGGAGTTTTCTCTGAGGAGGGAGTTGTTACCTAGTGGTCTGCCTCAGGGATCAGTCCTTGGACCGGTTCTTTTCACCATTTTTGTGAGCAACATAACAGAAGAGATTTCGGGACAGCTTTGTCTTTTTACCGATGGTACCAAATTCTGTAACCGGGTGGAAAGCCAAGAAGGAGAGGAAAACGTGAGGAGGGATGAAGTGAAGCTTGAAGAAAGGTCTAAAGTCTGGCAATTAATGCTAAAAAAAATGCAGATTCATGCATTTAGCATGCAAAAACCCAAGGGAAAGATACAGAATTGGAAGTGAATTTCTTCAAAGCACAAAAAAAAAGATAGGAATCTGTGGGTAATTGTATCTGATGACCTTCAGGTGGCCAAACAGGTGAATAAAGTGAAGTAAAAGCCAGAAAGATGCTTGGCTGCATAGGGAGAGGAATGGTCAGAGGGAGGTGATATTGCCCCTGTATAGGTCGCTGGTGAGATCTCACTTGGAATACTGAGTACAGTTCTGGAGACCCCACCTTCAAAAGGATATAAACAGGATGGAGTCGCTCCAGAGGGTGGCTACTGAAATGGTCAGTGGTCTTCGTTCTGAAGTATATTGGGATAGACTTAAAGATCTAAACATTAGGGATGTGAATCGTGTCCTCGATCGTCTTAACGATCGATTTCGGCTGGGAGGGGGAGGGAATCGTATTGTTGCCGTTTGGGGGGGTAAAATATCGTGAAAAATCGTGAAAATCGTTAAAAAATCGAAAAATCGAAAAATCGGCACATTAAAACCCCCTAAAACCCACCCCCGACCCTTTAAATTAAATCCCCCACCCCCAAATAACTTAAATAACCTGCGGGTCCAGCGGCGGTCCGGAACGGCAGCGGTCCGGAACGGGCTCCTGCTCCTGCATCTTGTCGTCTTCGGCCGGCGCCATTTTCCAAAATGGCGCCGAAAAATGGCGGCGGCCATAGACGAAAAAGATTGGACGGCAGGAGGTCCTTCCGGACCCCCGCTGGACTTTTGGCAAGTCTCGTGGGGGTCAGGAGGCCCCCCACAAGCTGGCCAAAAGTTCCTGGAGGTCCAGCGGGGGTCAGGGAGCGATTTCCCGCCGCGAATCGTTTTCGTACGGAAAATGGCGCCGGCAGGAGATCGACTGCAGGAGGTCGTTCAGCGAGGGTTCCGGCGCCTCGCTGAACGACCTCCTGCAGTCGATCTCCTGCCGGCGCCATTTTCCGTACGAAAACGATTCGCGGCGGGAAATCGCTCCCTGACCCCCGCTGGACCTCCAGGAACTTTTGGCCAGCTTGTGGGGGGCCTCCTGACCCCCACGAGACTTGCCAAAAGTCCAGCGGGGGTCCGGAAGGACCTCCTGCCGTCCAATCTTTTTCGTCTATGGCCGCCGCCATTTTTCGGCGCCATTTTGGAAAATGGCGCCGGCCGAAGACGACAAGATGCAGGAGCAGGAGCCCGTTCCGGACCGCTGCCGTTCCGGACCGCCGCTGGACCCGCAGGTTATTTAAGTTATTTGGGGGGGGTTCGGGAGGGTGGGGGATTTAATTTAAAGGGTCGGGGGTGGGTTTTAGGGGGTTTTAGTGTGCCGGCTCACGATTCTAACGATTTATAACGATAAATCGTTAGAATCTGTATTGTATTGTGTTCCATAACGGTTTAAGACGATATTAAAATTATCGGACGATAATTTTAATCGTCCTAAAACGATTCACATCCCTACTAAACATGTATATCTTAGAAGAAAGATGAGATAGGGGAGAAATAATAGAGACATTTAAATATCGCAAAGGTTTCCATGTACAGGAGGTGAGCCTTTTTCATAGAAAGTAGCCTCTAGAATGAGGGGTCATGAGATGAAGATGAAATGAGGTAGATTCAGGAGTAATCTTAGGAAATATTTCTTTACAGAGAAGGCAGTGGATGCATGGAACGCCCTCCCAGTGGATATGGTGGAAACAAAAATAGTATCTGAATTCAAGAAAGCTTGACATGAATACAGAGGATCTATAAGAAAGTGATGAGAATTATAATGCTAAATGAATTGGACAGATGGGCAGACTCAATGGGCCATACAGTCTTTTCCTGCCATCATGTTTCTATGTTTTTATAAAAGGCCAGGACATAAGGGACTGTAAAGTAACTTTTCTGAGGGGGGTTAGCATTCAAGATACTGGCACAATTGAAAGTAAACAAAGCTATATGACCTGATCAGGGCCAGGTCATATAGCACCCTGGGCGAAAAATGCCCCCACCTAATGACATTTCCCCCCCCCCCCCCTCCCCGGAGGTGGAACGGGATCTGCTGCGGCCACTGGGCCTCTTCAGCCGTGATGGGCTTGGATGGGTGTTGCTGGCGGTTTCCAGGGTGTCCCCAGCTCACGGTGCCCTGGGCGACCGCCCAGCTTGACCCGCCCCAAAACCCAGCCCTGGACCCTGATGGGGGTACATCCCAGAACAGTGAAGGAGATAAAGGAGGTACTAACCCTTCACAGCTCTGTTCAACATAACCTGAGAGATTCCAAGAGACTGGAGAACAACAGATGTAGCAACACTCATTAGGGTAGTGTACCGCCTCCATTCCCCCCAAGTAATACAGTATAACTGATGCCAAGGGCGGAGGAAACAGGCACATAAGAAACCCACTGGGCTCCACTTAAAATCAGAGATGAAGGTTCCTCTTTTCTGACAAATCTTTACAACCTTATTCACAGCAAGGACTCTTCCTTTCCAAGAAAAGGGTTATTTAGAGGTCCTTTTAATTAAGGAAGCTCACTTAAAAGAGACTAGAATTTGGGCATTCTCTATAATGTGCCTCACTACTATATGGTACTCCTTGCCCACTGCTTTCCAGGCTATTAGTGACATAAAATTATTCCTGAAGAAAGTGAATATTTTCTTGTTTCAAGAAACTTTAGGGAAGTCTTGATAAGGAATGCAGTGTATCTCGATTTGTTTTTATTTGGATGATTTTATCTGTATTCATTTACGTAATTTTATTATGTATTAATTTTTATGTATTATAACATGCCTAGTATGACTGGTTTCATTATAAGTATACTATACATTTTTTTAAATTGAGACCCAGTGGATGCGAGTTTGTGATTAGCTGGGGATAGACAGCGCCACTGTGTACACTCTCAACCTAGGATATCCCCTTGTCACCCCTGGACCAGATCCATGAGATTTGCCAAGGCACGACTGGCATCAGAACATTGCACTCTGACTATAAGAATTAACTTTTACTTAAAGAAATATTTAGGAACAATAAAACCAAAGCATAAACAAAAACACAGAGTAAAATGTCACATAGGAACAACTCAGGAATTGGTCTCTGAATAATAAAAGAGTAAGCAAAAATTAACTTAATGGAAAAAAAAAACAGGAAATGCAATCCAGTTATGAGCTGGGTAACAAGTAAACTTCTAAACCTTGAGGCCGACAGGGTAATTTTCAAAGGAAAATGTAAATGTAATACACTGTCGTAGCAATTTTCAAAGGCTCGTTTACCTGCGTTGGGTAAAACCTATTGATACTTCAATAGCATATATTGTAGCAATTTTCAAAAGCCTATGATTTTCCTTCAGAGGAAATCTGGTCTCACTGATTCGTTACCATGCAGACACAGTCTGGCACTCTTTCTCGCTGGAAGACTGTATCCCTGGTCCTATAAGGAAACAGTCTGTCAGTATTCCCTGCATTCAAACAATTGCACATTTCTTTCTTTCTGATAACAATCTGAGGAAGGGGGGGGAGGGGGCGGATGAGCTGCTTTACAAATCAGTCCACCAGCACTTCTCAAAAATCACTGTCCAGCAGGCAGAGGTTCCCCTTATTTAACTCTCCAGAGTATATTGTACCAAGGCAAAAATTCCACTGCTGTTCCCTTTGAGAAGGGTTAGATTCAGAAACTGAATGGCTTTGGTTCCACCAAAATGTTTTAATACATCTGGATTGGCTTTTTAAGTTTTGCACTGTATTACACAATGGGGTAGATTTTAAAACCCCTGCGCGCGTAAATCCTCCTGGATTTACGCGTGCAGGGCACTCGCGTGCCGGCGCGCGCAAAGCCCCGGGACGCGCGTAAGTCCTGGGGCTTCATAAAAGGGGCGGGAGGGGCGTGTCCGGGGGGCGTGTCCGGGGGGCATGGCAACGGTTTGGGGGCGAGCCAGGAGGGCGGTCCCGAGTCCCCCGGCACTGCGACCTGTGCCAGGGGATGCCAGAGTGGCGTGCGCAAGTTACGCCTGCTTCAAGCAGGCGTAACTTGCCCAACAAAGGTAGGGGGAGGGATAGGTAGGGGGACGCGGAAGGAAAGTTCCCTCTGAGGCCGCTCCGATTTCGGAGCGGCCTGGGAGGGAACGGAAGCAGGCTGCGCGGCTTGGCGCACGCAGGCTGCCGATTTTGCGCAGCCTTGCGCGTGCCGACCCCGGATTTTATAAGACACGCGCAGCTACACGCGTATCTTATAAAATCTGGTGTACTTTTGTTCGTGCCAGTGGCGCGAACAAAACTACGCGCGCGCATATGTTTTGAAGATCTACCTCAGCATTTTTTTGTGTTGCGTATGCTCATTGGATATGGCCCAGCATTTCTCAGGATTGGATTGATGTTTTGATCATGATATAAATATAAGATGGTGCTGCCATTAATGTATATACAACATGACGGCATTTTCATCAGATACACGTGTTATGTAGCTAGGACTGTATTATTGCACGGTATAAGCTACTAAATAGTCTGTTTGACCTGCAATAATCATTTTTATTTTTGGATTGTGCTCTCACTCAATGTGTGTCTTTTCATTTGCAGTAAAATTTTGCAAACGAAAGCAGCAAGCTTTAGCCAGCTGCACCTGAAGCAGAGACAGGCGAAACATGGCGCTATGTCAGGTTGCTTTCTTTATTTAAAGGAAAACGTTATACAATAGTGAAGGTGTTGCAATGAAATGACTCACAGGGTATAGAGGGAAGTAAATTATTTTTCTTTCTTATGAACTTAAAAAAAAAAAATTTGGATCTGCAATTATCAAAATTGCTAAACTTTAAGGCACTCTTTATGAGATTTATGATTATTTGTGACCCGTAGTATTCAACAAAGTGAACACATTTCTCAGTGATACAAGGGTGATATGAATAATCTTGCTATAATTAATTTAACAATCTGGCTTCACTCTGCATGAAGAGATCTATATCAGAAGCAATGTTAAAGTAAAAACATGAATGCTTTTTGGTTAATGCTTCTCTTTTACCATTATTGCGCTGCATACAGAGTCTGGCTTGTTGAGGTTTTCAGTTCATTTTTTGTCTGCGCATTTCTATTTATATTTTATGAGCTCTTTATTCTGCATTTGTTGAGGTTCTATCTGTGTTCTCCATGTGTGACCGAGGTGAAGTATTTTGCTAGCATGTAGTTTCTGCATAGGGATCTATAGCAGCTTAGCTTGTTCTGTTTTCCAAACGGGAGGTGTATTGGTATTTTAGAGCCTGCTGTAATATTTATAGCATTGCCTTTTCATAGTTAGGGTTGTCACTGTTTGAGTGCTGGCTGTTCCTGCTATTTTGGTATTGGAGGTTTACTATATGTTAACTCAAGGCTTTCTGAGAGTCTAGCAAATTCCCAACTTTTGTTACAAAAAGTTTAATGCAATATGGGTTCCAAGTGTCTTTTTATATTTTTGCAGAGTTTCCTGGTTGGCATCACAGCGGTGCATGTAAATATAATATACATACTATAAGTGATATTTTAACCTCATAAGATTGAATTCTTTTTAAATGCAAAAACTGTTATTTTATTTATTTTATTTATTTAAGGCTTTTCTATACCGGCATTCATGATACAATCATATCATGGCTGCGACATGCCCCCCCCCCCCCCCCGACACGCACCCGACATGCCCCCGATGACGCCCTGGCCACAACATGCCCCCCGACATGCCCCCCCCCCACAGGAAAGCCCCGGGACTTACGCGGGTCCTGGGGCTTTGCGTGCGCCAGCAGCCTATGCAACATAGGTTCGGCGCGCGCAGGGGGAGCTTGGACAGGTTTTTGAGAGGTATGCATGTATCTTACGCATGTACCCCTTTGAAAATCTGCCCCATAATTTTTAATTGTATATGTGGGGGGGGGGGGGGGGAGGGAGGGAAGGGGTTGGTAGGTACAAAGCTGTAAGGCTTAACCTATGGTGCCTAATACCCTTCAATAGCCCTGGCTCCATGTGGGAAAGCAGGATTCTGAAGTTGTGCTGCTTTGGGTCCTGTGGCTCTCTCCAGTCTTGGACAGGGTTTTCTTTTTCTTTTTAAGCCCTGGAGGAACAGCATGGATCACGTCTGGTCTCCCTTCCCCTTCCCTAGAGTAGATAGACTGTGCTAAGCCTGTGGAACCATTAAAGCAGCAAACATTATAGCACACAGTCAATGGGAATGTGCTGGAGTAGTGGTGGGGGCACAGAGAAGTGGAGGCAAACTGCAGTCACAGAAACAGATGGAGTGAACCAAGAGGAAGCGCCTGTGCAGCACTGGGGAGGCTTCTGTCTGCTGGCCTGTCCTCAGATAGAGTTAGCTGGCTGTGGAACCAGCGAGTCTCCTGAAATGGGAGTACCTTGAAGGGGTGGCTGCAGGCTGGAAGCAAGCAAAAAACCTTTTACATAATGATGCGGCAGTACTGGAGCGGAGGCACTCACTGTATGAGCACATGAGCAGCAGCAAAATGGCGGAATGTGTGTGTCATAGAGAGTGCATATGTGTGGAAGTTTCTCTGACACAAGAAGATACCCACACACACACACACTTTCTATAAGGCACATCCATACATTGAGAGAGAGAGAGAGAGAGAGAGAGAGTGTATGCATAGGTGTCTTTCTGTCAGAGACACCCACATACGCTTCTCTCGGACACAAAGTGGGTGTTTGCATCTGAGAGACTGTGGGTGTGTCTGATGTTGGCTGTCAGTGATGTTGTCACGTTACTTGGCAACTGATTCAAGAGTTGATTGTTGGCAAGAGACTTTAATACCAGATCAGGAATCCAAGATATATATGAGAGATACAACCAAACTTGGGGGGAAGAGGGAAACTTATTGTATGGATGAAAGAAAGCCCACAGCTCCATTTGTTTACTACTTAGTTATTTATGAAAAATGTAAAATTTATGTTGCGTAATTTTTGGCTCAGTTCGGTCAGGTTCCAGGTCAAATGACGTACCTCTGAAGGGTTAGCTGTTGGTGCTTTTGGGAACTGTTGAAACACATGCTGCAGAGAAAGCACACAAGGGCATCAGACAGTCTGTGCGCCGATTTTGAAAAAAATCCCCCGGGCTGATATTTTCCTGCAATCCACCTCTGTTAGTCAAGATAATGGAAACACTGTTAAAGGACACAAAAATGCAGTACCTTGAAGCTAATAGGTTACAGGACCAAAACTAACGAGGGAGACCAATTTACTGTTTTATCACAAAGCCAATTTTGTGAAATGTTTTGGTTTTGCAAATTGTAAAATTTTGCTCATAGTTTTACACTTGTGAAATTTAAATTAATACATAATAAGTTGCTGTGATGCAAAATTATGCAAAGCAGCTCATAGCTTTACTATTAGAGCATTGTAAAACAATGTGCAAAATTGGCTTCGCAAAGCCAATTTTGCAAAAACGTTAACTACGCCTTAATTACAGCTCAGGTTTTAACAGCATTTCATTTATAAAAGCTATAAGGTGAATTTTAAAAGCCCAGCATGTGCCAAAATCGAGAGAAGCACATACAAGTTGGGCTCACGTCCGTCCAATGAATTTTAAAAGCTGCCCAGATGTCTTGCAGTAGGCACCTCTCACATTGATTAATAAAGCGGCATGGTCTGGGCAGGGCATGGGCATTTCTAGGCATGGCCAAGAGATGTGTGCGTAAATACTTACATGCCCTGGCACGCACCCAGGTTCACAGCCACATAACTTTACTTCTGCTATGGAGGAGGTGTAACTTAAAAAAATAAAAGAAAGCCATTTCTGCTGGATTTAAAGAGTCTGGGATAACTGGGGAGTATAGACTATCAAACCAGGGGGTTTGGAGGAACTAGCTGTTAACTGGGTGAACTGGTAGACGAACTGGTGAAACTGGTCATGGCGTGAATGTGTGCCCATCATAAAATACCCTGACTTATGCAGTAGAATCAAGATTTGCATACCTGGGCACATGTCCACTTAAAATTGAGCGCACAATGGGCAAGCGGCCAGGCTACTTTCTAAAGTGCGCGCAAGTCGTAAAACGGTCGCATATCTCAGCGCGTGCGGACAAACCCGCGCCAAAGTGCGCCCACGTGCCAGTTTAAAAGTTACCGACCCTGTGCACTGTTTTTCTGCCAGCTTATTTTCACATAGGTCTCAGAAAAAAAAAAATTGCGCTCGCTGTTTTGCAAATAGTGGGTGAAAGTTTTCTCGGGTTAATACATCAGCCTCATGGTTTCAAAAGGGGAAAATCTTGCCAAAAAATTTGATTGACTTTTCTGATGAAACGACCAGATCAAGAGGCCACATCTAGCACACTCATCTAAATTTCAGTAAAACCTTTGACACTATTCCACATAGAACACTGTTGAGCGAGCATGCTCGTTAACATGTATGTGTGCGACTATATTTACAAGCATACATACAGAGATTTACAAAGATATATAGAGAGATAAAAGAGAGCGAACACTTTTTCTGAGCCTAGTCTCTTTCTACAGGGGTAATTTCAGCGAGCTAGATTTTTAAAACCTGTATAATAATTTTTCCCTTCCTACTTGCATGAAAAAAAATCCAAATCAAGCTACATTTTGGTATAATGTCTAATTTAAAAAAAATGCATCACTAGCTGCACAGTGGTCCATTTACACTATGCTTTTGAATTGCTGGTTCAACACGGATTTACAGGCTGTAGCTCCATCCTAAATGAACCACCAGGACCAATTTCCACATTATCGACTGTTCTGCGGAAGCCACCAGTGTGTAATGCTGACAAGGCCTGGCCCTAATTAGCTTCTGAGATCCCTTGGGATCAGCGTCTTGATATGACTGAAGAAACAGAGAAGATCATATATTCCCAAATGAAAATTGATGGCTTAAACCTTATTCAGGAAAGTACAGTTTTTAGAAGCCATCAATCTATTCCCATGGTGGAAACAAACTGAAGGAGCAGAAGAAAAATGACACCTTGTACACAGTATAGCCTTCCAAAACTCATCCATCATTCACTTCTCACCCAAATACGCCGCATTCGCTGTCCCCTCTCCTAAAACCTTTTTCATTTTAAAAGAGATAAGAAAAAAAAGAAACCAAAATGCTTTGTGCAGGTTATTATAATTGGCAGTAAATGCTCCCTTCCGAGAATGAATAAAAGTTAAGTGTGCATCATATTGACTACCAGTGGATTTTTTAGAAGGTGCTCCGGTGTTCATCTGTAGAGTATGTGTACAATCTAAGTGATGCAGTGGTTACCATGGTAAGCACTGCAGTCTGTTTTTTGGTTTTTTTTTTGCACTGAATGGTAAAGCAAAGAATCGTGTATAATCCAGCACAAGTGGTCAGAGTACAGCTTAATGCATGCTTCAATTAGTTCTACAGTTTGCCTTCTGTATTACCTTTTTCAACACTCTGTAATTTGGGCTTTGCAAGACACCAAATATTAGGGATGTGAATCGTGTCCTCGATCGTCTTAACGATCGATTTCGGCTGGGAGGGGGAGGGAATCGTATTGTTGCCGTTTGGGGGGGTAAAATATCGTGAAAAATCGTGAAAATCGTTAAAAAATCGAAAAATCGAAAAATCGAAAAACCGGCACATTAAAACCCCCTAAAACCCACCCCCGACCCTTTAAATTAAATCCCCCACCCCCAAATAACTTAAATAACCTGCGGGTCCAGCGGCGGTCCGGAACGGCAGCGGTCCGGAACGGGCTCCTGCTCCTGCATCTTGTCGTCTTCGGCCGGCGCCATTTTCCAAAATGGCGCCGAAAAATGGCGGCGGCCATAGACGAAAAAGATTGGACGGCAGGAGGTCCTTCCGGACCCCTGCTGGACTTTTGGCAAGTCTCGTGGGGGTCAGGAGGCCCCCCACAAGCTGGCCAAAAGTTCCTGGAGGTCCAGCGGGGGTCAGGGAGCGATTTCCCGACGCGAATCGTTTTCGTACGGAAAATGGCGCCGGCCATACGCGTATGGCCGGCGCCATTTTCCGTACGGAAAATGGCGCCGGCAGGAGATCGACTGCAGGAGGTCGTTCAGCGAGGCGCCGGAACCCTCGCTGAACGACCTCCTGCAGTCGATCTCCTGCCGGCGCCATTTTCCGTACGAAAACGATTCGCGGCGGGAAATCGCTCCCTGACCCCCGCTGGACCTCCAGGAACTTTTATGGTACAGCTGGCCAAAAGTCCCTGGGGGTCCAGCGGGGGTTCGGGAGCGATCTCCTATGCTCCTGACGTCGGGGGACAAAAAACAAAATGGCGCCGGCGCTACCTTTGACCTGGGGCAAAGGTAGCGCCATTTCTACAACGCACCGCAGGCCCGAGAGTAAAAGATCACACCGGGACCCCCGCTCTGGACCTCAGGTAATTTAAGGCATTTTGGGGGGGTTTGGGAGGGTGGGGGATTTATTTTAAAGGGTCGGGGTGAGTTTTAGGGTTGTTTTAGTGTGCCGGTTTTTCCGCCCTCCCCCTTCCCCCGATTTACGATTTTTGACGATAAATCGGGGGAATTCCTATTGTATCGCGCTTCTAACGATTTTTGATGATTTAAAATATATCGGACGATATTTTAAATCGTCAAAAAACGATTCACATCCCTTGTGAGTAGACAGGGTATGCTGGATACATAACCAGTAGTAGATGATACACTCACAATTGTAGATATCTGTAATGGCCTCTTATGCAACAGAGAGTCTTCAGTATATACAGGAACAGGAGCCGTAGGCGAGTACTGGTTCCTATAGGCAGTCTGGAGTAAGAACTCACAATCTCTGTACCTGTGATAACATCTTAGACAGAAGAGAGTCTTCAGAGATTAGGAACATGGGCCCTCGTGGAGCAAGTACCGATTCCTATCTGTAATATAACTCACAGTGTTCACGTCTGCGATCGTTTCCAGGCAGTAAGGAGTCTTCTGAGCAATCAGGGATGTAGGCCCTCGAGGAGCGAGTACCGGATCCCGTCTTAGCAATCTGAAATCAAGAAGAGAGAGCAAAGCCCCCGAGGAGTGGGTACTCCTAGTAGGTACAAGAAGGCAGAGTAGCTTGGGCGAAACATTTCCAGAAGGGTAAGATTCACATCCTCGCTAACTCGATTCGTAGTTGCAAACAATTGCCTTTTAAGTTGGAAGCAGATGACGTCACTATGGGGGATGCCCCCGAGGTTCACACCCTTGCCAGTACAAACTCTGGAGTGCACGCACGCACCCTTACGTCATCAGAAACATGGCGGATCCGCCGCGTCAAGCCAGCCCGGGGATTCCGAGGAGAAGCGGCAGAGAGACGCTGCGGCCGCAAGCTGTCCCTCAGACCTGGAGGGAGTCGCCACACAAGTAGAGAGGGTGGGGCGAGGGAGAAGAGCAGGCACGAATGCAACAGTACCCCCCTTCAAAGTGCGCTCTCCTCTTCGGGTACCAGGCTTAGGCTTTAAAGGATGCATGAGGTGGAATTGATAAAGCTTCTCTTTATCCAGGATATTGGTCTGAGGCTCCCAAGTGATCAAATTGGGGCCAAAGCCTTCCCAAACCAAAAGGTATTCAAAATTCTCGCCTCTTTTATGAATATCCAAAATCTCTTTAATCTTGAGTTCAACTTCGTCTTCAGCAAAGGTTTGAGATTCGGAAATGGTGCCGGCCATACAGCGTATGGCCGGCGCCATTTTGTACGGCAAAACGACGTCAGGAGCGTAGGAGATCGCTCCCGGATCCCCGCTGGACCCCCAGGGACTTTTGGCCAGCTTGGGGGGGCCTCCTGACCCCCACAAGACTTGCCAAAAGTCTAGCGGGGGTCCGGGAATGACCTCCTGCAGTCAAATCGTTTTGCCGGCCGTTGTGAGCGACATTGCGGACGGGATTGAAGGTAAGGTTTGTCTTTTTGCGGATGACACTAAGATCTGCAACAGAGTGGACACGCCGGAAGGAGTGGAGAGAATGAGACGGGATCTAAGGAAACTGGAAGAGTGGTCGAAGACATGGCAGCTGAGATTCAATGCAAAGAAATGCAAAGTCATGCATATGGGGAGTGGAAATCCGAATGAAATGTATTCGATGGGGGGGGGAAGGCTGATGTGCACGGAGCAGGAGAGGGACCTTGGGGTGATAGTATCTAATGATATGAAGTCTGTGAAACAATGCGACAAGGCGATAGCAAAAGCCAGAAGAATGCTGGGATGCATAGAGAGAGGAATATCGAGTAAGAAAAGGGAAGCGATTATTCCCCTGTACAGGTCCTTGGTGAGGCCTCACCTGGAGTACTGTGTTCAGTTCTGGAGACCGTATCTTCAAAAAGACAAAGACAAGATGGAAGCGGTACAGAGAAGGGCGACCAGGAAGGTGGAGGATCTTCATCGGATGACGTACGAGGAGAGATTGAAGAATCTAAATATGTACACCCTGGAGGAGAGGAGGAGCAGAGGTGATATGATACAGACTTTCAGATACTTGAATGGTTTTAATGATCCAAAGACAACGACAAACCTTTTCCGTAGGAAGAAAATCAGCAGAACCAGGGGTCACGATTTGAAGCTCCAGGGAGGAAGATTCAGAACCAATGTCAGGAAGTATTTCTTCACGGAGAGGGTGGTGGATGCCTGGAATGCCCTTCCGGAGGAAGTGGTGAAGACCAGAACTGTGAGGGACTTCAAAGGGGCATGGGATAAACACTGTGGATCCATAAAGTCAAGAGACCGCCAATGTAGAGTGGGTGGCTCACCAAAACGATGGCTACTGCCCGGAGACAATACCCTTATTAAATAAACATACAGATGCTTACTGTGACTCCAACATCGCTCTAAGCTTCAACGGCAAGAGGAAATGTGGAAAAAAGGATTTGCAATCACAAAGAGGGGAGTAGCTGGCTTGTTACGGCGGTTACTACCCCAAACCAAATAAGCCTAATACTTCACTTTCCAAGCATATACAGCATAGTTCTCTGCTTCAACGGCAGGGGAGAAGAAAAGAGGGTTCGCACTCACAAAGCGAGGAGTAGCTGGCTTATTACGGCGGTTACTACCCCAAACCAAATGTGCCTGATACTTCGCTTTCAATGCATATCCAGCATGGCTCTCTGCTTCATGGCATGGGAGAAAGGCTGATACATCAAGCATTTCCAGCATAGCTCTCTGCTTCAACAGCAGGGGAATAAGAAAAGCTGAGGCTTCACGCATATCCAGAATAGCTTCAACTGCAGGGGAGAAGAAAAAAAAAAAAAAAAAAGATTCGCACTCACAAAGCAGGGAGTAGCTGGCTTGTTACGGCGGTTACTACCCTAAACCAAAAGGGCCTGATACTTCACTTTCAATGCATAACCAGCATGGCTCTCCCCTTCAACGGCAGGAGAGAAGAAAAACAACCAATAGGGGCTGTATGACATAATCTGGGTAAAGGGAATAAACATGGGTGTAGCTTGCTTATTGCAGCGGTTACTACCCCTACTACCCCTAACTAATCAAGCTAGGTATTTCACTTGGATGCAGCTCCATCACTGCTCTCTACATTAATGGTGGGGGTGGAAGGGAAATAGAACCAAGAGTTAAGAGAAAAAGATAAGTATGAGAGAAAAAAATGTGTGAAGCTTGCTGGGCAGACTAGATGGGCCATTTGGTCTTCTTCTGCCGTCATTTGTATGTTTCTATGTTTCTATCTATCTCCTACGCTCCTGACGTCGGGGGACAAAAAACAAAATGGCGCCGGCGCTACCTTTGACCTGTCACAGGGCAAAGGTAGCGCCGGCGCCATTTCTACAACGCACCGCAGGTCCAAGAGTAAAAGATCACACCGGGACCCCCGCTCTGGACCCCAGGTAATTTAAGGCATTTTGGGGGGTTCGGGGAGGGTGGGGGATTTATTTTAAAGGGTCGGGGTGGGTTTTAGGGATGTTTTAGTGTGGCGGTTTTCCCGCCCTCCCCCGATTTACGATTTACACGATATTTACAAAAACAAAGCCGTGACGATCCGATTCCCTCCCCCCCCCAGCCGAAATCGATCGTTAAGACGATCGATCACACGATTCACATCTCTACTACTCACTACCTATAGTCTCTCTCTACAGCTCAGCTACTCAGAGATCGCAATTCCAGTATCTGAGGGACTTCAGCCCTGCTGGGCACATCAGCTCACTACTGCCACCTCTGGTGGTTCAACTTCCAGTCTAATAAAGAACTATCTGTGTTTGTCTCTATACTCCAGCCTAGCCGGTGGTCCCTCTCAGGATCTCCGCCTGTGGGTGCTGTCATCTGCCATCGGCCTAAGGATTCACCATTTCTAATAAGTGTTTATTCCTTACACTGCTGAGCGGTATCATACAGACTGCCACTCTGTGGGAGCCAACCCTCAACAGATCATAAACTCCGCCTACGGAGTATTACAAATCGCCAGCTCCTCCCCTCGGGGAGCCGCATTGAACACCAAGCTGTTTGCTGACAGTGACTTCTGACTTCTGAATGGGGACTGACCCTTCAGCCATCAGGGAAGAAGTGAATAAATCAATACATAAGTGCTGGGAGCTGTAAGAACTTGTGGAACTTGGGAACTGAAGCAAGCGAGAGTAGATAAAAGAGAGTACTCCTCCCGATCTGCATTGGGGAACCCTTTGGGTGTTCTGGGTGAGGGCAGATAGAGATTTTTACCAATATTTTGTTTAAGTTAGGGGAGGGGCTGGGATCAGTCCCATTTACACAGCTAATTTTCTTTTTAAGTGATTGGGGGGGGAGGAGAGAATTCAGGCACTATGGTCCCCACAGTTTTTTACATTATTTATGAAGGGATGGGTAAGGGGAGACAAGGTCACCGTTGGCCCATGAGCGTTTTTTGTTTTTCTTTAAACTTACCAGGCAATATGCTGAATATAGCAAGTTAACTTTAAAGTTATCCAGGTAAATCTATTCTGGACCATGAGCAGACTTACACAAAAAACATAAGCTGAGTGGCACTGAATATTATTGCTATCTGGCTAAATTTAAGCTCTGCCTCCGTAATGTCTTCTCACTGCCTTTTTGTCCAGGAAAGTTTTAGCTGGGTAATGGCTTATCTTGGCTGAAACTGAAGGGACAATGCAATAAAGTGCACCCAACCTAGCATGAAGGTTTACTCATGGTTGAATGCACATTTTGAATGCACAAGATGAGCATCCAATGCAATAGAGGAATTAGCACGACCATAAGTCATGTGCTAACAAATGTTTCCCAAATAGCACCTATCGCATTTACATTCCATGTAAATGAATTCATTAGCTATTACCCCTTGATGCAGGAACATGCTTCCAAAGCCTGGGCATCCATCATGCATTTTTTAACATTCGAAATTTAGCTCCATCTCTGTTGGTGTAAACTTATTTACCCTAGTAGGGAGCTGGTGAAAGCTTCCAAGGTGAAGGCTGGTGAAGGCTTCCCATGCATTTTCAAGATAGATTATCTGCACGTCTTTGATCTGCTGAGCTATCTCTTGCATATGCACGTGAGAATAAGGACTGCCAGAGAAAGGAGGATAACTGGTGAAGAGAACAATGAAAAGAGAAGGGGAGAGGACCATGCAGTACAAGAGCAGCCAATAGCCATAATCCAGAGTCCCTGAAAGCAGCATATACTTTGACCATCCTTGGATTGCCAGAGACAGATGTGGTACAAAGATACTGTCCAAGCTCAAGGCAATTTCGAGCCTTTATGAGGACCCGTATAATGACATAGATCCCCTCACCTCTCGCAATCATGCTATGCCTGCGTTGGTGAAACTGCTTGGTGCTTTGCATTTTTTTGCCACTGAAAGTTTCCAAAATACAGTTGGCATGGTGGGCAGGATGGACCAGTCCTCATTCTTGAGTCACTTCAATCAAGTATTATGGGCAATGATAAAGTGCATGCAGACTATATCAAATATCCAGAGCAGCAAGCCAACTCCAGGTGTGGGTTTTATGATATTTCTGGGATGCCAGATGTGATCAGAGCAATAAAGTGCACCCATATTGCTCTCACCCCTAAGTCAGATCAGGAGATTTCATTCCGCAACTAAAAGCACTTCTTCTCCATGGATGTCCAGGTTGTGTGCGATGTGCATCTTAAGATTCTGAGCATTGTCTCAAGATTTCCTGGGAGCTGCCATGATTCATTTATCCTTGCCCAGTCTGCATTTGGGTGCAATTTCACCGGGGGGGGGGGGGGGGGGGGGGGGGAATACGGTGATGGCTAGCTGCTTGGTAAGTAACAATCACTAGGGTCAGTAATCTGAGTAAGGAAGGGGTAATTGGCAACAACATATTGCTATGCTTTGGCAAGCTCATGTGGGCATGGTGGGATGGAGAGATGCAGGACTCAGTACAAGACCCTTGTAGTGCCTGAAAAATGATGGATGTCATTACATATGGTTTATTTATTGAAGTATTTCTTTATTTAAGTATTTGTTATTATTTATTTGTTAATAAACACGTGGATAAAGGTGAACCGGTAGATATAGTATACTTGGATTTTCAGAAGGCGTTTGACAAAGTTCCTCATGAGAGGCTTCTAGGAAAAGTAAAAAGTCATGGGATAGGTGGCGATGTCCTTTCGTGGATTGCAAACTGGCTAAAAGACAGGAAACAGAGAGTAGGATTGAATGGGCAATTTTCTCAGTGGAAGGGAGTGGACAGTGGAGTGCCTCAGGGATCTGTATTGGGACCCTTACTGTTCAATATATTTATAAATGATCTGGAAAGAAATACGACGAGTGAGATAATCAAATTTGCAGATGACACAAAATTGTTCAGAGTAGTTAAATCACAAGCAGATTGTGATAAACTGCAGGAAGACCTTGTGAGACTGGAAAATTGGGCATCCAAATGGCAGATGAAATTTAATGTGGATAAGTGCAAGGTGATGCATATAGGGAAAAATAACCCATGCTATAATTACACAATGTTGGGTTCCATATATTAGGTGCTACAACCCAAGAAAGAGATCTAGGTGTCATAGTGGATAACACATTGAAATCGTCGGTGCAGTGTGCTGCGGCAGTCAAAAAAGCAAACAGAATGTTGGGAATTATTAGAAAAGGAATGATGAATAAAACGGAAAATGTCATAATGCCTCTGTATCGCTCCATGGTGAGACCGCACCTTGAATACTGTGTACAATTCTGGTCGCCTCATCTCAAAAAAGATATAATTGCGATGGAGAAGGTACAGAGAAGGGCTACCAAAATGAAAAGGGGAATGGAACAACTCCCCTATGAGGAAAGACTAAAGAGGTTAGGACTTTTCAGCTTGGAGAAGAGACGACTGAGGGGGGATATGATAGAGGTGTTTAAAATCATGAGAGGTCTAGAACTGGTAGATGTGAATCGGTTATTTACTCTTTCGGATAGTAGAAAGACTAGGGGGCACTCCATGAAGTTAGCATGGGGCACATTTAAAACTAATCGGAGAAAGTTCTTTTTTACTCAACGCACAATTAAACTCTGGAATTTGTTGCCAGAGAATGTGGTTCGTGCAGTTAGTATAGCTGTGTTTAAAAAAGGATTGGATAAGTTCTTGGAGGAGAAGTCCATTACCTGCTATTAAGTTCACTTAGAGAATAGCCACTGCCATTAGCAATGGTTACATGGAATAGACTTAGTTTTTGGGTACTTGCCAGGTTCTTATGGCCTGGATTGGCCACTGTTGGAAACAGGATGCTGGGCTTGATGGACCCTTGGTCTGACCCAGTATGGCATTTTCTTATGTTCTTATGTTCTTACTGCAGAATCAGTACTAGGCGAAGGGTAGTAAAATAATGGGTTGCAGCCCTTTCAGGGGGGAACATAATGTGCTGGCTATGTATATGCAGGTGGGAGTAGTTTATGTGGTTATGTGGCACACTTTTTTTGATGCAGACTATGGATATAAAGCAATCAAAAAACAGGAAAACAGGATCGGTTTATGTAAAAGAGCCTTTATTCTGACAAAATGCAAGCCCGACTCTGGCCGAGTTTCGCCACCTTCTAGTGGCTGCCTCAGGGGCTATGAATAAACATACATATTGACACAATGAATCGTAAGTACATATAAAGTGTATAAGACAACATAAATAAATGTATAAGAACTTACATTCAATTAAATTAATAAAAACTTAAATTAAAAATGAATAAAATCATAAAAATTAAAAACAATAAAAGAACCCCACATCAAATACAAATAAATGAAACATACCAGAATAATAAAACATGAAAAAATGTAAATTGGAGTAAAAGAGCATGTGGTTAACATCAATCTATAGATGTGTACCTCAATCTAAAAAATATCTAAAATATCTAAAAAATCAGTCAGAGATCTATGTATAATAAAACATCATTATAAAATCAACTGCATCACCTCGAACTGTTTATTAAAGAAATTGATGAAATTGAAAAAATATATGAAAGATGTACCTCTAAATGACTTCTCAGATTGGAAAATCAAATTGTGATGAATCACGTACAACATGTGTATTAAAAAACCATCCATAGTGCAAACATATCTGTAAAAATGATAATGATTGAATGAATGAACGAATAACTGAACAAAAAGTGGAATCTTATAAAAATAAAAAAATATATAAAAACTGGGAGAAAAGGGCAAAAAACAGAAAAAATAAATAAAAATTTCGATTAAAAATAAAATTAAAATTAAAAAAATATTAAAGGAAAAAAACAAAATTTTTTATTATTTTAACCGCACCTTTAATGAAGCAGACTGCACTTAGAACTCTAACAGTTCCATTCAATCAATGGCGCCGCATACTGAAAGGGGCAAGCAAAGTAAAAGTGAATGGATCGTTCATAACAAATAAAAATAAAAAAATAAAAAGTACAGATGTCAATTGGAATCAAAGTGACTAAATATGACTTTGAAGGTTTGCCGAGTGATCAAATCAACCTCGACTGTGACAGAGTGCATTGAAAGTTAACAGAAAACCTAATAACTGTTGTGAAGTAGTAGTGCTAAGAATTCGTAAGTGCTACACTAGAAGCCCATGTTTTCAGCATAGCTGAAAGCAACAGCAGAAGCCCTGGGCCTAGGTCATGGTAAGCCACTAGCACAATCCACGCAGGAAAATAAAGGACAATAAGGTAACAGGAGGGTGGGAGGGTATGGCTTTGGGTTGGGGAGGGGAGGAGGGGAGGTGTAGGGCACCTGGAAATTATAAATGTTTTGATAATTTGACAGGACATGGAAGCAGAGGAGGGGGGAGAGAGGGAAAGGGGTGAGCTTGGGACTGGCTTCAGCATGTAGTTTTTCTGAACAAAAGCAAGGGGAGAGTTTTGGGGCAGGCGGGGGGGGGGGGGGTGCCATTAGGTCTGAGCATTGGATTTTGGGTGTGAGATGTTAGGGCTAGTAGGCCTGTGATCTTTTTTTTTTTTTAATTCTTACTACTCCTCTTAACCAGAGGGCAGACCAATCTCCACTCATCCTTTGATATCAAAGTTCATGAAAGGTTTGTGGCATACCAAACTTCCAGTTGTCAGACCGCCCGTACCATGGGACCTTAGCATGGTCCTGACACAACTTATGAAGCCTCCTTTTGAACCACTGGATTCAGCTTCTCTTAAATAAATATCACACATGAAAAGCACTACTCCTTGTTGCAATCACCTCAGCCAGAACAGTTGGTAAGCTTCAGGCCTTGATTCATTATTCACCTTATACACGATTCTTCCACAACAGAGTGGTGCTTTGCACTCACCCAAAGTTTTTGCCAACAGGTATTCTCAGCTTTCCATATTAATCAGGTTATCATGTTACCCGTGTTCTTCCCAAGACCACATGCATAGGAAGAGAAAAGGCCCATTCCCTAAACCATAAACAAACATTGGTTTATTATAGAAAAAGGCCTCGTAACTATTTGTCTTTTATGATTCTAATTGAATGGGCCTAGCAGTTGCCAAATGAACATTGTCCAATTTGCTGGCACACTGGATTGCACATTGTTATGCCCTAGCAGGCTTTAAGAACACAGACTCTTATCAAGGCAAATCAAATGAGAGCTATGGCTACATTGATGGCTTATCTCAGAGCAGTACCTATTGAAGACATCTGCAAAGCTTGGTCATCAGTGCACACCCTTCATGTCCTATTATAATCTGAACAGTTTATCAAAAAAGTGACAGTAAATTTGGGAAAGCAGTTTTGCATTGCCTATTCACCCAGTAGTCTATTCTCCATGGAGAGGTCCATGTTGCTTATTCAGTGAATGCTCCACTGCAACCCTCAGCTTGGTATTCCCCATGTGTCGTGGCTAATTCAGCCTTGCTTGTCAATGGAGAAAGCTAGTTTGCTTATTGTAAATGGTGTTCTCTGTAGACAGCAGGATGAATTAACCACGTTAAATACTCACCTGCCTCCCTATAGAGTGGACTACCTAACTAGACTTTGCTCTAAAGTCAACTTATGGGCTCACAAGGCAACATGCAGGAACTTCTGCATGTGCTCAATAAGGCAAAATGTCTATGAGCTAGGACAGAAGGGTCCTTTTGGTGCTGTCAGATGACATTACCCATGTGTGATGGCTAATTCATCCTGTCTATGGAGAACACCGTTTACGGTAAGTGCGCTTGCTTTATCAGTAATTTAATTTTATTTATTGCCCTTGGGTTCCAAAGACTCCCTCTGGTGTTATGTCTCCTAACGAGTTTGTTTTGCACATTCTTTGACTGGAAAAACCCTCACGTGTTAGCCATGATATGTAGTGTTTGATTGCAATCTCTGAAATTTACTGCTAGTGCTCTTCTTAATATTTGCATTGTGTCAAAGAGAGCTTTTTTCTGATATAATGACAAATATAGCAGCATGCTTGGAAGGTTTTTTCGATCAGGCCAGTGGTGCTTAAGATAATTGGGACTATTTCTGTATTTTGTATGCCACATTTTCCTGGACACTGGTTGCATCTATTGGTTCTTGATGTCCTTCTATTTCTCTCTATTTATTATAGAATAGTCACTTGGCACTCTTAGTAAAGCTGTTCCCTCTCCTGTGCTTACTCCCAACCATCCAGGGGGCATAAACAGTATTGGTAGATTATTATTTTATGGATATTTGCTCTTCTTCCCTCTCATTTTTCTTTTACAGCATACTGCTTCTGTTCACTGAAGGATGATACATTTGTTTCCTTGTTATGATATGATGCTAATTGTATTGTTCAGGGCTTTTCTGACAACCATGGTTTCAATAGGAGCAGAAGGGCAAGACTGGAAGGGAATAATAATGTCAACTACTCTAACCTTCATGTCTTTATGCAAAGACACCAAAAAGCAAGGAGAATTTCATTTGCTTACTGTAAGTGTATCCACTAGGTAAACTAAAAAAAGGAGATAAGACATTTCCTTAACATTAGGTAATCTAAAATATGAAAAAAGGGAAAAAATATATTTTTAATCTAATCTTTATTTTGACTTTTTTAATGTATTTTAAATACTATAGTTATTTATAAAAAATCATATATTCGGGAGGTCACGTGATGCGGTGAGCCCGGCGAGTCGCACTCGTTTTGGCTCCGGGCACTGCTCCCACAAATAGCGGCACGGCAAGCTAACAGAGCCCCCGTAGAGCGCCACTAAACCGAACCAGGGAACTAACAAAACTCAGATGACATACACCGAGAGTTCTGAAGCGGTATGACATCTAAAACTATCAGAAAAGATAAAATTAAAAGCACGGAAGCGGAAAGCAAGATGGCCGACCAAAGCAGCGGGTCGGAGGGAACGGGCCTCGATGAAAAAACAGTTACCCGACTCACTGAATCGGTGCTTCAGGGGCTTGAGCCTAAATTCGCTGGCATAAATGAAAACTTCCAGGCGCTGAAAGAGTCAATCGGAGACATCGGGAAGCGTATTGACATCGCTGAAGGAAGAATCTCTGCGGTAGAGGAGGATACCCTGGCAGTTACCACGAGGGTGGCGGCGCTTGAAACCGCGATACAAACTGCAGAAAGTAAGTTGGAGGAACTGGAAAATAGAGCGCGGAGAAATAATCTTAAATTTCTTGGTCTCCCGGAAACTATCACCGATGGAGAGCTAAAAATGCTATTGGAGGACTGGCTTCCGAAAGCGCTAAAATTACCAACTTTGGAAAACAAGCTAATAATAGAAAGGGCTCACCGCCTTGGACCGCGGAGGGAATCAGACAGGAGGCCGAGACTTGTAATCGCCCGCTTTCTGGATTGGACTCAAAAATCGCTGGTGCTGGCAGCTTTTAAGAAGCAGCGAGACCTTCAATATAAAGATGCGAAGATCATGCTCTTCCAGGACTTCTCCGCTGCGGTGGCAGCCAAACGAAAGCGATTTTCTCCAACTTGCACTACTCTTGTTAACAAAAATATCCGGTTCACCCTTCAATTTCCAGCTACACTACGCGTTTGGAAGGATGGGACTGCAATTACTTTTGAAGATCCAGATAAAGCCGTGGAGTGGCTACAGAAGTTAGCACCGCAGCCCTGACACCAAATTTCAGGAAATCATCTTTCATAGTTCTGAGTATTTGTGAGACAGACTGGGACACTGGTGGCAAACCTGGCAGGTATACCGGGGAACCCGGTTTAGCAATTAAGTTTTGCTGCATGTCTTCTTTGTCTCAGGTTGTGGCATATGATCAGCTTTTAGATAGCATATAACCAAAACAAACCACAACCCTATACCAACCACAATACCTGGATGGCATGTAACACTTTTGATGGTATTGGCACGGTTGATGTTGTAAACTGGCTGTTATATGGGAATATGTTTACTATAGGGTAACAGTTAACAAGGGGAGCAGTGCCCGAGCGCATGCATACACGGACCTCTCACCCCATTTTTGGGGGTTTATAATTTCCTTAGTAATTAAGGAGAAGTTCTTCCAGTATTATGATGTTGCATATGTTATTGTTAGTAGGGGGGTTAGTGTCATTACACACGAATGGGGGGGGTGGGGGGAGGGAACAAGGGATCCAGCTCAAGCGGAACTATCATAGGGGAGTGGTCGCACAACAGGTAGTGATGGGCTTTGGTTATCTGGCCCGTGTTGGTCTAGTGATTCACCCAGAGTGTGGAATACAGCAGCTGGGAGTCCGGGCTGGGAGACTCTTCAGCGAAAACAGGAACAGGTCCTCCATCAGGTATTATAGGTTTCATAGGGGATAGGAAAAATACGTTTTAGTTCCTGGAATGTGGGAGGGCTGGGAACCCCAGTTAAACGCCAGAAGGTTCTGAGTGCCCTGCACAGGCAACAAATAGACATAGTTGGGTTGCAGGAAACACACTTATCCGAACTTGAAAGCAAAAAACTTAAACGGGGATGGGTAGGACAGTGTTATTATGCCCCTGCTGTGCGAAAGAAGGCAGGGCTAGCAATTCTAATTGGCAAATCACTTCAGTTTGATTTGGTAAAGCAAATTTTGGACGAAGAAGGCAGGATTTTAATCCTTCAGGGGCGGATACAGGGACAAGATCTCACAATCTGTACAGCTTATGCACCCAACACATATTCACATCCGTTTTTTCAAAGATTAGTGGGCATGCTGCTTCCAGAGCAAAAGGGACCCATAGTTCTACTTGGGGACTTTAATTGTGTGCATGATGGGGACATTGACAGGTCTCAGCCTCTCCCAAGAACCAGGCAGGACCTAGGAAAAGGGATAAATTATTTGTGCCAAGAGCTACATCTCCTGGATATCTGGCGTACCCTGCACCCCACGGAGAGGGACTATACTCATGTGTCACGGGCGCACGGCACTATGTCACGAATAGATTATATTCTGCTGTCAGAGTCCTTATTTCCTAGAAGTCAAAAAGCCCACATTGGGGACGTTGCCATATCTGACCATGCTATTTTGTGGGTGGATATCGCAGACGGGAGGGCTGAGCCTGGACCTCGTCTGTGGCGCTTTCCCAGTCAGTTGGCGGATGATGGTGCTTTCCAGACTTATCTCCGAGACCAATGGAGGGATTATGAACAGCACAATAAGGTACATAAAGACGAACCTAGCTTATACTGGGAGGCGAGTAAGGCTGTAATGAGGGGGGCAATTACGTCATACCTGATTGCCAAGTCAAAGGCTCTGCATAAGAACATCCTTCATTTAGAGTTGCAATTACTGCAGGCCAAGCAGAAATTAGCCTACACCAACAATAGTTTACACCAGCAAGAATACAATGCGATTCTTCATGCTTTAAATAATCTGTTACACGAGAGGGCACACAGGTACCTGTCTACAGGAGCTCATAAACTGTTCAGGTACGGGAATAAAGCAGGGAAATTACTAGTGAATTTGGTGCGGAAACACAGAGGGAAGACGTTTATTGACAAATTGAAGGATGATAGTGGAGTTCCAATTACATCTAGCTCAGAGGTGTGTGCCAGGTTTAGGCAGTTCTATGAAAAACTTTACACAGATGACAGGATGGGAGGTAGTCGGGAGGAGGGGGAATTCTTTGCTAACCTTCAGCTACCGCAGGTTACAGAGGCTCAATTAATCCGGTTGAATGCCCCAATACAGGTAGAGGAGTTAATGGCGGTTATAAAGGAGAGTAAGCGTCATAAGGCCCCGGGGCCAGATGGCATGAGTGCTGAGTATTATAAGATACTACTCTACCAGGTTTCCGGAGACCTCTTACGTTTCTTTCAAGAGGCTCAAAAAATTGGGAAGTTTCCAGCGGGAGTAACGAAAGCCTATATCACGGTTCTGGAAAAGCCGGGCAAGGACCTCTCTCTACCAGGCGCGTATCGCCCGATTTCTTTGTTAAATTTTGAAGCCAAATTATTTGCAAAGATTATGGCGGATAGGTTGAGTGTGGTCTTCCCGTCCCTTATTATGTCTCAACAGGCTGGCTTTGTTAAGGGTCGCACTATCAGTGCCAACCTGACTAAGCTTCTAGTTGCGATGGAGGAGAGTCAAAAACGGGGGCAAGGGGCACTGATTGTGGGATTTGACTCAGAAAAGGCTTTCGACAGGGTGTCGTGGCCTTACTTGTTTTCCGTCTTAGCGCGGTATGGCTTGCAGGGGGCTATCATACAGAATATTGCCATGTTATATAACAGCCCCCAATCTGCCATTTTGGCAAATGGCCAAGTCTCTGCCGACTTTACATTATATAGAGGCACCCGACAGGGCTGCCCTCTCTCCTATGGGTCTATGGACAGGATGTACAATAATGATTGTACATCCTGTCCATAGACCCTCTTCTTCGCAGGGTTGAGGAAGACCCTAACATATATGGATTCCAGATGGGGCAGCAGGTTTTCAAGGTCTCTGCCTTTGCTGATGACGTCCTAGTGTTCCTGACCCGTCCGCAAGAGTCACTTCAGCGGGTGCTCAAATTGCAAGAGCAGTTTGGAGCCTTCGCCGGACTAAAAATAAACACTGATAAATCGGAGGCGATGGCTTTAGGTCCGGGAATTATGGAAACTTGGGACGAGCCATTTCCGCTGAAGTGGGTTCAAACTGACATGCGATATTTAGGAGTGCGTTTGACGAAAAACGTGGCCATGCTACATAAAGCTAATATAGTGCCCCTCTTAAAGAATATGGCCCATAAATTGCAGCTGTGGTCCACACTCCCGTTATCATTGACAGGGAAAATTTTCTTATTGAAAATGATGGAATTGCCACGATGGATGTATGTCCTGCAGCAATTACCGATTTGGTTGACCAAAACAGAGATTTCAGAGATAAATAAGGGAGTGCGGAAGTACCTATGGGGAGCCCATAAAGCCCGATTGCCATTGGCTACCCTGATGAAGCCTAGGACACGGGGGGGTTGGGCGTGCCCCAATTGGAGGGAATATAACCTAACTTGCATTTTAAGGTACATATTTGATTGGGTAAATAATACTAGTGTATATTCTCCGTCTCTCTATCTTAGAGAGTGGCTTCGGCCTTACTCTCCCAACAACTTGATCCAACTTCCAAGATCACAGCTGCCCCGGTCACTTGCTACCAGTTTACTCCTAACCTCGGGGAGGGAGGCGTGGAGATATCTCTGCTTGACCAAGCTGGGGATGACCAGTCCGCTTACTCCCTTGCTGACCTTCACGGGTAACCCACAATTCCCAAGTGGATTATCATCTCCTATATTCAAACATTGGGCAGCACAGGGGTTGGACACGGTACAACAGTTCCTGGAGCCGGGTACCACCACAGTCAAAAGCTTCACAGGGATTGTGGAACAATATGGTATAGGGGTCAGGGACTTCTATGGGTACTTACAGGCCCACCATTATGTCCAGTCAGTGGTGGTGGGGAACTTGGAAATCCAGAAAGTAGAGAAATTGCTAGATTTCTTCCTGCCGATGGGGCGCAAAGCCAACTCATGTGCGACCTTTTCGAAGGTTCTCGGTAACCTACCAGACTCGATGGTTATTATAGCCATTCAAGACAAATGGGTTAAGCAGGCAAATATACTATTAACGGATGAGGAGGTTCTCAGGGTTCTGAAAGGTTGCTCTCAGGTTTCGGAAAATGTTACCATGAGGGAGGTCGGATACAAAATACTACACTGTATGTATATGTCTCGAGCATGGATGTATGCGGCAAACCTATGTGATTCTGATATATGTATAAAATGTCGGATGGAAAAGGGAACTTTCTTTCATAGCTTATGGGCTTGTGCAGTCATTCAAGAATTTTGGACGGCGATATTACAGGAATTGGAGCTGATTCTCATCCGACATATTCCCCAAGATCCGAAGGTATGTCTTCTTCGAATATACCATGGGGAGTTAGCCTCCATCCCGGCCTATGACCAACAGTTTCTGGACAAGGCGTTGATGACGGGTATACAGATTATAATGACCGGGTGGATTTCGGCTGAGAAACCGCAAGTCGCCCATTGGAAGAATCGATTGACTATGTTGCTTCAATTTGAATTCATGACGGCGGCTGGCAAATCGGAACAGGCACAACGTTATTGCAAGATATTATGGCAACCGTATTGGCAGCGGCTATCTCCAGTCACCAGAGACTCCATTCAGAGACTAGTGCAGACCCAGTATAACCACGCATCCAGACCAGTGTGATTGGACACTGGACACTACGACAAGAAACCAGACATTTCACTATGAACTGCTTCCGCTTGTCTTGGGGGGGGGGGGGGGGGGGGGGGACGTTGGGTGCCATGGGCTGGTTATATTAAGTCATGTTGTGTTATCAGTTACAAGGCCGTAATGGCATACTGGTCATTTTAATGTTTTTGTTCTGTTTTACTGGTGTTTGAATATTTAAAAACTCAATAAAGAAATATTAAAAAAAAAAAAAAAAAAAATCATATATTCCCATAAAATTACAAAAATTCGTATACCATATCAACATGCTAAAAATGCACTATGCAACCAACGCTTATTCAAAAAAATCATCACATATTGTATTCACATAGACATACCATATCTCACACAAACCAAATCACCTTAAATCACAAATCTTAAATCACAAATAAATATCTAAAAAGGATCTTTGAAATGTCTCAGTATAGAGACATTTACTATGAATTATTTGAAATTGTGTAATATCTTTCAAAGGAAAGTTGATTTGGTTTGTATGAGATATGCAAAAGTTTGTGCCTTGCCTGTTAGAAAGGGGCAGAATTGAAACTGAAACCTGAAGACAGCCATTTTGTCTGCTTTCTAGGGCCAAAATTAAAATAAGAACCGTTTCCTGAAGCCAGTGTTTATTTCCCTCCCTCCCTCCCTCCCTGCCCCTCTACCCACCCACCCCTGGATTTACTTTAGTGTATATACTCTTCCCTGGTCTCCTAGATAATTAGCTTCAATTACCTCATCCCCAATTACATAGTAGTTACTTACTGCCTAGATATAACTTATATTGTCATATACTGTTGTTAATTTGGTTTGCATTCTCTGCCTATTAATCGTTACTGGATAACACATACTTTTAGTTCAAATACCTATTAAAAATCTTTGCTAAGGACAAACCATACCTTACCTTATCTTTAGGATTTTAATTAATCAGAGAGAATGGCTTTAATTCAATGCAACAATTGTGCTTATGTCCCAAGGTCTATCATTTGGAGAACCAAGGGCTGTCCCTTTTGCCGTCAGATGTCTAAAATTAAAATGGAGCTGATCCGTCTAAGGGAGCAGTTGGCCAGGATTCAATTAACCTCCCCTTCCTTCTGTCACCCATCTCCCACAGCGGAATCCCAGGAAAAAATATTTTACAGTGGGCTCAGGTAGAACTAGGCATGTGACAATCAGGCACCCACCTTCCCCAAGTTTACAGCAACTTATGCAGGTCTGGGATTTTATTGCCTAAACCGTGAGCATTTGTAGTCATAGCTTTCCAATTTTTCTCCCTTGCTATGTTGCACTTCCTAAGAACCTTTACTGTTTTTTTGTGCTGATTGATTATGTTGTTTTCCCTTTGCTTGTGATTATGTTTTTTCCCTTTGCTTGACCATCACAGGTCTTTTTCTGCCAGAACTTACTGTTAACTGACCGATTCTGGGTTTTTTAATCCTGGATGTCTGACAACTCTGTGGGAGTGGGGATGGTTTGAGAGTTCCCTTTTAATCATTTTGGGGCACATTGCACAACTTATTGCTGATGAAAAAGGTGTAGTTATGTTCGGCATTAAAACTGCGATAACCACTTTTCAAAAAAAATCCTGCCCCCAACTCCTTCTCTTTTAAAAATTAGCATTGCATCATGCGTTATGGTGCTTTTTGCATGCATTAAGGCCATAACGCGAGTTGGAAAATAACCCTCATAGGTAATGACCCTGATAATAGTTTTTAGAAAAACATAAGAGACTCATAAAAATGATTAGGAGGGAACACTCAAACCATGCTGCTGACATTAATCTGAACAGTGCAGAAATATCATTATTGTGTCTCCCCCATTCACAAAATTTTTTTACACCTATATTTTTATAAGAATGCACATAAAACATACCTCATAAGCAGTAGGGGTGTGCATTCGTTTGCAATGTATTGGCAATCCGCAACGTATAGGGCCATATCTGTTGTATTCATGGGGAAGCGAAACGTATCGCGATTCCCACAAATACAATGAATCTTCACCAAATTATTCAGCCGTCTAAAGGAGTGAATTTAAACAAGACCCCCCCAAGACTTGCACCGGTTGGCCCCTATGACATAGTGGGGGCAAAGGCTATCGGTGCCATTTTGAATACTGGCAGCCGATGGCCTGAGTGCAGGAAGTCACTCCCGGGCCCCCGCTGGACCACCTGGGACTTTTGGCAAGTCTTGTGGGGGTCAGAAGGGTCCCAGTATTCAAAATGGCGCCGATAGCCTTTGCCCTCACTATGTCACAGGGGCTACCGGTGCCATTGGAGAGTGGGGGGTTTGTTTAAATTTGCTCCTTTAGACGACCGAATAATTCGGCGAAGATTCGTTGTATTTGTGGGGAATCGCAATACGTTTCGCTTCCCCACGAATACAACGAATATGGCCCTATATGTTGCGGATTACCAATAAGTTGGAAACAAATGCACACCCCTACTAATAAGTAGCATGTCCAGTTCCTTAAAGAAATACCCTATGAGACCTCATTTTGAACAGCAACTTCTTCAGGGGTATCTTCGGCACAACACTTTAATCACTGTTTCACCTTATGCACCTTTATGGCCACCTTAAAATCGTCAGATGCGATCACTCCTAGATCCTGCTCTTCTTTCATGCTTAGAAGAATTTCACCCTCTATACTATTCTGCTCCCTTGGGGTTTTACAACCCAAATACATCACACTGCATTTTTTTAGGATTAGTGCCAGATTCATTTCACAATCTTTGCTAGATCCCTTCTCATGTTTTCCACACTAAAATACTACCCTATTGCAGGTTTTTGAATCATCCGCAAAAAGGCAAAATTTTCCTGATAATCATTTCTCAATATCGCTTATGAAAAAGTTGAAAAGAATCAGTCCAAGGATAACCCCTGCTGCACACCACTGGTAATGCCCCTCTCTGTGGAATGAACTCCATTTACCACCACCCTTAGTTGCCTCCCATTTAACTTGTTTCTAATCCAGTCATTCACTTTAGGCCCCATACCAAGGGTGTTCAATTTGTTTATTTGCCACTTCTGCAGAATTATATTAAAAGCCTCACTGAAATCCAAGTACACTGCATCTAACACTCTCCCCTGAACCAACTCCCTGTTCACTCAATCAAATACATTGATCAAATTCATCCGACAAGACCTACCTCTTGTAAAACCATGCTGCCTTGGGTCTTATAATATATTGGATTCTAGAAACTGCATTATCCTCTGTCTTAGCAGTGAGACAATTAATTTGCTCACCATAGAAGTCAAACTAACCATCCTGAAGTTCCCCAGTCTCCTCTTCCACTTTTGTGAGAAGAAGCCAGTTCTACCTGTTTCCATTCATCTAGACCTATTCTTTAAAGACGCATTGGAAAGATCAGCCATCTGAGCTGCTAGAACTACTATAAGATCCCTTAATACCCTTAGATGTATCCATTCTGGCCCCATTGCTTTATCTACTTGTCTGACCTAGCTCCTTATGAACTTATGTTGTTAAGCAGTTGCACTTTTTCCATGTCAGCCTCTTCATATTCTCTCCTTGACCTGAGTTTTACAGTGCTGCTTTTTCACTTCCTCCTATCATTAAAATATTTAAAAGAAAGTCTAATTCTTCATTTTACTGTATTTGTTATTTTTTTCTTCTATTTGCATCATTGCCTTCCTAACTACTTTTTCAGCTTCCCTTAACTTTTCCAGATATTGTCGCCAGCCTCTCTCATTCTGTGATCTCTTGTAAGAACAGAAGCCTATTTTTCCTTACCTCTTTAGAAAATCATAGTGACTTCTTTTTTCTCTTTCCTTTCCTAACAAAAAAAATCTCCTTTCAGTTTTGCCCATTGCACCTTCTATGTCCCCTAGATGTTCCCATTCAGCTAATGACTCTTTGAAGTACTGCCCCCATTTTACAAAGTTTGTTTTCCCCAAGTCTAGGACCCTCGCCTTTGAATGAACCTTCATCCCATGTCTTCTAATATTAAATCACACTATCCAGTGATCTCTGGATCCCAGATGATCACGCACTTCAACATCAGAAACACTGTCCTCGTTGGTAAAGCACCAGATCCAGTATCATCCCCTACCATGTGGATTATATTACAAGCTGACAGAACAGTTTTCCCTGCAGAGAATGCAGGATCTTCTCTGCTTCTAGAAGTCACCACAGTTAGAATGTCCCAAGTAACATCTGGCAGATTGAAATCACTTAGAAATAGCATCTCCCCTTTCATAGCAACTTTGTGAAAACCCTCCATTAAATATTTATCTATTTCTTCTGTTTGATTGAAGTCTGTGCATTATACCAATATAAATAGATGTTCCATTCCCTCTTTCCAATTTAACCCACACTGCCTCCTCTTTACCTCAGAAACCCTGCAGTTCTGTTGCTTTAATATTATTCCTTATATATAGTGTCACTCCTCCTCCTCCTTTTCTACCTTGACCTTCCTGAATGGCCTCATATAACTATATCTCAGTCATGGTTTTTTATCTACCATGTCTTTGTGACAACCACTACATCCAAGTCAGTCTCTTCTATCACTGCCTCCAGATCCAGGACTATTTCCCATACTATTTGCATGAGTATACATAGCTTTCCAGATTTTGTCCTTTTTTCCTCATTTTTATATATAAGTGTTTTACTTACCTGAAGACTTTGTTTAGCCATCCATGATGATCCTAGTTTAAATCCCTTCAGTTCTCAATAGGTTTGTCAGTCCCTTCTGGAATATGCTGCATCCCTTCTATGACAGGTAGACTCCCATCTGTGCTCAGCAGTCCTTGAAACATCTTCTCATGGTCTAGGAAGCCACAATAATCTCATTAATACCATCTACTCATCTGTTGATTCATTTCTAGGATGTGTGCTTCCCTGCCTGGCCCTCTATCCTTGACTGGAATGATTGAGAAGAATACTACTTGTGCACTTATTTGCTTTATCCCCTCTCCCAGAGCCATAAAATCACTTTTGAGATGATCGATTTGGTACCTAGCAGTATCGTTCCATCTTAGATTATAGTTTGTCTTATTCCTGTGTTCAAGTTTGTTTAAAGTACATATATTTGTACTAATTATATAGGTTGTTATGTGCATTGCTTAGGGCTTTGGTATAAATTATTAATACATTTTAATTACAAAAAAATACAAACCATTCATACCAGCATGGATGAGCAGCATCATATAGGTTTGAGGAGTTTAAACAATCTCTTCATAATGTCTTGGATTTTGGTTATTAAATGTGCACCCTTCCCAGGACAGCACATCTGGTTAGCAGATGGTTGTCTCCAAACCTCTCAGAAGTGAGCTGCAAACAAGCACCATACTCCACTTCCTAGGTACAGAGATATTTTTTAAGCATGCAGCTTTGGGGCTTGCAAGTTTTGGTTCCTCCTCATCTTGGGATGGCTTCTCCTCCTTCTCTTCTAGAACAGAATACCAGTTCTTCAGCTTGAGGGAAACTGGAGGCAGGATGTAGAGCCTATAAGGACTAAAATTCTTTAATGATGTCAATTCTACAATGAATACCTCTGAATATTTCTGTAACCCACCTCCTGAACACTCACCCAGAATCAAAATCCCCCCCTCCCCCCTTATAATGGTGCATATATTAAGTGTCAGGCTGAGCCCTATAAAGAGTCTCTCTCTCTCATAAAGGCTGTAGACATATGCATGTGAAGAGTATTTTAAAACCTACATGTATACTTTATAAATAGCATGTATCTTTGTACATGGTGAGATGGATGCATGCCTGGCCTTTTTAAAATTCTACCCTAAGCATTTAATCAATGTAGTTCAAATTTTCCTGGATGCTTCTCAGTCTTGTCACCTCCTCTCTTTTTTTCTACCAACATGTTTCCAGAAGGAGTGACCAATAGACATCTTTCACATTGAACAGGTTCCTCACTGTGCATCAGGACATCTTTCTGGACAGCAATAGACATAGTAACATTGGGCCGGATTTTAATACCTACGTCCGATTTTATAACATGCACGTGCAGCTGCACGCATGTTATAAAATCCAGGGTCGGTGTGCACAAGAGGGTGCACAATAGTGCACCTTGCACGTGCCAAGCCCTTGGGGAGCCCTGCTGGCTTTCCCCATTCCCACCGAGGCCCCCCACCTACCCCTCCCTTCCCCTTCCTAAACTCCGCCCACGCAAATGGCCACTGTGCCTAGAGGCTCCAGCCCTGCCCCCACCCTGCCCCTAGACCACCCCACCCCGCCCACTCTCCGCCCGTGCCCCTGCCCCTGCCCCTTTTTTCAAGCCCCGGGACTTACACGTGTCCCGGGGCTTTACGCACACTGAAAATAGGCCCGGCACGCGTAGGGCTTTGAAAATCTGCCCCATTGGTAATAGCTTTGGTAGTACAATGTGTCCTAGATATTCTTCATCTGTTAGGAACTTCTGGTTCCTGTTGAAGGAAATGAAAAAGACCTACCACAGTCCTTACCTTTTCCTCAACTGTCCCACAAGTAAAATAAGCTAAGCCTGTGAAATCTTTCACCTCCACACTCAGAATCCCTGTTCATAGTCCTGCTTACTTGCTCACTTGTTGCTTTGACTACAATACGTATTTATAGATTGTGTAGTTTAGTGTAATTCCCATTCTAGAATATTGTTGCTTAGAATATAAAAGTAAATCATATCAAATAGAAATAATTGCTCTGTTTATAAATGACAGAAATTTGACCTATATTACTTACTGATTCTCCCAATCCAGGCTCAAAACAGTACCATGAGAAATATTAAGTTATTATTGTTAAGTTTTATGCCGAGTAACACTGAGAAGCCATTATAAGCAGCTGTATTTATTATTTGTAACCGGATGTGATATCTCAGTTTGAATGTCGGTATATAAAAATAAATAAATACATAAAATAAATAAATAATACTCCAACTGATGACTAGTAATATATCCTAAATAATAATCCTAATTATTTACCTATGATCTCTAATAAACCTATTTCTTTTAATTTTGCACTTATTTATAATTGATATTATTATGAATAATTATTATCATAAAACCTCTAAATAGGCAGTACTCTATATACCAAATTTGAGTGAGGGCTTATTTTTCTAAGTTATTTGTGGTTCCTTATTATGTAAATGTTCACTCTGCCCTCTAATTGGACTATTTTACAATTATGGATTTGAGACAGAGATAGATGGGAGTTTAGGATGGATGGATAGGAAACACAAAGAAGGAAACATATGTCACACTATTATTATTATTATTATTGTACAGATGAAGGATAGAAAAGAAGCTGAAATGCTAGTTATAATGTTCCTAACATTTCTTCCTACAAGGTACTAATTTCATTGACATAATGCTACAGAATTATGTTTTACAATCTTAAGTTTACTTTTGCCTATGAATCAGATTGGTAAATCATTTTTCACGTTGTGAGTGCATCGTATACTGTAGGGCAGTTTGAAAAGCAGATACCTTTTAATGCTGTCATGGGCTTGTGTGTCTATTCCACGGAATTTGAATTGTATGCCTATTTTTGACAAAAAAGCTTTTCCCTGCTGCAAAATAGATCACTGGTTGATATTGTGCGGTGATTGCTATTTGTTTAAGAGAACTCTCTCTGACTAGACCACTTCCTGGAATGCATAAGGAATAAATGACAGAAGTAATATTTTTTGTTCTTTTTTTTTCACTTCCATTCATCGCATTTGATCAGCAGTGAGTAAAACTGACATCTCATCAAACCCAAAAGTGTGTTTCTGCATCAGGTTCATCGAGGGTGGCATTTAAAACATAGACATTTCAGGAACAAATGTATTTGCCAGTCCCGTCCATCAATGTAAGCCTGACCTTTATCCCGTAGATTTATTGACACTATGCTGCTTTGTATCATATTTCATTATTGTGCTAAAGAATAGGAAGGCCCTCCCAACAGAACTGCATTGGATTCAGATCTATATAGTTTAACACCCACTGTACTGTGTGTTTGGAAGAGGGAAAAGAAGAAGCTATTAAATGTGCACGCTAAACTTAGTGTCATAAGTATGCTGAACTTTGTATGTCACTATGGAACTTAATTGTTTGTTTGAAAGAACAGATCATGCTCTTCTTGTGTGTTTGAAGACTTGCAGTATGGTATCTTGTAGTCAGGATGAATAACACTCATCTGAAAAATGTATTCTGGGTATTAAAACCATTTATTTCTGTTATGTTAGAAACATAGAAACATGGCGGCAGAAAAAGACCGTATGGCCCATCCAGTCTGCCCAGTCATCAATTAATTTAGCTTTATAATTTCCATCACTTTATTGGAGACCTCCTGTATGTATCCCATGCTTTCTTGAATTCAGATACTGTTTTTGTCTCCACCAATTCCACTGGGAGGCTGTTCCACACATTCAACACCCTCTCTGTAAAGAAATATTTTCTAAGATTACTCCTGAGTCTACCCCACTTTCAATCTCATCTCATGACCCCTTGTTCCACTGAGAAAGGTTCACCATCCTGTGCATGGAAACCTTTGAGATATTTGAATATCTCTATCATATCTCCCCTATCTTGCCTTTCCTCTAGGGTATACATGTTTAGATGTTTAAGTCTATCCCAATATGCTTTAGAATGAAGATCACTGACCATTTTAGTAGTCACCCTGTGGACCGACTCCATCCTGTTTATATCCTTTTGAAGGTGTGGTCTCCAGAATTGTACACAGTATTCCAAGTGAGGTCTTACCAGGGTCCTAATCAGGTGCAATAATTGCTAAATGAGATAATTGGTAAACAATAATTAGAATCCAGCTTGTGTTGGCTTTTCCTACTAATTTCCAAATCTCTGCTTGGTGATAGTCAAATGCTTAATCTTGTTTCATGTTTTTGTATTAGTTAAACCTAAAACATTTAAGAAACCTGTATTGTGGAGAAAGTTTTAGGGATATGCGGAGGGACTCCATACGTTGCATTCGGGATTCGTATTCGTCGGGGGGGCAGATACATTGCATTCGGCAAGGGGGGCCCCCGATATGTTTATATGTTAATTCGTATTCGTTTCCCGGCTAAAATTAAATCAACTACAACCCCCCACCCTCCTGACCCCCCCCAAGACTTACCAAAACTCCCTGGTGGTCCAGCGGGGGGTCCTTGAGCCATCTCCTACACTCACACCCTCGGCTGCCAGTATTCAAAATGGCACCGATAGCCTTTGACCTGTGTCACAGGGGCTACCAGTTCCATTGGTCAGCCCCTGTCACATGGTAGGAGCAATGGATGGCCGGTACCATCTTGTGCCAACCGTCAGCCCCTGTGACATAGTGAGGGCAAAGGCTATCAGCTTCCAGTATTCAAAATGGCACTGATAGCCTTTGCCCTCACTATGTCACAGGGGCCGATGGCACCAGCCATAGTAGGTCAAAGGCTATCGTCGCCATTTTGAATACTGGCAGCCGAGGGTGTGAGTGTAGGAGATGGCTCCCGGACCCCCTGCTGGACCACCAGGGAGTTTTGGTAAGTCTTGGGGGGGTCAGGAGGGTGGGGGGTTCGTTTAAATTGGCTCCTTTAGAAGACCGAATAATTCAGCGAAGATTCATTGTATTCGTGGGGAATCGCGATACGTTTCGCTTCCCCACGAATACAACAAATATAACCCTATACGTTGCGGTTTACCAATTTGTAGGGAAAGAATGCACACCCCTAGAAAGTTTATCATTGTTCTGGAGACAGTTTCTTAAGTAAGATCTCATACCTCAACCCGAGATACTGACATCCCAACAAGAAATAAAATATTACTGGAATGAAAAATGCAGAAGGAAACACAGTTATACAATAGTTTCAGGAGTTTTTTCTTAATACTGTACAGCTTTCAACATTCTTAAAAACTGAAAGATGAACGCAAAAGATATTAGCATTGATTTCCTTTCCTTTATTTCAGTTTCTATCGAGAGTTCCAATACTTGGGATATATCCAACGATGGTAATTCTTCTCTCTCGGCCTGTGTTGTCGCTCCTGGGAGGTAGTAAGCTTTTGTACAAACTGGAAGAGCCGCCTCTGGAAGCTTTAGTATTTCTTTTAAATATATTTTAAATAACTCAATAGGTGATATCACTCTAATCACTGGAAAGTTTAGTACACGCAGATTTAGTAATTTTGAGTTATTTTCAAGTTTCTCTATTTTCCTCTCCATAGCCGTTTCAGATATTATAAAGTTTTCCTGCAATGTTTCTATTTTTTGCAAACGTTCCTCGTGGCTCTGCAGTTTCCCTTCAAAACTTTTAACAGAGCGCAATCACGTTTTGAAATTGTTTTTGCGAAATAGACAAGCTCTATTTTATGGAGCAAAGATATGGGTGTATCCTGATCTTACTAGATCAACACAGCTACGCAGGAAGGAATTCCTTGCCTTAAAAGAAAGGGTCACAAGTATGGGGGCCCGTTTTGTATTAAAATTTCCCTGTAAAGGCTGTGTTAGGTATCAAAGTAATAATTATGTCTTCTTTGACCCTAAACAACTGCGAGATTTCTTGGTGGGACATCCTAATATTACTCCAGAAGTGTAATTGGCAAAAGGAAAAATGGGTACCTGCCTATCATTTTCCTAGTATTCTTTTATTGCAATTTATTTGCTCCTTTTGTTTCTACTTGCCCCCAAATTTCTTATATTAAGGTATAATTTCCTTTGTTGCATATTGTATGCCTTAAAATGAAGAAGGTGTGTAACCTTGTTGTCCTATTATGTTACCGTATTTTCTTTGTGTTTATTTCATATATTGTATGTGAAAAAATTTGAGAAATAAAAAATTAAAAAAAAACAAAAAAAACTGAAAGATGATTATCTCGATATGTGCAAATCAACAATTATATTCAAAATTCCTTTTGAAGCCCTATTTGCATACATTGTCATATTTGTAAATAGGAGCTTTCTAAAAGAATGCATGTTCAGTTTAACCTGTTGTGTTTGAAAAACACTCTTGTCTCCATGAACTGGAATTTTTATGCCTGTAACACAGCATTATCTTTGAAAATGCTATAAACTTACTTTTTATAAAAGGACCTCAGTACCTTACATCAGGAAGCACGCACGCATAACCCCAAATTTTGCAGAGGCTGAACATGGCAACTTTACTGCCGGTCCTGATGAGACGCAAGTCTGTCGAGAGAGAGAGAGAGAGAGGGAGACAGAATATGACATTCTCCATATCTCCCACTGTAAGAGAGGCACTTTTGGGAAGGAGCAGTGTTACATTGGTCTGCCTAGGGTGCAAGGTCTGTAGACTCTTGTAATACAGCCCCACATAAAACCCACCCTGAGTTGAAAGTGCCTCTCTTGCAGACGGAGATACATACTGACTCTTTCTCTCCCTCCTCCCTCCCCCCACCCCCCGCATTATCACTTGTAAATGATGAGAAAAAAATTATCAGTTGGCCACAAAGCAGTAAGGCATGATAATAAGCCCAAAAATATGAATGGTCCCAATATATATTCAACTAAAAGCAGATCTGTTAAAAAAAATTCTATAAGCAAAGCTATATACACAATATTATTGGTCAGAGGAGTTTCAATTGATATTATAAATAAATACAGATATAAATGAGTCTTCTATAATGCAAGCATGCTGAATATATCTTACAAAAGTTAATGGTTACAAAGTAGTGGTTGCATAAAAAATGCTTGCTGGTCATAACTGTTGCGAGCGCGCTCATCAGGACCGAGCTTATGGCCTTTGGATACTGGTGCGGAGCTCACCCTCAGGCCCTGTCAGGAGCTTGGAAGCGTGATCCATCTGGAGAGGAATGTGAGCCCTTGAGCCAGGGAGGAGCCCCAAGACACACCGCAGGAGGTGAGCAGGCACCAGCACGGAAGGAGCAGGAACAAGGCTGGCGCAAAGACAAGACAAGGATTACTCGGAACAGGAACAAGACTGAAGTGAAGGTAAGGCATGGACTATCCGGGACAGGAACAAGTCTGAAGATACTGACCCTCCACCGGACCTGCATGCTACAAGAAGACCAACAACACAATGGTGGTCAATGAATGGTCCTCCGACCGTTCCAAGCCCTTTCGGACCTGCCGCTGGGTAATGGCAAGAAGCGGCAGGCCAGCCAGAGGCCAGGCAAAGACATGGATACTTGGACAAAGACTCAGGATCAAGGTTCAGGAGATGAAGACTCAGGTTCAAGGTTCAAGATCAAAGTCAAGTACTATGTTGAGGCTGCGATGCAGGTCGCCCTACGGACATCAAGATCTTGGACATCAGGAACATCAGGGCCGGATTGCAAACATCAGGAATATCAGGAAACATCCCAAACTACAGATGAAGGAATTACAATGAGGGATAAGACCAAGACATCAGGACGAGGAGACCAGGAACATCAGGATCAGGAACATAGAGAACACTGAACATGAAACCATCAACACAACGAAGACAACGGAGGACCTGGACCAACAGCTGGAACAATGATGTGCAAGCTGATCTGAAGGCCTTGAGGTACAGGAAGAGAGCCCTTTTATAGGGCTGGAACAGAAGATGCCAAGGATGACATCATCAGGTGGGGCCCGGGGCATATCCTGCCGTGGGCCCCTTAAATAGAGTTGAAGATGCGTGCGCCGGTGCCTAGGAAGGCCCAGGAAAGCAAGAGATGAAACAGCACCAAGGACAGTGGCATCCCTGTCGCGAAGGAAGAGTGGCAGCAGCATCCTCCCGGCCGCGGAAGGGCGGAAGAAGCTCGGCGGTCACCCGACCACATGGGTGGTCGTCAGTGCGGTGATTCGGGCTGTGGAGGAGCGACAGTCTCAGCTGCTCCCTGCTGTGGGACAAGAAAGAAGTCGGCGACGTCGCAGGGGTAAGAGGCCTGCTCGCGGGGATTAGCTCCACAGGCAGGAATCGTAACAATAACATTACTACTACTACTACAACTTAATAGCTTTACTCGACATATGCAGCACTGTAGAAAAACATATAAGAGACAGTCCCTGATCAAGAGAATTTAGAAATCTAATCACAACAAACACAAAGGGCAAAAGAGACTTTGGGAATTTTATTTATTGAGAAAATGGTCAAAATCAATAAGGCTGTAAGTGGGAAAATCAGGAGTTAAGATTTAAAAGCAGCCTCAGAAAGTGGGTTTTTAGACAGATTTGAATACTGAATGCTAATAATGAAACTGGAGGCCAGCATAATGGACATTAATGTCCACAGCTTTATTAAATCAATGAAATAGATGTAATCAGTAATTATTACATCCTAATTATCTCTTCCAGGTTTGATCTTAAATAACAATCAATCATCACACAGAAAGCATTACTTCTAATTCCTTGTTTCTCAACCTGTTGATCTGTCATCAACTTGCCAGTCTGACTTGGAAGACATGGGTAATGTATAGCTTGCTAGATGTGATGAATTCATTGCCACTAAAATATTTTATTTTCTTTATTTAAAGCAATTTTATTAAAATCCTGAAAATATTGATACGAATTGTTGCATCATGTACAGAAATATAGATTTCCTTAGGAAAAAGAAGAAGCTTTTTCCTAAGGAAATCTAAGCTTTTTCCTAAGAAAATATATCCCATAACAATCTGAAGTCCATAAGTCTTGTGTTAGGCAAATCATACCCAATCGCAAATGTGTCTTTATAAGGATTGGACAAACATGCTTTTCACATCACCCTGAAATGGTTATTAGAAACACTAGTGACATGACCTAACTGCAATGAAGCTGTCTGCAATGAAGCTAAGTATCACTGTTTCAAATTACTGTCTATAATTTAAAAGTTGAAAGACTGACATACGGCATCATTATCGGAAGTTGATCTGTTTTGAGGGTGAATGACTTGTTCGATGCATCTGCACGTAAACATTCTAAAAATTGTGAAGGACTAGCAAATCATGTTATTTTGTGGTTTTTTTCTGGTTTGAATTTTAGCCCAGGGTTCACATTTGATACCAATATCAAATGTCTATAAAATTAATCTGTGATAGTTAGTGGATTTAAATTTTGTTCTTCTACTATGGTTTTTTTTGTTTATCTTATAGACCAACTTTCCCACCAACTCTGGTGCTTGCCATGAATGAAGAGGGGTCATGATGCCCCATGCCACTGATAATACAATTTCATTGAGCAAGTTCTGGGCAACCTTGATGAGTTCCGGATAAATCACAGCTGTGTCTGCCCAGTATTCTGACAGTTGGGCTTTCTAAAGGACCACATGACTGCAATTTGTGCAGGAGACTGGCAATACTGGTCTCTGTTGCCAATTACTGAAGCTATGGCACGTAGCTATAGAGTATATGACTATACGAAGCTCCTAATACAGAGTCCTAATATTGCATATGCAAAATACCATCAAGGAATCACAATTCAATTTAATAGCATTCATTATCATATATAGACAGACTGTTACAGTATCAAAGTACATTTCACATACATATATGGTAATTCATAACAATATTCAAACACATGCCCTGAGGTTAAAAACATTAATAAATACAATGTAACTTATAAAAACAACACACTACCATACAAACACCATACACATATTTATTTATTTATTTATTGAGTTTTATATACCATCCTTCGGTAAAGCCATCATAACGGTTTACAAAAGCTCAAAATGCAAGATTTTTAACAATTGAGCAAAAAGGCATAACATGGAGAATATTAAACAAAGAGAGACATTCAATTGCAAAGATATTAACTGGCATTTGCACTATGGATTGTATCAAAACATTCATCCAGCTACCCCATTAAGTCATACAATTCATAACATCATTCACCCATATATAAAAACCATTCATGCCTATATCCATTTATCCATACAATAACCACCATATGATACTACAAATCTCCAATATCCCAAAATAACATATAATACCACAATCATCAGATATCCCGATATCCCAACAAACGACCCAATTTATTTTGCCTATTAAGGCTTCTTCCGGGAGTGCTCATATTTCCAAACCTCATACTGTAATTTATATCTACACAATTTCAAAATGGCAAAAAATAGATCTCCAAACTCCGGACAGTCCATAAAGCTTCTCATCTTCAAATAATTGCCACCGTATTGTGTGCCACCATTATCTCCGGCAACACAACTGTTCTACACTAAAGTATTACTAAGCCAGCTCAAAGTATAATGCTGGCCTGGGTAAATCCTCACCTTTCCCTCATACAATTCATTGATCCATGATTCATAACACCATCCTCACCTAAAAAAACATATATAGCAAATTCCTATGAACACTACAATTATAAATTTCAAAAAACAACCATTCATAACGAAATGTCAAAACTTAACAACCAGCATAATACCATCAACTGCTCTGCATAAATCTCCACAATTAGCCATCAAATTAATGCTCCATATTGATCACTCTACCTCTATAATTAAATTTAAACATATATTTCAAAAATAACATTATTTATCCCATAAAACTAAAGTTGACCTGCCACAATACTCACCACCACCCGCACATTGGCATCTACTACTGTCTGTCCCATCAAACGCCGCAGATGCACACCACCATCACCTTTCAAAATTTAAAATCCCCCCAATCATCAATAACCACCAGCTGTTCTTTGCATAACAGCATTTGGGAGATTTCACCCCCCACGTTTACTAATTACCTGACTGATAACAAAAAAAACTTTAACTCATCCAATGCTCAAGTGCTCTGAATTCTTCCTGTCTTTCATTGAGCTGCTGCCCAGTTAAAATGCCCAACTATTTTTCTTCATCTTTCTATCAGTTCCCACTGGACAAAGCTGCTGCCCTCCTTAGTTCCTAACCCCAGATGGTCCCTTAGTGCCAAAGCAAGTGTGCAAGGCACTGAATCCCCTGGCAACCCTCATAGCTCACTGCCCTGGTCATGTTCCTGCTACTGTCTGTAGCCATAGAACCAGGAGCTGTCATGTCATCCCCCTTAGCATCACTAAGATATGGCTCAAGATATGTCTCTGGTCCATAACCTATGCATGCAGCATGGCCTATCTGTATCCTGCTGGTGTGCGCCCACACATGTGCCACCTGACTGTGCCTCAATCAGTTTACACCAGTGCACTGCCAGGAAGAGGTAGACATTTGTAGCATTCTGGCTGGTCTGATGTCCCTGGTGATTTGGATGCTGCTATTCCCCTCCTCCATGGCTGTTCCTGCATCCAGGCACCACACAGAGTGTGCAGGTTAGGGACCATCCACCTATTAAATGTTGTTTTGGAGGGGACACTGTAATTATGGGCTAAGACATGCAGCAGCCACTTGAATCCCCAATTTCTCCTGCGGGGCCTGGTCATTCAGGGCAATCATGGCTACAATGGTCCATGTCAACACCTTCAATGCCACCTGCCTCTTGCCATGGGACAGTGATTCAGGACACTATTACATCTGCTCCATGGTGGCGTGCCACTGATATCAGGGTGGGGGGCTTCTGGACCGGGGGATGGCATTGGGAAATTAGCTTGGGAGGTGGACATCTCCTTTGCTCTGTCTCCTGTTACTGCTGCATCTCCTGCTACTCCTGCTTTAAGTATAGGACAAGGACCCCAGACTAGTACTGGCCTCCCCTGAAACTGACACTATTGTATTTGCAAATAATGGAGTATACCACTGCTTGAAAGATAGCCCAGTACCTCTACTGATGGCCTCTCAACAGTAGTTTGCAAAATGCTGGCTCTCCATTAATTGTAAAGTAAAGTACAAGATCCCTTCCCTCCGTTCTTTGGTGCTACTGCTGAGCTTGTGGTTGAAGGCAGGCCAGGAGGTAAAAGACCAGGGACATCTCTCATGTCTGCTATTCCTGGGGGTTGAACTTTCACTGCTGGCAGGATCGTTTACTGCTAAGTATAGCAAGTCAAATTTAGTGCCAGAGTCACACTCACAAGAATCGGTACAATGTTATACTGACTTTTATACAAAGAAAGCAGGAAGTTGCCTCTAAGCCTCTACAAGAAACAGGGAGATAATCTGTCTGTCTGTATCTTTTCTGTAGCCGCTTGCAGCTGTAGTGATAGTCTTACTTGGCCTACCTTAAAAAAACCAGTCACCAACTGAGAAGCAGCAACCTGTGCTGTTACATTTATATAGTTTGAAGGAACAAAGCAGAGTCACTTGGAAAGAGAAATGAATGAACTCAGTTTATGTCCATGCTATTTTGTGCAATGGTGACCACATGTTATTTAGTACACACATGGTAGTAAATGCATTCTCTTTAGCATGCACATGCATGAACACTTTGAGCCTGATATTCAAACCAGGGTTAAGCATCTCAATAAAGATCCCTGAGTTAGCTGCTAAAGATAACTATCTGTATTAAGTGAGTATAGGCACCTAAAATATTTCTTTTAATATAGGAGCCTTAAACGAGGGCCCTAAGGTTAGGCCAGATATAGGATGACATAAGTTAAAGCGCCCAAGTTAGGCACCCAGTGCTGGAATTCAGTACTGAACACCTTAATTTGATTTCCCTGCGTTGACCACACCTTTGACCCACTCATTTCACCCTCTCACATTTAGGAGCCTCGTGACTGAAGGAACCTTAATTTAATTGCTCAGAGCCACCACATTTTTTATTCTAATAGTATAGGTACCTAACGTTTAAAATGAAGCACCTAGCCCTGTTGACTATTGAGATATTTGCTTTTAAATGTTAGTATGCATGCTCATAACATTACATGCTATTTTGGTAACTTTTTAGTGGATGCATAAAAAATGATTGCATCAATTGGCATTTTAACATGCAAACTAAAATATTTAAAGTGCATACATTAAAGCAATAATCCACAACTTTTAGTATATAGGCCCCATAGAGTAGAGACAGTACTCTGTACTTTGGTGGGGTAATTTTCAAACACATCATGTAGGCTAAAATCTACGAGTATCTTTCATGCACAGATCTGAGCCTGAATTTTCAAAGCTGATTTGTGTGCATAAATCCACTTTGAATATTTACTGGGGTGCGAAGAACCAGCACTGACATACATAACACAAAGCTGCATCTGCTTGGGAGCAGCTGTAACTTTCTGTGCGTATACTTTGAAAATCAGAAGAATGCCCTGAAATCGTGACTCTGGCCCAAATATGCCCCCGGAAGACATCTTTATAGTGCACCTAAAAGTATGCATGAAATCACTTTTATGTGCGCTTAAACATGCAAAACCCACTGAGTCTTTTTTTTTTTAAAAGGCCAATGATGTGCATAAAACTGGGGCTTCTGCACTTAAATGCTTTTGGAAATTATCTTTGGGGAGGGCAGTTTTCTAAACACACCTATGCTGGTTAATGGCTACTTTGCAATTTGCTCGTCCTCCCCAGGGGTAAAAGTATATGCGTACGTCCCCAATATTTGAACTTTTTAACCCTCATTGAATGGAGGCGTTCCTGGGAGCAGGAACAGAGCAGGGAATGCTTCAAAATGTGTGGTTTTTTCCAAGAGACTTTCCCTTTAAGAACTGGCGCAAAAGCCACAGGTAAAAGTACCCAAGGACTTTGCCACCATGAAGGTGTTCTGTTTAAAGCCTGCTGGGCGCAGTCTCAGGACGCTGTGCAAGACAGCGAGTCCCAATGAGTCAGCTGTTGGCTTCCAGAGGATAATCGGGTCCCTTTGCAGGTTGCAGTACCTAAAGTTTGAGACCCCATAGATTCCTTCCTTCAGATGTCAGGTGACGCGGCCTCAGATACCTGTGGAAATTTGCCTTCTTTTCAGTGACCTGGCTCTCTCCATTCTGCAGTGAACAAGCCCTTGGCATTCCATGCACCGTATAAAACGCTGTCAAACTCCCTTCAGACCGCGCATTCTTTCGGTTTCTCTTCCTTTCATTTAGGGACAACAAAGTGCAAAGAAAAAAAAAAAAAGAGGCTGATAAAAGTATTCATGACAATAGAGAAGAAAAGGGCAAGCTGAAGAACAACAGACAAATGTGGTAACCCCATCACTATACATAATTAATGAATCACTGAAAATATTGCAGCACAAAGCTTAGAGAGTTAACTTGAACATGTTTATATGATAAATGGATATAATACTGTCTATATAATGGGTTTCCTATTTAAATTTTGTGAGGATTTAATCAGTTGGGCACAGCTGTGCTGGATGCACCATAAACCATGTTGAAAAATATGTAGACATGCACATTTATCTGCTACAAATTAAGCTCACTTAGAGGTGGTCTTAATGGACCACGTAGCAATCATTACAAGCATAAATTTTAAACTGTCTGTTTCTAGTGAATTTGCTTTGAAAAAATTAACACCCATCCTTGGAGGAGCACAGTAATAAATGAAAGTAACCTTAATTTGCTAAGCACTAATAACCCGACAATTATTCATTATGAACCCCATGCTGGATAATACATGTCTGGCCCATGTTTTATGGGTGAATCTTTTGACTAACCTCTGAAGGTATATTGTTCTGCTTTGCTCATACTGTAAAACACCGTTAAGAATGGTCTTTTAAAATGCAGTTACTGTAGCATTTCCAAGATTTAACTACTAAAATGCCAGGTGCGTTTTGATGCCGTACCTGTAAAAATCTGCATAGAAACCTGCTTTGAAAGGAAGATTATTTTCACTGTGAAATGTTAAAAGCTATGAGGCAGATAATACCAGCGCACTTTAAAAACATTTCTTTCCTTTCTACAGGGAGGTTTATACTTGTAATATGTTCCCATTTAGAACTAGATGCATTTGAAATAATGAATTCAGTGAGGCAGCACCATAGAACAATTCACTTAAGGAAACAAATTTCGATAAATTCCGCTAAACAAAATTTTTACAGAATAACTTTCAAAACTGCTCACATGCTTCCATAGATGCATGTGGACCAAATTTACCACTGTGTATTGTATAACCTGCATGCAAATGATATGCGTAGATTATAATATACGAGTGCATGCATATGTGCGCAAACATGCTCATATATGAAAAAATCACGAGCTGCGCAAGTTCAGACTTAGCCGGAAAAGAAGCAGCATTTCTCCGAAATTCTTCCAATTAATGCGGCTACATAGCGACACGTAGCTGGCTAAGTCTGAAAAGTGCCATTCATCCATCTAAGTAGTATTTTGGGGATTTAGCTGGGTATATAAGATAGCTGGATACGTCTATAAAAAGAGCTGTTAATCTGGATAAGTTCAAAGGCGATAAGTCAGACTTTAGCCGGATAAGTGTGCACAAATGATAGACCTACAATTTTGTACTTCAAATTTTCAAGAGGTAAGCAAACAGATTTTACTTGCATTATTTAGATGCATTTTCTCCCCCCCCCCCCCCCCCCCCCGAAAAGTCAGCTTTTATACATGCAAGTCAAGGGATTTTCTAATATACACGTTGCACCAATTCGTCTACCAGTTTGCCCAGTCTATCTGCAACTTTTGATCCTCCTGGCTTCTCAACTGAAGTTCTCCTATTTCCCGCAGATCCTCACCCAATCCTTTTTTTTTTTTCTTTTTTACTTTTAAGATGTTTACAATCACTTACACTAGATACTGAGCAGCAGTAAATATCTGCAAGTAAAAGACTTACACGCGTCACTTTGGCAGGTCGTAAAATAGGAACGTATGTGTGTAAATGTTGGCCCTTCCCCAGAATGCTCCTTGCCCACCCCTTTGTTATGCACAAAAATTTACTCACGGTCCCTGAGTTAAGTGCATATGTTGCGCTTTTCAAAATAGCATATACTCGTATATATTCTATTTTTTTACATGTGCATCTTTTGAAAATTCACTTCAAAGGTTGTAGGAACCAACACAGTGGCAGAATTCCCGCATTCATCCGAGAGACACAAATGGCATGACTTTCAAGCCATTTGTGCACATAAAACACAGTTTTATGTGCACAAATGACTGTTCTAAAATTGACCCAGACTCAGTTTGCACACAAGTACATACGCAAATCAGTTTGGGGTATTCCATGGCATGACACTTCTATGTTCATTTTTAAAGCAAACTTATACCAAAAGTTTGTTTAGAAAATTTGGGGTAAAGTCTGCATGTAAAAAATACATGCAGACTTTACCCCACTGTGCACACACTTATAAAACTGCCCTCAGAGGGGGCAATTTGCAAAGCCATTTACTTGGGTAAGCAGGCAGACTAAAAATTGTAGACCCTGAATGTGGGTAACAGGATACGTGTAGCTCCACAACTCAGGGACTTTTACCTGCAGATTCCTGGAGGGTTCCCAAATGGAGTTAGGTTGAGAGAGGCAGAGACACATGCATGATTTTGGGTAGAAAAATTATTCACAGAAAAAGGAGGTACAAATGTCTGTGGGTGGGGGTTTTTTTTCCCTTTAGCAATATTCAAAGAGAAAGTAGGTGCATCTTGGATAATTTGCCTTTGAAAACAGGTGCAAATGTACATCAAACACAAACCTGAATTAAAGAAAAAAAAATAACATAAAGAATAGGTTAATCAACCCCCAAGCACTCAGGAAAATTAGTAGCCTGCTAAATTTAGGGAGAATGTAATCATAAGCTCTTAGAATCTAGACCATATAATAGAAAAAAGTGAAAATAAAAATAAAAAATGGGGACTTGTTTCCTGCAAAATCCTGTATAGAAATATCATATGTCTACCCAAGGCCACTTAACATTCACCACCCTCATCTCAGTCCTGCTTTCATAACATCAAGAAAACTACGCAATTGTGAGGCGGAGAAACGAACTAACATTTTCCAATTTCAACAAACATGTACAGGAAAACCTAATAAGAAACAAAACAGCCAATGTGGGATCTGTCCAGGATCTTGGAAGATTCTTTCTTGGAGGAAGTCAAGAGAGCTACTTTGTTAGTTTCATTTTGTTTTTCTACAAGTTCTAGATTCCACATTTTGGGGCCAATACAAAAAAAAAAAAAAAATGCACCGAAAGCGGGCACTGAGTGTTCAGCGCCCGCTTTCCTAAAGCATGCCCGGGCACCTCACCTGGGGGCGCCAGGCAATATTTAAATTAGGGGTCGTGCTGCCAAGGAGGCGCTAGGGTCAATTACACGCCTGTAGTACCTCCTTGGCAGCAGATGCGCAGGAGAGGTTGGCTGTCTGCGGATTAAGAAAACAGACACTGAATTTATCGGCATCCATTTTCCTAAATGGCACACAGCCACAGGTTAGGGAAACGGATGCTGGTTAACTGTCTGTTTCCCTAACCTGGACTGCCTGCACTTTTTTATTTTTTTTTAATCTTTTAAACTTTTTGTTCCTCCAACTTAATATTGCCACAACATTAAGTCTGAGGATGTACAGAAAAGCAGTATTTTCTGCTTTTCTGTACAACTTTTTGAGGTGCTCAGAAATTAATGCCTGCTCTGGGTAGGCGTTAATTTCTGAGTGTAAAAATGTGTGAATTGGATGCACTTTTTTTTTTTTTGCATTGGGGTGACTAACTAGTAGTCTCATCAACATGCATTGCATGTGATGAGCGCTATTAGTTTTGCGGCGTATTTGACACGTGTTGTGGATGCGCTAATCCCCTTATAGCATGGGGGCTGTGGACTCGCATCCAAAACGCACGACCGACTGCAGGTTAAACAATGTGCTCGGCTAAGCACACTGTTTTGCATCGGCCCCTATGTCTGTTTTTCTGAAATTTGGAAAAGATATTTTTTGGACCAAAATTTTAGATTTTTCTGGACTTATATGGAGTTACCCTGGAGCAGAGAAAGGAATTTATTGCTATGAGCATGAACATCTCTTGTTTGTATTTAAATGTATAAGAACATAAGAAATTGCCATGCTGGGTCAGATCAAGGGTTCATCAGGCCCAGCATCCTGTTTCCAACAGAGGCCAAACCAGGCTATAAGAACCTGGCAAGTATCCAAACATTAAGAAGACCCCATGCTACTGATGCCAGTAATAGCAGAGACCATTCCCTAAGTCAATTTGATTAATAGCAGTTAATGGACTTCTCCTCCATGAACTTATCCAAACCTTTTTTAAACCCAGCTACACTAACTTCACTAACCACACCCTCTTGCAACAAATTCCAGAGCTTGTGTTGAGTGAAAAAGAATTTTCTCTGATTAGTCTTAAATGTGCTACTTGCTAACTTCATGGAGTGCCCCCTAGTCCTTCTATTATCTGAAAGTGTAAATAACCAATTCACATCTACTCATTCAAGACCTCTCATGATCTTAAAGACCTCTATCATATCCCCCCTCAGCCATCTCTTCTCCAAGCTGAACAGCCCTAACCTCTTCAGCCTTTCCTCATAGGGGAGCTGTTCCATCTCCTTTATCATTTTGGTTGCCCTTCTCAGTACTTTCTCCATCACAACCATATCTTTTTTGAGATGCGGCGACCAGAATTGTACACAGTATTCAAGGTGCGGTCTCACCATGGAGCGATACAAAGGCATTATGACCTTTTCCATTTTGTTAACCATTCCCTTTCTAATAATTCCTAACATTCTATTTGCAGCACACTGAGCCAACAATTTCAATCCACTATGATGCCTAGATCTATTTCCTGGGTGGTAGCTCCTAATATGAACCTAACATCGTGTAAATATAGCAAGGGTTATTTTTCCCAACACCTTGCACTTGTCCACATTAAATTTCATCTGCCATTTCGAAGCCCAATCTTCCAGTCTTGCAAGGTCCTCCTGCAATGTATCACAATCTGCTTGTGATTTAACTACGCTGAATAATTTTGTATCATCTGCAAATTTGATAACCTCACTCATCGTATTCCTTTCCAGATCATTTATAAATATATTGAAAAGCACAGGTCCAAGTACAGATCCCTGAGGCACTCCACTGTTTACCCTTTTCCACTGAGAAAATTGACCATTTAATCTCTGTTTCCTGTCTTTTAAACAGTTTGTACTCCATGAAAGGACATCGCCTCCTATCCCTATTTTAATGGTGGCGGGACGGAGAAGATCATAGATGAAGTAAAACCTGCAGCTGCACAATAGAAATTAGAAAGTACATATTAGAAAAATGATTGGGACTGAATGGTTCTTTTCTGCCAACTTCTTCTTCTATGTTTTCAAACTATTTCTATCAAACCTATGTTCACACATGTGTCACCATCAGGAGCAAACATTTTAACACATTACACACACCATTATTTTCCCCTTCATAATGGATCTCAATGAATATTCTCCTGTTCTCTACTAGGGATCATCCACCAGTCTATGGAGTTCAAACACATTTAAAGAAGTAGTGTTTTTCCAGATCCCGAATTAATCATAAACATTTCTCTATTTTCACTTCATCATAAGCATTAAAAAAACAAACCACAATTTTAAAGCCTCCACTATATCAGATGAATAACAACTAAATAAACATTTTGTTGACGTTAGAGATACAGACCAGAGTTTAAAGGTCTGGGTGTAGGATGTGATAACACAATAAATTGAAAAGAGGGATCTATTATCAGGAGGTCTTATAGATGGAGTGGTGGAGGATTTTCCAGATGAACCAGGGTGTACTAGAATGTATGGGATGAACTACTTAAATGTCTGGAGTTTGTTTTCGGTAGCTAAATTATTTTGTTAGTGTGCTTTGTGATAGTATTTGATAAATTGTATGTGATATATTAATAGTTATTGAATGTAGCACTGAGATTTTAAATAAATTGTTGGTTTTTGAACAAGAATATTTTGCATAATTTTCTACTAATACCCTGGAAGGCATTTGCCAAAATATTTTACTTTAAATGTCAACTATTTTATATCAATTTGTTTTGTTTTGGGGGGGGGGGGTGTGAATTAATGATAGAATATATGGTGCATATTTTGAAAACTAAAATAGGTATGAAGTTAGAACATTTGATTTTTATACCCACTGGTAACCAATCTTATAGGAAAAAAATACGCATTCCATTCTAAGCAACAATGAAAATAAAAGTTTAGCTTTATAAAAAGGTTTCCTACAGAGTATTGACTAAATCACTATTGTATACAAACCGCTATGGCGAGTCCATGGAGTATGAAGTAAAAGAAAAGAAAAAGATATCTTTATATTATCCAAATGTATTTGACATTATTAATGATATTAATAAACTAACACATTGAGTTATTTTGAAACAAAGGCATGACAGGAGCCGATTTGTAAATACAGCTTTGATTGTACAAATATTTTCGGGCATGTTGAAATGAATAGAGGTCCTTTGTGATCTACAGAATAAATGTGCTCTTTTTTTTTCCTTTGTAGCACCCAAGCTCGGCCACATCTGGCTCATTTCTAGCTTTGCCGCTGCTGTTCTGAGATTCAGTAGCTGCATGAGTTGAAGGACCCCCCAACTATGCTTTTCTTCAGTTTTCCTTTACTTAAGATTATATTCCCCTCTTTTATTCCCAGCATAAGCTCAACAGAACTGAAGTTTACCAGCAAACCAAAGTTAACAAGATGTTGTCAGCATAAATGCATGACTTATGTGGCTCCTTCCCCCACTGCTGTGCCCTTTAGACCCAAATGTCCGTGTTGAGAGATGGGCTATTGATTTCAAAACTATAAGCGAAAGAGGACAACAGACAAGTCTGCTTCATGAATTTTTGGAGCTCTGAGACGTAAAGCTTTGACACCAGTGGGTTGCAGCTTTGCAAAGATTATTGTATAAAATCGTAGCCAACTTAATAAACTGTGTTGCAAATCTATGGTTTCCTATGATGTAAGAAGCTATATTTCTCTTCTAAATTTATTAATCAATTTAGTGATCTTATGACTGGAGAGAAAATGTAGCCTAGTTCCCATGATTTTCCTCATTACTTATTAACGGATTCTTATTCATGCTTTATGATGAGGGGGTTGAACTCTTGGAAACAGTCTATTCAAATCTCAGACTTTTATAGTAGCCTCTCATCAATAGGAAGCAAATGCTCTATTTTACACTGAATTCAGAATCAGACTTATTTTACTTTTTAAAGCAGAGGATGGGGTGTGTGTGTGTGTATGTAGAGGGGAGGCGCCGAGCAATAATCGTGAACATTCAAAAGTTAGTGTGCCCGGAGGAAGTGACGTCATCCCCTCTGAATGGACGCTTGAAGCGATAGCTCCTCTTCCACCCAGCATAATCTGCTTCAGTGCGGCGCCATCGGGGCCAATTTTTTCTTCTGGTACACACTAGAGGCTAGATATTACCTGTAGATGGCGAGTCGGAAGAAATCTGTGGACTTAAAAACTTTTTCTTACGAGCCGGGCGGCTCCTGTTTTGCGGCCTTGAGCGAAGCCGAGGAACCCGTCCCTCACAATATGGCGGATGGAACCATGAGGGAGGAGACAAATGGAACTGCAGATCCTGCAGCTGAGGGTGCGGTGGGACGCTCGGGACCGGTTATAGAACCTACGAAGGAAGACTTCAGACATTGGTTTCAGGAAATACAGCGGGACATAAAATCAATAAAATCGGACATGCATGAAGCTCTGACAGAGTTCCGCACTGAAATGGGAGACCTGGGCCGGAGAGTCGAAGATGTTGAAAACTTAATGGAGGGGCAAGTAGTTGAGGTCTCTCGCGTCCGCACAGAACTATCGGAGCTCAGGGCGGCCAAAGATGAGTTGCTTTTGAAACTTGAAGATCTTGAAAATAGATCTAGGTGCTCTAATATAAGAATTCGAGGGGTCCCGGAACTGGACACTTATAAGAATGTAAGCCTCGTAGTTCAGAATATCTGCCGCGAAATTTTGAAAAGCAGTCCCGACTCGCAGGTCACTGCGAGCACTGAAATATTAATTGACCGGGAGCACAGAGCACTTCGAGCCCCACAAGCGAACGCTCCCAGAGATATCATCGCATGCCTGCAGTTACCGCATCAAAGACACCATCATGCAAACCGCGCGGAAACTGGACTCTATTAAATGGGACGGACATTCTGTGGCGATCTACAACGATTTGGCAACAGTGACGCTTCAGAAGAGACGAGATCTTCAGGCAGTTACAGCCCTTCTCAGAAAGGAAAATCTACGATATCGCTGGATGTACCCGACAGGGCTGGCCTTCACGAAAGACGGCACCACTCACTATATTAAGGCAAAAGCGGAGGCCCTTGTTGTGCTAGCTGGAGCAGGCCTTACTCTAGCAGACGGAGAACCAGAGAGCCACGCAGAACATGGTGCGGACCGTCCTTGCTGGCAGCGGGTAGGGAAGTCCGGATCTCGCCTACGACGCAAGTCTTCAAGCCTGGCAGCAACTGCGGACAGCGTGGACTGAGCTTCGAGCGGTACCGCTATGAAAGGGACGTTTCATCTGTCTTATAAGCCGTGGGCGCATGACTTGCCACAGGCAATTTCAGGCGCGGAAGCCGGCTTTCTAATTAAGTTACACAGGTTGACTTTGAGTATGGCCGGAACGGCACTGTTTATTATTGTTGATGTTTTTTTTTTCTAGCATTCTATATCATGCTGGGTGGGGGGGGGGGGGATGGGTTCACTTTCTCACAGATCGGGTCCTGCCGATGTTCCAGCGGTGGGAATTTTTGAGGGGGGGTTGGGTAGGGTTTTGCTCAGTGGTGCAGAGGAGGGTGGGGGGCGGGGGGGGGGAACAGAGGGGACACGATCATAGAGGGAATAAGGACAAACAACTGTGGGGTACGGTTCTAGCTGGGTCCATCATGTGGTTTGGACATGAATTGGGTGTGGGCATGGTGACCCCTGCTCGGCTGATATGGGGGGTTGTAAGGTGGGGGAGGGGGAGATCCCATCAATAGCTGATGGCTATCACAGTAATCTCTATGAATGTGAAAGGCCTTAATCATCCCTCGAAACACAAGAGCTTGTTTAGGGAGGCTGAGGCTATGAAGGCCAATATATTGTTTATCCAGGAAACACATCTCCGTAAAAAGCATGAGTATTTGTTGACTTCACCGCAGTACTCTTCGGTGTTATTAGCGGCCAGCACACTACAGTCTAAATATTCAGGGGTGGGAATTCTACTCTCGAGGGATTTGCTGGCACAAGTGGTCTCGGTTTATAGGGATCCCGAGGGTCGATTCTTAATAGCTTCCGTGTATATCCACCAGGTCTTGTACATATTAGTGACGGTATATAATCCCACCACTTTGCAAAGGGAAGTACTTAAGCGGCTAGATGATCAATTATTGAAATTCCCCTCAGGGAAGTTGATTATAGGGGGGGGACTTTAATTTGGTGTGTAATCCGAAGGTGGATTGTTCACAGGGAGTGGGGCACTATTCACGGATGGATCTGGATGCCTTGCAGAGGTTTCTTAAAAAATGGCAAATAGTGGATATATGGCGGGAACGGCACACTAGGGACCGGGATTATTCTTTCTACTCCACAGCCCATGATTGCTATACCCGCCTTGACTATATTTTTATTGATAAAACACTTGCGGGGATCACCATCGATACAGCTATTGGGAGTATTATATGGTCGGACCACGCTCCCATACAATGGACGTTCCAAGGGGTGGGATTGGAGACTGGTCGCAGATTTTGGCGCCTGAATGATTCACTCCTCAAAGATAAGACGGTAGAAGCGGAGATAAGAGTAGCTATTCAGGACTATCTTCGCACAAATGACACTGATGGCATTAGACCTGTAGTTCTCTGGGACTGCTTAAAAGCGGTACTGAGAGGCAGATTTATTGCCATAGCCACCCATCAGAAAAAGGGAAAAGATAAACAAAGGCAGGAACTCAGGAGCAGGCTAGCTCAGGTGGAGACCGCACATAAACAAAACCCATCCAGACGCCTTTTTAAAGAATTGGGAGATTTACGACTGCAGTTGCTCCAGTTGGATTCTGCGGAAACAGTTCATCAATTAGATCTCTTGAAGCAGAAGTATTATGAGCATGGTAACCGGGCGGGGAAGCTTTTAGCACACGCTCTAAAAGCTCGGATTGCACAATCTCAAATTACCAAGATCAGAAAGACAGATGGCACTATTGCTGTAGATGAGGGGGAGATTCGCACTCAATTTAATAATTTTTTTGCGGATTTGTATTCCAGAGAAGATACTGTTACGGAGGATGATATCTCCCGTTATTTAGCGGGGATTCGACTCCCCTGTCTGGAGGGTCCGGTGGGGGAGCGTATGAGCCAGCCCATATCCTCAGTGGAGGTGTTGGCAGCCATTTCAGAGTTGAAACCTGGGAAGGCACCGGGAATAGATGGATACACGTCTCTATTCTACAAAAAATTTAAGGCGGAATTGGTAGTCCCGTTAGTAAAATGTTTTAATAGTCTCACTAAGGGTGACCGCTTGCTACCTGCTGCAAACGTTGCTGGGATTACAATATTACCTAAGCCAGGGAAAGACCCGATGCTTTGTAGTTTGTATCGGCCCATCTCACTTATTAATATTGACCTCAAGCTATTGGCTAAAATTTTGGCTAATCGTTTGAAGGGGGTCATTAAGTTGTTAGTGCATGATGACCAAGCTGGTTTTATGCCAGATCGTATGGCCAGTGACAACATTCGCAAGGTGGTTAACCTAATACATCATGCTCAGAAGCAGCGGATTCCTTCGCTGTTATTTGGAGTAGACGCAGAAATAGGGTTCACTGGCCTTTTCTATTCCAGGTAAATCAGAAGGTTGGGTTGGGAGAGGACTTCCTCGCCTGGGTCCAAAAACTCTATAGCCAACCGGCTGCCTGCATTAAAGTCAATGGACGCTATTCAGACAATTTTATGGTACAAAGAGGGACCAGGCAGGGGTGCCCTTTATCTCCGTTGCTTTTTGCCTTATATTTAGAACCTCTGGCAGAGACAATCAGAGCACGGGACAGTATAGCGGGGGTATGAACTCGGGCTGCTGAGCATAAGCTTGCCTTATACGCAGATGATGTGCTGTTTACATTGACAGAACCTGAACAATCTCTGCAAGGCTTAATACCGGTTCTGGAGGATTTTGGCAAGGTATCGGGCTTTAAAGTTAACAAGGATATTGCCTGTTTTTCTGCCCTCTCAGATGATACCCGGTTTAAAACAGCAGATGATACCCGGTTTAAAACAGCAATTTCCTTTCACCTGGGCGAAACACTTGGTGAAGTACTTGGGAGTACAGCTTAGCTCCACATGTAATGATTTATTTGAATTAAACTATAAGCCTCAGTTGCAGAAAGTGCTCCGGGACTTGCGGTCTTGGAAAAGGCTAAATCTTACTTGGCTGGGACGGATTGCAGCCATTAAAATGACTTTTCTCCCTAAGTTAGCCTACCTTTTTCAGACGTTACCATGCTTGGTTCCCCCCCAATATATTCGTGACCTTCAAGCTCAGGTCTTCTCTTTTATTTGGAGGAGAAGGCCCCCCAGGGTAGCACGTGGGGTGCTTTATCAGTTTAAAATAGATGGGGGCCTGGGAGTACCGAATCTGTTAAAATATTATGTGGCCTCCCAAATCAAAGCCATGGTTGACCTTCACAATGTACATCGGCCTAAACAATGGGTCTGCCTTGAACGAGAGTGGGCAGCCCCTGTGGTGATTGAAGACGTGTTTTGGGGATCGAGGGCCTGTGCTTCCGGACTCTCCACTCTTCCCTCCTGTTTGGTTACCACGGTGGTTTTATGGCGGAGATGGAGGAAGCAGTTGGTGGGAGATAGACTGTATTTATACTCCACTAGGATAAGGGGGTGTGAGGAGTTTCCAGCTGGTAAAGACCAGAGAATTTTTCACGAATGGGCGAGTCAGGGGCTGAACACACTCGGACAATGGTGGTATGATCAAGGGATGAAGTCTTTTGAGGAAGTTGGGCAGGCTTTCCATTTATCCACATCTGACAAGTTTGCATATCTGCAACTAAGACATTTCTTGCTCTCCAAATCAGTACGAGCAGACATGCTCAAAGGGAAAACGTTACTTGAAGTTTATTGTGAGAAGGCCCATGTACTGAAAGGGGTTATTTCTAAGATTTATCTCCTCCTTAATGGCGCCCTGTCGCTTCAGCCGAAACATATCAAAGCATGGGACGCTGACTTGGGAGTCCCTCTTACTGAACGGGAGTGGGATGAATGTTATATTGCTAGTAGCCGCAGCTCTATAGCGGCTCATTTAGTGGAAAACAGTTACAAAATGTTATTTAGGTGGTATATTACCCCGAGTAAACTACACAGTATGGAATTACGGAAGGATGCAACATGTTGGAGAGCATGTGGTCAGGAAGGGACATTTTATCATTTGTGGTGGACATGTCCTAAGGTGCAATCTCTGTGGACACAAACGGAGAACTGGTTGAAAACTTTATTCCAGACAGATATTCAACTTCACCCTAAGGAAATGCTGTTGAGTTTTTTGAATAAAACAAAGAAATGGATGCCACAAGATAGTCCTTTTCAACGTTTAATCAAGGAGACGTAAAATTCTTATAAACATGCCCGACTCTGGCCGAGTTTCGCCACCAATGGTGGCTGCCTCAGGGGCTTGTTGGTCACAGAGCAGTATTCAGATGGTGGTCCAAATAAGATCAAATGTATATCTATGTCAATCGCACATTTCTCGTAGCGACTCGTCTCCTCTCAATAACAGATATACATTTGATCTTATTTGGATCACCATCTGAATACTGCTCTGTGACCAACAAGCCCCTGAGGCAGCCACCATTGGTGGCGAAACTCGGCCAGAGTCGGGCAGGTTTATAAGAATTTTACGTCTCCTTGATTAAACGTTGAAAAGGACTATCTTGTGGCATCCATTTCTTTGTTTTTTTCCTCACGGCTGTACTGGATCGCCTACCCTGCTGTTTTTTGAGTTTTTTGAATAAACAGGTAAACTTATCACGGGGTTATTTTGTCAGAGCAGTAGCACTAGCGGTGAGGGGGGAAATAGCCCGACATTGGAAAGATCCCTGTGTACCCGCTTTTTCCCAGGTCTTATGTAGACTGAAGGGGATTTCACATATGGAGTATTTGACGGCCTTGAGAAGAGATAAGCTGGATAATTACCACAAAACCTGGCAAATCTTTCAACAATGGGCTAAATCTCACAATGTTTGAATATCGAGCGGGGTGGGGGGGGGGAGAAAAGGGAGACTGTGTTTGTTTGTTTTCTAGGTACGTATCTGTTTAGCACACTGTTTGAGCTGTTTCTTTGCCTGTACATGATCAGTTATGGTGTAAGATGTCAGATATATGGTGTATAGCATGTTATGATACTTATACTTGATAATAAACAGAAAATTATTAAAAAACAAAAAAAAAGTTAGTGTGCCCAAGGCTTAAAGTCAAGGAACCCCATCTGCAAAATGAGGATTTGGTCTGGGCAAAGTAGATAGCATGAAGGGTGAGCACATCATACTATTTACCGATCCCTTCTTAATGGCACGCTATTTAATACCTACCTTGGACCACATGACCTATCATGCACATTATTGAGAAGGTCCAGCTAACTTCAAGGAGCCTGAATTAAACAAACCTATATACAGAAGAGGGCACTGTAACACTGAAAGGCTGAATACATTTCATCACACATCTTTGCCCAAAAAAACCCCCACAGCTAACACACACACACACACATATCATATCATATGGCCACACCATAAATATTTGTTTTTACCCAAAACAGTTACATATCCCAGATGCTCCTTACCTCAGAACATAAAAGACTCAGTGGTTTCATTATATTGTGGAAATGGAAAGGCTCTGAGGTATTGGCAGGATTCTCAGAATCCTTGCTATCATTGCTGTAGTTGGATTGGTCAATGAGCACTTTTGGTATTTAAACATCTGTCCATGAGCAGTCTCTTTTTTTTTTTTTATTGGAGTCTAGCACCACCTCCTGGCTTAGTCACAAAAGCGAAGGAGCAACCTTCATGGAGGGAGTGTCTCTCCAGGGACCAGTAACTAGCCGGCGGTCCTGCCCAGTCCTCCCCTCAAGAAACCTTTCACATGGCACCAGCGGGACAAGGTAAGGCAAGGAAGAGGGGGTAGAGAACAGCAAAGAAAAAGGAAGAAGCAGAGAAAACACATTGACACCCACGCACACCTGGGGACTTAAAAAATAAATCTGCCTTTATTTAGATAAGGAAAATGTATTTCCAAGAAACAGGTTGCCAGAGGACAAAGGCCCTTGCTCCATTGTCATTATTACTAGTGTGGCCAAAGTCCACTATCACTGTTGAAAGGGCTGAAGGCAAACTGCAGTATTGAGTAGGGACCTTTGTTTTCAGTTGTATTTTATTTTTCCAGGAAATTTCAATGTTGTAATGGAAAAAAAAATATCCGTGGAAAATGACTTTTCCACAGTTTTCTTTCCTGTTTGTTATAATGGGGTCATTTTTCCACTGATTTTTTTTTTTTTTTGTTATAACATTGAAACTCCCAGGAAAAATTCAAAACTAAAAATTAAGGTCCCTTCTCACACTGTAGTTTGGCTTCAATCCTTTCAGCAGTGATAGTGGACTGTGGCCACACTAATAATGACAAAGTTACAAACGTCTTTGGTAACCTATTTCTTGCAAATACATTTTCCTTATATGAGATGACAAATTGTTTTTGTTTGGGTGTCTGTGAGTTTTGAGGCCCTAGCAGAATGTGAGTTAACCAGCTAAGTACTGAAATTTGAATATCTCAGGCACTTATCCAGTCAATTTCACAATCATACTCCTGAAGCCATATGTTTCTTGCTAAAAACATCTGTGAAAGCATCATTCTGCATTAGGAGCCTGGGGGTATTTCCACTACAGAGGTCAGGGGAGTGGGAGCCTCGGGTCTGGAACACAAGAGGAAAAGCAAAAAAGAGACCAAGAGAATTTCTCCTGAATACCAGTCAATAAGTGGGTTATGTAACTGAAGCCATGGTAACCCCAGAAGAACTGTCCAGGAAGGCAATTCAAGGACTCAGAATGAAATGGTTTCAGAGTGCCATGTGCCCACTAGAAGATTCCCTTCCTTGGCTCAAGGGCTGACCATCAATGGTGATAATGGAATTCCATGCAGGTGGACAAAATCACTGATCAAATTGCCTGCTGCCTCGAGTCTCTGTTGATCTCGGTGGCCAATGCAAAGAGAATGAGAGATGCTAGGCCACATGATTGAGGGACACCTCAACATGGTCCAAAGGAATCTGCTCCCATGATACCATGGGAGCAGATAAACATTGACCAGACCTTGGTATATGTGGACAATTTCTGACCAAGGGTCTGAGGTCAGCACAATAGAGGCAAACCTCCAGCCACTTCCTATGATCTTTCTCCATTTGGGGAAGGCAAGTGCCAATACAGCCCAGTTCCATAAGCAACTCAAGTAGCAGAACAGGATTGGCCCATGGAACTGCATAGGGCACAGGGCTTGTGACGTTAGGCAGGAGCTCTGATTGTCTTTCACAAATACAAATGTCCAAGCATAGACACAAGAGGATCAAGGCATCCAGCTCTGAAGGCAGTTCTTGGAAAGTCAGCTCATCCTTGAGCCAATCTGTTAATTCATTCCAGAAGGCCGTTTCATGGACCTCATTATTCTGGCCTGTCTCTGCCATGACAATGTGGAACTCACAGTATACTGCCCTATGGTACAGGTTCCTTGCTTCATGCGGAGAAGAGAATTAAAAAATGAAATCAAGCAGCCTGGGTCATCAAAAATACATTTAAATGCCATAACAAAAGCATCATAATCTGAAATCAAGGGATCCTGTTTTTCTTAGAATGGGGAGACCCAGGCCAGAGCCTCCCCAGTCAGCAACAATATTATGTTCACTACTCTTGAATTATGGACAGGAAAACAAGAGGCCTGCAGGGTAAAGATATAGAGTACTGATTCAGAAATCTCTGGCAGGCCTTTGGGTCTTCAGAAAAGCACAGGGGGTCTCTACCCAGGGCTCCTTATGCATACACTCTGCAGGTATAAGGGGCATTGGGAGGCACTTGCTGTGATTGTTATCCTGAGGCCCCAGGGAAGGGGTTTCAAGCAAGTGCATCAAGTTGCTCCTGCAGGCTTGCCAGACATTATTTTCCAAGTGTAGGTTCAACTCCCCCAGGAGCTTACCTTGGGCTGCCAAACATGCAGCTAGCTCAATGGGTTCCATATTGGCCAGAGCGTGACAGTTGTCATCTGTAGGTTACCCCAGAAATGAGCAGCTTAGTATCAGGATAGTCAATTCTAGGCCTCGGACAGTTGAAGGTCTTCCGCTGGGGGGGGGGGGCATTAGTGAGCATCGAGGAAGATAGTAGCCTAATCTATCAGCATCTCCTGCTGATTTAACACTATCACAGTGGTCTATCCCACATTTATTGCTTAAATTATCCTGCATTCGGTAGGTGAAATTGGAGAAGATCAAAGCAACTTTCGCTCTAGCAACAGGAACAAACCATTCCAAACATGATCCCCTTAACCTGAGAAACAACTTCTAGCAAAAGCAGCAATGCCAATGGATCCAGACCTCACTCAAATCCTTCAGTTTAAAGAAATGCTTAAAATCAACACAGACACTACCTATGACATCAAACTTAAGATCACCAAAGTTGCTTCAAATGTTGCTGTTACAATTCCTGCCCGCGGAGCTACTCTCCGCGAGCAGGCCTCTCCACCTACTCACCAACTTCGAGACTGCCAACTGTTTTTGCAGCTTGCTGCAGCTGCCAGGATGCCTCGCACGGCTGGGAGACTGCCGCCGAATCCCCTGCTCTTCGCGGCCTAGCTGTGGCTGCCAATCAACCATGCGGCCAGAGGCCGCGCCATCGCGGTCCGGACTGCCACGCCTAAACCCTCCTCTTGTGGCAGGGAGCCGCGAGTCTGTCCTCCATGAGCGGCAGGGGAAGCCCGCTGCCGCTCTGACATCATCCTGCTTCTTGTCTGCTTCTGCGTGGCAGGGACACCGCTGTCCAGGGTCCTGCCTCTCTTCAGGGCCTCCTCCTAGGTGCCGGCGTGCGCCTCTTCACTGTATTTAAAGGGCCCGCAGCCGGATATGCCCCGGGCCCCACCTGATGACAACTTCCTGCTTCAGCCCTATTTAAGGGCCTCTCTTCAGTCATTCCTGGCCTTCGGATCGGGTTCCACAGTCATCTGTGTCTTCTCTCCGGTTCAGGTCCTCCGTGGTCTTCTCCTGCTTTGACGGTTTCGTCTTCATGTTCCTGATGCTCTTCGTCCCTGACTCCAGATGTCTTCAAGTTCCTGATGTCCTTCGTCCGTGTCTTCAGATGTCTTCATGTTCCTGATGTTCTTCGTTCGTACTTCCTGATGTTTGATGTCCTTCCTGATGCCTTTGCCTTCGCCTCTCCCTCCATGCTTTGGTTCCTTGATATCCACTTTCCTGGCATGCCGTTATTGTGGTCTGTGACCAGCCCATGGGCGGGTTGTGTAGGGCACCTCACAGTATAAAGGCCATCTTCATCTCTGCAGTGCTAGCCTCCGGAACACTTCTGCTTCAGTCCTAAGTCTTGAATCCTGAGTTGTCTTTGAATCCTAGAGAATCTTGAATCCTGTGCTTGAAACTTGTCCTGGTCTTCAGAGCTCCTTGCATTTGCATCCGTCCATGCCTAAGATTCTGTTCGAACCTGCTCCGCGACTAGTCCCGCGTGTGGACTGTGTAGGGTGTGTCCCGGTGCAGGCCTCTTCAGTATCTTTGCCATGTTCCAGTATCAACTTCCATTATTTATTTATCTATTTGTATGGGGTTTTTTTTATACTGTAGTTTGATGCTGGCCTTCACTCCGGTTTACAGGTATAACAACGATTTACATGAAAAGTCAAATGATAAATACATTGATAACATTGATAACTGCTAGAAAACATTGATAAAAGCTAACATGCTAACATTGATAACTGATTAATAACAATGGTAACTGAGTGTGATGGCACATGCCTTCCCTCCGAATGGAGAGTATAACAAAGGTTTATATAAATGGTCAAATACGATTTACATCGATTTCTGAGGGAGAATCTTTATTATCTCTCCTAGAGTCTGCTTTGAGCCCAGCGTGGTCCGTGAACAGTCCTGTGGGTGGACTGTGTAGGGTGCTGCATCGCAGTCTTGACCTAGTGCTTTGATCCTTGCTCCTACATCTACAGTGTCTTGATCCTTGCCTGAGTCTTTGTCTACAGTGTCCTCGCCTGAGTCTTTCTCCAAAGTCTTCTGTGTTCCAAGGACTCTGCCCTTGTCCTCTCTCCGGCCTGCCGCATTTTTCTGTTACCCAGCAGCAGGTCCGAAAGGGCTTGGAACAGTCGGAGGACTTTTCATTGATCAACATTGTGTTGTTGGTCATCCTGGGGCGTGCAGGTCCGGTAGAGGGTCAGACCTTTCCATCTCCTTGTCTTCGCTCCAGCCTTGTCTTGCTCCTCGTTACCCGTGCTCGCAGCAGCTCACCTTCTGCGGTGTGTCTTGGAGCTCCTCCCTGAGTCATGCCGTGGCACAAGGACTCACAATACCCGTTTCAGAAACGACCCCGCCTCCACGCTCTTAACAGTATCCGAAGGCCTCCAAGCCTTCGGTTCGTAACAGCAGCCGAAGGCCGCGCTCGTAACAGCTGTATTTCAAAAGAGGCTCAAGATGGTGGAACATCACCTGGATTTGTGTGAGAATACCAAAACAGATCTTCATGCTGTGACATTCAAGATGGTGGTGCTTCATCGAGACATTGAAGACCTCTCAAATCAAAACAGGAGGAACAATCTGAGGATCCTGGGCATCCCTAAGGGGAAAGTAAGTATGAACATGATTTCCTATTTAAAACAACTCATCCCCGCGTGCCTCCACATTCCATTTGAGCCACCACTTGAGATTGACTGCACACAGGGTCCCTTTTCGACCTCTTTCTCACTCTATGTACCCTCAACCAGTTAACCTTAAGGTCCTACAATATCAACAAGCCTTGAATATATTGTCTACAGCCAAGGTTAAGTCACCGATACTTTTTAAATAGATGCAACTGACCTTTGTACCAGATCTTGCTCAAACTATAGCTTGCCGCATAAAACAGTTTTTATGATTAGACCTCGATTGAGAGAGATCGGCTTGAAATATGACCTTCTTTCCCTGTTCTCAAGAAAGTTACACACAACTTGACCAAAACTCGCTGAATGAATCATATTTAGAAAACTTGAAAACTTCACCTGATATGGATACTTGACTTTTTGTGACTCCAAGTATTGGAAACTTTCTTACTGCTTGGCTGATTTGCTTTCTCCTGTCAATATTGGAAAACTCATTCCTGAACATAGTGGATGACTTCATTCTAATTTTTTTTAGTTAGTTATGATTACCTAAGTTTTGTTGCACCGGGAGAAATTTCAACCTATGTGATATGTCTAGAGCACTGCCCAGATGCACCACATGGAGCTTATACTGTTTTTTCTTTATTGATTATCCAATGACAATATATTTCAGGGAGGCTACTGTGTAACCACAAGATCTGATATTTAGCTGGAGTTTATGAGCTACTATTACTTCGACTCACAGAACCCTTTTTCTTTCCCATTTTGGGGTGATTGGTGCATTATGTTGTTTTTTACATGTTTTGTTTTTCTTTTTTTTTTTCAGTTCCTTTCAGGAGTACTGTACTTTGCTTATCTAGATCTATATTTCTTAAAGGGCATTTTGTCATTTTGTGTCTTGATGTCGCTTATTTAATTCTGATGGAGTGCATTGAATATTCTTTTGTTTTTCTGTTTCATGGCTATTGACCTTAAAGTTTGTTCCTTAAATGTCAATGATTTAAATAACTGTACTAAATAAAAAAGGTAATATCCTATTTTAAACCCCTGTGCCCAGACTTATTTTTAAAAAATGTAAGAAACATAAGAAATTGCCATACTGGGTCAGACCAAGGGTCCATCAAGCCCAGCATCGTGTTAAGGCCAATCCAGGCTACAAATACCTGCCAAATACCCAAAAACTAAGTATATCCCATGCTACAGATGCTAATAAAATCAGTGACTATTTTCTAAGTCAACTTGATTAATAGCAGGTAATGGACTTCTCCTCCAAGAACTCATCCAAACTTTTTATAAACCCAGCTACTAACCGCATCCCCTGGCAACAAATTCCAGAGTCCAATTGTGCGTTGAGTGAAAAAGAATTTTCTCTGATTAGTTCCAAATGTGCTACATGCTAACTTCATGGAGTGCCCTATAGTCCTCCTATTATCTGCAAAATTAAATAACTGATTCACATTTACCCATTCTAGACCTCTCATGATTTTAAAGACTTCTATCATATCCCCCCAGCCATCCCTACCCTCTTTAGTCTTTCCTGATAAGGGAGCTGTTCCATCCCCTTTATCATTTTGGTCGCCCTTCTCTCTACCTTCTCCATCGCAACTATATTTTTCTAGAGATGTGGCGACCAGAACTGTACACTAGGAATGTGCATTCATCTAGGACGAATTAGGCAATTTCAATGAAATTGCCTAATTTGTCCTGGTTCGGGGAACCCGAAACCCAAACGAGGTTTTCCCATCTGAATCATTACCCATGAATACCTTCTCCGGAACGGGTAACTCCCCAACATCCTCTTCGGTAAACAGCAAAAGAAATCATTTAATCTTTACGTGATGGCCTTATCTTCTCTAAGTGCCCTTTAACCCCTCAATCATCTAACAATCCAACTGACTCCCTCACAAGCTTTCTGCTTTGGATATATATTTTAAAGTTTTTACTGTGAATTTTTGCCTCTATGGCCAACTTCTTATCAAATTCTCTCTTAGCCTGTCTTATCAATGTCTTACATTTAACTTTCCAACACTTATGCTTTATCCTATTTTCTTCTGTTCGATCCTTCCTCCAATTTTTTAATGAAGATCTTTGGCTCCCATTATTTCTACACTACCTATTTGGTTAGCTTCCCTAATTTCTCTTAGCATTTCACTGTTCGTTTCACCATCTTGGCCAGGTGGACGATAGTATAATCCTATCACTATACTCTTCCCCAACACACAAGGGATTTCTACCCATAAAGATTCAATTGTGCTTTTAGTCTCATGCAGGATGTTTATCCTGTTGGACTCTATGCCATCCCAGACATAAATCACCACCCCACCTCCCAAATGCTCCTCTCTGTCATTGAGATATAATTTGTACCCTGGTATAGCACTGTCCCATTGGTTATCCTCCTTCCACCATGTCTCTGAGATGTCAATTAAGTCTATGTCATCATTCACTGCCATACATTCTAATTCTCCTATCTTACTTCTTAGACTTCTGGCATTAGCATACAAATGTTTCAAAGTGTATTTTTTGTTTGTATTTTCATTTTGCTTTTTATTTGATAGGAATCTTTTAGCTCAGGTAAGTTTTTAATTGTAAGCACTTGGACTACTTTTCTTATTATTGGAATCTCACTGTTGGGATGCCCTAATTCTAATGTGTCATTAGTATCCTTTGAAGATAGCTCCCTCCAAACCAAGCACTGCTGAGCAACTGTCTGCTTTCCCATTTGTTCTAGTTTAAAAGCTGCTCTATCACCTTTTTAAGGTTAGCGCCAGCAGCCTGATTCTACCCTGGTTAAGGTGGAGCCCATCCCTTTAGAAAAGACTCCTCTTTCCCCAAAAGGTTCCCCAGTTTCTTACAAAACTGAATCCCTCTTCCTTCACCATCGTCTCATCCACGCATTGAGATTCCGGAGCTCTGCCTGCCTCTTGGGACATGAACGTGGAACAGGAAGCAATTCAGAGAATGCTACCCTGGAGGTTCTGGATTTCTGTTTTCTATCTAAGATCCTAAATTTGGCTTCCAGAACCTCCCTCCACATTTTCCTATTTCGTTGGTGCCAACATATACCATGTCAGCTGGGTCCTCCCCAGCACTGTATAAAATCTGTGTGAGGTCCACCACCTTCACACCAGGTAGGTATGATACCAGGCAATCTTCACGCCCACCAGCCACCCAGCTGTCTACATTCATAATAATCGAATCACCAACTATGATGGCCAACCTAACTCTTCCCTTCTGGGCAGTAGCCCTGGGAGACACATCCTCAGTGCAGGAGGACAATGCACCATCTTGAGAGCAGGTCCTTGCTACATGATCCTTTCCTGATGCACCAGGTTGATGGTCTCTGATCATGAGACCTTCTTCCTCCAAGGCAGCATGAGGACTGCCAGTCTGAAGTTGAGGACTTGGCTACTATGTCCCTGAAGGTCTCATCTATATACCTGTCTGTCTGCCTCAGCTTCTCCAGAGACCCATTTGTCATACTGTATACCAAATCTTTGAAATTAAAAAGGAATTGGGTTGGGCGTATCATAAAAAAAGGGGAGTTGCTATTTTGATTAATAAATTGCTTCCATTCTCTATACTAGAACAGGAGGAAGACCAGATGGCAGATGGATTGCAGTCAAAGCTAAGATTCATGGTCTAGCTCTTAACATTTATGCTCTGAGCACAAACATTTCTCACATTTTTCAGGCCATCTTTGAAATTCTGTTTAAGCATGCGGATATCTAGGCCATTATTGGGGGTGACTTTAATCAACCATTAGATCTAATTATGGGCCAACAATCCTCCTGCAGATCTTCTCTCTCCCACACTGCACTACATGTTATTATATCTACTCATTGATTGGTTGATCTTTGACAGATTCCACACACGACCGATAAGGAGTTTATCTTCTATTCCTTTCCTCACCAATCCTACTCACATATTGATCAGTTTTTAATTTCTAAGAACATTCTGGATCCCACATTTGCAGCAACTATCTCTCCCATCCTGATTTACAATAATGCTGCTATCTTATTTATAAACTCCATTATGTCAGATCTCGCCTTCCACGGCTCAAGATCTCTCCAATGTACACTTGTTTATAGACCATTGTTAATTTTCTAGTTTCCTCTTTAGCCGTAGCCCCGCTCCGTCATACCCCAAGTTCACTAGTCCCTGTTTTATTGTAACTTTGTCTATTCTTCTGCAATCTCATTAACTGTTCTCGTTTATGTTCCTAGCGATGTTACTTCCCTTTGTTCCTTGTAAACCGATCTGATATGATCGAGATCATGAAGGTTGGTATAGAAAAGAGTTAAATAAATAAATAAATAAATAAATATCCCTGCATTGGGATTTGCCTCCGGCAGATATCCCATGCTGGAGATTTAATGCAGAGTTATTAGAATATACATCATTCCTCTACCAATGTTCCTCACCCATTAATGACTACTCTTCTTTAAATGAGACACCTGATGTTTCTATCCAAGTTGTTTGGGAGGCCTTCAGGTCACACTATGGAGTATGATAATTAACTATTCTATTAAGAAATGTAAGGATTTGCAATGGGAATCTGCTAAATTGGAGAATCAAATTATTCAATTGGGAAAGAGACCACATTCAGTCCAATACAAATGACCTGCTTCACTCTATATATAGTCTGAAATATAAATACAACAAACTGATTATTGCCTTGGCAGGGAAATTTATTTTTCTCCAGAAATCCATGTATGATGCAGAACATAATAAGTTGGGTCAATTATGGTCCAATACCTTCAAGGCCATAAAGAATACAGGATTATTAAAACTTCAAAACACAAAACTAATCTATAATTACTGAATATTTTTTACATATTTTTACATATTTTTTACACTCAAAATTTATTCATGACTTTATTTTACAACATTATAATAAATGATTTAACAAAGTATTTGTCTCATTATAAATAGACATAAAAATTTCACTTCAAAGCAATTACAATTGCAAACTTTCGAATCGTCCTTTCACATCCCCTTATAACCCTCCTATATTATGCATCATTCCCCTTTAAAATCAATCACATCACTAAAAAAATCAATTATGAATGTGAAAACAATGTAGATTGCTAAAAAACAGTCCAGAGACATAAAATGTCCACAGTTGTAAAACTAAAAGTTCTTTCACTAATATGTCAAATTTCTTTGATAATCATAGTGGACCTCTCATTTTATTCAATGGTTATTGAATTTCTTCATAATAATGATGTAACTTATCAATTTTCAATCACGTTCTCAAAAGGCTTGCAAAAAAGCTCCTGTTCACCTTGTCCCCAAAAGGACCCAAAATGGTGTATCAAATGTCTTCATGTTAATGATGAAACTCGTCAATCAATCACATACTCAAAAACACCTTCAAAGAACCGTTCACCTTATCCTTGAGAGGACCCACTGCATTGTCCTTCTCACTCTCAAATGCCTCCCAGTCTCTTTCACATCCCAATTTCGGGATGCTACAATCAATTGTCAGTCACATTCTCACAAATCCCTTCAAAGGATTCCCAATTCCCAAAAGCTGCAGCATTTTGACACAACTGTGCTTGCATCAGGGGAGTAATCATGTCTTCTCCTTTGTCCAATGACATGCAAACAGACTAGCCCGGCATAAAAAGGCATTTGAAGGGATTTGTTGTTATTTGTGCATCTGCTTTAATAATAAAAATATTTGAACTAAAGGTCTACCGCCTATGCCAGCCATCTTTCCCTTGGGTTGAGCCCTCCGGTGCTTGTGCCCAGCGAGGCATGAAAATGAGGGGGGGACCTCCAGTGTGAACAAGGAGCGAGAGGCCTGGAATGGAGCGAAGAGCTGGAACAAAACAGGAATTCAGGAACACAAGAAGGATAAGAGGCAGGAATATTGATTGTAGAATCTGCAGACAAAGTCTTCAGAACACAGGAATGGAGCCAGAATACAAGGACAGGAAGGTAGTGCCAAGTTCTGGCAACTGACTCATGAAACTATTCAGTTTAAATACAAGTCTATACAAGAAGCAAGATGGCTGCCAGAGGGAAGCAAGTGACACTGGATTGGGAGGACTGGATAGATAGTCCAAAACAGCACAGAGTGCCACCTGCAGGCTGTAGGAGAATCCAACAACATATTCTTACACCACTACCAAGTGGATCACCATCTTAAGAGAATTTAATGCCCAAAAAGTACACAATTTGCTAACTAACCACAGCTTTAGAAATGTACGTTGAACTACTCAAGCCACATGCATTTCCAAATTAAACCTGGAGTCCAAATAAAGCCTCAGACTCTTCCACATGCCAGCAAATATAATATTATTCAACTCAATAATAAGAGATAATAGAACTGTATCAGCCCAGAATTCTCAAATTTTAAAATCTCTGTCTTAGTGGAATGTAAGATCAACTTATTCTACACTAGCCAGTCAGCAATGCTAGATAAATTACCTCTAAGCTGAGGCAGGGCTTGAGTGGTATTTTTCTTCAAAGGCACAATGAGCTGAATACCATCGCCATATAAATAGCCTCCTAGCCCTAATGCCTGGAACAACATCCCCAGAGGCTTCATAAATATATTAAATAACAAAGGAAAAAAGGGGCAACCCCTGGGGGATGCCACAACTGTCAGGCAGAATAGATGAACATGACCCCTTAACACATAGTGAAGCTGACCTCCCAGACAGAAATGATGCTATTCACTGCAATGTTTGCCCTTTTATCTCTACTGATTTACACCTGTCTAAAAGGATAGAATGGTCAAGGGATGTGAGGACAATATATTTTCAGTTTTGTTCGTTCATTTTTTGAATTTATTTGGCTGAATTTCATTTTGGGACATTTTTTATATTATTATTATTTTTCATGTCAGCAAATAGTGTGTGCTTATTGCCAGACTGAACAATCTGAAAAGAAAATTTTCAGAGGTATTTTCAATTTCTTTAAGATATAACAAAATGAAAGTAAAATGGACTCATTCAGCTTGGAATGCCTGTTAATTTTAAACTAATGCACATTCCTAGAATGAGCTACTAGATAACCTGAGATGTCAAACACCACTAAAAAAGAACCACTTCCTCTCTCTCAACCCACTGTAAGGTATTGTCACTTATTGAAACCAAAAGCTTGCTTGAAATCTGTCCAGTATCTCATTCTCCTCTAAAAAAGATGTTAATTTGATAGTAGCAGTTTTCTCCATGATTTAACCTGAAATGGCCACTGGTTTATAATTAGTAGGGATGTGCAATCGTTTTTCCCGAATTAGGCAATGTCAACAAAATTGCCTAATTTGGAATGGTTCGGGAGAACCGAAAAACAATTGATTTTTTTCCGAAATTTCAGAAAACATTCGTTTTTGAGTTAGTGCGCGCTAACGGAAATTAGTGCGCACTAACTCTCGATAGTGCACAATAAGCCGGAAATCAGGGGCCCCGAAGAAAACCCCACGAACCATGGGAAAAATGAAATTCCCATGGGGGGGCGCCCAAAACAAATCCCCAAAACAATATTTTTACCTGAAGCACATCTCTAATAATTAGCACAAATGGAAGCATCTAGTATTTGTTTTTTCAATATTAAGGTTATTAGTGTACTACAGAAGCATAAATGAAAGGTAGACAGGCATAGTCCTGCCTACTGCTTGTAACTTGGTCCTGGGCTGGCCACAGGTTTCCACCCCCAACACACACACACACACACTCATTTTCCTGGGAATGAAACAACTCCCATGAGGCTATGTTGTCATGTATAAAATTTTACACCAAGCAAGGGTTGATTCTAGAGATGTGAATCGTGTGATCGATCGTCTTAACGATCGATTTCAGCTGGGAGGGGGAGGGAATCGGATCATCGCAGTTTGGGTTTTTTAAATATCGTGTAAATCATGTAAATCGTGTAAATCGAAAACCGGCACACTAAAACATCCCTAAAACCCACCCCGACCCTTTAAAATAAATCCCCCACCCTCCCGAACCCCCCCAAAATGCCTTAAATTACCTGGGGTCCAGTGGGGGGGGGGAGGGGAAGGGGGGAGGGCGGGAAAACCGGCACACTAAAACAACCCTAAAGCCCACCCCAACCCTTTAAAATAAATCCCCCACCCTCCCGAACCCCCCCAAAATGCCTTAAATTACCTGGGGTCCAGTGGGGGGGGGGAGGGGAAGGGGGAGGGCGGGAAAACCGGCACACTAAAACAACCCTAAAGCCCACCCCAACCCTTTAAAATAATCCCCCCACCCTCCCGAACCCCCCCAAAATGCCTTAAATTACCTGGGGTCCATTTTGTTTTTTTGTCCCCCGACATCAGGAGCATAGAAGATCACTCCCGGACCCCCGCTGGACCCCCAGGGACTTTTGGCCAGCTTGGGGGGGCCTCCTGACCCCCACAAGACTTGCCAAAAGTCCAGCGGGGGTCCGGGAGCGATCTCCTACCGCGAATCGTTTTTCCGTACGGCAACACGATTCGACTGCAGGAGGTCGTTCCGGACCCCTGCTGGACTTTTGGCAAGTCTTGTGGGGGTCAGGAGGCCCCCCCAAGCTGGCCAAAAGTCCCTGGGGGTCCAGCGGGGGTCCGGGAGCGATCTCCTACGCTCCTGACGTCGGGGGACAAAAAACCAAAATGGCGCCGGCGCTACCTTTGACCTGTCATATGACAGGTCAAAGGTAGCACCGGCACCATTTCTACAACGCACGGAGGTCCGAGAGTAAAAGAACACACCGGGACCCTTCCTCTGGACCCCAGGTAATTTAAGGCATTTTGGGGGGGGTTCGGGAGGGTGGGGGATTTATTTTAAAGGGTCGGGGTGGGTTTTAGGGTTGTTTTAGTGTGCTGATTTCCCGCCCTCCCCCTTCCCCTCCCCCTTCCCCCGATTTACGATTTTTTGACGATAAATCGGGGGAATTGTTATTGTATCGCGGCTCTAACGATTTTTGATGATTTAAAAATATATCGGACGATATTTTAAATCGTCAAAAAACGATTCACATCCAGTCCCATCCAAACGGCCCATCCAGTCTGCCCCTTGCTGGGCAGACTGGATGGGCCGTTTGGTCTTCTTCTGCCGTCATTTCTATGTTTCTATATATTTCAACCCCTGCTTGGTGGGCTTACAGCATTAGGAAAGGGTAAGAGGAGTGAGAAGTTTATTTATTTAAGTGCCAGGCTTACCTCCTCCTCTTGCTCCTGATTTTTCTATTGTGGTGATCTTTCACTTTTTTTCCTTTTAGGCGATGATTCATGATGGCAAGCAGGAGAAGCACTGCGGCCAAACAGGGTCATTTATCAAAATGCGTTATGGTGTTAACATACATGATAATGTGTAAATTAACGCCATAATACGTGTGAAAAAAGTTTGGCTGTTTCTGGGGATAGAGAGAGTGAGAGAGAGAGAGAGAACACCTATCTACAGGGCTCTCACAGTAGTTAAGTATTTATATCTCTATAGGAAGGCCATCTATTAGGTTGAGGTGAGGTGTTGGTGGTTGTTTAGGAACCAGTTTCTCATGTAGAGTGAAATGTATGAACAGCACAGTACACCTTGGTGAAGATTTGACGTCATTTGGAGTGAGGAAAGTCTCACAAAGATGACATTTCTAATTTGTTTTCTCACCCTAGCTTGATGGTACCCTGTTATAGAATCCATCAAGCTAAGGTGAGAAAACAAATTAGAAATGTCATCTTTGTGAGACTTTCCTCAGTCCAAATGACGTCAAATCTTCACCAAGGTGTACTGTCCTCTTCATGCATCTCATTCTACATGCAAAACTGACCCCTAAAGCATCACTAACACCTCACCTCAACCTATTAGATGGCCATCCTATAGAGATATAAATACTTAACTACTATGACAGCCTTGTAGATAGTCCCCTCTGGATATCCATGGTTAATTCAAACAGCCTATGCATAAAAGCACTAACCATGGGAATCAGCTGCTAAACAAAGTTTAAGGAACCAAAGTAGCCTAAGGGCTACTTTCTTGATCAACCAAAACAACCAACCAAATCCCAAAGTTACTCAACCTTCACCACTGGGAGGCAGGACACCATGTCCACATAGTCCAACTCAATCCTCAAGAAGGTAAGATAGGACATGGTGCCCTATGTTTTTTCTCACACAGTCGGAATCTGAAACTACTGGGCCACAAAGAAAACCATGCAAAAGCCATCTACACTCATTCTGATCCACATGAACAAAACATCATCTAAGCAATAGACTGCATTATCCAGTCCTTCCTGATTGCCGAAACATCACCCAGTGTACAAAGTTGCTAAACATTTCAAACAGGGCACATGAGATGGAGCAGCCCATAGGAAGACAATGATCAATGTAAAATGGACACCAAAAAGTGAATCCCATTAACAGGAAACTGTCAGGTTGCATAGGTAACAAACGAAAGGCAGACTCGATATCCATTTTAGCCAGCAGAGCCCAGGCCAGGCCCACCTTCACAACTCCACTGCCTGATTAAATGAGGAGTATCTCATAGAGCACAATTCTGCTGGCACAAAGTCATTCACTGTTGTGCCCAATGGAGAAGACAAGTTGAGGATTTAGTTTGTTATTTACCCACCTCATTCTTTGGAATTACCACCAAGGAGGACAGGTGCATCCTATCAAATGGAGGATCAGAGAAGGGGGCCCATAATTTGCCACTTCAGATGCAAACTTGCCCAAGTCACATCCCCAAAGTGCAATACGAAAGCAGAATTCACTCTGTATCCACCCTGCCCAGGGCCTGTGTATGGAATATAGAAACTCATACCAAACCCCTCTTGCAAGCCAACCTTGCCTCCATGTCCACATAGGCTACCAGCCATGGAACCATATCCTCCAACCTAACTGAAAATGGGCTAACTGAGCCAGAACCTCATTGCTTGGCGTCATGTTCCTCAGCACCGCCAGATGGATATTTGGCATATCTGGAAGTGGGATGTCCACCTCTGAAAATGGAACATGCATGTTGAAACTTGCAGTCTGGGAGCAGGCATAAGGATTTATTGAATTACCAACAAACATCCTGTCTGCCATCAGGGCCTCTGAGTACAATCCCTACTTTTCCAGCTGCTCCAAACTCCTGGTAAGGATGAAAGGAATAGCCCGCTTACACGTGACCATCACTTCACCCACTGACACAAGCCCATTTACATTTATTATGATATTTGAATCACCTAACACAGAAGGCCTTGGCGATCAACTACCACTTACTTCTAATCATAGTATCTTCCTCGCGGTGAGGATAGATCCCTTACATACACTGTACCTAGGCAGGGTTTTGAACATGTAGTAGGCTTGAAATTTGTCACAGCCGTTAATGGAGCTGTAGAAGAGGCATCTTGCGAATTGCCCAGGCAGTGAAAGCATGTTTGAGTAGGCCGATAGTCCTCTCAATGACTGCTTCAATTTGTCTGTGGGCCCCATTGTAGCACTCAATTGCCACAGTCTTAGAAAGTACTAGGAGGATCATGAGCCAGGTTTTGAGGGGACAGCTTCTATTACCTTTTTATTCTATCACCATCAGGCGCCGGTGAGCGGGGAGGCCACCCTCCATCCTGGGCCCCCGCGAGAACTAAACAACAAACTGAATGGCAAAAAAAAAAAAGATACAGAACCAACAACCAACAGCAGGAGGTGAGGGAAATTGAATGACTGCGATCTATGACCACGCCCCCCCCCTGACGTCACTGGGAGCTCCGGCAATGGTTGAAGAGCGCCTCACTATCAGGCACCGGCGAGTGGGGAGGCCACCCTCCATCCTGGGCCCCCGCGAGAACTAAACAACAAACTGAATGGCAAAAAAAAAAAAGATACGGAACCAACAACCAACAGCAGGAGGTGAGGGAAATTGAATGACTGCGATCTATGACCACGCCCCCCCTGACGTCACTGGGAGCTCCGGCGATGGTTGAAGAGCGCCTCACCATCAGGTGCCGCGCGCCGAAGGGGCGCGACAAAGGGGCCCTCCCCTTTGTGCACCCCTTCGTGCAACCCTTGTGCTTGTAAAAAAAAAAAAAAAAAAGAAATCTTTTTATATTTTTCCTTTATTTAAACTTTATTCCAATTCTTTACCTTTACTTTTCGCTTGTTAATAATTTTAATTAGAAATGTTCTTTGTATTAGACTATGGAAATTTATTTCCTGCTATTCTGTTTAATGTAAACCGGTATGATTTACATCGGATGTAAGAATGTCGGTATATAAAAATTAAAAATAAATAAATAAATAAATTACCTGTGAGGAGAAAGGCAAAGAAGAAGAGTGTTAGAGAGGCCAAGGTGGAGTGCTGCATGAGTGAGCTTTGGTGAGACTGGGACAGTTATATCTATATCAAGGAGCATACACATGGATGCAAAATATAAACAAAAAGATAGCAGCAATGCAGAAAAAACAACTTCATGTACCTTCAAGAGGGAGGTGTCATGCTAGTTGATCCCAGACTCAGTGGCTTTATCCAGCATGGACATGATCCTGATGGCAGATAGAATAAACTGAAGCAAAGGGCCTTTTTCCTTTGATGGCAGCCTGTTTGACCTTCACTTTCTTCTGGAAGTCCCTCCATTTTTTCCTTAGGTCCTCGGTATAACATTCAGGCTGCTGGTGATGCCTTGCTACTGCTCTTGTTTTTGATACAAACTCGCTGTAGTGAGTGATTAGACTAAAAAAGAATAGTGTTGGGTCCTCACCACTTCATTCTCAAGCATTGTCACTCCCTCCAGGGAGAAATTTGGCTTGCACAGCTGGGCACCCCTCTTAGCAGTCATTGTACACCGCTCCATTTCTACAAGAAGTCAGAAATCCGGAGGTCACTTTTGGCTCAGGCCTATCTTTTAAACCCCATATTAGGAAGACCATGCAACAGCTGCTCTGGAAGCCTTGACTCTTAAGAAAACTAAAACCATACTTGAAGCTTAAAGAATTCAGAACTACTGCAACTCAAGTTACCTTAGGCTACCCAAAAACACCTTAAAGGTTTTGCTTATTATCCAGAACTTGGCAGCTAAGGTGCTTACGGACTTCTCAAGATATAAACTTATCTCTCCCACACACTCCCTGCACTGGCTTCCAGTTGAACAGAGAATACAAATTAAAATCTTGATGATGGTATTTAAAAAGATAAGCAACGATGCCCCCATCGGTATTAGCTCTGTATTTAAGACCTACACAAGACTTAAGATCAACAGACCAGTGCTTTCTTGACATACCAAATCATTGTTTAATTTTGCTGGCAGAATCAAGGGAAAGACTTCTCTATGTGACAGATCCAACATGGAAGAATCAGCTCCCAATTGCACTATAGAAAGAAACTATTGAAGGCCTAGGCCTTTGACTTGCCTTCTAGGTAGTATACAATCTGGGAAGACATCATGATTGTATTAATATTGAGCTGATTTGCAGTTCCTGTGATACTGCGCTCAGCTCACTATTGTTATATGATCTGATTGGTTTTAGTCTTTTATGTTAATTTGGTTGTTTTATTATGGATGTTTTTATGTAAGCCACATAGAGCATGGATGTAGTCCAATATAAATACTAGAGATGTGAATAATGTTTTGTGTTCGTGTTGTTCTTCGTTTTTCGGCCACCGCAGGAAATGTCGTTTTTTTGCGGTTCGGGGTGCTAACTCTCCGTTAGTGTGCGCTATCTCCCTGTTAGCGTGCACTAACAAAAACTGTTAGTTATTTCTTGTTACTTTTTGTTAGTGCACGCTAACAGGAGTTAGCGCACACTAACGGGGAGTTAGTGCGCGTTAACTCCTGTTAGCGTGCACTAATCAAAAAAACGAATTTTTGTAGAAAAATGGGAAAATTTCGATCGTTTTTCAGGCCCCCCGAAACATGCCGAATTGGACAATTTCGTTGAAATTTTCCAATTCGGAAAAAACGAATGCACATCTCTAATAAATACTAAAAATCCATTAAAAAAATCTAAATATTGAAGAAAGGAAATGTGCACAGTTATAAAATAACATTCTTTGCACGGAAATTTTTGCAAAATTGCATGTACATGTTGCAAATTGTTTGGCACAGTAATTATATGAGTGTACTTTTACAAATAGGAGAAAAATCTATGTGCAATACATGTAAATGCATATTTTGCATAAATGTATGTGTGGACATTTCCAACTTGTACATGTATAAAGGTACGTGCTTTCCAATGTATCATTTATGTACAATGTCTCTTTACTAATGATTTTAACGCTGATGCAGTGAGTGAACAAATAGTAAATGTCTCTAAATATTAACATATTTATGTTTTTATTTATAATGAATTCAGGCCTTTTTCATTGCTGGCTTAGGGCGAGTTACATTTAAGCACTGTGATGTGCTGAGCCTTGCTTGCATTAATAGAACAGTTTTAACTTATTGATAAGTGGAAGGTTTCTAAAACTATGACTTACAGAGGCCTTTTTACAAGTGTTAATTAGTTTTTACACTGTTGAATCCCCTACCTGCAAAGTGAACGTAAATGCTGTAGATAATTTGACTTAATGTTGGTACAAACAAAAATTGGGGTCAAGATGTGACTGTGGGTATTAATTACATATTTGCTGCATAGTGCTTGTCATGCTAATAGCTGCCAGAACTTATCTGGGATGTTGTCAGGCACCTCAAACAATGCGGTTGCATGCTCAGAGATGCACATCTGTTTGATAGAACTAACCACACTCTTTTTACCTTCATCTAAGATACCAATAGAATAGAGGCAGCTGCAAAAAGTGAGACAGCTAGGTATGAATGACAATCAAGCCTAGCCTCTGCCTTTACTTTATTTGTCATGCTTACAAGCAGTCAACTGTCGCATCTACAGAGATTAACTTAAGGGGTTGGGTAACTTTAAAACCAGATGATGTCAACACAATGTAAAGGACCAGACTTATTGTGGGATATGGTGTTTTTAAGCCTTTGTGCCTTGCTAAAGAGATTTTGGCAGAGCAAGGTATCTGCACTGTAGCAAGAAACAGTTCTCTGAGTAATTAGCAATGCTAGGAAACAAGACAAACCTTTTACTCCTAGGACTATAGGCTTCACATGTGGTTAGTTCCCCTAGCAGGAAGAGGACCACAAGACAAAGGAAAACCATGCTTCCTTGTTCTCTGTTCCAAATCTCTGTATCATGCTGAAGACGTAAATGTGTTTCTCTTAATGATGATCATTGCAGCTGTGATTTGAAGAATCTGACTTTTGTGTACTACTGGGCAACTATGTATGCAATAGACTATGAGGGTGACTTGTGAACTGCTTATGAATCTTGTGGTTGCATTGTAATAAAGCTGTACAATTGTTGCATGAAAAAAAAAAACAAAACCTTGCTCAGACCCTGATTACAGGGAATGGGATTCAGTGAGGTGGGGAATTCTGTAAGACTGTTGTATGTTTATTTACTTTAAAACGTTTATATTCCGCTGATTCATAAATCTCAGTGGAATACAATGTAACACACTTAGGCAAAAATAACACCACAAACTATACAAATTCATTGGAACAAACATATATATTCAAAAATATATTTAAAAATGTCTTAAAGTATTGAGGTTCTTACTGAATTATACTGTGTAACTGCTAACAACCTAACTGAATGCTAATGAAAACATATGAGTTTTTAATAGCTTCCGGAAATGAAGCTCTTATCACTTCAGGTAGCTTATTCTATAAGAAAGGTGCGGCTTCACTGAATATTCTCAGTGTTGAGCAAATTGTAAAAACTTAGCAGGAGGTACCTGTAGCAAATTTCCTGAGGAAGAGCATAAAGAGTGGTTTGGCTGGTATGAACGGAGGAAGAAACACACGGTAGGGCAAGATCGTGCAAACCTTTTGAACGCCAAGCATAATACATTGATTTGTATATGCCAATGGAAGCCAATGACGTTTTACAAGTGAGGGGGTAATGTGATCCCTTGAAGAAACAACAGTTACAAAAGTGAGCAACAGAATTTTGAACTAGCTGTAAAGATTTAAGAGAGGAAAGTGGGAGACCTAAATAGAGAGCGTGTTATAATAGTCCAAAGGAGATAGGACGAGCTAGCGATGTGCAGAAGAAAAAAAATGAGTTTCGGTTCGTTTATTCATTTCGTTGGGACCCCAATTCATTTCATTAGTTTCAAAGAAAAACAAATATTCGTTTATTAGATTGATTCGTTTTTCGTTTGCCATTAAAGTCAATGGGGGAAGTATTTGCAGCCTATTTTTGGCTGCAGAATTTGGGTTTTCTTATCAATTTGGATGAAACTTCTGGGGAGCAATCATCAGAAGGGCAAAAGAGCTCCAAGGTACTTAGACTATGGCAAAGTGGCACCAAAGAGGCATGAATAGCCTAAGGCACCGTAAAAGGGAAAAGGGGCACCAGGAGTGGCAAGAGTGCTTTAACAGAGGTGCAAAGCAGCAGCGAGAGTGTCACAAACACCCCACAGCTTCAAAAGAGAGCACCGATAACAGTTGCATGAACCCTAGAAGGCAGCATGAGAGGCAAAGTGGCACGACAAGTGGCATCAACATCCTACAGCACAATGAAGGTGAAATATAGCAAGTAGGGATGTGAATCGGGCTTCAGACGATTGAAAATATCGTCGATATTTTCAAAATCATCAGAAATCGGGGGCTCCCCCAAAACGATAGGAAAACCCCATGATATTGTTCATGGAGGTTCTCTTATTTTGGGGGAGGGAGGGAAAAACGGCACACAAAAATAACCCCTAAACCCACCCCGACCCTTTACAACTAATCCCTATGCTTCCCCCACCCTCCCGACCCCCCCAAAAACATTTTACAGGTACCTGGTGGTCCAGTGGGGGGTCCCGGGAGCGATCTCCCGCTCCCGGGCCGTCGGCTGCCACTAATCAAAATGGCACCGATGGCCCTTTGCCCTTACCATGTGACAGGGTATCCGTGCCATTGGCCGGCCCCTGTCACATGGTAGGACAGGGTTCTACCTGGAACTACACTACTTCTTGGAGACTCAGAGTTGGTGTACCCCACTCCATGGGCCATTGCCTTTCTACTTCACTGACTGTGCTGTGCTCCCCCGCTCCTCGGGGCAGCGCCTTGTGTTCTTCAGTGACTGTGACACACTTCCCTGCTCCTCAGGCCAGTGCCTTGTGTTTTTCAGTGACTGTGCCATGCTTCTCCGCTCCTTGTGGCAGCACCTTGTGTACTTCAGTGACTGTGCCGCACACTCCCGCTCCACGGGACAGCGTCCTGATTCACTTCAGAGACTGTGCTCACTTCCCCGCTCCTCGGGGTAGTGTTTACATGCATTGCCAGTGACTCCATTGGGCTTTCCCACTCCTCGGGTAAGTCTACGTCATTTCTCCTGTGCCGGCTCACCACGTGGCTCCGCCCCTCGGGGTTGTTTCCTCGGCACTCCTCCATACTCTGCCTCGCTCTCTCTGCTCCTCGAGGTCTGCTCTGCACTCCACCACAGTGAGTTCCTACTCTGGCACTTGCACCCACATCCCGCCTCACTCTCTCCATACTCTCTGGGCTGTGTCAATCTGCTGCTACAGACCTCGCCTCCAAACGGTGAGGCCCAGTGGGGCTCCTCCCCATGGGAGGTACCAACTCTCACCTCAGGCCAAGGGCCCACTAACCCATGGATCCTAACAGATTGCCAAGTCCATGGACCTGGCAGAGGTCTCGGCTCTCCAGGCCATCCCTGGGCTGGTACAATGAATTTCTGAACAACAAAAATTCTTAGAAACTCTGGCAGCAGCCATAGATAACCTGAGTACTCGTCTGGACACTGCCTCAATGTCTGTCAACCCAATCCTTTTACCTCTATGTGCCGGTCCACTGGCCTACCGTGCCCTTGCCGGCAACCCCAATGTTTTCTTGGAGATCCTCTTATGTGCAGGGGTTTTCCTGAATCAGTGTAATATGCACTTTTGCTTACAACCAGCTTACTTCCCAGATGTGATCACCAAGTTGACTTACATCCTTTCCCTTTTTGATGGTAAGGCCTTCGCCTGGGTGTCACCCCTCTGGGAGCATGCTGACCTGGTTCTTAGAGACTTGCCTGGCTTCCTTTCCTTATTTTGTTCCATCTTCGATGACCCAGGTCGAAGAACCATATCTGGGTCTTTCCTTCTATATCTCCAACAAGGCTCCAGGTCTTTGACCGACTATGTCACTGAGTTCAGGACCCTTTCATCTGAACTTCACTGGAACTCAGACTGCCTACATAATATCTTCCTCGAAGGTCTGAGCCCCCAGATCAAATATGAGCTGGCGGCTCGGGAATTGCCGGAATCCCTGGATCTCTTGATAGACCTTGCTGGCCGCATCGACCGCCGCCTTCGAGAGTGCTCGCAGGAGTCTAGAGCATCCAGAAAGCTTGCACCGAGCTCGTCGTATGTCCTCTCCTAAGCCCAACACCGCTCAGAGCAAAGAAGTGGAAGAGCCTATGCAGATGAGTCAAAGTAGGCTTTCCCTGAAGGAAAAACCCCGTTGCCAACAATCAGGCCTCTGCTTGTATTATGGCAAATCCGGACAAGCCATAGCTTCCTGCCCAGTCTGTCTAGGAAACTCCCAGGCCTAGGTTCTGCCGGAGGACGACTCCTAGGCCTGACTTCACCCTCTCCTCCATTAACCATGCCCGTCTCCATTAAGCTGGACAATCAGGAGTTCCACACACTGGCTTTGGTGGACTCTGGGGCTTGTGGAAATTTTATTTTGAAACAACTTGCTGAACATCTCTGAATCACACAGAAACATAGAAATGGCAGCAGAAGAAGACCAATAGGCCCATCCAGACTGCCCAGCAAGCTTTCACACTTATTTTCTCATACTTACCTGTTACTCCGACCGCTGAGTTCAGGGCCCTTATTGATAACTTTTTTGATTCTAATTTCCTTCCACCCCCGCCATTGATGCAGAGAGCAGAGTTGGAGCTGCATCAAAGTGAAGTATAAGGCTTAATGTTTGAGGGTAGTAACTGTTGTATCGAGCAAATTACCCTGATGTTTGTTTACTCATACTGCTCAGATCAGTGCCTTGTTAGATGTTGTCTAGATGTAAATCCTATTTCTTTATTCCCCCCTGCTGTTGAAGCAGTGAGCTGTGCTGGATATGTATCAAAGTGAAGTATCAGGCTTAGTTTGTTAGGGGTAGTAACCGCCGCAATAAGCAAGCTACTCCCATGCTTTTTTTTTTTTTTTTTTAATTATATTCTTTTATATACCGAAGTATAAGCTGAGTGCCTTCACCCCGGTTTACAGTGGAAACAACTTCATACAGAGAACGAGTTATAAAACTTCATACAGAGAACGAGTTATAGGTTGAAAATAATTACAGATAATAAATATAACATCTCGGCAAAAGGCAGAGTAGAACAAGTTATCAGTAGGCAATATATAACTTAAATAGAAAAAGGCTTGTTACAGAAATCAAGAAGTGGGATAAACCAAGATTTATCAAATCACTCTGTGAATGATTGTCTAAACAACCATGTTTTTAGTTCTTTTTTGAAGGTTTTGGGATCTCTGATAGAGCTTAGGTATCCTGGGATAGAGTTCCATATTATCGGTCCTGCTATCGAGAAGGCTCTATCTCTAGTGGCCGATATTTCTTTACCCTGACTGTGCAATTCAGTCCTTGTTGGTTTTTGTCTAAATATAAATCCTCTTTTCTTCATTCCCATGCCGTTGAAGCAGTGAGCTACACTGGATATACTTTCCAAGTGAAGTAACAGGCTTAATTGGTTCAGAGTAGTAACTGCTGCAATAAGCAAGCTACTCCCACGCTTATTTCTTTAACCTGACTGTGCAATTCAGTCCTTGTTGGTTGTTGTCTAAATATAAATCCTCTTTTCTTCATTCCCATGCCTTTGAAGCAGTGAGCTACACTGGATATACTTTCCAAGTGAAGTAACAGGCTTAATTGGTTCAAAGTAGTAACTGCTGCAACAAGCAAGCTACTCCCATGCTTATTTGTTAACTCAGACTGTGCTACCTTGTTGGTTGTTGCCTGAATGCAAATCCTCTTTTGCACATTTCCTCTTGCCATTGAAGCATAGAGCAATGTTGGAGTCACATTAATCATGTGAATGTTTTTTGAATAAGGGTATTAATCACCAGGTAGTAGCTGTCATTCCCGAAAGCCATCCCCATACCTCTTCTCTTCATTCCCATCCTCCAGGTTTTATGGATCCACAGTGTTTATCCCATGCCCCTTTGAAATCCTTCACAATTTTGGTCTTTAACACTTCCTCCAGAAGGGCATTCCAGGCATCCACCATCCTCTCCATGAAGAAAGGTTTGTCGTTGACTTTGGATCATTAAAACCTTTTCAAGTATCTGAATGTCTGTATCATATCACCCCTGCTCCTCCTTTCCTCCAGGGTATACATATTTAGATTCTTCAATCTCTCCTCATAAGTCATTTGATGAAGACATCCACCTTTTTGGTTGCCCTTCTCTGGACCGCCTCCATCCTGTCTCTGTCCCTTCAGAGATACGGTCTCCAGAACTGAGCACAGTACTCCAGGTGAGGCCTCACCAAGGACCTGTACAAGGGGATAATCACTTCCCTTTTCTTAATCGATATTCCTCTCTCCATGCAGCCCAGCATTCTTCTGGCTTTAGCTATCACCTTGTCATATTGCTTGCTGACTTCAGATCAGCAGACACTATCACCCCATGGTCTCTCTCCTGCTCCGTGCACATCAGCCCTTCCACCCCCCATCGAATACATTTTTTTTTGGATTTCCAACCCCATATGTATGGCTCTGCAGTTCTTGGCATTGAATCGCAGCTGCCATAACGTCGACCAGTCTTCCAGCTTCCTTAAATCCAGTCTCATTCTCTCTACTCCTTCCAGCGTGTCTACTCTGTTGCAGATCTTAGTATCCACAAATAGACAAACCTTACCTTCTATCCAGTCTGTGATGTCGCTCACAAAGATATTGAACAGGACCAGTCCCAAAACCGACCCCTGTGGCACTCCGCTCTTCACTGTTTTCTCTTTAGAGTAAGTTCCATTTACCATCACACATTGTCTTCTGTCCTTCAACCAGTTTGCTATCCAGACCACCACCTTGGCACTCACACCCAAGCTTCTCGTTTTATTCACAAGCCTCCTATGCGGGACCATATCAAAAGTTTTGCTAAAATCCAAGTAGATGACATCAAGTCAATCAGGTTTGTCTGACAGGACCTTCCTTGGTGAAACCATGCTGCCTCTGGTTCATCAATTTTGCTGCTTGTAGATATTTCACTATTCTTTCCTTCAGCAGCGACTCCAATACTTTTCCCACCACAGAGGTGAGGCTAACCAGCCTGTAGTTTCCAGCCTCTTCTCTGCTCTCACTCTTGTGAAGCGGGACCACCGTCGCTTTTCTCCAATCACCCGGCACCACTCCCATTTCCAGGGATCTATTGAACAGGTCACACAGCGGAGCCACCAGCACATCTCTGAGCTTCCTCAGTATCCTGGGATGAACCTCATCAGGCCCCATGGCTTTGTCCACCTTCAGTTTTCCTAGCTCTTCCCATACATTCTCTTCCATAAACAGAGTTTCATCCATTCCACTCCCCTCCAGTTTCTTGTTAACTAGCGGCAGTCCTTCTCCGGGGTCTTCTTTAGTGAACACTGAACTGAAGTATTCATTTAATATTTCTGCCATTTCTTCATCTGTCTCCACCCATTGATCCTTTTCACCTTTCAATTTCAGTATACCACTTTGGACTTTTCTCCTTTCACTGATGTATCTGAAAAATGTTTTGTCACCTAACTTTACATTTTTTGGCAATCCTTTCTTCCGCTTGACTTTTCGCTTTCCTGATTACTTTCTTCGCCTCCCTCAGTTCCACCAGATATTCTTCCTTGTGATCCTCCCTTTGGGATCCTTTATATTTCTTAAACACTGTTCTTTTCTCTTTTATTTTATCATCCACGCCTTTGTGAACCAGATAGATTTCATTCTTTTCTTGCTTTGCTTTACTTTTCTAGCATATATATAAGTCGCTTTGGTAATTGCTCATTTTAGTTTGGCCCATTGTGTTGTTCCACATCTCTCATTTTCTCCAAGCCTTCTAGTTCTTTTTTTTGTGGTAATGAGGAATTAATTGTGGAATACTGTGAAATGAGTGAAACTTTCTTTATTGCAGCTAATTCAGCTTTAGCCAGCAACTTTTTGAGGGAAGAGAGTTCTGAACAAATGGGGCAAACCCTAAGTTTCCAGATGATTTCCCTCAATATAAAGGATCCACAATTGTTGCATTGGATAGTAGGGATGTGAATCATTTTTCTGACGATAGAAAATATCGCACGATGTTTTCAAAGTCGTCAGAAATCGGGGGCTCCCCAAAACCGATAGGAAAACCTCACAAAATTGTTCGTGGGGTTCTCTTATCATTTTGGGGGAGGGCGGGAAAAACGGCACACAGAAACAACCCCTAATAACCCTACCATGTGACAGGGGCCGGCCAATGGCACGGATTCCCTGTCACATGGTAAGGGCAAAGGGCCATCGTGCCATTTTTATTAGTGGCAGCCGACGGCCCGAGAGTGGGAGATCGCTCCCGAGACCCCCACTGGACCACCAGGTACTTAAAAAAAATTTTTTTTTGGGGAAGCTAAGGGATCTGTTTTAAAGGGTCGGGGTGGGTTTTTTGTTTAACGGCTCAGGCGCAGCCAATAAAAAAAAAAAAACGATCGGACCACACGAAAAAAATTTCACGATGTGAATCGGAACTGATTCCGGTTCCGATTCACATCTCTATTGGATAGTCCTCATTTTGGTAAATTTGATGGATAATTCCTGAGGAATTACCAAATTTCCACCCTATATTGTTGCCAAGTATGTATTTAGGCAGACAATATCATAAACCCAACCCCAGGGGTGGGTAGGTAGAGAGGGAGGGAGGGAGGAAGTTAAACAGTTAACCCTTGGTCAAGGTTGTTATCAGGACCTTGTATCTGCAATTGAGTTTGAAAAGACCCTCCCCCTGATTGGCTTACTTAGTTAAACAAACTTTTTTACTTAGCTGGACACAAGAAGCTTTAGTGCTTCCTGTCTCCTGGCTGAGCACAGTCCTCAAAGGATCTGATTGACTCCTGCTGGCTCTATGAGTCAGCAGCCCCCAAGCTAGTTACAACCGGACTCTTTCTGCAATTTTTGTCTTTTGCTTTAAATGAATCCGCAGCAAATTTATGCCCCAATATTAATATCTAAACAGATATTATTAGTGACAGCTAAATCCAAATAAAGATCCATCCATCTCAAGTGCCGCTGTGATTTAGTCCTAAAAGGAACCTCCTCTTCACCATCTTCTGGGCAATCCCCTTCAGCAAAAAGTCCCTTGCATAAGTGCCACAGCGTCACCTACAGATCATCAAGTCTGAGAACAACTTCACCACTTTGTGAGTGCCTGCAGTAATTCATAGATTCCAAGATGCAATTCGTCCCAAACTATAAAGACTTCTCTCATCTAGCCATGCAAGCCTGGAAGCAGCAATCATGAGCTTCTTCATTCTTGCCTGCTTCAGCCTTGAATTCACCATCTTCTTTAGACAAAAGTTGCTTCCAGGATCAACTCTCCACCGTCTGATCTATGTGCATCGGACTTCCATCCGAGTCCTCTTGACACCACTGCTATCCAAAGGCAGCTGGCGCTAGTAAGTTTGTCTACTTACTCTCCCAGTTCCATCTTCATAGCTATAGAACCCAGCCTGGTCTGACCCACCTTTTCCTTGCTACCACCGTGAAGATGATGCTTTCAACTTGCCACGCTTGCTCTGACTACCTTGAACAAAAAAAACCGGTCCTCATTCCAAGTTACTACTCGTCTATGCCTTCTGTTACCCTTTGCTACCCTCTGCTACCTTGATCAATTGAATGAGATGCATGCCTGCTGTCCTGCAATCTGTGCCCTGCTTGTTTCATGTCTTCTGTGTCTTGTCTATGTCTTGCCTGGATCTTCGACATTCTTTACCATGTCTTCAGCTACAGTATTGCCATCGCTACAGTTCCTTGCCAGGAACTTCAAACTTCTGTGCTTGGACCCTTGATCATTCCCTGATGATATGTTCCTCCACCCTTCCAAGCTGTTAAGAGGCTTCGGGAGGGGGGTCTCTAAGAAGTGGGTATTGTTACGATTCCTGCCCACGGAACCCATCCCTTGGGTAGGCCTCTCCACCCACTTACCTTTTGCTGTGCTGCCTTCCGACGCAGCCTGGAAGCCGCCAACGCTGAAGCTGTACCACGGCAGTCACAGCCTAGACCGCCGTGCTGCTGACCACCAACACAGCCTTGTGCCACTGCTGCAGACGCCCACACTGGGAACCTTTGTGGCAGACTGCCACCAATGCCTCCTCTATGCGGCCCGGAGGCCGCACTGTCGCAGCCCAGACTGCCATACCTAGAGCCACGTCTCATGACAGGGAGCCGCAGGTCCGTTTCCCTGAGCGGCGGGGGGAAGCTGCGGCCGCTCCGACATCATCTTGCGGCCTAGAGGTCGACCCAAAGCCTGCCTGCTCAATCTGCTTCTGCGCGGCTGGGCACCGCTGTCCAGGGTCCTGTCTCCTCTTCTGGCCTTTCTTTAGGCGCCGGGTGTGTGCCCTCTTCTCTATCTTTAAAGGGCCGGCGACAGGAAGTGCTTGCAGCCCACCAGAAGCCAGCTCCACCCAGTTTCCTGCTTCAGCCCTATAAAGGGCCCTGCCTTCATTCAGGGCATTCGGATCGAGTCTCACAGTCGTCTGTGTCCTCATCTTCGGTCCAGGTCCTCTGTTGGTCTTCTGCTTTGATGGCTCCGTCTTCATGTTCCTGATGCCTTGGATGTCCTGGTCCTCTGTCATCTCGATATTCCCAGTGTCCTGAAGCTCCTCTGTCCTGATGTTCCTAATGTCCTGGTCTTGTCCCTCATTGGAGCTCCTTCATCTGTACCTCCAGATGTTTCCATTTTCCTGATGTCTGATGTTCCTTCTTGCCGCCTTTTTCGCCTCTGCCTCCAGTTCCTTGGTTCCTTGATGTCCACTTTCCTGGTGTGCCATTGTTGCGGTCCGTGTACAGCCCCACGGACGAGCTGTGTAGGTCACCTCATGGTACAAGGTCTCTTCTCCTCGCAGTGCAAGCCTCCAGAAGACTTCTGCTTGAATCCCTAAGTCTTTAACCCCGTGTTTGTCTGAGAATCCTGTATCTTGTCTCCTGTGCTTGAATCCCTGTCTTTGGAGCCCCTTGCATTTGCGACCATCCATGTCTAAGACTCTGTTTGAACCTGCACCATTTCAGCGTGGTCCACAACCAGCCTCAGGCGGCTGTGTAGGGGCGCACCCCGGTGCAGGCCTCTTCGGGATCTTTGCCATGTTCTCATCTACTTCACACCTCGTCTAGAGCCTGCTTCGAGCCCAGCATGGTCCACGACCAGCCCCGCAGGTGGGCTGTGTAGGGGCGCGCTGCGTTGCAGTCTCAACCCAGTATTTGATCTTGCTCCGGTATATTTTTTGTCTGCAGTACTTGCCCTCCTGAACTTTTGTCCAAAAGGTCTTTGCCTGAGTCTTTGCTATGTCTTTATCCAAGAGTCTTCACCTATGTCTTCGTCCAAGAGTCTTCCATGTTCTAACACCTCCGTCTGCCCTCGTCCACTGTCCAGCCTGCCACCTATTGCCAGTACCCAGAGGCAGTCCGAAAGGGCTTGGAATGGTCAGAGGACTGTTCATTGAACAATCATTGCAATTGCTGGTCTTCCTGAGGGCTGCAGGTCTGTAGAGGTAAGACCTTCAGTCTCTTTGTCTCATTCCAGTCTTTTTCTGCTCCTTGTCTGCCCATGCTTGCATCAGCTCACCTCTCGCTGTGCTCTCGGGGCTCCTCCTTGAGTGGCATGGCTATCCAAGGGCTCACATCTCCTATCAGAAGCAACCATGCCACCACGCTCGCAACAGTTAGTGCCAGCAGCTTGGTTCCACTCTGGTAAAGGTGGAGCCCATCCTTTTGGAAAAGTCTCCCTCTTCCCTAAAGGTTTCCCCAATTTCTTACAAAACTGAATCCATCTTCCCTGCACATCGTCTCATCCACAGATTGAAACTCTGGAGCTCTGCCTGCCTCTAGGGACCTGCACGTGGAACAGGAAGCATTTCAGGAATGCCACCCTGGAGGTCCTGGATTCAGCTTTCTACCTAAAATCCTAAATTTGGCTTCCAGAACCTCTCTCCCACATTTTCCTATGTTGTTGGCACCCACATGTACCACGACAGCTGGCTCCTCCCCAGCACTGTCTATAAATCTATCTAGGTGACGCATGAGGTCTGCTACCTTCGCACCAGGCAGGCAAGTTACCAGGCAGTTCTCATGTCTACCAGTCACCCTGCTATCTACATTTCTATTAATTGAATCGCCAACTATGATGGCTGGCCTAACACTTCCCTCCTGGCAGTAGCACTGGGGAGACGTCCTCAGTGTGAGAGGGACAATACATCACCTGGAGAGCAGGTCCTATGCTACAGGATCACTTCCTGCTACACACCAGGTGATGTTGTCCTACTGGGAGACCTTTCTGATCCAAGTCAGCACTGGGGCTGCCAGACTGGATTTGGGACTTGGCTAATATATACCTGGAGGTCTCATCAATGTACCTCTCTGTCTACCTCAGCTCCTCCCAGTCTGCTACTCTAGCCTCCATAGATCAGACTCATTCCCTGAGAGCCAGGAGCTCTTTTGCACCGAGTGCACACAAATAATTTCTCACCGGCAAGTAAAAAATCATACATGTGACACTCAATACAAAAGACTGGAAAGCCCCCCTCTTGCTGCTGGACTGCTGACTTCATCTTAATTTTATTGAGTTCCTAGTTAAGTTTAGGATACTAAGGGGGTTGGAATTAGAGTACTTTAAATTTACAGGTGTATTTACTAATTAATCTGCTAGTGTCCTATAAGGGGATGATTAAACTTTCAATAAGGGCTGGTACAATAGTATGATTTAGATAAGAGCCTGATTGATTTTTAATGAGAAAGTGTCTCTTGCCTAAAAGTCAAGGGTTGAGTGGGTGGGAAAGGCAGACACTAGAATTAACTATCTCTGCCTTGCTTATTACCTCAGATGCACACAAACTCTAAAGAATGTATCCCACTATTTCACCTTTCTCTAAACTTTTATAAGTCCAAAGATTTCCCAAAGCTATACTTACCAATCCTCTTTAACCACCATTAAATTGATCTTCACTCAAAGAATTGATCGCTTTGTGGTGACCTCTGGACTCCTCTCCCGGGGAATGCTGGAAGCAGTATGCAGATGAGCCTTCCAGTCCTCTTTACTACAAAGGATGAGGGACCTTTGGAAGCTGGAGCAGTGGAATTCAATCCCTGGATCGCTTGCGGTGACCTCTGGACTCCTCTCCCAGAGGATGCTGGGACCAGTATGCAGATGAGCCTTCTGGTCCTCTTCTACTGCAAAGGGTGCAGGGCCTCTGGAAACTGGGGCTGTGGAATTCAATCTGTGGATTGCTTGCGGTGACCTCTGGACTCCTCTCCCAGATTGGATAAACCATGCTGGCTTAGACTCTAGGAATAGCTCTCTAGGTTAACTGTGATATGTCTTGAAGGACAACCTTGGGAAGGAGAGGCCACAGCCTTTTCATTTTCTTGACATGTCCCATCTGTCTAGCAGACTACTCCCACCTGCCGGCTTTTGGTTTCTTCAAGTGCAGCCTTTGTCTCTTTCCTTTGTATTGCACCCTTGGGGTGACAAGCATACAAGTTGGCCCTTTAGTTCCTACCAGCACCCACATTTGCTATGCCTACACACATTTAATAATACATTTCAAGTACTACATTTAAGACAAAAAGAGAAAATATTTTTTTCCTCAACGCATAATTGAATTCTGGAATTCAATGCTGGAGGATGTGGTAAAAACTGTTAGTGTAGCTGGTTTTAAAAAAGATTTGGACAAATTCATAAGAACATAAGAAAATGCCATATTGGGTCAGACCAAGGGTCCATCAAGCCAGCATCCTGTTTCCAACAGTGGCCAATCCAGGCCATAAGAATCTGGCAAGTATCCAAAAACTAAGTCTATTCCATGTTACCATTGCTAATGGCAGTGGCTATTCTCTAAGTGAACTTAATAGCAGGTAATGGACTTCTCCTCCAAGAACTTATCCAATCTTTTTTAAACACAGCTATACTAACTGCACTAACCACATCCTCTGGCAACAAATTCCAGAGTTTAATTGTGCGTTGAGTAAAAAAGAACTTTCTCCGATTAGTTTTAAATGAGCCCCATGCTAACTTCATGGAGTGCCCCCTAGTCTTTCTATTATCCGAAAGAGTAAATAACCGATTCACATCTACCCGTTCTAGACCTCTCATGATTTTAAACACCTCTATCATATCCCCCCCCTCAGTCGTCTCTTCTCCAAGCTGAAAAGTCCTAACCTCTTTAGTCTTTCCTCATAGGGGAGTTGTTCCATTCCCTTATCATTTCTCTGAAAGAAAAGTCCATAAACCATTATTAAGGTGGATTTGGGAAAATCCACTGTTTATTCTTGGGATAAGCAGAATTGACTTTCTGGACCTTTTGGGATCCTGCCAGGTACTTGTGACCTAGATTGGCCACTGTTGGAAACAGGATAGTGGCTTGATGGATCTTTGGTCTGACCCAGTATGGGAAATCTTATGTTCTTATGTTATGTTCTTATGCTCCTGAATTTATCTTCTTGAAGGCTCTCACCTGTCGGGGGTAGAAAGCTCTGGGATTACAGTGGCGGAGATGGCAGGCATGCACCATCCTTCACTGCCTCCTCCCGATGCCAGGGATCAGTAAGAACCAGCACAAATCTGGCATTATGAGGGTAGCTGGCTTCCTCGCTTATGGAGCCATTTTGCCGGTCCTCGCACAATGCAGGAGCATAAATGATATGCGCGGAAAGTACATGCATACAATTTCCAAGCATAAGTAGTATTTGCATATAAGTTAGGGATATAGATAACACATATTTTATAAACTATGTGACATGTGCCGCAGTTTATAAAATATGGGTACAACTGTATGTGCACACATTTATGTGCCTTTGTGCTGATTTACCTTAAATAGGTATAGCAGAGTTTAATAGTCTTCCCTTCACCTCTCTTCCAATTTATTTACACTCAACTATACTTTGGAGGGATCCTTTCTGGGGCTGAAAAGTTACTCCAGTCTTCCTGCCCAGTTAATTTTTAACCTGAGAATGCTAACTACAGAGTCAGTTAGGGTCAATTATGATGGTGGTTTTAGTGAGATGGACTCTTGCAACTGGTCTGAGGAGGTAATGAATTGGCATCATTACCCACCAGTGCCAGGGCTCCACCAAACTCCTGTACATAAAAATATATATATTTTATTTCTGTTTCAATCCGCTGAGTCACCACTAACCCTGCAAACCAGCATTAATGTCTTCTGGACTCGGTGAACCTTTCTAATTCCTAGGGTCTAGTTTGCTAGATTTATTTTTGTCAAGCTAAGATTTTACGGCAAACAAAGTGCAATGCTTCAAGAAAATATAGCATCTTTTTGTCATAATAACTGTTAAATTTTCCTCAGTGCTTTTGCCTATGCCTCTAGCTTATTTTGTAATAAGATAACACCTGCAAAATATTAAATCTGTCCTGTAAGTATAAGCACATATAGTCCTGAGAAAATGTCAGCTCTCATTAGTCTGCATATAAATCTGCCCCGGTGGTAAACAGGATAGAAAAATGACAGCTGAACCCCAGGAAACCAAAACATATGCTGTTCACACGAGAAGTATTCAGAAATGCACATTTTCTGGACATGTGATAGTGTTTTAACTAAGGAGAATGGAGTCACCCGAAAGAAAGGAATACGGAAACTGTTTACAGTTTATTTGTATGAGGTTCTTTTAATTGCCAACTGCCACAGCTGAAGCAGTAATAAAATATCCTAAAGAGCAAGTGAATTGATAATATAAACAGTAATTGGGGTGTTATGCATGTTTGTGCTATTATTTATTTTAATGCTTATATATTAACATGTCAGATTTAATAGCAGATAAAGGAATTTGCTATACCAGATTTATCCTTTCATGTATTAAAGATGATATTCATGGTACAGTAAAACTAGATTTTTCTTCATTTTCCCTATTTGAAATGAGCTTTCCTTGAATTGTATCTGAAAGCACTGAGCAAAAGAACTGTTTTAGATTCATAAGAGGAATTCCCGGATGCAATTAGCCCACGAAGATGAGTTCAGTATCTACAAATAATCAAACCCACCTAATTATCACGTTTGTCATAACACAGAGTTTTCTCAAAGTACAAACAGTGAAATAATCGTTCTTCCTATTTGTGGATCTTCTACGGTACTTCCTTCAATTGCTATAGAATGACAAATGGCCGGGTAAGAAATATTGAACACATTCACCTTTGAAGCCTATAGCGTATTAGAATGGCACATGAAAGCAAATTGTGGGCCTGATTTACCGAGGCTGTTCTCCCATTCTAAATCTATGGGAAAAAATGCTTAGTAAATGGTGCCTTATATTTGTCCTGGCACAATATGCTAAGACCATTTGCGCCCTCTTGCACAGTTCCATGGCATTGTCTCTCATGAGGATGTACAATGTGCAAAAGGACATTATCAACAGGTAACTATTTTATCTTGGGAAATGGCATGATATGGGTGCAGGGAAAGACGTTAAAATGTTGACGCTGTATCAATGCAAGTACTTTGAGGCGTTAAAAAAAAAAAGTCATACTCAAAAATTACACCGTAGCAGCTTTATGATAGCTTCTTCTAGCAAACATAATTGATCTCTCGTGCAGCAGCATACAGCTGCGTAGATAATACATACACGAGTGTGCCACAGACATAGGAACAAAGCCACATACTATTCACGTGTGCAGCTGTACAAGAGGGATTAAGATGGTTCTAATGGCACAACAAGAGTCCCAGCGCCCATCAGAAGAAATGCTTTAATAGCATTTTTGCATTTCTGAAAACGTTACATTTGCTGTGTACTTATAAACTGAACGGAATATTTGTATTTTAAACTATACTTTTTGACATTAAGGATTGCAATCGCACTTTAACGAGAGCACCTCAACGGGCAACGCCAATACAATTCAGTTGCACAATGAAGTCAGGCAAAATGCAGTTGCTTAGGAACCAATGACAGTCACATCACAAAGCAACAAAGGTGAAAATGAATAAGTGGAAGTGACAAGGATAAGTGAAAGTGTCAGGTGAGCGAGAGAGAAAGCTCACTGCTGTAAGATCTATCCAACTTCTTTTTACAAAATTAGAAATCACGTACCCTGTGTTTACTGCACACCCTTTTCATCAAAATTCAGATGCAAATTCTGGCACTGAGTATTAAGATCACCCAATAAAATGTGGACAGAAATCAGTTTTCAAAGTGATTTACATGAGGAAAATGCTTTTTTAAAAATATTTTTATCTTTATTTTACCCACACTAAACAGCAGTTTGAAAACTGATCTCCCTTGATGAGGATTAAAGTTTGCATGTTTTGGAGGCATCCCCAGTAGTGCATTTGGGTCAGAGGAGGAAAGAACCAGGGCAAATGGCATTTTAAGGTCTTTTCCACATACTTTGCAAGCAAAATTCTACCCACAGAAAGAAAAGGTGAAAGTGACTTGTTTATTTATTTAATACATATTCTGCTTTTCAGGCACCTCCAAAGCAGATTACATCCAGGTGCTGTAAATATTTCCCTAACCCCAGAGGGTTTATAATCTAAGTTTGCACCTGAGTCAATGGAGATTAAAGTGATTTGCCCAAGGACACAGATAGCAGCAGTGGGATTTGGCTTGTAGCCTGCTGATCTAGCCACTAGGCTACTATCTGTAGCAAGTTTGGAAGTGAAAGTATGTGCTTTCCTTTTTTTTTTTTTTTTTTTTTTTTTAGAATTAATGCAAAGTCCATCAGTGAAAATTACAAATGGCATTTGTCCCATTGTGAACAGTTAGAAAATTGACCCCAGAAAAATCCACATTCTTCTTTTTTTTTTCCTCCGTGGGTGTGAAAGTAAACTGCTGTACCCCCAGCCTGTAGGATTAGAGTTTATCTGCTGACCAGCAATCCAGTTATGATTTCGAGTTACTAATACGGCCTCATCCCTATATTGAAGTCCAACAAAGAAAAAAGAAGTGGAGAATGGTATTTGGTCCTTTATTGGAAGTAATTCTGCAGAATTTAGTACAGGTAATATAATGAGGAAGAAATAGCAATAAAAGAGCATTTTCTGGAAAAATAATTGCTCCATTTTGGACCCTGCTATATATGTCCCTTAAGTTTTTATTTTTAAATAAGGTTTAGAGTTGATATTGGGGAAAACATTTAGTTCCTGGGTGTTTGTTCTCTCTCTATCTGAGCCCTGAGCCGGCGGCAATGAATGAGTCTCATTGAAACATTCTGAGAGAGTCAGCGGGGCTTTCACACTGACTGATAGCTGCAAAGTAACATTGAGCAAGGAGGCAGTCATTTATACTGAGGTAACTGACTATTCTTTGGGGGTCAGTGGGGAGGTTGAAGAAGCTCTCCTGGGCGCAGCTCAAGTTGTACAAGAAAGTTTTAGACCACAGGTTGGCGGGGAGAAAATCTTGGGAGCTGCAGCTCATGAATTAACTGCATAGGAGTAATAGCAGAAGCAGAGAATATTGAGTTAGTGCAGCCAAAATGACAGGTTAATTGAAAATGACATTTTTTGGGAAAATCTTATGAGGCAGGAATATGCCAGGGAGAACAAGCAGAGATCAAAGGTTTAGCGTCACATGGATATTTAGTGAGTCTCCCTGTTATGCTTGGTACTGCTTCTGAGTAAAGCAATCCTCTTTTGCAACTTCATTTAAAACATACCAAAGAAAATTATTTTTCACTTAGCGTATAGTTAAACTGGAATTCATTGCCAGAGGATATGGTTACAACAGAGCGTAAATGGGTTTAAAAAAGGTTTGGATAAGTTCCTAAAGGAAAAATTCATAAACTGCTATAAATTAATAAGCAAGAGTAGCTTGAGATTTATTTAATGTTTAGATGCTTGCCAGGTACTTCTGACTTGGGCCTGGATTTATCAAAATGCACTAAATATTGCATGGATAGGAAAAGGGGTGTGTTTTATGGTAATAGGCAGTTTATGCTAAGAGAGAGAGAGAGAGAACCTAACCATAATGTTGTTACACTAGATTGGTATTTATATCTCTATGGGAGGCCCACCTAGTCACTCGAGATGAGGTTTAGGTATTAGTGTAGGGGTTAGGGGCCATTTTGACATTCAAAGTGAGACATACGAATAGAACAGTGCTCTCTTGTGAAGATTTGATGACCTTTGGAGTGAGGAAACTCACCCAAAGATGAGATTTGTGCAATGTTGTCTCAACCTAGCTTGATGTTACCCAGGTAGAGAGACCATCAAGCTAGGTTGAGAAAACATTGCACAAATCTCATCTTTGGGTGAGTTTCCTCACTCCACTCCGAAGGTCATCAAATCTTCACAAGAGAGCACTTTTCTGTTCGTTCTTCTCACTTTGAATGTCTCTTTCTCTCCCCCCCCAATAGCTTAAAATCACTTTTACACAAATGAAAAAGGTGTAGTTAAAGCCGTGCGATATGGCTTCGCTAAACTGTGAGCCCAGCCCACTTAGCCAAAATATCCTCCCCTTTTTCTCATTTGCATCGCACCAAATGTCATGATGCTTTCACATGCGTTAAAGGCATTTTTTGCATGCGAAAACACCTTAACGCATGTGAAAACGCCATATAGCACTTTGATAAATGACCCCCTTGAATTGGTCACTGTTGGAAACAGGATACTGGGCTTGATGGACTCTTAGTCTGACCCAGTATGGCATATCTTATGTTCTTATAAAGTTTACTATGGGAACACTCCATCTGCTTGAGCATGATAGTTTGCCCAGGATAGAAAACAATAATTAATAAAAAGGGTATTTTTTATGGGTTTACCTGTTAGGTGCCCTTCTTCTTAATATGACTGGTGCTGGCTGTTATGGTGATGTCAGACTGGCATAGGAATAACTGGGTGGCAATCTGGCAGAAGAGCTAGCCATAGCCCAAGAGTAGAGGCTGAGCCCAAATAGTGAGAAGCCACAATGAGTGCTGTGCAAGTATCTCATAAGCTGACAAATGGGCTGGCATAGCCCAATAACTAGTAAACCTGCCTCTTCTTGACAGAACTGTTTGGGGGTTTTTTTTATGCTACTGCTATTGCCCAGGAGTTAGAAGGGCCAGCGGTAGTAAAGAAAAGAGGAGCCGGCTGCTGCAGGAGTGTATCTCAAATAGATAGAGACAGGATGGAGGCGGTCCAGAGAAGAGCAAACGAAATGGTGTAAGGTCTGCGTTGGAAGACTTATGAGGAAAGGCTGAAGGATCTGAATATGTGCACCCTGGAAGAGCAGAGATGCAGGTGAGATATGATACATACATACCTGACAGATATTAATGATGCACGAGCTTCAAACCTGTAGAACTAGAGGACACAAAATGAAACTCTTGGATGGGGGGGATGGACAACTCAAAACCAACAACAGGAAATATTTCTTCAAGGAGAGGGTATGGGATCCCTAAAGGCTAAAGGTCGGGAATGGAGAAAAGGATGCATGGGGATAGTCTCCACAGATCAGCAGTTACTACCCTTAACAGAAAGCAGGGGGGTAATCTGCATTAAGTGGAAGTCACCATCTTTAACATAATGGAATGTCAATTACAACCATAAGCAGCTTGCTGGGTATACTGAATGGACCATTTGGTCTTTATCTGCTATCATTACTGTGTTATTATATTACCATGTTACTATGTTGCTGACTTTAAAACTTCAGCACTCAATGAAATTAAGATGTCCTGCAGTGAGTTGGGGGCTAACCAATCCTTTTCAGCAAATGCAACATGTATGATTATCTCCCTGTATATGTCCACCTGGTGTAAAGAGTTCCTGGCTCTGAAAGAACGAGCCTGATCTTTGGAGATCAGAGTGGCAGACCTGGAGGAGTTGAGGCAGACAGAGAAGTATATAGAGAACACCTTCAGCACATAGTAGTGCTGTCACTACTCCATTCAATCAGCCCTTGTGCTGCTTTGGAGGATCAAGGCCACCTGGCAGGAGATCATCACCTTGGTGTGGCAGGTGGATGTTTATTCTCTTGTACCAAGGATGTGTTTCCAGTGCCATGTGCCCAGAAGGGAAAGGTTAGGATGGACGATGTAGTGAGTGATTCTGTTATTAGGAATGTAGATAGCTGGATGACTGGTGGGTGTGAAGATCATTTAGTAACTTGCCTGTCTGATGAAAAGGTAGCAGACCTCATGTGCTACCTAAATAAGATTTTGGAGAGTGCTGAGGAGGAGCTGACTGTCATGGTACATTTAGGTACCAATAACATAGAAAGGTGCAAGAGGGAGGTTCTAGAGCTTCTAGGGCTAAGTAGGAAACTGAAATCCAGAACCTGCAGGATTGCATTCTTAGAAATGCTCCAATTCCATGTGCAGGATCCCCGAGGCAGACTGAGTTCCATTGTGTGGATAAGATGATAGTGCAGGGAAAAGGGTTTTAGATTTGTTAGGAACTAGGAAACATGCTGGGGAAGGGGGAGCCTATTCCAATGGGATGGGCTCCACTTTAACCAGAGTGGAATCGGGCTCCTAGTGCTAACATTTGAAAGGGAGATAGAGCAGCTTTTAAACTAGACTATGGGAGGGAATCTGACAGTTGCTAAGAAGAGTATGGTTCTGAGGGATATATCTTCCAAATATAATTGCAAATCAGGGATGTTAGAATATCCCAGTAGAGAGGTTGTGATTGAGGCTGAAGTAGCCCTGCTAGATGTAGACAAAGAACACCCAGATGTCAATGACTCTAAACTGTTTGTATGATTTGATAATAAACATGTTGTGAATACAAAGAGAAATGAAAGTACAAATAAAAAATATACTTGTCTGTTTATTAATGCCAGAGGTCTGGACAGTAAGATTGGTTAACTAGAATGTATGGTATTAATCGAGGTAATAGACATTATAGGCATTTCAGGGACGAGGAGGAATGAGGATAACAAATGGGACACTGTGATACCAGGGTATAAATTATGTCAACTTGATAGCAGATCAAATTGGTGGATGGGCAGTGCTATTTGTATAAGATGGCACAGAATCAAGCATGATAAAAACCCTGCAGGAAACAATATGCAGTGTGGAATCCTTATGGATAGAAATTTCATGCGTGGTAAAAATGAAGAAACAGACTATGAAATGCTAACTGAAATTTAAAAAGCAAATACATTTGGAAACACAATGACAATGGGATATTTCAATTACCCCAGTATTGACTGAGTCAATGTCTTATTGGGATATGCTGAAGAGGCTAAGTTTCTAGATGCCATAAATGATTGCTTCATGGAGCAGCTGGTCCTAGAACTGATGAGAGGGGCAGCTACTTTAGATTAGTCGTCAGTGGAGCACATGACCTGGTACAAAGGGTTACTGTGATGAGTCTGCTAAGCAATAGTAATCACAATGCAATCAAATTTGACATGATCACTGGAGGGAGGATATTAAGTAAAACTACTACAGTAGCATGTAACTTTAAAAAGAGAGACTATGAAAGAATGAGGAAATTAGTAATAAAAACTAAAAGGAGCAAGGGTTAAAAGGTTGCATGGGACATGAACATTATTTAAAATGCCATTTTGAAAGCCCAGATAGAATGCATTCCATGTATTAAAAAAGGTTGAAGGAAGACAAAAGAGCTGCCAGCATGGTTTACTGGTGAGGTAAAGGAGTCAGTTAAAGCTAAAAGAGCATTATTCAAAAAATGGATGCAGACCCAAATGAGGAAAGCAAGCACTGGCAAGCTAGGTGTAAAACAGTTGTTAGACAAGCAAAGATAAACTTTGAGAGAAAGCTTACTAGTGAGTCAAAAACTAATAATAAAAACCTTTTCAATTACATTTGAAGCAAAAAGCCTATGAGGGAGTGAGCTGGGCTGCTAAATGACCAAGGTGCAAATGGGGTGCTCAGGTAGGACAAGGAAATAGCAGACAAACCGAATTAATTCTTTGCTGCAGTCTTTATGGAGGAGAATATTGGGAACATAACCTGCGTCTGAAATATTTTTTTAATGTTGGAGATGATGAGTAACCAAAAGAAATATCTGTTATAAAAGAGGATGAACAGATCAGATTGACGAACTAGAGAATAACAAACCACCAGGGCCAGATGGCATCTATTCTAAAGCTCTAAGAGGACTAAAACATGAATCTAATATCACGTCATAGACACAAACCAAGGACTTCAAATATTCAGCCATTAATCATGCCATTTTTACATAGCATTTAATTTATTTGTATACCGTTCAACCGTTTATTCTTTCCTATCTCTTCCTTCTTATCCAAGTTCTGCTACCCTTGTTATTTGTAACTGCTCCTTCGATCACCACAGTTCTAGTTGATGTATTTAATGCACTCCCGTTTCATGTAAACCAGCAAGATATGTGCTCATGATTGCCGGTATATAAAAACCTTAAATAAATAAATAAAAATAAATGAAATTTCTAACTATTACCAGTAATCTCTAACCTTTCATTTACAACTGCCATGATTCCTGAAGACTGGGCCAATGTGATGCCAGTTTTTAAAAAGGGCTCCAGGGGTGTTCTGGGAAACTAGGCAAAATTGTAAAAGTCATCCTTAAAAACAAAATCACTGACCATATACACAGACATGCTTAATGGTGAAAAGTGAATATGGTTTAAGCAAAGAAGTTCTTCTTTGCTTAAACCATATTCACTTTTGACTTTCCACTCATTTAGAAAGTGTAAATAAACATTTACATAAAGGTGAGCTGGTGATATAGTACACTTGGACTTTCAGAAGGCATTTAACAAAGTCCCCCTTGAGAGACTCCTCAGGAAATTACAAAGTCATGGGATAGCAGAAGGCGTTCTGATTAGTAACTGGTTAAAAGGCCAGAAGCAGAGGGTAGGATTAAATAGTCAATTTTCCAAATGGCGAAAGGTCACTAGTGAAGTATCACATGGATCGTCACTGGCCCGTGCTGTTTAACATAGTCATAAATGACCTGGAAAAGAGAACGATGAGTGAGGTGATCAAATCTGCGGATGACACAAACTTATTCAAATTTGTTAAAACAATAATGGATTGCAAGGCACTGCGCAGAAGGACCTTGTGAAACTAGGAGACAGGACAACTGAACGGCAGATGAAATGTAAAGTAGAAAAGTGAAAAGTGATGCACATAGGAAAAAAAATAATCCCAACCGGGTACCTGATGCTGGGTTCCCTATTGGGAGCCACTACCTAAGAAAAGGATCGGAGTCACACATTAAAATATTCAGCTCAGTGTGCAGTGGCAGGCAAAAAAAAAAAAAGGAAATAGTGTTAGGAATGATCTGAAAAGGAATGGAGAATAAAAGGAAAATATCCTATTGCCTTTATATAAAGTTATGATGTGAGAACACTGAGTATTGTGTGCAGTTCTGGTCGCCCCATCTCAAGAAAGACATGGTGGAGTTAGAAAAGGTGCAAAGAGGGTAACCGAATGATCAAGGAAGTGGAACATCTCTCCTATGATGAGAGTCCCCTCAGGCTTGGGCTCTTCAGCTTGGAAAAGAGACGGCTAAAAAAGGACATGGTAGAAGTTTATAAAATCATGAATGGGTAAATAAAGGATGGATATTTACCCTTTCACATAATATGAAAAACAAGGGGTCCCGCCATGAAACCATCAACCTGAAGATTCAAAACAAATCATAAAAAGTGCTTTTCCCACTCGGCGCGCTATCAAGCTGTGGAATCTGATTCAGAGGGCGTGATCAAGGCGACCAGCACAGCGGGGTTTAAAAGAGGTTTGCACAAGTTCCTGGAGGAAAAAGCCCACGACAAGTTATTAGCCAGGCAGAGTAAAGAAAGCTGTTGCTATCCCTGGGAGTGAGGACCAGGAATGAGATCTGCTTTTTTGGGATTCTGGGCTTGATGGAGCTTGCTCTGACCCAGCCTGGCATGTTCCTGTGATCTTACGGCCGGCCCCCGCGGAGCTTTGAAAGAAGAAGGGCAGAGAGGGTGAAGTCGTGGCCGCTGCTCAGAGATGGCTCCAGGGGCCCTTATGGAAGTGCTGGGAATGCCTTGGATAAGCTCCCGCTGCTGTGTAAAGGTGGCAGTCGTGGGTCTAGTGGTGCTGCGGCGATGAAGTCAAGAGCTGGAAGTGCACCTGGTCACGTCGCCAGTGCAGAAGGAAAAACTAAGAAAAATAAATAATAACTAAAGACTGTGGGGCATGGTAAGGGGGGGGAGGGGCAAGTCCCCATCTCATGGTTTAATCCCCGGGGTGAGCCTGGAAGTCAATGCCAGCGCTGCCGCGAGAAGCCTAATTTAAAATCAGGCCAGAAGAGAGAGAAGCAGCTCCGATGGAAACCTGTACAGCAAAAAGCCGGGTTTCTCTTTGTATGTATCTCCCTTGCTGCTTAGATTTAAACATTAACAAAAATATAAAAAGTCTAGCTGGAATTATAAATAGATTGTATATGTTTAAACTGGGGAAACCTCATAAAGCGCCAATTTTAGGCTATATGGATATGCCTAATGGCTACTTATAAGACTCTAGCTCCAACTTCGTGGTTGTTAGAGAAAAGTCATAATCATTGGTAACCCCAGAATATACAAGTTGCTCAGTCCATAATTCTGATGGCTAACTTGCTAGTCCAGTGCAAATTAGCTGTGATGGTATACAAAATCAAATGTTATACCAATCAAGACTCACAGTTGTGATGCCAAGATGCTGTATACAAAACTTCATGCGATAAGTATTGTGATCCCGACAGTGCAGTGTTTCGAGTAAATCCTCTTCATCAGGGAGTAACTCTTAAGCATGGAATATACCTGTATGTCTCAGCTGTGAAACTGTACCTGGAATGATATTCAAAATAATACAATCTTTATCATGAAGTAAAATTACCTCTATGCATAGAATGGCATCATGTGGATAATCGAAGACTCACTCATTGGGTGATGGCAAAATTTGCTCCTTCACTTGAGCGCTGTTCTAACGCTGAAACTGTAGCGATGGTTATTTCTTCTTGGTCAGAGTGCTTTTTCCTCTCTCAGGCTAACATCGTATGAAATGAAAAATTTGCCCACAATAAACTCTCGAAGTGAATATCTAACATGAAGTTGTAACAAGTAGTTTAAAAGGACGTACTTACATGCGCGATAATGATCAATTCGTACCGCTGCTTTGGCACTGACAGTCAGCGGCGCAAAGACGCTGGATTTTAAAGCTGAAAAATTCCTGCCGATTTGACACAGGAAATGACGTGTGAAACCAAATATGGTCATCTACGTCATCAATCCGCCATTTTGATTAGCGGAGAAAACCCCCCTTCTCTCCCAAATAGGTTATGTGCGTTATCGGGCGCCATTTTGGATGAGGATATACCGTGTAATCTATGCCATCACCCAATGAGTGAGTCTTCGATTATCCACATGATGCCATTTTTTGCATAGAGGTAATTTTACTTCATGATAAAGATTGTATTATTTTGAATATCATTCCAAGTACAGTTTCACAGCTGAGACATACAGGTACTGTAAACCGGCATGATGTGCAAACGGTTGCCGGTATATAAAATTAAATAAATTAAAAAAAAATAAATAAATATATTCCATGCTTAAGAGTTACTCCCTGATGAAGAGGATTTACTCGAAACACTGCACTGTCGGGATCACAATACTTATCGCATGAAGTTTTGTATACAGCATCTTGGCATCACAACTGTGAGTCTTGATTGGTATAACATTTGATTTTGTATACCATCACAGCTAATTTGCACTGGACTATCAAGTTAGCCATCAGAATTATGGACTGAGCAACTTGTATATTCTGGGGTTACCAATGATTATAACTTTTCTCTAACAACCACGAAGTTGGAGCTAGAGTCTTATAAGTAGCCATTAGGCATATCCATATAGCCTAAAATTGGCGCTTTATTAGGTTTCCCCAGTTTAAACATATACAATCTATTTATAACTCCAGCTAGACTTTTTATATTTTTGTTGATTACATAAGTGTCTGGCACTATCTGGATCATTTTTTTGAGTATAGATTTAAACATTGTCAAGAAATGGAGGGGGCCAGCTTCAGCGTGAGGGAGAGCCTTGTGTCTGCTCAGGGAAAAACAACGATGTGGAATGCCAGCAGAGGGACCCCAGGGGGCACAAAAGCCAGCTCCCCCGGGGGGGTTAGAGTCAGATCAGCCATTTTTAAAAATATAAAAATAAAATAGAAACGGTTGCCACCTGCAGCAGGGTGCCAACAAGAGTGGGGAGATATATTTACAGTAGATGTGGAAAGTGAGAACGTTTAAAGTGCTCTGTTGTTACAGTGATGGTCAGCAGAGTAGGCATCCTCTCTGGAAGCTAAGAATTACAATTGAGATAGTTAATCAGAGGATGATTGGTGATTTAAAAAAAAAAAAAAAGGCAGAAGCACTGCTCATCGGCTCCACCAGGCCCAATATTAAAAAAAAACTAAAGAAAACACCAACTGCCTGTGAGAAGCAAACTGGAGGTCATTATTCAGAGGCATTCGGTTGGATAATTCCCAAGTTATCCAGCTAAATGCAGACTCTCGAATATTTTGGGACCTACCCAGCTAAATTTCAGCCAATAACTCTGGTTGTGCTGTAGAGCTGCCCTAAAGTTAGCCGAATAAACGTATTCAATAGTAAGGTTTCACTACGGAACATTCCCTTCATAGTCAGCCAGATATTTATTCGACTAACTTCGCAATCCGGCCAGTGGTTGAATATTATTTATTTACATATTTTTATATACCGACTTTCATCAAAAAGAAATCAAGATGGTTAACAAAAACGTCTATACAGATCTATAAGATCATGATGACGCAAACATTTCCATACATAATACCATTTCCAAAGTAACAGTCAGTTCACAACCATAAAAATAAATCATATAATGGCTATCTATCTAAAACACATTTCTCATTGTCAATCTAAAACAATACTCGGATTATAAAATTAAAATCTAAAGTAACTATTAATAATTAATAATTATAACATGATAAAATACAGTACAACTAAATCTTAATAGCATAAAATCTTACTAAAATTAAATCTTAATAATTTGAAAACTTAATACAATGACACTAAATTTATATATTATTGTGTAGTGAATCTAAGATGTTAAATAGTTCAACTTGTCTCTGAAAAGGCCTGTTCGAATAGCCATGTTTTTATCAATTTCTTAAATTTCCGAATACAAGTTTCCATTCTAATATTAGGGCATGAATGTGGATGACTGAATAATGTATGAGTGACTTTGACAAGAGTTGTTCCTGACTCCCTAAAACATGACGAGGGGGCAGAGTAAATAAATATAAAGAATAGAACAGGAGTAGGGGAAATATTTGCCCTGCTCTTTTGAGGAGGAAAGAGAGGACGAGCGTATAAGCGAAAGGGTTTGTTTTAGAACTGTATGATACATAACGTATCTAAAGAAACAAGAGAGAGAGAGAAACTTCTCCTAATAGTGAGCTGACTTTGAAGAAGCTGAAGGAGAAAAATCTTCATTCCTCCCGTTTATTGATAGCCACCGTCACACTGCTGTAATGTCATCCTCTCCTAATCCTTAAACTATCTGAAATCCAAAGCCACTGGAAAAAAAAAAAAAGGTCTGATCCTGCTTCCTAGGCTCTCTCAGGAATGGATATCTAAAGGAGCTTTGGGCTATCATTAGCATACAAAAAAAGTGATTGCAGTAAATTTTGGGAAAAGCAGCTCAGAGTAAGACCTACAGTCAGCTAATTTATAAATAAAAAAAAAAAAAAAAAAAGTTAAAGGGGCAGGCTATCTCCAGGCCCACCTGGAAGAGACTTCTCACTGAATGTAAAGAAAACACACGTCCTTCCAGAAACTGAAGAATAACAGTCTTAAATTATAACGAAACTATGAATGAGAGTGTAACTACAATGAATGTTCCCCTAAAAGAATAAGAAAATATCAGTTAGGAATTCATGATTATCCTTTTCTTTGTTAGCTGGTAAAACAGTTCAGAAAGCTGACGGGCACCCCTCACTAGGGTGTACTTTGCTTGAGGAAGAAGCATGGTGCTAGGATAGTGAGGGTTTTTTTTAATTGATTTCTTTGCACAGAATAAATAAATAAACTTGCTGGGCGGACTAGATAGACTACTTGGGTCATGTTTTGCCATCATTTACTATGTTAATATATTACTATGTTACTACTTTATCTTGTAATTGTTGACTGCCAGTTGTTTTAATTACTGCTAGGGCAATACAATTCTTAAAACATTTAGCTCAGAATCATTCATTACAGAGATTTTCTCAACTATCATCCTAGTCTTTATTTTAGGTGATTCACAAATCTAAATAAAGATCTAAAAAAAAAATAAAGATATAGGACATTTTCAAATCTCTTACCCCTAAGAGACTGGTTTCGGTGGGTTTGTATCTGTTTCTAGAGATGTGAATCGTGTCCTCGATCGTCTTAACGATCAATTTCGGCTGGGAGGGGGAGGGAATCGTATTGTTGCCGTTTGGGGGGGTAAAATATCGTGAAAAGTCGTGAAAAATCGTAAAAAATCGAAAAAACGTAAAATCGCAAAACCGGCACATTAAAACCCCCTAAAACCCACCCCCGACCCTTTAAATTAAATCCCCCACCCTCCCGAACCCCCCCCCCAAAAGACTTAAATAACCTGCGGGTCCAGCGGCGGTCCGGAACGGCAGCGGTCCGGAACGGGCTCCTGCTACTGAATCTTGTTGTCTTCGGCCGGCGCCATTTTCCAAAATGGCGCCGAAAAATGGCGGCGGCCATAGACGAACACGATTGGACGGCAGGAGGTCCTTCCGGACCCCCGCTGGACTTTTGGCAAGTCTTGTGGGGGTCAGGAGGCCCCCCCAAAGCTGGCCAAAAGTTCCTGGAGGTCCAGCGGGGGTCAGGGAGCGATTTCCCGCCGCGAATCGTTTTCGTACGGAAAATGGCGCCGGCAGGAGATCGACTGCAGGAGGTCGTTCAGCGAGGCGCCGGAACCCTCGCTGAATGACCTCCTGCAGTCGATCTCCTGCCGGCGCCATTTTCCGTACGAAAACGATTCGCGGCGGGAAATCGCTCCCTGACCCCCGCTGGACCTCCAGGAACTTTTGGCCAGCTTGGGGGGGGGCCTCCTGACCCCCACAAGACTTGCCAAAAGTCCAGCGGGGGTCCGGAAGGACCTCCTGCCGTCCAATCGTGTTCGTCTATGGCCGCCGCCATTTTTCGGCGCCATTTTGGAAAATGGCGCCGGCCGAAGACAACAAGATTCAGTAGCAGGAGCCCGTTCCGGACCGCTGCCGTTCCGGACCGCTGCTGGACCCGCAGGTTATTTAAGTCATTTGGGGGGGGGGTTCGGGAGGGTGGGGGATTTAATTTAAAGGGTCGGGGGTGGGTTTTAGGGGGTTTTAGTGTGCCGGCTCACGATTCTAACGATTTATAACGATAAATCGTTAGAATCTCTATTGTATTGTGTTCCATAACGGTTTAAGACGATATTAAAATTATCGGACGATAATTTTAATCGTCCTAAAACGATTCACATCCCGACTGTTTCTGCCTATTCACACTAAGCCCAGCAGGAAAGACAGCATTCAAGTGTGACCCCCTCCGAGGAGACATCATGGATCTCTACTCGCTCTATCCTTACCGGCCTGGGATGTCGCTGCAGGGGGAACCCGACTCAGAGGCCGGCTTACACAATAACATCTTTTTTTTTCTTTCCTTCTGCCTCCGTTGAATCCACCCCTCCCCAAGGCTGAGGGGTGTCTCCTCTCAGGTCACTGGTTGGCTAGTAGGGGTTGACATGGCAGCCTTCGTCTTCCATCCCTCTCGCTAGAGTTCGTTGAATGCGGGATTCAAATCCAGACACCCCCCCCCCCCCCTGCAGCAGGGTGGATTACCGCAGTCTGAGCCACAGGGGGCAGCCCATTATCATCTTTTATCACGTGATTGCATGTGTCTGTCAATATACCAAAAGCAATGTTTACAAAATTACTTACATTGGAATCATTTGTCTTGGGTGCAACTATCCCGGGTCCAAACCTGCAAAGGGCCCTTCCATTCATCTCATGAATATAATGTAAATGGAGCCTACAGTCAGAGCAACAAAAAAAGACAAAACTGATATTGATTAAACCATTGTTGATGTTTTGGTACCAAACTCTGGAAATGAAATGACATTTATGGTTTAATGAGCCATTTTGATACTGTGAACGATGTCTTCATTTATACTTTATTCATGAGATCAATGTTTGATGCCATCACTGTCATCCCTTACCAAGGAATTTTAAAGCAATATTCATTAGCCCTTTGTCAGGAATCATAGACACAACTTTTTACACAATAAGATGGGGCATTTCTAAAAATGAATTAATTGAGCAAGTTCTGCAGTTATGTGGCTTTAATCATGTTTGCTGTTCTCATCCTGGGTTACAGAACATCAGCAAATGCATTCTGAATGAAACATATACCTAGGAAAGGCATAAAAGAAGATTTATTTTCTATGATAATCTCATTTAAGACTCCCCCATTTCCAACCTAATATAATAACCTGAAGTCTAACGTGTTTCTGCAAGATTAGGCTTAAAATGTAGCCAGCCTACTGTAGTTTACCCTTTGGGCCCTGTTCCACTAGGAGAGCTTTAACCAACTACGCAGTCAGACAAAGACGGATTAGTCAGAATCAAGCTGATGTCATTATAGAGCATGAAGTTGCATGAGGTCATCTTACAGAGCAGATTGTCTGTGCACATCGGCCTCAACTTGCACACGGCTGAATAAATAATGTTTAAGTTATCCTTGTGTGCCTGGGGAGTGTGCCAAATAGAGATGAGCGAAATACCGGGGCCTCCTGCTCACATCATCTGCTCCTCCAAGGGGGTTTCATTTCCTACACTGTTTGTGCTTTATCAAACAGCCCACTGGTCAGGTACATTGTACTCTTGGTTCAAAAAACGAATTGTGAAATCTTGAGATGTATACTTCGTTTCAGTTTCCAATTTCTTTGTTTACTGACTTTTCATTATCTAATGGCAGACATATTTGGGGGCATGAGTAAAGTTGGTGTAATACTACTCGGGATGTGCACAGTTAGTAGAACAAGTGTTGGATTTTTTAATCCTCTGGACATCTATTTCCTAATGGGTTTCCCATAGAAAATAATAGGAGCCTGACAAGAAGCAGATGAACAACTCATCAACAAATACAGAAAATTATAATGTTACATCAAGCCAAGGTAAAATCTTCAGAATATAAATCACTTGCTTCTTTCTTATGTTGCTTCAATTCCTCCCTTAGTCTCTCTTCTTTATTTATTTATCAATTTATTTATACTTATTTATTTGTGTATACAATTTATTTGTGTATTTATTTATGTATTTATTTATTTAATACTCATATATGGTTTTCATTCAAAACTTTTCAATTAAATATTTACATCTTAAAAAATAAATATTCTTTCTAATCTCTTGTTCTGTTTTAACATTTACCTCCATTTCTGTATGCCATCTTTTTTTCTCCCTCTTCTTTCTTTTCTATGTCATAGAAACAGACTAAAGGCTGGATTTTCTAAGTTCGCAGAACTTAGAAAATCTGGTGGTCACAGGGGTGGGTGGGCGGTCCTGCGCTAGCCGGAAGTGATCGCACCGCCGTGGTGCAATTGCTGCCGGCATCGCACCGAATAACTACACCATAAAAGGTGTAGTTATTGGGCACGAAATAGGCAGCGAAAAGGCTCCTTACCTTTTTGCTGACTGCAACGTCCTCACAGAGTTGGCCCCGGTGATGCTCCGACTCCTCCTCTTCCGGGGCCGACTCTGCCCCGATGTAGGTAGTGCAGGCGTGCGCTACCTTCGCTAGCTATCGCAGGCTTGCGCTGTTAGCGCAAGCCTGCGATAGCCTTAGAAAATAAGGCCCTAAGTTGGCAGTAAAGGACCATTAGGCTTTCCCAGTCTGCTCATTTGCACACATCTACTGTGCTGTCATAGGTCTGACTCTATCTGTGGTCTTCTCCTTCCCTCCATCACAAGGTCCCTTTGTGTCTATCCCATTCTGTCTCCTCTGCATAACCTGCTTCTCTTCTTCTCTCCCGTCTCCCTACTATTCATCTCTGCCTATTCACTCTCTCTTCTTCACCCTTATTCACTCTTCCTCCCTCACATCCATCCACTATCTTCTCCTGCTACCACTCCAACTCCCAGCCCCTCGCCCTTACATCACTCCCTTTCCCTCACCAATCCATCCATCTGCTTGATTTGTCGACCCTAAGATCATGCCTCCCATCCCTTCCCATCCTTTGTCTTTCTGTCTCACACTAATTTACCCCATCCATCCTTTTCCATTCTTCCAAATATTGAGTCCTTCCTCCCTCACACCAGCTCAATGTTAAATGTACTAAACAAAGGTAGCAGTAACTCCATGTTCTCAGTTATACCTCTAGAACTCAAGAGTTAGAGACTGTGCTTTGTTTTGCTTAGTAAAAAGAGAATTATAATATGGAGCTGGTTGAATATAAGGCAAGTGGGGTAGACTGGCAAGGCATGCTGGAGGAGCACCAGAAAATAATGTAATTGAAAATATAGAGGATATGGTGGCAGAGTAGCTGAAAACACTATAGCATGAGGTTACAGCAGATGGAAGGGCCGGAGGCGGCAGAGGGGGGGCTGGCAGTGGAGTACGTGGCATTAGGCAAGGTGGCGGTGGTAGGCTGTTTTCTGCAATTATGTTACAAAATTCAGATTCTGTAGCAGCTGCCATGACTGTGGAATCATGGAAAGCTGAGTGAAGGCTTAGCCTTTCATTAAAATATTTCCTGGTTTAAGAATCTGTGTAGTGTAACAGTGGGCAATGTTTCTGTCAATGACCTTTAAAAATTATCTCCCTTCAGAGAAAGTGAATTCCTTCTTTTTTTAAGACCAAATATTTTATTAAATGTTTCATTATTTCGGACACGTCAGTACTCCTGTGTCTCTCGATCTCATTCTCCTATAATAGGAAATAGGGATGAGGCGGAAGAAAGCTGCCCTGCACAATACAGAGGAGACTCCCTCTGCTAATCCCTACCCATAGCCAACAAGAAGACACAAAGAGAAACCAGGGTTTCAGGGGCCCTGAGTGTGGTGTAACCCCTAAATTACTTAGGGCACAGCCCCCTACTAAAAATGGTCTAACTTTCTCTCAGCTATATTTTATTTCTTTATTCGAATTATTTAGAGCCTGCATATATAACAAAGTTCCAAGCAGCGAACAAATCAACATTGATAATAAAAACATAAAAAAAATGTATGCATGGGTTAGCGCTGAGGGGGAAGGGCATATTTATTTAAAAAAAAAAAAAACCCAAACCCACCCCAACCCTTCAAATTTAGCTAATTACAACTCCCCACCCTCCCAACCCCCTCAAAAATGGCCTAAAGTCCCTGGTGGTCCAGCGGAAGTCCCGGGAGCAATCTCCCACTCTCGGGCCATTGGCTGCCAGTAAACAAAATGGCGCCGGTGGCCCTTTGCCCTTATCATGTGACAGGGGCTACCGGTGTCATTAGTCAGCCCCTGTCACGTGGAAGGAGCAATGGATGGCCCGTGCTATTTTCTAAGATGGTGCCGGCTGTCCATTGCTCCTACCATGTGACAGGGGCTGACCAATGGCACTGGTAGCCCCTGTCACATGGTAAGGGCAAAGGGCCACCAGCGCCATTTTGTTTACTGGCAGCTGATGGCCCGAGTGGGAGATCACTACCGGGACCCCGGCTGGACCACCAGGGACTTTAGACAAGTTTTGGGAGGGTGGGGGTTTGTAATTAGCTAAATTTGAAAGGTTGGGGTGTTTGTTTGTTTTTCTTTTTTTAATAAATATTACCCTCCCCCCGCGCTAACCCAAACAATACATTTTCCCCGAAGTTCAGGGAAAATCCGTCTCGAGATTCGGGTCCTCCAAATTTAGGATTTTAGGTAGGAAGCTGAAATCCAGGACCTCCAGGGTGGCATTCTCTGAAATGCTTCCTGCTCCACGTGCAGGTCCCCAGAGGCAGGCAGAACTCCAGAGTTTCAATGCATGGATGAGATGATGGTGCAGGGAAGAGGGATTCAGTTTGTAAGGAACTGGGGACACTTTTTGGGAAAGGGGAGACTTTTCTGAAAGGATGGGCTCCATCTTAACCAGAGTGGAAACAAGCTGCTGGCACTAACTTTCAAAAAGGAGATAGAACAGCTTTTAAACTAGAACAAGGGGGAAAGCCGACAGTCACTCAGCAGTGCATGGTTCGGAGAAATGTATCCTTGAAGCATACTAATGAAACAGGAAAGTTAGGACATCCCAACAGAGAGGTTCCATGTGCCTATATGTATAAAATCACTGAAGCTAATGATTTCCGAATTATCCCTAACAACTGAAAAGCAGGTTGTTAATACAAACAAAAAACGCACTTTGAAATGTCTGTATGCCAATGCCAGAAGTCTGAGAAGTAAAATGGGAGAGTGAGAGTGTATAGCAGCAAATGATGAGATTGACATAATTGACATCACAGAAACTTAGTGGAAGGAGGATAACCAATGGGACAGTGCTATATCAGGGTACAAATTATATCGAAATGACAGGGAGGATCAACTTGGTGGGGGTGTGGCACTTTATGTCCGGGAGGGTATAGAGTCCAACATACAAGAGGTTAAATGCTCAGTAGAATCTGTATGGGTAGAACTCCTATGTGTGTTGGGCAAGAGTATAGTGATAGGAGTATACTACCATCCACCTGGACAAAATGGTCAGATAGATGATGAAATGCTAAGAGAAATCAGGGAAGCTAACCAATTTAGCAGTGCAATAATAATGGGAGATTTCAATTAATCCAATATTGACTGGGTAAATGAAACATCAGGACTTGCTAGAGACAAAGTTCCTGGATGTAATAAATGACCTTCATGGAGCAATTGGTTCAGGAACCAACAAGAGAGGGAGCTATTTTAAATGTAATTCTTAGTGCAACACAGGATTTGATGAGAGAGGTAATGGTGGTGGAGCCACTTGGCAACAGTGATCATAACATAATCAAATTTAAACTAATAACTGGAAGGGGGACAATAAGTAAATCTGCAGCTCTAACATTAAACTTTCAAAAGGGAATCTTTGATAAAATGAGGAAAATAGAAAAAACTGAAAGGTGCAGCTGCAAAGGTTAAAAGTCTTCAATAGGCATGGACATTGTTTAAAAATACAGTCCTAGAGGCACAGTCCATATTTATTTATTTGTGAACTTTTAATATACCGACATTCATAGGGCATATCACACCGGTTTACAAAAAACTGAAGCAGGCAGAAATTACAATGAACAGGGAGGGGATAGGGGGAGCAGGCAAGAAGAAGGGTGAGAGGGGGGCAGGGCAAGAAAAGCATGAAAGGATAGGGTAGTTGGAGAGAGAGTAGCCAAACAATAATTGAGCATTATAGGAAAAACATAACTGTAACTGAGTTCTAAACTTATACACTTAGGATACGGTGCTTATTTACATGGAATCAATAGATGGGTTATTTATGTGTGTTATATCTTTAGAAAAGACTAGATGTCTGGGAGGTGGGGGAGGGGGAGCAGGAGCAGGGGGGAGAGAAGCAGGGAGTAAAGGTGGGAGGTGAGTGCTTCTAAAGGGCAGGGGGGTGTGGGCTGGGGGGGGAGAAGAAAGGCGGGAAAGGGGTGAAGAGGTGGAGGATGATAGCGGAAAAGTGGGCTAAGTTTGATTGGTATCTGGGTAGGCTTGCCTGAAAAGCCGTCTTGATGCCTTTTTTGAAGGACTGTAAGAAGGGCTCCAGTCACAGGTAATGGGGAAGTGAATTCCAGAGGGTGGGGCCGGCTATGGTGAACGCTCTTTCTCTGGTAATGGAGAGGTGTGTGGTTTTGAGAGGTGGGGTGTGCAAGGTGCCTGTGAGGGCATTTCTGGTGGGTCGATTGGAGGTACGGAAATGTGGCATGTTTTTAAGCCAAGCGGAGTTGTTTTTATGTAGGGCGTTGTGCAGGATGGTGAGGGTTTTATATTTGATACGGTATGGGATAGGTAGCCAGAGCAGGTCCTTTAGTATGGGGGTTATGTGTTCAGACTTACGGGTATTAGTGGTGATTCTTGCCATAGCGTTCTGAAGGATTTGTAGGGGTTTGATGGTGGATGCAGGGAGGCCTAACAGGAGAGAGTTGCAATAATCCAGTTTGGAAAGGATTGTGGACTGCAGGACTAAATGGAAATCATGGGCATGGAGGAGTGGTTTCAGTTTTTTGAGTATGTGGAGTTTGTAGAAACCTCCTTTTAATAGGGACTTGATGTGTGGCTTAAAATTGAGGTGTTGATCTAGTAGGATTCCTAGGTCTCTTACATAAGGTGTAGGCGAGAGGGTTAATGTGGGGGCGGAAGCAGTGGTGAGGGATGTGTACTCAGGTTGATTGGAAATGATGAGGATTTCAGTTTTATCTGTGTTGAGTGCCAGGTGGAGGTTGGCCAATAGGGAGTTGATGGTGGAGAGGCAGGATTCCTAGTATTGGAGGGAGGCCTTGAGTGTAGTTTGAATGGGGATGAGAATTTGGACATCGTCAGCATACAGGAAGAAAGTCAGCCCTAGTTCGGAGAGAAGATAGATATTGAAAAGTGTAGAGGATAGGGAGGATCCTTGTGGGATGCCTTGTGTAATTGGGATGTGTGATGAGGTACATTTATCGATTTGTACAAAGTATTCCTGTGGTTAAGATAAGAGGAGAACCACGATAGAGCAGTGCCAGTGATGCCTATTTCTGCCAGCCTGGAAAGAAGGATTTGGTGGTTAACAGTGTCGAAGGCTGCAGAGATGTCAAGGATGGCCAGGAGGTATGATTTCTAGAGATGTGAATCGTGTCCTCGATCGTCTTAACGATCGATTTCGGCTGGGAGGGGGAGGGAATCGTATCGTTGCCGTTTGGGTGTTTAGAATATCGTGAAAATCGTTAAAATCGTGAACCGGCACACTAAATCCCCCTAAAACCCACCCCCGACCCTTTAAATTAAATCCCCCACCCCCAAATGCCTTAAATTACCCTGGGATCCAGCGGCGGTCCATAGCTAAATCGGGGGAAGGGGGAGGGCAGGAAAACCGGCACACTAAATCCCCCTAAAACCCACCCCCCGACCCTTTAAATTAAATCCCCCCCCCCCCGAACCCCCCCCCCCCCAAATGCCTTAAAGTACCCTGGGGTCCAGCGGCGGTCCGAAACGGGCTCCTGCTGTTGAAGCGTGTTGTCTTCAGCCGGCGCCATTTTGCAAAATGGCCGCCGCAAAATGGCGGCGGCCATAGACCAACACGATTCGACCGCAGGAGGTCGCTTCCGGACCCCTGCTGGACTTTTGGCAAGTCTTGTGGGGGTCAGGAGGCCCCCCCAAGCTGGCCAAAAGTCTCTGGGGGTCCAGCGGGCGTCCGGGAGCGATCTCCTGCCGCGAATCGTTTTCCGTACGGATAATGGCGCCGGCCATACGCGTATGGCCGGCGCCATTTTCCGTACAGAAAATGGCGCCGGCAGGAGATCGACTGCAGGAGGTCATTCAGCGGAGGTCCGGAACCCTCGCTGAACGACCTCCTGCAGTCTATCTCCTGCCGGCGCCATTTTCCGTACGGAAAATGGCGCCCGCCATACGCGTATGGCTGGCGCCATTATCCATACGGAAAACGATTCGCGGCAGGAGATCGCTCCCATACGCCCACTGGACCCCCAGAGACTTTTGGCCAGCTTGGGGGGGCCTCCTGACCCCCACAAGACTTGCCAAAAGTCCAGCGGGGGTCCGGAAGCGACCTCCTGCGGTCGAATCGTGTTGGTCTATGGCCGCCGCCATTTTGCGGTGGCCATTTTGCAAAATGGCGCCGGCTGAAGACAACACGCTTCAACAGCAGGAGCCTGTTTCGGACCGCCGCTGGACCCCAGGGTACTTTAAGGCATTTGGGGGGATTTAATTTAAAGGGTCGGGGGTGGGTTTTAGGGGGATTTAGTGTGCCGGTTTTCCTGCCCTCCCCCTTCCTCCGATTTAGCTATGGACCGCCGCTGGACCCCAGGGTAATTTAAGGCATTTGGGGGGGGGGGTTCGGGAGGGTGGGGGATTTAATTTAAAGGGTCGGGGGTGGGTTTTAGTGTGCCGGTTTTCCTGCCCTCCCCCTTCCCCCGATTTACGATTTTTTGACGATAAATCGGGGGAATTGGTATTGTATCGTGGCCCTAACGATTTTTGACGATTTAAAATATATCGGACGATATTTTAAATCGTCAAAAAACGATTCACATCCCTAATGATTTCCCTTGGTCCATGCCAATGAGGATGGTGTCAGAGATTGCTAATAGAAGATTGTCGGTATTATGACCTTTACGGAAGCCGAATTACGAGGGGTGTAGGATGTTGTGTTCCTCGAGGAAGTCAGTGAGTTGGATGTTGACTACCTTCTCGAGGATCTTAAAGATGAGAGGAAGGTTGGATATAGGTCTGTAGTTTGCTGGGATCGTGGGATCAAGGGTGGGTTTTTTTTTAGGAGGGGTTTGACTACCGCTAGTTTAAGGGGGTCTGGGACTTTGCCGGCAGTAAGTGAGCAGTTAATTATGCTTAGTAATAGTAGTGGGTATGGAGAGGAGGGTTTTTGAGGGGATTGAGTCTGCTATATGAGAGGCTGGTCTCATCTTTTTTAGTATAGATTCTATCTCTAGGGTTGAGAGTTCGAGAGACTCAAGGAGGCACATGGTATTATTTGTGAGGGAGGGTGGAGGAGGGCTTGGAGGAGAGGGGGGAGGGTTTGGAGGAAAAGCATAGAAGGATACTGTTGATTTTGCTCTGGAAATACCATGCGATTTCTTCACATTTTATGTTGGTATTTCCTCCGTGGAAAGAGGGGTTGGGGGACTTAGTAAGATCTGCGACATAGGAGAAAAGGGCATTGAGGTTGAATCGGTAGCCATGAATTCTGGAAGAATAGAAGTCACGTTTGGCTTGGACTGTGGCTTGGTGGTAGTTATGCAGAGTCTGTTTGTATATTGCTTTATGGGCAGGCGAGGGTTGTCTACGCCAGATGCATTCTTTGGATCTGAGGTCTTTTTTAATCTTTTTTAATTGGTCGGTATACCAGGGTTGTTTTTCTGTCGATGAGAGAGGGATTTCTTTATGTACAATTGGGCAGAATTCATCAGCTATGGTGGTGGTGATGTTATTCCATGATTGTAAGGCTGTGTCTGGATTGGAGAGGTCAAGGTTCTTGGTTGCATTTTCAAGCGCTAGGGCAAGTTCTTCTGAGGGCATGTTTTGCGAAAGGATATGGTTTTGTTCTGTGTTTGTGATATGTTGGCAGTGATGCTGGTAGAGAGGGAGGCATTGACAATGAAATGGTCTGACCATGGGGTGGGGGTGGTGGTGGGGGTGTTGGGTGCTGAGATGTGGGAGTTAACGAAGAGGAGGTCAAGGGTATGACCAGCTCTATGTGTAGGGGTAGTGATAAGCTGTCTGTAACCTAGGGCATTAAGAGTGATCAATAGGGTTTCACATGCCGAGGTGAGCGGGCTGGTGACTACATGAAGATTGAAGTCGCCAAATATGATGGGCTTAAGGTTATCAATGATAAATTCTATGAGGGGAGATGGGTCATGGTCGAGTATGCCAGGGGGGGCATAGATGAGGCATACCTGTAGAGTGGTGGATTTGAAGAGTCCTATCTCTAGTTTGGGAGGGGATTGGGATGGTTGAAGTTTTAAGTTAAGGTATTTTTTGGCAGCTAGGAGTAATCCTCCACATTAATGTATTCCACACATTAAGAAAGGTGGAAGGAAGGCAAAAGGATTACAGTCATGGTTAAAAGGTGAGGTGAAAGAGGCTACTTTATCCAAAAACATCCTTCAAAAATTGGAAGAAGCATCCATCAGAAGAAAATAGGATAAAAGATAAGCATTGTCAAGTTAAGTGTAAATCATTGATAAGATAGGCGAAAAGAGAATTTGAAATGAAGTTGGCCATAGAGGCAAAAACTAATAATAAAAACTTTTTAAAATATATCTGAAGCAAGAAACCTGTGAGGGTGTCGGTTGGACCATTAGATGACAGAAGGGTTAAAGGGGCTCTTAGGGAAGATAAGGCCATTGCAGAAAGACTAAATGAATTCTTTGCTTCTGTGTTTACTAATGAGGATGTTGGGGAGATACCAGTTCTGGAGATGGATTTCAGGGGTGATGAGTCAGACGAACTGGAAATCACTGTGAACCTGGAGGATGTAGTAGGCCAGATTGACAAACTGAAGAGTAGCAAAGCACCTGGACCTGATAGTATGTATCCTAGGGTACTGAAGGAGCTAAAAAATAAAATTTCTGATCTATTAAAATCTGTAACCTATCATTAAAATCATCCATTGTACCTGAAAACTGGAGGGTGGCCAATGTAACTCCAATATTTAAAAAAGGCTCCAGGGGCGATCCAGGTAACTACAGACCAGTGAGCCTGACTTCAGAGCCGGGAAAAATAGTGGAAACTATTATCAAGATCAAAATCGTAGAGCATATAGAAAGACATGGTTTAATGGAACACAGTCAACATGGATTTACCCAAGGGAAGTCTTGCCTAACAAATCTGCTTCATTTTTTTGAAGGGGTTAATAAACATGTAGATAAAGGTGAACCGGAAGATGTAGTGTATTTGGATTTTCAGAAGGCGTTTGACAAAGTCTCTCATTAGAGGCTTCTAAGAAAACTAAAAAGTCATGGGATAGGAGGCGATGTCTTTTTGTGGATTACAAACTGGTTAAAAGTCAGGAAAGAGAGTAGGATTAAAGGGACAAATTTCTCAGTGGAAAAGGGTAAACAGTGGAGTGCCTCAGGGATCTGTACTTGGACCGGTGCTTTTCAATATATATACAAATGATCTGGAAAGGAATACGATGAGTGAGGTTATCAAATTTGCAGATGATACAAAATTATTCAGAGTAATTAAATCACAAGCGGATTGTGATACATTACAGGAGGACCTTGCAAGACTGGAAGATTGGGCATCCAAATGGCATATGAAATTTAATATGGACAAGTGAAAGATGTTGCAAATAGGGAAAAATAACCCTTGCTGTAGTTACACAATGTTAGGTTCCATATTAGGAACTACCACCCAGGAAAAAGATCTAGGCATCATTGTGGATAATACTTTAAAATCGTCGGCTCAGTGTGCTGCAGCAGTCAAAAACGCAAACAGAATGTTAGGAATTATTAGAAAGAGAATGATTAATAAAACAGAAAATGTCATAATGCCTCTATATCACTCCATGGTGAGACAGCACCTTGAATTCTGTGTACAATTCTGGTCGCCACATCTCAAAAAAGATATAGTTGCGATGGTGAAGGTACAGAGAAGGGCAACCAAAATGATAAAGGGGATAGAACAGCTCCCCTATGAGGAAAGGCTGAAGAGGTTAGGGCTGTTCAGCTTGGAGAAGAGACGTCTGAAGGGGGATATGAAAGATGTCTTTAAGATCATGAGAGGTCTTGAACAAGTAGATGTGAATCGGTTATTTACACTTTCGAATAATAGAATGACTAGGGGGCATTCCATGAAGTGAGCAAGTAGCACTTTTAAGACTAATCAGAGAAAATTCTTTTTCACTCAATGCACAATAAAGCTCTGGAATTTGTTGCTAGAGGATGTGTTTGTGCAGTTAGTATAGTTGGGTTCAAAAAAGGTTTGGATAAGTTCTTGGAGAAGTCCATTAACTGCTATTATTCAAGTTTACTTATGGAATAGCCACTGCTATTAATTGCATCAGTAGCATGGAATCTTCTTATTGTTTGGGTAATTGCCAGGTTCTTGTGGCCTGGTTTGGCCTCTGTTGGAAACAAGATGCTGGGTTTGATGGAATCTAATCCAGCATGGCAATTTCTTATGTTGTCTGACCCATGCTGAATTGGATTATTTCTTTGAAATTTTCCAATTTGGCAAAAATGTTTACACATCCCTAATTATTATTCACCTGGGAGAGAATGATTTAAGCAATTGGTCATGTAAGCAGCTCCTGCTGGATAAGGGAAGATTTCCAGGCATTATTAATTTTTTTCAAGGGCAGCTGCTTGGTTTGGTCTGATATCGTACTACGCATGAAATGGGGCCATTCAATAATATGGGATAGGGGGCACAGGAAGCTGAATAGGCAGGTGGGCATATGCGTGCAGGATTTAGGAGTTTGTCATATTCAACACGGGTGGGCAGATATGCAATGTGGTGGTCTTTATAGGAGTGATTTGATACATTTATTGGTCATAGGAGAGGACTTATTCAACAATTCTCTACAGGAGACCTTAGAAGAGATTTTCAGTTTGAGGGGTTACTGTGGCCATATCTAAGTTTTTGGGGGGGCATGAGGCAAGTGATATACTGCCTCATGCTGGTGGTGGGGTACCCAAGCCAGTGCCAGGGGGAGGATGTGATGCTGAACTTGCTGTTGGGGGCAAGTGTTGGAGCATGTCCTGTTAAGTATGGTGGCGGGGTGGCCATTTGGTGCAGAGCCCAGAAAAGAGGGGCCCCCCTTGCTTGAATGCAACAGGGGTGGGGCTGGTTATATCATAGCTGTCTTGCTTGTATGTGGTGGACAGTGGTTGGTAGGCAGCACGGTGATACTGCACATGAAGCAGCGGCTCGGGTACTGCAGTTAACCTTATATGTTGTTCAATAAAGCTGCGTCCTTTTATCCCACAATTGATCATTTATGTCTTATTGGCTCTGGTGTGTTATTCTCAGGCTAGGCATTTGAAATAAATGGGTTGGAGGGGGAGCCTAGACACAGGTCGGGGGGGGGGGGGGGGGGAAATCCCAGCTGTCCAAGTTATTGTTTTTTTGAGTAAACTAATAGGAACATTCTTATAAGATATGTCTAACTTCATAGCTAAAATTTTATCAGCTTTTTCCAGGGAAGGATTAACTCTTTGGTGGACCTTCAGCAAATAAACACATTGAGTACCTTCACCATCTTTATTTATTTATTTAAAATTATTTTTAGCCCACGACCTCCAAAGTTCAGGGTGCGTTACAATAATACATGCATAAAAGCAAGTATGTACGTACATAAACAGTTAAAACGAACCACGAAATAAGACATAAGGCAAGAATTGCATGATAATACCAATAAGATCTCTCTTCATAGCTTGTAGGGCAAAAGTTCAAGAAACTGGGGACTCAGTCTCATAAATCATTGCTGCATTGATAGAATGGAAATTAAGCTCAAGTTGAAGGAAAGGCAATTTTGAAAAAGTGAGTTTTTAAAGATTTTTTAAAATCTTTTTATTTTTGTGAAGTTGTAAATCTTGCGGTAGGGTATTCCAGAGTATGGGCCTGGCCAATGAAAATGCTTTTTCCGTGTAGATGCTAATCTTACTGTTTGGACAGAGGGGGTTTCTAAAAGTGCTTGTGAAGATGCTCTGAGCACTCTAGATGGTACGTAGAACTTAAGGAAGCTAGTGATCCATGATGATTTTACAAGATATAATAAGTTATGAACTAAGGAACAAGTTTGTATTGGATCGTGAATTCAGTTGGTAACCAGTGTAAGGTTTGTAATACTGGGGTGATGTGTTCATGTTTCTGGGTGTTAGTAGCAGTCTTGCTGCTATATTCTGAATCAACTGGAAGGGTTTGATAGAACTGTAAGGAAGATCCATATAAAGTCATTGCAATAGCCGAGGTAGGTTAGGAATAGCGATTATAATACTGTTCTAAAGTAGTTTGGGTCCAACAATGGCTTTACGTGATGAAGTAAGTAAAATATATAGAACAGAGACTTTCTGACAGTTTTTATATGGGATTGCATGGATAATGTTGAATCTAATTGTACACCGAGATAGCGAACATTATTGGAGATGGCAGGACTTGGAATCATACATTACATATACGCAGATGATATACAGCTACTGCTACCTATTGTAAACACCATTGAAGAAACAATGAAACTTGCCAATATGTATCTTGAAATAATCAAACAGCTCTTAAATCAGATGGAACTGGTAATAAACATCGACAAAACAGAATTCGTACACCTTGAACGTAAAAACATACATCATATACAACCAACAATCACAATCAATAATATTCAAACCATTGAGTTAGCATTAAAAGTATGAAATCTAGGAGTAATAATCGACCCTGAGCTAAACTTGAAACAACACATCTCACTGAAAATAAAAGAAGGATACGTGAAACTAATGATCCTGAGAAGACTAAAACCTCTACTAACACTAAACAATTTTTGCACAGGTCTACAGGCAATGATCTTCGCAAGTACAGATTATTGTAACTCCCTGCTTTTAGGACTACCACAATCTACTATTTGGCCACTACAAATATTTCAAAATTCAGCTGCTAGAATTTTGACTGGCAAAAAAAAGAATGACCACATTACAGGAACACTCGCCGATTTACACTGGCTTCCAATTGAACAAAGAATACAATATAAGACATTATGTATAATTCATAAACTAATCCATGATGAAAAAGCAGACTGGCTCAAAACTGCACTGTGTGTTCATGTACCGCAAAGAATCCTGAGATCTGCTAATAAGGCTTTACTAACTGTTCCCTCTGTCAAATCAGCACGCCTCACGCAAGTAAGGGAAAGAGCACTGTCGCTGGCTGGCCCCGTGCTATGGAACACCATGCTGCTCGAAATAAGGCTGCAGAGAAATTTGAAAATATTCAAAACTAATCTTAAAACCTGGCTATTTAAACAAGCCTTTTACAAAGATAAAGATAAGGAGAAAAATGGTTGAATGATAAGGACGCACCAAACTAGAAGTTATTACTTTTAACCTACAAAATGCATTTTAATGTTAAATTAAAACCGCATAATATGTTCCGAACAAATAAGCTTAACTGACACACATAGTTTTTGACACTAAATTGTTATCGTTCTATGATGGCACATGGTTAATTTGTAATCTATACCACTCATATTTTTCATTAACGTGCCTTTTTGTAAACCGTTGTGATGGTTATCTAACTCAACAATGGTATAGAAGAGTTTTTAAATAAATAAATAAATAAATAAATAAATAAATAGACAGACAGACAGACTGTGAGTCAAAATTAACAGAAACTGGAATTGGGTATGGAATTGAAAGACCTAAGGTTTCGGTCTTATTAAGAATCAATGATAATCTGTTATAGGTGAGCCAAGTCAATACATTAACTTCTAAAGCTTAAATAAAAATTAGCTTTATATGTTAGCAAAATTGAAATTGTGGTAGTATTAATAAGGAAGCTATCTAGGGATAGAAGGAGTAAGCCAAAATGACATTTCCATACATTGTGCCAACTCCATGCATTGCCACCCTGCCTTTAAATTAGCTATAAAAGACGCTACAAGAAAAAGTCCCAAAGAAACCCACAGTCAGTTTTAACCACCCAATAAAACTACCTTACAATTATTTTATAACATTATTGAACCAATTGTTTTATATGGAAGTGTGGAGTCCACACAGGATGGGATAAAACCTCAGTATATTGGTATAGTAATGATGGTAGATAAAGACCAAGTGGTCCATCCAGTCTGCCCAGCAATTTGCTTATGGTAGTAACTACTGCTCCATGCAGGCTACCCCCAGGCAGAAATGTTACACCACCCCTTTCTTCTTTTTCAACTTCAAGCCTTTAGGTATCTACAGTATTTGTCCCATGCCCTTTTGAATTCATTTACTGTTCTCATCTTCACCACTGCTTCTGGGAGGGCATTCCAGGAAATTCACCACCTTCTCCATAAAGAAATATTTCTTGATATTAGTTCTGAGTCTTCCCCCATCCACCGGAGTTTCATATCGTGACCCCTAGATCTATTGCTTCCTTTCCAACAGAAAAAGGATGAAGTCTGTGCATTGTTAATACCTTCCACCTACATTTCTGTAACTCAATCTGCATCTACAAAAATTCCTTCTACATCAAATGCAGAGCAGAACTCAGACATGACCCCTTAACAACACAGCTTTCAAAAAATATATTCACGTTCTCGTGCCATCTCCGTAATAGCAACACAATCACCTTGAACTCCCAGACACTTTATGAAGTGAATATAATCCTGAAAAGCAGACAAGGTGAAACTTAAAAGCCCGACACATGATCCACAAGGGGATGCATGAATATGTCGGGTTGGTGTGCGCCAAGTAGATTTTAAAAGCCGCCCAGATTCATGTGTAAATGTGCACACATCTCAGAACTTTGGAAAAAGGGGTGGGGCATGGGTGTGGTCTGGGCAGCACATGGGTGTTCGGGACTTTAACCTGAAATTTGCCCACAAATACTTACATGATCCGGCCCTTGCCAGGGTCCCCTGCTGTATAACTTTACTTCTGCTATGGATGACATGTAAATAATAAAACAAAAAATATCTAGGCAGATCAATGGGAATTTAAGGGTCTGGGCTAACAGGCGGGAAGGAAGGCCATTAAACTAGGAAGCTTTAGAAAACCTATTCATTAACTGGGTGAATTGTGAAAACTGGCATTGGTGTTGGTGTGTGTCTCTATTAATATTCCCAAAAAACAAAGCGGTAGCCGATCCAGTGAGCTGTGTAACAGTGACGACAATAGCTAAAAGACGGCTCGTCTATTTAAATTTGTCATGTACAGAACGTTTTTGACTTCAAAGCAGCTATTACGTAGCAATACTATGCTGATAAGAGAAAGTCTATGTGTTTGAGTGGGACTTCATCTGCACCGAAGGCATAATCAATGCGAAATTTTCTACATTGACCAAATCAAGTCCTGGTAAAATGAATTGCCCCTGAGGCAGCTCTGTGCAAGGGAGCGAAACTAGGCCAGAGTCGGGCATTTTAATAAAGAGCTTGTCATCTATTAATATTCCCCCACTTACTCAGTAGAAGTGGGATTTGCATGCAGAGATGCCTAACTTAAAATTGAGTGCACAGCCAGGCGATGTTATAATGTGCGCGCATGAGTATGTTATAAAATAGCCACTTCCCTGGGCACAGGCTGACGATGGCAAGTACATGTGCGACCTGTGCCAGTACGAAAGTTACCATCCCTGAATCTAGGCCATACCAAAACAACACTTCCAACAGAAACACTACTTATGAAAAGGAACCACTGCAAATATTACACTGGGCCATAAAATATCAATACACCTTCTTTCGGGAAAGCAGAATAACTCAGACTGCTACAGATTCCTGACACAGAAACTACATTTTATTAAAATACCTCACACCTCTGTCATACCCAATAGAGATTAACCCTCACTAATATAGCATAATGAACCACAAATTAGAAATAGAAACATGCAGACAAAAACTGATATGAAACCTCGAGAAGCAATATTCTGTATGCAATGCAACATTAGACAAAGAGAAACAGAAATGCATTTCTTTCTATACTGAACAAAATATAAAGACATAAGAAATGCACATTCCAATGTTGACATATTTTAATCACTAAAAACTGAAAATAAAATGTTATTTTCTTTACCTTTTGGTTTGGACATTTTATTTTCTGATCTTTTTGATCCTAGTGTCTCTTTTCCACTTGATCTTCTCCTAAGTCCTTTTCTATGGCCTCCTTTCCATTTTCCATACCTCTTCTGTCTTGTTTTCTTCCTTTCCTACATCTGTTTGACATTATCTTTCCATTTCATCTAATTTCTCCATTTTTCTTGCTTCTCTGATTCTGTATCCACTCATACCTAGATTTCACTCCTTCTTCGTTGCAATCCTCACTCTCCCTCTTTTCATATCTCATCAATTTATCAGCTTTCAACTTCTTTTATCTCTTCTCCAGCCCTCTCATTCCCTTCTTGTCTCTAAGCCCTTGCCTAGTTTCCCATCCATCTTCTCTCTTTCATCCACTCCTTATTGCGCTGTTGCTACCCTCTTTACACACCGCCTCTGGTTCCTACCTCTCCCTTTTCCACAGCACCTGATTCAGGCCTCTCTCCCTTCATCCCCAGCATCTGGTTCATGTTCCCATCCCTTTCCCAGAACCTAGTTTCTGTCGCCTCCCTTCTTCCCCAGCATCCATTTCCTATCTCCCTCTTACCCAGCACCAGGTTCCTGCCTCTACCCTCGTTCCCCAACGTCTAGTTCCTATCTCCCTACCTTACCAAGCTCCTGGCTTCTGCTTCCTCCTCCCCATCATCTAGTCATGCCTCCCTCCCTTGTCAAGAGCCTACTCCTGCCTCCACCCTCTCCCTCCACAGCACCTGGTTCCTGCCTCCCTTCTTTAACCCTCCCTCTTCCTTTCCAGCATCTGGTTCCAACTTCCACAACATCTGACCATGGAGTTGGTGGCAGAAGGAGCAATGGGGGCACATTCCACTGCTGCTGCCCACACTGAAATAGATTATTGGTACCATCATCATATTCAGAACACATGGGCATATTCAAAACATACATGAGCATACACAAAAATACATAAAACACACACAAGCATATTTAAAATGGCTCTTCCTCGCTTGCTGTTCATCTTGTGTATCACAAGATTATCAGGAAGAAAGTATGGCCTGCACATTTTGAACATGCCTGCCAATGTGATGCTAGTCATTAATGTCAAAGCAGGCAGCAGTGGTGAAACATGTTCCTACTACTGCTGCCAACTGTAAGTTATTCTAGAATTGTCTCTCCCCTGCCTGCTCCTTTCTACTGCTGGGGCAATGGTCCTGCATTTAAGTCGGTTCTTGCAGTATCTCTGGCTCCATCACCCATTCATTCTCTTGCCTGCAGCCAATTGCCAGGTGCCTCACTCACTCCAGAGCCGGATTAAGGCATATACAGGCAGCTGGCTGAAGCACATTTGAGAGGATCCAAGTCATGATGTTGGAACTGTCATGGCATGTCAGCATGACAACCAAAGAGGGCTTCTACAAACTACAAGTCCTCAAAAAGCTCAAACCACTTCTTTTCCACTATGACTACCGCACCGTACTAGAATCCCTCATTCTATCCAAGTTGGACTATTGTAACTCCCTCCTCCTTGGACTACCTGCTTCCACCTTAAAACCCCTCCAGCTGCTTCAAAATGCAGCAGCCAGATCCCTCACAAACAGCAACCGTTCCTCACACATCACCCCCACACTAAAAGAACTCCACTGGCTCCCATATCTCACAGATCACAATACAAAATTCTCACCATACTTCACAAAACCATCAACAACCAAAAAATTAAGTGGACCGACAACCCTCCCCAACTACACCTCAGTCAGAAAAACCTGCGATCTCAAAACACGGGCCTACTCACCATTCCCCACACTAAACAAGCACATCTCGCTTCCACCAGACAACGCAACTTCTCTGTAGCTGGCCCCACCCTCTGGAACAAGCTCCCCTCCCAACTCAGACTGGAACCCTCCATTCACTCATTCAAAAAGAAATTGAAAACATGGCTATTTCTCAATGCCTACCCTCACACATCCTAATCCTCCCCCCCCCCCCCCCCCCCCCCCCCGCACTCCCCAATGCAACGCAGACTTTTCCTCCCAGACCCTCCTTTGCAATTATAGTACATTTGGCTTCCAATTCTGAGACTCCCCATCCCTTCATCTCTCCTTTAACTTCCACTGTTATTCCCTGTCAAATCATACTCCTGACACCCTTACCACTCGTTTTAAAGCTCGCAATCAAAATTAACTTTACACAGCATTTCATTGTATTGTATTTCGTTGTACCAGACACAGTTTCTGTTAAATGATTTTTGTTTTTTAGTATCAATCTCAGTTAATGTTAAAATGTGTTTTAGTATCAGTCTCAGTTAATGTTAAAATGTAAAATAGTACGACCTCTAGTCTTACTATTCCAACTGTTGTGATGTGCACTGATGTGATGTACGCCAACGAATGTCGGTATATAAAAGCAAATAAATAAATAAATAGATAAATAAAATAACTGTGGACCCTTGATCCAGCTTGAGAGCTGGTGGATCCACTGAGGGAAGGCCCTCTAGTGGCTCCCTAAGCCGGGAAGCGGTGCAGGAACGGGAGACCTATCAGGAGCTTCACCTTTACCAGCCCTTGTTCCCCGCAGGTTGAGCCCTTGGGTGCCGGGGCCAGCAGGCCTTAGGCGGAGGTCTCCTGGCGGAGGGAAGTCCAGTAAATGGTCCGAGTCGAGGCTGGTGGAGGTCCAGAAGAACGGAGACGGTCCAGGAGTCGAGACGGGCAGCAGCGGTGCAACACGATAAACCAGGCCAGAAGCCGGGGCAGGCAGAAGACAAGCAGGAACCAGAGAACATGCCAAAGGTCAGGATGGGCAGAAGACAGAAGAATCAGGATACCAGGCTGAAGTCAGAACCAAGGAGACAACCGAAGGCAGGAACAGGAGAAGGAGCAGAACCACGGGAGCAGGAACACAGGAACTCAGGAACAGGCACTGGAACATGCTGGAACACAGGAACGGAGACTGGAACGCAGGAGCGGGCAACTAGCTACTCTCACGAGCTGACCTGTTGCCAAGGCAAAGAAGGGATGCAGGAAGTGGGCTTAAATAGTCCCAGCCAATGACGTCAGCATTGGGAGCCGGGCCGAGGTTTCCCGCCGCAGCCCCTTCAAATCCCCGGCTGGGCCATGCACGCGTGCCTAAGGGGGAGGATCCCCGGATACAGTCGGCAGCATTTCCCTCGTGGTGAGAACACCGTAGCAGAGGCCTGGAGCAGCCTACCCAGAGGCGCCTTGGAGGAAGGCAGAAGCCAGCGTCTGCCAGTCAAGGTAGGGGGACACCGCAGCCAGGATTCCCAACACATGAGCCTAGTTGCCTATGCCTTAATCGGGCCTTGGCTTTGTCATAGCTCCTATATCTTTAAAAAGTGCACCTCCTAAATTGGTTTTCTTACTGAATTGATAATTGTACCATATTTCATATAACATAGGCAAGTTTAACAGAAAGAGTGTTAACTCCATTTTGCAAATTTGCATACTCATGCATGGGTGAGATTTGTTGAGCTGTATAATAATATTAAATGCCATTTATTTCCAAATACTGTCTATGTCCTAAGCAACCCAGTCTTGGCTATCATTAGTGGCAATAAACCAAAGGAAAGAAGGGGCACGACAGTCATGACAGTCTGACAAAAGAAGCCCGTTTGCATTTGAGTATCATTGTTGCAAGAAGAGCTGCTCTGTATCCGTGGCTTTGCTAGATCTAACCCATGCTTGATATTGAACTTCTACATGATTTAACGCTTCAATGTCAGAGTCAGAATTTTTGCACCGACTAATAACAGGAGCTCAGACCTTGCAGTCTCTGAGGGTTTAAAGGGTAAAGGTATTTAATATTCTTTATAAACATGCATTTCAGCTGTCAATTAAAATTGTTTTTGTTCTTGCCAGTAGATGTTCTTATTACACATCAATCAGATATGGAGGGGGTTGATTAAGCTCCCCCTAGAATTTGTTGTGAAATCCTTTTGCTGACTATGCATGGAGCTATGAGAAGCTTTTAAAAAAAAAAAAAAAAGATGTCTGTCTTCAGTGGAATATTTTTTTTTTTTAAATTCTGAGTCAACATTATGCAGGACTTTGAATGATGATGTTTACAAATATGATATCATTTAGCTTTTTTCTATAATTGTTTTGCATTTCCTGCAGTTCTACAAAGGAGCACATAGGATACTTTCTTATAGTAGATCACTGGTATTCCATTTAATAAGGACATTATTTTTCATGCTCCTAAGGATTAGGGAACTAAAAATCTTGAAAAAAAAAAGACTAGTGCAGAACAGGGCTATTAGTCCAATAGCTCATTCATCAGCCAGTTCAAAGTAGCAATTCCAAAAAGAAAGGGACATACTAAGGAAAGAATTAAAAATTAAAAAAAAAAATCACCTTTATTTTGATCTTTGGGCTTCCAGCTCAGTTGGAACCAAGGCACAGAGCTGATGCAGAATGGCAAAGGCACCTTCCTATTAGGGACATGCATTCAATTTCTAATAGAAATGAAAACATGCAATAAGAAAACAAACAAGCAAGAAAAATCCCTGCCAAAATGTGAGCAATTTTCACGGTTTCCTTTTGTTGGGAAACAACTTCGGCCCCACTGATATTTTAAAAACTGAAACATCCCCAACCCCAAATCCAGAAGCCATTGTGTCCAGTGGGGTTCCAGTTGTCAAAACAGGGCAGGGGAAATCCCCCCCCCCCCCCCCCCCCGTCACTCCTACATGGCAGGGCCTGGATGGAAAATAGTGCTTGCCAGCCCTGAGCCTGGGACCATTTTGTTGTAGGCCCATACAGCCAGCGGGTCCCTCCTTGCTGGCCTTGACTGGTGCCATTTTTTAAATGAACCCACTGGGACAGGAGTAACTGGGGCTCACTCCTGTTTCACTTTGACTACAGTAATCGCATGTATAGGGTAAGTGGCATCCATGGAAGGTGGGGAGATAGGGAAATACTCAGGCTATGGTCATTTTTAAATGTTGGCACTGGGGGGGGTTTCAGCAGAGAGAGGGCCCTTCTTAAATTTTTGTTTTGCTTTCTTTTGCTTTATTCTTTCTTTGTGCTCTAGTGTTTATTTCATTTCTAATAAGTGAAATGGTATAAACAAACACAATGAAAAAGAAATAATAACAAAATGCAACACTCTTTTTCATTACACACACACCTACTTCCTAAGTGCACTACGAGATTTGTCGGGAAAGCTTTTCAAATGCTTTTTTTTGGAATATTTCAGAGTCAGAGATTTGCCTGTCCAATTCTAGCATGCTTCTTTAACCCCCCTCCCTTGCAGCGTGACTACCCTCAATACAACACTCATATGTATAAATACAACAGAGAGAGAGATTTAGGTCCTTTAACCTCAAGACCAAACAAAATGCAGACAAGAATCTAGCTTCTGTCTAAAACTACTGTCAGATAAGTATAAATTGTTTACTGAAATTCTTATCTTCTGCAGCAAATTATCTCCGATGTATATTTCAAAAGATTGATCCTTTGTGTCTACATTATGTCTTTTAGGTTCTTTGGATCCAAAAAGTTGACGTGCAGAGTACTCCCAGCTGGGTAAATATTTATTATTTTTCTTTCTTTCTGTCGTGTATATATGTGTGTTTCCTTTTTCATTATATCTTTTCTGTCTTGATAACATGTATTGGTGGTACCACTAGCGTTGGTGAATGCACACACTTACCTTTGTCTTGCTGACATTTTCCTTCTCGCTCTTCTTTCTTTAATCTTCTTCTTCCTATCTCCTATTCTTTAAACAACTCAGTGGTCAGTGCTGCATCAGTAGGCAATGGGAGTGGTGGTTGGAGGTCACCATTGACTCCCAGATGATTTTTCTTAGTTGGGGGGACAACCATTTTTTGGGCCACTGGTCTTTAAATTTCTTATGGGAGCAGCGGGGACTCATGCTTTCTTGGGAAAATGTCTATGGCTCTTGCAAATGTGATAAAATAACGTGGATGACTTTTTTCTAAGCCAGACGCATTATTTTATTTAGAAAGGTTTGTCTATGCAAAAGCTACTGTCCATGGGTCCATGCCCACAATAGATTGCTGAGGCCAAGGACTCAGAGGACCTGTCTGCATTAAAGGCCATTCCTGGCCTAGCTCAGAAAGCTTGTGCTACAGACAGCCTTGGAACTCCTAGTCACTGACATGAATCACCTTGCCGCATGTTTGGACACCTTGAACATATCTGACAACCGACCTCTGCCTGTAGCGGAACCAACGCAGGCCCCACTAACCGACCAGCCAACAGCTCAGCTGCCCATTCTGCCCCGGTATGCCGGAGACCCCAAGCAATGTTGGTGGATTTTGAATCAGTGAGGTATACACTTTTCGTTACAAGCCCCGTTGTTCCCTCAAGATTTGACAAAAATGACCTACATCCTTTCCCTATTTCGATGGAACAGCCCTAGATTGGGCCTCCCCCCAATGGAAGTGTGCAGACCCACTATTGAACAACCTGCATCTGTTTATTGAACAATTCAAGGTCATGTTTGAAGAACCTGGCTGTACAACTATCATGGGATCTGACTTGCTCCAGAACCCTTGTAGACTATGCCATTGAATTCAGGACCTTGGTCTCCAAGTTTAACTGGCAGAGAGACAGCATGCTTGCTATTCTTTTGGAAGGTATATTGCCTAGGAACAAGGTTAAGCTTGCTACTCAGGAGCTTCCTACTTCTCTAGAGGCACTCATTGACCTTGTAGGGAAGATAGATAGGCGCCTCTGAGAGAGAGCTTGAGAAGGCCGCTCAGATTCTAGAAACCTCATATGGGCACCACCCCCAACCCACGCATATGCCTGATGCCATCACACCAGTGATTCTTCCACCAGAAAAATCCCTGCAATTGGGCAGGTCTTGTCTGGCTCCCAAAACCTGAAACAGAAAACTTGGCCTCTGCCTATATTGCACAGCTTGAGGCCACATCTTGTCCCAATGTTCTGAGAGGCGGGGGATTCTGCAAGTCCCAGAGCCGGTTGGGTTGGTGACCCTAGGACTCACCACTTCAACACCCCAGCTCCTCCTACCTATCATCTTGGAACAATCTTCCACATGTTGTTCCACCCGAGCTTTGGTGGACTTCAGTTCCAGGGAAACTTCATCCAACAAGAGTTTGTTGAGCAATACCAAATTCCTACCATTCCCATGACACCACTCTTAACACTCTCATTCATTTACAGAGACCCTCTGCCAGGATGGGTAACCCAGTCCACGGTACCCCTTATGTTACACATTAGTTATCACCTTCCATATCCTACTCAGAGCTGTGAGTCAAGTTATAAAGGGCATGCTATGTCTTCTGCACCATCAGCCACAGTTTGGTCATGTCGGAACTTATCAATTGGAGACATGGGTGTATCGAATTCTGTATGGATTCCCAGGGATGATCTCGCCCAATAATTGTGGCCTCCATCCTTTTGGGATCTTCAATATCAGGCAAGGAACAAGAGGTTCACAAACTGCTCCATGGTATCTCCAGAAAATCACTCTTAAAGTGGTCTGCGAACATCTAAAGGAATGGGTAGAGCAAGAAAAATACGCATGAGAAAGCTTGGAAAAAAGGGAACCATCTTGTTAAACGGAAGCTTGATGCACTTATCAAAGGCAAAGATGAAGAGATAGGAATACTACAAACACAACTTCAACAGGAAAAGTAGACTTTCACCAACCTGGAACCTAAAGAGGAGGTAATTGTCTCTACCCTCATGGTAGAGGTTATCCTCTACCCAAATAGTTGAGATGAGATCATTTCTTCATGTACAGCTCAACTTCAGTCCCAGGAATTGCACAAGCTCTGGAAGAAAACCAATTCTTTGGTTATAGATGTGACTAACCAAGCCAAGAAACCTGTAAAGATCCAAAGTAACTTTCATCGCCAGTACCTCCGCAAGTCCAAAGCCTCAGAAGGAGGGCTTAAGAGGGGGGTATTGTTGTGATCGGAAGTCTTTGGGCTCCCCCACGGACCACTGTTCTTACCTCTAGCCCTGGCCTGATGCTGCAATATCCCACTGCTTCCTGCAGGTTGGGCTGCCAACTTCTAATGTGGCAGGAGCCGATGAGTTCTCTTGCAGCAGATGCCACTGCTCTTGCATTTCTCTGTGTCTTAGGCATGCACGCATGTGACACAGAATAACTAAAAGGGCCTGCGATAGGAAAGCCCTGCATCACCTCTGAATGTGAGGCCTTAAGAACCTTACCAGTCCTGCCTTGGTGCCTTGGCAATAGGTTGACTACCTCAGGTAGCGTGAATTGCCTCAGCGTGTTCCTGGTTTTCGTTCCTGTGTTTCTGGTCTTCATCCTTGCATTCTTGGTCCTTGTCTTGGCAGCCCCTGGTCCTCTTTCCTGAGTTTTTCATCTTTGTCCTGTGTTCAGTCTTCAGTACTTCACTGTCTTCTTCTGTCTTCCTCTGCTGTTCCTCAACTTCCTACCTGCCTCTCTGACCTGTCTTCCCTTGAACGGATTTCTGGTTCTGACTTTGGCTTGACTCCTGACTACAACTGAACTCCATCTGCCTCGACCTCACTTGAACACTGCCTGCCCTGACCAGTTCTTGCCTGTCTATGCTCATACTCAGCCTGCCCCAGACCCTGGCCTGTCACATTACCGCCTTCACAGATCTCCACCTCAGCAAGAGAGACGCATGTCTAATTTCTGCCAGTCCCAGCAGCTGAAGGCTCAACCTAAGGGAAACGAGGAATGGTATAGGTGAAGCTCCAGTTGGGCCTCTGCCACAGGCAGCTCCATCAGCCAATAGTGGGAGCCTGCATAGAGGAACCCTGCAGGATGTGCCAACTCCACCTTGGTCTAAGGGTCTATGCCCATAACATTCAGCTGCTAAATAGCTCTAGATTTTCTGAACAGGTTGATCCAATCCAGATTTTGACCCAAGGTATGCAAGGACTTTTTTGGGTACTTGCCAGGTTCTTATGGCCTGGATTGGCCACTGTTGGAAACAGGATGCTGGGCCTGATGGACCCTTGGTCTGACCCAGCATGGCATTTTCTTATGTTCTTATTGTTTAGATGTTCAAAGGGAAAGCATAATGGAAGTCAGAATTACAAGTTGCAGCATGTTATGGCTGCAATCTTGGACATGGTCTTCTAATTCTCAACACCTAGAGCCTTTAAGCTATCTTTTTCAAGAGTCACATTATTAGAGAGTTCTCTCTCTGGCTTTGCATACTGGTGCTATGCAAGTGTTACATAGGTATATATCTGTGCCATGGGACAGCTTTCTAGATAGGTTGTGCTGTTGCTGTAGGAGCTATATAAGGGATCATGGAGCTCTTCTGTTAGGCAGAAAGGAAGGACCACCGAATGTGAAGATAGTTTCATGCTATGTGGGAATTTATGTGCACATTTCCATTTTGGGGGGGGGGGGCATCCTAGCAATGACACCAATGGCCTGGTACCAAGTGGCATCCAAAGGACAAGGAGGAGCTCATGGGTGCTGCTTGATAGTCCCAAGGAAGAAGAACCCATACAAGAACAGTGATAGCCCGTGAGGTGGGAGGAGGAGCAGCAGCTTGCAGGTGACCAGCAGGAGGGCAGCTCAGCAGAGGAGGAATTCATGTCTCCTACAGAAGAGGAGGTGCAGGTCACTCCTGCAGAAAATCACGTCATGGCCATAAATTCCAGTGTAGTGGAGGAGAGTTTTGGACTGAGGCATAAGATACATGGTCTTCAGGATACTTTGAGAGAAGAAATAGAGGGCATCACATATGAGATGTATGGCCTCCAGGATGCTTTGAGGGAGGAAATGCAGGGTGTGCAGCAGGAATTACAGGGCTTTCGGACAGCAATGGAGGCCCAGGCTGCAATATTGAGGGAGCTGCTGCAGAGTATGATGCCTTGGCAGCTAGAGCTGTTTGCACAGCAGTTTTGGCTCCGAAGATGCAACTGTTTATGCACACTTGAACATTCTGATTCTAATTATCACATTACTTTCAAGTTCAACTTCTTTTACTAATCAGGTAATATGCTTCTTTTTTTTTTTTTTTTTGTCATTTCACAACCGTCTGTTACATCCTGTCTGACCGAATCAATTATGTTTACTTGAAACATTCACTTTTTTTTTTTTTTTTTGCCACAAGTAGGGAAAAAAGTGTACTTTTTGGATAAAATTAGAGAAAACGCAGAAACTTACATCAGAGGAAAAACAAATGCTACCATTAAAGTAACTTTGTTAATATTAATAAGTCGTTAGGTTTTTAGGAAGATGTCATGGAAAAATGTGTCACAAATTAGGGTCCTGAACCACAAAGACATGCACGAGCCTAATTATAATATATTGGTCACCTACAAGAGGTTTGAATGAAATAGCCAGGTCATGGAAATAAACATTATTTCAATAGATTGAGTACATACATTGTGTTTCGCATATGTTCAATTTAAATTGGAAGCAGAGTCAACTAGAAGTAATAACAGGACATAACTGAATTGAAATTTATATGATTTAAATAAGACTTTTCCACATCCTAGGACGTGGTCTCTGAGATCGCGAATGCTTACATACTGCAACAGCTTTTTTTTGTGGGTCCTTTATCACAACCTACAAAGACTCCAGGACCAATGAGGCTACTGCAGCTTTGCTCTACATCCTATGAAAATACAAAACAAAGAAAGAAATCTGTTGAAAAAAAAAATGAAAAGATCCATTAGTGAGTGATTTCTGGCATAAGAAACAAAAATGTAAATAGTATTCCTGCATAACGTGAGCTTTTTCCACCTTTAAGAAGATGCTGCAGCGCACTGCAAGCAGAGTAAATGCACGTGATGGAACAGTTAAGCGCACTGCAGAATGACAATGGTCAAGGCTGGGGCTGGCAGCCATGTGAATACCATTCTGAAAGTTTTAATGGACGGCTTCTTTGTAAAATGAAATTTATTGAAAAATGGACTACTACTAGCAGTCAACTGACACTGAGGGGCGGATTTTCAGAGCCCTGCTCGCCTAAATCCGCCCAAATCCGGGCGGATTTAGGCGAGCAGGGCCCTGCGCGCCGGTGAGCCTATTTTACATAGGCCTACCGGTGCGCGCAGAGCCCCGGGACTCGCGTAAGTCCCGGGGTTTTCGGATGGGGGCGTGTCGGGGGCGTGTCGGGGGCGTGTCGGGGGCGTGACCGAGCGCAGCGGCGTTTGGGGGCGTGTCGGCAGCGTTTTGGGGGCGGGTACGGGGGCGTGGCTACGGCCCGGGGCGGTCCGGGGGCGTGGCCGTGCCCTCCGTACCCGCCCCCAGGTCGCGTCCCGGAGCGCAAGAGGCCCGCTGGCGCGCGGGGATTTACGCCTCCCTCTGGGAGGCGTAAATCCCCCGACAAAGGTAAGGGGGGGGCTTAGACAGGGCCGGGTGGGTGTTGGGAAGGTGAGGGGAAGGGAGGGGAAGGTGAAGGGAGGGGCCAAAAGGAAGTTCCGTCCGAGGCCGCTCCGATTTCGGAGCGGCCTCGGAGGGAACGGGGGTAGGCTGCGCGGCTCGGCGCGGGCCGGCTATACAAAATCAATAGCCTTGCGCGCGCCGATCCAGGTTTTTTAGCCGATACGCGCGGCTCCGATCGTATCTACTAAAATCCAGCTTACTTTTGCTTGCGCCTGATGCGCCAGCAAAAGTAGGCCAATTCGCGCTATTTGAAAATCTACCCCTGAGAGTGAGGATAAATGGGAGCAACCTCTGACAGTAAAAAGCCTTGCAGAACCCAACAACTGATGAAGCTGCTTACAAACAATTTGAAAATAATAATAATTGTGACTGGACTCCTTGCTTTTCCTCCAAACTGAGCTTACTGGGCATCTGGACAAATATTTCATTATCTATAATTTGCTAAGAAACTAATCTCATATTGGTATTCAAAGATCCTTAGAGCAAGTTAAATAACCGGCTAGGAGAACCTAACGGGCTGGGTTTTCAGCTGAATATTTGCCAAAATGTAGCCGATCAAAATGTGACCAGCTAGATTCATTGCAGCCGGGATTTGTGTAGTTCTGAATTAATCAGGCACTAACCAGCTAAGACCTCTTTTTAAAAAATTCAGATCGAAAAAAAAAATGCCATCTCCTCTTTCCCCCCTTCTTTCCACAGCCTGAATCCTTCCCCTCTCTCTTTCTGGGGTTTTTTTTTTATTGGAAAAAATGGTACCCCCCCCCCCCCCCCCTCTTTCCTCCCTCCTGGATTTTAAATTGAAGAAAAATGATTGTGCACACCCATGGACCACCCCCTCTTTCCCCCTTTCCCTCCATCTCCACCCTTGAAAATGTACAAAATTATCCGCCAGCGGCAGAATCCCTTCCCTCTCTCCCTCTAACAGTGAAAAAAAAAAACCAGGCACGGTGGCAAGGGGGATCTCTCGTCTCTTTCCCTGCTGCCCTCCAAAAGAGAGCACGTGCTTTCCATTATAAAAGGAAGATAATAGGGAAGGGAAAGGATCTTGCTGCAGTGGGACCATTTCGTGCATTTTTCAAAGGGGAGGGAGGTAGATGAGAGGTCCTGAAGAGGTTCTGATAACGGGACGATGACTGCAGCACAATGTCTATGGCCCAGAAAGTTACTGTAACGTGGAACCTCGGGGGTATTGTTCGTGGGTCTAACACATAGTACTGGGATTTCCAAATCTTCATTTTCTTCTAGGACACAGGAGGGCAGGCATAATTATATTAATTTTAATAGTTTATACAAATCTTTGAAGATTCCAAGATGATTACCAGAGATGTCGAGGCCGCACTTTCACCCGAGGCACGCAAAGAACTCAATTATATTAAATTTAAAAAAAAAAAAAAAAATTAAATAAATAAAAAGAAAGCTATTTAAGCAGGTGTAAGATGTCCAATACAGATACTGTACAACAGCATAATATAATTAGGATGCTATGGGTGAATGAGGTTAGGGAGCAATGAGCAAATTCTCTTTTAGAAATCTATTTTATTTAAATGCGGCGTACAAGGATTGGGGCTGTTTTATAACTTTAGTTTTTATTGTAATTTATTGAACATGCGATTAATGGCTATTGTTGAATTTTACAAACACACAGCAGTCCCCTCTCCTTAATGAGCTCACAGTGGAGATGAGTGCAACTTTATTCAACAAGGATACCTGCCAGCAATAGTTAAGCGGGCATATAAGAAATCACGGTTGCTCAATCGTGATTTAGTATTATCATCGAAAACTCAAGCAGCTTCCTCACATTCAGTGTGCACACTACTGTTTTCACCACAAGTAACTAACGTGCAACAGATAAGCACTATTGGAAGATTTTACAACTGTATCCGCAATTCCGAGAGATATTTTTATCTGCATACACATGGAGGCGAAACATTAGCGATATGATTGTCCATTCAGTGTTCAAAGAATCATCATCAGTAACCCCAAAAGTGAAGGGCCGCTATCCATGTGGCCATTGCTCAGTATGTCCCCAATCTTTTGATGGGCATGTTTTACCATTGGAGCACATTAAAAAATTATTTCTTAATGAGTACACAGCATGTAATATATGAGGGGTGGTATGCATGTTGAGGTGTATGTGTTCATTGAATTATATTGGGAGAACATTGAGAGCAGTATGCACACGTATGGTAGAACATCAATTTTCAACAAGAGGATTGAGGCACTGCTGACCGCTCATTGTATATCCACATCATATTCTTTTTCTGATTTCCCATTTACAGTATTGGAAAAGTTATGGACAAATAACCGTGGAGGTGATGTTGATTTAATACTGATACAGAAGGAGCAACACTGGATATACAATTTAAATACTGTGCAACCACATGGTTTAAACAAATACATAGAGTGCTCCATGTGTTGATTTGCAGATGGATGAAGGGACAGTAAAGTAGTTCCACTGACATATTGTTTGGGTTGTGGAATGTGTCGGAAGCCTACAGGTATTCACTATTGGGCCGATACAGTAAAAACTGTGGGAGAGCTGGCGCTCCGAGGCGAGCACCAACTCTCCTGCTGCATGCCCAGGCCATTCTCCTGGGCACGTGATCGAGTATTGAAATGAGGGCCTGCAGTAATAAGGAGGTGCTAGGGACACTAGCGCGTCCCTAGCGCCTCCTTATTGACAGAAGCGGCGGCTGTCAGCGGGTTTGACAGCCGACACTCAATTTTACCGGCATCGGTTCTCGAATCCACTGACAGCCAAGGGCTACGGGCATATTTTTAATTTTTTTTTTTTTTTTTGGGGCCTCCGACAATATCGCTATGATATTAAATTGGAGGTTGTACAGAAAAGCTGTTTTTTCTGCTTTTATGTACACTTTCCTGGTGCCGGAGTTAATTTGTGAAAGTAAAATGTGTGGCTTGGCTGCACATTTTACTTTCTGTATCGCGTGGGAATAACTAATAGGCCCATCAACATGCATTTGCATGTTGCGGGCGCTATTAGTTTCGGGGGGGGGGGGGGGTTGGCTGCGCATTTTCTACGTGCTATTACCCCTTACTGTATAAGGGGTAAATATAGCGCGTCGAAAACGCGCGGCCAAACGGGGGCTAACTGTGCGCTCAGCCGCGCGCACCATGCTGAATCGGCCCATATGTAACTGTGAGTCATAAAGGTTGCTCATGAGATCTGAGTGAAATCTGATTGTTTGACATTTCCATTTAACTCAACAATAGCATAAGTGTACTGCTTGAATTAATCACCATTTTGAGGGTCAACAAGGTATGTGAATACAGAGCTGTTAGGTGGCATTGCTTAATGTATATGTGTGATAGGGGTGTGCATTCGTTTGTAACGTATTGGTAATCCACAACGTATATGCCTAATTCGTTGTATTCGTGGGGGTCGCGAAATGTATGGTGAAACCTCACGAATACAATGTATTACTAATGAATAAACCCCCACCCTCCTGACCCCCCCAAGACTTGCCAAAAGTCCCTGGTGGTCCAGCGGGGGTCCTGGAGCAATCTCCTGCACTTAGGCTATCGGCTGCCAGTATTCAAAATGGCGCCGATAGCCTTTGCCCTTACTATGTCACAGGAGCTACCGGTGCCATTGGTCGGCCCCTGTCACATAGTAGGAGCAATGGACGGCCGGCGCCATCTTGTGCAATGGGCTGCATTCTAAAGCACAATTAGAACTATATTGATGCTAGTCCACTGATAATCTTACTGAAGTAATAAACAAGAGAGTGATTATAGTATTTTGTTACTAAGGATATGCCTCTGTTTTCTTTGTGTGAGTTTATTGTTGAATTTTGTACATTACGTAGACCTCCTTGATTTATGATGAAAAGGCAGTCTAACAAGCAACTAAACTACAATGAAAGTGTTTCTTGTCCCTTGTGTACCTGCTGTCATCTTTTTCATAAGTTCATTTTCCTTCTTGTCTTCCTTAAATAATCCCTTTCAATGGCATGCTTTGCTTTGTAGTGTAATGCAAACCTTTGTTCTTCCTCTCAAGGTAGGATAATGGTGTTCATGACACACTAGTGTCTTTGTCTCTGCCACTCTCTTTGTGAGACTAAATTGATTTTACAAACATATGTTATCTTTCTGTTGATCACTGCAGGTTTAGTGTTAGCAAGTGTTTACTAATTAATTTAGAATTTTAATTTCATCTCCGGTGTCCAAGTTCCAGTCCATAATAGGAGAACAATTATGTTAACTTGTCGCTATATTCAGTATTACTTAGCATTGTTTTGTTTTTTTCTAAATATAAACCTTGTCAGGAATAGTTTTGTTCGTGTGCCAGGTGGCCTTCTATTATTATTATCAGTGTGCCAATTCAGGGAATAACTCATGCAGTGTGATTTAGCAGCAATATTGGGGAGTAATTCAACAGGAGCTGTCAAAAATCAAGCTTGTATAAGCCAACTAAAACTTTGAGCCTTGTAGGGACATTTTTTTTTTTTTGTCATCTTAATAAATGCTTTTCTCTCAGTTTTAGCAATGGTATGGTTGCGTGAGCAGGTGCTTTGTAACCTGAAAGATTACAAGTGGAAGAGCTGCCATTTTTGTCTGGCTTTGCTCAGTATATCATCCGTTAATACCATAGCTCTTCACTTCAGCAGTCAGCCACTAAATATGATGGGTGAAGTGTTTTCTCATTCAAGGAATAATTCCCATTAGGTAGGTGTCCGGCTTCTGAAGGTCCTGTCCTGTAATGTCTGCTATTTTGCATTGATGCCATCTCAAAATAAAAATTGAAAATAAGTAACAGCTTCCCTAATATTATAATTTTTCTGGCAGAATGCCTGAAGATTTTGCAGTCAGATTTCTCTGTACAATAGCATCACTTTGCTGTGCATCTCAGTTGCAAACTATTGGAAATAATGGATTCTAGGTAAATAAATAAATGATTATTGAAAATTATGATCTGTTACTTAATTGGCAGATTTCATGGATCACTGTACCTGATGAGGTGAATTTTCAAAGACATGCATATAAAGATTAGCATATATGTGCATAAGTAGCATTTACTCTACGTACATGCTATTTTAGAAACCTCAAACATACAGATGTATTTTTGCTTTTGCAACACATATACACACATAAAAGGGGGGCAGCCTAAGGGTGCTCTGGGTCACGTAATTTTGCACCTGCTAATTATCTTTTGTAAGTGATAGTAAGCATGCTTATTGTACACTCTTCTGGGCGGGTGAACTGAGGGGGTTCAGGCTGAAGAGCCAGAAGGGTCTCGAAGACCTGGAGAAGGACTGGGTGAACTGATGGAGTAAATGGTAAAACTGTGAACCTTCACTTATGTGCACGTTTTGTTTTAAAATATACTGACCTATGTATGTAAATCTGATTTATGTGAGTAGGTACCTACTTTATTTTTCCCTGTTAAAAATAGGGAGGTAATTTTCAAAGGAGTTACCCTCATGAATGTCACAATTTTCAAAAGCCATTTACCTGAGTAAATTCTTTTTAAAAAAATCAGGCCCTCTGTGTGCACGTTTTTAAAATTGCTAAGAAATGTACGCGCATTCAAGGCATTGAAATACTCGCTTTCAATGCATTGCATGTATTCACATGTAAGCATACATACACGCGTGCATATGTTGCGGGGGTGAAGGTATGCGTATGTGATGTACATGGGTGATAAAATACTTTGGTTAAACTGCGCGTGGCCATATAGGGTCCACATATGCCACTGTGCACGGTTGTTTGAAGTTATCCTCAATATGAGCAACCGCTGATATCATAAATCTAATTTAATTGGCTAGCATTTTTGGGGGAGGAATGGGGGAAGGGAGGAAGAGATTGGAGAAGGTTTTTTTTTCCCTTTGTAACCAGGCATGTTTTTTCTTTTTTGTGGGGAGGAGATCGGCAGCGCAGCAGCAGTGGAAGACACAGACTCGACGCAATCTGCCTTTACCAGCCGAGGCTGCTCAGATATGAAAATGTGTCCTCAAGTAATCTAACACAAATATTAAGGAAGATGTTTTAAATATTAGCTAATTAACTCCATGGGACCTAGCATTTTGCCACTGAAAATACATGTAGTCCAGAGCCTACTTTCACAGATGTCATGTATAATGAAGTATGGTGTGCTATGAGAAAGAAAGATAATCTAATTGGCATAGCTGTAGGAGACAGCCTGTAAAATTAAAATCAATCTCACTGGCTGGGAGCTCTGAATATCATTTTTGTGTATAGCAGAATTAATCCACTGTAGGTTCATTTTCGAAGAGCTGCATTCCGACTATATTTTTCCTAACTTTCTCATACCCATCCTGGGGGAGATAGTTCCTCCAGAATGAAGAGACATGTGTCAGACACAGCTCCCATGTATTTGCAAACATATATTAACTTATCTTGTTTCAGACTGGTTTAGTCTCTGACTATATTTGAGTGGTTTAATTTGTTGGCTAAATTTAGTTTTCTGATTTATCTTAGATTTTGGGGAAGATTTTCAAAGGGTTACGCGCGTAACCCCCAAAAAGCTGCCCCTGCGCACGCCGAGCCTATCTTGCATAGGCTCGTCGGCGCGCAAAGCCCCGGGACGCGCTTATGTCCCGGGGCTTGCAAAAAGGGCCGGGGAAGGGGCGGGGTGGAGGCGGGGCCTGAGCCTCCAGGCGCAGCGGCCATTTGTCACTGTATCCGGGATCACGGGCCAGCTGTCAGCCGGCGTAACTTCTTCAATAAAGGTATGGGGGGGGGGGGGGTTAGATAGGGCTGGGGGGCGGGTTAGATAGGAGAAGGGAGGGGAAGGTGTGGAGGGAACGGAGGCAGGCTGCGCGGCTTGGCACGCACAAGTTGCACACCTGTGCACCTCCTTGCGCGCGCCGACCCTGGATTTTATAACATGCTCGCGGCTGGTTTTAAAATCGTGCGCAGGTTTTAAAATCTGCCCCTATGTGTTTTAGGGTAGGCTTTTAACCTATGCTTTTCTGTGTATTTTAGTCACTTGATTATCTATATTAAAGGCTACAATGTGTTGTACATTTTTTTTACTATTGTTATGTACGTACTGTAGCAGGTGTTCTCTGAGGGCAGTAGGATGTAAGCCCTCACAGGTGGGTGATCTCAAACAGATCCCTGATCAGAATCACTTTCACAGCTTCTAGAGTTTTTAGAACTTTACTGAGCGTATGTAGGATTGTTCCACATCATGGGGGGTCATGTGGGAACCTTCTCAGTTCTTTAATTAAGCTAAGTAAGAGAAACCAATTCCAAGGGGAGGTGGGTGGGTTACATAAGGATGGACATCTTGCTGTCAGAAGTGTACCCTCGCTATAAACCGCTACCTCCATGGGGAGGCATCTCCATCATGGCCAAGGATGTTGGTGTGATCAGCAGTTGTAGTCATGTCCCCTACAGCAGCAGGCCCCTTCGATGTTGTCCTCCAGGGTACTCAGTTCAATTCCCTCCTCCCAAGGAGGTCTCCCAAAAGAGGATAGGGGTACAAAACCCACCAAGCACAGTCTCCCAGGGAATGGAGGGAAGGCAAAGATGTGATAAAGGAAAATATTAATTTTAACAATTTTGTTCAATTTCTCAATACCGACAATGAACTTTTTCTTCTTTTTCCTGCCTTCTCTTTGTACTGTGTTTGAGAAAATTGGGTCACCAGATAAGTTTGGCTTTGATGGCCAAGCAAGCATCCATAGGCATGGTAGTGACTCTGGTGCTTCTACAAACCGTGGTCAACTGACTGAACCACTTTAGGGGCAAAGTTTTGATGGCCATGCTCCCTCTGTTGAGCATTAAATGTTGAGTGGGTTTTGGCTTTGATGTTAAAATTCGAGTAAACTGGTATCTACAAGAATGGGTGGGGCCACCCCCAAAAATAAATTGTGTGATTGGAATTAGGTTTTAATAAGAGTGCTGCATATGAATGCTACTGAAAACTAATCAATAGTTGATGTTTAGATTTTGGGGTATCAAGATTCGGTTTGTTGAATTTTCTTTTTGTATGGTTTGCCAAACAAAAAAAATGAAACTAGAAAAAAAACCCTAAAAAATAAAAAAAAATAGAATGAATCGTGAAAAAAAAAAAAAAGGGCTTCCGGCAGCCATGGCTTGGTCATCGTAGACCAAAAAATGGCTCAGGCCTGGTGCCCAAGTCCAAGCCACTGCCTAGGTCTGGCCCGGGACTGGAGCCTAGACCCGATGCTGATCTCTGGTTCTTGCACCTAGACCTCGCACCAGGACACAGCTTAGAGGCCTGATCCTGGTGCCAAGGCCAGGCCCAGAGACCAGGTCCCATCAGCCATCATCCTTGCTGCAATGTCTAAATAAGTTAGGAGAGGATTTAAAAATAGAAACATCCCCGTCTTCCCCCCCCCCCCCCCAACCACACACACACATACATACATACTTCCAAATAGTTGCAAATGAAGGGTCATAGTGCCATAGTCCAAGAGAATGATTCTGCTGATTGAGCCAGAAACTCAAAAGAGCAAAACAAAATGACAGTTCTCTATTGAAGATATCAGTGAATAATATTACAATATGCTAAAAGAAAATTATTACCTTGTCTTCTACAAATCCTTTATCCTGAATAATTACTCAAAATAGAAATTCCCACATAAGAATTTTTTTTAGCATATAATAAACCAACAAGGATAAACCCAAACAAAATTACTTCTAATACATATCTGCCCTCTCTGTGCCATCTGCTCCCTTCAGGGGATATTTTCTGAGAAGTTAGAAACTAAATAAAATTAGAGATCATGCCAGATGCTCCCAGCATAAATAGTATCATGGGATAAAGTATAGAGGTGCTATGGTAATTCACCAGCTGATATTCTGAGAAACTGGTTTATTGATAGATTAATTAGGCCTTTTGTGGTGGGAGTTGAGGATTCCTGATGCTGCTGACACCAGTGATAATTTAGCACTGAGTGGTAAAATCTCTGGAAGATTTGGAGTGCACTTTCTTTAACCTTTGCAGTTCCAAATAATCAATAGAAGAAGAAAAGAGAATGCAGGATGTATTCCTTCATTTTCCCCATGAACCCTTAGAATTGAAACAGGCAGCCCATTGCTCATTGCCTTTGTTTACTAGTGAAGGTTTAGTGGAGTGATAGAATATACATCCCACAAGGACTGCTAGAGAGCAGAGAGGAGTAAACCACCATAGAAAAGAAATAGAAAAATAGATTTAAACACCACCCCCCTTCCCCCTCCCGAGATAGAAAAGGGAATAATGAAAGAATGATGAGGCACAAGATTGATGGAATTGGATCTGGGGATTAAGATTCTACACAGGCCAGAATCCAAGCCTCTCCCCTTAATGACATAAAAAAAAACCTGGGGCTGGAGAAGAGAGGTAGCTGGGAGAACGATGCAGAGCACTGTATAGCTGAGAACTGAAGGAATTACCACTGAGGAGAGGTTCCAAGTTTAGGAGGTAGGAACCGCTGGAGAACATTCAAAACTGTATATACCTGTGTGTTTGTGCGGGGGGCAGTGGCACTTGTGTTGGGTTTGGACAAAGGACTCTCGACATGGTGGGATCCTTGTGGGTCTTGCAGCTAGCGGAGGGGTACAGCCTGAACCTACTGTGTATTCCCTGAGAAGAATGAAAAATAAGTGTGCATATATTGACCACAGGGTAACAGACACAACAAACGGTCGAATTAGAGCAAGTTTGAAACGTGAGAGCAGTTGCGCCAGTCGTGAGGACTTCAGGCCTGACTACTATCAATTCATGCCTCCTTCTTATCCCTCATAATTCTATAATCTTTAAAAAAAACAATTATATATAAAGTGGAGAGTATAGCTCACATTTACTGTCCTCACGCTTGGACTTGAAATGGCGTAATTTAGGCTGCAGCTCTTAATGAGTTGCTTTGGGAAATTTATGATTCGTGCTAGTTTGGTTTGTGATTTTTAGATCCCCTCTCCAGAACTGCATCTTAGCTACTTTTAAAAAGAAAATGTGCTTCTCTTCCAGCCCCCATTCATCCTGCCTCCCTCATTGGACAATCAGATCCAACAACAAACCTGTTCACCTATTGATATTTAAATTTCCCAAGGCGACTCTTGAAGAGTTGCAGCCTAAATGCTATTCAACCGTTTCAGGTCCAAGCATGAGCTAAGAAAATGTGAGATATATTCTCCACGTTTGACAGATTTTTAAAAATATAATTGGGTTATAAATGTACATGAAAGATGCACGAATGGACGGTAGCCAGGGTTGAAGCATTGATGACTAGTGATACTGTTCACAAGTTTCAAACGTGTGCTAATGCAACTCCTTTTTGGGTCTGCTACCATATCTCCATTATATGAACTCAACTCATACAATATTTTTCAGGAGATTAAAGTAATATGACATGGCATCATTTTAAAATGCATCCCATTTAACCTCAAGATCTAGGAGAATCTATTTTTTTTATATAGTGTTAATAGTACATTTAGATGCTAGCATCTATCCCCAGCTGCTATATACAAAGAAAAACATATTTTCAAAGTTGCAAATTACAGTCAACTGGCAAAAGGATATCTCCTTTTGCCAGTTGACTGTAATTGTATCCTCTGATCAGTGACCTCAACATACCAGAACTTTTGTGATTATCTAAAATGTCCCCAGTTTTTATAACTGAAGAATAATGAAAACTGCAGAAAGCAACATGCAAGAACTCAACATTTAAAAAGTATTTAAGATACATTATTCAGTAATGATAACATGAAAACTAGATTTAAACATTGAATATAGTGCTGTTCCTTCTTGTGGTTTCTGTGCCTTCCACCTAGGTGCCATGGTTTGTCTCTCTCTCCTGGCTCAGACTACTAGTAGGTCTGCTCCTCAGATGACATCAGCTGGTGAGAGATGAACAGGCGGGTGAGGACACTGGATACCTAAACTTATTCTATTGCTCCTTATAAACCAGTAATGGTTCCTGTGCCTGCCTCCTGGGTGCTGCGGTTGGTCTCTCTCTCTTCTGGCCTGGAGCATATTAGGCATGGTAGGTAGGCATATTAATAGCATGAGCACCAAGGTGGTTTACCAGGGACAAGGCAGGTAGGCTGAGCAGTAGCAGAAATACCCCTATGTGGATCCATCAGGGATACGGCAGTTAGGCAGAGGGTCGCAGAACATAAGAACAAATAAAGTTGCCATACTGGATCAGACCAAGGGTCTATCAAGCCCAGCATCCTGTTTCCAACAGTGGCCAATCCAGGTTACAAATACCTCTCAAGTACCCAAACACTAAGTAGATCCCATGCTACTGATGCAAGTAATAGCAGTGGCTATTACCTAAATCAACTTGATTAATAGCAGTTAATGAACTTCTTCTCCAAAAACTTATCCAAACCTTTTATATATATATTGAAAATCACCAGTACAAGTACAGATCCCTGAGGCACTCCACTCTTTACCTTTTTCCATTGTGAAAATTGACCATTTAATCCTACTCTCTGTTTCCTGTCTTTTAACCAGTTTGTAATCCACGAAAGGACATCGCCTCCTATCCCATGACTTTTTAGTTTTCTCATGAGGGATTTTGTGAAATGCCTTCTGAAAATCCAAATACACTACATCTACCAGTTCACCTTTATCCACATGTTTATTAACCCCTTCAAAAAAAATTAAGCAGATTTGTGAAGTAAGGCTTCCCTTGGGTAAATCCATGCTGACTGTGTTCCATTAAACCAGGTCTTTCTATATGCTCTGTGATTTTGATCTTTAAAATAGTTTCCACTATTTTTCCCCAGCACTGAAGTTGTAAGGTGGTACATCTGGAGCATGGCAGGTAGGAATGTGACAGCAAGAACCCCTAAATTAGTATGTACAGAGCATGGAAGGTATTCATATCAGTTGCAGCAAGACCCCTAAGGTGGCCCTTGTAGTGTGACGTAAAGGGAGAGACAGAAAGGCACAGCAATGAGGTCAGGCCCTTGTAGTGTGACATAAGGCACAAGACAGACAAGCACAGCAATGAGGAGACAGATCCACTGATCTATTGGGCATACAAGTCCACTGTCTGGCCACACCTAGCCAAAGTGGCTCAGTGATATCTGTCCTGTCCACCAACCAGTGTGCCCAGTGAATGTGTCTTTTCAATGCAGGGGATATCATGAGCCCTCATCGCTCAAGGCTGGTATCAGTGTTAATGGAAAAGCTAGTGTTTTTGAAAATAAACATGCCTTTACTTGGGTTTCCAGATTTTCCCTGTGAATGGCAAGATGAATAAAAGCACTTTAAAGCCTTGCAGCACCTCTGCCTGCCTCATATGCTCCGGATATATCAGCACATGGACCTGACCTCATTGCTGTGCCTATCTCGCCCCTTACGTCACACTACAAGGGCCTGACCTCATTGCTGTGCCAGTCTGTCATGCACCTTACATCACACTACAAGGGCCTGATCTCATTGCTGTGCCTGTCTGTCTCGACCCTTACATCACACTACAAGGGCCTGACCTCATTGCTATGCCTGTCTGTCTCGCCCCTTACGTCACACTACAAGGGCCTGACCTCATTGCTGTGCCTGTCTGTCTTGCCCCTTGTGTCACACTACAAGAGCCTGACCTCATTGCTGTGCCTGTCTGTCTCGCACCTTATGTTTATATCAACCAGCACCTTTTCTGGGGTCTGATGAGCGTCGGCATTGGGTGCCTTAACCCAGTGTTTGGTTCATCCCGCAGCGCCAAAAGTGGCCCACTAAGTACTCGCATTCCATGCCTGGCTCCACGGCAGCGAGCCGGGCATCTTACCCATTTAGTTTGAGAATAGGTTGAATGACGAAGAGCTGGAACAATTTCATCTTGCTGGTGGAACCCTTCTATCAGTTCCTTTAAGTTTCAGCTTTGCAACCATACTCCCCTCGGAACCCAAAGACTTTGGTTTACCGGGAACTGCTCGGCAGGTAATGTGAATAATGCCACCGGATCACTAGTCGGCATCATTTATGGTTGAAACTACGAATGTATCTGACCGTCTTCGAACCTCCGACTTTCAATCTTGATTAATGAAAACATTCTTGGCAAATGCTTTCGCTTTGGTTCATCTTGCGCCGGTCCAAGAATTTCAACTCTAGCGGCACAATACAAATGCCCCTGGCCGTCCCTCTTAATCATGGCCCCATTTCCGAAAACCAACAAAATAGAATCGGAATCCTATTCCATTATTCCTAGCTGAAGTATTCAGGTGACCGGCCTGCTTTGAACACTAATTTTTTCAAAGTAAATGCTTTGATACCACATAATACTGACGGACTATAATTGGCACCTGAGGGTATAGGACAGAGTCAGTCAAAACTTCTCTGTCTCCATCTGCTGGTGGGGAGGAAAAACCCAGGAGTCTGAACTGACCCAAGTTGAACTGCTGTTCACATGGAACCTTCTCCACTTCGGCCTTCAAAGTTCTCGTTTGTATATCTGCTATTTCCCCCAGATTTTCAAAGACCAGTGAGAGCTCCCTAGATGCCAATGGAACCGTCAGACTTTCCAAGGCTCGGGCTCCACTCTTGGGGTGAACACATTCTTGGGGCGAACACATTCCTGTCCTTCACAAAGAAAACAAAACTCTCCCTGGAGCTCGCCTATCTCTTTCTACTGACTGACCCATGTTGAACTGCTGTTCACATGAAACCTTCTTCACTTCAAAGTTCTCGTTTATATATCTTCTATTTCCCCCAGATTTTCAAAGACCAGTGAGAGCTCACTAGACGCCAATGGAACCGCCACACTTTCCAAGGCTCGGGCCCCACTCTCGGGCCGAACCCATTCCAGGGTGCCCTGTCCTTCACAAAGAAAAGTGAACTCTCCCCAGGGCTCTTGTTTGAATATTTGCTACTACCACCAAGATCTGTACCCGCAGCGGCTCCACCCAGGCATAGTTCATCATCTTTCAGGTCCTAGCACGCATGTTAGACTCCTTGGTCCGTATTTCAAGACAGGTTGGGTGGACAGTATGCCCCAGTTGACAGTTGCGCCAGAAGCAGGGGGACCCTGTCTTCCTTCCCCCCCACCCCTCCCACTCACAAGGGGGAGGGGTGGGGGGGAAGGACGACAGGCAGACTACCTCCACTGTGTCTGCCTGTCTTGTCCCTATCAATACCAGATGGACCTGTCTATCTCCACTGTGCCTGCCTGCTTGCCCCTATTAACACCACAGGGACCTGACTCTACCTCCACTGTGCCTGCCTGTCTTGCCCCTATCACCTTTCTGCCACTCTGCCTTGCTACCATACACCAGACATCAGACGACTACTCCTTGTGGTGTCCTTGCCACTATCATGGTTCCTCAGTGTATTGGTGCTTTATCCGTGCCTTGGAGTTTGTTCTGACACCTTTTCGCTTGCTATGTTCCTTCATTGTGCTGTAGAATGTTGATGGCACTTGACGTGCCACTTTGCCTCTCATGCTGCCTTCGAGGGTTCATGCAACTATTATCGGTACCCTCTTTTGAAGCTGTGGGGTGTTTTTGACACTCTCTCTGCTGCTTTGCACCTTTGTTAAAGCACTCTTTCCACTCCTGGTACCCCTTTGCCCATTTATGGTGCCTTAGGCTATTCATGCCACTTTGCCACAGTCTGTATCTTGGAGCTATTTTGCTCTTCTGATGATTGCTTCACAAAAGTTTCATCCAAATTGATAAGAAAACCCCAGTTCTGCAGTCAAAAATAGGCTGAAATACTTCCCCCATTGACTTTAATGTCAAACGAAAAACGAATCAAACTAAAACAAATTATTTTTTTTTTTGCTTTGAACCTAATGAAACAAATTGGGGTCCCAACAAAATGAATAAACAAACCGAAACAAATTTTTTTCTGCACATCCCTAGTAAACATGTCAGCAGGATCTCTAAGGTATTATAAGGAGGCATGACATGTAGGCAGGCAGAGAGGTAGCAGTAAGACCGCTAAGGTGGTCTACCTGAGGCATGGCAGTTAAGTATGTGGCAACAAGACCTCTAAATTGATATATAAGGGGCATGGCAGCTAAGCAGAATGGCAACAAGTCCTTCAAGGTAATTTTAACCATCTTGCCACCTGCGTGGAAATCCTGTATACCCAAGCTAAGGCAAATTGGTTTTCAAAAAGATCAGCTTTTCCATCAACTCAGGTGCCAGCCTTGAGTGATGAGGGTTCATGATGTCCAATTACATTAAGAACTCACACTCCCTGGGCATGCTGGTTGGTGGGCAGAATAGATACTGCTGAGTCATCTTGGCTAGATCTGGCTAGACTGCAGACTTGTGTGCCCAATATGTCATCACATCTGTGTCCATCTCCTCAATGGGAACTGCAAATTAGCATTCACAGACATTTGTCTCCTTTGCTGGGATGGGCCAAGGGTCTCTCTTGCCAGCTGCTTTAGCTATGGCCTGTGCCAGGAGCGATGGTTCTTTGTGGGCAATGTGGCTTTGATATATTGAGGTGGGAGAGGAAGTGCTAGCTGACAGGGTGCTGCTGCTGCTGCCTGCAATTCACTCTGAGGTGGCCACTGATGCTACTGTTGCGACCGTCACTTCCCGACGGCTTCACTCCGCCTACCTTTCCTTTCTTGCTACTCCTCCTGCTCTTCATGGATACCTGGCTGCCACGGCATCTACCTGCCGTCCTCTCCGGCGTCCCCGGACCAGTTTGGGCGCTGCCTCCCGCCATGCTCTTCAGGTATCTTAGGGCGCATGCGCCACGCGACCCTCATTCTTATTTCCTCATTGGCGCATTCCTCAGGGACGTCCCCCTGTGATGACATCACGCTGCTCGGATATTTAAGCCTACTGTTTATTGCTAGCCGTTGAGTTAGCAAAGGTGATCTTACGGATGGGATTCGCTCTCCATATCCAGCTACTCTGCCTTCCAACTCCCTTTGGACTCTTTCTGCTAACAGGGTACCCACTCCTCGGGGGTCTCATTGTTTCTTTCAGGTCGCTATCAGGTAACCGGTACTTGCTCCTCTAGGGCCCATGTTCCCTGACTCACTGCCTGCATCTATCTCCTCTTCTATGAGAAGGAAAGAGGACTAGGGATGGGGAAGGGATTGAGGAAGAGGAGGAGGGAATTGGAAGGATTGGGGAGTGGGTTCCAAGATCTGGGGAGAAGGGGGAGGTAGAAAGGGAGCTTGGGAGGGAGGATCTGAATTGTGGTGAGTGAGTGGGAAGAGGGGAGTGAGGTGTCTTTACCATGTTCTGGTCTTGCTCCTTCTTGCACCCCCTCTCTAACATCCCACCCAATATGACTCGCACATACACTTGGCACTAATCCCTTCTCTCTCACACACATGAACACTGCCCCCTACCCTTGTTCCCCTCACTCTCTCTCACACACAAAGACCTACATAGAGGCTGATGCTCCTTTCATGCCCCAGCCTTTCTTCCCACCCACCAATTATCTCTGCTCTGCCCCTCCTAATCTCCCCAAAATGATCCCTCTTTGCTCTGTCTGCTGCAGGCTCACCCTCCCTCCTTTCCAATTCCCTGAACACTGCCTGGGAGGGGAGGAGCTGGAGTAGGAAGCAGAGGGCTGCTCTCTACTGAGGGAGATTCAGCACAGCTGAAAGGAAGCAAATCTTCAGCCAGCTTGCTGCCCCCAGATTTATGCCGTCCTAGGTACAGGCCTAGTGTGCCTAGTGACAAATCCAGGCCTGTCTGAATTAATCCGGGCTGATCCCATCTCTGCAAAATGTGCAGCATGTTCAGCATTGGCCAAGAGCTCCTCTTCTACTTTAGACCAGGCTAAGCACGGCAGTCCATCTCCTGCCAGTATCACCAGTGCAGATGCTAAGTAGAGCGGAGGAGGAGGAGGAGGAGGATACTGTACTAAGCAGCAAGGGGACGGCAATGCCATGAACGCTGCCTCCACAAGTACCTGCCACAGAACTCATGTCTATCTCTGGAGGGCCTGGCAGGAGCTTCATTTGCTGCCATCTGATGATGAAGGCACATAGCCTTCCCTCTTCTAACAGGTAGATTTTAAAAGCCTTGCGCGTGCAAAAATGGCCACATACACGCACAAGTGGGCTGCGCGGAAGCAACGTGAATTGTAAATAGCTGGTGCATGTGCACCCAGAAAAAGGTGCAGGATATGGGTGGTTCCAGCACTGATGCATGTAATCCCAATTTTCCTCAGCCAGTGCATGTGATACAGGTAACTGTTACAGCTCCTCAATGGTGGGGGGGTGGGGGGGGTGGGAGGGAGGGAGAGAGACAGACACACACACACACACACTCTCTCTATAAGGCTCAGCCTGACCAAATATATAGACCATTGTAAGGAGACACTTTGATATGGGGTGAGTTTTCGGGAGGTGGGTTGGGGTTAGGGGGGGTGTTACAGACACATTCAGGAGGTGTTCATTGTAAAATTGACATCGTTAAAGAATTTTAAGCAATGAAAATTCTAACAAGAGGGGTTGATTTGTACACGGCAGTCTCTGCTAGCTGCATTGTACAAATCTGCTCCTTTTCATCTCTTATAAGGGCTAAAATCATTTACATTTCAATTTTACAATGAATGCCTTCGAATGCGTCTGTAACGTCACCCCCCTAACCCCAACCCATCTCCCGAAAACCACCCCAAATCAAAGTGCCCCCTTACAACGGTGCATATAATATATAGAGTATCAGACTGAGCTATATAAGGGCTCACTCTCTCTCACTGCAGACATATGCATATACTTTATAAAATGGTGCATGCACAGCCCTTTTAAAATCTACCCATAAGGGTTCTCACCCCACACTTATGCATTTATGTTATCCAATAGCAGTGTAAAGTAGCTCTATGTCTGTCCATGCTCTTCCAACACTACGGAGTGGCAGGTAAATAACTGAGGCACTTGCTGCCCGCTCAGCCCTGCTTTGTAGCAGCACCAGCTGCAGGGGTCTGTGGCAGTGCTTCTCACGTGGTGGGGAAAATCACAGCAACCGAGGGGGGAATCACTGCTGGTCCTTTTGCTTCTTATGATTACCGGAGCTCCACTCTGCTTTATCCATCCTCATGCTATTAAAAAAAGAAATTAAATTAAACAAAACAAACCGTGCCTCATAACAGACACACAAAACTAGAAAATACAAAGAAGTGCATCTCTCTCCTTTAAACCATTTTTGAAAGAAAGATTCTTGCATCTCTAAGCCTACTTCATTGCTACACAGTCGGTATTTGTGTAAGTCTTGCAAATAATACCTTTGATTAATATATTGGAGACCATTATGAGAAAAAGAATAAATCCTATCAGCTTGAAAGACCTAAAAACATAAAATATATGTACTGTGAAGTTGTCTTTAAGGTAAAATAAATTTTATCTCATTCTGTTGGTTTTTTTTTTAATTATCATTTTCATACTTAGCAAGAAAATGTGAACCTGCAAAATTCTCCCGAGCGAAAGGGAAGGAATAGGGAGTGCTAATTCCATCTGAATATTCATAAAGGCAAATAAACTGTTTTCCCAGGCTCATTATTATAACTAAATAAAGTTGAAGAAGCTAATAAAAGGCATTAATGCCCTTAAAACATTTATTAAATGGACTTTAAATTTTTATACTGCCTGTTGCCTAATGCAAAACATTAACAGCAATGTCTGAAACTATTCCCTTTCGTTCTGTGTAACCTAACCTTGGGATTCAGTTAAAAGACAAATAAGCGTAATTTACAACTTTATAGCAGGGACCTTAATGAAGGGTTTCTTTGCTTGGAAATTGATTACTATCAAACCACCGGACAAAGATTGCCTTTATTAAGTGCAAGGTCTACACATGGCCATACAGATGATGTGTTCTGGACTGCTCTCTCTCTCTCTCTCTCTCTCTCTCCGTAAGAAACAAAAAGAGCTCAGCAAATGGCAGAGATCCAGCGTAAAATGTCATGTGTGCAGTGAGTGCAATTAAAGATTTCTCTCGCTAGTCTTTGGAGGACTGACAGCTCAGCCAACAGGGCAGCCAGATCTGTGCAGCTTTCTACAAGTTTGACAGTTTTTCCCGGTGTAAAGATGCCCTGACTTTTTTTTGCGTGCGGTAAACCCAGTCTAATCCTTCGACAGGCTTCTCTTTCAAGAACAGAGACGAGGAAGATTCCTGCTGCAAGCCTCATTCTAAAAAAACAAAAAAAAAAAAAAAAGTCTTTCGTATCCTTGCGTCCCATGTTATTGTGATGATTTGCCATAAAACACAAATAAATTTGATTTTAATGAACGGAGGAGCTGCATTGTGGTTAATGAGCTGAAGTTTCTCATGGAGCCCTTACATTTCTGTTTGGCGACCTCTTGAATGCAATGTCAATTGAATGATGAGCGTAGTAAATGAAATTGCTTTGCATACGACATTGTCATAGTTTCACAAAGAGATGCTTCAGACTGCAGTGCAGTGTCAGAGGCAGTAACATCACGACAAAGAGAATTCAGCACATTGTAGTAGGTTTCTCATATTACACCCTGCTTACATATAGAAAGTATATGTTCGTGCAGTCTTTTAACCTTAAGGTCTTCCCATCATTACAATGAATACTTTTCATTTTATTCTGAGCTATAAACAAGAGTAGCTGGATAATCCTGCAGCTCCATGGAATATTACAGAATACCAACTTTTCTGACAAAACAATAGAGATGGGCGAAATATATAAACTACCCATTGAAAGCTTTTAAGGATGCTTTCAATATCATCGTAACGTGCATTCTTTGAAACAAATGAATGAATGTAGCTACAATACTATAATCAATCCATGTCTCAAAGAAATTCAAGGTGTGACTGTGAAGCTTCATCTGCAATAGTAAAGCACACCCTCAAACTACATCATTAGATGCTGCCATGAAAAATGAAAGCAACATAGAGATTATGAACACTATAATGTACTGCCAAAACAAGTTATGTTTCGTGGGGTTGCGAGGAGGGCTTGCCATTCTACCTCTCTGTTACTTCTAGCCCTGGAACACCTCCTGCTTGGTTGCGAAGACGTGGAGACGCTACCACTAATGTCATCATGAGGCGCCCTGCCTCCTCCACATAAGCACTGCCCTCTATGGCTGGAGCGCTGCCGCATGCCCATGGAGCGCGCCTCTGGGTGTAGGTTTCTTCGTGAACTGAGAATATGAACCTTGATTTCACTAACGGATTGAGTAGTTCCTTATTTTCTCTTTTGCAGTTTCATTTTGGACAGCTTTTTCTGAACCATGGTGAAGAGGGAAGAGTTTCCTCCGCCTTGAATTTCCCTGCACGGAGAACTATTCCACAGCTGTGGACGGGGAATATGGAGCAGCTGGCCTCGGGAGAATCCCTCGTTGTTGGTAACGCTAGCGGGATGACATTGAACCTGTTGGAAGCTGAAAAGCCTGAGAGCCGCTTATCAACTTTGCCACCAAATTCCAGGGACAGCATTGTGGCAGTGGCAGTCATGGCTGGGATGGAGATGAGTAGTGCAGCCTCAGCTAGGGTGACCCAACTGCTCGGTTTTCAACCGGACAGCCCGGTTTTGCTATAAGGGTAACCGGACACTGTAAAACACAGTCAGGCAAGGTCAGGGGGCCAGTCAGTGGTGGCAGCCTGGCAGCGCACCAATCACCTGCCTGTTTTCGGGGTTCAGTTTGACTCTCCTTCTCCTCTGCCTCTCCCATAGCTGTTCCACCACTTGTTGCTAGGGATGTGAATCGTGTCCTCGATCGTCTTAACGATCGATTTCGGCTGGGAGGGGGAGGGAATCGTATTGTTGCCGTTTGGGGGGGTAAAATATCGTGAAAAATCGTGAAAAATCGTGAAAAATCGGCACATTAAAACCCCCTAAAACCCACCCCCGACCCTTTAAATTAAATCCCCCACCCTCCCGAACCCCCCCCCAAATGAGTTAAATAACCTGCGGGTCCAGCGGCGGTCCGGAACGGCAGCGGTCCGGAACGGGCTCCTGCTCCTGAATCTTGTTGTCTTCAGCCGGCGCCATTTTCCAAAATGGCGCCGAAAAATGGCGGCGGCCATAGACGAACACGATTGGACGGCAGGAGGTCCTTCCGGACCCCCAGCTGGACTTTTGGCAAGTCTCGTGGGGGTCAGGAGGCCCCCCACAAGCTGGCCAAAAGTTCCTGGAGGTCCAGCGGGGGTCAGGGAGCGATTTCCCGCCGCGAATCGTTTTCGTACGGAAAATGGCGCCGGCAGGAGATCGACTGCAGGAGGTCGTTCAGCGAGGGTTCCGGCGCCTCGCTGAACGACCTCCTGCAGTCGATCTCCTGCCGGCGCCATTTTCCGTACGAAAACGATTCGCGGCGGGAAATCGCTCCCTGACCCCCGCTGGACCTCCAGGAACTTTTGGCCAGCTTGTGGGGGGCCTCCTGACCCCCACGAGACTTGCCAAAAGTCCAGCGGGGGTCCGGAAGGACCTCCTGCCGTCCAATCGTGTTCGTCTATGGCCGCCGCCATTTTTCGGCGCCATTTTGGAAAATGGCGCCGGCTGAAGACAACAAGATTCAGGAGCAGGAGCCCGTTCCGGACCGCTGCCGTTCCGGACCGCCGCTGGACCCGCAGGTTATTTAACTCATTTGGGGGGGGTTCGGGAGGGTGGGGGATTTAATTTAAAGGGTCGGGGGTGGGTTTTAGGGGGTTTTAGTGTGCCGGCTCATGATTCTAACGATTTATAACGATAAATCGTTAGAATCTCTATTGTATTGTGTTCCATAACGGTTTAAGACGATATTAAAATTATCGGACGATAATTTTAATCGTCCTAAAACGATTCACATCCCTACTTGTTGCTACATCACGCCTCCTCCTGGGAGTCACCAGAGGAAGAGGAGAGTCGAGCTGAGCCTCAAAGACAGGCAGGATCTGCCTAGGAAAAAAATTGATGCTTGATTTGAAAGGGAAAAAGGGGGGTGGCTACGGCCAGCTTTCCCCCCCCTCCCCTCCCTGCTCCAAGTGTTCAGTCCTGCTCCACAGAAAAACTGGCAACCCTAGCCTCAACTGTGAAGGAATTTCGATGCAGGCTAACTTCTGAGGTCTCTTGGAAATCTGCCTTGGAGAGACCTGCAAACAATGGCTTGGAGGATGTTTGGCAGGCTATAGTGATCTTGTGAGGCTTGATGATGTTTCTTCTTCAATGGAGTCAATGAAGGGACAGATTATTGCACTCGGAAGGCTGCGGGCCACTGCATGCACATGTTCTCCTGACACCAGTCCATACTCCCTGTTCTGTGATGTGGCTGTCTTCCGCACTCTTGCAGGCCACAGATGGCCTGCAGCAGGACGCCGCTCACAGCACCTTCCACATCCTTCTAGGCGCACGTGTCTTTCTGAGATTTAAAGGGCCTGCGGCGGGAGATTTCCAAGGTGCCATCTGATGACGTCTGGACATCCTCCCCAAACCACTTCAGATGCCTCGGCAATAGGACGATTCCGTTGGAGAAGCATTTTGCCTCTGTGTTCCTGATTTCTGGTTCTTGATCCTTGCTTCCTAGTTCCTGCTTCCACTGTGTGTCCTTTGGCAGTCTGGTTTGTCTTCTGAGTTTTTGTCTTTATGGTCAGTCTTCCCTTTGTCTGTCTTCAGCGTTTCATCTTGCTTCTGTGGTTCTTCATCCTCCCTTCTCCTCTTTGTTCCTCCTCCCATTGGATTGAACTTCTGGTTCTGACTTAGGATCAGACTTCTGACTCTGACTTTGGATTGGAACTCAGTGCTGCTTCACCTCTGCCTGCCTTTGACCACTGCCTGAAGTGAACTCTGCTGGCCACTGACCACTGCCTGAATCTATCTCCATTGACCGCCACCTGTCCTGACCATTCCTCGTACAGACTCTGCTTCTTCCATGCTGGCCTACAAGATCTACTCAACAGATCTTCACCTCCACCTCCAGCTGGCTCTAGTTGGCTCCAGAATCCAAGGGCTCAACTGAAGAGGGAAGGGCTAGTATTGGTGAAGCTCCAGTTGGTCCTCTGCTCCAGCCAGCTCTCCCTGCCAATGGTGGGGACCTGCAGGACTCCTTCATGTGGGTTGCACCAACAACACCTCAAACCAAGGGTCCACTTCCACAACATAGCTATCTGCTGTTCAATCTGTTATTGCAGAGAATGATAAGAGGATCAACGTTTTGGTTTCTCAGAACCTGGTGTTTCAGTAATTTACAGCTGCTTCAGCAAAACTAGTTCTGTTATACATAGAAGATGAGAAATATTTGAGAATGGGTGGAGGCCTCAATCTTTGAATACTTAATTTTCCAAGCTCCCCTCTTATTGGTCCTACAGAACTTAACAAACATTATGAAAGACGTTTTGTGTATTTCAGACCTTTCAAACCTTATCCAAGGTTTTTTATTTAACATTTAAGAACAAGGATGATAAAGTATCAGATATCTCTCCTGAGTCATCTGAAAGTTTGAATTTAACTACCATATATACTTGTGTATGTCGAGAAATTTATGCCAGAAATTAGGCACAAAAAAGTTGGCTTGACATGTGTAGTATATGCATGTTGGGCACAACCTCCCACCCTCCAAACCCCCAACACTCACTGAAAGTCCATGGTGGTCCAGAGGGGTGCCCGGGCACAATCTCTCACTCCCAAGCCATTGGCTGCCAGCAATCAAAATGGCACCAGCTGCCCTTAGACCTTACCATGTGACAGGGGCTACCGGTGCCATTGGCCAGCCCATGTCACATGGTAGGAGCAATGGACAGCTCCTACCATGTGACAGGGGCCTGCCAATGGCACCGGTAGCCCCTATCACATGGTAAGGGCAAAGGGCTGCTGGAGCCATTTTGATTACTGGCAGCTGACAGAATAGGAGATTGAACCTGGCCCCTGGACTACCAGGGACGTTTGGTGAGTCTTGGGGGTCAGGAGAGTGGAGGGCTTTGAAGGGTTGGAGCTGGTTAAAGATGTGAAGGCTTTTATTTTTTGTTTTATTTCATGAGGTGGGGTTTGTTTTTTTTTAAATCGGGGGCAGGGTGTTTTTTTTCTTTTGTGCAATCTATTTCAACTAAAAAAAATGGCCTCCAAGTCCATTCCCCATCCCCATCTATGGGTGGACTGCTCCTTCCCCATTTTATACCCACAGATGGGGTAAGAGGCAAGGGCTTTTGTTTTGTGGCAGGGAAGGGGGTTTGAACTTTTATAATGGAAGAAAGAAATTGTGTTCTTTTTTGTTTTAAAAATGTAAGGAAATGAAAACACACCCTTAATAATGGCAGCTTATTACATTTTGTGAGTGCAACTAGTAGCTGTACCTGGTTACTTTTAAAATGTATTTTTTACAATACTGGATCCAGGTTTGAGATTTATTGCAAGAGAAGACACATTTTGACTTTTTACCATGATTATTCCACTATTTATCTTCCCCCATTGTGCAAACATACTACCAAACAGGAAGGGCAGCCATGGGGGGAGGGAGGGAGAGAAGGATTGAAACAGGGAGGGCAGCCATGGGGGGAGGGAGGGAGAGAAGGATTGAAACAGGGAGGGCAGCCATGGGGGGGGGGGGGGAAGAGAGGGAAGGATTGAAACAGGGAGGGCAGCCATGGGGGGGGAGAGAGGGAAGGACTGAAACAGGGAGGGCAGCCATGGGGGAGGGAGGGAGAGAAGGATTGAAACAGGGAGAGCAGCCAGGGGGGGGGGGAGAGAAGGATTGAAACAGGGAGGGCAGCCATGGGGGGGGGGGAGAGAAGGATTGAAACAGGGAGGGCAGCCATGGGGGGGCGGAGAGAAGGATTGAAACAGGGAGGGCAGCCATGGGGGAGGGAGAGAGGGAAGGATTGAAACAGGGAGAGCAGCCATGGGGGGGGGGGGGGGGGAGAGAGAGAAGGATTGAAACAGGGAGGGCAGCCATGGGGGGGGGGGAGAGAAGGATTGAAACAGGGAGGGCAGCCATGGGGGGGGGAGAGAAGGATTGAAACAGGGAGGGCAGCCATGGGGGAGGGAGAGAGGGAAGGATTGAAACAGGGAGAGCAGCCATTGGGGGGGGGGGGGGGAGAGAAGGATTGAAACAGGGAGGGCAGCCATGGGGGAGGGAGAGAGGGAAGGATTGAAACAGGGAGAGCAGCCATGGGGGGGGGGGGAGAGAAGGATTGAAACAGGGAGGGCAGCCATGGGGGGGAGGGAGGGAGAGAAGGATTGAAACAGGGAGGGCAGCCATGGGGGGGGGATAGAAGGATTGAAACAGGGAGGGCAGCCATGGGGGGGGGGGAGGGAGAGAAGGATTGAAACAGGGAGGGCAGCCATGGGGGAGGGAGGGAGAGAAGGATTGAAACAGGGAGGGCAGCCATGGGGGAGGGAGGGAGAGAAGGATTGAAACAGGGAGGGCAGCCATGGGGGGGGGGGGGAGGAGAGAAGGATTGAAACAGGGAGGGCAGCCATGGGGGGGGGGGGGGAGGAGAGAAGGATTGACACAGGGAGGGCAGCCATGGGGGGGGGAGAGAAGGATTGAAACAGGGAGGGCAGCCATGGGGGGGGGGAGGAGAGAAGGATTGAAACAGGGAGGGCAGCCATGGGGGAGGGGAGAGAGGGAAGGATTGAAACGGAGGGCAGCCATGGGGGAGGGAGAGAGGGAAGGATTGAAACAGGGAGGGCAGCCATGGGGGAGGGAGAGAGGGAAGGATTGAAACAGGGAGGGCAGCCATTGGGGGGGGGGGGGGAGGAGAGAAGGATTGAAACAGGGAGGGCAGCCATGGGGGGGGGGGGAGAGGAGAGAAGGATTGAAACAGGGAGGGCAGCCATGGGGGAGGGAGGGAGAGAAGGATTGAAACAGGGAGGGCAGCCATGGGGGGAGGGAGGGAGAGAAGGATTGAAACAGGGAGGGCAGCCATGGGGGGAGGGAGAGAGGGAAGGATTGAAACAGGGAGGGCAGCCATGGGGGGAGGGAGAGAGGGAAGGATTGAAACAGGGAGGGCAGCCTTGGGGGGAGGGAGAGAGGGAAGGATTGAAACAGGGAGGGCAGCCATGGGGGAGGGAGGGAGAGAAGGATTGAAACAGGGAGGGCAGCCATGGGGGAGGGGAGGGAGAAAGGATTGAAACAGGGAGGGCAGCCATGGGGGGGGGAAGAGAAGGACTGAAACAGGGAGGGCAGCCATGGGGGAGGGAGGGAGAGAAGGATTGAAACAGGGAGGGCAGCCATGGGGGAGGGAGGGAGAGAAGGATTGAAACAGGGAGGGCAGCCATGGGGGAGGGAGGGAGAGAAGGATTGAAACAGGGAGGGCAGCCATGGGGGGGGGGAAGAGAAGGATTGAAACAGGGAGGGCAGCCATGGGGGAGGGAGGGAGAGAAGGATTGAAACAGGGAGGGCAGCCATGGGGGAGGGAGAGAAGGAAGGATTGAAACAGGGAGGGCAGCCATGGGGGAGGGAGAGAGGGAAGGATTGAAACAGGGAGGGCAGCCATGGGGGAGGGAGGGAGAGAAGGAAGGATTGAAACAGGGAGGGCAGCCATGGGGGAGGGAGAGAGGGAAGGATTGAAACAGGGAGGGCAGCCATGGGGGAGGGAGGGAGAGAAGGATTGAAACAGGGAGGGCAGCCATGGGGGGAGGAGAGAGGGAAGGATTGAAACAGGGAGGGCAGCCATGGGGGGAGGGAGGGAGAGAAGGATTTGAAACAGGGAGGGCAGCCATGGGGGGGGAGAGAAAGGATTGAAACAGGTAGGGCAGCCATGGGGGAGGGAGGGAGAGAAGGATTGAAACAGGGAGGGCAGCCATGGGGGAGGGAGGGAGAGAAGGATTGAAACAGGGAAGGCAGCCATGGGGGGGGGGAGGGAGAGAAGGATTGAAACAGGGAGGGCAGCCATGGGGGGGGGGGGGAGGGAGAGAAGGATTGAAACAGGGAGGGCAGCCATGGGGGGGGGGGAGGGAAGGATTGAAACAGGGAGGGCAGCCATGGGGGGGGGAGAGAAAGGGAGGGAAGGATTCATACAGCAGGTTTGTTTAGCATGATTTCACCATTTTATAGGCCCCCTAGGTTTTACTGACTTATCCATGGGTGACAGATAAATCTTGATTTTGGGGCCCAAATTATACCCTGGACTTATATAAGAGATGAACTTATACACCAGTATATACGGCAGTTTTCTGGAGCAGTCAACTGATGTGGTGAGAGACTGGGCTGCTTTGTTCACCTCATGTGTTTCTGAGGCAGATAAAAACCTTGTAATAAGGCTGGCATTTTACTAATAAGGATTTTTGTTTTTAGGGATCAGAAGGTCAGGGTTTGTCCAGATATCGTAAGCAGACTGGGAACAGGAGGAGATCTTTCCTTCCATTGCCTGAAACTGTGTTGAGTTTAGGAGGCGAGTTTTTTCCAGAGATATTCAGCTAAACTTTTAATTAAGTTAGCTGGCAGTAGATTTCCTTTTTTTTTTTTTAACCCAGTCAACTGAAAGCCTTTTTGGATAGCAGGATTGCTGTGATTCCTATTTCTAGCCTGCTTGATTCACGACTTTCTATTTTGAATTTTTTTTTTCAGTCCACGTGTTTTTTATTCCTTGTAAATTGTTTTGCTTTATTTGTGTCTTTAACCCCTGCTTAGGGGCTGCAACTATTTACCACAGAAGCCCATAAAAAGAATTTATAGTTCTTCTGAGACTAGATCATACACAAAACTCTCCCGCACCCCCTCCAAGACCTGAGTCCTCTGTTGGTGAGGGGAAGGAATTCCTCCTTCAGGGTCCAGAGTAACAGGAGTGCCCTTGGTAACTTTTTTCTTCCCTGGGAGAGGAAATTTTGAGATTACTACCTGATAATCTCCTTTTCCTTAGTGTAGACAGATGGACTCAGAACGAATGGGATAGTATCCGCGTGCTAGCAGTTGGAGACGGATCTGACGTCAGCACGGGGGTATATATATCCCCACAGGAAGCGTAGCAACTCAGTAATCTTCCTTGCAAAAGCTGTTATGGAAATGTGTACTGACGCTCAGTGAAAAGTGAAAACAGGATTCCCCTGACCGATCGATAGTAGCTGGAGACCGCCAGCATTCACAACCGGAAGGCGTTGACACCTGGTAGAGTGTACGCTCTTATGGAACATAAGACATGGCTTACCTTGAATCGGTGAAACCCATGTACACAGGCAGCTGGGCGGGATGCTGAGTCCATCTGTCTACACTAAGGAAAAGGAGATTATCAGGTAGTAATCTCAACATTTCCTGGCGTGTAGCCAGATGGACTCAGAACGAATGGGATGTACAAAAGCTTTACTCCCAGCCTGGGCAGGAGGCTGCCTGAGGCCCATGTAGTACCGCCCTCGCAAATGCTGAGTCCTCCCTGGCCTGGACATCCAGATGGTAGAACCTGGAGAAGGTATGGAGGGAGGACCAAGTCGCCGCTTTACAGATTTCTGCAGGCGACAGCATCCTGGATTCAGCCCAGGATGTCGCTTGTGCCCTGGTAGAATGAGCCTTGACTTGTAGAGGCGGAGACTTCCCGGCTTCTATGTAAGCTGCTCTGATAACTTCCTTAATCCAGCGGGCGATGGTGGGCCGCGAGGCCGCTTCACCTTGCTTCTTCCCGCTGTGCAGGACGAACAGATGGTCCATCTTTTGTAGGTGTTGTGTCACTTCCAAATATCTGGGCAGCAATCTGCCAATGTCAAGATGGCGTAATAAACGCCCTTCTTCAGATTTCTTCAGACCCGCCGTGGTCGGCAGGGATATGGTTTGGTTAAGATGAAACTGTGAAACCACTTTCGGTAGAAAGGAGGGGACTGTCCGAAGATGGATAGCCTCCGGAGTGAGTCTGAGAAATGGATCACGGCAGGACAGTGCTTGTAGCTCTGAGATGCGGCGGGCTGAACAGACAGCCAGCAAGAACACCATCTTCAAGGTTAGAGAACGGAGAGATAGGCCCCGAAGGGGTCTGAAGGCGGACCCCGCGAGGAAATCCAAAACAAGGTTGAGGTTCCACAAAGGCACAGGCCACTTCAGTGGCGGACGAATATGCTTGACTCCTTGCAGGAAGTGAGAAACATCTGAGTGCATGGCGATGGTCTTGCCATCCCTCCTGGGACCATAGCAAGACAGCGCAGCCACCTGAACCTTGATGGAGCTGAGGGAGAGACCCTTCTGAAGTCCATCCTGCAGGAAATCCAACACAATAGGGATTGTGGTCGCATGGGGATTGGTGCCATGAGTATCGCACCATGCTTCGAATACTCTCCAGATGCGAATGTAGGTGAGGGATGTGGAAAACTTGCGAGCTCTGAGGAGTGTATCAATCACGGGTTCCGAGTAACCTCGTTTCTTCAGTCTAGCCCTCTCAAGGGCCAGACCGTAAGAGAGAATTAAGCCGGATCCTCGTGGAGGATGGGACCTTGACGTAGAAGGTCCCAGAGAGGAGGCAGGGGGAGAGGCTCCCCTGCCAGAAGTCTTCTCATGTCGCGTACCAGGGTCTTCTTGGCCAGTCTGGTGCCACTAGAAGAAAGGCCCCGGTGTGTCTGAATCTTGTGGATGATGGTGCCTAGCAGAGGCCACGGAGGAAAAGCGTATAGCAGAGTCCCCGGAGGCCACGGCTGAACCAGGGCATCGATTCCGTGTGAGAACGGGTCGCGCTTGCGGCTGAAGTATCTGGGTACTTGAGCATTGGACTTGTCCGCCAGTAAATCCATGTCCGGAATCCCCCAGTGATCCACAATCATCTGGAAGGCTGTGGGTGACAGCTGCCTCTCTCCCGGATGTAGGCTTTCTCTGCTGAGGAAGTTTGCTGTGGTATTGTCCTTCCCGGAAATGTGGACGGCGGAGATGTCCTGCAGATTCGCCTCTGCCCAAGCCATCAGTGGGGCGATCTCCAGAGATACTTGTCTGCTTCTGGTTCCGCCCTGACGTTGATGTATGCCACCGTGGTGGCGTTGTCGGACATCACTCTGACTGCTCTGTTCTTCAGTCTGTGAGCAAATCGAAGGCATGCCAATCGGACTGCCCGGGCCTCTAGTCGGTTGATGTTCCACGCTGACTCTTCTCTGTTCCACCGCCCTTGTGCGGTGAGTTCTTCACAGTGTGCTCCCCAGCCGCTCAGGCTGGCATCTGTGGTGAGCAAAGTCCACATGGGTGAAGACATCTTCGACCCCCTGCTCATGTGGTTGGACTGCAACCACCACCGCAACTGGGTCCGCACTCTGGCTGGCAGATACAGGTGCGTGGAATAGTTCGGTAGACGGGGGCTCCAGCGAGAGAGCAGGGAGTGTTGTAGAGGCCTCATATTTATTTATTTATTTATTTATTTAATTCTTTTATATACCGACCTTCATGACAGGTGTCATATCAAATCGGTTTACATGTAACAAGGGGGTAAACATTCTTATCAACCATTTAACAGTAAAATAATCAGAGGAGGTAATAAAGTTACATATAACAAGGAGATCGAACTTGGGAAAAGAAGAAAGAGAAGGACAGAGGGATAACCATTGTGATAAAAGGGTATCGCTAAGTAAGTTGTCCAGTAGGCTTGAGATGTGGAGTTCTGAAATTGAAAACTTTGGGATATCTATTTTAAGTCAATTAAACAGCTGTTGACTCATATGTCTCTTGCCTTAAATAATTCAAAAACAGAAATTCTTTTTATTTCTCATAAGGTTTCTGAGAATAAAAAAGCAGATATTACCACTCTTCCATCAACTCTTAAGTTTCTTTATGAGGTCAGAGATTTAGGTTTCATTCTGGACTCTGAATTAAATATGAAAGCATCTATTAAAGCTACGTTAAGAGATGGCTTCTATAAATTAAGAGTTTTAAGAAAATTGAAGCCTTTACTACACACGAATGATTTTCGAATTGTACTCCAAGCCTTGATACTTCCGAAAATAGATTATTGTAATGCTTTGTTTTTGGGTGTCCCACTTTCTACTATTCGCCCTCTGCAATTATTGCAGAATGCGGCTGCTCGTTTATTGGCTAATTCTAACAGATGTGATCACATTTCACCTGTGCTGATGAAGTTACATTGGCTTCCGGTACATTATCGTATTCAGTTCAAGTGTTTGACACTTATTCATAGAGCCATCTACGGCTCTAACTCTGAATGGTTGAACACTTCTTTACATCTACATGTGCCAGCTCGGAACTTGAGATCACTGGGACAAGCCTTGCTAACTATTCCATCTCCCAAATTGGTTCGCTTGGGTTCAGTCAGAGAGAGGTCTCTCTCCCTGGCAGGGCCCAAACTTTGGAACTCTTTGCCTACTGATATTCGTCTTGAGGACAATATCAATAGTTTTAAGAAACAATTAAAGACCTGGCTATTCCAGCAGGCCTTTAGCCAAATTAATTGATCTCTTGTTAGGTTCTGTGATTTGGGGAAGTGTGACATTGAAAGAATAGCGATGTGGGATGACTGGGTAACTTTTGGTGGGCTATAGAGGCTGATGGGTTTGTATTTTTTATTTATTTTTTTTTTTAATGTGCTAGTTTTATATTACTGTTTTTTGTTTTTACCTATGTATTTTTTTAAGAAAAGTATGTAAACTTAGATTAGTTTTTATGAAGAATGTTTTTTTGAATTTGGTACTGCAAATTCAATGATTGTTAACCGGCTTGATATATATTTGAAAGTCGGTATATAAAGTTGTATAAATAAATAAATAAATAAATAAATAAATAAATTAAGGGAAAGCTTGGCTGAATAGCCAGGTTTTAAGTCATATGGGCCCTTGCCCAAGGCACCACTTCCAGGGTGGATGCCGTGAGACCAAGAACCTGCAGATAATCCCAGGCTATGGGTCAACTGGCTCCCATCAAATACTGGATACGCTGCTGAAGTTTCAACTTCCTCTTGGTAGTGAGACTGACTGTGTCCGCTCGGGTGTCGAACTGTACTCCCAGGTATTCCAAAGACTGGGAAGGCTGTAGGCAGCTCTTGCTGAGGTTGATTACCCAGCCCAAGCTTTCCAGAAGGGCAATTACTCTGTCGGTCGTCCGAAGGCTCTCCTCGTGATTTCGCCCGGATCAGCCAGTCGTCTAGGTAGGGATGGACCAGAATTCCTTCCCTCCTGAGTGCCGCTGCTACCACTACGACCACCTTGGTGAATGTCCGTGGTGACGTGGCCAACCCGAAGGGCAGAGCCCGGAATTGGAAGTGGCGTCCCAGAACCTTGAAGCGTAGGTAGCGCTGATGATCCAGATGGATCGGGATATGCAGGTATGCCTCTGACAGGTCTAATGCCGTGAGGAATTCCCCTGGCTGTACTGCAGCCTTGACAGAGCGCAGAGTCTCCATGCGAAACCTCGGTACCCGCAAGTATCGATTGACTGACTTGAGGTCCAGCACAGGCCGAAAGGTGCCCCCTTTCTTGGGTACCATGAAATAAATGGAATAGTGTCCAGAATTCACTTCCCAGGCAGGTACTGGGATGATGGCTTTCAAGGACAGGAGCCTCGCCAGGGTAGCTTCCAATGCTGCCTTCTTGTGTGTGGGACAGGAAGATTCCACAAACTTGTCCGGAGGGAGATGATGAAAGTCCAGATAATATCCCTCCCGGATAATGGCGAGGACCCACTGGTCCAACGTAATCTCGACCCATCTGGGGTAGAAGAGGGTTAACCTGCCCCCTATGGCTCCGTCCCCCAGATGAATCGGCGGACTCTCATTGGGAGGCGCGGCCGGGACCCGAGCCCGGGCCCGCTCCCCTCTTGCGCTGCTTGGTCCAAAAGGACTGATTCCTGGCCTGAGGGCGCGGTGCCTGATAGCGACCCCTGTAAGGAGCAAATCGCTGGGAACTCCTGCCCCTGGAGGGCCTTGGAAAGGCGCGTTGGCCCCTTCTGAACCGATCTTTCGGTAGTCTGGGCACTGGAGAGGCACCCCATGTACTGGCCAGTTTATCTAGGTCGCTGCCAAATAGGAAAGAGCCCTTAAAGAGCAATCTGGTGAGGCGTGTCTTGGAAGGCGCATCAGCTGACCATTTCCGGATCCAAAGCTGCCTCCTGGCAGCAACGGAGGATGAAATCCCCTTGGCTGTTGTCCGGACCAGGTCAGATGCAGCATCCATGAGGAACGAAAGAGCTGACTCCATGTCTGCCGCTGGAGCGTTGTTTCTAACCTGTGACAAACAGGCACGCGTCACCACTGTGCTGCAAGTTGCGATCCGCAAAGATAGGGCTGCCACCTCAAAGGTGTGTTTCAGAATGGTGTCCAGTCGCCGGTCATGAGGCTCCCTGAGGGCCGTCCCCCCTTCAACTGGAATGGTAGTGCGCTTGATCACAGCGCTAATCAAGGCGTCCACCTGAGGGCACGCCAGCAGGTCCTGGATAGCCGGTGCCAATGGGTACATGCTCGTCAGAGCCCGGCCCCCTTTGAAGGAAGCCGCCCATTCTAAATCTATCAGTTGTTGTGCCGATTGTAAGAATGGAAAATGGCGGGCTGTAGGACGAAGACCTTCCAACAGGGGGTTCTGCGCGGAGGGCACCGAAACACTGGGACCGGTAATATCCAATTCTGCCAGACACTGAGACACTAGGTTGGAGAGATCCTCTTTAGGGAAGAACCGCCTCATGGTTCTATATGGCTCAATCCCTGGGGGAAGGTCCCCCTCGTCCGGGAGTTCGGACTCATCCGGTGAGACCTCCTGGTCTGACTGATCCGGACTGTCCAGCGGCGGGAGGTCCCGCTCGCAATAAGGGTGTGAGGGTCCAGGAACGGGATCCGCAGCAGCTGCCGCAGCAGCCGCCACAGTCACAGCCACCGTAGGAACCACAGGAACAGCAGGAACCACAGGGCCTGGACGGGAAGCCGTTTGCATCTGTACGAAGGCATGAATCCCCTTAAAGAGATCCACCCAGGAAATTGAAGCAGCCTCTAATCACCGGGGTACAAGATCCCCCGGGATTCCAGATTGGTCGAGACTGCCCCCTAAATCCGGGGTAGCCCCTGGGGAACTGTCAACAAATCGTGGCTGAGACCGGTCCTGGCCCAAGGGTCCCACGGCCTCCTCACATTGGGCACATAGGGAGTCTGGCTCTTCACTGCGCGTGGCTCTAAGCTGGCATGCAGAGCAGAGGCCCAGGGCTTTAATGCCTGACGCAGGCGGCGCCGTCGCTGAAGATGCTGCTGCGTTCTGATCCATTGAGAAATATGCGCCGAATGCTTAATACAACAGGCGCGCAATAATAATAATATGCGGCAGCAATGGGCGCTTAATACAACAGGTGCACAATAATAATAATATGCGGCAGCAATGGGCGCTTAATACAACAGGCGCACAATAATAATAATATGTGGCAGCAACAGGCGCTTAATACGACAGGCGCACAATAATAATAATATGCGGCAGCAATGGGCGCTTAATACAACAGGCGCACAATAATAATAATATGTGGCAGCAATAGGCGCTTAATACGACAGGTGCACAATAATAATAATATGCGGCAGCAATAGGCGCTTAATACAACAGGCGCACAATAATAAAAATATGCAGCAGCAATATGCGCGATATGTTCTCAGCAATAGGCGGCCAAGAAAACAGCCCAAATGTACGCAATATGCACTCAGCAATATGCCGTAAGCAATACACGCACTATGGTTCCCAATAGGCGTTCAGCAATATGCAGTCAGTAATACACACTCAATAGCATTCAATAGGCTTTTAGCAATATGCGGTAGCAATACACGCTCAATAGCTTTCAATAGGCATTCAACAATATGCGGTCAGCAATATACGCACAATAGCTTTCAATAGGCATTCAGCAATATGCGGTCAGCAATATACGCACAATAGCATTCAATAGACTTTCAGCAATATGCGGTAGCAATACACGCTCAATAGCTTTCAATAGGCATTCAGCAATATACGCACAATAGCTTTCAATAGGCTTTCAGCAATATGCGGTTAGCAATACCTTTCAGTAACCGGCGGTTAGCAATACACACTCAGTGGAAATACTCACAACAATAAGGCCATATATGCACAAGGAGGAATAAACCTGCGCCGATTACCGGCGCCCTACCTGAACGAGGCCCACAGAATGGCGCCCTCCTTGGCGTGCCACGCCGCCGATCCTCTGTTCCTTCGGAGACCCGAAAAACGAGATGTACGCCTCACCTGAATCTCGGCGCTTCTCGGCTGGAACCCAGGCGGTCTCCGGCTCCGGGGAGAGCGGGCAACTACCTTCACCACCGCGTTTGAGGATATGCACCCGCTGCCTCGTCCACGCCGGGACCGAGGCGCCTCGTGAACCTCACCCGAACCTCGGTCAGGGGCTGTGTCCCTGCCGCACTTCGGTCTGACCTAGGACTTAACCTCCGGGGGGATCACGGGAATCACCCCGGGCAGCTCAACTGGGGGAGTGACCTTCGGGTATCACCGCAGGAGCGCGGGGCTCGATATGTTCACAGAAAGTAGAAAGTAGAATTATAAGAAAAGAGAAAAAGATAGTAGTCTTGGAAAGCACGCTCAACTAGCGTGCAGGCTCTCCAAACTGCTTTGGAGACGGAAATTACTGAGTTGCTACGCTTCCTGTGGGGATATATATACCCCCGTGCTGACATCAGATCCGTCTCCAACTGCTAGCACGCGGATACTATCCCATTCGTTCTGAGTCCATCTGGCTACACGCCAGGAAATAACTATTTTACTGCTGTGAATGCTGTCGATGCCAATAGCACAGGGAGACTCTGTCTGAGAGTCCAAAAGAAATACTTTACTGAAGTGAATTGTATGAAGTAACGGCACAGTTCAAAACTGTTCTTAACCCCACAGCAAGTCTTTTTCCTGTTTCCAGGCCTTTCTCTATCTGCTCAAGGGTCTCTTACTACCAGGGCAGGAGAAACGCACAACCTCCAGGGCATAGAGAAATGAGTTTCCCAAATGGACAAACTCTCCAAAGCTGATAACCATGATAAAACGTTCTGTGCACAGAGAGTACCAACTTCCTCTCTCCCTAGGGGTGAAGACTCCAACTGAGCGTCTTCAATAGGTCTCAGATTGTTCTCCCACACAGTTCTCCACTGTCTCTCTTGATCTCTTTCACTCTCATGAATCCCACGATGGAAGGGATCCACACTGGAACACACAGCTCTCCGTGCTCCTCTGTCCAGAGAGGAAAGGGGCAGCAAAACTCTTCCGCGCAGATCTCTTCATCAAAAATCTCTTCCCAAAACTGAGTCCAAAACACCAGAATATCTCTGCAGTGGGTCTCCTCCATAACTCTGTACTGCAAGAGGCTGCAGAGAGGCAGGTCCTCCCTACCCTGGGCCCTCCCAGGGAAAAGGTTTCCCTGTGACCTCTTCTCCAGGCAGCACCCAGGAGTCTGGCAGGTTTCTTGAAAAAATGTAAAACCCAAAAGAACCCTGGAAACAAACCCAGTCAGCCAGTGAGGGGACTGGAAGGAGAGCTTCCTGACCTTGCTTCCTGACCAGACAGGCCGGATTGCCTTAGTCTTTACAATAGGACCAAAATCCAAATCAGGAACAACCTCCTGTACTTTCACTTATCTCCATAACTTGAAAGCACTGCTTTCAGTTCTCAGGAGAGAGCTGCCTTTACTATCTTACCAGGGGGATGGCCATTCCTGCACCCTCAAAGGGAGGGGCTGTACCGAAATGTCCCTCTCCACAATCTCCACTTCTCTATCCCTAGAAAAAGGAATTTTATTTATTTATTTATTTATTGGGTCTTATATACCATCACTCGGATTCCATCGTAACGGTTTACAACAATAAATACATTATAGACAATAAAACAGCCAGGTAAAACATAAAAGATTCCAGCTAATTATGACATTTTATAAAAGATCCTAAAATCCATCAAAAAACTCCTGTTCATTCCTCCTCCTTTCTCCTAAAATAAGCTAGTGTATAAACTCTAAAAAATCCTTAAAACCTAAAACAGTAAAAATCAGCACGTTAATACATAAAACAATAAAATATAGAATGAACTACTATATCAACTCTAAAGATCCTTATAACCTAAAACAGTAAAATCAGAACGTTAATACATCAAACAGTAAAATAGCGCATAAAACAGACTTCAGGACTGATTGGAGCATGCCTCCTTAAAAAGCCACTTAAACTAAAGGTACTACTGGTAATTGTAAACCACCCTTGTGAGATGGGATCCCCCTCCCTCTTATTGGTGTCCTTGGTCGATAATTAAACGTGGAGGTTCTCTGATGTAATTCTCAAGGGGTCACTACCAGAAATTCCCGTCTCCTATTGGGTTTCCATAAAAAAAGGCCCATAACCCACCAATCACATCTCCCAGTGCTAGGGAGGGAGAACGAGAATAAAGAATAAAGGGTATTGATATGCGTCAAAGATGTGCAATTTACAGTAGAAGATATTCTGTCAAATCTTATTTTTATTATACAACTTTAACCCTTTCTAATGCCTACCTTCTCCTAGAACCGGTTCCTTAGAAACTACAGCTGATATCAGATAAGTACAATTGTTCTTATTTATCTTTCTCAATAAACATTAAACACAATCTTAAATACTAGTAATGTTATATTTTATATGACAAATTGAGTCTTTGTGCCTCCTTTCAGGTAAACAAGATCCTTTGAATGTCGCTTTGGTAAGTATAATATTCTTGTGCATTTCTTTCTTTACTTTCTTTTCTTTCTGAATTTTACTCTGTATCTTTGATTTTATTGTCTCTAATTCTGTTCTGATGTGGTTTTTTTTTCTTGTCTGTGTGATGATTAGGTGGTGTGTGTGCACACCCTTATCTGTCTAATTCTCTCTCTCTTCGGCTTCTTTTCTTCATAGATTGTTGCCCCTCCCGTTATCTTCTTCTTTTGTAACTACTCCAAGCTAAACAAACAGAAAAAGAGAGCCTATCCCTCCCTAACACATCCTGTCTTCTGCAAGCTATAATCAGTGAGCTCCCTAATGTGGTATGTCCATGACTTCTTGCTGTAAACTGAAACTTACTATAGAAAAAGATAAATAATTATTGTTTCCCCCCATCTATAGACTAGGGCAGGTCCCTATCTGTGGTCACATTCGATCACTCTTGCAAGCACTAAAGATTCTGCTGCCATTGATGAGTATTTCTTTGTACAAATGTTCCCCTTATTCACACTGAATAACTTCTGGATGTGAAGGGCTCTGACTGGCTAGGAACACTTTACTTTGGTTGCTTTGTTTAACTTATAAGTAACCTTTATTTATTAGCAGTGTCCCTTATTCTCTTACACCCAGGTTGCTCTAAAACAATATTTCTTTTTCTCTCTCCACTGGTTCTTGGTATTTATTTATTTATTTATTTATTTATTTATTAACTTTTATTTACCGACATTCGTGCAGCACATCATGCCGGTTTACAATGAACTCAGGTGGAAAATACAGTGTAACGATAAAACAATATTTATAATAATGATAGTAAATAAATAACTGGCAATAACAATTAACAATGTGGGGATGGGGAAGAGAGGAGAACAAAGGCAGATAGAGAGAAGAGAAGTAAAGGAATGAAAACTATAGGAATAGAGGGAAACTATGTACAGATGACGGAGTGCACAGGTCTCATTAACTTGAGTATAGTATGGTACAATCAATGCTCTTATTCATGCAGCAGCCTATCTTAGCTGACACTAGAATTCACGAGTCATCAATTTATTAGCTATCTCTCATTTGTACCTTACCTTGACTGGTACTTATTATAATTAAATATTCAATTGCATTTACTCATACATTCATTTACTTCCTTTCCCTACTACCCTTGTCAGTATTATCATGTTTTCTGTACTTTTATAGGCCTTGGGAACGAGCTCCTGCTCTCATCAAATCCTACTGGGTTTCTTCACAATTTCTAAACTGCCATCCGTCTATATATATCTCTGTTAAATGTGACCCGGAGTGATATGTATTGTATACAGGAACTTCCGGTATATAAAAACAAAAAATAAATAAATAAATAAATATATCCGACTGGATCATTGCTTTTGCTGATGGCACTGGGGGAGAATAGTCCCTGTTACTCATTAGTTTATTCATTAAATCTTGTCAAACGATATAGACAGGGTGTTGTTAACAGGAAGAACATGCAAATTATACAACAAACTTCCATGAAAGAAATTTCTACCTATATAAAAAAGTGAAAAAAAAGAAGTATTATTGGCTGATGATAATAAGTAAGGGAAATGAAGGTATCTGTTACCGGGAGTGCCTAGTATGATGGCCACATAGATGGTAAAAATGTCTTTCAGGGATGTTGGTTTTATGATCATTAAATCTTGTTTATAGCTTCCATTTCTTAGTTGGATCTTCTGGTAAGGTTATTTCTTTATTTTTATTTTTCTTACCATTGGTGGTCTCTTTTCCAATTTCTTATTTTTCTCTATGTGCCTGCCTTATTATTCGTCGTTCGGGAAGCTATTCCCACATTTCCCAGGATACGGCTTTGGTCCCTGCATTGGTTGCCATTGCTGTGTTGGCCGGCCGCAGAGCTCACGACCGACCTTCCTTACCCAGTCCGCCACTCTGCCAGGGGTGGGCTTCAGCCTCCCCCGCCATGCCACCGACGGGCCCGGGACGCTGCAGAGACACCGCCGCTGTCTGCTTCTCTCAAGGCCCTGCTGGGGGCGGCCTCCAGTTTTCCTGCCAGGCTGCCGACAGGCTCGGATCATGGCAGAGCTGCCGTGCCATCTGCTTCTCTCGTTCAGCTTCCCCAGGTGCGCATGCGCAACCCTCTGATTGATTTAAAGGTCCCACGGCACGCTAGTACTGCCAGCCCTTCCTTGTGATGTCATCTGCCAGGACCTATATTAGGCAAGCCCTGACTGTCAGAGCTCGCCTTTGCAACAGGTCTCGACACTGGACGTGTACTTCGTTGCCTCCTCTGGTGATTTCCTCGTGTTCCTGGTTTCTGTTCCTTCCATGTCCTAGTCTCGTTACTTCTCCAAGTTCCTTTGCCTTCTGTTTACTCTACTTGATTTATGGACTGATTTCTCTTGGACCCGACCTCTGCTTTGCCTGACCACATCATGGTTTAGTGACTATCTTAGTGGCTGCTCCCAATTTTTCAAATGTAATCAACAGCTTACTTCCCCACAATCACTAAAAGCAGGAGTTCTGCAAGGGTCCGTGTTGTCAGCAATGCTTTTTAATTTATATCTTGCTCCTATTGCTAAATTACTGACCACCATTACCAATGGGTTTAAAATGTATGCTGACGACATACAGTTTTACATTAAGGTTCAATCTCCTTGGCAGAAAACAATTGATCATCTTCAACTTTGCATGGTCGCCATTACGCGATGGTTAAATCAGAATAAACTATCTTTAAATACAAATAAAACCGAATTCTTATTAATCCATCAACCTCACTCTGTACCTCAAAAAAATACTATTATCTTGGATAATATGTCATTTCCATTAGACAAACCTGTTAAAAGCCTTTGAAGTTTACTCGATGCAACCTTATCATTCAAACCGCAAATTAGAGTAATGGTGAAATCTGGGTTTTTCAAACTCCGCTTGATTTCGGGACTGCGGCATCTATGCTATGAGCATGACTTACATACTGTTGTATGATCTATGATTTTTTTTTCCCATATAGACTATTGTAATAGTCTGTAAATAGGATTGCCCAAATTTTCTTTACAACCAATCCAGCTACTACTCAATGCCGCCGCTAGGCTTGTATCTAATACTAAACGTTTTGAACACATTTCATCAGTTTTATGTAGTTTGAATTGGTTACCCATTCCTGAGCAAATTGAGTTTAAAATTGCCATGACAATATTCAAATTACTTAGTCCAGATTCACCACCTTGGTCCAATTCGCTACTGCATATTTACAAACCCATTCGAGGGTTGAGATCCTCCCAACTTGGTTTGCATGCAAATACCTTCCGTGCACCTGGCACGTCTTTTCTCTATGAGAGAAACATCATTCTCCATAGCTGCTCCAGCATTGTGGAATCTCCTCCCATTTGAATTGTGAAAATTAGACAACTTAGAAAAATTTAGACGTCTACTAAAAGATTTCCTGCATCAACGTGCTAATAGCGTATTCTAAAGAACTAATGGGATGTGTATAGAAGATGGCCTCTCTCATAATTTGCTCTAAATATTTAGTGATGGGTTATTTCTGACTAATGTTTATATTACCATTGTTTTGATGAAGATTAATGGTATGTCTATAACTTATAATGTATGTGATTTAAAGTATATTATGTGTGGGGTTTTTTTTTTTTTTTTTACTGTGAATGGCCTAGACCTATTTTGTGATAGGCAATCAACAAATTTTAATAAAATGAAATGAAAATGAAATGATCTTCTCCTGTACCCAACCTCTGCTTTGCCTGACCACATCACTGATCATCTCCTGGACCTGACCTTGCCACTGCTTCTTGCTTGCTGCCTGCCCTGACCTTCAGCATGTTCTACAATGCCCCTGCTTTTACAGGGTAAAAGCAGACTTCGGCCTGCTTTTACCCGGGTGCCCCCTTGTCTGACTCTCGTTCCTTTTGGTGCCCAGGTCTCCGGGACTCTGCCTTGTCCAGTACAGACTCTCCATTACTACTGTTGCTGGTCCCTGGCTGACCTCCTCCTCATCTACCAGAGGACCTCGGACAGAGGCCCACCTAACTCCAGCCAGCCCCCAAGGGCTCAACCTGCGGGGAGCGAGGGCTGGTATTGGTGAAGCTCCAGCCGGCCTCCATCAGTCAGCCAGCTCTGCCTACCAGTGGTGGGGACCCGTAGGGCCTCCCTACTGGTAGAGTCAACCCCACCTCGGCCCAAGGGTCCACCTCCTATGCAACAGGTTGCAAAGGCCATAGACCCGGTGGACCTATCAGCTCTCCAGGACATTCCGGGCCTGGCCCAGAAAATCCAGGAACAGCAACAATTTATAGAGACATTGGCCACTTCTATTGAGCGCCTAAACGCTCGATTGGATTCTCACTCTGTGGATTTGGCAGCGTTAAAATCCGTTCCCGGCCTCGTTCTGAAGCTCCAGAGTCTCCAGTTGACCAAGGAACTGGTAGTGGCATACTTGAACTGTCTTGCCACTCGCCAAGACTCTCTGACCCAATTTAACGCCCCACCTCCATCCCCAGCGGCCTCTGTGCTGGATTCTGATTCCGCGCGGGCGGTCATTTCCTTGCCGGCACCGCCCCTTTACTCCAGAGATCCCAAGCAGTGTCGGGGATTCTTAAATCAATGCCATATGCATTTTACTCTTCAGTCTATGCTTTTCCCAAATGATTGGTTGACAACTTTTATTCTATCCCTTTTGGATGGCAAGGCCCTGGCTTGGGCCTCCCCTTTGTGGGAGTGGTCCGACCCCGTGCTTTCAAGTCTTCCACAGTTCGTTTCGGCTTTCAAGCAAGTTTTTGAGGAACCAGGCAGACGTCTCACTATGGGGTCTGATGTACTACAGTTACGTCAAGGGACTTGGTCCTTAACTGATTATGCAATAGAATTCCGCACTTTGGCCACGGAGTTAAATTGACAGGGGGACAGTCTACATTCCATTTTTCTGGAGGGACTGGCCCCCAGGATTAAGGATGAACTCACTGCACAGGAGCTTCCCATGTCCCTTGAAGGCCTCATCGACCTAACAGGGAAAATAGACAGACGATTTGAGAACCGGTCCATTCTGAAGAATCGCCCTAGAATACCACCCTCCTCCAACTACAGTCATTCCTTGCTCTCTGTAGAGCAAGGAATGACTGTAGTTGGAGGAGGGCGGTATTCTATTCCTTGCTCTCTGTAGGATCACAAATGTTCTTTTCGTGATCCTAGTTCCTTTGCCTTGTGTTTACTCTACTTGATTTACGGACTGATTTCTCTTGGATCCGACCTCTGCTTTGCCTGACCACATCATTGATTTCTGTAAATTAGAGAAGGAAACAGGATTTAAATAGGAAGGAGGAGAAGATGACTCTGCCCTCTCTCCACTTATAGAATTAACAACACTAATGGGCTTTGGGGAGGATGAAAAACTCCCCTCAAATAATAACCGAAAAAACATGTCTTCAATAAACTTCTAATACATCCAGAGCAATCTGGAGTCAACAGAAAAGTCAACAATAATAGGATATGAAGGAGGGTTCCGATTTTTGGGGCTCAGAAAACAAACATTGCTCGGAGGAGACACTCAAATTTCCAAATTCAGAGTCCCTGCCAGAGCCACCCCATTAGTTTGGCTGGCAGATGTAAAAACTCAAGAATCCAAGGGTCCTGTAACAGTAGCCGAAGTTACCTCAGGAGATGGCATACCTTGTTCCTTCCCCTTCTTGCCCACATGCCAAACTCAAAGAACAGCTTTCCAGTTCGAGCGAGGAGAAAAAAGTTTGCTGCACCACAAAGAATCACATAAAAAATTCTCCGGATTCCTTGTCGGGCTCTCCGAGGAGCACACAGCCCCTTTGACTTGCACTTTAGCTGCACACCGATGGCAGTGTGCTATAGGCCAGCAGGTCTTTATAGGTCCTGGTCCACAGCACTCCTTCCTCCCCTGGAGATCTAGCATGCCAGGAATGGAGGTGGCAGCAACTTCTTTAGCAGGTCTTTTGATTTCAGGAGCTTGCAAGGTGGGCAATGTTCAGAAAGATCCTTTTACCTAGATAAGTCAGAATTTGATGACTTTTGAAAATAGTCCCTCCTATGTGCAATTCTGTGCTTTTAAAGAAATTTCTGGGAAAGGTGATGATGCTGGGATCATCGTGATTGTTCAGTTTAGTGACTAAATCTAAGTGTGTGTATGTGGGGGGTGGGGGGGGGGTGGGGGGGGCGTCCATGGTCCTGAAAGGAGGAGGGGAGGAGGCCAAAAGTTTGCTTAAGGTGCCTAAAACCCTTGCACTGGCCCTGGAAGGCTGCAGTTTACATTGTTTGGTTTGTTCATTCATGTTGCATGACTAGGATACCTTTCTTATATTTCAGAGGTACAGACTGAAACTAAATTCTAGTTTTATAATCAAGTAGTACATGGAAATAGCCTGAGAAATGAAAGAAAGGGGCATTCTGTTATAATATGGTCTGGAGTTTATCAAGACATCCTGCATGCAAAGCTAAGTGTGTCAGACAAGCCCATCTGAAATATGTTCACTCCAAAGCATCCATGACCTGTACAGATGTGATCGAGGAGGAGCTATGGATAATCTTTTTTTTTTTTATTTATATGCTGCTTCTCGGCACGTCAAAGCAGATCACATTCAGGTACTGTAGGTATTTCCCTATCCCCATGGGACTTACAATTTAATACCTGGATTCATGAAGCTGCGATATCGCAGTGAGGTACGTAGCCACGATAATAGGCCCATCTCCTAAAAAAGCATTGTGGCTAGATGGGCGTCCACAGCTTTTTTTTTTTTTTTTTTCTCCTTTGGACGTCAGGGCTGCCACTCGAAGAAGCCCCAGGGTGAGGAGGTGGGTCAACTTTGACCCTCATAAATTGTTACTATTTTTGCCGTGGTTTTTTGGCATAAATTAGGAAATCAGTGCAAGCATCTAACTTTTTTGTCTGTCCTAACTATTCCCCTGTAGTTCCCTAATTATTAAGAACCTAAATTTAGAATTTAGGTGCCTAGTGAAATTAGGAACCTAAGTTTAGGTTCACAGCGCCATGTGATGACTGCTAGGCTTCACTACACTTTCATGGAAAATGTTCCAGTATTGGCAGGATCCTAAGGAGCGGTGTCACTACGAAAATATATGTGGGCTGTTACAAAATTAGCCCTTAAAAGAGAAAACATTGTGTGAGATATTTGTGAGATGTAGTGAAAGATTTTGTGAAAAGTTCCATAGCTCTTTTGCTACCAAGGTTATTTGCATATAAGTTCCTGTAGCAAAATAACATACACTAAATTGGAAATAGCAGCATGAAATTGCATGCACTTAGTGCATAACCTCCTACTCTTATTTCCCAATCAGACCACAATTAAGTCAATAAATAGTATGTGGGAAAACCATACAATTACAGTGTACTAGCTGGAAAGAATAGGTTGAAATTTTAAATGCAGGAAGAATGTCTTATACACATCATTACTTATTTCAGTGATCCTTGTGCTTAGCAAAATGCGCACTGCTTGAAATAATAATAAAGATTATTTGTGTTAACCAACATTTTTCACTGAAAAAATTTGCTTGAACTGACAAGTTGCTGAAATATTAATTTCAGAACTTTAATGTCACCTCTGAGCAAAGCTAATAACAAGACATTAAAGAGCATAGTAAATTTGGCAGTGATTATAAACTTTTTTTTAACTTCTACAGTGGCGTAAGATGAAAAGCAAAGCTAACACAAATTTGTCAAAGTTGGACAATTACATTTTGGCTTCAACTAAATCCAAATGACAGCATTAATGCAGCTTACAAGAGTTTGGTTCATAGAGATCGATGAATAAGTTCCATAAATATTCATCATAGCTCAATACAATTCCAACAAGGGATATATCAATTACCAGAGCTAAGGAAGGGTATTGGTGAGCTGGGTCTGAACCATGTCCTTTGTGATCAGGAAGCCAACAGAAATAAAAAATCTTTCTTGAAACATATAGTGCCCTAGGTGGCAGTAGTCTTTCAAGGTTCATTGCTAAATTTTTCCCAAACTGATCACAACAAAAGCTAATTTCTGGAACCTTGACATACAAGCTGATATGATGACATGCATCAGTTTAGGCAGATTTAGATATGGTATCATTGTAACCTAGGCACGGCTGAAAATTCCGTAGGATCCTCTGCTGATTAAAGGTGGCTTTATCCACACCTATGCATTTAGGGGCAATATCAATAACCAGAATTGGGTGCAAAGTAGGCACGCTATTTTATCTTATTTACATTGGACTAGTCTTCAAAGGGAAGCAATCCACATTGCTTTTCTTTGAAAATGAGTAGCTGCAAAGTGCATCCATTAAAAGTGTCCACACACACATTATTACCTGATATTTGTATGAGTGGCTGAGAGGGTGCAAAAAAACAGGCATATTTTTGGAAATCCCATGTATGTACTTTCCCTTTGAAAATTATCCCACCAAAACTACCCTCACACATTTCCACCCCCTAATATGTTTGCAATGTTTTGTTTTGTTTTTCAGGCAAATTTACCTATGTGCTTTTGAAAATCAAAAGTATACACTTAGGGGTCGATTTTAAAAGGAGCACGCACATGTCCATGTGTGTGCGGTTCCTGGCGTGTGCACATGGATGCGCCGATTTTATAACATGCGCACGCCGGTGCGCACATGTTATAAAATCCAATGGCCGCACGCACAGGCGCGCACGAATTTTAAAATCTGGCGTGCAGCCCGCCACTCGCGCGCCCAGGGGGCAATTTTATGTATGGTGACGCAATCAAGCCTCCCAGTCCTCTCCAATTAAGGAGCGGACTGGGAGAGAACTTTCCTATCCCTACCCTTCCTATCTCTTCCCCTCTCCTCTCTGACCCCTAATCTAACCCCACCTATCCCTAATTTTTTTTATTTTGTTACTTACGGCTCCTCTGGAGCTGAAGTAATCTTCACACGCCGGCCGGCTGCCAGCACACACTTCCCCTTTGGAGAGGCCCGGCCATTCGGCGCGAAACGGGGTTATGTCCGTGGCCGGGCCCTTCTGATAATTCACGCGGCATGGGCAAGGCCCGGCCACACGCATAACCCCCGTTATTTACACACATGGCCCTTTTAAAATCGGGCCGACAAGTGCAAACCCTTCTCCCAAGAACGCCTCTGATCACTGTGGATAAGCATACAGGACATACGAGCATAGGTTTACCCACATATTCAGTGAGCAATTTTGTAAAAGGCCATTTCCATGAGGAAAAACACTGAGAAATGACTTTGACCATTACCTTCCCTTTTTTGCATTTCTTTGATCCCCATCACTCCTGCTCAATAGCTAATAGTTTTCTGGGCTGCTGGTGGTGGTGGCCAACAAGTGTTCCTGCAGATCACTTATATTTCTGAATTGCTTTGTAAAGAATATGACCTTCAAAGGGAAAAGGGAAACAACAGTGAGAAAATTGAAACGAATGGGAATCACTGAGCTGATACAGGCTTGAGGGAAGCTTGCTATGGTATTTACCTTACTACAGCCATTTGGATACCCTTGTGGGTCTAGCTGCCAAGAAGACAAAGGAAGAGGCATGGATAAATGTGAATAAAATCATGTGATATTTTTGTACATAGGCACATGGAAAGTAATCCCATGTATTCACATTAGCCTTGAAATGACAGCAATTATACTCCTCTGTTTTTCCACCTTCTCAATCTGCATGTTCATTATCTACTTTTGATAATTAGAATTCAGGGACCTACGTGTCACAAGCACATTCTTTATTTCTGTTTATTTGAGAACTAGACAAAATAAAAGCTTCCACTTACCTGTTACATTGCATCTTATTGCAACATCTATATAAAAAGCACAGCAGGTGAATATTGAAGCTTCAGCACAGAAATGCCTCAGAGCTATGATTGCTAGATACCTTTTTTTTTCTCATTAGTGTTTCTTGAGAGACTGGTATTTTCTTGTGATATGAGATAAAAAGGTAATCAAAATCAATCAATTTCAACTTCACCTTTCAAAAACGATGACTGAATTAGCATAAAGCTTCAAAACTTATGGGCGGTAGTGCCACATCATCAAGGCTTTGACTTTTACAATGCTTCTTCATCAGCTCTGCAGCTATATATACCTTCCCCTCCAACAAATGTTTCTGTAACACTACATCTAAAACCGGCCTGATATTTTGATTGATAACATTATGGTTGAGATGCTTTTCGTAATTTAAACTTCAGTGGTATCACGGGCAGATGCATGCTCTATGGCACGTAACTAAAACTTTGGTTCCAGCTGTTGTCCTGTAGGGGTCTTTAGTTCCTCAAAAGGGAGGGATCCTTTTTAACATTCCTCTACTTTACTTTCCTACCTTCAGTACTAGAAGAAAGATGGCATTGCGTTTGTTTGTAATGAACTCTTTGAATAGCCAACAAGATTTAGCAAATGAGCTGGATGATATGAACTTGATAGTATTAAGTATTTCTTCTGTTGCTGCAGGATTGTACCGTCGCATTCATTTTGTTTGGTAGAATAGTTAAGCAAATGGATCATCAAAGCTTTCACGAAAGCTAATAAATGTGAGCAAGCTTGAAGATTCTCCTTGTTTGGATAGTGCAAAATAAAATTCGCCAACAAGCTTGATTACCCCTAGCTTGGGACTTGAAACAAACCTCCCCCTTTATTTGGGGTTTTTAGATAAGTCAACACTTTCTGGCACATAATAGATTACCAGCTTCATTACATGGGGCTCATTATCCCTGTTCAGGTATATGAAAATCACTTTACTGATATCAGCAACATCTGGAATAGGGATGAATGTATGTATACATCATAACGTTAATGAGAGTTCCGGGCAATTTTCCTATTTTCCCGAATAGTTGCAGATTCTGCAGGTACTTCTATCTGCAGACTTTACACCAGTTCTTTAGAAATTGTCCTGAAAAAAAGTACTCACAGAGATTTGCACCTAATATTTCTGCATATTGCCTTCCCTGCTCTAACGCCATCCCTAGGAACACGTCCGCATCATTTGGGTAGGATGGTCACCCTTTCAAAAAGGCCTTTTACCCTTGTAAATTGGCATTTACTGAGGCAAATGGGTTTTGAACATTTATCTGTTCGGGGTAAGATGCTGAAAATACTCATATAGTCCCAAATGCCATCTCATTTAAATATGCAAATATGTGAGCCTGTCCCAAGTAAATAATGGGGAAAAGTTTAATATGATGATGGCCTTAAAGCAAAGCTGAAACAAAGTCTTGTACTACACATAGCGAATGAATTATGTATAAATTGTTAGAAAAATAAAGGCAAAACCACTCAAAAATATGTATACACAGTAACTTGCTGTGCTAATTGTGACCCCTTAGTAATAAAGTACTTAAGTCTTTCTAAAGGATAACACTATAAGGGAAATGGAAAGACATGAAAACTAACATGAAGTGACTGACTTTCAATACACAGGCCTTGATCACAGGACTTAAATCTCATGAAAGAATGAATGCCTTTGTACCAAGTTAGATGTAGACTAGATATAAGAGCTACTTCAAAACAGCTCACTCCTTTCCTATTGCACAATGAAAATGCTGGGGAATTTTGAACGTTATAACCAAGATCCCCAGTGCTTGCAATACAAAACAGTATGCGGGGATCTCAGACACTCAAGAATGACCCATTGCTTGCAAACTTCAAGCATAGAAAGACCTTTGGCTGTGACCACTTTTTCGTTGGTAAAAAAAAAATTTGTCATCAAGGATTCTATCTGACTCTGAAAGGATACTTCTGGAAAAAGGCCTTTCTTTTGTGCCTTCTCCATGATACGATACCTTTGCGACTCCGTTGTTCTTTCAAAGGTTCTTCAGGACCTTGAAGATTTGCCTTTTTTTTCTCCACTAAAACCTTCACTCCTGATCACTCCAGGATTTATTGTAAGTCCATCTGGCTCTCTCTAGACTATGCAGACCCTCTGTTAGCCTCATTTGAAAAGCTTGTTATGTTTGTCTGTAACAATTTGAGAATACCATTTGTCATTTCTTTCAGAATTTCACTAAGTCAAATTGTCACACACTAAGGTCCATTTTATCTGACCCATCTGTTATAGTTAAACCAACTGATAAGTGGAATTGACTTATGGATTTGACCAAGTACATATCTGAGGTGGCGAGACAGCTTTTGGACCGGATTTACTATCTCCCACTGACTAATGATCCCACGCCTATGCTACGCCAACAGATATCTGCTTTAGTGACCCAGGTCTTAGATGTTCAACTCATCACAACACAGGAAGATCAATTTCTGATAGAACCATACCCTCAAAATCCTGCTTTCTATATTTTCCTTAAGGTACCTGGTCAACTCCCCAGGGAGACCTATTGTTTCAGGCATAGGGTCTCTTTTAGAACCACTGTCCTGTTTTGTTGACTATTTTTTTTGAGATCACTAGTCCCCTTAGCTTAATCATATGTGCATTACTCTGGACAGTGATTTTATTACATTGATAAATCAATTACCAGTATTCACATCATGTAATCTTTTGGTTACCATGAATCTTAAATCGTTATATACAAATTTTCCCCATGATGAGGCTATTATTATTGTCCATTCTATACTTCAGACTTGTCCAAACATTCCACAACCTTTGATACCTTTTCTTGTTACTATTACCTGTATTGCACTGACACACAACTTCTTGTCCTTCAATGGGACTACATATCAACAGATCAAAAGTACAGCGATAGGGCAAATATGGCCCCTGATATTGCCTGTTTGTGTGTCACTAACCTTGAGACTACTATTTTGTATCTTTCAGTTTTTTGGCCCTTTATTAAAAGTTGGTTGCAATACATTGATGACACATTCTTAATCTGGATGGGCACTGAGATCCAGTTCTATATATTTTTAGACTGGCTGAACTCATACAATGAGCATCTGGCACTGATTCACTCTTCTACTGTTTTTTTCCTGGACATTGTTTCCATTATAGATGGTCTGTTTTTTATATTAATTTATAGAAAGCCCACAGATAAGAACACATTATTAACATATAAGAGTTGCCATCCATGACACCTTCGAGATTACATCCCTGTTGGCCAATCTTTTCACTTGTATTAGTTTGTCACCCAAGCACAGGTTATGTCTCAGAATTTGTTGTCCAAAAAGGTACGGTGCTAAGGACATCAGGATGGTTATCTGACAAAGGTTGTTATATGAGACTTTAAACAGGCACTGCATGTGAATCGGGACTAACACTTTTTTGAAACCCTTCCCTGCCACTGATGATGTTGTGATGTGCAATATGCCTTACTCCCCAGCTATCTGACATGTGTGCACAATTATCTACCAGCATTGGGCTTCCTTGCAACCACACCTGATATTCCAGAAACACCTATGATTTGCTTTTAAGCGGGGACGCAACCTACATAACCTTCTAGTGTCCACTCCTTGTGGCTCCTTCTTTCAGTTGGCATATCCCTTGTGGCTACTGCAAAGTTTCTCCTTGCTCCCTAACCATGACCAACTTTGAACAGCCTGCCTCCCATAGGCTTTATCATTTACGCTTCAATTCTGAGTGCTCAATGTCTGGCGTGGTTTTAATTCATGCCCTTGTCCATTTCTCTATGTGGGCAAAACCCTATACAATATTTGCACGTGTATCTTTGAACACGGTTCTTGTCTTTGACTACATAAACTGGCAAGACCACCACCACACAGGTGAAGACATGTTTCTTTGTAATTGAGGTCTGTCCCCTTGTGGTGGTGACTTTTCCTGGAAACTTATCCAGTGGGAACAAAGATGGATCCATACACTTGATACTGTCTCACCACAGGGTTTGAATGCCAGCATTGATTGGTCAGTATTTTTTTTATATATATTATTATTTTTTGGATATATTTTTTGGACATACTCCTTTTTGACACACTTTATATTGAATTGGTTGATGCTCATTTTTTGGACCATATTGACTTATGTCTTGAGCTATGGGGTTTTTTTTCTTTGCCCACTCTCAATATCCCACCTTTCCACCTTTCATTCTTCACCTTTAACTCTTTTTGTATCTTTTGACATAAGCCCCATTTCCTCTTTGCAATGCGGGAGGCTTTTGCCCTATACTAGGGGCGGCTCTTCTTCAGTTTGACAGCATTAGGCTAATCTTTCTCTCTATGAAGCCAAGGGCTCTCCCTTTACATGAGCAATCGTGTGGTTCTGTCCCCGAGCGACAACCTATATCATGCGATTAGCTTACGCGCCTTTTCCAGCTTTAAAAATGCTTTTACTATGACTACCCGCTGTCAGAGCTTCTGTCCATGACAGCTTAATGATCTATGCCCTTTAACTGTAGTAAGTACTGTGTGCTTTCACTTTAACCGCCCACTTCTAGAGCCTTCATCCATGTCAGTTGAACTGCTTATGCCTGTTAACAATGGGAAGTTTAATTTGCTTTTCATGTTTATTCTTTATTTTTCCTTTTTCTTTATGTCTGTTTAAGCTGTCCTGGAGTTCTTTTTACCCTGATTGCCGTATCTCGAGTGGTTTCTCTTTGAATAGATAGCACTGCACTGCATGTCAGTCTTCATAACGTTAAGAGATTCACCCCTCCCCCCCCCATATCAGAATCGAGCACTTTTATCCTCTTCTCCCTATCCCAAGTTACCGCTTTCATCTTACGACTAGTGTCCGTGAGGTTTACAGTCCTTAGCTTATCTTTACTTTAATTACCTGTGCTTAGAGACTTGTCAGCCAGATAATGGTGAGTTGAACTGTTTCCTTTGATAGACTATGAATTGTTTCCTCTGACAGACTTTGTTTAAATGCCCCCTATATAAACTTTTTACTTTTCTTTATTAGATTTGCTACAGTGGTTTTGCAAACTTTTGAAAGTCCAGAGTATTTTCAAGTTCCGGGTAAGCCGTTTGTGCATATGCTATTTCAGGGGTTGTATGTCCATCGTATGACACTGCATTTCTGTTCTCTATTGTGTCGTTAGGTTCCCTCCCGACATAGTTCTCACGACACGGCCCATGTCAGGAGACTGTATGCCGACACCCCTCAAAGTCGCTGAATAAAAATTGATATGAACTTCTGACGAATTGTATGGACATTTATTATGTTTTATCCCTCCACCTTTTTTGCTGATCTGCCTATTTCTTGCTAATGCCAGGACCTTGGTCAACTCTCATGCTCTGGGAATTAAAATGATGTAAAAGCTACAAAGACTATTGGCAATCGACCCACCAAGCAAAATAAAGGAGAGTAAACCCTACGAATCCAACTTTCATGCCAATAAACTGGATATTTCACTCTATCGCTTGGTCTCATTTCTCACAATTTTATGGAAGCACTCAAGGATCACTGTCACTTTCAAACAGAAGACATGGAGGCAAATTCTGACTATGGCTAATAGCATTTGAGTAGCCTACTGGGAGGTGGAGGAAGTCAGACATGGACAGATGTGAGATCAGAGGTAGTTTGTAAGGGCATCTGTTGTATAAGCCCTAATCCCAGCACTGTCTGCACCACTCTTCACATAAGAGCATAAGACTTGCCATGCTGGGCTCGAGCCAGGTCCATCAAGCCCAGCATCCTCTTTCCAATAGTGGCCAATACAGGTTACAAGTACTCGGTGGATCCCAAAAAGTAGATCTATTTCTTGTTATTCACTCCCAAGGATAGCAACGGTTTTCCCTAGTCTACCTGGCTAATAATGTTTTATGGACTTTTGCTCCAGGAACTTGTCCAAACTTATTTTAAACCCTATTTTCATTGGCAACAGATTCCATGCCTTGATTGTGCATTGAATGAAAAAGTACTTTATGTTATTTTTTTAAATCTGCTGGTTATTAACTTCATGGTGTCTCCTTGTTTTATTATAATTTGAAGAAGTAAATAATCATTCTTTATGAACTACAATTACTACTTTATCACTTCTTTAGCACTACTCGACATACGCAGAATTGTGCAAAATCATATAGGAAACAGTCCCTACTCGGTAGAACTTACAACCTAAACAAGACAAATGTACAGGAAAAAAAAAAAAAAAAAGACTATGAGGTAGATTTTCAAAGGGTTGTGCGTGTAAGATATGCGCGCAACTCCCGAAAACCTACCTCTGCCTCCCCCTGCGAGCGCCGAGCCTATCTTGCATAGGCTCGGCAGCGCGCGCAAGCCCTGGGGCTTGCAAAAAGGGGCGGGGCGTGGAAGGGCTGGGGCGTGGTCTGAGCCTCCAGGTACAGTGGCCATTTGCTGCTGTGTCCGGGATTGCGGGCCGGCCATCAGCCGGTGTGCTTAAGTTACGCCTGCCTCCCGGCAGGCGTAACTTCTTCAACAAAGGTAAGGGAGGGTTCTAGGTAGGGCTGGGGGGCAGGTTAGGTAGGGGAAGGGAGGGGAAGGTGCAGGGGGGCGAAGGGAACGGAGGCAGGCTGCGCGGCTCGGTGCGTGCAAGTTGCACAATTGTGCACCCCCTTGCGTGCGCCGACCCTGGATTTTATAACCTGCGCGTGCCTGTTATAAAGTCGGGTGTAGATTTGTTCGCGCTGGGTTGCATGAACAAATCTGTGCCCTCGCGCAGGTTTTAAAAATCTGCCCCTATGATTCTACCCACTCATGATTTTATAAATTTCTATCATGTCCTCTCTCAGTTGTTTCTTTTCAAAGCTGAAGAACTCTAATTTCAAAGGGCAGCCATTCTGTCCCTTTTATCATTTTTGTTGCCCTTCACTGCATTTGTGCTAGTTCTGCTATGTCTTTTTTTAAATGGGGCAACTAGAACTGCACACAATACTCAAGGTACAGTTGCACCATATAGAGACAATATGATATTTTCTGTTTTTTGTGGATTGTTCCTAATATTTAGGGATCATCATTTTCAGTTTTTATTTTATTATTCATGAGAATTTATCAGTGCTTATTATAAGAACAACAAAAACTAGATAAATAAGTAGAAAAAAATGAAATTGAAGTTTTCCAGGTAAAATTGTTTGTTCTTGATGTAATAAACAGTGATAAAATCTCAGAAAAAAATAACTAAAGTCCCAACTAATATTCTATTTGCTTTTTTGACCACCACTGCACACTGAGTTGAGGATTTCAATGTTTTGTCCACAAGAACAGTGGAATCATTTGCCAGTTGAGTTGAAGGAATGTAGGATGTGAAAGACTTCAGAAAGTGGGTAAAAAATTTTAACTTTTTCAAGAAACATATGATATTAACGAGATGTGTTAATTTTATGTAATGTTTATGTAATATATGGTTGTTATTTGTTATATATTTGTTGATAAAGGGGATGGCACAGCTCCCCTATGAGGAAAGACTAAAGAGGTTAGGACTTTTCAACTTGGAGAAGAGACGGCTGATGGGGGGATATGATAGAGGTGTTTAAAATCATGAGAGGTCTAGAACGGGTAGATGTGAATCAGTTATTTACTCTTTTGGATAATAGAAGGATTAGGGAGCACTCCATGAAGTTAGCAAGTAGCACATTTAAAACTGATCGGAGAAAGTTCTTTTTCACTCAACTCACAATAAAGCTCTGGAATTTGTTGCCAGGGGATGTGGTTAGTGCAGTTAGTGTACCTGGGGTTAAAAAAGGTTTGGATGGGATCTTGGAAAAGTCCATTACCTGCTATCAATCAAGTTGACTTAGAAAATAGCCACTGCTATTACTAGCATCAGTAACATGGAATAGACTTAGTTTTTGGGTACTTGCCAGGTATTTATAGCCTGGATTGGCCTCTGTTGATAAACCCTTGGTCTGACCCAATATGGCATGTTCTTTTGTTCTTGGTCTGACTCAATATGGCATGTTCTTTTGTTTTTATACTTATGTATTATATAACGACTTATGTGTTCCGCTCTGGACAAATTTTAAATTTGAAAGTTGCAGAATATAAATTTTTTTTAAATAAATTAACTAAATAAAGGACTCCAAGATCCTTTACATTGGTGGTGATTCTTAATATAACTCCCAACATTGTGTACCTGTAGATGGGATTATTTTTCTCCAAGTGCATCACGTTCCACTTTTTCACATTAAATTGAATCTACCATTCATATACCCTGTCTTTAAGTCTCACAAGGTTCTTCTTTAGTTTCTCACAATCCTCTGCTTTTTGGGATTTTTTAAACAATTTTGAATAATTTCATGTTGCCTGCAGGTCTGATCACCTCACTTTTTGTTCCTTTATCCAGATCATTTATGAATATGTTAAACAGCACAGGTTCCAGTACATAACCAGTGACTTAGGCTTATTAAAGTCTAAGTCACTTCAAATCCTCCTCACCTACGCTCCTCCCGGATTTTTAGATCAAGATGCCTCTCCCATGATAGAAGTTATAGCAAAATACTTAAAACTAGACTCTCCTGCCATAATCATTGGAGATTTTAACCTCCAATCCTCGATCGACCAACTGTGATGCTTTCCTATCAGCACTCTCAGACATGGGCTTCAAACAGCACATTAACCAACCAACACAAAGCGGGTCACACTCTTGACCTTATCTTCACAAATTCTAATCTCACCCCACTCTCACCCCCCTTATGCCTACCAATCCCATGGTCAGATCATTTTATGATCAACTCCACCTTCAGGACATTGACAGGATTGACCACACCTCATCAGCCTACAACACTATACTACAGGAAAACTTGTTCTTCAGAAGATCTTGGCAAATCCCTGATCAGAAAACTCCCAAACTTGGATCTTTCAAATCCCAATTCAGCTATCACCTCATGGCAAAACATCACTGAAATGATAGCCAACGAATTATGCCCACTGTCAAAAAAAATTATAAACCCTTCCCATAAAAATAAGCAACCGTGGTTCTCAAACGAACTCCGCACTCAGAAGCAAAATCTAAGACGAAAAGAAAAAGAATGGAGGAAGAATCCTAATCCCCTCTCTCTTTCCATATACAAAACTACGCTCCACCAGTACAGATCAGCAACACTTTGAACAAAAAGAGATTTCTATGCTCACCGCATCCACGATATGCTGTATGATGCGAAGGCCCTCTTCTCCTATGTTTCGGAACTTACCAAAACGGCTCTTCCTAATATCCCTGATGATACAGCTCAATCAAAGGCCAATGACCTGGCCTTATTCTTTCAAAATAAAATCACCAATACCCTGGCCAGATTACCTGTCAACACAAATCCTCCTCTTCCGGACACAGCTCTCCTACCAAACTCAGACATAAGACTGGACTCCTTTGATTCGACCCACACTTTAGAGGTAGAATCGCTGATAAAAAGAATGAAACCTTCGACCCACCCGCTGGACCAAATACCTTCCAAGTTACTGATTCTCATTCCAGAATACATATCTAAATATCTAGCTGATATCATCAATTGTTCACTTACACAAGGAACATTCCCGGACGCGCGCAAATTGGCCACGCTCAAACCCATACTCAAAAAATCCAACCTGGACCCGGAAGACCTCAACAATTACCGTCCCATATCAAATCTCCCATTTGTATCTAAGATCATGGAGAAAATTGTAAATAAGCAACTTTCAAATTACCTTGAAGACCACAATATACTTCACACGTCACAATATGGTTTCCGAAAAGAACACAATACGGAAACCCTCCTCACCTCCCTCCTGGATCAACTATATATTGGTTTTGATAAAGGACAGTCATTTCTCTTAGCTCTCCTCGACATCTCTGCGGCTTTTGATACGGTAAATCACAATATCCTCCTAAACCGACTCTCAGACATAGGAATTACAGGTTCAGCCCTCAGATGGTTCGAATCTTTCCTCAGTAATAGAGGCTATAAGGTAAAAATTAAAAACATGGAATCACCTTATACTAATGCTCCTTTTGGCGTCCCCCAGGGCTCCTCCCTATCACCCACCCTGTTTAATATCTACATTCTCCCCCTCTGCCACCTACTTTCAAACCTCAAACTCAAATTCTATATTTACGCAGATGATCTTCAAATTTTAATCCCTATATCCAAATCATTGGACTCAACACTCAGGTGATCCAGCCTCAACCTTGTGCTCAACACTTCTAAAACTGAACTCTTACTAATTACTCCAGAAGGTAGTCCCATACTTCCCCAATCACAAAATATTCCACATATACCACACGCCAGAGATCTTGGAGTCTTAATCGACAGTCACCTGAACCTAAAGCATTTTATAAAACACACTACTAAGGAGTGCTTTTACAAGTTACAAGTACTCAAAAAACTCAAACCGCTCCTATTCCACTACGATTTCAGATCCGTCCTCCAAGCCATTCTGTTCTCCAAGATCGACTATTGCAATTCCATTCTGCATGGTCTTCCAGCCTCTACCATTAAACCTCTCCAGCTGCTACAAAATGCAGCGGCAAGGATTTTGACAAATACCAATCAGAGAGAGCATATTTCTCCTATTCTAAAAGATCTCCACTGGCTCCCAGTAAACTTCCGGATCCTGCATAAATCTCTCACAATCATTCATAAAAATATCCACCATCAGACCCCGCTTGATCTGTCTCATCCTCTCAGACTGCACTCGACAGCCAGGCCTTTAAGGGATGCCTACAAGGGATCTTTACACGTTCCTACAATCAAATTAGTGCACCACGCAAACATCAGAGACCGGTCATTCTCTACCGCAGGCCCTTCCATGTGGAACGCCATGCCTCCGGACCTCAGACTGGAGACTTGTCTAACAACTTTTAAAAAGAAACTAAAGACATGGCTGTTCAGCCAAGCCTTCCCCACTACAAACCCCATTGCCTGATCTAGAATTGTACACCACACATCTTTGTAAACAAAATTCTCCATTTTTTTTTCCATGCATAATATCCATTAAAGAGGTTGGCCCTCTTGCCCCCTCTTCTGTATATAGTATTTATTCTATTTATTTCACTTTATATATTTATTGCTCCGTTCACCCCTTCTTTATTTTCCTACTCCAAGTTAAGGCTTCCTTGTTATAATGTAACTGTATGCTCCGTATCTCTTGTTGATTGGTTAATTTTATATTCTGCTTAGTTCATTGTAAACCGAGTTGATTTGATTTGTATCAAGAAAGTCGGTATATAAAAGCCTCAATAAATAAATAAATAAATAAATAAAATAACCCTGACTATTCCCCTAATGATCTTTCTCCATTTGGAAAATTGACCATTTTATTCTACCCTCTGTTTCCTGTTTTTTAACCAATTACCAGTCCACAATAAGACACTGCCTTCTTCCCATGACAATTTATTTTCCGGGGGAACTTTGTCAAATGCCTTCTATATCAACCAGCTCAGCTTTATCGACATGTTTATTTACACCAAAAAAATCTAATAGATTTGAAAGGCAAGATTTCCTTTTTCTAAAACTATTTTGATTCTTCCCCATTAAGCCATCTCTATTTATATTTTCTTTTTATGAACAGCTTCTGCCATTTTGCCTGCCCGACATTGACAATCTATAGAGTGCCAAGTCACCATTGGAACCCTTTTTAAATTGGCCTCCCTCTGGTCTTCAGGTACTGTGACTGTTTTAAATGATAGGTTACAGATTGCTAGTAACAGGTTCACAATTTCATGTTCGAGTTCTTTCGGGACTCTGGGCTGGATATATAAATCACCCAAGTAATAGATGAACAGAGAATAAAGATGTGAGTCTATGGAGATCGCCTCTCCTGCTTCCAGCACAATGACTGCAGGAGAAAGAGTGGGAACCCTCAGAAGCCTCTGGGAAGAGAATGGACTCCTCCTTTGCCCAGACCTACTCTCTCTCCTCTTTCATAACCCGAGCCAGTCTTAAAAGGTACATATTGCCCCAGAGAAGTTTCTGTGAGATAGTCATACCTTGAGAATAATTTGGAACAGTGTCGAGTGGAGCGATAAAGAAAGCTTATTTAGAGCAATGGGTTAAGCTGATATTCATTAGAGATGTGAATCGTGTCCTCGATCGTCTTAACGATCGATTTCGGCTGGGAGGGGGAGGAAATCGTATTGTTGCCGTTTGGGGGGGCAAAATATCGTGAAAAATCGTGAAAAATCGTGAAAAATCGAAAAAACGTAAAATCGCAAAACCGGCACATTAAAACCCCCTAAAACCCACCCCCGACCCTTTAAATTAAATCCCCCACCCTCCCGAACCCCCCCCCAAATGACTTAAATAACCTGCGGGTCCAGTGGTGGTCCGGAACGGCAGCGGTCCGGAACGGGCTCCTGCTACTGAATCTTGTTGTCTTCAGCCGGCGCCATTTTCCAAAATGGTGCCGAAAAATGGCGGCGGCCATAGACGAACACGATTGGACGGCAGGAGGTCCTTCCGGACCCCCGCTGGACTTTTGGCAAGTCTTGTGGGGGTCAGGAGGCCCCCCCCAAGCTGGCCAAAAGTTCCTGGAGGTCCAGCGGGGGTCAGGGAGCGATTTCCCGCCGCGAATCGTTTTCGTACGGAAAATGGCGCCGGCAGGAGATCGACTGCAGGAGGTCGTTCAGCGAGGGTTCCGGCGCCTCGCTGAACGACCTCCTGCAGTCGATCTCCTGCCGGCGCCATTTTCCGTACGAAAACGATTCGCGGCGGGAAATCGCTCCCTGACCCCCGCTGGACCTCCAGGAACTTTTGGCCAGCTTGGGAGGGGCCTCCTGACCCCCACAAGACTTGCCAAAAGTCCAGTGGGGGTCCGGAAGGACCTCCTGCCGTCCAATCGTGTTCGTCTATGGCCGCCGCCATTTTTCGGCGCCATTTTGGAAAATGGCGCCGGCTGAAGACAACAAGATTCAGTAGCAAGAGCCCGTTCCGGACCGCTGCCGTTCCGGACCGCCGCTGGACCCGCAGGTTATTTAAGTCATTTGGGGGGGGGTTCGGGAGGGTGGGGGATTTAATTTAAAGGGTCGGGGGTGGGTTTTAGGGGGTTTTAGTGTGCCGGCTCACGATTCTAACGATTTATAACGATAAATCGTTAGAATCTCTATTGTATTGTGTTCCATAACGGTTTAAGACGATATTAAAATTATCGGACGATAATTTTAATCGTCCTAAAACGATTCACATCCCTAATATTCATCCTCATAGCTGTACAAAGGAATCAACAAGCTCGATATATAGCTGAGTTGTATACCTTGTGTGAGGTGGAAGAGGCTACTCCTGCATCCATGTGTCATATACATATATATATATATTTTTTTTTTAAGCAAACAGCAAGATGCAACCTTCCTGTGGCAGTGAAATTTGGATTTGAATATTTCAGCCCAAAACAAAGTATGTTTATTCCAGGTTAAAGGTTCTGGGAAGCGAATCAAAGGCATGTATGCAAACATGTGGGTAAATAACCATTTTTTTTAGCTACTTTGTGGGTGGAACAGAGGATGTCAATAGACCATCTATCAAAATTCCACCTCCTGCACATTCCGAATATCTTTAATGCAATTATGCTGAGTATTTTTGGACCGCCCTGAATGTTTCCTACTTGATATTCAGGAAAATTGGAATATCCCAAGATATTAATAGCACAGTTCAAAAATGGGGTAGGGGGAGGAGGTGGATTACAGATCAGAGGACACTGCCACAATAAACAACTTCTAAATCATTGAAAGATATGATTTATTCCAAAGGGAATTTCCTACAGTATATGAACTATCTAAAACATTCGAAATTGCTAGGCATCGTCCATGAGGCAGCATTGACTTAGACTGTAATGCATAACTAAAGAGCATTTAAAATTGATTGATGGGGAAATGAGACAACTTTGTCAGTTTTTGCCTTGAAAATGCAATTTATGATTATAAGATGGAGCAGCTACGTTTCGCTTCTTTATTGAGGAGTGTTTCCCGACTTTGTGGATTTTCAACCAGTTTGCAGAAAAGGTCTGCTATTTCCATGTGATCCCTGGCAACTACGTCCTTCAGAAGTAATGAGACGTGCGGTATCCTCTGAAAGCTCTGCGTTGTAACATATCATAGGGCACCTGCCACCACTGTGAACTCGCAGCTCAGACTGAAGCAAAACAACCACTTTATCCGAAAGGCTACAGCTAAAACGAAGGTGGGTTTTTTTTCTTCTTTGCTCATGGATCTTTTCTACTTATGCATGTCAAACGTGCCATCTTAACAGATTACAAAAGTCCATGTTGACGAAGAAAAGCTCTGAAATGCACTAAATTCAATTAAAGAACACTGTTGTGGACAAGAAAAAAAAATGTTTTTTGTTGTTGTTGGGTTTTTTTGTTTTTGTTTTTTTTAACTACAGCTGCGGGAGAGCTGTCCTCTTGCCTCCTGCCGCACACTGGAAGCAGGTCCATCAGCTGTGGGAGAGTCCCCTCTGCCTTCCACGGCGTATTGGAAAGGAGGTGGGAGCGGGGCAGAGCAAGCGGCTGCGCTTCGCCATGGCCTGCTTCAGCTGCGGCCCAGGAGGAAGGGGCTGCTGCTGCGCTCCTCAGCTAGGGGAAGCTGGAAGCCCTGGGGAAAAACCCACTGCTGAAATAAAAAGAAAAGGGCAGGTGTTTTGTGAATAGGAAAAGCCTTATATCAAGCTCAGCAAGGACATCATCACCACTGCCACCCTTAAAGGGGCTGGGATGCAGTGGGAGCAGGCAAAAAAAGGGATACAATTTTTAAAAAAAGAGAGAGAAAGAGGAACTAAATGAAAAAAAAAAAACTAAAATAAGAACAAGTAGTTGAGGGCCCTGAGCAAGCCCCTGCTGCATGCACTGCGGCATCAAAGGGAGAATGCACAGCAGCAAGGGGCATTGAATAGTCCCTGCCGTTTTTAGAAGGTTCCAAGAAAAACCAGGAGCGCTTTTTGCCTGTGCCATCCCTGGGAGAAATATTTAAATTAATTGATTGTATAAGCCCCCATCACATGTGCAAAAATAAAAGGGCTTGTGTTCTGTGACTAGGAAAAGCCTTATATCAAGGCTCCAGTGTGTACAGGATTCCATGACAGGTTTTACCTGCAGCTCACTGTTTTGCCTCCTGCAGCTCTCTGAACTGAGGGGAGAGAGAGCTTATGGAAGCGAAATGACCAGTGTAAGGTCACCAGGTATGTAAAGTGGCTAACCCCCCCGGAATCTTTTATGAACAGGACAGCTACTTTAAAAGGAAAAAGGAATTAGATAGAAGCAGTTGGCACCTCTGCCGGTATACTAAGAGGTTGGGGGCTGCAAGGTTAGAGTATTTGAGAAGTTTTAGATTGCATTACTTTGTGGGTGATGTCATTGGAGCAACGATTATGTTCTGTGGGGGATAAAGGTTTTTAAGTGGGAAAACTTGGACAGAAGATGGGTGGTGCTGGACAAGTGTGGAAGTGCTATTCTTGGAGGAGCCAGCCTTCACCTAAGGGGAACAGTCACAAGATCTGGTGTATCGCTTGGGTTACTGCGCGTGAGAAGACTGGAGGAAAAAATGATTTCCTTATTCAAAGTTGTTCCTGGGCTTTGTGTTAAGGCAAGGGGACAGAGTACTCAATAACAATATTGAACAGGAGCGCTGTTCTATTTCAGCTTTTCTTACTAGAAGTGAGAGAGAGCGAGGGCTGCTCCCCTAAAGCAAAACTCGAGACAGGGAATTTCTGATCATCCTTTTAATTTTCCCGGTTAGCAAATCAGTTCATTAAGCTGACGGATGCCTCACTAGGAAGTCCTAGCTGGCAGAAGATTCTCGGTGTCAGGAAGGCGTTGATATTGATTTTGTAGTCAGGCAGTAGGGTATCACTGAAGGAGAGAATGCCGACAAAGGAAGAACTGATGCCCAGGGCATCTGAACTCATCGCCCCGAGGACACTCGCCGCATTTATTTATTTATTTTAAAATATTTATATACTGCCCATCAATTACTGAGTGGTTCTCAATAAAAATATGTATAATTATTAAAAATAAAAACATCTTAAAAAAACACATACCTCCTTTAAAACAAAACATATAGCCACTTCATTAAATAAATATTATAGACAGACAAAAAGACAATAGCATTCCAGGCAATCATAATGCCTTCATCCTAATCACTACTTTGATAAAGGCAAGAACAAGAGAAGACCTCTCTCAATCAGCAAGTAACATTTCTCATATCTGAGGCATCAATATACAGTTATTCTACAACATGCTAAAAGCTTGAGTAAGATAAAAAGATTTAACCAACTTTCTAAATTTTGTAATGGAAACTTCTTTTTTTGGTCTCTAACGGTTGAAGATTCCATAATGTTGGGCCCTGAATCATAAAAAGTCACTCTCTAGATTCAGCGAGGCGAACCAGTCTAAAGGAAGGTATCTCTAGCAATAATTGATTTCCTGACCTGAGGTTTCTTGTGGGCTGATATAATTTTAGGTCTGCATTAATAACTGCAGAAACAAGCCCATCAATCCCTTTATAGACAAATAGAACCACTCAGAATGTAATCCTCCATATTATGGGCAGCCATTGAAGGCATAATAAAGTTGGAGAAACATGTTATCTTAAAGGTATGTCAGCTATTATTCTTGCTGCCGAATTCTGTACATATTGAAGGGCTCAAATCGCAGATTGAGGTAAACCCAATAACAGGATATTACAATAATCGATCGCTGTCATTATTAAAGAATGCATGATCGTTTTAAAATCATTTTCCTCAACATATGGACGTATCCCAAGAATTAGTCAGAGTTTATAAAAAGAATTCCAAACCAATTGATTTAAAGGAGGACGGAGAGATAAGGCAGTGTCCATCAGGACTCCTAAATTTTGGACTCTGTTTACTATAGGGATTATATTCTCATTGATGTTGATGTGTGAGGATACCTGTTGGTTAGAAATTCTGGCCAGACAGAGAATTTCAGGTTTTTTTCATATTCAGTATTAGCTTATTTTCTTTTAACCATTGATTAAGTGCAATAATAGTTGTTTCTATTTTTTTTTCAATGCTGTCACAAAGGAGCTTGCAATTGGAACATAGAATTGTATATCATTAAAAATATGATAATTCACATCTAGACCTGGAAATATTTTAGAAATTTGGGCAATATAAACATTAAATAAGGATGCGGACATAGCCAACCCTTGAGGAACACTCATTTTTAGAATAAAAAGAATAGATTTGGTATTATTGAGAAGTACTTTCTGTTTATATCCTTTTAAGAAAGAAGTATCAGCTATTCCTATTTCTCTCAGCCTGTAAAGCAAGATTTCGTGATCGAAAGCTGCGGCCAAGTCAAGGAGCACGAAAAAGAATTCAGAGCCATTATCAAAGCCCCTACAAAATACATCAAAAAGAGAAATTAGCAGGACTTCTGTGCTATATCCTGCATAGAATCCATACTGATGTTTATCCAGGACAGTCTAATTCTCTAAAAAAAACAAACCCTGAAATTGTTTTCATCCATCGCCCAGTGGACCTTTGACTATAAAGGATCTGAGATAAGGTCACCACCACCACAGCAAAGAAACAACACTGGGTCTGGCCAGACCTAGCAACACTTTACTTGACTCAATAATAGAAACAGCTAAAAGAGAAATGCTAAGAGAAAAACAGACAAGAAAAAAACAAAGGTACTTACCACAAGGGACTTTGTACCAGAAGATCCTAAAAACAAATTTAATAATAAGATTCAATTTCTCAAAAATACAAGCTATGAATAAAACACATTTAAAGTAAAGAGAAATGTAAAGGCAATACTTATAGTTATTTTGGCTTAAAGTCCAACAAAAAATGTAATTTGCTCAGTGTTTAAAGTATTTCTAGGCTAAAAAATAAAAGGTTTGAATATGTTTTTATTTATTTATTTATTTTAAATTTTTCTATACCGAAGTTCCTGTAAGAATACAAATCACACCGGTTTATATTATAACAACAAAATTCACTTAGGAGCGTTACATAGAACAATGAAGGCATATAAATATGAAATGAATTATAACCTAACATATCGTAAACTGTAACTTATCCTATCGTATAAATTAACTTCTCGTAAATAGATGTCTCAGAGGAATGCTTTGGAGAGGTGGCTAAGAAACATGGTAGGAGCGAATTTCGGTAGAAAGAGAGGAGGAATTGACAGTCGGAGGTTGCAAGAATTAGGAGTCTGTGAATGCTAGAGTTAGGAGTATGGGAAGAATAGCATTAGGAGTCAGGGAAGGCAAGGCTGAATAGCCATGTTTTAAGTCTTTTTTTGAAGGAAGAAGGACACTGCTCTTGCCTGAGGTCCAGTGGTAATGTGTTCCATTGATGAGGTCCTGCTGTCGAAAGGGCCCTCTTTCATAGGGCTGATTTTGCTTGTGTGGCAAACAGGGTGTCTTTATAGGCGCTTCTAATGGGTCTGGATGGGGTGTGTGGTGTGAATCGAATAGTGGTGTCGATGGATGTGAGGTTGTGTTTGGCTTTATGGATGATCGTGAGGACTTTGAAGAGGATCCTGAACTTGACGGGTAGCCAGTGGAGGTGCTGAAGAGTGGGGGTGATATGATCTCTTTTTTTGGTGTTGGTAAGGATCCTGGCGGCTGAGTTTTGAATCATTTGAAGAGGTTTTATGGTGTTGGCTGGGAGCCCGAGCAAGAGGGAGTTGCAATAGTCCAGTTTTGAGAGGATGATGGATTGCAGTACCAGTCTGAAATCTTGGAGGTGAAGGAGAGGTTTTAAGTTTCTGAGGGGACCACCACCACAGCACCACACCACCATGTTGAAGTTTAAATTTGTTGTCTAAATATATAAAAACCTTTTTTTTTTTTTAGATATTGTTTAGAAAATATTTTTAAAACATATATGGGTAGATTTTATAAAAGTACGCCTGCACGTACTTTTGTTTGCGCACCAGGCGCAAACAGGAGTACGCCGGATTTTAATAGATACGCGCGTAGCTACGCGTATCCTTTAAAATCCGGGGTCGGCGCTCGCAAGGCTGTGCAAAATTGGCAGCCTGCGTGCGCCGAGCCACGCTGCCTGCCTCCGTTCCATCCGAGGCCGCTCCACCAATGTTTAATTTAACATCACCTTTGGAGGGATGGTGGGGTTGGGGTCATCACCATGTGGACACTAGCGTCTAGTTTTAAACTTTTTGGGAGTCGGGACCGCCTCAAGTGGCAGCCCTAGGTTGAGCGGGGAGTCAGCTCTGACTCCCCATTTTAAAAGGACATTTTTTTGGGGGGAGGCCAGCAGCCCTTTAAGACAATGGAGGTCCCTTTAGTTTAGAGCTGCCATGTGTTAAAAAGCCGCTCACCGCGTTCTCGTCCCCCATGGTGTTTGGCTGCAAAATAAAAGAATGCGCCATAGAGCTGCAATATGTTTTCGGGGGGGAGGGGACCCACTATCACGGAAACACCCACATCCATGATAACGGGAGCCCCTCCCATGAAAATATATCGAGGTGCGTGGCTCTAGGGCCACAGTCAGTTGTACTCAATGGTGCGACTGCGCTACTGAATATCCTACCAAATTTACCCAGAAATATTAACTGGCTAATTTTGGAAACCAGGCAGTGGTTGAAAATTATGCCCTAATTTTTATTTAAAAAGGCAAAATAAATAAAAGGACCTGAAACAGGTCTACCTCGGAGTCCTGCTGCCACTCAGTCAAAGCCTAATCAGAGCCCTCCACATACCTGCAGCTGAGCCAGGCCTCCCCAGCCCCCGCTAACCCTTCTGTGTAGGAAAGGGGAGATCCCCCCACTCCCTGCTACCTCGCCAGCTCCTGCTGGACAATGGCAACATCCAGTTCCTAATCGGTGCCAGTATGTCACTGCCGTAAAGCATACGGCTGTAAAACTAAACGACACCAGTCTCAGGAGTGTAAGCCGCATGGTTCGTAAGGCCACACAACAAAATGCGGCAAACTGCAGGGCCGGTTGGCACCATAACACAACTGGGTGGCAGCAGGAAAGAAGTGATTGGGAATCTCTTCTGCCTCACTAAAGACCCCATGAAAGAGGTAGAGGGGATGAGGGAAGTCCCATTTCACTTCCGGAAGGGGATTCAAGGCAGAGAGTTCTGTGGAAGCCTCTTTTTTGTTTTTTTTAAACAAATGCAAAATGTTCTAAACTTTTTCAATATTTTCATAAAAGTCATTTTTTTTGGTTCATTTGTAATGAACCCACAATCAACGTATTCATTATGAAAAATGTATTTGTTTTTAATGAATGCACATTCCTAATGCGTAGGCCTCATTGCACCTCTCTGTTAGATTTCTTGGGAAAGATACAGGAATGAACAGCCAGAGTTAACCCTCCCTACTTTTATTAAGGAAAGAGACCCACAGTATCACAACAATCATCCCCTGAGAAACCACCTCCATACCCCATCAAATAAAAAACAAAGGGCCGGATTTTAAAAGCCCTACGCGCGCCAGGCCTATTTTAAAAAGGCCCGGCAACACGCGTAAAGCCCCGGGACGCATGTAAGTCCTGGGGCTTTACTAAAGGGGCAGTTTGGGGGCGGGGCCAGAGGCCTCCGACACAGCGTCCATTACCGCTGTTTCGGAGGATCGCGTGCAACTTGCGCCTGGCCAGAGGCAGGTGGAAAAGGTAAGATAAAAGTCAGGGGGGGTTAGAGTAGGGCTAGGGGAGGAAAGGTTAGGCTAGGGGGAAGGGAATGGGGGAAGGCAGCGCAGCTCGGCGTGCAAAGAGGAGCCAGGAAGGGGGTTGTAAGAAAGTCAGAGAAAGATGGACCACTCAGTTTCCTTATTATGACATTTCTAATAATTGAATCACCAACTATGATTGCCAACCTAACCTCTCCCTCTTGGGAGTCTCGTCCTCTGTGTGAGAGGGCAATGTATCACCTGGAGAGAAAGTCCTTGCTACAGGATCACTTCCTCCTGTACAAGGGTGATGTTTTCTGACCAGGAGAACTTTCTGAACCAAGGCAGCTCGAGAGGTGAAGACTGGAGTTGGGACTTGACTACTATGTCCCTGAAGGTCTCATCTTTATACCTCTCTGTCTGCCTCAGCTCTTTCAGGTCTGCTACTCTAGCCTCAAGAGATTGGATTCATTCTTTGAGAGCCAGCAGCTCTTTGCACCAGGTGCACACATATAACCTCTCACTAGCTGGTACAAAAAATCATATTTCTGACACTTAATGCAAAAGACTAGAAGGCCCCCTGTTGTTGCTGTACTACTGCCTTCATTTTTTTTTTTGTTGAGTTCCTAGTTAAGTTTAGGTTGCTATGGGAATAGGAATGTGTACAATTAGAGTCCTTTAAATTTATTGGTGTATTCACTATTAATCAGGTGGTGACCAACAAGGGGATGACTCTACTCTCAATAAGGTCTGGTGCAATAGAGTGATTTAGATAAGAGCCTGATTAATTTTTAATAAGACAGTGCCTATACATCAAAGGATGAGCTAGTGGTGAGTGGAAGTGGGGTGGGAGGAATGGAAAGCCAGACACTAGAATTAACTCTCTCTGGCTTGCTTATTATCTCAGACACACACACACACATACTGAAAATATACCCCACTATTTCACCTCTCCCCAAACTTTTTAAGTCCTAAGGGGTAGATTTTAAAAGGAGTGTGCACATATTATAAAATCGGATGGCCTCGCGTGCATGTGCAGGCAGTGTATATGGAGGGGGTGATTTTTTACTAATTACACACGGTGACGCAATCAAGCCTCCCCCAGTTCCCTACCCCCTACTTAAACTCCCTCCCTCTTCCCCTCTCCTCTCCTCCCCACCCCCTAAACCCTTCCTATCAACTTACGTGTTTTTTGTTTTTTTTACTTACTGCTCCCCTGGAGCAGAAGGTGTTTGCTAATAGCCGCTGACATGGCTGACCTATGTCCCACCCTGCCGTGCCCAGACCACATCCCTGGCCTGGCCCTTTTTCAGGGCCCTGCACTTGTACGCATATCGGGACTTATGCGCATGGCCTGGCCCTTTTGAAATTGCGAGCCTTTTAATATCCAGCCTTAAGATTTCCCAAAACAATATTTACCAATCCTCTTCAGTCACCAGCAAGATGATCTTCTCCTCTCAATGCTTCCACTGGATTCAGAGTTACTGTGTTACCAAACGGGGCGCTGCGGAGCGATCCCCGTAGGGGTTTTAGTGTGCCCTTGCGCCCCTGGCATGACCCCGCACCAAGGGTAGGTGAGCGTGGACCCGGCCCCCAGCCGGACCTGCATGCCTCGGGAACCAACATGTGGAATGTTGGAGATGAACGGTCCTCCGACCGTTCCCGGCCCTTTCGGACCTGCCGCTGGGATGGCACGAGGCAGCAGGCCAGACACGGGGCGTGGGCAGACGAAGGTCCAAAGCAGGAAATGAAGACTGGGGAACCATAGATGTAGACAGACGCTGAAGCAGGATACCAAGAGTAGCAAGTCACCTGGACCGGATGGTATGCATCCCAGGGTACTAAAGGAACTCAAAAATGAAATTTCTGACCTATTAGTTAAAATTTGTAACCTATCATTAAAATCATCCATTGTACCTGAAGACTGGAGGGTAGCCAATGTAACCCCAATATTTAAAAAAGGCTCCAGGGGTGATCCGGGTAACTATAGACCAGTGAGCCTAACTTCAGTGCCGGGAAAAATAGTGGAAACTATCCTCAAGATCAAAATTGTAGAGCATATAGAAAGACATGATTTAATGGGACACAGTCAACATGGATTTACCCAAGGGAAGTCTTGCCTAACAAACCTGCTTCATTTTTTTGAAGGGGTTAATAAACATGTGGATAAAGGTGAACCGGTAGATGTAGTGTATTTGGATTTTCAGAAGGCGTTTGACAAAGTCCCTCATGAGAGGCTTCTACGAAAACTAAAAAGTCATGGGATAGGAGGCGATGTCCTTTCGTGGATTACAAACTGGTTAAAAGACAGGAAACAGAGAGTAGGACTAAATGGTCAATTTTCTCAGTGGAAAAGGGTAAACAGTGGAGTGCCTCAGGGATCTGTACTTGGACCGGTGCTTTTCAATATATATATCAATGATCTGGAAAGGAATACGATGAGTGACGTTATCAAATTTGCAGATGATACAAAATTATTCAGAGTAGTTAAATCACAAGCAGACTGTGATACATTACAGGAGGACCTTGCAAGACTGGAAGATTGGGCATCCAAATGGCAGATGAAATTTAATGTGGACAAGTGCAAGGTGTTGCATATAGGGAAAAATAACCCTAGCTGTAGTTACACGATGTTAGGTTCCATATTAGGAGCTACCACCCAAGAAAGAGATCTAGGCGTCATAGTAGATAATACATTGAAATCGTCAGCTCAGTGTGCTGCAGCAGTCAAAAAAGCAAATAAAATGTTAGGAATTATTAGGAAGGGAATGGTTAATAAAACGGAAAATGTCATAATGCCTCTATATCGCTCCATGGTGAGACCACACCTTGAATACTGTGTACAATTCTGGTCGCCGTATCTCAAAAAAGATATAGTTGCAATGGAGAAGGTACAGAGAAGGGCAACCAAAATGATAAAGGGGATGGAACAGCTCCCCTATGAGGAAAGACTGAAGAGGTTAGGGCTGTTCAGCTTGGAGAAGAGACGGCTGAGGGGGGATATCATAGAGGTCTTTAAGATCATGAGAGGTCTTGAACGAGTAGATGTGACTCGGTTATTTACACTTTCGAATAATAGAAGGACTAGGGGGCATTCCATGAAGTTAGCAAGTAGCACATTTAAGACTAATCGGAGAAAATTCTTTTTCACTCAACGCACAATAAATCTCTGGAATTTGTTGCCAGAGGATGTGGTTAGTGCAGTTAGTGTAGCTGGGTTCAAAAAAGGTTTGGATAAGTTCTTGGAAGAGAAGTCCATTAACTGCTATTAATCAAGTTTACTTAGGGAATAGTCACTGCTATTAATTGCATCAGTAGCATGGGATCTTCTAGGTGTTTGGGTAATTGCCAGGTTCTTGTGGCCTGGTTTGGCCTCTGTTGGAAACAGGATGCTGGGCTTGATGGACCCTTGGTCTGACCCAGCATGGCAATTTCTTATGTTCTTATGTTCTTATGGACATAGACTCTGACACAACAGGAAGGGTGACTGTGGCACCGTCCCTCAGGGCGCCCTACACAGCCAGCACGGCTGGTCTGGTCGTGGACCACCCTGTCCCACAACCGCGGGAGCGAAAGCAGCGCAGGAAAGGCAATGCTGCAATACGCAGTCCGGGGAATGTACTGCACTCCTGGCAGCCGAAAGCAGGTGCTGCACTCCTGGCAGCCGAAAGCAGAGTTAAAAACATCAAGGGCAGGAACAAACACTATGGAACGTTAAGGAACATCAGGGCGTGCAAGACAAGGACACGAAGCTGGAGGAGAGGCCAGACGGAGCACTGGAAGCAAAGACAACCAGAGTCTTGTAACTCCATGCAAGGCAAAGTATGAATGCAGAAGCAAGGCTTTTATAATCCAGAAACAGGCAACTCCCTGGGAGGAGTCTAGATGGTCAGCCCCTCGCTGGCCCTATAACTGTGGAGAGGAGCCGCGGGCTCGCCCCTTAGGAGAAGGGCGTGGCCAGAACCAGGAAGTCCAAACAAACACAAGCAGCCTCAGGCAGGCCCCTGGAACAACGAGGCCTCCCAGGCCCTGGAGCCAATCCTGAACACTTGTTCAAGCGAGGCCCTGGCTTCAGAGCGGCCTCCAAAGGAAAAGGTAAGATGCCTCCTGAGGGGCAGCCACAGGAGGGATCGTAACATACTGAGCTCTTCCCCTACAATATATCTTGTGCTTGAAGGCAAGTTAGTACTACACAATTCCTTGGCCAATTTAAACTTTAATTAGTGAGCCTGGGTGACTCAATTCTAATCTTTCTGTTTAATAAAATGCTGGCACCTATTCAAATCAATCACACTAATTTAACACCTTTTCAAGGTGAGTATCTGACCTTTTTCAACCTTTTTACTTAGGTACACAAAAATCTCATTACCTCCTGATGGCTTGTTTTATTCTCTTTTTTATTTATATTTTATTGATATTTCAAATTTATAACAATACTTATATAACAACAATCAACATTAAATGGTGTGCATATACAATAAGCAAAGAATAAAATAGACAACAAGCAGTATGTCAAGACATACAACAGTAAGCAAAATAATAACATATTGCTGTATATTGCCTCCCTGTTGTCTTCGAAACCCAACCCCGGTGTCTGCCCCTCCCATCCCCCCTGCCACAGGTAGCTAGGAGTCTACTGAAAGCAATGGTGATATAGCAAAATATGGCTGCAAGGTACAACTTGAGTTTAAGTGCACAGGGCATAGAGGCAGTGCGAGCATGGAGGCATATCGAACATGTTGAGGATAAAACTTGAAAAAATAGACATGCCTGTAGAGTATAAGAGGGCCACAACCTACGTGAATGTCCTTTATGTCTCAAGTGTGCATAAAAAAAAAATGGAAGTACAACCAGCCGGTTAAAGGCCTAACCATCTCTCAAGAGGCCGCCAGATTGCCAGATGCTGCTGGCTCCATCTGTGGGAAGCTAGGATCCCTGTGTGCAGGCGCCATAGCTGGTATAACCGCCTCCACACATCTAGCTCGGAAGGTATATTAACAGATCTCCACAACTTTGCCAGCTCACATCGGGCTGCCATGATAACCAAGTGAGCTAATTTCCATTTAACTGGGGGAATATCGATAGGCAGGTTCAAGAGAGCGTTCTCCGGACTCAATATAATCTGTAAACCCAGAATTTGATGTAAGATTTCAGTAATAAGTGTCCAGTAAGAAGCAACTTTGGGACACATCCACCACATGTGGTAAAATATGCCTATCTGTCCACACCCCTTCCAGCACTGGGGGTTGTTGGAGGCTGCAAACTTGTGTAATCTGTCTGGTGAATAATACCATCTAAATAAAAGCTTATAGCAATTTTCCGCTAATGGCATGTATTGGGATCCCCATTTAGTAGCCACATAGATCTCATCCCAGAGTTCCATAGGGAATGGTCGTCCGATATCATTTTCTCAAGCCTTCATATATGTCAATTTAATAGTGGGATCTTTATTAAGGAAGTTGTAGATCCGGGAGATCACGTTCTTCAAGGAGTCTGCGCTGTCGCACCAATGTTCTAACTGTGATTTACCTCTTTCCAGTTCAGGAACAACCTTCTCTGTCTGAAAAAAGTGGCGAACTTGAAGATAAGCAAATACATCTACAGGAGGCAGCTGGTATTGCTCCTGTAGCTTGGGGAATGTGATCATTGTTCCCTGGGACCAAAGTTGGCCCAGAGCATGGATTCCTTTCGTTGCCCAGGAGCGAAAAGAAGTCAATTGTCCCCTGGTAGAGCGGTGGCCAGTAGACTGGAGCTATAAAAGTATTTTCGGTCTCCCACCAAGGAATTCTTCCATGCTTCCCAAATCCCAAGTGTAGTTTTAACCGGGAGGGGTATGTGTGTTAATGGAAACCATGACTGACGGGGAAGCCAGAGGAGATCCCTAAGGGGCATCTGATGGCTTGTTTTATATATCAGATACATGCAACCTCTATTACCTCCCCCTCTGGCTTACTTTTGATCTCAGACACACACAAACTCTACCTCCTCTTCTGGCTTTTTATTTCAGATACACATACACACACTAAAGAATATACCCCTCTATTTCACCTCTCCCCAAACATTTTAAGACAAGATTTCCCAAAGCAATTCTTACCGATCTTCTTCAGGCACCAGCAAGATGATCTTCTCCTCTCAATGTTCCCACAGAATTCAGCTAAGGCTGGTTATGCTGGAGAGCAATAGTAAAGTTAGCTGGAGAAGATTATCTGGCTAACTAGGACTTTATCCAGCTATATTTGGCAGAGTGTCTAACTGGCAGCACTCTGCTGAATATCTCTGACAATTTATATGGCTAACTTTAGCCAAATAAAATTATCTGTTTGACGTGCTGCTGCTGATTGATCTCCAAATGTCTACTGAGTCCTACCTTCTTCTAATTGCCCATTGTTTGTGACAAAATCCTTCATAAATCACGGTAATGGTCTTTCCTGTGGCTCTTTCCCTTGAGTTCAGAGAGGTGAAGGTTCTTTTGTTATTTTGAAGGTCTCTGTTGTTCGAAGAATATGGATTATTAGTCACATGTAATCACAGATGAATGTATTATTATTTTCTGCTTTCATCAAATTATCCTTTTTGAAACCTTCTTTATGGTTACCCTGAGAAACCCACTTTCCTACATAACTATGGGATACGCATAACCCAGTATTTTGAAGTAGCATCACACAAGCTCATCTATTGGCATAAACAGAGCTCTATTTTATTTAACTGTAGCGATAACTTTTAATTGAAAAGATCCCTCAAAAATTCATGAAATGTATGCTTGAATTATTAAATAAATAAAACCATTAAAATGTAATATAGCTCAGCAAAATGACTGCCTATTAAGTATTTTTTGTTGCACTGGGAAGCTGCTAGGCAATTAACAAAATATAATTCAGATATCCAAAATGATGAGTGAAGAAAAGATTAGCAAGACTTGAAATTTCAACACTGTTAAACTCTAGCACTGGTGTGTGTGAAAAATATCTGCCCTTTTTATTTTTTAAATAATTAGCAATAAACCATTTTAGTGCACTTTATGTGTTTATGTTTAGACTTTACCCATCTGTCCCCTCCATCTGTGATGCTGACATCACAGATGAGGAGTAGCGGCGGACGGGCAGACCAAGAGAGAACATAAGTGCGGGTGGGGGAAAAGACTGCTGCAATAGCAGTCCAGGTAAAGAAGAGGCGGAGCTGGGAGGAGAGTGCCCCCAGGAAGAGGAGCTACAGCCAGCGGAATCCAGTACATCCTCCAAGGCCAATGTTGCTTCTATACTCACACACATATACACACTTACTAACCCCCCCATCCACCCCTCCACACACACAGATCCCACTCAAACTCACAACACCCTGCATCTCCACCTCCTCTCTCACCTGACACTCACACTCCATACTCCCTCAATACTCTCACTTCCCCAATCAAACCCCATACCCTTTCACCCACAGCCCTCAACTACACCCATGTATACACCCCAATCTATGTATATTCCTTCACACCCATCTAGCCCACCTCACATCTTTCCCCTACATATCCCTGTATAGACACACCATCCCAATTCGACTTTACAGACTCCCACACAAATACCCCACTACCCACCCTGCCACACATATATTTTACCCAAACTCTCCCACACACTCCACTCACCCAACACACACACACCATACACCACATCACATCTCCTCATACATACACTCACCAACCACACCCCATGCTCTCACTTCCCCACTGAACCCCATGCCCCCTCACCAATCCCACTTACAACCACATACACACCCATCCACTCATACACATATGCCTTCTATACATACCTCATACACATACCCTGACCCTAAACACACCCCACTCCCCCTTCAACCACACACCCCTCACACATACACATATTCCCCACACACACTCTGCCCATACATATCATCCCACTCTATTGGCCCACACCCTTCCCAGCCATCCATACCCTCACCCAGTCCCATTCACCCTCCCAGAACTCACAGCTCACACACATCCATAGACACACACACACACACACACACACACACACAGTCACATACACACACACACACACACAGTCACACACACAGAGCAGTGGACTATGAGCCAGGAGACCAGGGTTCAAGTCCTTTGTGACCTTGGGCAAGTCACTTTATCCTCCATTGCCTCAGGTACAAACAGATTGTAAGCCCTCTGGGGATAGAGAAATACCTACAGTACCTGAATGTAAACCGGTGTGATATCTCAATTGAGATCGAATGTCTGTATATAATAAAACATGATCTTTTTATTTGCCATGCAACTTCTTGTTTTACTAGGAGTTTTCTCCATCACTGCTTTAGGGGGCTATTTTGAAGAGATTACGTTGTTGCAAGGTACATATTCACCTTAGCATATGTATACCCTATAACCAATCAGAGCAGTAGTTTTGAGAGAAAAATAAAATGTTTGCTTGCTATTGGCCTCTCCTGACTTTAAATCAGCCCCAGGAATGCCTCTTCTTATTCCTGCTTATAATACGCTTGTGTGAAATCCCATATGCACTTTTAGTCACTATAAGGAAGAGATTTTTTGACCAAGGAAATCTTCCAGGGTAAACACTTATTCACCCAGGTAAATCCCTTTGAAAATTTGCCAGTAGCAGTTTTATCCACAACTGAAAGGAGGTCCATATTTGGAGTTATGTATCCAGATGACTCACAAGTTATCCAGCTAATTGCGGAGTTTTGAATATTTTGGGCACTTAGCCAGCTAACCTTCAGCCAGATATCTCATTATCTGGCTAAAATGTAGTTGGATCATGAAGGGATGTTTTGGGGACACTTCTGGGAGGAGTTAAGTTAGCCAGATAAGTTATCTAGCTATCGCTGCTATATTTTATTGCTGAATGGTCCAAATATTATTGCAGGCATTCCAACAATATTTTACCCCCTCCCTGACAAAATATTGTGACAGTATCACTGCATTGTTTTGTCTTGTGGTAAAAGTCTGAGAGACAAAACAGTGTGGCAGAGGCATCTACAAAGTGTGATGGTGACCCTCCCAAACGCACAGGCTACCATCACCTTAAAGGGCCCTGTGGCCCAAATAACATACCCCCCTCCCCGAGAAGTAAAAAAGAGTCACCAAAGGCCTTACTAGACCCTCTTCCCCACCCCAGGTCACGGAAACCCCGCAAAATAGTAAGAAAGAAGAATAAATTTGGCACACGACCATGACCCCTCCCCTTGCCCAACCCTGTCCATATGGATTAATCCCCCCATCCCCAGCCCCCCCTTCCATTAAAATAATATAGCGGTAGTGGTCCTCTCTCACGCCTCCCACATGTAACTCAACATAATTGCCAGTATATTTACACATGTAAAAAAGAGGCAGGCGAGGGGCGTTCTAGGGAGGGGCCAACATGTACAAAAGTAAGTTGCTGTTTTATAAGCAATTTATGTATGTAAATATGGCACCTTACTCGCATATTTATTTATTTCATTTAGATTCTGCCTGTGGCATTGAAATGAGCGGTCAAGGCCTTTTCTTCTTTTAAGGGTTTTATTTTTATACAGTGCAAAAAAACCTCAAGCCTTTATAGTTTGCACAACACAAATTCAGTCAGCTATGCAAAAGAACTACTTTCTCCCATTTTACTCGATAACGCAAACAGGTTGACTATTCCTAAGGGGCTGCCTATCCCTTCTTTCTCACATTCCTGGAATCCTGGCTCTCTTTTTGCTCTCTCCCCTCAGCCTCCATTATATCCCCAGCCAGAGGAGAATTCCTCTAGCCAGAATTCCCTATTCTTGAGGTGTTGCGAAGTTCCTGAATATATATTTTGTCACACCACCTTTCAGACACTTCAAAGCAGATTGCGTTCATGTACTACTCAACGTCAGGAGTAAGCGATCAAAAACATCTTAAAAGTGAAAAATGATGACTAGCTGAAATGGCAGGACAGGCTGAAGAAACAGAAAGGTCTTCATAAGCTGTACATTGTGAAATGGTAGACTAATTAGTAAAACTTGTTATGTCATAACCACGCGCATGTCAGAAAATCCCCTGACTTATACGTGCAAAAACCAACTTACAGGAGTAGGAGGGTAAATGGCATGCATCTAAATAATGCTAAATATTTCACCAATGAGGAACAGAATTAATTATAAAACTCAAAACTATGGAAAATCAGTATCAGAAAAATTGTGTTCTTTGTAGAATAATCCACAGGCTCTTGCCCACAAAGGGCTTCAACAAGTATCATAAAGAAGAGCACCCAATTCACATCATGTACTTATTCCCATTTTCATCTCAACTATCCAAATGCCATTTTTTGTGATCCTGAGAAGAAACCTGGAGGTCATAATGGAGGAGAAACTTTTGTTCCCTTGAAGAAGGCATGTAATGGCAAACCATTGTCAATAGACCGGAATCCGATCCAAGTTGGCTATGTAGCAACCAAAACACAGGAGAAATGAATTGGTGTGTATCAAAGAGACTTTATTCTGACATAATGCAAGCCTGAGTTTCGCGCCTTATTGGAGAGCTGCCTCAGGGGCTATGTATATATGCGAAACAGCTGTATGTAGGTGTTACTCCCACTCTGCCTATGAAGGTATAGGACAGGGTATTGGCAGTACAAATGATCTATTTGATTACAGATAGATCAGTATTACTCTATCATATGTGGTTCAGTTTATAGCGAATCCATGCTCCAGCTGTCCCTTTGAGTTGCTCGGTGGACAGAATATTTACTGACATACTCTTTCTATCAGACAAAATATTCACTATGAACCGAACCACATATGATGGAGTAATACTGATCTATCTGTAATCAAATAGATCATTTGTACTGCCAATACCCTGTCCATACACCTTCATAGGCAGAGTGGGACTAATACCCACATACAGCTGTTTCGCATATATACATAGCCCGAGGCAGCTCTCCACAAAGAGCGAAACTCGGGCTTGCATTATGTCAGAATAAAGTCTCTTCGATACACACCGATCCATTTCTCCTGTTTTTTTGGTCACTACAAAACCACTGTCAATGTCAGGATTTTTGTGGGACTGGGGTTTGAGCACCATTCTTGTGGAGTAGGAGAAAAAGAAATTTTGTGCGATATCAGACAAGTGTCGTATGAAAAATGAATAAGGAAAGAAAATGTATGTATGATAAGATAGTTGTTTCAGATAGATCTTAGTAAATTAGAAAGGTTTTGAAAAATTTTTAGGGGTAGTGATTACAAGTGCTAAGCAAAATAAAAGATTTTGGATAGTTGAGGTGAAAATGGGAATAAGTATATGACGTGAATTGGGTGCTCTTGTATACGATACTGGTTGAAGCCCATTGCGGGCAAGAGCCCATGGATTATTCTACAAAGAGCACAATTTCTCTGATACTGATCTCCCATAATTTTGAGTTTTATAATTAATTAATTCTTTTCCTCGTTGGTGAAGTGTTTAGCGTTTTGATACACGAGGGTGTTTTTGCCTTGTTTTTCTATTGAAATGCATCTAAATAACGCAGGGTAAAATCTTCTCACGTATCCCTTTAAAACTGGATGTGAAGATATGTATGTATATCATTTGCCCTCTATTATCCAGTTAAATACTGCCCTTTGCCGTTACTTAGACGGACAAGTTCAAACTTATCCAGCTAAGTAGTGGCACATTCCTGGACAAGATCCGATTTATTCATCTAAGTAACAGTAAGGCACTACTTAGCCTGAGAAGTGCTACTTATCTGTCCAAGTAGTGCTTTTCAGATTACCCAGCTGAACAAGGTAGCTGAACAAACCTGGGAAAAAGTGTTACTTAGATGGATAACGCTTAAAATGCTTTTTATCCAGCTAAGTCAGATAGCTGATTAAGTCAGCAATCACTAAAGTATTTTGTTTTTTACTTATCCGGCTATGTGACATATCCTTGTAAGTAGTATTTTAAGATGTATCCATCTACGTAGCAGTTTTTTAAGACCTATCTGGCTAACTTACTTACCCCTAGATTCATCATTCTGCTATATTTACAGTAGAATGATGAGTTGTGAAAAAAAAAGGGGTGGAGAAATAGTGGGTAGCCAGCCACATCGTGACAGTTTCACCTGCCATGGTGTGGCAGCGCTGCACACTATCATCCCCATAGTGCCATGGGAAAAGGTGGCGTTATTTCCTGTGGTGCTGCTGGCGATATTGTGGAAACAGTATCGCCGACAGCGCTGGAGGGCTATAACCCTGCTCAAATTCTACCCACACTCCTCCCCTTCCCCTAATTAGCATGGCATCACCGCGATGTGGCCATTATCATGTGCGATAAGGCCCTATAATGCATGCGATAACGGCCCATCGCAGAATAAAGAATGACCCTCTTAGCCAGGTAAGTCTGAGAAGCACTACTTAAATGAACAAGCAATATGCTTTTCAGACTTATCTGGCACAAAATACCAAAATAAGGATCTTAAATTGTAAGTGGGACCAAATAGGGAGCCAATATAAGGTGGCCAAAATAGAGGAAATAGAAGACCTTTTATAACCTCCTGATATCATTCTAGAAGCTGCATTCTGGACCACCTGTGGCTTGGCTTGTGGGTGAGTCAATCAGCAAAATGGCATTCATGTAATCATTTAACTTTAAGAATGTAAACATAGGTACAAGCGTAAGTTTAAAAAGACCATCATAACGCCCGGCAGCATGTAGACCTATATTTGTCAGTCAGCTTCCATGGGTCATTCATAATCTTAGGTCTTAAAACATGGCAGCTAGAGCATATTTTTATATCATTTTCCTTTGCACATAAAATATCAAAAACAAAGCAAAAAAAAATTGGAAGAAATTACTTCCCTCTTGTAACATTTCTCTTGATTATCCTTAGAGCAGTGCTTAGCAGGAACCCAACATAACGCTATGTTCCAAATTTCTTCTGCATCAGAGGCAACTCTTATGCTTGATAACGTTCATTGTGTGTAGCTCATTAAACTGAAAGCAAATATAGGAGAAAGATTACCAACAACATGTTCTCCATAAAATCATCTCACCCACATTGTAATAAATATCCTTACTGGCATTCACTTAAGCTGGGATCATGTTTTAGTTTTCATGCCAAAATGGCACGGTTCTTAAAGAGACTGGCGTGCACCCGAAATGATGTCATTTCCGACGTCAACGTGCGTCAGCTGTTTTGGTCAAGCTGTGAAAGTTTAGTGCAAATGTTGACACGGAAAGCGCCAGCTAAAACATGCATCAAATGCACAAATTCCAATCAATGTCGTTATTCAAGCCTTGAGGGAACACAGAGTTCATTTCAAAAATCTATCTTTGTTCCTGCTGTGATAATTTTTTTTTTTTAGTGTATGTAAGTCAACATTTCAGCAGCATTACATTCCAGAAGCATATGATATAAAGAAATGAAGCTGATACAAAAGCATAATAGTGAAAGAAAACCAGAAATGCAAACAATCAGTTTCCCATTAGCCCCCAATTTAAAGAGACCAAAGATATATATTTTGGAGAATTATTTTAAACAAATTATTTCTTGGATCTTTTCTAGAGGGTGTTGATGACCAGTATCCCTCTTCTGCCTCTGGTTTTTGGTTTGTTTGTTTTTTCAGAAAGTATTAGAAAATATTTTGCAAACCCTAACCCCTCTGAAACAACTCACTAGAAACAAAGACCGACTACCTGAAATATAGTCCACAAGCAGTCTCCCTTTGTTGCTAGTGAGGTGTAAGGGTTTTCAAAATCCATTCTACTCGTTTTCTTCATGAAAACATGAGGCAGACTTTCCATCAACATCCTATAGAAAGGATTCAGTAATTCCTTTTTTTAATTCTTCTAATGTGCAAGTATTGGATACAGATTTGACAAGCAAGCAATTTTAAATCTTTGTGAGGATTCAGAGCAGGATTTGGAAGATCCAGCCCAGAGAAGTCATGCATTGCTGATGAATTTGAAAGTCGCAAAAGCTTTAGCATTCTTAGCTATTTATAGTTTTCAAACAACTCTTTGGGACATCACAGGGATTAGCCATTTTATACCGCATTGAATACTTTCCGGATGCTCTTCTATGGAGAGCTAATCACTATGGGTTAAATTTTTCACAAGCCTTTCTTTTTTCTCAGGGAATACTTGCTGGTACTGAGCACCAGCATCTTTTTCTTCTACCTGCGTGATTTGCCCTGTGGTCCTTCAAAAAAAACCAAAAACAAACAAACAAGCATCTTGCATGTGAATACTGGCACCTTTTTTTCCCCAGAAAGAAAGCACTGGATTTTCAGCCCAGCTGGGAGCACCTAACATCGCCAGCTAAACCTTAGCCGGCAACCTTAACCACATTTTCAGCAGCAACAGCTTGCAGCTGAACGTTTGCCTCGACCTAGCCAATCAAAATTTGGCTGTTTAGATTGCTATTTTTGTGACTGGGTTGGCCATCTAAACCTAATTGGTAGGTGATGAAAATCAGCACTTATTGGCAAGGTCAGAAACCTACCCTGAGGACACCTCTGGACTGGAATCTCACATTATTAATTGCTCAAATGTGGTGAACTTGTGAATTTAGTTGGAGATGGAATTTTTTAAAGCTGGGATTTAATTGACTAATCCCTAAAGGTAACTGGTTAAACCCTATAAAAAATTACCCCATATATTTTTTTTTCATAGACAAAGAAGGCACTAGCAACAAATGATGAAAGTTTTTATAACAGTTAATTTCCCTTCACTTCATCTGCTACTGGGCAAAGTTTCAGGAAAAAAAAACAACCAACTTTCTATTATCTAAATATATGGGTGGTGTGCAATGCCAAAATCTTATTGCTTATATGATATGACAGTCAAAAATCCATCTATTTAAAAATGGACACATTACTATTAGAGGTAGATGGCTTGCATAGCTGATCTTAACGTTTACTTTGTATTATCATTAACCTTTGATCACATGAGAGAGCTGGTCAATCACTAGTGATAGGAATTATTCAGAGAACTGACAATAGGGAAAGGAGTTGATCTCCATGGTAGGTAAATTAATGGAGTCGCATAATAAAGGAAAGAATAGTGGACCATCTTGAATCTAGTGGGTTTGTAGGATACAGGGCAGTGAGTTTTTATCAGTGGGGATTGCAAAAAAAACAAATCTAATGAACTTTTAAATTGGTTGGCCTGTGACAATGTGATAGCCAGAGAACCAGTCTGGACTCTGGAAGATTTCTCACAAACTTCTTTATTAATGACAAGCAACAAAACAAAAGCAGCTCTGTTATTCTTCACAGTTCACAAAATGAACTGGAGGAGAAGTCCATTACGTGCTATTAATTAAGTTGACTTAGAAAATAGCTACTGCTATTACTAGCAACGGTAACAAGGAATAGACTTAGTTTTTGGGTACTTGCCAGGTTCTTATGGCCTGGACTGGCCACTGTTGGAAACAGGATGCTGGGCTTGATGGACCCTTGGTCTGACCCAGTATGGCATGTTCTTATGGACAGTTCAGCAGTATTCTCTTTCTCTAAGCTTTCTTCTCTCCTCTGGGCCTTCTGTGCCATCCTGGGCCTGGCTAGTTATCTACCTTCCCAGGAAGCTCTGCCCAGGCAAGGATTCCTTGCTGTCTTAGGCTTAAAGTGGACTGGGCCAGCACACTAGAGCTAGTCTTTTAAAGAGTTCTGGGGTTTTCACCTGTATACCCCTTCACAAACTCTCCCCCTCAGCTCAAGTATCTCAGGTTAAGCGCTTGCCTTTACTAGGGGTATACTCTTGTGAAAAGAGATGTTCCTATTTTCCTTTTCCATCCTATGCTGGTGCTGTCCAAACTTCCTGGATTTTCCTTTCCCTACCCAACCTGGGGAATCAGTTAAGGATTCTCAGCTTGTCTGTTGTTCCTCCTTTGTCTCCTTATGTTCCCCTACTTTTTTTCCTTTAATATTGGTTAACGCAGCAATAAGCCAGGTCCAAAGGGTCTTAAAGTGGAGATAATTTCATCCTAAAGCCATTGGGAAGGAGAGATCTCCCACTACTTTGGCTTTCCCTGCCGTAGTAATCAGCACCACCTCATAGGTGGGGTATAGTTGCTGATCCCCATGTATACAAGCAAATGAGGTCTTCTTCTCATAGCTGACATGTAATCTCTGCACTAATTCATTAATAAGTGTCTTGCCACACACTGACTGTCCCACGTGAGCAAGGCTCACGTGGGACAGTCATCCAATTCAACTCGGATCACAAAATTAGAAAGTGCCCTACGTGGACATCCACCAATTTAAAACTTTGCAACTTCTCAAGAATATGTGCCCACTCTCACTCCCACTCTTCATTCTCACATTGGGAACAGTCCTTGATAACTAACTCAACAAGTTCTTTCGCTCCATAATGTGAGCATGCCGAAAGGACTTGCTCCACTTTGATTTCAACAGTTTCTACAAAGGGTTCATCATTCCCTTCCTTCATTTGACTGCACTCACTCTTACATTCCCATTCTATGTCCTCAAGCCATAAGCAGTTCTTGTCAATATGATCATCTGACTTACAATAGGAGCATGCCCAGAGGACCTGTTCTCTTTTTACTTCCACAATTCCTGCAAAGAGTTCTTCATTCTCTTCTTTACCAAACAAGCAATGTTCCTCCTTATGCTGACAAGCACAAAGGGATCAAAAGGGGCAAACATCCATAATCTTGTTACTTGTTTGGGCAGGCACTTTCCAAACCAGCTGTTAGGATTCATGAGTTAGTGGGCCCTTGGTCTGAGGTGAGAATTGGTACTGCCCACGGGGAGGAGCCCCACTGGGCCTCACTGTCAGGAGGCAAGGTCTATAGCAGCAGATGTCACAGCCCAAGGAGTATAGAGAGAACAGAAGACTGGGGTGTGGATACGAATGCCAGAGTAGGAACTCCCAATGGTGAAGTGCTGGTAGACCCTGAAGAGCGGGGAATGCAAGGCAAGGTATAGAGGAGTGCCGAGGAAACAACCCCAAGAGGCGGAGCCATGGGTGAGTTGGCACGGGAGGAATGACATAGGCTTACCCGAGAAGCGGGGAAGCCCCAGGGGTCTCTGACAATGTACGGAACACTACCCCAAGGTGTGGGGGAAGTTGAAGCAGAATGCCGCCCTGAGGAGCGGGAAGCATGGCGCAGTCACTACAGTACACAGGCGCTGCTCCGGAGAGCAGAGAACCGCGGCACAGTCACTGAAGTACACAAGGCGCTAACCCGAGAAGCGGAGAGCGCGGCACAGTAACTGAAGGAAGAGGCAATGGCCCGCAGAGTGGGGTACACCAACACTGAGTCTCCATGAAGCAGAGTACTTCTAGGAGTGGCCCCGAGAAGTGGGGAAGCTGGCATGAAGCATCCAAGGCGCAGGGCCCTCCGAGGAGCAGATAGCCGGATACAAGAATGATCCTCCGAGGAGTGGGTACTTGAGGAGTGTCTCACATCAGGAAGTGCAGGATACAGGAACCATGGTCCAAGGAGGGATCAGCAAGAATGAGCAATGAGGGAACTTGTTGCTAAGTCCATTAGAGCCAGGCCCCGGTGGTGCTTAACAGTCCAGGGCTAATGATGTCATCAGGAGGAGACGCCCCTGAGGTTCCCGTACTGGCATCCTTAAAGAAAGGCCATGTAGTATGCACGCACGCCTAGGGAGGCCTGGAGGAGACATGGCAGTCGGCGGTGTCCCTGCCACCATGTGGGGTCCCGGGACAGGGCAACATGCGTTGGAAGCGGCTAGCCATAGCTGCGAGTTCACCCAAGGAAGAGAGAGCGGCAGCAAATGAAGTGAGTAAGAGCGGTTGCAGCCATCTGCAACCGACGGTCATAACACCAGCTATCAACCTCTCTTGGGAGGGTTTCCTTTGCTAGTGGGTACTTTAATCTTCAGTGCTGGTTGGGTTACCACACCGACCTCCATTGATTTGCTCCTTTTGTAGTGACAGTCCCTGGCCAAATTGCCTCATTTCCCACAGTTGAAACAAATAGAGGTGCCTAATGGCTATGCTCTCAGTAAAGAAGCAGAGCTGTCCTGCTCCGAGTATTGTTGTTAGGGGTCCTGTACTCACACTGCTGCAATAGAAAGCCTGTATAGGTTGTCTTTACAGCCTCTGCACTACTTTTAGCATCAGCAGAACCGAGAGAAGGCATTTGCCACTTCCAGTGCTTTCTCCAGTGTGAGCCCTAGGTGTTGACGTATCCAGTTGTACATAGGTTAGTCCAGTGTGTCCAGGAATTATACCAGAAGGACCTGTCTTCATCTCTGGCTATAGCCATTTCCATCCAACATCTTTTAGCCAATGAAAAAAGTCTTTGTGCAGTTTCCCCGAGCTATATTCCTTCAGAACCACTACCAGTAGGTCTCTGTTGTATAACCTGCTCTTTCCAAGATAGTAGTTTTGGCACCAGAATAATTGGCTGGGATTGGCCACTTGGGATTTGTCACTTGAAAGGATGCTTGGTTCTTGCTGGTGAGTAGATTTGCTAGATATGAAGTCCAGCTGGCTTCTGGCCAACCCATCAGGCGGGCAGTTCTTTAAAAATTCTTTAAGAAAACATCCTGGTCTTCCCCTGCCTTCATCTTAAACAGAACAGGAGGTGGAGGCCATGCTTGCATCATGGTGATTTGCATTGCTTGTGCCATCTGGTTCAGTGTCATCTGCTGAAGGCTCAATAATGCCAGCTGCTGGCCAAACCTTTCGGTCAGTGTGTACATTGTTCCCCAGTATTTCTGTTGCCTTTCAGAGAGGGTCTATATTACTTGTTCCATGCTAACCTACTGCTCTGGTAACACAAACGTTTTCTTGAAGGCTCTGTCCTGTTTGGGAACACTCAAACCAAAACTTTATTTCTCCTTGCAGGAAAAAAATAATTAAAAAAAGAAACCTGCCTGTTTGGATTTGACTCACTATAAGTCCCGTACTTCTGTCAAAACTATTCTACTTAGCTTATTATAAATTAATCCTCTCAGCTGCTGCTGCGGCGAGACTCCAAAAAAAAGGAAAAGAATAAAAAAGGAAAAAAAAAATTGTTTCTCCTTTTTTCACTTTTGGCGTGGTTTTTCTGCATGAGCAAAGCTTAGCACAGACATCCCCCAAACTGACACCATATGTGGTAATGTGAGTGGTCTTTGGGATAGCCAGAGAACAGACCTAGGCTGGTCTCTGGCAGATTACTCATAAATTGCTTTATTATGACAAGCAACAAAACAAAAGCAGTTCTGCTATTCTTCGCGGTTCATGAAACAAATGCAGTAATACAACTTTTAGTTCAGCTGTATTATCTTTCTCTAGTCTTCCTTCTCCACCTTGGGGCTCCTGTTCCTTCCTGGACTTGATTAATAATACTCCTTTCCTAGGGGCCTCTGCCCAGGACCAGGGTTCCTTGCTGTATTATGTTTAAGGTGGACTGGGCCACTTCTCTGGAGCTGGTCTTTTAATTCAGCGGTTGTCAACCAGTGTGTCGCCAAACACCGGTAGGCGTGTTGCACACTTCCTGGTCTTCCGCTGCTCTTCCCTCCCTCTCCTCACCCCAGCGAGATGCACGCAGTTCTTCAATGGACACTGCTGCCGTTCCTGCCTGTGCTATCAGCACATTCACGCCCGGAGTGGAAGGGCAGCTGTGTTCGTGGAAGTCAGCAACAGCAGCATGGCCTTTTCTTTTTCCTGCCCCCCTGCGGCCCGGAAGAGGAAGTGATGTTTAGCAGGCACGCGGGAAGAAGAAAGGGCGGTGCTGCTGCTGCTGCCGCTGCAGAAATCATGTTCCAAGACTCCCAAGACTCCCCTGGCCCCCGCAGCGGTAAGAAGGCAGCACTCAGCTGTTTGCCTGCGCTGCGATCATTGTGGTGCAGAGCAATCAGCTGAGAATGTGGCAGTGGGAGATTTCCTGCCACGCGGCTGTTTGGGAAATCCATCAATTAGCTGTCTCGGGTCTGCAGCCGTGAAGGGCTGTCTCAGAAAGGAGAAAGTGTGAAAACAAGCTTCACGGAATTACAACCCTTGGTACTATCTAAAAGGATTTTTATTTTTTTTTTGTAGTTTTTAACTTATGCTGGTGTCGTTAGTGTAGTTTATTGGGACAATTTACACAAGTGCCCCTAATGATGCAGACTCCGCGGATACTTAGACCTGCGAGCTTTGCACCAGTTTTCAAATGGAAAGTGCACGGGAGAGCCCATAGAGACTTGCAGCTGCTTTTCTTCTGCTGGAAATAATGGAGCTCTGAAAGGGCAATCAAGGCCCCATTTCCCTCCCCCAACCTAACCCCCCCCCACACACACACCCACCCAAGGAATATCTACTCGTGATGCAGATAAAAGTACATGAGTTCTTGATCCCTGGCTAAAGGGATGGGCAATTTGCAAATAACCAATTTACACAGGGAAATGTCTATTTACCACCTTAAAGAGCTCTTGAAAATTGTTCAAGGCAAAAACACCAATGTCTAAGCAGATTTACAAAAGAAATGTCACTGAAGTGATGTATTCAGCTGTGATATCCCTCCCAAATTCCAAGATTTGGGTGGAGAAAACATCCAATAATAAGATAGCAAACAGAAACTTCCCGTTAGGTTTGCTTGAATGTGGATTTGGATTTACATGCCTTTCCAAGCTCAAGGCAAGTGACATTTCAGGTATGGCTGTTGGCAGGTATTTCCCCTTCCCAGTATGTTTACAACATAAATCTCCTTTCTAAGACAGTCCTTCACCACTGCAGACCTGAGGCAGCTGATCGACGGATTTCCCAAACAGCCATGTGGCAGGAAAATCCCTACAGCCACATTCTCTGCTCTGCACCGTGATGATCGCAGCACAGGCAAACAGCTGAGTGCTGCCTTCTTACCACTGTGGGGCCTGGTAGAGTCACTTCTGCATTGGTTCCCAGCTTGACACGACTCTGTTTTTTGTTTTTTTTAATTTATATTTTTTATTAATTTTCAACAAACCTTTACATTTGCAAAAAAGAAAGAAATGATAAATTGAATTACAAATAATTTTCAAGAATATTTCTCAAGAATTCATTTACCTTTATATTTAATTTATCTTTAGTCCACATTATTGGGAGGATATACTACTATAGTGATCAATAAAGGAAAAAAAAACTAATATCTATACAGTAATTAAGGAGAAAATTACTTTTTACAGCCATTTAACTTACCCCTGTTCTTTATCTCCCAAAAAGGCTTCCAAGTGGGGGAGATCCTGGAAAATAAACTTATTCTTTTGGAAAACAATTAAACATTTTGAGGGAAATTTCAGAAGAAATGATGCACCTAGAGCCAATACTCTCGGTTTTAATGATAGAAATTGTTTTCTCCTCATCTGCGTCACTCTGGACACGTCTGGAAATACTCACGACTCTGTTTTAATAGCAACATACCAGCTGCCTTGTGCTGTAGCTGCCATGTGTGCTGGGGATTTGGGTGAGTGAGACTGAGAGAGTGAGCCAGCATGTGTGTAAGTATGTGAGAGAATGTGTATGATTGAGACTGTGTGTACAAGTGAGAGAGAAAAAGCATGTGTGAGAGAAAGAGTGGTCAGGGAGGTAACGTGTGTGTGTGTTTGTGTGAGAGAGGGAGAGAAAGAGAAATTGGTCAGGGAAGTGACTGGTATGTGTTTGTCTATGTGAGAGAAAGAGATTGGTTAGGGTGGTGAATGTATCAGAGAGAAAGAAATATTGGTCAGGGAGGTGACGTGTGTGTGTGTGTGAGAGAGAGAGACTGGACAAGGAGGTGACTGGTGTGTGTGGGAGAGAAGGAGAAATTTGTCAAGAAAATGATATATGTGAGAGAGAAAAATAAAGATGACATAAGAACATAAGAACATGTCATACTGGGTCAGACCAAGGGTCCATCAAACCCAGCATCCTGTTTCCAACAGTGGCCAATCCAGGCCATAAGAACCTGGCACGTACCCAAAAACTTAGTCTATTCCATGTTACTGCTGCTAGTAATAGCAGTGGCTATTTTCTAAGTCAACTTAATTAATAATAGCAGGTAATGGACTTCTCCTCCAAGAACTTATCCAATCCTATTTTAAACTAAGTTACACTAACTGCACTAACCTGATCCTCTGGCAACAAATTCCAGAGTTTAATTGTGCATTGAGTGAAAAAGAACTTTCTCTGATTAGTTTTAAATGTGCCACATGCTAACTTCATGGAGTGCCCCCTAGTCTTTCTATTATCCGAAAGAGTAAATAACCGATTCACATCTACCCGTTCTAGACCTCTCATGATTTTAAACACCTCTATCATATCCCCCCTCATCCGTCTCTTTTTCAAGCTGAAAAGTCCTAACCTCTAGTCTTTCCTCATAAGGTAGCTGTCCCATCCCCTTTATCGTTTTAGACGCCCTTCTCTGTACCTTCTCCATCACAACTATATCTTTTTTGAGATGCAGCGACCAGAATTGTACACAGTATTTAAGATGCGGTCCCACCATGGAGCAATACAGAGGCATTATGACATTTTCCATTTTATTCACCATTCCCTTTCTAATAATTCCCAACATTCTGTTTGCTTTTTTGACTGCCGTAGCACACTGAACCGATGATTTCAATGCGTTATCCACTATCACGCCTAGATTTCTTTCTTGGGTGGTAGCTCCTAATATGGAACCTAACATTGCGTAACTATAACATGGGTTATTTTTCCCTATATGCATCCCCTTGCACTTATCCACATTAAATTTCATCTGCCATTTGGATGCCCAATTTTCCAGTCTCACAAGGTCTTCCTGCAATTTATCACAATCTGCTTGTGATTTAACTATTCTGAATAATTTTTTATCATCTGTAAATTTGATTACCTCACTCACCATATTTCTTTCCAGATCATTTATAAATATATGATAGGTACGGGTCCCAATACAGATCCTGAGACACTCTACTGCCACTCCCTTCCACGAGTAAATTGTCCATTTAATCCCACTCTCTGTTTCCTGTTTTTAGCCAGTATGTAATCCATGAAAGGATATCACCACCTATCCCATGATTTTTTACTTTTCCTAGAAGCCTCTCATGAGGAACTTTGTCAAATGCTTTCTGAAAATCCAAATATACTACATCTACCGGTCCACCTTTATCCACATGTTTATTAACTCCTTCAAAAAAGTGAAGCAGATTTGTGAGGCAAGACTTGTCTTGGGTAAAGCCATGCTGACTTTGTTCCATTAAACCATGTCTTTCTATATGTTCTGTGATTTTGATATTTTGAACACTTTCCACTATTTTTCCTGGCACTGAAGTCAGGCTAACTGGTCTGTAGTTTCATGGATTGCCCCTGGAGCCCTTTTTAAATATTGGGGTTACATTAGCCACACTCCAGTCTTCAGGTATAATGGATGATTTTAATGATAGTTTACAAATATTTACTAATAGGTCTGAAATTTCATTTTTTAGTTCCTTCAGAACCCTGGGGTGTGAGAGACAAAAAGTGTGTTTGTGCGTGTGTGAGACAGACCAGTCATGGGCCCTAAGGAAACGGAGCATGAGGACAGAGCTTCAGCAGCCATTACTGCTTCTAGTGTGTGCTATTGGCCTACAAGGGAAAGGAGTATGAGAGTTGTTGGAGAGGGTAAGTAAAGGTGTTTTTTTAAGTTTATCTTTCTTGATTGATTACTATTTTAATTATTGGGTATTATGTGATGTATCTGCTGTTTGAAATCTTTTATTGGTGTTTAGAGAATTTTTAATAATTTTGTTTTTAATGATTGGATGTTATTCTATTTATCAATTGTTTTGAAACATTTATTATATTTATTATTCTAGTTTTAGAATTATTATTTTATATTGCTTGAGAAATGTATAAATAGAAATATGGAGACAAAACCTAAACTGGAAACAGCAAGAAACCAGACTGAGTATATACAGTGCAACAATGGAAAAACAAAAAGATTAACTTGATGGTCACTATATTCTGTATTTGGTGAGGGTCTGTCTGTGTTATGCATGTGTGACCCAGGTAAGGGTATTCTGCAAGCTTGTAGTTTCTGTGTAGGGATCTATAGCAGCTTGGCTTGTTCTGTTTTACTAATAGGAAGTTTATTGGTATTTAAGGCCTGGTTAAATATTTGTAGTGTTGCTTTTTCATAGATAGGGTTGTTACTGTTTGAATGAGTTCCATAATGTAGGTGTAACTTTTGCACATTAGTTTGTGTACATTATTGTAGATCCTGGGAGTCTGTTAGGTGTTATATTTCTGTTTCCGTTTCTTCAGTTTTGTACTGAATGCAGAGTGGCTTTTTTTGGGTTTCCATTCCAGTTTGTCTCCAGATTTGTAATTTGCGGTCTTTCTGTACTTGGTGAAGGTCGATTCTATGTGTGTGACTGAGGTGAGGTATTTTACTAGCATGTAGGCATTTGTATCAATATTATTTGTTGTGTTTTCTCAACAGGACATGTACTGGTGGTAAATTACTGTTTTTTCATAAGGAGGGCTATTGCACCTGGTAGGGGAGAGTGTTTATGTTGCTGTTACTGAGATGACACCAGAAATATCTTTTTTGTATGGTAAATTGAATGGGGAATGTCCTAGTTCTGTTCTGCACCCATTGTTGGGAGGTCAGGACGGTTCCTGAGATACAGCGTGTATGTTTACATTTAGCCCCATGACAATTATGTGTTCAGTGTGTCACGCATGTAAGAACCATCTGTCAAGTGTTTCACGACAGAAAAAAGGTTGAGAACCACTGTTTTAAGGTATTCTGGGATTTTCTCCTGTATACCCCTTCACAATGCCTAAATGATTTGACCATAGGTAGCAAATCTTGTTTTCTTAAGGTGTGGTAACCATTATCTCTTTGATTAAGTGAATTGTTTTGCTCTTGATATTCCATAATATCCAAATTCCTTCTGCCCATTGCAAAAGTTTCCAAGGTTAGAATTGTAGTTGAGTTGTCATTCACCAGAGGATCATCCTTGTCTTTTCTGAACACAACATTGTCCTTACCATTTTGTATTCCTGATTGGTATGCAAAAGAAAAGTTGAATCATGAAAAATAAAAGCCACTAGGCCAGACTAGGTTTTCAATTTCATGCTGTCTTTAGAATTTTTTTTTAACAACAAGTAATTTCTTTGCCTAAATATGATAGTTCTTCTACACTGGAGATAGCTTCCTTAAGTAGAAGGTACAGGCATGGAGCAAGTTCTTTGTTGTTTTTAGTTTTTAGTTTTTTTTGAGGGATAGAATGACCCCTACAGCTGTGCTTGAAATACAATCTCTACGAAGCTCTATGAAGCTTGCTGGGCAGACTAGATGGGCCATTTGGTCTTCTTCTGCTGTCATTTCTATGTTTCTATGTTTCTATACGATAAAAGGTTGAGATGAATCTGGTTGCACCAACACTATGGCTGACATAAAGGCTGTTTTCAGTTGGTTGAAGACTTGTTGTGCTTCGAACATCCAGTTGAAAGGGGTTCCTTTCTTCAGTAACATGTTGGTTTGCTATTCTTAGTAATCCTTAGTAGAGATGTACATTCGTTTTAAATGAAACTGTCTAATTCGTCATGAATCAGGAGAACCGATAAACAAAGGGAATTCCGATAAACAAAGGGAATTCCGATAAACAAAGGGAATTCCGATAATTCAGAAAAAACACCGAAGCGATAGAAACACACAAAAAACAAACAAACCACAAGAAACCAGATAGTTCCCTCCAGGGACCCGAACCGAAGCACGACCCAATAAAATAAAAAAAAGCCCTTACCTAATCCTTAGATGAATTGCTGATAAAAATTTGCAAACCTCAGAAAACATTCATGTCTTTCAATGCTAACCATTCAAATACTGCCACTGCATTTTGTGGGTCCATATGTAGTCTCTGGTGAATCACCAGAATAGATTGCTAGTTAAATAAATACTTTTCTGATTTTGCAAAAGCTTGTTTGTTTGCTTAGCACTATCCATGTTGTTTGCAGTCTGCTATATTCTTGGAAAAACAGGGCTTTCATCTAGTTAAATAATGACATGTCAGTGTAACATATCCAGGACAACTCCATTTGCAAAGTTTTAGTAGGTAGTTGGTGGTTTCCATAATTCAAACAAATTCAACAAATACTACAATTTATCATTTATAAAACATTAGACAATTGCAGTGCTGTACAGATTCACATAAGAGATGGTACATGATCCATGGAGTTTATAGTCTAGTCAAGATAAACATGCATGACAAATAAGAGTCTATGGGAAGTACATTTACTGTAAAGGAAGTGACTAGGATTTAAAAGCAGCTACAAAAAGTTTGTTTTTAAACTGAATTTGAATATGACTAGAGAGGGAACATGACGCTCCGACCCAGGAAATCTATTACAAGCAAACAAAGCAGCAGGGTGGAAAGCACAGAGTAAGAGTTGGATACGGAAGAGAAGAGCATAGGGAAGAGTGACTTTCATAATGAATAGAAGGATAGGATATAGGAAAAGAGATGAAAAGCGAAGTAATTTCCACCCTGAATCCACCCGAGCCTCACCCGTCAACCCACCCATACCCCCACCCTCCCTCCCCTTACCCTTTCCCTATACCCCCGCCACCCTCCCACCGTGCTCCACTGTAACCCAGTTAAAACTTACAACCTATATGTCGAAATCAAGACTCCGTTATTACCTGCTGTAACTGCTGTAAATAAGCTAATACTTTATATATATGTGTTTAATTGTTTAATAAGTTATCTATATAATCCACCATAACTGCTGTAATTAAGCTTTAATATATATCATTATATAATCTATTTATTCCTCATTAACCGCTGTAAAAAAATCAACCTTGTTCTAACCTCATTAAGCAACCTATCCTGTAAATACTGATATGTTCCTTGTACCTTTCTCAGCTGCTGTCTTTCCTCCTTTACCTCTCTCCCCCCTCTTCCCCCCCCCCCCTCTTTTCGCTCCTGCTCCACTCCCCCACTCCCTGTTTTTTGTAATTTCCTCCTTTCTCAAGTTTATTGTAAACCGGCGTGATGTGCTTGCACGAACACCGGTATATTAAAAGCTGTTAAATAAATAAATAAATAAATAATTAGGAGCTGCAGACCAGAGTGAATGCATTTGTCGATGAGTAAGAGAAGCTTGAACTGTATGTGGAAGTGGATGGGTAGGTTACATGGTCATAGAGACATTGAAGGAAGACAATTCATGCAGCCTAATTCTTTACCATGTAATCATGTTATTTCATAGTATTAACTTATGCAAAAACAAACCACTCATACAGAAATACTGCATAAGAAATGTATAAATGAATACCCCATATAATTAGTCCATTATTAATGATGAGGATCCACAGAAAAAAATAATAGGAAGAAAAAAGAAATAGCTAAGCTTCAAGCGGCCAGTATCTGCAATCTCAGCAGCAGATTTAACATTGAATACCTAAGGGGGTCTGACATGAGGAGACAGAAGGCCAAATGTTGTAACAGGTCAAAGAAAACATAACAGATACTTTGAAATTTAATAACATACTTGCAAAGAAAACACAATATGAAGGAAACACCTAGCTGTAATATTATAGGTCTCATTATCAGGAATTACTTTCTCTTCTTCTACGTGACTTGGGCTACATCTTGTAACTTAACAAATCTTGAAACTCATAAACAAGACCTCCCTATATTTAAAGAAAGTCTTTAACAATCATTGTCTAACTGAATCTAATACCAGTTGGATAATTAGTGCTTCTGGAACTGACATACCAGAATCCAACCTCTCCAGGAAATTCAATAGGTAAAGGCCATCAAATAACGGTTGAGATTGCTGGCCAGATGGCGTGTAGTCTGCCATTTTCATTCTCAGTCTAGAGTAAATAATACATATCATAAGCAAAAATAGATGCATGTTTTGGAAAAATGATCAGGGTAAACTCATGTGTCTGTCAATATTGTCTAAACTTTCTAGTTTATTATGAATATTCACATCGTCTTTGACCAATATCAATTCATTCACTTTTAATTTACTCAAACATTCTAGTTGACAGTTAAAGATTAACTCCAATTCAGCCATCTGATTTTTCAGTCCAGAGGAATTTGAAACCAATATTTGAAATTGGTTAGATAGTTGAGTTGAAATAGATAACTGTAATGCAGCTATAGCTTTCCATGGCATCTTAAAATTAAATATTTCAGGGTGTTTCAAACATGTGGCCTAATTTTAAATAGATTACAGTGGAAAACGGTGGTTCAATGGAAGGCCATTTAAGAGCAAGTTGTAGTAGTTTAAGTGGAAGGTGATAAGAGAGTGGATGAGCATTTTGATAGCATGCTCAGAAAGGTAGGGGACACATTTTAGTGATATTATAGAAGAAAAAACACACTTTAGATATGTTTTAGATGTGTGTAGAGAAAGAAAGAGTGGCAACAAAGATGATTCCAAGATTATACATTGAGGGAACCAGAAGGGTGAGAATGTCATCCACAGAGATAGAAAAAGAGAGGAGAAAAAAATAGGTTTGGAGGAAAAGTCAAGATGTTCTGTCCTGGTTATGTTAAATTTAAGGTAGTGGTAGGACATTTAGGTGGCAATGCCAAACAAGATTTGGAACTGGATTGTTGGTCAAAATTATGGTATAGAGAGAGATAAATCAAGAAATCATCAGCATAAAAGTGATACTGATAGCCATGGGAGGATATCAGAGCATTGACAGAAGAAGTGTAGAGAGAATAGAGGAGAGATCCCAGGATAGAGATTTGAGGCACACTGACTGACAGCAGAATAGTGTTGGAGAAAGAAACACCAGAGGCTACACTAAATGTAAGATAGGAGAGATAAGAAGAAAACCTAGATAGATCAGATCCCAAAATTTAATTGAGCATAGTGTGTCAAAGAAAAGATGATGATCAATGGTATCAAAAGCAGTGGATAAGTCAAGTAAAGGCCTTGACAATGGAGTCACTGCCAAGGGCAATTTCTGTGAAATGTAGAGGTGAAAGCCAAACTGCAGCAATCTAGAACAACTTGAGATAAAAGAAAGACAATAGAGGTGACTAGCATATTTATGCAATTTGGATGCAAACAGGAACTATAATTAGAAAGACAAGTAGGGTCTATTGAAGGCTTTTCGAGGAGCAGTGTGATCACATTTTGATTGAAGGAAGAGGGCACAATCTCAACAGCAACTGATAGAAGATGTGACAGATGGAGGGATAATTATTAGAGATGTGGTTCGGCCTTCGTTATCGGACTTCTAGAGGAAATTTCATTTTTTCCACGATTCGGGCCAATTTTATTTTGTCTGCCCCCGAAACAAAGCCGGAAACCCACCCCAACCCTTCAGATTTAATGAATTCCAATGGAGGGTTGTAAAAAAAAAACCCAAACAAACCCAAACCCACCCCTATCCTTCAAATTTAATTAATTGCAACCCCCAACCCTCCCGACCCCCAAGACTTTCCTGACCCCCCAAGACATAACAAAAGTCCCTGGTGGTCCAGCAGGGTCCTGGGAGCGATCTCTCCCTCTCGGGCTGTCAGCTGTCACTAATCAAAATGGCACCAATGACCCTTTGCCCTTACCGTGTGACAGGGGCTATCGGTGCCATTGGTCGGCCCCTGTCACATGGTAGGAACAATGGATGGCCTGCTCCATTTTTTAAGATGGCACCAGCCATCCATTACTCCTGCTATGTGACAGAGGCCGACCAATGGCACAGATAGCCCCTGGCACACGGTAAGGGCAAAGGGCCATCGGTGCCATTTTTATTAGTGGCAGCCGATGGCCCGAGAGGGGGAGATCACTCCCAGGACCCTTCTGGACCACCAGGGATGTTTGGTACATCTTAGGGGGGGGGGATGATCAGGCAAGTCTTGGGGGGGTGGGAGTGTTGGGGGTTGCAATTGATTAAATTTGAAGGGTTGGGTTTGGAGTTGTTTTTTTTAATGTGCCCTTTCTCCCCCCCCCCCCCAAAACAATAAGAAAACCACACAAAATTTCGTGGGTTTTCTTATTTCATCGCCCCCCAAAATGCGACGAAATAGGAAATATCGTCTCTATTTCCTATTTCGTCGCAAACGAATGCACATCCCTAATAATTATAGGGAAGATAGAATTAAAAATCTGGGTATGAATAGGGTCCTCCTCTGTGATTTCATAAAAGGAAGAGTGTGGCAGGGACCAAAGAATGTGGAAATGAATAATACATGGTGGTGGGGAATTCATGATTAATCTTGTTAATGGTGTCATGGAAAAATTCAGCCATATTCTGTTCAGGGATTAAAGAATGGATGGAAGGAGAAGGCAGTTGAAGAGGAAAGTGAGTATGGCAAAGAGATGGCAGGGATTGAAGGCACCAAATCAATAGAGTAGGACTTAAGTTATGAACGAAAAGTAATGGAAATAGACCAATGCAACTAAAAACCCCAATACTCTTCACCTTGAACCAAAATATATAGACGCTGCACAGCTAACTATATCCGAAAATGACCATCATACTAGGCTTCCTCGTCAGGGCTTTCGCCTATTCAACTCGGCCTTATAAATAATCATAGGTCATGTTAATGAAACTATTTTTTAAATATTTTCCTTATGCACTTAAAACTTGCCAAATCCAAGGCTGTGTTGAGCCCGAAATGATATCATACTTTATGCAAATCCAACAGTAAAAATTTCAACTTATCTTTGAGCAATTCAGTATGTAGTGAAATTGTCCATCTTGAACCAAACCAATAATCACAGTGCTGATGACCCGACACGGGACCGTGTTTCGGACTGCTTACTCCATCTATCAGTCCTTCTTCAAGGGTGGAAATTCTGCGTCGAAACAGTAATTTACATTTGTATTGACATGATAAATAACTGAACCATAAACAGTTTATAAGTGGACTATAGTTATCACAGAACAACCATAGGCAACCAGTACTTACATAGTTGTTGAACTCTTTCAAAATGGCGCTTCAGCGTTTTTTTGACATTTCCGGTATCTCCCGGAACCCCTGCTTAAATTGCAACCTTGACGTCATTCAGCTCCTCCTACCTGTCAGATGACTACTTCCACGCCACTAAAATTAAATGAGCGTGTACCATTCAATGGAGGCATTAAGCCCTGCTGGGCTTATGGTGTTTAACCGAAAAATCCACTGCTGTTCTTTAGTATTAAGGATTTTATTCACATTTCCCCCTCGGGGATGATGCTGGATTTTTTCTAAAACTCTCCATCGTAACATGTCGAACGAATGTTGGAACTCTTTACAGTGCATCACCACGGGAGCTGATAATTTTTCTGTAGTGATACAACTACGATGTTCTATCAATCGTGTCCGAATCATCCTTTTTGTTCTTCCTACATAACAAAGTCCGCACGGGCAAACAATAAGGTAAACAACGTGAGTAGACCGACAATCAGAATAGTGGTATGCTGTGTGTAAATACCCTCTTGCCTCAGTCCAGGTTTCCCCAGTAATAGCCTGGTTACACATCGAACATCCCGCACATGGCCACGTACCATGTGGTAAAGTATCTTCTGATGGTTCTTGTAGAAACGAATGTGTCACTGTATCTCCAATATTGCGTCCTCTACTGTAGGCGATAATAGGGTGATTCTGAAACAAATCATTGTGCAATTGTAAAACCGACCAATGATGTTTTATCAAACGTGCAATAGGAACAGCTCTATCAGAAAAAGGAATAGTGCAGACCAAAGGGGAGGATGTATCAGTAGTTTTATCCAACAATAACCAGCAGCGTTGTGCATTTGTAGCTCTTTTCCAAGCAGTCTTAATGTATCGAATTGGATATCCCCGTTGTAGGAGTCTTATAGCTAATTGTTCTGCTTGTAACTGGAATTGCTCCCCGGTACTGCAGATTCGTTTCAACCTCAGGAACTGTCCTATAGGCAAATTTTTCCGCAGATGAAAAGGGTGAAAACTGGAAAAGTGCAACAGTGTATTGCGTTCACAAGATTTACGAAAAATCGTGGTAGCCAACTTATTGGCACTCTTAGAAATGTGAATATCCAAGAAGTCAATCTGCTCCTGATGGTATACCATAGTAAACTGTAAATTACTGTCCAGGGTGTTGATCCAATCAAAAAATTGCATGAGTGTATCTCGATTGCCGTGCCACAAAAAAAACACGTCGTCAATGTATCTAGTCCAGTGAGAAACGGGTGAAAATTCCACAGCATCATATAAACAAGACTCTTCAAACTGTGTTACATAGAGATTTGCCAAACTGGGGGCCATGGTGGCCCCCATCGCAGTTCCATGTATCTGTTTGTACCACGTTTGTTGGAACATAAAGAAATTCTGACAGAGAGCTAGCTCTGTTAACTGCATCAAAAATGTGGTGGGAATCCGGTGTGGCCGTACTCGTTTGTCTAAAGTTGTCTCTATGATATTTAGGGCTGCCCGCTGAGGAATACTGGTGTACAATGCTTGGATATCAAGTGTCACCAATAATGTATCTTGTACATTATCTATTTCATCAAGTTTCACCAGCATATGTTTTGTGTCTTTACAAAAGGACTTCGATTGAGACACGAAGGGCTGTAACACTACATCGACAAATGTAGACAAGGGCTCCAAGAGAGAACCAATAGTGGTTACTATTGGACGTCCAGGGGGGTCCACCATATCTTTATGAATTTTAGGGACCATATAGATTGTAGGAGCCATAGGATGTTCAACAACAAGATAACGCGCTTCTCTAGGGGTGAGACAGCCCAGTGTTAGAAATTCATTGACTAATGTTGCGATATGTTCTTGCAATGCAACAGTGGGATCATTGCTCAATACTTCATACTTGGTAGAATCTTGAATGTGTTGTAACACTTTTGCAACATAAGCTGTTTTACTTAAAACAACTACTGAACCTCCTTTATCGGCTTTTTTAATGATGATGGACTGTTCCTTCTTTAAAGACAGCATTGCAGCAAATTCTCCTTTGGTGAGATTAAACCTGGGGCAAATGTAAGTTGATTCGATTTGAACCAACTCTGACAGAACCAATTCCATATAGGTTTTAATGTGAGGATCGATTGGGCCCGCTGGTAACCAGTTGGATCGTGGATGCACTATAGAACAATCTGCTTTAGGAGGATAAAGTGAAAAGAACAATACAAGCTGAAGTTTACGAAAAAATCTGTACAATGCTATTCTGGTATAAAATGCATCATACCGGTGATAAGGAATAAAGGTTAAACCTTTATGTAGAACTGCTGCTTGATCTCGAGTTAACTGAATCCCAGACACATTTACGATGTTATATTCCTGTTCTGAGATCTGGTGAATGGTCTCTGTTCTAAGTCTGGAGCCGCAGGTTGACGGGAATACCGAAAAAAACGCCGTTGTTGCGGACGAAAAGATCGGTAATTTCCTCTACCCCTATAATTTTGTGTAGTACTGGCGACTGGAAGGACTTCCTCCTCTGAACCAGACGAATCTTCAGAAGAGCCAGCAAAAGCGACCTTTCTCGGTGGATTATGTTGTGTGCGCCTCTGCCAAGGATAAATACCTCCTGAAACGTAATCTTTCTCGTCTCTCTTTAACTTGCTAATTTTGCTGTTCTTTAATTCAATCTTGAATTTATCGATGGTGGTGTTGAATTCCCGTAATTTGACGTCATACTCTTCCAATGTGGAGTGTTGTTGTAAGTATGATTGCATGATCTCACACTCAGGTCGAATAGTATCTGCCAGTTTGTTAGTAGACTCAATCAAAAGGAGCATGAGATCTAATGCACATTTATTCAAAATGGCAATCCATCGCGTCACGAACTCTTCATTGTCTGGGTATATCGAGGGTTCAAGATTGATTCGTAGACCCCTAGGGATCCTTTCGGTCTTAATATACTGCAACAATGTCGCAGAATGTAACTCAGATCGAATGACCCGTTTTTTCAATTCTAAAAATTGCTCCCACGTATATGTTTCAATGGTTTCAACATTCTCATCAAGAAGGAGAGAACCCTCTAGTGCGGCGGCCACTTGTTCTTCTGAATAACTATAAACATTGGTCCACATCTTGTAGAGCCTTTCCACTGCCTCTCATGAAAAATGTGTAACCTCCAAATCAATAGAGTAGGACTTAAGTTATGAACGAAAAGTAATGGAAATAGACCAATGCAACTAAAAACCCCAATACTCTTCACCTTGAACCAAAATATATAGACGCTGCACAGCGAATTGGATATCCCCTACAACGGGGATATCCAATTCGATACATTAAGACTGCTTGGAAAAGAGCTACAAATGCACAACGCTGCTGGTTATTGTTGGATAAAACTACTGATACATCCTCCCCTTTGGTCTGCACTATTCCTTTTTCTGATAGAGCTGTTCCTATTGCACGTTTGATAAAACATCATTGGTCGGTTTTACAATTGCACAATGATTTGTTTCAGAATCACCCTATTATCGCCTACAGTAGAGGACGCAATATTGGAGATACAGTGACACATTCGTTTCTACAAGAACCATCAGAAGATACTTTACCACATGGTACGTGGCCATGTGCGGGATGTTCGATGTGTAACCAGGCTATTACTGGGGAAACCTGGACTGAGGCAAGAGGGTATTTACACACAGCATACCACTATTCTGATTGTCGGTCTACTCACGTTGTTTACCTTATTGTTTGCCCGTGCGGACTTTGTTATGTAGGAAGAACAAAAAGGATGATTCGGACACGATTGATAGAACATCGTAGTTGTATCACTACAGAAAAATTATCAGCTCCCGTGGTGATGCACTGTAAAGAGTTCCAACATTCGTTCGACATGTTACGATGGAGAGTTTTAGAAAAAATCCAGCATCATCCCCGAGGGGGAAATGTGAATAAAATCCTTAATACTAAAGAACAGCAGTGGATTTTTCGGTTAAACACCATAAGCCCAGCAGGGCTTAATGCCTCCATTGAATGGTACACGCTCATTTAATTTTAGTGGCGTGGAAGTAGTCATCTGACAGGTAGGAGGAGCTGAATGACGTCAAGGTTGCAATTTAAGCAGGGGTTCCGGGAGATACCGGAAATGTCAAAAAAACGCTGAAGCGCCATTTTGAAAGAGTTCAACAACTATGTAAGTACTGGTTGCCTATGGTTGTTCTGTGATAACTATAGTCCACTTATAAACTGTTTATGGTTCAGTTATTTATCATGTCAATACAAATGTAAATTACTGTTTCGACGCAGAATTTCCACCCTTGAAGAAGGACTGATAGATGGAGTAAGCAGTCCGAAACACGGTCCCGTGTCGGGTCATCAGCACTGTGATTATTGGTTTGGTTCAAGATGGACAATTTCACTACATACTGAATTGCTCAAAGATAAGTTGAAATTTTTACTGTTGGATTTGCATAAAGTATGATATCATTTCGGGCTCAACACAGCCTTGGATTTGGCAAGTTTTAAGTGCATAAGGAAAATATTTAAAAAATAGTTTCATTAACATGACCTATGATTATTTATAAGGCCGAGTTGAATAGGCGAAAGCCCTGACGAGGAAGCCTAGTATGATGGTCATTTTCGGATATAGTTAGCTGTGCAGCGTCTATATATTTTGGTTCAAGGTGAAGAGTATTGGGGTTTTTAGTTGCAAGGGATTGAAGGCACACCATATAAGTCAAAATCATACAGATGAAATAATGAATAGTGAAAAACAGACATCAGTATAATATTTTTCAAAATATTTGAAAGAGCAAGCAAATTAAAAAATAATTTAATTTGTGCTAGGGACCATCATACTACCCAGCGGATAATGAAGTGAATTTTTCAGGCTATCAGTGTTTTCACTGCTCCTGGGCATACTTTAATCTAAGGTCCAAACAAGTGTTTTAACGATTTTTTTTTACTTTTACATTTTTTATATATAAAAAAGAGATACTTCCCCTGTTTGGCATAATCCAACATGATATCACATTTTGCTCACGCCGCCTCAGAGGCTTGCCGATTCAACTTCAATAAAGTGTATCTCTCAGGATAATTGCTGAAAAAGAGTGTGACATTTAATCTTAAGCATGCCACGCCGGCAAGCAGAGGTATCTCTTTTTTATATAAAAAATGTAAAAGTCAAAAAAATCATTAAAACACTTGTTTGGACCTATGATTAAAATGTGCCTAGGAGCGGTGAAAACACTGATATACTGAAAAATTTGCTTCAGTATCTGCTGGGTAGTATGATGGTCCCTAGCACAAATTAAATTATTTTTGAATTTGCTTGCTCTTTTAAATATTTTGAAAAATATTATACTGACGTCTATTTTTCACTATTCAGGGATTCAAGGCAAACATATTTGATCAATAGATATAATACTCTTGTTTAGCAAGTGTAATACCTACCCAGAAGGAGATGAGCATGAATTTGAAATGTATAAAGTTAGCATAGGAATGAGACTTCAGCCTATGCTGAAGTGGGTGCAGGAACATAGGAGGTTAATTTTGGAGATGAGCCAAGGTTGAGGTTTGACATAACTTACAGGATGGGAAGTGGTGGATCAAGCAGAGGAGAGTATAGTGTCATAAGAAGAAATGCTTCATCAATAAAATCTGCCAATGTCGTAGAGGACAGAAGAGAAATGATGTATGAGAAAAATGATATCCTCTATGACGGAGATTATCAACAGAAGTAGAGTCCTCAGGGGAAAATCAAGTCTTGGTCAAAGCAAGAAGATGGAGGGAATGGGAAATAGAAACATGGCAGAAAAAGACCATATAGCCCAGCCAGTCTGCCCAGAGGTTATGAATGTTGGAAAGCTTACTAGAAATAGACTGGTCATTCCACATGGCACATGCAAAAGAGAGAAAAGAAGCAGAAATGAGGAGAATACAGATAAGGTTGGAGGAGCGATGGCTTGAAGTACCCAAATGGGGTGACAGGTTGCCTTGGAGTGCCAGGAGTGGAACTGATGTCACCAGCTGAAAGGAAAAGGTGGAACAGGAGGAGAGCATAGGGAGAAGTGGAAGTACAATGACAGTAATAAGCATGCAATGTTCTCAGGAAGAGAGGGGAAGTCTGTCTAAGAGTTTGAATATTTTGAAGTTCAAGAGCATTAGACAGGGCAGAAGACAGAACAACAAGGGAGGAAGACCATTTTAAACAATTTCCAACACTCAGAACAATGCTTATGAAATTATTTTTTAACATATAAATTGAATTTGATGAATGAGACTATTCACAGTGACATATATATAAAGGAGTACTTCCTGAAGAATAAAAATTTATTTTGAAACACAGCCCATGGTGGGTTTCTTCAGCATTTAAGGAATTCACCACATTGTCTTCACAGATATGTTTTTAATGACACTGGTTTGATTTCACGAGTTATAGAGAAAAACTTTCTAAAAATTATGCATGAGTAGGGTGCAATGAAGATATAATGACTGTCCTTCTAAATACATATGATGGGAGTCCAAGTATATGAACAGTATCCCACTCGTGCGACATTGTGTTGGAGTTTATAAACAGGGGTGATTTTATCTAAATACCTGTTTGCAAATGACATCCAACTTTGAGTTAATCTTGGATCCAATCAAGCCTCTCCCATCTCCAATCTCAACCAACTATCGGATAGCAGTAGCCCAATGGTTCAGCAACCAGAAACTCAAACTCAGTCCCTCCAAATTTGGACTTCTCTGACTAAGCCGCTGAGGGCACCCTGTGCATTTGATACTCTCCCTATCATCAACCCCCTCCAGTTCAAAAACTGGAGGGGGTTGATGATAGGGAGAGTATGAAGCCTAGAAGTGCAACTTGATCCTAATTTCATGATAGAATCCCACATCTCTAAGGTAATGAGAAACTCCTTTATGTACCTCCATCATATTCACCAATTATGCAACTACCTCTATCATCACAATCTCACGTCAATTATCCATGCATTAATTACTAGTCAATTAGATTACCAAAACTCCATACAAAATGGTTTTTCCCAAATCAGATTGAAGCAACTACATCTAGTGCTAAACTCTGCAGCCAGAATTCTGGAAGGAACCAAATCATCAGACCACATAAGGCTCATCCTTTACAAACTATACTGGCTCCCTATTAAAACCAGGATTAAATTCAAAACTCTCTGCTTAGTCTTCAAATGTGAGGATAAACAAGCCCTGGAGTACTTTCCCATCTCCTTGACTTTTTGCCCCTGCTAGGGAGCTCTGATCCTCAAAAAAGGCTTTTTTCTTTTTACCTGCCCCCTCCCTTGGTCTCTGCCAAAATGTATAGCACAAGACTGAAAGCTTTCAGTTGCTATTGTATGCTCCCAAGATCTGGAATGAGGTCCTGCTACCCATCTGCCTGGAACCAAGCTACCTTGCTTTCTAGAAAAAAAAAAAGCATAATTATCCAACCAGACCTTCCCTGAGTCAACTCATTAGGAAGAACAAAACTTTCCTATCCTGAATTCACTAATTAACTTGTGAATCCTTAATTTGATTGTAATCCACTATGAAACATCCCTGGCAAAAAACAGCTATGGGACCACTGTGGCCCCAGATTTAGCTAACCTCTAAATGGAAGAATTTGAAGCTCAGAGGATTAAGAAAAACACGCATTACAAGCTGCAGCTGTAACTTGGAAACATTACATTGATGATATTTTTATTATCTGGAATGGCATGCGATCACAGTTTGAAGAATTCTTAATTTGGTTAAACTCCTGCAACGACCACTTAAGGTTTATAGTGGAGATACAGGATCAACAAATCTCATTTTTGGATATTTTGATTTCTAAGACCAACAAGGGATTTATACTACTTTATATCATAAACCTGTTTGCAGTAATACATTGCTATATTTTTCTAACACTCACCCATGACCCCTGAAAGAAAGTTTACCCATGAGCCAATTCTTCCATTTGCGGAGACTATGCACAACCACTGCTGAATATCGACAACGAACTAAAGCCTTAAATGATAGGTTTTTATCATGAGGATATCCTGCAAGATGTATTAAAAGAGTCTATTTAAGAGCTAAAAACACTCACAGGGACTGGCTTTTTCTTCCTCAAACATGAGAGGAGGATTCAAATAGAGTCATATGTGTTATTCTTTTTTCACCATCAGCATGTTTGGTTAAGGTGGTCATTTTACAGAATTGGCACATTTTACAATTAGGGTATTTAAGGACTATCCATGCATTAAACATATAAGACCATCTAGTTCATTCTGACTCTACACTGAGTTTGGATGGAAATGTACAAAATGATAGCGGATTACACAGACCATGTGGTTCTTGTACAGTATGGGGCAGATTTTAAAAGCCCTACGTGCATAAATCCAGCTGGATTTATGCGCGCCGGGGGGTTATTTATTTATTTAGCAGCTTTTTTTATACCGACATTAAAATACACATCATATCGGTTTATATCATAGCGAAAGGTTGAAATTACATTGAACGGGAAGGGGGGAAACATGAGAACAATAAACAACAGAATAGGGGCTATGAGGAGGAGCCAGAAATCAAGTGAGGAAAAAGAAAGGGGAGGGGAGAGGAGAGGGATATGAACAAATTTACAAAAATTGAAAATGATAAAATATAACATATTTACAAAAAATTCAGGGTGGGTATGAGGATGAACATATTAACATCGAAGAAGGGGGGGGGGTCGGGGTGAATAGTGGGAGGGGGGGGCTAGTCCGGGAAGGCCTGGTGGAAAAGCCATGTTTTGAGCATTTTTCTGAACTTCATGGGGCTCAAGGCGGAGGTGGGCAGGTAGGGTGTTCCATTGGGTTGGACCGGTGATAGATAGGGCCCGGTCCCTGGTTGCGGAGAGGCGGGCCTTCTTGAGGGGTGGGACTTGCAAGGTGCAGGCGAGGTTTGCTCTAGTAGGGCGTGCCGATTGGGAGAGTCGGAGTGGTTCCCTGAGCCATGAGGAATCACTCTTGTAAATAGATTTATGAACGATGGTGAGGGTCTTGAACAGGATACGAAATGATATGGGGAGCCAGTGCAGGTCCTTAAGGACCGGGGTTATGTGGTCTGTTCTGCATGTGTTGCTGAGGAATCTCGCCGTGGCATTTTGAAGTATCTGGAGGGGTTTGATGGAGGAGTGAGGGAGGAGTGAGGGAGTCCAAGGTATAGGGAGTTGCAGTAGTCCAGCTTGGATGAGAGGGTGGCTTGGACAACTGCATAGGCCCGGTGACGTGCGTATGTCCCGGGGCTTTGTGAAAGGGGCAAGGCAGGGGCGGGACAGAGGCCTCCAGCTCAGCGGCCATGCCGGAGGATCGCGCACCAGCACTCGGCCGGTGCTTGCAACCTACGCCTGTCCGGAGGCAGGCGCAACTTATGGAACAAAGGTTAGGGGGGATTAGGTAGGGCTGGGGTGTGGGTTAGGTAAGGGAAGGGAGGGGAAGGTGGGGGAGCGGTCTTGGAAGGAACAGGAAAAGCGATCGGGGCTCCCCTAGGGCTCGGCACGTGCAAGGTACACAAGTGTGCACCCCCTTGCTCGCGCCGACCTTGGATTTTATAACATGCGCGCGGCTGTGCATGCATGTTATAAAATCAGGCTTGGATTTGTGCACAAATCTAGGCCCGCGCATAGGTATTAAAATCCAGCCCTATGTCACATATCTATGAACATCACCTCTTTATATGTACCATTGGTAAACATAACTGTTTTTCCTCACCAACATACTACTTGTGTTTCTGCAGGGATTATGTACACCGTTGTATGCGGCAAATTCTATACTGGCAAGACTAAACTTAGTTTGAAAACATCAATCCAACCTTGCCACACACTGTCCTAATGCACCTTTGGTCTCACGCTGTAATGAAATGTCACACAATTTTAACCAGCTCTGATTTTACACACTACAAAAGATCACTCTCAACTGGTGAGGAGGTGATTTGGATCGCATGTTACTGTGGTTGGAGCAGAGATGGATATCTAAATTACATACCAACGGGCTTGAATTTGGATCTGGGTCTCAATGTATATTTATAAGTTCATGAATAACATCCTTGTTTAATATCTTTGATTCTGCGATTTTATGTTTTTAGATCTATTTTGGACAATGTGGGTTCAATATGTCATTAAGTTTTCTTCGCTGACTTCGTGGTTGCTAGAGAAATATGGTCTTTGGCATAAGGCCTATGTTATAAGATCACAGTGATGGATCTCAGACTCAAGAATTTATTTTTTTTTTACATTTTTTTTAGAAAAAGATTTTTTCTGGTGCATCTCGGCGGTGTTCGAGATGGTGCCGCGATTGTTGTGTGGCGATGTTGCCTGGTGCCATTTTAGCTAAAGATGGATGGTGCTTGGTTCAAAGATCTACAAAGCATTTTGAAATGAAATGATAGACTGATGACATCATCTTGGGGTTGTCCTCCATTGGTCATGTAAGCTGACATTACTTTGTGACTGGTAAGCTCAGTGTTCTATATAAATACAGAACAAGATGGCTGATTCCCCTGTTCCTTCTCGGAGAAATCATGGTGAGATGTGCCTGGTCCCACTTTCATGGTATTTTGTCAGCAATAAGTATTTTTAGTTTTATAAAAATATTTTCTATTGTAATATTGGTGCAATGTGCTTTTATTCTCAGTTTATTGAATGAATGAAGAGAACTGGAATTAAATGTTAGTTGAGTTGAGAAAGTGATCATGAAGCTCCCGATGAAGCTTTGTGAAACAATGGCTGCTGTCTGGAAAAGATCACTATCAGTGCAACCAACTCACTTTTTACTTACAAAGCAAAAAAAGACAAAAAAAAAATATTTTCTCTTACTTGAATCGCATATGATGGAGCTGTCCGGGCAGCCTGTACATTGCAGGGCACGTCAATCAGACTTGCTGATGCAAAACATATTAAATACAAGAACTTAAGAATGACTAAATTTAGATAGTTTATATTTGTTTACAAGACAGGATTGCTAATTTAACAATATTTTGAGTTTCCTTTATTGTGGTTTGTAAAAAAGCAGAATGTCAAATGTTTGTAAACAAATAAATAAATAAACCTTTTTCACTGGAAAGGAAGATCTAGAGCAGGGGTGGGCAGTTCCGGTCCTTGAGGGCCACAAACCAGTCTGGTTTTCAGGATATCCCTAATGAATATGCATGAGAGAGATTTGCATGCACTCTGCCTCAGCTGTATGCAAATCTATGTCATGCATATTCATTAGGATATCCTAAAACCTCGACAGGTTTGTGGGCCTCGAAGACTGGAATTGCCCACCCCTGATCTAGAGGATCATAGCACGAGGCTCCAAGGAGGTGGACTCTGGAGTAACATCAGAAAATACTGCTTTCCAGACAGGGTGGTGAATGTGTGAAACAACTTCCCAACGGAGGTGGAAAGGGCACAACCAGCACCAACATGGGGGAAACCAGTCACCCAGTGAGGTCAATGGCATGGCAATAGGAAGTAAACTAGACAAAGTAAAAGGGCTTTATCATCCTTTCCTGCCATTCCATTCTATGTCTCTATTAATTGCGGCTCTCAGTGTTTATATTTACCACATAGGGACCAGTGCAAAGGTGGCAGGCACCCCGAGTGAACCCTCAATCTTGTGCCCCCTTCTCCTCCATCCCCACCCTCATTAACTTTCAGACCTGTAGGTCACCCTCCCCTCACCTCAAGAATTGGGATAAATAACTCAATCAGGATGTTCTCATCACAGTCTCTCCCGAACAAATCTGAACAAATCGAAAACATTATTGGACGCGGGGAGGGCAATTTGCAAAATCCATTTCCACTGGTAAATATTGGTTTACCTGGCTGAAAGAACTTTTTGAAAATTGCCCACCCTGAATGGGTTTAAGGAATGCACAGTTCAAAAGGAAAGCAATGCCTGTGGTTTCCCTTTGAGAATCGGGGCAAAGCCAGCGGACTTTGCAGCAAAATGTACACGTTTCAAAACTTTTGCTCAGATTTTTAAATATTTAATTTTGTTTCATAAATCATGTCACAGTGTCTGAATGTATCATCTGTGATTTTTGGGGGTAGAATGCAAAAAAAATAAAAATAAATAAATAAAAGGTCAAGAAACACATACAATTTATAAATTAAAAGAAATAATCCATATTGCATTGGCTGAATGTACTCTCTTAAATGGCTGACTGTGCTGAACGAAGATATTCCCCCTTACTGCCCACCACACAAAACATTTTCAAATTCTTTTGTCACCTCTATAACAGAGGCACAAACTTCCCCCATTACCAGGCATGCTGTGAAGTAACACAAAATCCTGCAAAGAGAAAGCCACCGAGAGAAATGTTTTATATAGTAAACCTGCCATGCCAAAATAACACACTCTTTCCGAACTCAAACAATAATAACTCTATCAATGCAACAATGTTGATATTACACTCAGTGCTAAAACAGCATTACTATTCCTTCCCAGTAGGGAAAAGAAGTAGACTAGTATTTAGTATGATGCTAATGTCAAATTTCAGTTCTCATTGTTTACATTTACCACATAGGGTTCTTACCACCTTTGCACTGACCCTGAGTGAACCCCTCAGTCTTGTGCCCTGACAATCAGGAAACCGGGATTGACGTCCCACTTCCCCTACACTAATACTCCTTGTGACCTTGAGCAAGTCACTTTCTCTCATTGCCTCAGGTACCCACTTAAGATTGCACACTCTTAGGGAGAAAGACTTATTGTACCTGAATTCTGAAAATGTAAACCACCCGGAGAGTTATTTAGAAAGACAGGCTAAAAAAATCTAAATTTATTATTAGTAATTCATCTCCTATTGGGAAAACAGAACAGACTGAACTACACAGAAATTGCATGTTAGGTACCTCACTTTGTTCCACACAGGGAACAGAGAAAAACCATCTCCAAATACAGAATAAATGACCACAAATTATAAATAGAAATATGCAGACAAAAGCTGAACTCTTATCTACTTAACCCTCCTCCCCTTTCCCTCCTATTCACTGCAGGTGAAACTACAGGAAGGGAGGGATGGATTAGGGAGCAGGGTGGCTCTTCTTTGCATTGCTCTGTTCATTCTAGCCTCACATCTCCCGTCCTGTTCCCCATATACTTCTCACTGGGAGGGGAGGGGCTAGAGCAGAAAGCAGAGGGCTGTTTTCTGCTGACTGAGATTAGGACCAGTGAGAAATAGGACATAGCCCTTGGTGCTCATGCCTAGCTCAGTCCTTGGCATCCCCCCAAAAATGGTGTGCTGTAGGCGCTCACCTAGTCTATCTAACGAAAGCACTGTCCCTATTACGACATTTGTGTTTGAAACAGGATGAAGACTGACTGTACTAATTAAAGTAATAATGTTATTTAAACAACTTAAATGCTGATTTAAGGTGTTAAAAAGCAGTGCTGAATCCTTTAACAAAATCTACTTGCTCTGCATGCTGCAGCCTCAAGACTTTCATAATTACCTCCTAATTTTTTTTCACATTTTGTGAGATCAATTGCTTGATGCTTTCTTGTATCATGTTGATAGAAACATAACATAGAAACATAGCAATCATGGCAAAAAAAGACCAAATGGTCCATCCAGTCTGCCCATCAAGCTTATGGTAGCACCAGTTGCACCATATAGGTCTCCCCCATAAAGGTATAGAATTCTTGTCCTTGTTGCTTGCTGTCTAAAACTAATTCCCCTTTTCCTTTTTCTCCCCTGCCGTTAAAGCAGAGAGCAACAGTGAGTTGCATCAACAGTATGAATGCTTGTTGGTTAAGGGTAGTAAATGCCACATCAGCAAGTTACCCCCATGTGCTCTTTTCCTCATTCCCATCCTCTAGCCTTTAGGGATCCACAGTGTTTATTCCATGCCCCTTTGAAATCTTTCACCATTTTTGTCTTCACGACCTTCTCTGCAAGGGCATTCCAGGTATCCACCACCCTCTTGGTGAAGAAATATTTCCTGATGTTGGTTCTGAGTCGTCCTCCCTGGAGTTTCATTTCATGACCCCTAGTTCTACTGATTTCTTTCTAACAGAGAAGATTTGTCAAATGTGCATCATTAAAACCTTTCCGGTATCTGAAGGTCTGTATCATATCTCCTCTGCACCTCCTCTCCTCCAGAGTATATATAGTTAGGTCCTTCAACCTCTCATAAATCATTTGATGGAGACCCCTCACCATTTTTGTTGCCCTTCTCTGGACCGCCTCCATCCTGTCTCTGTCACTTTTGAGAACACAGTTCTCCAGGTCTCACCAGGCCTCACCTGGAGTATTGTGTTCAGTTCTCCAGAACTGAACACAATACTCCAGGTGAGGCCTCACCAAGGACCTGTACAATGGGATTATCACTTCCTTTTTCTTACTGGTCATTCCTCTCTCTATTCAGCCCAGAATTCCTCTGGCTTTAGTTATCACCTTGTCACATTGCTTTGCTGTCTTCAGATCGCTAGACACTATCACCCCAAGGTCCTGCTCTTGCTCTGTGCACAACAGCCCTTCACCTCCATCACGTACAGCTCTTTAGATTACAACACCCCAGATGCATGACTGCACTTCTTGGCATTGAATCCCAGCTGCCATATCTTCGATCACCGTTCAAGCTTCCTTAAATCACATCTCATTCTCTCTATACTTTCCAGCATGTCCACTCTGTTGCAGATCTTAGAATCATCTGCAAAAAAGCAAACTTTACCTTCTGTCCCTTCCTCAATGTCGCTCACAAGATGTTGAACAGGACCAGTCCCAACACCGATCTTTAGGACACTCCAATTAACACCGTTTTCTCTTCAGAGTAGGTTCCATTTACCATCACATGCTGTTTTCTATCTGGAAACCAGTTTATAATCCACGCCACCACTCTGGCTGTTATTATTTGTGATAGTTGTGGGTGGATCCTTGGGCCGGTGGCAGATGACCATGCCCACGGGGGAAGATCCAGAGAGGGATGAATGGTCAGGCTCAGAGTTGGGAGACAGACACACACTAGTTCTTTTATTAAACTGTTTTAAGAACCACTAGAGGTGGCAGTAGTGAGCTGGAAGAGCCCAGCTGGGCTGTAGTCCCTCAGGCACAGGAACAGCGATCCCAGGATGGCAGAGCTGTAGAGAAACTGAGATAGTGAATAGGCAGAGTATGCAGAGTTCAGGAACAGAACCTTGATGGTAACACTCACACAATAGTCTCTTGGAACAGCCCTGGAGCTGGAATGAAGTAGGCCCTCGAGGAGCGAGTACCTGGTTCCTGGGAAAGCTCTGAGAGAGAGATGGTAACTCACTGATGTTGTAGGCAGCGGTGACTTCCTGGCAGAAGTTATCCGGTAGCAGGTTCGAGAACGTGGGCCCTCGAGGAGCAAGTACCGGTTCCAGACTGTGTCCTGAAAAGCAAGAGAGAAAGCAAGGCCCCCGAGGAGCGGGTACCCATGGTAAAGTCTGAGGAGGCAGAGTAGCAAGGTAAGCGGAGAGCGAATCCCATCCTCAGCGATACCTGGAGGCAGCTAGGTAGAAAACCCTTTGCTAACTCGATTAGCTAGCAAAACAAGAGACCTTAAATATCTGGTGATGACATCATCTCAGGGGGACGCCCCTGAGGTTCGCGCCACAGCTGGTACTTGAGTCGGGGCTGTGCCATGCATGCGCCCTTAGGCCTCAGGAGAAATATGGTGGAAGGCAGCATCTAGCCGGTCCGGGAACACCGGAGGAGGTCGGCAAGATGACGCCACAGCAGCCAAAATTCAATCGACCAAAGAGGGAGTCGCCAAAGAAGTAAGGTGGGCGGAGTGGAGACATCGGGCAGTGATGGTCGCAACATTGTCTCTCACTCCCAAGCTTCTCATTTTATTCACAAGCTTCCTATGCGGGACCATATCAAAAGCTTTGCTGAAATCCAAGTAAACTACATCAAGCACTATTCCTCAATCCAATTCTTTAGTGACCCAATCATAAAAATCAATCATATTTGTCTGACAAGACCTTCTCCTGGTGAAACCATGCAAGCCTCCTGACTGTAGATAGCTCACTATCCTTTCCTTCAGCAGAATCTCCATTACTTTTCCCACCACAAAGGTGAGGCTAACTGGCCTGTAGTTTCCAGCCTCCTTTCTGCTCCCACTCTTGTGAAGCGGGACCACCACCGCTCTTCTCCAATCACTCGGCACCACTCCCGTTTCCAGGGATCTATTGAACAGGTCACACAGCAGACCCACCAGCACATCTCTGAGCTTCCTCAGTATCATGGGATGAACCTCATCAGACCCCATGGTCAGTAGACCAGTCAAGATTCATTCTATGTATTTATCCAATGCACATTTAGTATAATATACAGTAGCAAATCCTATGCTTGAGGATTATTTATCCCATGCTTCATTGATAAGGCCCTGACTTCATGGATTTTCCTTATGTTCTGGCTTATTTAAATTGTAACTCTGCCCCTCCCCTCCCCTCCCCTCGTGAATTCTCTTTTTAAAAGGCATGCAATAAATCATAATAAATACATACATAAATTCCTACATCTTGTTATTTTTCTTTATTTCTATATATTTAAGCAGACTTACAAAGAGACTGTAAGTTCATTGAAGGCCACATAAAGAAATGTCAGCTGTACAGCAATGTAATAAAAGCCAAAGAGAAATTCCAGGTAATGTTTTCAGAAATTTCAATTAAGGTTGATTGCAGAACAGGGATTTTGTACCTTCAGATGTATATATAGCAAATTTTGCTTAGCATGAGTATCTCCCAGCTGTGAGTGGGCATGTAGGGTACCAGCACAATGATGCAAATCCCTGATATTGTGCAGCTGGGATTCTGTCTGAACCACAGCACCTGATATAATTTTAATAGTCAGCACCCTACGGTATCTACTGACTCATGAATATACAGATAATTTACCACTTATGTTCTGCATTGATATCTTTAGACGGGAAATAAACACACTAAACTATTCACACCATTTCAATAATGCTGGCTCTTTCTCTCAACTATTTCCTTAGCCATGAGAAAATAAATTACAATTACAGGTGTTCAAAAGTCATCTATTTATAGATGGGAGCTATCGGCAAATCACCGGAAATGCTATTTGTAAAGGATGATGTGTACTAAAATTATCTGATTTTGAAGGTGATTATTAACATTAATATGTAGAAGCACATAAAACTAAATAATCACCCCAGCTCTCTAAGGGGTACATTTTCAAAAACAGCGCGCCAGCGAACAAAAGTACGCTGGATTTTATAAGATATGCACGTAGCCGCGCGTATCTTATAAAATCCGGGGTCGGCGCGCGCAAGGGGGTGCACATTTGTGTGCCCGGGGCGCGCTGCCTGTTCCCTCCGCCTCCCCTCACCTTCCCCTCCCTAACCCACCCCCCCCGGCCCTATCTAACCCCCCCTACCTTTGTCGGCAGATTTACGCCTGCCCGAGGCAGGAGTAAACCTGCGCGCGCCAGCGGGCTGCTGGTGCGCCATCGCCCGACCTGGGGGCTGGTCCGGAGGCCTCAGCCACGCCCCCAGGTCGGCGCCATGCCCCAGACCCGCCCCGAACCGCCCCCTGGCCCCCAGACATGCCCCAGGACACGCCCACTCTCGCCCCTTTTACGAAGCCCCGGGACTTACGCTCGTCCCAGGGCTATAGGCGCGCCGGATTTACACGCGCAGGGCTTTTAAAATCCGGCCCTATATGTGAAGAATTGCATGGAACTAAAAGGAATATAAGCAGATATCCGTATCAAGGTGTCCTAAGCCAGGCATTCCCAACCTAATCCTCAAGGGTCACCTGGGCTACTTACTTTTCAGGATATCCACAACGACAATGCATGAACTATATTTACATACTACTGTATGAGGGCAGCCCATGCAAAATGTGTCTCATACTTATTCCTTGGGAATATCCTGATAAACCAGACTGGCCAGATGATGGTCTCTGGGGGGACCGAGCTGAGAATCATTGCTCCAAGGGGACACACTTGTAGTGCTTTTCACTACGAATTCACAAAATTCTCTTTAAATCTGAATTCATACACTCTGCACATTTCCCCATTCAGGCTAAACTGGTAACAGCAGCATGGTCCAGAACAGTAGTGTTAAAGACAGCCAATTATCAAAGCAATTTCCGCAGAAAAAAAAGCATTTTGGAACCGTAGGGCATTTTTCTCACTGGTCCGAGGGTTCTGTTTTTTTTTTTTTGGTTTTTTTTTAACTGTCTCCAAACAGAAAACTGGAACTTCATCCAGCTACTTCACTTAATTTACTGCCCATTGTTTTTTTGTTTGTTTTTTTTTTTTTTTATAAGTTGTTTAATTTGAGAAAAGGTTAAGGCATGAAATCTAGGACATTAGAGATTTCTCTGTTTAGCTGCTCATTAGCGTTTCATTGCTGCATGGTACAATTGCAGGAGGATTTAATAGCATTTCTGGAGCCACTTTCTTAACCATTAGGTTTTGTTACAACACTGTTTACATTAATTTTTTTTCTTCCTCCAATGTGATGCTGACATAAAATGTTTCTAGCTTGCGCAGACTTTTCAAGCTTTCTGTTACTTTTTTTTATTTACAAAGTGAGACTGCCTAGGAACTAACTCCTTGGGAGAAGAGATGTGGTAATTAAACACTGTTCATGGTTTGTTGGGCAGGTGGTGTGATATAATTTTTTTTTTTTTTACATGTTTATAGTTTGCTCCAAAGTAAATATAAAAAAACAACATATTTGCCTCTTAAGAGAAGCAAGAATCCATTCGGCAAGCCTAGCTCTTTTAATGCCTCTTTTTTAATGACCTTTCAACATGAGCATGACAGTTAATTAGGCAAACACTGTGCAAATATCCTGACATCTTAAGCAACAAAAATTAGCTCTATTTGCAATATTTATCAGTGTTTAAGCAAAGGGGTACTTGAGATAGTGATTCCCTTTTTGTAACTCAATTCTCAACTTGTCAGATTTCACCCTTAATCTTGCAAAAGCATTTTATAGAGATCCTACACATGAAAATAAAAAGAAATTTGTAGGAAAGGGATGCAAGAAAGCATATAGGAATAATCTGAGTATGAGCCTATTAACACTTTTTAGGTGTCACTGGTGATGTTTATAGACAGTCTATTCATTATTTCTTATATTTAAATGCATTCTGCAGAGGGTTTTCTGATAATTTAAGACTGTTTTCAGAGTAGCTTGAGAAAGGGAATGCAAAGTCCTGTAAATCTAAACAAATGGCAATGGATCATATTCAGAATAGATTTGGATATTAATGTAAGAAATTTCAGAGGGTTATTTTTTCTCAGTAAATAAATCTGTATAATATCAGTCTGTTGACAAGACAGGTCTTCTTACAACAGTATATTGTCTTCTATTTTGGATACTTTTGCTTCTCTCCTGCCCTGTCCTGTAAGGTGTACTAACCTCAGCCTTGGCTCATGTTCTGAATTCATCCCTACATTCCTATGCCTGCTCTGCAGAGCACTTATGGATAAAATCCTGTACCCATGCTGACTTCATACATTTCAAATTTATGCTATTGCATGCACCAAGCAAGACTATTATATCCATTGACAAATTCCCTTGCATCCAACCCTTGCCATCTCTTTGCCACTCTGAACTGCCTCCTAAAAGTGCTCTGACTCCACCCTCCTCCCCACCATCCCCACTCTCTGCACAGACTGTGACTGACTACTTCCATGACAAGATTTTCGAAGTCTCCACTAGATCACCTCCCTCTTCATTCTAGCCCCATCTTTTGTTCCTGCTAAACTTTCTTTTTCTGATATCATAGAGGAAACTGTGCACCTTCTCTCCTCCTCCACCAAATTCACTATCGGTTCCTCTGACCCTATTCTCATCCAGATACTCAGCTCTATCTCCCCTGCTATCATCCCAACTATCTGTCACATACTCCATCCATCACTTTCCACTGTAATTGTTCCTGCTACCTTCTAATAAACTATGATCATACCACTTCTCAAAAATCCTAACTGCTATTATACCATCTCCTGCCTCCCTATCACATTCAAACTACTTGAATGTGCCCTTCACCTCTACTGTCTATTTCTATCCTTCGAACGATGGACTCAGGCGCTTCCAGGTTAAAGCACCTTAAGCTGTAACCCATATTCTTTCTGTATTATATTACAATTACTTCCTGCCTTTACCTTCTTCCAGCTATCAAGCGTCCAAGTTTTTACTCCTTGTTAAATGTAACTTTGCCTTATTCACCTCTATTGTTATCTACTTTATGTTTTGCTTCAGTTATACCCTTGTTATATGTAAACCGATCCAATATGGTTATTACTATGAAGGTCGGTATAAAAAAGTGTTAAATAAATAAATAAAATACTGTCTTCACTGTCTACTGTAATCTGGATTTTGCCTTCTAGATTTCACAGAAACAGTATTTACTAAATTCTCCAGTGACCTGTTCATGGCCAAATCCAAGAGTCTTTATTGATTCTTATTGTCCTTAAGCGATATATATGCTCTTTTCAACACTTTTGATCACCATCAATTTCTTGCTACTCTATCTTCATTTGCAGTTTGGGATGCCCTTCTTCTTCCTACCCCCCCCATCACACTTTAGGCACAAGGCAGATTATAAAGATATATCACATTTACTGTATCTTTAAATGCCAATGTCAACACGGTTGTATAAATGTGATCAATCACAATTTTACACATTTAATATATGCTCTGGTGGATTCTCCTCTACTGTTATCCTACTATCAATGGGTGTGCCTCAGGGCTCTGTCTTGGGACCTCTTCTCTCTAAATACTTGTTCTCTTGATGCTCTGATCTCCTCCCTGACTTTCAGTGCCATCTTGACTGTAATCACTCCCAGGTCAACCAAAAGGCAACATATGCTGGCCCTTAACTAACAGCTCTAGCCAAGAAATTTCACCAATAATCCAGTCCTATAGCTCACCTGCATCACTGACATTTCTATCTGGATGTCCCACTGCCACCTTAAACTTCACATAGCAAAGATAGATCTTCTTATCTTTCTTTGCAAACTTCCCCCTTTTTCGATTTCTGTAGACAACACTGTAATCCTCCCAGTCCCCTCAGCCTGTAACCTTGGGGTCATCTTTGACTTCTCTCTTACTATCTTTCTCTACAGATCCAGTATATGTCTAATAGGGATGTGAATCGGACTTCTGACGATTGAAAATATCGTACAAAATTTTCAAACTCGTCAGAAATCGGGGGCTCCCCGAAACAGATAGGAAAACCCCACGGAATTGTTTATGGGGGTTCTCATCATTTTGGGGGAGGGCGGGAAAAACGGCACACAAAAATAACCCCTAAACCCACCCCGACCCTTTAAAACGAATCCCTTAGCTTCCCCCACCCTCCCAACCCCCCAAAAAACTTTTTCAGGTACCTGGCAGTCCAGTGAGGGTCCTGGGAGCGATCTCCCGCTCCCGGGCCGTCGGCTGCCACTAATCAAAATGGCGCCGATGGCCCTTTGCCTTACCATGTGACAGGGTATCCGTGCCACTGGCCGGCCCCTGTCACATGGAGGGAGCACTGGATGGCTGACGCCATCTTTAAAAATGGCGTGGGCCATCCAGTGCTCCTACCATGTGACAGGGGCCGGCCAATAGCACGGATACCCTGTCACATGGTAAGGGCAAAGGCTATCGGTGCCATTTTTATTAGTGGCCGCCGACGGCCTGGGAGCGGGAAATCGCTCCGGGACCCCCACTGGACCACCAGGTACCTGTAAAATGTTTTTGGGGGGGGGTCGTGAGGGTGGGGAAAGCTAGGGATTAGTTTTAAAGGGTCGGGGTGGGTTTTTTGTTTATCGGCTCGGGCGCAGCCGATAAAAAAAAACCCCGATCGGGCCAGACAAAAAAAAAAACACGATGTGAATCGGAACCGGAATCAGAACAGATTCCGGTTCTGATTCACATCTCTAATGTCTAAAACCTGTTGTTTACTTCTTCATATCATCATAAAAATATGTTCCTTTCTTTTCTGAACATATTACCAAAATCCATATTCATACTTTCATCACCATTCTCTTTAGATGACTGCAACCTGCTCCTCACAGATATTCCACTGAACATTCTCTCTTCACTCCAATCTTTTCAAAATTCAACTGTATGGCTTACCTTCTGTCAATGTCACTACACCCATATTATCCCTCTTTTCAAGTCATTTCATTGACACCCTATCTATTCTGTTATACATCAACAAATACATTCATGTTGCACTGGAGGTGGCCCCTTGGGCTGAGGTGGGGTTGACGTAACCCGTAGGAAGGGTCCTACAGGTCCCCACCATCGGCAGGTGGAGTGGATTGATGGACAGTGGCCAGCTGGTGCTTCACCAATACCAGCCCTCATTCCCTGTGGGTTGAGCCTTTGGGTGCCAGGGCCAGCTGGGCTTAGGTGGGCCTCCATATGTCATCATTGATGGAAGGATTAAGGTCAGCCCAGAGGCAGCAACAGATGAGAGAAGAAGTCTTTACTGGACGAGGCGGAATCCCGGAGACCCGGGCACCAATAGAAAAAAAGTCAGACAGGGGGCGACTGAGCAAGAACAGTCCAAAGCCTGAATAGGCCAAGTCCAGGACGTAGACTGAAGAGGTGTCGTAGGGCAAGCTTGAGTCAGGGCTGGTGGCAATCTGGAAGCGGTGGTAAGCAAGGCTGATGTCTGGATGAGGAGATAGTCAAAACGTAGTCAGGCAATGCAGAGGTCTGGGTCTGGAGAGAGGCAATGGAGTAGTCAGGCAAAGCAGAGGTCCAGGCTTGGAGAGAGTCAATGGCGTGGTTAGGCAAAACAGAGGTCAAGATCCGAGAAGGCGATCTGAAGAAAGGTTGAGGATCAGGAAACCAGGAACAAGAGTCAGTGAGGATCAGGAACACAGGAATGAGGAGAATCTCTAGGAGGCAACGAGTACTCGACCAGCGAGGAGACCTGTTGCAAAGGCAATCCTAGGAAGTGGAGCCCGGGCTTAAGTACCAGAGCACTGCTGATGTCATTATCTGGGGCCGCGGCTAGGTTCCTGCTTCAGGCCCAACTTAAGACACAGTGATGCACGCGCACACTCCTAGGGAGGGGTGTGGCGCTGAGTATCAGCGTCTTTCCGCGGACCACGCAGAGAGGCCCGACGCAGAGCACCAGGAGCTGTAGCTGAACCGGAGGTACCATGATCTGTAGCTGAGCCGGAGGCACCAGGGGTGGCCCGAGGACGGAGCCAGCCAGGGACGAGGGACTAGGCACTGGATTCACTTGAGAGAGGTGAGGGGGGCCGAGCCGCGGGTCTGCCGCGGCCAGTACACGTAACAGTTCATTCTGTAGCTCCTCATTAATTCCCTTCCCTTATCTCTCTCTCTACACTTTCATTTATTGCTCTTAATATCCCACTTGTTAAGCTCATTATCCAAGCTGTGTACATCTCTCCTCATGAACTCAGCTAACTGGGCAAGTCACTCTTGTCTATGCCCTTTCCTCCATCATCAGCTTCAGACTCTGCTCTTTTCACCTTGCTATTCCATATGCCCAAATTGATTTCATGAGTCAGTTTGTCGTGCTCCCTCTCTGGTCTTATTAAAATCCAACCTAAAAACCCCAACATTTTTAGGCTGTTTTCTGATCTTAACCCCAGGTTCTCTTCTTGATCATTCCTGTGTTGGTTTTAATCATTTTTCATAATAAATTAACCCTGCCTAAGTTTCTTATTTGTTCTGCTTATCTGTAAGTGCTGTGGAGCAGGAACGTCTCTTATGTGTATTTCTATATCGCTGCTTGCATTTAGTAACACTACAGAAAAGATAAATAATAGTAGTAGTAATTTATTATCCATGCAATCATTTCTGTTATTTATAATACTAGTATTCTGCTACAGCATATCTTCTATTGCTTTTAGATTTGATAAATCAAGGCCTTTCAGATGATTAGACATTAAAGTCATCATCTTTGTACACTCCAAATCTCTTATCTGTGCGGCAAAGGGAAGATTTCAGCTATGTAACCTGAAGCAAGCATCGTGCAGCTGAGACATATTCTGCAGAAACTACTGTGGGAAATGGGGTAGGCTTATCAGCTTGCAAGGTAAATGCCAGTGGAACCTTTCACAAGCAAATGAATACCAAACACACACATGCATCAATCAATTACATCGACCCCCATCTCAGCCTGAAAAATATGTGCCCAAAGTAACACATCCATAATCATTTTGAGGTAGATTTACTCCCTACTTTTTTGGTTCTGCTGAATAAAAATGGTCATAAAAGGGAATATTTGGATGAGCTGCAGTTTTCAGAAAGATATTCAGCATGACTCCAAACAAGATATTCAGGACACACTAGGGCAGTCACCACCGATAATCCATTAATGCCCTCCACTCTGTCCACAAAACAGCCCCCCCCCCCCACCCCGCCGACCTCTATTTCCCTCACATTTATATTTATCCAACATGCATTTTCATTTATAGACATAAATATTCCTGACTAGAAATGAAATTTCTCTGGGATTAACTGACACTTTTTTTTCATTCTATGACAAAAAACAGAGAATCTATGTAAAATGGCTCATGCCATTTTAATCTAACAAATGATTGAGAGGGAAAAGTGAAACGCCATGTGCTTTGAAGAAGATACCGGGTGCACTTTCTTCTGGCCAGTCACTTTTAAAGAGACTACACCATCTTCATTGAATAAGAATGCAGCACGTGCCTTTTTAAAATCACTTGGCTAGACCCTTCACTCTCCATAATCGTATAGAAGAAGCCTAACACAATTATACTGCTCATATTACCCTCTTCCATTCTTACCTCAAGGTCACATCCTTTCTCTCACCACATACTGAACATATGCAAGTGTAGGGAACCGTTGGTTTCCCTGGTGAAAAAGAGTATATACTATTTAACTTGGCAGGTTCATTGCAGAAACTAGGGTTGTGAATCGGGTACCCGATCGTTCCCGCTTTCGGGATCGTCTGGCTGCGGGAAAAAATCGTTTTCCCACGTTTCCCCATTTTTTTTTTAGTGAAAAATTGGGGGTAAAATTGATCGTTTCTTTCTTTTAACTGATTTCTAACGAATTTAGAAATATTGTACAATATTTCAATCCATTAGAAAAATGATTCACATCCCTAGCAGAAACTATTCATGAAAGGTTTGGGCTTTACTCCATGAGGGAGCTGCAGTTGTTATGATCCTAGCTGTTTATGATCCTCAAGTAAAATCAATCCTCATGAATTCTGAGTTGGACTTTCAAGCAGACAGGAGTCTGCTGCCTCCTGCTGTGTATTTTTTCCTTAATGGAAAGGATTTGGGGGATTTTCCCTTTTGGGATCAGCCTCCCATCTAACATGCTTGTTTTGATTCCTTTCAATGATTTTTGGAGAATTCCCTGTGAGATCCTGCTCCCTTTTGTTGCAGAGGAGTGGGGCATCCCTGTGTTCAAAGCTGGATCACGGGGTAGGGAAGACCTGCCATGTGCTATTTTTCCCTAGGAGGATAGACCTGACAGTAACCTGTTGCAGAGGAGTTTCAATTTTAAATTATCTGTCTCTTTGGACTATTTCCTCTGTTGTGAGGCAAGAAAGTTTTATTCCACTCTTCCTGTCTCTTGTTTGATTTTCACCCTTTTTGGGTTCAGAGGCTATTTTTGTTCCACTGGGATCTGATGGTCTTTGTACCCAGGACTCAGTAACCAAACCATTGGGAGAGTGGGGCCTTTCATCCTGAAAGAACCTAAGGTGTGGAAGAACTCATCTGGAGGACAGGATCACTGTCCATGGCACAAACGGAAGAAAACTTGTGGATACAAAGTGGAAAGAAGCTGAAGGTAACAAGAACTTCATTGCTGCTAATTCAGGTAGAATACAAGTGAGAGTAAAGTGCCCATCAGACACTGCTTAAGGAAGTTAAGGATGTAAGAAGATCAAGGAAATGTATGTGAGCTGGGACTAAGTTCTGATAAAATATTGGGACTATATTCTAACCCCCTAGTGGGAAGAAGCTGGAATAAAATTGTGAATCTAAGAGGATTCAACTATCTTCAATCTGAATAACTGGAGTAACTAGGAAGAGGAGGAATTGAAGTGTGGTAAAGTATGATACCAAAGGAATCATTTATTGACTTTAATTTAAATCTGAATTGAAGCTGTAAATATTATTCAGTCGTCTAATCGAGTGTCAGTAAAGGAAGTTGGAAACCCCCTTGCTTCTCAGTGAGTTATGTGTGAAACTTAGCTTTGCTGTGTACAGAGAACAGAGGAGGACATGTATTGCAAGAAGTGGGTATTCTAACTATTGTTCTTTCCCAACTGGGAATCCTGGAACTCAGAATGTTAACGCTATCCATGGAGAGACAGAGAGAAAAGAGGAGTTGTGTGCAAAAAGGGCCCATCTTCTCTGGGTTTCAACTAAAAGATCTGTCCCACCCAGAGGTTACACATGCAAAATCTTGTATACATACCCTACAATTATGACCATATCCAGAATAAGAACATAAGACATGCCACACTGGGTCAAGACCAAGGGTCCATCGAGCCCAGCATCCTGTTTCCAACAGAGGCCAAACCAGGCCAGAAGAATCTGCCAAGTACCCATACATTAAATAGATCATGTGCTACTAATGCCAGTAATAACAGTGGCTATTCCCTAAATCAACTTGATTTAAAGCAGTTTATGGAATTCTCCTTCAGGAATTTATCCAAACCTTTTTTAAACCCAGCAATACTAACTACCCTAACCACGACCTATGGCAATATATGGTTCCAAGCATGATTCCAAGAAATACTTGGGTCCTGTATATAATGGATCCATTTAGTACAGGCCCACATGTATTCTAAGTACACTCAGGACTCAATTATAAGTCACTCTATAGCTCTGTCTAGCTTTATTTTATATTTTCTCACTCTAATGCTAAGTCATTGCCTATTTATACTATTATACTATTGAGGAAAAAAAGAGTCTATGCACATTTCATAACCAAATGGTATCTATCAACAAAGGGAAAGGAAAAATCTTAAGCAATTTAAATAAAAAGAACAATATCTCAGCTTGAAAAAACAGCATCAAATGCAAACGTCAGTGCTAATTATCACTGGGAAGTGCACCGTCATCATTTGCCAGGCTTTAAATCTTTTGTACTATTTTATTATATTGTCCCAGTCAAACCTTATATGTGCTCAAGAAAATGATTTTCAGTTAATGACATAAAGAAAACATGTCAATCACAAGTCAAAATATTATTCATTATCAAAAATGCATATACTTAGCTTTGTGGTCTTGTGCATAACAACAAGGTCAAAGAACTTCAACTTATAATAAAGTCCATCACAGGAAAACTAGTCTCAACACTAGTGTTTTAAAAGCTGCATTAGGGACGTGGTTGAAAAGAAACCAGCATCAGTATATTCAAAATGATCAAACTTTATTTATAGTAAAATAAACATAAGCATATGATATAAAGTCAATCAAAATGCATAAAAATACATGAAAATACATTAAAAAAGATTTAAAATTAATTCATAGAAAGTATATTCTATACACTGTGAGGTCGATTTTAAAAGGCGCATCGAGTCCATGTGCATGTGGTTCCCAGCGTGCGTACATGAACCCAGCTATTTTATAAAATCCAGGACGTGCATGTTATAAAATACAATTCCCACACCACACGTGCGCTGGATTTTAATGTCCGCATGTGCGTGTGTGGGAGGGTGGCTTCCTCCGCGTGAAGGGGGGGATTTTTTCTATTATGCATGGCGACGCGATCGGGCCTTTTCCCACTTCCCTCACAGTGCACTCCAATTAAGGAGCAGACTGGGAGGGAACTTACCTACCCCCCTACCTAACCTTCCTCCTTTTCCCCCTCTCCAACTCAACCCCTAAATCTACCCTAGCTAACTGGGTTTTTTTTTGTTTTTTAATTTAGCTGCTCTGTTGAGAAGTAAGTTACGCCGGCTGCCGGTGCGCACTGACCCAGGCTGCCCCTCACTCCGCCCCTCCCTGCCCAGATCCCGCCCCCAGCCTGCCCCTTTATTCTTGCCCAGCACTTCTGCGTGTATTGAGGGTTACATACGTGGCTGTGCCCTTTCAAAAATGCTCACAATGCACACATGACCCGGTCACACACATAACCCCCAAATTTTATGCGTGCAGGGTTTTTAAAATTCAGGCTTGTGTGTATTCTTGACTAAAAGAAAGTCCACTCAATATCTGTATTCAAGCCATTATGTTTATTCTATATATCCACCTTTGTTCCATCTGAGTCAAGCATCTACCAGCATTATCACCCATTATTGAAGGCTTTAACGTATCCAAAATAACTTATCACAAGTCTTCAACATTGTGGCCAGCTGAAAGACAATGTGCAATAATAGGGGCTTCTTGATATTGATTATTATTACAACTGCGTTGCTCAATCATGCCTGTCTAAAATGCTTTCCTTGTCTTTTCAATGTAAAATAAACCTTGTAGAATATATAAAAGGTTAAGCAGGCACGAAGTGGACTTGGAACATAGCTTGGACTTTGGATGTAGCACATTCAGGCCTCCGCTGAACCTACATGCACAGGAGTGAGACCCAGCAACACAATCTGGGATAGCCCTCTGGCCACTCAATAGCCCTTTCGGACCTGCCACTTGGGAACAGCTTGTGCATCAGGACAGATGGAGGTTGAGGAAAAGACATGACATGATGAAGGCTCAGACTTGACTGAAGACTCTAGGCAACAAGCACCTGACAAGGCACTAAAGACTTGGAACTTAGACAAAGTCACTGAAGATTTGGAACTTAGATGAAGGCATGAAGACTTAGAACTTAGATGTTCAGGTTCAAATGAGCTCTGTGCTGTAGCATGCTCTACACAGCCTGAGGGCTGGTCGCAGACCATGCCATCCCGCTGCGTGCCCTACACAACCCGAGTCTGGTCGTGGACCACACCGGGGGTAGGTCAGGCTCTGGACTGAGACTTGGATATGGACATAACATCACTGGGAACATCACTTGAGATGAGGAACATGACTTGAGAAGAGGAGCATGGCTTGAGATGAGGAACTAGGAGATACACTGGCTGGACAAGCTCCACGAGATCGGAACTAGGAATAAGAATAGTACTTGGAACTTGAAACATGGAACTTGGAACTTTAAAACAAGGATGGACTCCGACAACTTGACCCAGCGAACACAGACATGGAGACAGGCCTTATGTCAGGAGCCACTCTACACAACCTGCCATGGGCTGGTCATGGGCCACATCACTGGCACACCTGTAGGAAGGATGAGAGAGGATCTGGAAAATGGAGACAAGGGCTGGGACATCCAGAACTTGGCTGAAGACTGGAAAGACCTGACACCAGGAACCATCAAGAGACCAGGAAAGTGGAACAAGGAACCAAGAACACAGAGGAGCTCCCACGAAGAACGAGAAGACCTTGAAGAAGCATGGATCACAAGCAAGAACTCCAGGCACTCTAGAAGCAAGCAGCTCCTTGTGAAAGTGAAACTGAACTGATAGAGAAACCCTTTAGAAGGCTGCAGGCATGACATCAGCAGAAAGTGTTATGGGGCTTTTCCTACTGTAGGTCCTTTAAATTGTTAGCAGAGGCACATGTGCCGGGAGGACGTCAGGTAAAGGAGGAAGTTGGTGGCATCGTTGGTGGCATTTCAGCCATGATGGAAGACCAGCGGGCAACACTGAGAAGCGGGACACTGGCAGCCTGGTCTGCAAAGAGAACATCAGCAGAACATAGCTGCAAAGAAGCAGTGGACAGAATGCCAGGCCGCGTCAGTGTCGGCTCCCAGCCATATGAAGAAGACTGTGTCAGCAGTGCTGGACAGCTTCCTGGCCATGGAGGTGGAACGGCAATGTTGGGGCCCAGCAGCATCTCCTGCCACAGAAAGCAGAACAGCGCAGCATTGGGGGTGAGTGAGCCACTAGTGGGCAACAGATGACATCGCTGGTAATTCATGGAGTCACAATAACATAATAACAAATAATATTAGGTACCCCAATCCACCCCTCACCTTCAGGCAATGTTTCAACCAAAGGTCAGGGGTGGATTGGGGTACCTAATATTGGGGCGAATTTTCTAAGTTCGCAGAACTTTAGTGTAGAAAATTAGTGTAGTTATTCGGCAGCGATCGCTGCTGGCGACACGCCGAATAACTACACTATAAAAGGTGTAGTTATTCAGAGCGAAATGGCTCCGTACTTTTTCGCTGTCTGTGCCGTCTTCGTGGAGTTGGCCCCAGTGACTCCTTGACTCCTCCTCTTCCGGGGGCGATGTCCCCTTCGCAGGTGTGCACTACGATTTCTAGCTATTGCACGCCCATTATTTGTTATTATGGGGCTTCCCAATTGAGGGCAATAGTGGATTGGCATAAAAGAGATAAAACAATGGGTGTGTTTAGGTCAATCTGGGTTAGCCATATGCCTCTGTCTGCTTTGATTTGGCAATCTAAGAAAATATGGAGATGTGGGTAGCATTGCTCCTAATACTTTGAATACCTGGTCACAATGGTGTAATCAGTTGGTAGGCTGCAGAGAATACTTTATTAGCACATCACTTTTCACAATACTACATTTTCCCTGGATTTGTTTTTACATTTTTATCATGAGGTGGGTAAGGTTGGAACATATCTGGGAGAATGGGAGCATATTGAATTTTGTCTCTTTAGTGTGTAGATTTAATTTACCTGAGGAAGAAACGTTTGCCTGTGCACAAATTAGACATTTTGCAGGTTCAGAAAATATTAACGAGAATTCATCCTTGGGGAAATCTTATTTTGAATTTATATGTTGGAATGCAGATAAAATAAAGGGGATTATATCAAAGGTATTGGCTTTATTGAATCAAGAACTTCAGGGATTTCCTTCACATATTAAGGCATGGGAGAGGCTCTCTCTGAAGAGTGGGACTCAGCTTTTTTACATACAGGAAAATGCTCTGCATCTTCCAATTTTATTGAAAATGGGTATAAAGTGTTAATGCATTGATAACACTAGAGCGATTACATGGAATATATCTGCAGGTAGATGCTAAGTGATGGAGGGGATGTTAGAAAGTAGGTAGCTTTTATCATATTCAATAGGGTAGGCGTGTGGAATTATCTGGAAAGAAATTAACCTTCTGATTCGGAATATCACTGGAATGCATGAGACTATCTCCTCTAAACATGAATGGCTGAATATACTAGCATCTCAAATAGATAGAAATACACAACTACTTATATAACAGATTTTACTAGCTGCCCAGTGTGAAGTAGCTCTCTATTGGAAGAAGCCAAGTGCTCCTACAATGTCATCTGTTATTAAACAATTAGATTGCATATACCATGTGAACAGGATAACTGCATTGAGAAGATAGGCTTTGGGTAAATTTGAAAAGATATGGTCTTGCTATTTACTGTAGAAAGAGAAGCAAATTAATGATGGGGGTTGAAGAGGGAAGGCGGTTGTTTCCTATGGACTATGTATAATGCTATTAGTTCCCATGTGATGTATGATGGGTAACCCAAGGTCTTCCTAGGTTATTTCATCAATACATTTTCAAAGGTTTTTGTATAGGAACATATGAGGGTGGGATGGTGGGGGAGGAGGTTAATTGTAAAATTGTAAAATTTTGAATTTGAATTGCTATGTCTGAACTTCAGACATGAGTGTTGTTCAAGATTTTGTGTGTGTCTTAAGATGTCACAATAAAACTTTAAATTGGGAAAGAAAATTACCAGATATATTTGTGTATAAGTCAATCTCATGTATAAGTGGAGGGTATTTATTTGTGCCCTAAAATCAAGAATTATCTGTTACCCATAGATATGTTGAGGGTAAAACCTAGGGGGCTTATGAAATGGTGAAATCATACTAAGAAACAAACTGATAACTTAAGAAAATGGCTTTTATTTATTTTTTTAAAAGCAAAATAAAGTGTCTCATAAGAAACATTATCATTTAGCAATTTAAAAAAATGTCCCTGCTGTTTGAATCTTTCCCTTTTATTCAAATCTTTCCAAGTCCGATTCTTCCTTCTCGGAATGTCCAAAAAATGTGTGGAACTGTTCTTTGATGATGCCATCAGTGTAAATGTTATCTTTGCTGTCTCCATCTGTTGAAATATTATCCAATGCTGATTTGTCTTTGACTTCATAGATGGCGTCATCTAATGATCCATCCTCAGCATTGCTAATGCCACATTTCAGGAATGACTTTGTGACCATTTCTGGTGGAAGTGATTCCCAGTCATCCTTTACCCATTTCTCTACCAAATCAATGTCTGGTTTCATCAGGTTTCCTCCTTTTGTTAACTTTGCTTCACTAGAACACATCCACTGTTGCCCCATATACTGCAATTTGTTCTTGAAAGGCTTGTTGAGACAGACATCCAACAGCTGGAGCATTGATGTCAGACCTCCTGGGATCACTGCTAATGTGATCATCATTTTCTTTGTATCATCCTTCACATCCTCTGTTATATGTGTGCAGAACATATCCCACACCAATAGTGATGGTTGTTTTCTTAGTCCTGCACCTGGTCGCCTACCCCACACATTGCACAGCCACAATTTCATTCCCTCCTCATCTATTCAGCCTTTTGCCATTTGAGGGTCACAAATCCTAATGCTCAAGTGAGTCATAATATAGCCATTCTGTCTGCATTCCATTACCCAGTCATTCAAATCATTTTCTATTCCTTCAAAAAGTGCAATTTTGAAACATAAGGTTTTCTTTGACTTTGGCATTTATAGCAGCTTTTATTCATTTTTTCTCAGATCTCTGATGAGTTTTTCATGAATGTCAAATTCTCTTACACAATTATTGGCCTCCTTTGCACGTTCTATAACCTTCAGTTTCAGCAATGTCTATGCCTGCTGTCAGAATCCTTCCCTCCCTCCCTTTTGTCAGAATCCTTCCTTCCCTCATGCATGTCTATCCCTGCTGTCAGAATTCTTCCCCATGACTGCCCATCCTGTTTGAATCCTTCTCTCCATCCCCATGGCTGCCCCTCCTGTGTGAATCCTTCTCTCCCTCCCCAATGGCTGTCCCTGCTGTCCTAATCCTTCCCTCCCTCCCCCATGGCTGCTTCTCCTGTTTGAATCCTTCCCTCCCTCCCCCATGGTTGTCCCTGCTGTCTTAATACTTCCTTCCCTCCCCCATGGCTGCCCCTCCTGTCTGAATCTTTCCCCTCCCAAATCCTTAACTCACCCACTGCAATCTGGACAACTAAGGCACTTGCATTTGCTCAGGAACATCCTTCCTCCTCTCCTGCAGTCTCACAGTGTGGCAATAGGACAACTTCCCCACCACAACTCCAACAGGATCTATCACTGCTGCTATGAGGATCTCAATGGCACTTGTGGTCGTTCAGGCATATCCTCCCTCACAGGGTTCCAGTGGTGCGCTTTGAAGCACATGGTTATAAGTATACCAATAAACCCTGGCTTGGGAGGTGGGAGGATATGCCTGCACAACTGCAAGTGCCGTCGTTGTCCTCATAGCAGCGGTGAGTTAAGGGATTGGGAGGAGGAGCGTGCGAATGATTTACTCATGCATCTTGAGTTACAGTACCGGCATTATGTGGATTGATCCATGGATAAGGACTATGATTTTAAGGGCCAATTTTGGGGGTAAAATTTTTCAACTTACACACATATATATGGTATATCATATCAGGAAAAATGAGAGATCATGGCAGGTTGGCAGCTTTGGCAAGGGGAACAATAAAAAGGCCATCCAGCACTTAAATTAATGATTTACTTTTTTAGGTTCTGAATTGCAAGAGAAGAATGCAGCCAATGTAGAAAAAAATTGAAATTTGGAGAGCATGTTTACCACCACCTGTTCATCTCCCTCTTGTTTTGGTGCAGAGAGAGATGAGAGAGTCATCCAAGTCTGGCATTAGCAGGGCAGGGATAGCAGAAGTACAACAGCTAAAACCAGCAGCATGGACCTCTTTGGTTCTTACTTGTGAGGTAGTGAAGGCAGTATTTGCACTAATTGATTCAGAGGAAGAATCTTGTCTGTGATTCTCTGAATCAGACATTACTTAAGAGCCAAAGAGAATTTGGAAAGTTTAATCAATAATGTTTTAGCCTCCAGGTCGGTGATAGGGGAAAGATATGATACTGATAATATTGAGATCAACCTCCAGGAAGAGCAGGGAGACAGCATAAGCAATATCCCTGGACTTTTTCCTCAGGGTCCACCCATCCACCTCAACGTCAGTGCCAGCATCAGCCTTCAAAGCATGTAAAGAAGGAATCACATAAGAAATCCCTGATTAGGAGGCACCTTAAAATGTAGGAAGACTCATGTTTTGCTTAGCGTATTCACTGCAGAAATACAGTGAATACACTGAAAGAAAATTAGGTCGCACCTTTGATAATTTTCATTCCTGAGTACCAAGGATCAGTCCAGACTCCTGGGTTTTGCCTCCACACCAGCAGATGGAGACAGAACAAGATCTGACTGACTCTGCCATATATACCAGGGTGCCACCCACAGTCTGCCAGTATTATGTAATGTCAAAGCAGAATGAATTCCCAACTAACTATATACAGGAATCGGAACCTTAAAATGGATCACTGACCCCAACAATAAACCAGACCCATTAAAAGAGGGTAAAAATGGATGAAAACCGCAGATCAGAGGGAAAAAAACAAAAGCAGAAGCAGCGGACTTGTTATTATTAGTGAGGTTTGGGTGGACCCTTGGACACTGTGGGGTAGATTTTCAGAGCCCTGCTCGCCTAAATCCGCCCAAAACCGGGCGGATTTAGGCGAGCAGGGCCCTGCGCGCCGGGAAGCCTATTTTACATAGGCCTCCCGGCGCGCGCAGAGCCCCGGGACTCGCGTACGTCCCGGGGTTTTCGGAGGGGGGCGTGTCGGGAGGCGTGTCGGGGGGCGGGGCCGGATTGCGCGGCGTTTCGGGGGCGTGCCGGCAGCGTTTTGGGGGCGGGTACGGGGGCGTGGCTACGCCCCGGGGCGGTCCGGGGGCGTGGCCTCGCCCTCCGTACCCGCCCCCAGGTCGCGGCCCGGCGCGCCGGGGGTCCCGCTCGCGCGCGGGGATTTACGCCTCCCTCTGGGAGGCGTAAATCCCCCGACAAAGGTAGGATCGGGGTTTAGACAGGGCCGGGCGGGTGGGTTAGGTAGGGGAAGGGAGGGGAAGGTGAGGGGAGGGCAAAGGAAAGTTCCCTTCTAGGCCGCTCCGATTTCGGAGCGGCCTAGGAGGGAACGGGGGTAGGCTGCGCGGCTCGGCGCGCGCAGGCTATACGAAATCGATAGCCTTGCGCGCGCCGATCCAGGATTTTAGCCGATACGCGCGACTATGCGCGTATCTACTAAAATCCAGCGTACTTTTGTTTGCGCCTGGAGCGCAAACAAAAGTAGGCTGTTCGCGCTCGTTTGAAAATCTACCCCTGTGGCAGCTGACCTCGCCCATGGGGAAAGTCCCATGAGGGGCCACAGGTCAGGCTCAGCTCAGGACACACAAACACAGAGATTGATCTTTAATTAGACAGTGATGAAGCCACCAGAGGTGGCAGTAGTGAGCAGCTGAAGTAGCCCGGTTGAGCTAGTATCCCTCAGGCGCTGGAACAGCGACTCCTCCGGTAGCAGTACTGTAGTGGAAAGAACTGAGAATACTGAGTACAGTGGAATATGCACAAAGCCCCAGTATGGAGAATCCCAGGATAGGGAGAGCAAGGCCCTCGAGGAGCGAGCACCTGATGCCTGAGAGCTGAGAGGCTTGAAGGTAATGTACTCACACAGCGGTTCCATGTAGGAGATGGCACTAGGGCTGGAACGGAGGCAGGCCCTCGATGAGTGAGTACCTGGTTCCAGGGAACAGCTCTGAAGTGAAGATGGTAGTACTCACTGGTGTTGAAGATAGAAAATCCTTCCAGGCAGAAGAGAAGGTAGGAGCAGGCAGCGAGTCAGGGAACATGGGCCCTTGATGAGCGAGTACCGGTTTCCTGATAGCAACCTGAAAAGCAAGTGAGGCCCCCGAGGAGCGGGAACCCCGTTAGCATTAAGAGTCCAATGGAAGATTGGAGAGGCAGAGTAGTGGGTACGGAGAGTGAATCCCATCCATAAGATCACCCCTTGCTGACTCAAAGGCTAGCAAACATCGAGGCTTTAAATATCCGGGCAGTGTGACGTCATCACAGGGAGACGCCCCTGAGGTTCGCGCCAAGTAGGAAATAAGAGTGAGAGCCGCACGGCGTGCACGCCCTAAGGTACCAGTGGAGGATGGTGGGAGGCAGCGCCCAAGCCGGTCCGGGGATGCCGGAGAGGATGGCAGGCAGATGCCGCGGCAGCCAGGCATCCATTGATAGCGAGAGGAGGTGCAAAGAAAGAAAGGTAGGCAGAGTGAAGCCGTCGAGAAGGGACAGTTGCAACAGGACTCTCCCCTACCCTTATACACTCAGTGGGCAGGACTTTCATTCCTTGGTACTACAGGAATGAAAATTATCAAAGGAAAGACCTAATTTACTTTTCCCTGTACATACCGGATCAGTCTAGACTCCTGGGATGTACCAAAGCTTGTACTTACTGGGAATGGGATCTGGTGAGGCCCGCTCTCAACGATGTCACAGGGGCTACCGGTGCCATTGGTCAGCCCCTGTCACATGGTAGGAGCAATGGATGGCCAGCGCCATCTTGTGCTCCTACCATGTGACAGGGGCTAACTAATGGCACCGGTAGCCCCTGTGAAATAGTAAGGGCAAAGGCTATCGGCGCCATTTTGAATACTGGCAGGCGACGGTGCGAGTGCAGGAGATCACTCCAAGACCCCCGCTCGACCACCAGGGACTTTTGGCAAGTCTTGGTGGGGTCAAGAGGGTGGGGGTTGTAGTTAATTAAATTTAAAGGGTTGGGATGGGTGTTTTTTTTTTTGTTTTTCCAACTTTAATGGAAAACGAATACCGAATGCAACTAATGGATGAATCGGGTTTCCCCGAAAACTGATGCAATGGATTTGGGTCCCGGCGCAACGAATACCGAATAGCAACACATTTTTTTCTTCTGCATGTCCCTATTATTTATTTATTTTATTTAACATTTTTATAGACCGACATTCGTTGGGAACATCACATCAGTTTCCAGAGAACAAATAATGCAGCGTAACAGCGCTTTACAATAAACTTTATTTAAAATAGGGGGGGAGATGTATTAAAACTATAACAGGCAAACAGTAAATTGGGAAATATATAAAAGCAAGCAGTCACAATCACGATAAATCAGTAATCGATAAGATTGAAAGGATACAGGTAAGGGGTGAGAATGGCTGAGGAAGGGAGAAATAGTTGAAGATAAGAGTTATACCAAAGGAGGCGCTGGTACTATTTACAGGCGCTGAGGCTATTTACAGGATTGTAAAAGTATAAAATTAGTGCAAGGGCGTTGCAGAAGATGGAAAGGAAAGAGAGAATGGAGAGTTGCAGAGGATGAAGAAGATGGAGAGGGTGGAAGGAGAGGATGGAGATGAAGGAGCAGATAGGTGCTGAAGCTAGTTACAAGTTGTGGAAGTGGAAATTGGTGAGAGATGTATTGCAAGGAAGGGGGGGAGGAGGGGAAAGGGGGTGAGGGGAATAAGTAGAGATATCTGATTTGATGTTAATTGACCAGCCTAAGAATAGCTGTTGGACTTCTCCAGAGCAACAGCTTCGGCAGGCTTTATGTCCTGTACCTTATTGACGTCAAGTGGAGGAGTTGTCGATGGATGACGGGGTAGAGAGCGACCCAAGCCAGGACTCAGGGAGACTGATAGTAAAGCTCCCTCACTGTCCTCACTTGGAGATTCAATCAACCTTAAGACATGATTGTCCATTGAGCCTTTAGCTGTAATTGGAGAAGATGATACAAACTTTGCTTTCCTTTTTCTTCCCATTTACAAAAAGGGGGGGGAGAGAAGAAAAGAACTTCAAATACAAAAAATCCAGCACAATTCATCAATTTTGTCCAATGAAAAAACAGCAAAATCGGACAAAGCCGTGCACCCCATTGGGGCGCGCGGCTTAGATGGTGTGCTGCACTGCTGCGGGTTTTAAAGCAGCAGTTGTGCATCGATGACGTCACACGCCACACCCCTCGATGATGACCAACCAGCTCCAGCTGGTTCAAGGCAACGGAACAAGTCCTGCATAGCAATGCTCCCCACGCAGGGCACATGGTATGGGTGCTAGATGGCCTGGACTCTCCTCACCTCCAGAGTCCCCAAGGTTCTGCCGCGGGTTTTAAAGCAGCAGTTGCGTATCGATGACGTCACACGCCACATCCTTCGATAATGACCAACCAGCTCCAGCTGGCTCAAGGCAATGGAACAGGTCCTGCACAGCAATGCTCCCCATGCGGGGCAGATGGTATGGGTACTGGACAGCCCGGACTCTCCTCAGCTCCAGAGTCTTCAAGGTTCTGCCGCACTGCCGCAGGTTTTAAAGCTCAAACAAATCTTAGAGAGACAATATATATAATTCATACCAATTTTATTGAAAAATACCCACATAGAAACCTATATCGACAATTAAAACTAAGCTAGCACACTCACACATTCATACCACCAAAATAAAAAACATGTTTTGTTTTTTTTTGAGATGTAAATTTCAAAGATTAACATATGCTCCTTTCACAATATCATATTGTTCAATTTCATATACACTTATAAGTTATCACTATAATTTATCAATTGATCGTTACATATGTCCTATATCTCCACAATTATTTAGTCAGGATCATCTGCTCATTGTGTCCGACAAAAGATGATACAAGATCTCTTCGTTTCACCCCTATCATTAGGGGCTTCCTCAGGGACTGATGTTTTTCAAATATTTTTAACTACGTTGAGACACTGAAAAAAGACGTGTAAACCACTATCAATAAATTACAACAAAGTAAAACAATAAATTTATTGTTACTATGAAGTCAATATTTAACCATGCTCGCTTGAACAAGTTTAAAATATATAAGTGGTGAATAAATTAACACGGGTGCAAAGCACCTTATTCATATTGATACCTTATTTTTACTCACAATGTTAACTATAAAGTCTAACGAAGCATTTATAAATATGAAACCCAATTTTACTCCTAAACCTACACTGAACCTATCTAGGTCACACCCAGAATCTAATTCATCAAGCAACCCATACATACCCGAAAGTTAATGAACTTATTCTACTCATGGAAAGCGTCCTTTAAAATCCATATTGCACAGCATGCCCTTCTTCTTACTGAAGACGTATTTTAGAATCCATATTATACGGCGTTCCCTTCAGCAATTGTAATACGCTTTAACGTTCAAATCCATATACATCTTTTATGGAGCCGCCGACCTACATTCTCAAACAAACATATTCTGCAACAATATAAACATAAAGGCTACCATTAAAGATTAAAACTGAACAAACCTTTAGCCACAGCGTTCCATGCATAGCAACCCACTAAGATTTTCCAATACTTACGTCTGATCGGAAGTGACGTCACACGTCGTCACCCGCTGAAATGTGGATTACAAAAAAGCCAGAAAACTTTATATAAAGGAAACAATTGCCGCTTCAACAACTGACACAATTGCCCCTTAATAACTGCAACCAACAAAACAAAGTGTCACCGCAAATAGTTCTCAATTATATCGTATATCAAAAGAAAGCACTCCACTCTATCGGTCCATTCAATCCAGCTGGAGCAATGGTGCGCCAACTAAAAATAAATCGCTGTTCAATCCTTCTTAGCATCAAAGACAGGTCTCCTCCATATTTAAGAGTGACTTGTTTAAATCACAAAAAAATGAATATCATCCACAGTATGATCTTTTTCTGCCCAATGACTCACCAAAGGGGCATGTTCACGTAACGCTTTAATGCGACTCCGATGCTCAATGATACGACAGCGAATAGGACGCACTGTTTGCCCCACATAAATTAAATTACAAGGACAAACAACGCTACTAGTATTGCAATCGAATATCTTAGGAATCCGATAAGGGTATCTTAAATGAGGATGGTAAAAAAACTGGCACTGCAAAGTGAGGGAGCACACAGAGCAAGAACCGCACGGAACTTGTCCGTGGGGGAGATTTAAATCCCCAGATTCTTTACAACCCTTAAGTTGTCATATAGTGATTGATGCTTTTTAATCGCGAATATGGGGTTCTCTGTGAAACACGGTATGGATGATAATACATGCCAATGATTAAGAATCACATCTTTTAATTTGCGTACTCTTTGAAGAAAATGGCACAGACAGGAATACATTACTGCACTATCAAAGTTTTCACCCTAAACAACTCAAAGATAATATACCAATAGGTCAGTTCTTACGATATCGACGATTATGTACATCTACTACAGAATTTAAAATTCAGGCATCTCAATTACAGGAAAGGTTTATTGCTCGAGGGTATACCAAATCAGTTATTAAAAAAGCATACAAACGTGCGTTGTATTCCAACAGGGATAACTGGCTTATCCATAATTCTAGAGAATCACCCAGTCGTATGATTTGTACAATTCCATTTTCTTCAAAGAGTACGCAAATTAAAGATGTGATTCTTAATCATTGGCATGTATTATCATCCATACCGTGTTTCACAGAGAACCCCATATTCGCGATTAAAAAGCGATTAAAAAGCGTCAATCGCTATATGACAAACTTAAGGGTTGTAAAGAATCTGGGGATTTAAATCTCCCCCACGGACAAGTTCCGTGCGGTTCTTGCTCTGTGTGCTCCCTCACTTTGCAGTGCCAGTTTTTTTACCATCCTCATTTAAGATACCCTTATCGGATTCCTAAGATATTCGATTGCAATACTAGTGGCGTTGTGTACGCTATTGTTTGTCCTTGTAATTTAATTTATGTGGGGCAAACAGTGCGTCCTATTCGCCGTCATATCATTGAGCATCGGAGTCGCATTAAAGCATTACGTGAACATGCCCCTTTGAGTCATTGGGCAGAAAAAGATCATACTGTGGATGATATTCATTTTTTTGTGATTAAACAAGTCACTCTTAAATATGGGGGAGACCTGTCTTTGATGCTAAGAAGGATTGAACAGCGATTTAGTTTTAGTTGGTGCACCATTGCACCAGCTGGATTGAATGGACCGATAGAGTGGAGTGCTTTCTTTTGATATACGATATAATTGAGAGCTATTTGCAGTGACACTTTGTTTTGTTGGTTGCAGTTATTAAGGGGCAATTGTGTCAATTGTTGAAGCGGCAATTGTTTCCTTTATATAAAGTTTTCTGGCTTTTTTGTAATCCACATTTCAGCGGGTGACGACGTGTGACGTCACTTCCGATCAGACGTAAGTATTAGAAACTCTTAGTGGGTTGCTATGCATGGAACGCTGTGGCTAAAGGTTTGTTCAGTTTTAATCTTTAATGGTAGCCTTTATGTTTATATTGTTGCAGAATATGTTTGTTTGAGAATGTAGGTCGGCGGCTCCATAAAAGATGTATATGGATTTGAACGTTAAAGCGTATTACAATTGCTGAAGGGAACGCCGTATAATATGGATTCTAAAATACGTCTTCAGTAAGAAGAAGGGCATGCTGTGCAATATGGATTTTAAAGGACGCTTTCCATGAGTAGAATAAGTTCATTAACTTTCGGGTATGTATGGGTCGCTTGATGAATTAGATTCTGGGTGTGACATAGATAGGTTCAGTGCAGGTTTAGGAGTAAAATTGGGTTTCATATTTATAAATGCTTCGTTAGACTTTATAGTTAACATTGTGAGTAAAAATAAGGTATCAATATGAATAAGGTGCTTTGCACCCATGTTAATTTATTCACCACTTATATATTTTAAACTTGTTCAAGCGAGCATGGTTAAATATTGACTTCATAGTAACAATAAATTTATTGTTTTACTTTGTTGTAATTTATTGATAGTGGTTTACACGTCTTTTTTCAGTGTATCAACGTAGTTAAAAATATTTGAAAAACATCAGTCCCTGAGGAAGCCCCTAATGATAGGGGTGAAATGAAGAGATCTTGTATCATCTTTTGTCGGATACAATGAGCAGATGATCCTGACTAAATAATTGTGGAGATATAGGACATATGTAACGATCAATTGATAAATTATAGTGATAACTTATAAGTGTATATGAAATTGAACAATATGATATTGTGAAAGGAGCATATGTTAATCTTTGAAATTAACATCTAAAAAAAAACCAACATGTTTTTTATTTTGGTGGTATGAATGTGTGAGTGTGCTAGCTTAGTTTTAATTGTCTATATAGGTTTCTATGTGGGTATTTTTCAATAAAATTGGTATGAATTATATATATTGTCTCTCTAAGATTTGTTTGAGTTTATGACATGACCAAAGAGAGTTGTATTTTATTACCCTTTGTGTAAATATACCATGCAGGTTTTAAAGCGGCAGTTGCGCGTCAATGACGTCACATGCCACACCCCTCGATGATGACCAACCAGCTCCAGCTGGCTCAAGGCAATGGAACAGGTCCTGCACAACAATGCTCCCCACGCGGGGCAGATGGTATGGGTGCTGGACGGCCCGGACTCTCCAGAGTTCCCCTTCCTGAGTTACTTTCTGTATTTTATATATGTTTTTGAATCTGTACCATTACTTGGGTAACAGGTTTGAGCAAGCAGGATATTAAGAGCAATAAATGAAATTAAATAAGTGAAAAATTAAATCCATTATAGGCTTTTAAATATCTTTTTGCTTTGTTTCATTTGTGAGGTGATTTTATTTGTTTTGACATGTCATATTTTTTATTTTGTTTTGGTTGGTTTAGTGTGAGTTATTTTACAATAGCACCACTAAAAACAAACCATAGCTGCCATTTTTAAAAAGCCCTGGGACCTTTCCCCACCCCTGAAGGTGCCTAGACTCTCTCCCACCCTCCCATGGGCACCCATGGGTCTCCACGGACTTCCCCTTAACTTCACTAGTTCAATGTCTTATAAAAGTAGCAGCCTTGTGCAGGATAAAAAAATGGCATCAGCACCATTTTTTGTGTGGCAAAAAGGCTGACGATATTATGAGAAATGGCACTAGTTGGGCAGAAGCAAATGTAGATCACTCCTCTCCTTGGGAAGGGGGTCTCTGGTATGTGTTAAGGGAAAGTCTGGGGGGAGGAGGGCATGGGTGCCCACAGGGTGTGTGGGAGAGACCAGCGACCCTGCAGGGGGTAGAAGAAAGTCCTGATGGGGAGATGGGGGGGGACAACAGGTCTTCTTAAAAATGGCAGAATGTATTTTAATGGCACCAGCCAGCTTCATGAAATAAAATGAAAAAAAAAAAAGAGAACATTTTGTTTACTTCCAAACAAAATAAAACGAAAGAGAAAATGCCATTGACATTTCTTACTTCATTTCAAATTACAGCACATCCTTACTATTCACTCACAGCTAGATTTCACCTGTCCTTTTCTCATCTTCCTCAATCTCCTTTTATGCACCTGTTAACTTCCTACCAGTTTTCCATCTCCCACTTTCATGCCCTTCCCAGTCCGCTAGACTTTCATTCCTGCCCTGGATTCCTATTTTCCCACTCCCTAGTCTCATTTACACCCTCTGTACATATTTTCTCCTTTCCCCAGTCCCCAATTCCTTTCCTCTGCCGCTAATCACCTTACTAGCCCTAGCTCTTCTCCTGTTTTTCATCCCTTTCCCTGCCCCCTGGTCACCTAGATTTCTGGTAAAAACCACTTGCTCTGTATTAAAAAGTTTAGTCCGGAAAACCTTCCATGTATTTGAAAGGAGTTTCACAATCAAATTAGAAGACTGGCAACGAACATATTTTGCTACACTTGCATTAACCAGTAATTTAATTTTCTGTTCAAATTTGCTGATACATAGAAAGAGATGTCAATTACAATAGTTTATTATTTTGATCTTAGCCTTATGCACCAAGATTGCAAATTGTTATCATCACTTAGTTCTCTTGAAAGTGACATTGTCCTCAACTGGACATTTATTCAAATTTAATAAGAGGAAGAAAAGTTGAACATACTGCATTGTGCCCTATGATGGACTTTCTTGGATTGTGGGTACCAAACACATAATCAAGCCCATCATACTACTTTTAATAAAGATAGATTTAAAGAACCCAAACATACATTGTCTTGGAAATATGTTTTCTAAGCATCTATGGGAAATATATTTTCTAATATATTTTCTAAGCAATTTTCCTGTTGATGCAAAGAGAGGTCAATATTCAAAGGCTGTTTTTCCTGATAACTTATCTGTCTAAATGCCAACTTCTGAATATCCCTGGCTAAAATTTAGCTGGATAAGGTAGGGATAGTTTGAAGGTGTGCTGGGGCTTAACCGAGATAGCCGAATAACTTATTTGGCTAAGTCATTCAGCTAAGGATAGATGCAGACAGGAGTAGAAAAGTTATCCAGGAACATGTTCCTGGCTAACTTTAACTTAACTGGTGATTATAATTAAATAATATTGCTGCTTAAATTGAGCTGCAAGGAATAAAATAATAGAGCTCCCTAGCAAGCTTCAGGGCCTAATCCCTCACACCCACCTGAGTGAAAATAATGTCAACCTTGCTGGTCAATCACTTCACCACTAAACCCCCTGAACCCCTCAGAATACAGGACAAATTTGCCAGCCGAAGATATGAAAACCCTTCCTGCCCCAAAAGTACAAAAATAGATTAAGCCAAAGTCAGCCACACAAGGACACCTTCCCACTCCTGCAACTAGCATCTTAGCCCACCGTAACCCTCCTACCCTATTTGCAGTTCCTCAAACCACTCATACCAAACAGGAGCTCTTAACTAGCATCAAACTCCGAGCACATTTGGTGCTGCTGCTCTGAGCTTGCCGGGGCTGCCTGGAGGGCTCTCTTATGTAGGTGATTTTGGCTTAATCTATGTTTGCACTGTTAGGGGGAGGGAGCAGGGAGGATTTTCAGGCTCATGGGTCTGCAACATTTTGCTATATTTTGGAGGGTTGGCTACGGGATTAGCCAACCCTCCAAAATATAGCTGTTCCAACTTCTCAGCCAGTCCTGAACTTCTAGCTAGTTTCCCCCTCTTAAAAAATACTTTTTGAGCTTGTTAGGACGGTTCTCAGCTCTCATGCCGTGCCTTTCGTCATCACCACTGCTACTTTTGCTGGTCCCAGGTTTTCCTAGAAAAGGAACAACTTCCCTTTTCCTCTCCTGTTGCCATGTCCGCCTCTTGATGCTAATGGATTATGATGGAATTAATTAGATCTCAAAAGGGTAGAAGCTTTTACTGTTCTGAACACCCCCAATATGGACATAAACAAAATATAGTAGACCAGTCAATCCTTCTCTCACAAACTGAGCACTGTGAATGAACTGATGATGCTTACTGAGTGAACACGTGCACTAAGAAAATGTCAGATTTACTGCAAGAGTCACACACACACAAGAATTAGTATGCTGTCACGATGACTCTTTTATACAGAGGAAGCAGGAGGCTGAGTCTACGTTACTGCACCGTGCAAACACTCCACAAACTGCAGATAACGGGAGATGATCTTTACTTGCATAGATTCCTGCTGAGACCTCATTTGGAATACACGTACAGCTCTGGAGACCGCACCTTGAAAAGGATATGAACCAGCTGGAGCCGTTCCAGAGAGTGGCTACTAAAATGATCAGCGGCCTTTGTTCTAAAGCGTATGGGGATTGACTTAAAGATCTAAACATGTACACCCTAAAGGATAGGGGAGATATGATAGAGACATTTAAATATCTAGAAGATTATCATGCACAGGAGGCGAGCCTCTTTCAACTGAAAGGAGGATCTAGAACAAAGAGTTGTGGGATGAGGGTGAAAGGGGATAGACTGAGGAGGTATCTTGCAAAATATTTCTTTACAGAGAGAGAGTAGTGGATGCATAGAATGATCTCCCTTTAGAGATGGTGGCATCAAGAAAGGTATCTAGAGATGTGAATCGGAACCGGAATCTGATAGGTTCCGGTTCAAATCTTAAAATTTTTATCGTCCGCCTCGATTTTTTTTTTGTTATCGGCTGCGCCCAATCCGATAACAAAAAAACCCTCCCCCACCCTCCGGAACCCCCAAAAAACATTTAAAATTACCTGGTGGTCCAGTGGGGGCGTGGGGAGCGATCGTCCGCTCTCGGGCCATCGGCTGCTTTAATAAAAATGGCGCCGATGGCCCTTTGCCCTTACCATGTGACAGGGAATCCGTGCCATTGGCCGTCCCCTGTCACATGGTAGGAGCACTGGATGGCCATGCTCCCCGTGCACCCACTGGACCACCAGGTAATTTTAAAAGGTTTTGGGGGGGGGGGGGCTAAGGGGTACGTTTTAAAGGGTCGGGTGGGGTTTTTTTTTGTTTTTTTTTTTTAATCGGGCCATCGGTGCCATTTTTATTAGTGGCAGCCAAAATGGCACCGATGGCCCGAGAGCGGGAGATCGCGCCGGGACCCCCCCGCTGGACCACCAGGTAATTTAAAACATTTTGGGGGGGCTTCGGGAGGGTAAGAGATTCGTTTTAAAGGGTCAGGGTGGGTTTAGGGGTTGTTTTGGTGTGCCGGTTTTCCCGCCCTCCCCCCAAATAACTCCCGTACCCGATTAACGATTTTTCACAATAAATCGGGGGAATTTGTATTGTATCGCGCACTCTAACGATTTTTGACGATTTAAAAAATATCGGACGATTTTTTTAAATCATCAAAAAACGATTCACATCCCTAAAGGTATCTGAATTCAAGAAAGCATGGAATAAGTACAAGGGATCTCTGAGGAAGTGATGAAAATTGTAAGAGCTACATAAATTGGACAGCTGAGCAGACAAGATGGCCCATATGGTCTTTTTCTGCTGTCATGTTTCTATATTTCTATGCCAAAAAAAGACAGTATCTATGTATCATTCCTACACCCAATGATACTATGCCAGCTTTTGTGATAGTCTTACTCTGATGATACACACTTTCTTCTGCTATTAGGTAGGACCATAATCCACAGTTAAGATAGTGTCACTAAGTGTCTACAGCACACGTTGCTTTCTCCTGTAGATTAATTTAAATCATTTTTCTAATCTTTTCTTTTACTTTAAGCTTTGATGCAAGGAGCTTTAATACCTCTTCTTTCTCTCTCTGAGATCCAACAAAGGAATAATTGAACAAAACAGACATTTGCCAGTGTTCATAATTTCATTTTCACTTACAGAACATTGATGAAGTTATGAAATGCAGTCATGAGGGATAGGCTGTTTAAAAAATGTCCTGAAATATGATTGGCCCTGTTCCTTCTTTGCCCCAAACCCTATCAGTTCCACTTTATTTATTTATTTATTTATTTATTTATTTAAAGCTTTTCTATACCGGCATTCATGATACAATCATATCATGCCGGTTTACAGGTAACAGGGGGTGTAGTAACCTTGTACATTTAACAAGTGCAGCGGCCTCGACTATAAAAAAAAATTGAATTACTTTGCTTTCCCCATAGACCTTAATGGGACCAAGCCAAGTGAGCAGAAAAGGATTTGGATTTTATTGGGGACTGTGACCATTCAGTTCAGCTGCTCCAAACCAAACCAAAATTTGACTCATTCTTTGTACTTTTCCATTCAGATCAAAATGAACTCACATCCCTAGTGCAACATTCTAGCTGCCACATTGATCCTGCCATTTAGCTAGCTAAGTTCGGACCTAGCCGGCTAAAAGACACCATCTGAATATCCAGCTGTGATAAGTGGATACCACTCAGCCAACTAACTTTTTATCTTTTTATCTGGAGCATAGCAGGGATATTTGTCCAGCTAAATTAGCCAGATAAATTCCAATATTCAGGGCTTTTCAGCTTAGGCCTGGATTTATCAAAATACGGTAAGTACTGCATGCGATAGCAAAAGGAGTGTGTTTTATGCTAATATAGCATTTATTGCAATTTGCGCTAATTACTTGTGCGAAGAGCTAAGTTAGCGCAAATTGCGATACCATTTTCAGATTCTGCGATAAGTGCCAGACCTGTTGTATTTCCTTCATTCAACCACCAGGGGACCATTGTTAATGGTCCTAGACACACAGGGAGGGGGGGGGGGGGGGGAGAGAGAGAGAGAGAGACTGGCCATAATGTCATGGCCCAGAGGTAGGTATTTGTATCCCTATGGTAGGCCCACCTAGTAACTCGAGGTGGGGTTTAGGGGCCACTTTGACATTCTACGTGACACCTATGAACATAACAGTGGTCTCTTGTGAAGGTTTGCTGGCCTTCGAAGTGAGGAAACTCACTCCAAGATGAGATTTGGGCAAGGTTCTCTCAACCTAGAGAGTCCCTCAAGCTAGGCTGAGAGAACCTTGCCCAAATCTCATCTTGGAGTGAGTTTCCTCACTCCGAAGGCCAGCAAACCTTCACAAGAGACCACTGTTCTGTTCGTAGGTGTCACGTAGAATGTCAAAGTGGCCCCTAAACCCCACCTCGAGTTACTAGGTGGGCCTATCATAGGGATACAAATACCTATCCATGGGCCATGATATTATGGTCTCTCTCTCTTCTCTCTCTCTCTCAGCTCTGGACCCGTCAATTCACCTGAAATAGGACTTACGGTAAAATCGGCATTACAGCTGTGTGATAGCTCTTCGCAGACAGGCTAACCCAGCCCACTCTCTGCCCCTAACTCCTCCTATTTTCTGAATTTGCATCGCACCATACGATATGGTTTGATCGCATGCGTTAACAGGGCTTTTCGCATGCGAAAACGCCTTATCGCATTTTGATAAATGACCCCCTTAGTTAGCTAGATAAGACTGATATTTGATTGTCCTAAAGTTAGCTATATAAACTTATCCAGCTAATTTTAAAATAGGAGAGTCACACCACTGAATGTTTCAATCAAGTTAGCGAGATAAGTTCATCTCGCTAACTAACCCCTATTCATCATTCTGCAGAATGAGACGGCACGAAAAAAAAAGGGACGGGGAGACAATAGCGGGCAGCCAGCCACATCGCAGCAGTGCGGTTTTGCTCACCGTGGTGCATCTGTGCCGCACACTATCACCCCCCATAGCGCCACAGGAAAAGGCGTAGTTATTTCCTGCGGTGCTGCCGGCGATAATGTGAACAACATTATCGCCCCCAGCGCTGCCAGGAAATAACCCTGCCCAAACCCCGCCCACACTCCTCCCCTTCCCCTAATTAGAATAATACCACATGCGATACCGGCACGTTGCAGAATAAAGAAAGACCCTGTTAGGCAGCTAGATAGCAGTTGAATATTGGGGCCTACGTTTTTATGATATTTAATTGACAAGTTACCCAAAATACTAGCATCCAGTCTAATTGTAAACCAGTGCAATATAGGTAGCTTGAAATTTGTCCTTTAAGCAATATTTGAACATTATCTTTCAATTTCAGATGTCAAGTTGTTATAATCCAAGCGAGACAAAAGAAAAATTATTGGGGTACTTCCAACATTGCAGTGTTATGTTAAATTTAAAGGGCTAGCAGTTATCTTTAACATCAGAGGCCCTGCGTATTAATTGGCCTTTTTTTTGGGTGGGGGAGCAGTCACCACTATTCACCCTGGCAGGATACAACTGTAGGGCTGCTGTGTGGGTGCTTTAGCTCACCTCATGAACAGAGTCATGAGACCGATTGGGACCCTTGCTTCTTTACCTTTGCTTCTTGTTAAACCACTGTGAGAAAGGACAGGAATTTCTTAAGATTTAGGCAGTCTAAGGACAGAAGATTCTAGAGAAACCATGAAACAATGAGTTGCTGCTTTAAAGGACAGCAGCACACTCCTAAACATCTGTCTACTGGGAACCGGTTTATATTGCTTGTGCGCGATTGACACCAGTTACCTGTAAATAGTGTCCCCAATGAAATGCAACAGCTAAAAATGATATTTATTTAGACATTTTATATACCGTCGTTCCATGTATAGATCACAACGGTTTACATTCAGAATTATAACTCAAGTGAAATTTTCTAGTACATATTAGTATTGATCTAGGACATAAGGCAAAGTGTATGGGTAATTAAATCAAAATGATAGTTTAAGAATCTTTCATTCTCTTGTTTGATTTATTCTTCATGAGTCGATTATTATCTTTTGTCCTTGTCTTTGTGGCTCTGTATATTCTAAAGTTTTTAAGTTAACTTATATGCGTTTTTGAATAGCCAAGTTTTAAATTCGCATTTAAATCTCTTTCTATCTGATAAAGTCCGTAATGTCCCAGGCAAAGAATTCCAGAGCTTTGGACCCACTATGAAAAACACATGATCTCTTATTTGCATCAGATGTGTGCTCCATATTGTGGGGATAGACAATAGTCCTTTATTTTGAGTTTTTAGTGTTTGCTGAGGATTGTAAGGTTACAGTGTCACTACTAACAAGCTTGTGTTATTGGAATGGATGATGTTGAATATTATCGTTATTAATTTATAGTAGATTCTAGGGATGTGCATTTGTTTGCAACAAAATAAGAAATAGAGACGATATTTCCTATTTTGTCGCGTTTCGGGGGGGGGGGGGGTGTGACGAAACGATAAGAAAACCCCCGATATTTTGTGTGGTTTTCATATCTTTTTTTGGGGGAGGGAGAAAGGGCACATTAAAAAAAAACCAAAAACCCAAACCCACCCCAACCCTTCAAATTTAATTAATTGCAATTCCTCACCCTCCCGACCCCCCAAGACTTGCCCGATCCCCCCAAGACTTACTGAAAGACCCTGGTGGTCCAGCGGGGGTCCCGGGAATGATCTCCCCCTCTCAGGCCGTCGGCTGCCACTAATCTAAATGGCACCGATGGTCCTTTGCCCTTACCATGTGACAGGGGCTATCGGTGCCATTGGTCGGCCCCTGTCACAAGGTAGGAGCAATGGATGGCCCGTGCCACAGGTTTGGGGACAACCCAACAGCCACCTACTTCTCCCATCGGACCTGCTCAGAATTGTGAAAAAATGTTGTCCCAATTCCCGAGACTGATGGCACCTGCAGGATCTAGGCAATTGGACTTCCTTCTTCTAGCCCTTGAGGACCGGAAGAGAAAATGTCTTGTGGGCCCACATGGGCAGGAAGAAGGATGCTCAATCATCGTAGCTGGAAGAAGTGGCCAGAAGAAAAGACTAAAACAGTCAATTGCAGCATCGGCCAGCCGCACGGTAGGAGAGAGGCAGTTTCAGCCGGGCTGTGCAGCTGAAGAGAGGCAGCGATCGACCGGGCTGTGCTGAAGGAGAGAGGCAGTGATCGGCCGGGCCATGCAGCAGGAGAGAGGCACCAATCAGCCAGGCTGCATGGCAGGAGAAAGGCAGGATCAGCTGGGTGCGCTGCAAAAAAGAGGCAGCATCTCCGCTGAACGAGGAAGAGTGTGGAGGCCTCCTGATGCCATGGAAGTCCAAGAAGAAAGCTGCTGCTGCCTACACCTAGGATGGAGAGTAAAAAATATATATGCGTGTGAGCATGTGTGAGTGCATGTGTCTATGAGAGTATATGGGGAGAGAGAGCATGTGGGGGGGAAAAAAAGAGTATGTGTTTGTGAGAGAGAGCATGTGAGGAAGAGTGAGTGTGTGGGGTGAGAGCCTGGGGGGGGGGGGGAGAGCACATTTGTATTTGAGAGAGCATAAAGGGGAGAGAGAACGTGTGTGTGTGTGTGTGTGTATGTGTGTGAGAGAGCATGTAGGGGAGACAGAGCAAGCTTATGTGTATGTGAAAGCATATGGAGGAGAGAGCATATGTATGTGTGTAAGAGAACATGTGGGGGAGAGAGTGAGTGTGTGTGAATATGTTTGAGCAAGCGAGTATGCCTGTGTTGGAGCATGTGTATGTGAGAGAGAGGAGAAAGTCTTTGTATCTCAGCCACTGCCTCCCTCTCATTAATCCATGACAAGCTCAGACTGAAAATCAAAAGTTCCCAGCTATGGATTGTCGGATATTTTTTATCCTTATTTTAATTATTAAGTAGTGTTTATGTGTTTGCTGTTTTGAAATATTTTATTGGTGTTTGATAAAGCTTTCAAAATTTGCATGAGTCGTTAATTATTGGATATTCTATTCATCAGCTGTTTTGAAATTATTTTATTAGTATGATTTTACTATTATGATTAATGATTTATATATCTTGATTTTATTGATTGTTTCATGAGGAATGGTGATTTTTGTTTTTCCATTGTGCACTGTAGACTCTGGCGTGATGTGTTTTACAGTTCAGTTTTTGTCTGCACATTTCTATATATACTTTATGTGGCTTTATTCTGTAGGGATGTGAATCGTGTGATCGATCGTCTTAACGATCGATTTTGGCTGGGGGGGGGGGAATCTGATAGTCTTAGTTTTTTTGGTTAAAAAATCGTTTTATTGGGGGAGGGGGAGGGCGGGAAAACCGGCACACCAAAACAACCCTAAAACCCACCCCGACCCTTTAAAACAAATCCCCCACCCTCCCGAACCCCAAATGTTTTTAATTACCTGGGGTTCAGTCATACGGGCGACGTTCAATTACCGACGTCGCCCGTATGACATAGTGAGGGCAAAGGTAGCGCGGCGCCATTTTGAATATTGGCAATACGGCCCAAGTGCAGGAGGTCACTCCCGGACCCCTGCTGGACTTTTGGCAAGTCTTGTGGGGGTCAGGAGGCCCCCCCAAGCTGGCCAAACATCCCTGGGGGTCCAGCGAGGGTCCGGGAACAATCTCCTGCACTCGTGATGTCGGGAGCCAGGAACCAAAATGGCGCCGGCGCTACCTTTGCCCTGTCATATGATAAGGGCAAAGGGCCACCGGCGCCATTTCTATTAACGCAGCCGTGGCCAGAGAGCGGGAGATCGCGCCAGGACCCCCCTACTGGACCCCAGGTAATTTAAAACATTTTGGGGGGGTTCAGGAGGGTGGGGGATTTGTTTTAAAGGGTCGGGGTGGGTTTTAGGGTTGTTTTGGTGTGCTGGTTTTCCCGCCCTCCCCCGATTTACGATTTTTTGACGATAAATCGGGGGAATTGCTATTGTATCGCGGCTCTAACGATTTTTGACGATTTAAAATATATCTGATGATTGTTTTAAATCGTCAAAAAACGATTCACATCCCTATTATTCTGTATTTGGTGAAGGTTTGTGTTCTACATGCAAAGACTGAGATGAAGCATTCTTTTAGCATGTGGTTTCTCTGTAGGGATCTGTAGTAGCTTGGCCTGTTCTGTTTTCCTGATAGGAGGTGCATTGATATTTTAGATTCTGGTGTAATATTTGTGGTATTCTTTTTCATAGGTAGGGTTGTTATTCTTTGAGTGTTGGCAGATAGTACTGTGTTGATACGGGAAGACCATGCCGAAACATATTACAATAGCTGTGATGCCATATGAATTCCAAGATGCAAAGTTTTCTTGTTGGCATCACAACAGTGCATGAAATGATCACAACAACGTGTATATTAATTTTACCTCAGAATGTCATTTTTCATGTAAAATATGTTGTTATAAATGCATAATTTAAAAGTGTGTATGGGGAGGTGGGGGGAGGGGTTGCCAGGCCATAAGGTTTGCCTAGGGTGCCTAATACCCTTGCAACCGGCCCTGTGCATATAGGTAGAGAATATTGAAGCTGTAATTTTCAAATGACCTGGTGAGTGGGATGTAAAACTGTATGTTGTCAGCATAGAAGAAGAAAGTTATACCTAGATTCGTCAGTAATTTACACAGTGGGAGCATGTAAACGTTGAATAGTGTTGCTGAGAGGGCTAAGCCTCGTGGCAAAGACATTAACAAATGTATTCAATCAAGTTCCTCTAACCAAAGAAATTCTGATCAAGGAATACATTTGTTGTCTAATATATTGCAAAATTTGTACTGGCTTCCAGAGGCCTGTTTTCCTTCAGTCTACCCATTCATTTCAGGGGTGAAGGCCTATCTGATCTCCCGAAAGAATGCTGAAAAACTCAGAAATGGCTAAGTGCCATAAGCAAGCAGAAGGGTTGGGGTTTTTTTCCCCCATTATTGCTCATGATCTTTACTCTGAAGGCACATATAGAAATAAAGGTCAACAACTGTAGGTGAAACCTTTTTTATTGGACTAACTTAATACATTTATGACTTGCTTTCAAGAGCTAAGCTTCCTTTATCAGGTTAGTGCAGAAATATGTTTCCCTAATGTACAAGTAAATTACAGGCTGCATTGCAATGATAGCGATTTCAAAAATTGTAAAGAAAAAATGGTATGAGGAGAATAACGTGTTTGAAGAGGGGGTGAAGGAAGTGAGAGAGGCAAACTGCAGAATTAATTCACAGCTACCGAAGAAATGTTTCTCACCCCGCTCCCCCTCCCCTCCCATCTCCAACCTTTTACGTTACAAACCTTTTCATTTCAGTTTTGAAAACGGACTCCGCCGCCGTTGAAATGCAACCTGCGATTCACTTGGACATTCAGGCCACACCATCCATAGCTCATTCTGTACTGACCAAGTAAAGGGAGATTAAGCTCTTGATGGTTAAACATCTGAATCTCTCTCAAATGTATTAAGTTAGTCTGATGCGAAGAGATCGCCTACAACTGGCGTGTCCTTTCTTTCTGCTCATCCAAGCAGTCTAACATGGCAATCCTGCCGCTTTATTTGAAGGCAAGGAAATAATCCTGTTATTTGGCACTTTATTATACTAGTCCATATTTTTCATCCTTTCATTTTATTATTACCTGCAATGAACACATTCTGCTTTGCTAAAAAAAAAAAAAAATGTTTTTTTTCTTCTTCTAGGACCGATGTTTCTATGGTGTTGCTTCTCTGAAGGGCATCCTTTGTGTCTTCTAAGCAATAAAATTACCCTCCCGCCTCTCTCTTCTCTTTCTACTTTTATTTGCTCCTTGAAGTGCCACTGACAAAAAAGGCATTATGCGTATTATCACAGAAACACGCCATATTTTTTTTTTTTTTTTTCATTAAAAACTCTTTTCACACAACGATTTTCATTTCAGGACAATAATGTGGGTAACATTGCAAGGGACTTTACATTTTGAAGTCAAGTGGTATGAGAAATAGAAATGTGGTGCTAGCAAAATAGTGTCTAGACCCAGGTTGATGACTTCTTGTTTCTGAAAAACATGTGAAACATTTTTAAAATCCTTATTCTTTGTTTAGAACACAACACTTAGTATGTGTACAAAGTATTAATATCTTGCATCATTTTCAAATAATTCTGCTAAATCAATTTTTTTTAAATTCTTTCCAGCTGCTTTCTTTGAATTTTCCTGAACTCTTGGGTGAGGAAGAGGCAGCTATTTTAGCAAGAGTTGCAAATTACTTAACCCTTGCTGAGTCTAATTGGTCCTTGTTGACTTCGTCAACAAGGACCAATTAGGAACAAGGACCAATTAGGAATGAACCCACACATGAGACAACTACTCAGATCTCAGTTTATGTGCGTGACCTCACTCCTGAGGCTGTTTTCAAGGATACTAAGATTTTCAAAACACTGTGGCTCATGTTACTGCAATCGCAAAATTCAGCAAAACTTTTAGCCAGTTGCAGTTACCTGGGGATTTGCCTATTTAGGTGCCCTACTGAAAATTCTCCTCTTGATATATATATATATATTTTATATACCTACATTTAGATACTGTAGGTATTTCTCTATCCCCAGAGGGCTTACAATCTAAGTTCTGTTCCTGAAGCAATGGAGAGTAAAGTGACTTGCCCAAGGTCACAAGGAGTGACAGTGGAACTCAAACCCTGGTCTTCTAGTTCATAGCCCACTGCTGTAACTACTAGGCTATTCCTCTCAGTACCCAGGTCATATACATCTTCAGTGCAAAGTGCTGTAGCAAATCTACCCACATAATCTATTCTCCTCCAATGAAAAGTTTAAATATAAAATTGTTTGAAACAATTTGTTATTAAACTAATAATCGCACAGTACAAACATAATTATTGCAAAATTTTCAGCTAACTTATCAAACATTATTTTGAGAAGGATTCAGAAAATTAATAGGATTATGCTAAGCAAAGCTTAACTCTGAAAAAATGCTTTGCATATTTTTTTGCAGTCATTGATCTCTCAAGAGTAATTGCTGACATTAATCAATTATGTAATAATTTTATGACCATGCTAATTTGTGAACTATAAAATCCTAAAACCATCTTCAGTTTGCTTAGATCAGCATTTAAATCACTTTAATGTTAAATAGCAATTCTTGTTGGCCAGGATAGGATCAAATTAATCTCAAATCTTGGAAATTACTGAAATAACATGTGGAGTGAAGACGTGGCTGGCTCATCAGGGTCATGCATGCCTGGATGCATGCATGACCCTGCGCCCGAGCCGATAAACAAAAAACCCACCCCGACCCTTTAAAACTAATCCCTTAGCTTCCCCAACCCTCCCGACCCCCCAAAAAACATTTTACAGGTACCTGGTGGTCCAGTGGGGGTCCCGGGAGCGATCTCCCACTCTTGGGCCGTCGGCTGCCACTAATAAAAATGGCGCTGATGGCCTTTGCCCCTACCATGTAACAGGGTATCCGTGCCATAGGCCGGCCCCTGTCACATGGAGGGAGCACTGGATGGCCGGCGCCATCTTTAAAAATGGCGCGGGCCATCCAGTCTTTTTGCCGCCGCTTATAACATTACTTAACAACACTCTACAGTTAGAAAAACTTATAGTCATGAACATCATATCTGCTTTTATTTCTTTAATCCTGTCTCTTAAAGTTGTGACAAACGTTTTTAATGTCCTTCAGAAAATGTTATTTTATTTTTGATAGTCTGTTTATTTTAATTTGCGAATTTTTATTATGTCAGATAGACCCTGTTTAATTTGCGGTATATAAATTCTTTTAAATAAATAAATAAAATACCTCATCTGGGAACTAAGCAAAATCAAGCCCTGCCAACCTGCACACCTCAGGGAGACAAACAACACAATGTTAGGTCTCTGAATGGACCTCCGACCATTCCCAGCCCTTTTGGACCTGCTGCTGAGTAACGGCAAAGACGGCAGGCCGGATAAGGCAGAGGTGAATGAAGACTGGAACATGGATGCTGATGGTGACAGGGTGCAGACGTTGAACAGACTCAGATGGACTCAGGTTCAGATGATGAACAGACTCAGATGGACTCAGGTTCAGACTGACTTAGGGTCAGACGAGAAGAGACAAGCTAAAACCAGGATAAAACCTCAAGATGGAGAAGACTCAAGGGAGGAGTCAGAAGAGGACCAAACCTGCACTGGCCCTTTAAAAGGCTGAAGGAGGCACAGCCCCGTGCCTAAGGAAGAGTAAGCAGGACTACGGACAGTAGCATCCTGCCAGCTCAGTGCAGGAGCCAGAGGGAACTGCAGTGGCCAGACCGGCCCTCAGGCTATCCACTGGAGCTTACCGCTGGGAGCTAAGCGTAGCCGTAGTCCAGAGCATCAGAGGAGAGATTGGACAAGCCTCCAAGGCAAGGATCCAGGACATCCAGGATGGACTCTCCAGACACTCGGTGAAGAGCAGCCAGGACGGATGAAGCGGACTTTCAGAAGACTTCAGACCCAGGAGGTGACAGACAGGAACATGGAGATCCTCAGCTCTGATGATGGAGAAGACCCACCAGCACCCTACACACCCCAGCGAGAGTGGTCGCGGACCACTGGGCCACAGTGCACCTTACCAACCCAGCTGGGCTGGTCATGGACCACGCTAGGAAGGATTAAGCGAAGCCTGGGACATCTGGACAGGACGAACATCAAGACTGGATGAAGGAACATCAGGAGTCAAGATGAAGGAGACATCAGGAACAGACAGACATCAGCAAGGACCAGAACAGATGACGATGACGATGAGGGATCCCATGAAGAAGACAGGAAGCCAAGCAGGAGCAAAGAATAATGAGAGGTTCTCGAGAAGACCAGCTCCAGGAGGACAGTTCCAGGAAGGAACTTACTTCTTGCAAAGGCAAGGTTGAACTGACGGAGGAGTTCTTTTTGTCGAGCGAAGAAGGAACACCCAGGGAGGAGTCAGAAGAGGCCCAAACCTGCACTGGCCCTTTAAAAGGCTGAAGGAGGCACGGCCCCACGCCTAAGGAAGAGTAAGCAGGACTACGGACAGCAGCGTCCTGCCAGCTCAATGCAGGAGCAGGGGAAGGGCCATAGGACAGGCCCTGATGTCAGCAGCAGCTTCCCTGCTGCCCGAGGAGGAACGAGGGTGGCTTCCTGCCACAGAGAAGAGTGGGGATTGCGGCCTCTGGACCGCGAAGAAGATGACTGGCTCTTGGCGGCTACTGCTGTGTCAGCAACCCCGGCACATCTCCTGCCGTGCCGGCAAGGTGGCGGCCCAGGCCGCAAAGACCTTGGCATCCACGGCTCCTACCACGAGAGCCCATGTGGGTGGCCTTCGGGCCATGGGAACAGCATCGGGGAGATGGGTCAAAGAAGGTAAGAAGCCTCCCGTGGCTCCGGCCACAGGAGGAATCGCAACACAGTCCAGATGTATTCCACACATTAAGAAAAGTGGAAGGAAGGCAAAACGGTTACCGGCATGGTTAAAAGGTGAAGTGAAAGAGGCTATTTTAGCAAAAAAAACATTCTTCTAACATTGGAAGAAAGATCCATTTGAAGAAAATAGGATAAAACATAATCATTGTCGTTAAGTGTAAAACATTGATAAGACAGGCGAAGAGAGAATTTGAAATGAAGTTGCCTTAGAGTCAAAAACTCATAATAAAAACTTTCTAAAATATATCCAAAGCAAGAAACCTGTGAGGGAGTCTTTTGGACCTTTAGATGACCGAGAGGTTAAAGGGGCTCTTAGGAAAGATAAGGCCATTGCAGAAAGACTAAATTAATTCTTTGCTTCCGTGTTTACTAATGAGGATGTTGGGGAGATACCAGTTCCGGAGATGGTTTTCAAGGGTGATGAGTCAGACGAACTGAACCAAATCACTGTGAACCTGGAACATGTAGTAGGCCAGATTGACAAATTAAAGAGTAGCAAATTACCTGGACTGGATGGTATGCATCCTCTGGTACTGAAGGAACTAAAAAATGAAATTTCTGATCTTTTAGTTAAAATTTGTAACCTATCATTAAAATTATCCATTGTACCTGAAGACAGGAGGGTGGCCAATGTAACCCCAATATTTAAAAAGGGCTCCTGGGGCAATCTGGGAAACTATAGACTAGTGAGCCTGACTTCAGTGCTGGGAAAAATAGAAGAAACTATTCTAAAGATCAAAATCGTAGAGCATATAGAAAGACATGGTTTAATGGAACACAGTCAACATGGATTTACTCAAGGGAAGTCTTGCCTAACAAATCTGCTTGTTTTTTTTTTTTAAGGGGTTAATAAATATGTGGATAAAGGTGAACTGGTAGATGTAGTTTATTTGGATTTTCAAAAGGCATTTGACAAAGTCCTTCATGAAAGGCTTCTAAGAAAACTAAAAAGTTATGGGATAGGAGGTGATGTCCTTTTGTGGATTACAAACTGGTTAAAAGACAGGAAACAGAGAGTAGGATTAAATTGTCAATTTTCTCAGTGGAAAAGGGTAAACAGTGGTGTGCCTCAGGGATCTGCACTTGGACCGTTGCTTTTCAATATATTTATAAATGATCTGGAAACGAATACGATGAGTGAGGTTATCAAATTTGCAGATGATACAAAATTATTCAGAGTAGTTAACTCACAAGCGGATTGTGATACATTACAGGAGGACCTTGCAAGACTGGAAGATTGGGCATCTAAATGGAAGATGACATTTAATGTGGACAAGTGCAAGGTATTGCATAATCGGAAAAATAACCCTTGCTGTAGTTACACGATAGTTGGTTCAATATTAGGAGCTACCACCCAGGAAAAAGATCTAGGCATCATAGTGGATAATACTTTGAAATTGTCAGCTCAATGTGCTGCAGCAGTCAAAAAAAGCAAACAGAATGTTAGGAATTAATAGGAAGGGAATGGTCAATAAAACGGAAAATGTCATAATGCCTCTGATTCACTCCATTGTGAGACCACACCTTGAATACTGTGTACAATTCTGGTCACCGCATCTAAAAAAAAGATATAGTTGCGATGGAGAAGGTACAGAGCAGGGCAACCAAAATCATAAAGGGGATGGAACAGCTCCCCTATGAGGAAAGGCTGTTCAGCTTGGAGAAGAGATGGCTGAGGGGGGATAGGATAGAGGTCTTTAAGATCATGAGAGGTCTTGAATGAGTAGATGTGATTCGGTTATTTACACTTTCGGATAATAGAAGGTCTAGGGGGCATTCCATGAAGTTAGTAAGTAGCACATTTAAGACTAATCGGAGAAACGTTTTTTACACTCAACACACAATTAAGCTATGGAATTTGTTGCTACAGAATGTGGTTAGTGCAATTAGTGTAGCTGGATTCAAAAAAAGGTTTGGATAAGTTCTTAAATTCATGAGAGGTCTAGAACGGGTAGATGTGAATCGGTTATTTACTCTTTCAGATAATAGAAAGACTAGGGGGCACTCCATGAAGTTAGCATGTGGCACATTTAAAAGGAATCGGAGAAAGTTCTTTTTTACTCAAAGCACAATTAAACTCTGGAATTTGTTGCCAGAGGATGTGGTTAGTGGTTAGTATAGCTGTGTTTAAAAAAGAATTGGATAAGTTCTTGGAGGAGAAGTCCATTACCTGCAATCAATTAAGCTAACTTAGAAAATAGCCACTGCTATTTCTAGCAACAGAAACATGGAATAGACTTAGTTTTTGGGTACTTGCCAGGTTCGTATGGCCTGGATTGGCCACTGTTGGAAACAGGATGCTGAGCTTGATGGACCCTTGGAATGATCCAGCATGGCATGTTCTTATGTTCTTGGAGGAGAAGTCCATTAACTGTTATCAATCAAGTTTACTTAGGGAATGGCCACTGCTATTAACCGCATCAGTAGCATGGGATCTTCTTGGTGTTTGGGTACTTGCCAGGTTCTTGTGACCTGGTTTGACCTCTTTTGGAAACAGGATGCTGGGCTTGGTGGAACCTTGGTCTGATCCAGCATGGCACTTTCTTATGTTCTTATCATTCTGAACCACGCGCTTCTGGGCGACTGTCAACTTCCCCAATCATTTAGTTTAAAAGATGTGTTATCTTCTTTTTAAAGGTTAATGCCAGGAACCTGGTTCCACTCTGGTTAGTTTCACAGCTGTCAATGAAGGGATCACTCCATTTTCATAAGTCAGTAACTTTAGCTTTACAACATTATCTGACTATCTTTAGCCAATTATCTGGCTAACAGGGTCATTCATCAAAAGGCGTTAGGGAATTATCACAGGCATTAGGATCCTATTGCCCATGATAACGCTACATAATACATGTGGTAAATAACGTATCACAAGATGCGTATGCAAATTTTTAAAATTTAGCCAAAGGGGAGAAGTTTGGGTGGGTTTTATGAAAATGAGGGGTGTTTAATGTTGCATGCAATAGCTTAATGTATGTTATCGTACCGGAAATAACTACACCTTAGCCTCTGGAGTGGCACACATATTTGTCATCTATTTATACCACTATAGGAGGGTCATCTAGTAACTCGAGGTGAGGATTTAGTGGTGGTCTAGGGTTTAGGGGCCAGTTTTACATGCACAGTCAGACATACGAACAACACAGTACACATCAGTGAAGATTTGATGTGATTTGGAATGAGGAAAGATAAACAAAGATGAGATTTCTACAACATATTCTCGCCCTAGCTTGATAGCACCCAGGTAATTATCAGTGAAGGGACAATCTCCTTTCAGAAGTGATTAACTTTATCTGGCCAATCTTAGGCCTAGATTCATCATTTCGCTATAAATTTCGCATGAATAACACCTGCGATAAAAAAGGGTGTGGTCAGGGTAATTTTTGAGTTACCGCAACGCATGCTATTTTACTGTTTCCATTGGTATTTTACTGCAACGCGCATTTTAGAGAGAGAGCTATCAGTGAAGAGACCAATTATTGATATTTTCACCTGAGGTGATTTGACTAAATTAATACTAATGTGCCAGGAGCTGTCAGCTCTATTGCACTTAGTATTCTGTCCAAGAGGCCACTTTTTAGGGTTTGGGACTTGGGAATTTGGCCAACATCATTTTTAAAGGTAGAGGATGGGGATGTGGGATATTGGTACCTGTTCGGCATGCTAGGCTTTGTTAATATTCAAAAATCCAGTGATCAGTAAAGTTACCCAAATAATTTTATCTAGGTAACTATTGAGATCGTGGACCCTTGAGCCAGTTAGAAGATGTTGAGAATGCGCTGTGGAGAGGTCCACAGCAAGAACTGTAGCCAGGAGGCGGATCGAGGCCAGGAGACCTAACAGGAACTTCCCCACTGGAAGCCCGAGATCCCCCCGGGAGGAGCCCTTGGGGACTCGAGCCGCTTGGACTTAGGTGAAGCCTCCAGGAGACGAGAGTCCGAAGAGTGTCCCAAAAGTCCTGATCCGGGAGATGAGTCGGAGCCAGGAGACCAACAAGATCTTCACCACTGGAAGCCCGAGATCCCCCGGGAGGAGCCCTTGGGGACCCGAGCCGCTTGGACTTAGGTGAGGCCTCCTGGAGATGAGAGTCCGAAGAGAAGTCTAAGTCAAGGCAGGCAGCAAGGAGCAAAACATGGAGACGGACTGGCAGTCGGGGAAGGCAGCGGAAACCAGAATCAAGCCAGGGATCGAGGTGGGCAGCAAGACGGAATATCAGAGGTCGTACCAAGTCAGGAGCCAGGATGACGAGCCAAGGGGAAGCAGGAACAGGAGCAAGAGAAGATGGAACTGAGCAGGAATCAGGAACAGGCTGGAACAGAGACAAAGTTGGAACAAGCAGAAGACAGGAACGAGCTGGAACAAGGCTGGAGCATGAACAAGGCTGGAACGAAGCAAAGGCAGAGACAAGCAACTAGTAACTCTAATGAGACGACACGTAAAGCAAAGAAGAAGCTGGCAGTCAGGTTTAAGTACAGGAGAGCATCTGATGTCATCTCTGGGGGGGGGGGGGGGGGGGAATCATCTTTCCCGCGCTGTCCCTTTAAATTGCCAGCCCCTGTGCGTGCCTAAAAGGGCAGGCCCAAGAGCTAGGAGTCGGCGGCGTCTCCCTCGCATAGGGAGCGACGCAAGAAGGCCCCGACCAGGCCAGACGCGCGCGGGGAGCGCCGGAAAGCAACGTGGCAGGTAGGGGGACCGGCCCCGAACCCCCACGGGCCAGAATCTCAACAGTAACTTTAGCAGTATATATTCAGAGGGAGAATTCTCTGGTTAAATCATGGCAGAATATCCCAACCAACGTTAACTTCCCGCTTACCGCACCATTAAATATCGACCTCTGTGAGCTTGTCTCCCTCTACCTATCACTTTCTCTGTATCCTCTTTTGTCTGTTTCTTATCCCCCCTCTCTTTCTCACTGTCTCTTACTCCCTGCTTTCTTGTTCTTCTCATTTTCATTTCTGATTATTTTTTTAAGAATCAGGGGCTGCAGAGTGAATCACATTTTAGTAGTTTATTCATATTCTGTCCTGCTCTAAACTAAGTTTTCCACATTTAATTTACCCAGAGAATCAGTAGGTGAGGGTTGTAGTAGCAGGTATAAGTGCTATCAGCTGCTTCCACTTTCTCTGCCAAAGGCTAGCAGTTCTTTCATCATAAATAAAAATGTTGACTTATTTTTGCTTTAAAAATTTTTTTTTTTAAGTTTTATTGATTTTCAGTAAGATTGTTATGCATGTTCTTTCATGGATGTACAGTAAAATTACCAGGGAGGGGATGTAAATATTTAACAAGTTAAATAGAAAAATAAACTCATCTCTTTTGTAAGCACAGAAGAAACTGTAAAGCTGGAAGAGGTTTGTTTTTTTTTAATTAGATTTGTAAAGTTATTACTATGTCCAGATGAACTTGGGAAAGTCCTCTTCATCATATATATCAAAAAAATGAAAGGAAGAAAATTTATCATCATTGATGCTATAGGCAACCCTAGGAAAAACATCTGGCGATCAAACTTTTTTTTTTTTTTTAATAAAAAAAAATCCTATACAGTTTGCCAGTTGCCTGAGCCTCAGGCAAGTTTCTATAAAGTCAATTAAGAATAGAGAGGCCTTGTTTAGTGATCTCTGTACTTCTGCACTTCCTTCCCTTTTGGGGGGAAGTTAATGCTCGTTATTTAATGACTTGGACTTGCTGAAAGAGTTGCAGATTTTAACCATATTGGTGTGCTCACTGCTTAATTACGACAAAGGAGAATTGGATAAACAAAACCTTGGTAGGTCTCTCGTGTCATAGTCAATATTATACATTTACCAGACTGAAGATTATGCTCCTAGAGAATACGACAAATATACAGAAATAAAGTTAGTCTTTACTCCCTCGATCAATCCGATAAGGGGAAAAAGGCCACAAAGGCCCTCAAGATGAGGACTCCGATGGCTGAACCAGTTTTCATTGACATAGTGTTGATATAGCATTATTTAAACTGGGGATATATTTGCTGAGGATATTTTTAGAAATGTATGAAATGAGAAACAGCTATAATTCTGTCCAGAGCTTCGCTATTGGTATTCGTGCTTGGCAAATCTTATTCTATGGGTAACCCTTTTTCGGGGAACGGTGATGATCCCAAAGAGCCATAAAAGAATTTCTTTATGTGGGCTAGCTCTTCTCTTTTTTTCCCCCCAAATCTTCTTCCTCCTGGGAGAAGGGGGGAATTATTTATGTGGGGTTGAAGGATAGTCTTCATGGCCCTTGTGTTTGTGTGTGTGTCACTCTTGCTCTTTGGGACAGGTACCTGGAGAAAAGAGGCAGGACTTAATGGATGGCTGTTCAAAATAATATTTACTGATATTGATTGTGGGAAGCTCATTAAAGTGAATAAATAATATGTCCAAATACATCAAGATTCCTTGTCTTTGATATAGTACAAATTTAAATTATGCATCCCTCTGTGGAAGTGTCCCTTTTTACTGAAACTTGGAACTTGTATCCATCCATGGTATGGATTGAATGTCTGTCCCAAGGGGGATGCCCCCTTTCCCCAAACAGTACCTGACTCCGGAAGGGCATTCCCAATCTCCGCCTGCTTGTGTCCTGGGTCCCAGGGTGAAAACTCTGGTTACGGGTCTCCTGATGGTCTTTTTCTCCAACTTCTCTTCGAAAGAATAGCTCACTGACTCTTCTGAGAGAAGGGCCGATTCTGGACCAGATGTTACAATCCAGATCCGACAAGGAAGGGGGAAATAAAAATTCTTCCTTCCCAAAAATGGAAATTTAATCTGGTAAAAATACTGAATCCAGTAATCCACAGGTCTGTGCAACCTACTCTTGTAGGAGTGGAAAGGTGTAAAGATTCCCTCCTGCACCTCTGGAGATGGGGTTTTAGCTTTCCAGAAGATGCAAGTCAAAACATCAAAAATCCTAAACCTCAGATAAGAAAAAAATGGAAACACTCTTCCTAATTCCTTCTCCCCACAGTCCTTCACCAAGAACTAGCAGGGCAGTGTCTCTTCCTTTGCTAGACTGGGGGCCTGACTATGGAGAGCGCATTGAAACACATCCTTCTCCCTCAAAACCAAAACTACACTGCATCCTAGTCACATGGTCCAACCCCCCTTGTGCTTAATAGACTGCCTATTCCTGCAAGCCTCTAGGGGAGGAGCAGTATTGAATGGCATAGCCTCCAATGCAGATTGACTGAAATGAAAGGCTGGGGACTAGGGACTCTTGATGAAGACTTCATAGTCTCTATACATGGTTTAAATTTCTACTTTGATTCAAAACAGCAATCCTCAATATTTTTTTTTCTCTCCTTGCCATTGTAGACCTCAACTGTGACTCAGTCCTAATCAGATTCAGTCATAATCATAGGCTCCTCATATTGCTGCCCTTAACTATTCCTGCATTGTATGTGTACATTCCTGTAACACTGTGGCAGAGGATGGCAAAGCAATGGAAAGGCAATCAACATAGTCAATCACGGGATTTTTCCCAATGCACCTTCACTTCCTCTCAGTTATCCAGCCACTCAAGTGATTATAGTCCAAGGAAGGATTTAATTCCCTTTAGAGCTCATTCAATGCCGCTTTTTTCGCTTCCCAGCAAACCCTTAAAGGTGAATTTTCAAACACTGCGTGTGGAAAATTAGCATATGCATGCATACAATATCATATACACACATGCATGCTGTTGCGCTGGAGGTGGACCCTTGGCCTGGCGCAGGATTGGTACGGCCCTCAGGGAGGTCCGAAAGGGTGCCTGCCGCAAGGAGGCAGAGCGCACGGGGACACAGAGGCAAGCTGGAGCTTCATCAATAACAGTCCAGGGTTTCCGCGGGTTGGGCCCTTGGGTACCCGGACCACCTGGGCTTAGGTGGGCCTCGGTGGGTCTCCCGGAGAGGTAGCGGAGAGGTGTGCCCACCACGAGCAAGGGTGCGCAGCTAGTGAAGAATAGGTGAGCTAGACCGGAGAAGAGTATACCGGAGACCACTGGAAGGGAACCAGAACTGGAGGTCCTCCGGACTGGATAGGCAGCACCTAGTGGTTTAGCTTGAAGAAGGCCACGGTTAGCGTCAAAGCAGGCAGGCCTGGTGGTCACGGGAGAAGCAAATAGAGTGTCCGAGTAAAGCGCAAGGGTCAAAGCCAGGGTATCTGTCCGAGGGTGGTCAGCCAAAGCAAAGGTCAGTTCTAGGTATCAGTCCGAGTGTGGTCAGTAGCAAGCAGAGGTCAGTTCCAGGTATCAGTCCAAGCGTGGTCATATGCAAGCAGAGGTCAGTTCCAGGCAGTAGTCCAAACGTGGTCAGAGGCAAGCAGAGGTCAGTTCCAGGCAGCAGTCCAAACATGGGCAGAGGCAAGCAGGGGTCAATACCGTGAATCAGTCCAAGCGTGGTCAGAGGCAAGCCGAGATCAGTACCGAGTATCAGTCCGAGAAGGTACAACCTGGGAAGCGGAACAGGAACAGACACTGGAGCACAGGAAGGACCACAGGAATGCAGGAACACTGGAGACACAGGAACGCAGGAACACTGGAGACACAGGAACATGGGAATGCAGGAACACAGGAACAAGTACTAGAACAGGAACACAGTGCAGCAACTAGCTTATCAACAATGAGACGACCCTTTTCTCAAGGCGAGAAACTTGGGGACGAGCCTTGCCTTAAATACTGGTGCTAAGTGACATCACCAGGAGGCGTCCAGGTAGAAGTTCCCACCCTGAGCCCTTTAAGGGGCGGGGTGTTGGCCGCGTGAGGGCCTAGGGATGTGGCGCCCCTACGGGAGCTCCGCTGAGAGGCCTGCATGAAGGAGGAAGCCGAAGACGGCCAATGGAGACGCTGGGGATGCCAGGAGGCGGCAGCCGTGGCAAGGGAGGACGGACCGGGAGCTGCGGAGGGTGACCCAAGGTGAGCAGGGCAGGCCATGGCACTAGCGCAGCCAGGACGAGCAACACATGCTATTATAAAAGCTGCAAAGAAAAATTTAATTTGTAAAAGACGAAAAAATCTGTATAAAGAAATCTTACATTCAAAAGAATTGTGTAGACTAGCTGGCACAAAAGATAATCCTTTATTTAATACTTGTTCTTCTTCCTGTGAAAGTGAATGATTGGATAGATTGATCACCGTCGATAATTCTGCAACCTGGTGAATGGTTTGTGCCACTGTGTGTCCTCCTCGTTTAAATTCTATGTGTTTTTCTTGCCATATGAACGTGACGTCCGGGATGGAAATCTTCTATCTGTCTGTTTATCCGGCACCATCTTAGAAAATGGCGCGGGCCATCCATTTCTCCTACCATGTGATAGGGGCCAGCCAATGGCACCGATAGCCCCCCGGTCCGTCTGTCCAGTAAGGGCAAAGGGCCATCGGCGCCATTTTGATTAGTAGCCATTTTGATTAGTGGCAGCTGACAGCCCGAGAGTGGGAGATCACTCCTGGGACCCCCGCTGGTCCACCAGGTACTTTAGAAAAGTTTTTGGAGGGTCGGGAGAGTGGGGGATTCTAAATAATTTGATTTAAAGTGTTGGGGTGGGTTTGGGGGGGGGGGGTTCTGTTTACCCTTTCTTCTCCTCCCCCCCCCAAAAAATGATAAGAAAACCACACAAATATTTTGTGGGGTTTTCCTATCGCTTTCGAGGACCCCCCGATACTTGACAGATTTGAAAATATCGTACAATATTTTCATCCGTCAGAAGAAGGATTCACATCCATATTATAAAATCCCTTGATTTATGCATGTAAAAACTGACTTACGGGAGTGAAAAAGCATCTAATTAATGCAAGTAAAATCTACTCGCATATCCTTTTACAAAGGTATACCATTTGCGCACACTTATCCAACTTACATTCCAACTTATCCAGATACGTAGTGGCACTTATCCAGCTATATTCTGATTTATCCAGCTAAGTAGCAGCAGGTGCTACTTAGCTGGATAATAACATTGGTATCCATGCACTTTCTTGTCTGCTCTCCCAACCGCCCACCACTGATAGACACCAGATACTGTTATTTGGATGAAATAAGGCCGCAGCTTTTGTTAATATCAGGCACATGTAAAAATTGCCGAGCCAAACCAATCATCCATGCCCAACATTACCACACCAGGGCCTTTAACACCCATTGTCTGCCTTATTTCCAAATAAGACAGCCATCGTGAGACCTGGCCCTTGCCTTGTCTCCAAGCAAGGGGAGCCACTGCCGTGCCTGGTAATTCTCGCATATTCCACTCTCTGGAATCTGCCGCAGCAAGGCATGCTTATTGACTCACCAGTTGGCCACCGGACCAACCCTATTCCAAGAAAATCCCTGCCACATCCTCACAACTAGTACCCCGTGGCTCAGGTACAACGCCACAAGGATGAGGCAGTAACTAATTTTCCTCATGCCCCCCATTCTACTGTGGCAGCCTCATTTAGAAACTGCTAAAAAGTTCCTTCCACATCTTCCTGCAAGGTAATATTGAAGAGGTCCTGACCAATATCTGTAAATGTATTCCATCCTGCCTTAATGTCCCTGACTCAGATCTTTCTCCCACTCATGCACAATGTGCCTGCCTTCCAATACCTGAACCCACAGTCCGATCTGTCTGTTAACATTCTTTTGACCCCCATCTTCACAAGTTTAGCTCCTTCATTTTGAAATGTGTAATGATGTCTGACCACAACAAACATGTGTTCCTGATCAAAGATGCTAGTTCCATCAACTGCTGCGGCAGTCAAAAAAGCAAACAGAATGTTGGGAATTATTAGAAAGGGAATGGTGAATAAAACAGAAAAATGTCATAATGCCTCTATATCGCTCCATGGTGAGACCACACCTAGAATACTGTCTACAATTCTGTTCGCCGCATCTCAAAAAAAGATAGAGTTGTGATGGTGAAGGTACAGAGAAGGGTGACCAAAATGATAAAAGGGATGGAACAGCTCTCCTATGAAGAAAGACTAAAGAGGTTAGGACTTTTCAGCTTGGAGAAGAGACGGCTGATGGGGGATATAACAGAGGTGTTTAAAATCATGAGAGGTCTAGAAAAAGGAAAATGTGAATCGGTCATTTACTCTTTCGGATAATAGAAGGACTAGGGGGAACTTCATGGTTAGCATGTGGCACATTTAAAACTAATTTTATTTATTTATTTAAAATCTTTTCTATACCGTCGTTAAGCGGGTGCCATCACAACGGTTCACAAAAAGGCACAAAAACTATGTTGTATAAAGTGTTTAGAATTCTAACTCTTAAAGTTCGGAGAAAGTTCTTTTGCACTCAACGCACAATTAAACTCTGGAATTTGTTACCAGGGGATGTGGTTAGTGCAATTAGTGTAGCTGGGTTTAAAAAAGGATTAGATAAGTTCTTGGAGAAGTCCGTTACATGCTATTAATTAAGTTGACTTAAAAATAGACACTGCTATTACTAGCAGCAGTAACATGGGATAGACTTAGTTTTTGGGAACTTGCCAGGTTCTTATGGCCTGGAATGGCCACTATTGGAGAGGATGCTGGGCTTGATGGACCCTTGGGCTGACCCAGTATGGCATGTTCTTATATTCTTATGTTCTTAAACCCGCTTGATTATTTGCACCAATTATCTGCACGAAAGATGCCCCAAATCATTGCCTCCCCAGACGTATGATGACTGTATCAGACTCTGCTGAGATTTCTCTCTTGTGATGAAGGGCAGGAAGTAGCTGGACCCATAGCATGCCATGTTTCCCCATCCATATGAATTGAACCCCCATTACTGCCAATCCCAAGTGTGAATTGTATGGGTGCTCCCTTGCTCTTCTGGCTGCTCAGTGTATGAAGGAATGCCCAACAAGCCAGACAGTCCATTGTCTGGTTGTCAGACCTGTAACAAGAAATTTATTAGTTAGTTTTGCGGTCAGACAGTTCCATTCTAACATGCAAATCTGCTGTCACTGACTTCCAATACCCTATCTTCCTGATAGTGTCTGGGGGAAGATCATTCTTAGCTGCACTGGTAGCTGTGCCTATTCAAAATGAATGTGTCCCGTACTTAGAAGGATCTTGTCCCACTATGCCAAAGGCCAGTTTGAATATAGTGGAAAACTGATATTTTGTAAGTGGTACTTGTTGGGATCAGGCTCGAGGGCCAGATTGACAGGAGAGCATGAGCCCTTTGGACACAGCATAACCCCAGGGCAAGGCTCCAAGGTATGTGCAATGGATAGGTGAACACATCCGGGCATGGGCCGAACTGAAGCTTGGAACTCTTGGAGACTTGGAACACTGAAGCCTCAGCTGAACCAGAATACACAGGAGTGATACCCAGCAATGCAATGCTGTTCTCTGGGGTAGCTCTCTGGCCATTCAATAACCCTTACAAACTTGCCACTTGAGGACAGCTTGTGTGTCAGGACAAGTGGAGGTCGAGGACAGAAGTGACTTTGGAAACGTGGACATGACGAAGGCACTGAAGACTTGGAGCTTAGATGAACATTCATGTTCTGGTTCGGGTACAGGTTCAAATGAGCCCTCCATTGCAGCATACCCTACACTACCCATGGGCTGGTCATGGACCATGCCGAAAGCAGAGCAGATAGAATCTGGATCATCACTTGGAACAAAGAACATCACTTGGAATAAGGAACAAAGAGATCCACTGGTGGGACAAGCTCCATGAAACTGGAACTAGAAATTCGGCAATTGAGACTTGAAACTTGGAACTTTAAAAATAAGGATGGACTCCAAGGACTTGTTATAGTGAAGATGGACTTGGAGACAGCCCTTGTGCCACGAGATGCTCTAAACAACCCACATCACTGGAATGCCTAGAGAACAGACGAGAGGAAAGACCTGGAAGGTGGGACTTGGAGTCGAGGACAGGAACATCAGAAACTTTGACTGAAGACTTGGAAAACTTGACATCAGGAACAAGAGAAGACTTGACATCAGGAACAGAAGACATAGGGACCATCAAGAGACCAGGAACATGGAACAAGGAATATAGAGGAGTTCCCACAAAAAATATGAAACATGAAGACTTTGAAGGAGTGAAGAATAGGAACTCCAAAGACTCCTGAAGCAAAGAACTGGTCCAGGAACTCCAGGGATGAAGCAACTCCTTGCAAAGGTAATAAGGGACTGGAAGAAAAGCCCTTTTATAGGGCTGCAGGCATGACATCATTAGAGAGGGCCATGGGGCTTTTCCTGCCATGGTCCCTTTAAATTGTGAGCAGAAGTGCATGCATATTCCTAGGAAATGCCAGTGCAGGAGCAATGGTGAGGTGGAAGTTGGTGGCTCTCAGGCCGCAAAGAAAGGAGAGGCAGTGGCAACACAGGTCTGTGGCAACAGCAGCAGTGTGGAGGATAGGCCACATAGGAATGGCACCGGCAGAGATGATTCAGCACCGGTTGGGAGTGGCAGCATGGATCGGTGGCATTGGCAGCTTCTCCAGGCCGCACTGGGAGATGAGTGGAGCCACTCACAGGTCTGTCCTGTGAGCGAGTGCAATAGTATCCCCTCCTCAAAGCCCCCTTCTCAAGCCTCCTTTCTTCTGCTTGAGACGAAACAAAGATATATTCCTTATACCATCAGGGGGAATCGAGGGTCCAAACAGGATCTGAAGATGCTTGGTTTCTGAAGATGCTAGGAACCATTCAGAGCAAATTGGAGATGACAAAAATGTAGACTCAAACAACGACATGGCTAATAATTCAGACGAGGACATCCTTACAAATGCAAATGAAAACGTGATCACAGGCTGAGATGAAAACAAAGCTTTGGCTTGAATAAAATCATAGTTGTAAATTTGAACAAGGCACTGCTGAAAGCTCAGATTTTATTTTAAAATATCTCAGTATAATTGGTGCAATACTTCAACTTCTCACTTAATCATTCCAGGAATGGAGGCCAAGTTATGAATATTGCCCAGGTGCTATTTAGGAAAAGATTACTTGAAGAATCTTGCTTCAGAACTTCTAAGGCTGATGCCAGATGAATAGATGGAACTACTGGCTACAAACAGGATGACTCTTCAGTAACAGATCACACAGGAGAGGAAGGCTGATCTGGAGACCTTGGATATGCAGTTATAGATCTTAACATCTCGTATAGAATGGGAATACTTCCAGGGACTGCTGAAGTTCTAGTTGACTATGGTTCAGATTTGAGTAATGCATCAATTGTGAGCAGATGGTACAAAGATGTTGTAGCTCAGAGTTTAGGTAGAAACGAAAGTTGACATAGGATCTCCGTGGAAAAGAAATGAAGACAGTCATAGATCATGAACCAGGTCATGAACCAGGATTAAAGGACAACATATACCAGTGACTAAAAAATGGCTAGAAAAGAGAATGTAATCCTTTGTTTCAAAATCCACCAGAAAGCAAGCTGAAAATCAACAATGGGTTCTATTGTATATAGCTGAAGCATCAGCAGGAGAAAGATGAAAAGCTGGAAATGGCTTTTTTTTTTCGCTTTCCATTAGGGTGTTACGGTTGTGGACCCTTGAGCCGGAGCGAGCGGTGATTACCACTGAGGGATTGCCCCCAATGGAACTCATCTCTGGGAGGTGGAGCTGGTGAAGAGAAGGACCCACACGGAATGGTTCCAGAGATCAGGCAGGATGGCCTTCCGAGGAGCGGATAGTCTATGAAGGCGGGAGAGCCCCCGAGGAGTAGGTACTCAGAGCGTTCACCCACCAAGACAGGAACCGAACCTCCACGAAGAAGCGGATGGAGTTCAGGCAGAAGATCCGGGGCAGGCAGCGAAGAGGTGGACGAAGTCACAGTCCAAGAGTCAGGACGGGCAGCAGGCGATCAGAGACGAGAAGACAAGCTGAGGTCAAACCGGGAGGTCAAGCCGAAGACTGGATACAGCAACGAAGGCAGGAACTGGAGCAGGACAGGAACTCGGAGGCAAGGCGAGGCAGGAACTCGGAGGAAAGGCAGGAATCCAAAGGCAAGACAGCTAAGCTGCAACAGCGAAGACTTGTTGCAAAGGCAATTCCCAGAATCAGCGGTGGGGTTTAAATAACCCAGTAGGCAGGACGTCATCTTCCGGGGCCGGGCTAGTTTTTGCACTGCAGCCCCTTTAAGAGGCGGGGCCTCCCACGCACATGCGTCATGGGAGACCCACACGCTGGCTGAAGGGAGGACGCTGGAGAAACCACATGGCCTGCCGCAGCAAGGGGGCCACCGTTCCGGGTGGTCACAGGAGGATTTGGCTTCAAAGAGCACTGCTGCCCCAATATATGTGAGTGCAAACTGCCCACAGATGCATGATGCAGTGCCTTGATGTACACGACAACTGAGACCATTGTATGTGCACACACCAAACTTGTAACTACAAAAAAGGCCTTCTGGAGATTTGGCTTCAAGGAGCACCGCTATCCCAATATATGTGAGTCTGCAAAATTGCCCACAGACGCAGTGCAGTGCCTTGATTTACACTACAACTGGGACCATTGTATGTGCACACACCAAACTTGTAACTACAAAAGAGGCCTACTGGGGATTTGGCTTCAAGGAGCACCGCTGTCCCAATATATGTGTTGTGGTTCCAGTAGCGACCCTCGCGACCGGACCCTTACCTTCTTCCTGCAAAGGAGATGCCGGCTGGGCCGCGGATTCCCCGGGCCTGCTTGGGCCTACATCGCGGCATCCCCGCGAGGGAGACGCCGCCGAACGCTGTGCTAACCCCGCCCCCAGGCTCGTGCGCGCGTGCAGAGGGAACCCTTTTAAAGGGCCTCTGGCGCAAAGAGAGGAGCCGGCCACCTTGCTGACGTCAGACGCCGAGGGAGATTTAAACTCGGCGTCTGACCCCAGATCCTCGCCTTGCAACACGGTCGAGTCATCTGAGTGGAGAGTTGCTGTCCTGATCCTGCCTGCCTGATCCTGCCTGCGTGCCTGATCCTGATCCTGTCTGTCTACTTGATCCTGCCTGCCTACCTGCCTTATCCTGGTTGCCTGTTCCTGCCTGCCTGTTCAGCCTTCCCGTTCTGGTCCGTGGTTTGGAACCAATCTTCGGAGTGTCTTCTGGCCCTGATCCTGGTCTGTTCTCTCGTCCACGTCTCCAGCTGCCTGCCCTGATCCTGGTCTGTTCTCTCATCCACGTCTTCAGCAGCCTGCCCTGAACCTGGTCTGTTCTCTCGTTCCCGTCTCCAGCCGCTCTCCTAAGTCCCAGCGGCCCGGGTCCCTACGGGCTCCCCCTGGGGGGACCACGGGCTTCCAGGGCGAAGCCACTTAAGTCCCAGCGGTCCGGGCCTCCACAGGACTCGCCTGGAGGGGTCACGGACTTCCAGGGTGAAGATAGTCTGCCTTCAGCTGCGGCACCGCCTTCTGACCTATTCCATCTGTGGAGAACTACTTCTTCCCTTCTTCGCCGGTCAGACCAAGGATCCACTTTCTGATTCTCAACAATATGTGAATCTGCAAAATTGCCCACAGACGCACGATGCAGTGCCTTGATGTACACTACAACTGAGACCGCTGTATGTGCACATACCAAACTTGTAACTACAAAAGAGGCCTTCTGGGGATTTGGCTTCAAGGAGCACCGCTGTCCCAATATATGTGAGTCTGCATAACTGCCCACAGACGCATAATGCAGTGCCTTGATGTATACTACAACTGAGATCGCTGTATGTGCACACCAAACTTGTAACTCCAAAAGAGGCCTACTGGGGATTAAAAGAGCACTGCTGTCCCAATATATGTGAGTCTGCAAAACTGCCCACAGACACAGTGCAGTGCCTTGATGTACACTACAACTGGGACTGCTCTGTTTGCACAAAAAAATGAAACAGCAGAGAAAAGACTTAACTAGAAGCCTGAGCAAGCACAATTCCTAGTGATGCTGCTTCTTGTTTGAAAATACCAACTCACACTATCTCCCACCCACACCCTGCCTATGCCTGCAACTACCTATCCCAGGGAGGTAAGATAAGCAGCAAAATGCCACTGCTAGCAGCTTGTCTCAGTGGGAGATACAGAGAGACCATCTGAGGTCAATAAAAAAAAAAAAAGTGCAGTCAAAAAAAGCCTGGCTGGCTGGCACTGCAGCAAAAACGAACAAATATCTTTTTCAATGGAAAATTCTATCATAGTAGCTAGCAATTGAATACAGATTTGAGACTAGCTCTGAGTACAGCCACCTCCCTGGACCACCCCTCAAAGAAAGAGCATGGCACACCGCGTGCTTAAGATATAAATAATACAGCGTCATCAGGAACAGCGTCACAGAGCACTGAGTGAGAGTGCCGATTGGCTGCATTAGAAAAATGCTTAGCTCTGATAGGTTGCATTATCGTCTCCTTGCCAATCTGTCTGACCCACTCTATGACAGGGCTGTGAGGTCACTTATGACTCACAGGAAAGGACTGATTTTTCTTATGGATACTCCCACATGGCCTTCTCCTATGTCAAATAGCCACTAAGAAATCACTGCGAACCAAAAGAATGAAACTAATATGATATGTTTTATTCGTGGGTGATCGCCATGCATTTCACGAACCCACAAATCAAACGAACAGGGACTTATGCGATGCGGATTGCACATTTGTTGGAAACGAATGCACATTCCTATAGACTGAACCTCTGGGCTGTTTACCTGATGGACCATCTTGAGATACTAAAATAAAATGATGACTCGTTTCTATCTCTAACCATAGCTGCTTCTCATGCATACAAGGACTTATATGCTTTGGCAGCTAATGTAGATTTCTTCTTGTCAACCCAATTGGATGACTTTCAGCAGCAACTACATGGTGACAAATATCATGACAGCATCACTTTCTCTATATTTGAAGTAACAGATGTTTCCTAACTGCTGTGCTGAAAGGACAGTTTCAGCTACATTGTCTATGAGGAGAATGACAGGAAATAATGGGACAGTTTTTATGGACATTAAAGAAAAACAGCTGGTTGCGTTTTTCTTACTTGAAATCAGAATAAGGGGCAGGAAAGGGATTCCAGTAAGTTTTGTAGTTTTGCCAATCAAGATGACATATTGTGCTTGGCCTACCAAGGGAGCAGGAAGAAGAGGAAAATATTATTCCATTGATTTTCTTTTACAGCACATGCACGGTATTCATAAGTATTGTTTACAGAACTCTCCATTTTTAATTAAATGAAATATACCTCATGTCAGTTATCCAGTTTTTGAAAAGCTATTTCAATTGGTTTCATGCACATATCCCATCTTTGTAAAGGTTATTCACCAGTATTTCTATTTTCTGTTTATCACGGCTATCTTGAAAAGTCTAAATTGTACTTTTAAGCTCCCATTTTCTGGGTCTGATGCCTTTATCTTTTACTATACATTTTAACATAAATAGGCACAGCACAGTATTTCATACAGAGAACATAATTCTTTATGTGGAAAATATGACTGAATTACAGCTCGAAACCATCTGTGCTCTCCAGTTTGGTTTGTAAAAGTCTTAGCTTTTTGCTTTTTATTGTGGATAGACACATCTTAAAATCTAGTAAACATCCCACTTGTGCCTCAATCATAAAAGAATTATTACTTTTATAGAGAAGTATCTATACTGTTGCTTCAGGGAAAAGAACATAATCTATATGCCTTGTGAGTCTGCCTCAAAGAGTTACGTTTTTTTTAGATCCAAAACTAGCCAGTATGAGTGGCTAATATACTCTTGAAGGCCAGTCACTGGAGGGCAGAAGCAATAACTGATCTGTCAATCACCATAACAAGCTTAAACAAATAATATTGATTTTATGTGCGAATTGCATGCTATACAAAGTGCAGAAGCTTGAGAATGTTAATAGAGGCATGTGTTCTACATCAGTTCCCTCATTAAATCAGAACTGCTAGCAATTATCTACATGATGCCAAGAAAGTAGTGCTGTAATTACAGACTGTAAAGTAGTAGATTCTGAGTAGTTTTAAAACAAACTTTGGTGGTTAATATTCTGATTTATTGAAAAGGGGAGACGAGGTTTGCAATGCAGGTAAACAACAGGTTAACATTGTTTAGCATGGAATAGTTCAAACCTTCCAGGTCAGAAGTACAATTTGTATGTTTGTTGAACAAACAAGCTAGTCACAGAATGCACGGTTAAAGCAAATTTAGAGCACGATATTCACAATGTATTTTTATTTTGTGTTTACCTTTCCTGAAGGTTTTCAATAATGTACACCTAGAACATGAGTGATTCCACTGCTCCCATCACGTCGTGTAATAATTTAAAGTAGAAGAACCAATGTTTAAACCAATAAACAGAATAACTAAGGGGATCATTTATCAAATCGCGTTATGGCGTTTTCGCATGCGTTAAGCACCTTTAACGCATGCGAAAACCCCTTTAACACATGCGATAGCACCATAACACATGGTGCGATGCAAATCTGAAAAAGAGGAGGACCTTTTTCATTAGGTAGGACTTTATTTGCACATTGTGATGTTTTTGCCCATGCTGGATTTAATAGTGTTGAAGCTCCCAGAGGGCCAGCCTAGCTTTCAGGGTGAGAGGGAGAGAGAGGGAGAGAGAGAGAGAGAGACTAGCCATAATGCCCTCTCACTAGATAGGTATTTATGTCTATGGGAAGCCCACCTAGTAACTCGAGGTGAGGTTTAGTATTAGTGTAGGGGTTAGGGGCCACTTTGACATTCAATGTGAGACGTACAAACAGTACGGGTGTGCATATGTTTGCAACATATCACGAATCCACAACGTATATGGCTGGATTCGTTGTATTCGCGTCGCGAAACGTATCGCGATTTCCCACGAATACAACGAATCGCGGCCAAATCATTCGGCCGTCGAAATGGCAATTTTAAACAACCCTCCTGACCCCCCACAAGACTGGTGGTCCAGCGGGGGTCCTGGAGTGTCTCCTGCCCTCCCACCGTCGGCTGACGGCGCCATCTTGTGCTCCTACCATGTGACAGGGGCCGACCAATGGCAGCGGTAGCCCCTGTGACATAGTAAGGGCAAAGGCTATTGGCGCCATTTTGATTACTGGCAATTTTAAACAACCCCCCCCCCACCCTCCTGACCCCCACAAGACTTGCCAAAAATCCAACGGGGGTCCAGGAGCGACCTCCTGCACCACGACCGTCGGCCCCTGTGACATAGTGAGGGCAAAGGCTATCGGCGCCATTTTGAATACTGGCAGCCGACGGCCCGAGTGCAGGAGGTCGCTCCCAGACCCCCGCCGGACCACCAGCTCCTGCACTCAGGCTGTTGGATGCCAGAAATCAAAATGGCACCAATAGAAAAAAGGGCAGGTAGTCTACATAGCACAAGATCTTGAATGATTAAATTACAAAATCTCCTGAATTTTTGTCTTCCCTATTATAGTCTGAAATCAGCATGCAAATATCCAGCCTACGGTGAGGTGAAGAAAATGAACAAGAAGCAACTCCAATTGTGGCTGCTCTACCCAGCCAAGCTTTCTGTCAATTTACAGGGTGAGTGGAGGGCTTTCAACTCATCTGACAATGTTAACATTTTTCTTCAAAGTGCATCAGTTAGAACCACAAACCTTCATACAGGTCCTGGAGTCCCTATCCCTTGATTGTGTGTGGCCTCCACCTCTTCCGCCTGATCTTATGTGAATGCCTACAAGGTCTCTGTTTCATGCAGGAGTGGAGTTCTCTTTCCCCAGACACGTGTGGAGATCTGTAGGGCATTCCAATGCTGGACCAGAAGTTGGGCATAAAAGGTTCATCTATGAATATGCTTGAAGAATCTCTTAGGTCACATGAATGGGATTCAGCTGAGATGAAAAAAGTCACGGCTCAGCAAAACATGTAGTTGTTGTTCACCATAAACAGCAGTTGGAATGTCCACCTTTATAGGTAAAACTCTACAAGATGATGCAGAATGATTTTCTATTTTTTTTCTTGGCCCTTTTCATTATAACTTGTTTCTTACTGTGGAATTTGTAATGCTGTTTGGATGACGTCCTTCAGAGAGAGAGAGAGAGAGAGAGAGTGCTTCCATGCTGTTGATGTTTCTTATTCTGATCTTTGTTTGAAATTTGTATTTGGGCTTTAAAAAAAGTAAATAAAAAAAAACAAAAAACCAACCAATAAGGATAAAATAAAGACCTCCACTCTCCATACCTGGGATTTCCAGGATCTAGTCACCCCGAAAGCATTGTGGATTAGTGGCAGGGGGATGAGGAAGCGGCACACAAACTTAGTCATCTCTTTCTCTTATGCATACTAACATGTGTGTTCATTCTCACACACACACACACACATATATTCACTCATATACTCCCTCACACTTATCCACTCATATATGTTCTCACATGCTTACACCCACACACACTGACTCACACAAATGTACGCTGTCTTATATACATGCACTCACCATCGGACAAACACAATTGCTTTCACACTCATTCTTCTCCCCCTTCGGATCACACAAGTGGCGTGGCACATATCAGGAACTCTGTGTCCCTTCCTGATAGTGTTCCTGTTAAGGCCACGTGCACTGGGTCGTCTTCTTCCTGCTGGCAGGGTATTCATGATCCAGCACTGCTGCGGCCCACACAAGTCATCTTTTCTTGCTGGGGAGGGAGGCGGAAACCCTGCCAACACTTCATTACCAGGCATCACCATGGCCATGTAGGCCTTCTTCTTCCTGCCTGCATAGCATGATCCTGTGCTGTCAGCCCACACAAAATCCCTCTTTCTGCCAAAGGGGTCTGGGAAACCTGCCAGCAGGTCATTAGTCAGTACCACTGCTCCTGTGGGTCTTCCTCTTCCTGCTGGCGGGACGTGGCAACTCCACTGGTGTCTGGCTGGAAAGTAAAGAATCCACCACAGGGGTGTTTTGGGGGCCCTTGCTGCTGCCCCCTAAATTTTGCCTCCTGAGGTGACTGCCTTACCCTGCCTAATGATAGAAGTGTCCCACTGACTGAATTATTCATGATTGGTAAGGATGGCCTTTATGAAAGGTAAAACCCAGAAAATCTGGGTTATTAATTCCAAAAAGTCTGTGATCTGATTGCAGGTAGGTCTATACATCTTTGTAACATACTAGATTAATGATTTTTTTTTCAGTTACATTCTAGTGATTAATTGCACTGCAAATAGTTGCATGTCACCTTCAGTGCACAAAATTCAAATAGACTAAAATGATAATGGAGTAGACAAGTAATAAGTTTTACCAAGAAGGGAATTTTGGAAAACCATATTTGACCATGAAACAAAATAAGTTTTAGCTGTAAAAAAAATATTAACATAAGCAACTATAATTTAAAAAGTTTTTTCTTAAGACCAGAACTATGGCACAAGCTTTAGATCTGTGTGCTGCGGCATGAAGGATCCAATTTGACAATTCACACATATCCAGCGTAGCCCTCTGCTTCAACGGCAGGGGAGCAAGACTGATATTTCACTTCAATGCAAAGCCAGCATAGCTCTCTGCTTCAATGGCAGGGGAGGAAGTTTGACACTTCACGCATATCCAGCATAGTCCTCTGCTTCAATGGCAGGGGAGCAAGACTGATACTTCACTTTCAGTACATAGCCAAGCATGGCTCTCTGCTTCAACGACAGGGGTGAATGAAGAAAGATGGATCTATATTCAGGCAACAATCAACAAGGACTGAATTACACAGTCTGAATAAACAGATAAGCATGGGTGTAGCTTGCTTATTGCGGTGGTTAATACCCCTAACTAAATTAAGCTATTTCACTTAGATGCAGTTCCAACACTGCTCTCTACATTAATGGTGAGGGTGGAAGGGAAATAGAATAAAAAAAAGGTTACTAAGAGCCAAGAGAAACAGATAAGTATGTGAGAGAAAAAAAAAGTACGAAAGCTTGCTGGGCAGAATGGATGAGCCGTTTGGTCTTCTTCTGCCGTCATTTCTATATGTATCAAGTTGCGATGTCAGGCTGATGGTTGGCTCTGAATGCTCTGGGATAGTGATACACTAGGGGTCTACAGAAGACGCTTGTTGTTACATTGGTTGCCCTGCCAATATAGGCTTCTTTAGTTTTATTGAAAACGTTTACAGTTACTTTATCATTTTAGTTTTGTATTCATTTATATAATTTTATCTAAGATTAAAATAGTATTTTAATATTGGTTATTGAACTTTTTTGTACATCATTTTGATTACTATGTAATGAAAAGTCATTTATCAAATTTATTAAGCATTAGACATTAAACAAAGTGCTACTCTCTGAGTGCACATTGGAGAAAGCACTGCTTCAGCCCTGAAACTGGTGAGGATCCTCTGAGCATGCTGGCATGCTATCTGTGGAGGCAGGAGCGACAGACTTGAGGAAGAAACTTTAAAAATTGTTATTGTTTCTGCAGGCTCACATGCTCTGACCTTCTAAAGCTTTGCATGCAGGACTATTGAGAAATATATATATATTTTTTTATTAATCTCTGGTGTTCATTTCTATTCCTAGTACAAGCTTGCTGTCATAAATACAATGTCTCTTTATGAATGGCTGGTGATGAGTCATTGATTTCTAGGTATTCTGCAAAGAACAAATGCACACAATGCTCGCTATACTCATATGACACTGAATTGCAAGATTAAAAAAAACTGTGGAAAAACCAAGGTGATGACAAATAAGCATGGGGGTTTCATAGCACAGTTATACATAAGAACAGAATAAAAAGTCCAACACCTTTGTCATCTCCCAAGAGTCCTTTCCTCAACCCCAGCCTTATCCCCAAATTAAGGGAATTGAAATATGTACATAAATTCTCATCTGTAGCATGACCTGATCAAATCAGGTTTGCAAAGCTCTAGGGATCTGCCTAAAGGGCATTCACTTCTCTGTTATACATCACAACCAAATTTATTTATTCCTCTACAATCCAAAATATCTCCACTTCTTGCAGGGTTCATTCACATTACAATACCTGCAAGTCTTTGCATTATTTGGTAATATGATTAAATCATTAAATCAATATAGAGGGCAATGGTAGGAAAAGAGCTGGTGAGCGGGAAGCTGGTTTTGGGTTAAGCATGGAAATGTATGTGAACATCTATCCAAAATAGAAAAATCCAACTGGTTAGACCGGATGGATCGATTTGATGTTTTTCTGCTGCCATTTACTGCTACTATGTTAAGTTCCGTTTTAAGATGTGTGTTAATATTTTACCAAGTTGCACACTAAAAATGTTTTAAGCCTGAACTTTATTGCACAGTCCCCAAGGTGTTTCCATTGCACAATAGCACAGACTCCCTCCCTTTCAGAGGCTGTGGATACTGTATTCTGGATTTTAAAATGATATTTTAAAAGATGTAGGGCTAAAAGGTGAGAATGTTAACATGGTTATCAATGTCCTGTATCCTCACATACTATACATGAGTAAATAAAATATTCTAATGACTTCAATGACAAATAAAGTATTTACTGTGGTCTGTTAAGGTAGCTATTAAGCTCATATTAGAATATAGAATGCAATACCTGCAAATCTTTGCATTATTTGGTAATATGATTACATCATTGGGGGAGGGGTTTTCTGTTAATAAATACAGTTGTACAGACACGAAAACTTATATGTGTGCAGTATAAGTATAAGTTTTCGTGTCTGTACAACTGTATTTATTAACAGAAAACCCCTCCCCCAATGATGTAATCATATTACCAAATAATGCAAAGATTTGCAGGTATTGCATTCTATATTCTAATATGAGCTTAATAGCAACCTTAACAGACCACAGTAAAAACTTTATTTGTCACTGAAGTCATTAGAATATTTTATTTACTCATGTATAGTATGTGAGGATACAGGACATTGATAACCATGTTAACATTCTCACCTTTTAGCCCTACATCTTTTAAAATATCATTTTAAAATCCAGAATACAGTATCCACAGCCTCTGAAAGGGAGGGAGTCTGTGCTATTGTGCAATGGAAACACCTTGGGGACTGTGCAATAAAGTTCAGGCTTAAAACATTTTTAGTGTGCAACTTGGTAAAATATTAACACACATCTTAAAACGGAACTTAACATAGTAGCAGTAAATGGCAGCAGAAAAACATCAAATCGATCCATCCGGTCTAACCAGTTGGATTTTTCTATTTTGGATAGATGTTCACATACATTTCCATGCTTAACCCAAAACCAGCTTCCCGCTCACCAGCTCTTTTCCTACCATTGCCCTCTATATTAGTCCAAAGCAAGCTCGGAATCTGCCAAAGTACTAACTTCCACCACCTCCACAGGGAGGCCATTTTCAACCTCGCCATCTTCCTCTATGATTCTTACAAGAGTAAAATTAAATCCAACATCCCGGACCTCTACTATGTCTTATTGCCAAGCTTTATAATAATCCACATAATTAGCTACATACCAAAACTAGCAAAGCCATTATCCAAAACATCCGGCTACCCCGTGCTCATTGAAGTTTGGATTTTAACCATGCTCACTCCATGCGGGTTACCCCCCAATACGTTCTTGGAAGCCCCTTGCAGCTGCTATTAGGGGCATAACTGCTGTGCAAAGCATTTTACCAAGGGCATGGTAAAATGTGCCCCCAGTAGCAGATGACTGTGTAACACTAAATGGACGTTGAAAACAAAGTTTAAGATCTACAGCTGTGGCATTAAACCCACCATGCTAACTGGCCCTTTCACTGTGAGCTGCTTAGCAGAGGGGTGTTCTCTTCCCCCGCCACCACCTATACACTAAAAAAAAAAAAAAAGGGGTCACAGTGCCCGAAGAGACCATCCTCCCTGCCCCCAGCATAAAGTATTAGCCTCGTGCCACAAACCTCCCCCTTCCAGATCCCCCTCCTCCCTGGAAACTCCAGGCCCTGCCTATGCCGTCCTAAAACGGGGCAGAATCGGATGGAGTCATGCTATCTCCTGCCCCAAACATCTCCTGAACCTCTTCAGAAGTGGCAGGAGGATGTCAGTACTGCCAGAGGGAGTGAGGGGGAGTGGGGGACTGAGGCACGCGCCCCTCCTTAATACTTCATGCTGGAGAGGGACCGGGAGGAGTTTGGGACATGTGGCCTTGTAATACTTCAGCTGGAGGGAAGTCCAGGATAGACTGCAGCACACAGCCCCTTAACAGATTATAGCAGGGGAGTCCTGGGATAGATCAGGGGATGCAGCCCCTTCATTCTGTGTATAGGGAAGGTGGGAGGAATGAGAATCCTCCTGTTAACCAGCCTACTCTGAAAGGGTAGATTAGCTTAGGAGATGCAAGACCTTACGTTCACAGTACTACCTAATCTAAGACAGGCGTTACATTTCTACCCTTCCTGAAACCTTAGAAAACAGCAGTTGTAGCATACCTTGCCATTTCCTGTGGGCAAAATAAAGCTTAACTTGCACATTATGGGCCGGATTTTAAGAGGTCCGCCCGATTTTATAACATGCGTGCACAGCCGTGAGCATTTTATAAAATCCAGGGTCAGCGCGCACAAGGGGGTGCACACGTGCATCTTGCGTACGCCGAGCCCTAGGGGAGCCCCGATGGCTTTCCCTGTTCCCTCCGAGGCCGCTCTGAAATCGGAGCGGCCTCAGAGGGAACTTTCTTTCCACCTCCCCCACCCTTCCCCTACCTAACCCGCCCCCCCATCCCTACCTAACCCCCCACCCCCGACATTTGTTTTTAAAGTTGTGCCTGCATCCGCGGAGGCGTAGGTTGCGCGCGCGATCCCCCGGCCTAGAGGCCCTACGGAGGCCTCTGGCCACACCCCCGCCCCTGACCGCCCACGCCCCACCCCTTTTCTCAAGCCCCAGGACATGCGCGCATCGCCAGGCCTATGCAAAATAGGCTCAGCGCATGCAGGGCTTTTAAAATCTGCCCCTATGATTCTTCATTTCTATATGAGGTTGCGTTAATTTTAGTGTAACCTTGTTAATGCCATGAGGAAGCATTTCAACATGTATGTTAAGATCTTACAATGTAGCACACTATTTTAGTATGTGAAACATGACATAATCATACATGCTAAGGCGTATTGCATAGGATCCCTTGTTGCCAGACTCAGGTACAAGGTCAGGCATAGAGGTCTGTGAGCCCTGGTCAAGGACTATTACAGCAATAGCTGAACTAAAGAGAGAGGGAAAGGAGAAGGTTAAAATGAGGAGAAAACCCTAGGTAGTTGTATATGAAGACTTCTAGTACCATATCTCCTTCAGGGTCTGGTTTTGATTATACTAGAAATGCAAAGGATCAGAAAGAAACATCTGGTCAAAAAAAAAAAAAAAATCAAGAGTCTTAAGGAAATTTGTCTAGGAACAAACCAGGACAAAAGCAAAGCAGAGAGCATGTGTAAACCTGTCCCAGCACCCTTCCAAAATTGCAGACCTTTGCTATATAGATTGCTAACTGTAAAGAGAAAACAGAAACCATGGATTACCACAACTTTTCATTAGCTAACATAAGCCTCTTCTCACCAACTGAGCTAATTTTCAAAGGAGTTATGCACGTGCTTCTTGATAACCATCAAACATACACGCATATTTCCACTTTCACGGGCAGCCTAAGGGCTTTTCAAGGGCCAAGAGACACACACGGACGTTGCTATAAGATATTTATGTGAATATATTAGTCAATTATCACGTGCAATTGATATCAGACTCATCTGTTGTCTGCTATTGTTGGGTGGGAGGTCTAAGTGAACTGGAGAGAGATCAGGGTAAAGTACTAGGATGATCTCAATGTACTGGAGATTGACTGGGTGAACTGGTGGAGGTATCGGCAATCTGGTGATTTCAAGTAGATGAGCATATTTTAAAACATACCTACTTCTGCATATAAATTGGGGGTTTTTTTGTGTGTAAAATTTACATGCTAAATAGATAGGAAAAGGATTTGCTTTCAATGCATTGCTGATATTCGTGCCCGCCGAAATATACACATATTTTATAATCTGTGCGGACCAGACAGACCCAAGTTATAAAATACCATAATAGAGATCCATGCGCCCATATACACGCATGTACGGGTCTGCGCAGTGTTCTTTGAAAAGGTACCCTCCCCCTGAATTAAGTTCCTTGGAAAAAATAAACATCTCCTGAAATGGTGGCAAAAGAACAAAGCACGCCTTTTTGTGATCTTGTTTTGCTAGGACAAGTTTGTTTAGCACTGGTCTGCACTGGAGTAATACTGCTTCAGCCGTTCACAGGGGTCACTACATCTCAGCTTTACTAAAGCTCTAGTCCAGCGCTTTTGTTTTGCTTTTATCTTTTGTCCAGCACCTGAAGTATCTATCATAGCTAACATAAAGGACATTGAGATATATATATATATATATATATATATATATATATATATATATATATATATTTCCTTCTCTGGAGAACTATATATACATCCCTATCATCCTATATATTACTTCCATTGATTGGTTCGTTTCTAAGAAAAGGTGACCCTTTACCTGCGAGGCACATGTTCTTTAACTTATTAAAACCGCTGAGTAAACCCTGTGGTGCTCATTAAAAAGGTTCTTCTGTAGGCAGCAACAAAACTAGTTCTGTGAACACTACTATATTTCTGGCCACTCCTAAGGTCAGAAAAATGTAACAATTATTGGAGGGTAAGTAATCTCTCTTGGATTGCTTATTGCGACTGTATCCCAGAAGTGTAAGTGGATTGGATTCCGGCATCCTACTTAGATCAGCGTACCTCCGCACCCCCCCCCGTAGCCCCACATTTCATAATAGTCACGGTGAAGGCAGCGAGGTTTTGCAGAAGGACATTTGTGCTGAGGTAATGAGCCAAAAAAGTGACAAAGCATCATTCAGGCAAGCTGATGACTTCTGACCCTTTCTGGGCTTGGTTTTATGACTTTCGTGTCTTTGAAGTTATGAAGGGAAGACAAGATATGACAGGTGCTGTGCTCAGGAAAAAACCCGCTTAGCCCAATTTAATTCTAGCCGCTTGTGAGCGACTCCACAGAACTACTTCAGCATATTTGAAAGTAGCGTGTTTTGTTTTATTTCTTCTGTTTTCAGGGAGAATGCAGCAGCAGGGTTCTACGCACAGCATGCTTTGGTCTCAATCATTAGGGAATGACGGAGGAATTAATATTGCATTGTCACAGCATTATTGGTTCTTGTTGCGTGACAGAGCGCGCGCTTTGCAGGAGCTATTTTCTGGAGAGGAGCGCAATGGGATACTGCTGAAATAGCTGCCCTAGCCAGATGATACTGTTCAGCAAAACTTCACAGCTCCTCTAGCAGTTTGGTATGAAGCTAGAAGGGTGAGATAGTGACCTGCAAGATAATACTGAAGGAGACAGTGCGGAAGAGAGAATAAAAAAACAAAACACTATGCAGAAGAAACAAAGGCACTTTTATCAACTGCTGACCTTGTGGAGGGAATGCAGCAGTCATTCTGCGCACATACAATTTATGCATATAATAATTTAATGTGCGCCTGATAACGCAGAGTTAAATGTGGTGGCATGTCTTTTATAAAGAATGTATGTACTCCGCTTCTGAAAATACTTGTGCGAGTACTTGGAATCTCAGATTTGCCAAAACCAGTTCACCCAGACCTTCCAGCACTGCACCCTGACCACCATTCCACCACCACTTAACCCAGACCTCCCACTCAAAAATTGCATTCAAAAGTCAAGTGCAGTTTCACTTTCATGACTTAGGGGGTCATTTATCAAAATGCGGTAAGGCGTTTTCGCATGCATTAAGGGCTTATCGCATGCGAAAAGCCACGTTAAAATTACACCATTTTCAGTAGTGTTAAGCCATGCGATAGCTTCATTAAGATTTTATCGCGATGTCTCCTGAAAGGCCTGTTTTAGTAGATGAGAGAGAGAGAGAGAGAGAGAGAGACTAGTCTTAATACCCTCTCCCTAGATAGGTATTTGTATCCCTATGGATGGCCCACCTAGTAACTCGAGGTGAGGTTTAGGTAGTCGTGTAGGGGGTTAGGGGCCACTTTGACATTCAACGTGAGATGTACGAACAGAACAGTGGTCTCTTGTGAAGATTTGATGACCTATGAAGAGAGGAAACTCACCCAAAGATGAGATTTGGGCAATGTTCTCTCCACCTAGCTTGATGTTACCCAGGTAGAGAGTCCATCAAGCTAGGTGGAGAGAACCTTGCACAAATATCATCTTGGAGTGAGTTTCCTCACTCCAAAGGTCATCAAATCTTCACAAGAGACCACTGTTCTGTTCGTACGTCTCACGTTGAATGTCAGAGTGGCCCCTAACCCCCTACACTAATACTCAAACCTCACCTCGAGTTACTAGGTGGGCCACCCATAGGGATACAAATACCTATCTAGGGAGAGGACATTATGGCTTTTTTTTCTCTCTCTCTCTCTCTCTCCCACCCATTAACAATGGTCCCCCAGTGGTTGTATGCAGGATATACAACAGGTATGGGACTTATCGCAAAGTCTGAAAATGTTATCGCAATTTGCGCTAACTTAGCTCTTCGCATAGGTAATTAGCGCAAATTGCGATAAACTGTATATTAGCATAAAGCACGCCCCTTTTACTATCGCATGCGATACTTATCGCATTTTGATAAATCCAGGCCTTAATTAGCAGTATGAACAAGTCTGGAAATATATACACGTATGCCAGTTTCAAAATAGCAGCTTGTGTGCATTCTTCTGAGCTCTACACGGAAATGCCCCTACACTGCCCTTCTTTTTCCCCTGTTAACATTTGTGCATAACACGATGAGTACGCATGTACTTGCGATGTTTTCAAAATAGCATATACATGTGCAGGCACTAATTACCCATGGATATGCAAAGTTTACGTCCAGAAACATTTTGAAAATGAATGACTTAGAGGTAAATTTTAAAAGCCTGGTGCGTGCATTAATTAGGGGATGCATTGAGTAAGTTGGTCTTGCACGCGCCGATGGGATTTTAAAAGCTGCCTGGATATGCACATATCTCCCGCAGTGTGCACATCTCCAAAGATTTCAAAAAAAAGGTGTGGGAGTGGTCTGGGTGGGGCATGAACCAGAAATGTGCACCTAAATATTTACGCACCCCGGCGCGCGCCTAGGTCCTCTGTCATATAACTTTTCTTCTGCTATGGATGATGTGTAACTTAAAAAAATAAAGAAAACTAGGCAGATCTGCAGGGTTTTAAAGGATGGGGCTAACTGGGGGGAGTGAAGACTATTAAACTAGGGGGGGTTTGCAGGAGCTCTCTCTTAACAGGGTGAATTGGAGAGGAACTGGTAAAACTGGGACTGGCGTTGGCACGCATATGTTAGAAAATGGCCGTGTCCCTGGGCACAGGTCGATGGATGCACGTAAACGTGCACCGGTTTTAAAGTTACTGTGCCTAAGTGACAAATCCGCAAAATGTATGTCCTACTTTTACATATTTTATTTTAGTAACTACTATGATGACTTTGTACTTTTAGGACTTAATTTTCAAAACCCACTCTACGTGTGTGCATATAGACCTTTGGAAAATGATCCTGGGGTTTGTACATGAAAAAGTAAGTCTGGGAAGCAATTTCACATGCACTTTCATTGTCCTTGAGAAAGGCATTCCAGTGAGCAGAGTTAGGGCAGGGAAACCATTTACACACGTACTTTCAAAAATCAAAAGTATGGAGGTAATTTGCAAAGGAGTTATGCGCTTAAATGCAACATACTGTCATAGCAATTTTCAAAAGCCATTTATTCCAATATAGTGCTCTTAAGCGAGTAAATCCTATGGACAATTCAATGGCACATACTGTAACCCACTTACACGCGTGAACTGCATTTACACATTTAAAACCCAATTTTCAGTGTACAAATATCTTTTAAATTCAGGCCCAGTGACTGTAACTTTTAAACAGATGCGCGGGCGCATATCTACGTGCTTTCATCGACTCGCATCCAGGGACATGGTCAGTTTATAACATCCATGCATATATGCATGGATGTTATAAAATAGCCCTACTGCACATACATGTGCACGCAATTTTAAGTGGACATGCGCCTGTGAGCTTGTGTTGCTTCTTCCGCATAAGTGGGGGATTTTAAAAGACATGCGCACTGATGCCATTACCAGTTCACCCAGGTAATAAGTAGGACTTCCTAAGCCCCCTAGTTTAACAACCTCCCTTCTCCCCTGTTATCCTCGACCTTTAAAACCCCGCTGATCTGCCTAGAAATTTTTGTTTTACAATTTACTTGTCACCCACAGCAGAAGTAGATCGGGCATGCTCCGCCCCCTCGGTGACGAGACTGACATCACCAGAGCATGCCGAGGAAAAAAACGTGCCAAGGATCCCCGGGAGGACATGCCTACTGCCTCCCAATCCACCAGAGGCTCTCAATTAACTTGTTTTTTCTATCTTTTCTCTTCGATCTCTCTGCTTCCTCCCACAGGTCTTCCAGAGACAGCGGTCCTGAGCCCTCCCCAGAGATCGGGCCGTGCTCCTCCCCCTCGGTCATGCAACAGACGTCACCAGAGCGTGCCGAGGATAAAAGCTCACCAAGGATCCCCGAGGCGCTGCGTGCCGGCGTCACGCGCTCCTTTGTACGCCCCTTCGTACACCCCGAGAAAAAAGCAATCAGACAAAGACTACCACTCTCCAAGCTGTACGACCATGACAGCAAACGAAAAACCCACACTCCCAATCCAAGTATGCACTGGAAATGGTAAGTATGAATTTAACACTAAGACAAAAAAAACAAACACCATTACTTTGCAAAATAAACTAGCGAAATAAATACAAATAACCTCATACAGATAAAGCAAACCAACAATATCAGATTGCACAGTCTACTAATGATCACTTTCTTACTAGTTAATGCCCAATCAGTGACAAAAAAATTCCCTATCATCACGGACCTGCTATATGACACAAAACCTAATTTTATAGCAATAACAGAATCCTGGCTAAAAAAAAAATCAGATTCAGTCCTAAAAAACCAGTTACCAAACGAAAACTATGAAGTCTTTTTGATCCCTAGACTAAATAAAAGGGGAGGCAGTTTAATACTAATCATTGAAAGAAATTCAACACTAAACTACTCTCAATCACAACACCAGCAAATCATGAAATTGCCTTTTTCGACACTAACCTTTTCCAAATTTGCCTGATATACTGCCCACCTAGTCTCCTCGAACTAAACATCTCTCCACTAATAGAATTTTTTACAACACATCTAAACCCACCATTGTTTTAGGTGATTTTTAACCTCCACATGGACGTTCATCCCCTATCAAATACCTGCCAAACACTAATTGACAAAATGACTGCACTAGGCTTCAAACTAATTATGGATAAACCAAAACACAAAGCAGGACACTCATTAGACCTGACCTTCATTAACAGTCACCTCCTAGAAAACATAAAAACAGACTACACACAAATTCCATGGTCAGACCACTTCCTTATTAAATCCCAGATCAAACACACAGGTCCAATAAAGATACAAAACATGGAACCAGTGGAATTCAAATACCACCCTCCCTTTGATATAGATATACTAAAAGAAAAATTACACGAAAAACTCACTGCAATCACACAAACAGCCACACTGCAATGACCAATTGGATAAATAGAACCACAGAACTGGTAAACAAAATAAACCCCCCAAAAATGGCCCGCATTAAAGACCCAAAACAAATAAACCCATGGTATAACGAGCAAATCAAAGAAGTGAAGCGAACCCTTAGAAAGAAAGAAAAGGAATGGAACAGGAATAAAACAATCGAGAATTTAACAAAATACAGAAAACAACTGGCCTACTACAAAAAAAGTAATTATTGAAACCAAAAAGAAATATTACAGCACAAAAATAGAAAAGTTTGCAAGCAATGCCAGAACCCTATTTAACTTAGTAAAAAGCCTCACCAGTGACAATACAAATAATCAACAGACCTTACAAGAGAATCAATGCAACGAAGTAGCTCAGTTTTTTAAAGACAAAATTGAAAAATTAAGAAATAAAATCCCAAACACAACCAAACAAGAGATTAAGATGCTTACAAGGGACATCAATTTATGGTCAGAGTTTGAAGAGATATCACACAATGAAGTTGAGAACATGATAAAAAAGCTGAACCCAGCTCCTCACTCAATTGACACCATACCCATAACAGAATTTTAAAAACTAGCCAATACAGTCGCTCCAACGCTAACTAATATTATCAACCTCTACCTAGAAGAAGGATCTATGCCCGATATACTAAAAGGGGCCATAATCAAACCAATCATTAAGAAAAAGAACCTGGACCCCCTAAATCTGAGCAACTATAGACCTGTTTCGAACTTACCTTTAATAGCCAAACTAATTGAAAAAACTGTCCAAAAACAACTAACAGAGCACTTAGAATGTAATAACATACTCTATCCTTTATAACATGGTTTCTGTAAATACTACTATTAGCTCTATCAGACAATATATTAAGAGGCTTTGACACAGGAACACACTACATCCTGGTTCTATTAGATCTCTCAGCAGAATTTGACATAGTGAACCATAAAATACTTATCGATAGACTAAAAGAAATAGGACTCATTAACAAAACAATAACCCGCTTTGAGTCATATCTAAGCAATAGATTTTTCCAAGTACAAATCAAAAACTCCCTATCTGAAAAAATTAAGCTACAAACAGGAGTACCACAAGGATCAGCCCTGTCCACCACACTTTTTAACATTTACCTCCTCCCAATATGCCACCTACTCGCAGGACTCGGAATCACACACTACATATATGCAGACAACATACAACTACTGTTACCCATCACAAACACCATTGAAGAAACAATGAAACTAGCCAATATGTATCTTGAAATAATAAAACAGCTACTAAACAAAATGGAGCTAGTAATAAACATTGACAAAATAGAATTCTTACACCTGGAATGAAAAAATATTCTCCCTATCCAGCCTTCAATCACAATTAGAAATAACCAAACGGTGGATTTAGCCATGAAAGTACGGAACCTAGGAGTAATAATTGACCCAGAACTAAACATGAAAACATATTTCACAGAAACTAAAGGAAGGTTAAGCCAAACTAATGGTCCTCAGAAAACTGAAACCCTTACTAACTCTGAACAATTTCTACACAGTTCTACAAGCAATGATATTCGCAAGCACAGACTACTGTAACTCCCTGCTATTAGGATTACCTCAAGTTACCATTAGACCGCTCCAAATACTACAAATTCCGCTGCAAGAATATTGACAGGCAAAAAAAAAAAAGAGACCACATTACAGGAACACTTACTGATCTACACTGGCTACCTATCGAACAAAGAATACAATACAAAGCACTGGGGCGGATTTTAAAACGAGCGCAGAGCCGCGCGTATCCGCTAAAATCCTGGATCGGCGTGCGCAAGGCTATCGATTTCGTATAGCCGGCGCGCGCCGAGCCGCGCAGCCTACCCCCATTCCCTCCAAGGCCGCTCCGAAATCGGAGCGGCCTCGGAGGGAACTTTCCTTTGCCCTCCCCTCACCTTCCCCTCCCTTCCCCTACCTAACCCACCCACCCGGCCCTGTCTAAACCCCCCCCTTACCTTTGTCGGGGGATTTACGCCTCCCAGAGGGAGGCGTAAATCCCCGCGCGTCAGCGGGCCTCCTGCGCGCCGGGACGCAACCTGGGGGCGGGTCCGGAGGGCGCGGCCATGCCCCCGGGCCGCCCAGGGCCGTAGCCACGCCCCCGGAATGCTCCCGACACGCCCCGAAAACACCGCGTGGTTCGGGCCCGCCCCCGACACGCCCCATCCGAAAACCCCGGGACTTACGCGAGTCCCGGGGCTCTGCGCGCGCCGGTAGGCCTATGTAAAATAGGCTTCCCGGCGCGCAGGGCCCTGCTCGCGTAAATCCGCCCGGTTTTGGGCGGATTTACGCGAGCAGGGCTCTGAAAATCCGCCCCACTGTGTATAATTCATAAACTAATCCATGATGAAAAGGCCGACTGGCTTAACACGGCATTTTGAGTACACGTACCACACAGAAACCTAAGATCAGCTAATAAAGCACTATTAACTGTCCTCTCTGTTAAATCAGCACGCCTCATTCAGGTAAGGGAGAGAGCCCTGTCGCTGGCTGGACCTGTTCTGTGGAACTCCATGCCACTCGAATTTAGATTGCAAAGTAACCTGAAGCTATTTAAATCTAAAAACCTGGCTTTTCAAACAAGACAAAGAGAAGGAGGAAAACAAGTGAAAGCTAAGTAAGCACCAAGTAATGAGTTTCTTCTTTAACATATGGTTTATTGTAAACTGAGGTGATGTTCATAACGTGCCGCGGTATATAAAAAATCTCTAAATAAATAAATAAATCACAAAATACATATTAACACTAGACCTGAACCGTTTTAGTAGTTTTGCAACCAACATTTAAGCTTTAATTATCACACAGCTCTATTATTAAAATTATGTTACCGTTCCATGTTGGCACATGTATAACTTGTAATCTATACCAATCAACCTTGAATATCCTTTTGTGCCTTTTTGTAAACCGTTGTGATGATGATCTAACTTAACGCTGGTATAGAAAAGTGTTTAAATAAATAAATAAATAAATACATTTAAAAAAGTTAAGTTACATGCCAGTGCGCATAAGTACGCGCAAATTTCAAGTTTGAATCCAGGAATGCCAGAACCACACCCACTCCCTGCCCCATTTTTGAACTTTTCATATATGCACGCAGCGGCAAGTACGCATGTACCTGGGCGGCTTTTAAACTCCATTCAGCACCCGTGAGCCTGACTTATGCATATACCTCCCAGTTGTGGTATGCGTTAGGCTTTTAAAATTCACCTATAAATGTATATATGATTTACACCCATGCAGGTATATGCAAGGGGTCAGGCGTACCCGCTAATTTTCAAAGCAGACTTATGCACATAAGCCCATTTTGAAAATTATAGCTGACACATCTACTTTAGCCTTAAGTGCTATGTTATAAAATTGGGTTCCCTAGGTGTAGTGAATTTGGCGAGAATGTAATATTTGACCAAATGTATTATCTCTTAGTAAATTAATCCACTTAGGGGTAATTTTCAAAAATATAAATTTAAACACAAGCCCTGGTTTAATCATGCAGAGGGGTTGTGCTGGGAAAAGTGTACGGGAATTTTAAAAGAGATGCGCGCGCATAAAATCGCAAATCTGGTAAAAGCAGAGCTTACTTACGCTAGCGCTAGTTTAGAAACCTTGTACATACGCATGCAAGTACCCGTGTGTGAATAACTTTGCTCATGTAGAAAAGGGGCAGATCAGTGGTGTTCCAGGGTAGGCCCAATACTTAGAAGTTGCTATTTTATAACCTGCGAATGCAGCGCATGTAGGACTGTTACCTGCACATATTTACCTCTATTTATCAGGTTTAAGTCAGAATAAATTATAAAACCCTTTATAGCCAAATCCTGACAGGGTGGTGGCTCTGGGTAAACTGGAGGGAGTGCAGGCTGAAGAACCAGGAGGTCTTGACTTAGAGGTCGACTAATTGGTAAGACTGGGGATTTCCTTCAGGCGCACATGTTATAAAACGTGCTCACTTGCACGTGTAAAAGCCAACAAGTCCTAAGGAAAATATGCGAATAATCTTTCTTCATGTAACTGCTTAAAATTAGGAGCACACATAGGCACGAATATATGTTGCGCACGCTCGTGTGTGGATGATTATAAAATTCATGTGTGTTTGGGCGTGCCCATGCTCATTTTAAAGTTACTGTCCCTGTGTATAACTTGATTATACGCGCACTTTTGCCACACTTGAGGAGGACATTCCAGAGGGCGGAGCCAAAGCAGGGAAAGAATTTACTTACATACTTTCAGTTTTTGAAAGTATATATGTCAATTTACATGCAGGAAGTTACACCTGCTTGGGAGAAGGTGATACTTCCTCTGTATATTTATATATGCCGACTGGAGACAGCAGCAAATTTTCATAGTGGACTTATGTGCATAAATCTGCTTTGAAAATTTAGGGTAAAATATGCGGCTACTGAAAATTGCCTTTTAATGTTTCTTCAGTAGCTGCTACTACTACTTTTACTACTGCTATTACTAGTACTTAGCACTTCTATAGTGCTATTCAACATACACAGATCAGTACAAAAACATATGACAGACAGCCCATGCTTTGTAGAGCTTATAATCTTATCAAGACAGACATACTGGTAAAAAGAGACTTTAGGTATTTAATTTAAGAAAATGGTTAAAATCAAGAAGGCTGTAAGCAAGATAATCAGAGGTTAAGATCTAAAAGCAGTCTCTAAAAGGAGGGTTTTTAGGATAGATTTGAATAAAGCAAGAGAGGGTGCACAATGCATCAGCTCAGGAAGTCTGTTCCAAGCCTATCCTACAGCTGGTGGAAAGCACAGAGATGGGAGCTGGCAGTAGGGAAGAAGTGCATAGACCAGCTTGTCTGATCGGCGGTGTCTACAAGGAAGAGTGTTGTGAGAGATAACAGAGGAGAGGATGTGAAGAGTTGCATAACAATCGCTTTTCTAAGTGAGTACGAGGAGCATGAACAGTATGCAGAAACAGATAGGGAGCCAACGTAGTGACTTCAGAAGGGATTATATCATGTAGCAACTTTGCTGAAAGGTAAGTCATGCAGATTTTATTCTAAAGGCCTGATTTTGAAAATTAGTACAATGGTTTGAAAATTACCTCCTATTGGAGAGAGAGAGTTCATTACGAGATCTGTGAGAAGCAGATTGCAGTAGTTTAAGTAGGAAGTGATAAGGGTTCTGGCAGTGTGTTTTGAAAGGAGGGGTGGATTTTGGCGATGCTACACGCTCACCAAATAGAGTCTCACATTGAATGCAATATATCAAAAGTAATCACTATAAAGCATTCAAATATACTTGATTACGTTTCTAAAACAATGCCATTACAGTGCTGGAAGGACCTTCGTAATGCCCATGTAAAGGCGTTTAATCGAGATCATACAAAATCAAGGGTCCTCGAAATGTCTATCTAAATGTTCACGTATGTTCCTATGACATTTCTCTAATCATTTACTGTACCTGTCAAAAGGTAAGGACTTCCTTCCTGCACCTTTCAAATTATTTGTAAACCGATGTGATATGTAAATCGAACACCGGTACATAAAAACAAACAATCTAACACATTCTTCACATATTCCTCACATATTCTTCATATTCACAAACAAATTCCTCACATATTCTTCATATTCACTTTTTTTTTTTTTAACTTTTTTGTAGTGCAGTTAAAAATAGTAATTTTCTTTGGTTCATGAACTCCTTTCCAGGTCAAAGTTAAATGCCCAAACATCCCCCAATTCACATATCTGGTCAGTCCCTACTACAGAAGAAAGGTGATACATAATATGCTTTTTCTTCATCAATAGAGACCTCTGTTTTCATCCTTTATTTTATTTTGCCTGGGAATTAGAACAAAAATGAAATCAGTGGAAGAATGACTTTTCTACTTTTTCCACTATTTTTCTCCTGTGTGTTATATCAGAGTTATTTTTCCACTGATGACACAAATTCCCAGGCAAAATAATACAAAAGCTGAAATCAAAGGCCCCTGTCTATCAATGAAGCCCCTACATCCCTAAAGTTCCTGGCGATGACTTTTTCTCGTTTGTGCTTATCACAGCTTTCCCCTGTTAAGCTTTTGTGACAGTTTTCTTCCTTGCCTTAGGCTGGTGCTTTGATAACAATATTAGCGCGAAACTCCTTTCGGGGACTTCACAAACAAATGATATGAGAAAATGACATTAGGAATTTTTCAACAATTGATTGTAAAAAAAAAAAAAAAATGAACAAATTATAAAATGCAGTATGTGCCATCCCTAGGTGCGGCCTGCACATCAATGGGGCCATAAAATAATTTGTCACAGTCTTTTTGGGGCTGGAACCTCAAGCTAGTCTCTTACTTTACAAAAGCATAGTAATGTTAAACACAAGCCGCTTGATATGTTCCTAATATACAAGATTAAATTACACCCATAGTTATTATATTAAATTGTTACCATACTGTGATGGCACATGATTAAGTTGTAATCTATACCACTCATTCTTTCATTATCGTGCCTTACTGTAAACCATTGTGATGGTTAACTAACTTAACAACGGTATAGAAGAGTTTTGAAATAAAAATAAATAAAAATAAATACTTTCAAGGCCTGGATTTTTTGTTGGTTGCGGGGAGAAAGGTTTCCCTTTGAAGGCCCAGAGTGCTAGGGGTGACTCTTTTACAATACGCTTATCCCTGGGAGAGGGGTGATTTTCTTCACTGTGTTTGCTCTGTGTGTCCAATAAATACGCTGGAGTCATTGGTTAAGAGTCGAAAATCAAAGTCTTTACTGTTGCAAAAAGTCAGATGAAATATGGCACAAAACGTAGTCCTCAGCACCACAGAATTGTTACAGTTCTTCCCCTCTGTCTGTGCAAGTTTACTAGGGTGTTCACCCTCCAGGGCTTGGCTAAATGGAGTCCCCAGGTGAGCAGGATATCTTTCAGTTGGGCAGGAAAACAACTCTTCCAAAACTGGTAGAATGTGCAGAGGCAGAGAATTTTGCCTGAGTCCAAAGCCTCTCTTTCTCTCCCTGGGTGGGTATCCTCAATGTTCTCATTTAATTCTTTACTCACAGCAAGTTGGTCTTCAATACTCTATCTCTAATGAATCCCTGGTGAGAAGGAGCCACTCTGGAACAATCAGCACTAGATGTTCCTGCAGGTGGGCAGGAAGAGGGGCAGCAAACACTTCCTCCTAAGATTTTTTAATAAAATTCTTCTTCCCCAAAACCGAGATAAACACCAGAAGGTCCTGGCACTGGGTCCTCACTGAGGTGGCAGAAGGGCAGGTCTTCCCTAGCTTGGAACTCACAGGGAGAGGGTTCCCTGTGCCCTCTCCCCGAACTGCGTCCTGGGGTCCCACCAGGCTTCTTATAAACTAAAAGCTTCTTTAAGCCCCAAAATAACCCTGGATGCTGACCCTACTCACTGGAGAGTGGATAAGAAGGGCGGATCCCCGACCTTACTCACAAACTCCCAGCAGGGTTTGCTGGAGTCCTTAGAGCAGGCCCAACACTTCACCTCAGGAAAATCTCCTAACCAACCTCTAATATCTTCAGAAGTAACTCACACTGCCTCGAAAGCTCCCAAGAGAGAGCTGCTTATAAGTCCTCTCAAAGGGGCTGGCCTTGCCTGAATCTAGCAAACACTGAAATAATGATTTTAGGACACCTACAGTTTGAAAACATTCCCATCTCTATCTCAGTTGATGATATATCCATTAAAATCTCTGATCGTCCATAATTCTGGCATCATCCTAGACCCTAGAACTAAATCTATCCAACCATATCAAATCCATTACCAAGTCTTCATTGTACAAACTCCAATTACTCACATATCAAACCATTACTTGATCCTCCCTGATTCTAACAGGACTGGACTACTGTAATTCTCTCTTCTTAGGGCTACCTCAGATTGCTTTACGCCCTCTCCAACTCAACAAAATGCTGCAGCACGACTTCTTTCCAATTATAAACTACATGATCACATATCTCCAGCTCTATTCCACATCCACTGGCTTCCTATCAAATGGCGCATCCAATACAAAATTTTAACAATAATACATAACCTTAATTACAATAACCACAATTCATGGCTATCTGCTACTTTACATCTTTACACCCCTTGCAGAAACCTCAGATCAAAAAATCATCTTCTACTACAAATCCCATCACCAAAGTCTACCAGTCTGAACATGACATGAGAGCGTGCATTCTCAATTGCAGGCCCTCTCCTCCTAGCCTTAGATTACTTCCCAACACCAAAGAATTCAAGAAAGCACTGAAACATCACCTCTTTAGACTAGCTTTCCCAAATCATTGTGACCTGTCTACTTCCCAAGAATAGCTTCACCAGATTTCTATCATTTGTTTATCCCCAGGACTAGTCATTTATGTATATGTTGTATTATTTTAATCTGTTTTTATATTTTAATTTATTTTTAACAATTATGTATGCTCCTTTGTAACCCGCCCCGAACATTGGCGGGTACAGATATAAATACTTTTAAATAAATAAATAAACCCCAAAGGAAGAGGCTGCATACGACCTCCCCCCTTCACTAATCTATACTGGTCTAGCTAAACTAAGGGTTCATCCAGGGCTAAATGATAATGCACCACGAGGGTCCATTACATAAAAAAGACAAAGGTATTGAAAAAGATCAAATTTGTATTAAAGAGTCACTCTTCTTTCATTGATGGTAATCCTTGTATAAATTTGAATTATTGCTTCATTAGGTTTCAAAAATCATGGTACTATCAGCTATTGGCTACTAATGAGTCAACTTGAATTTTAATTCCGGTTTCTGCCATGATTTTATTTTATAGAAATAGTATTCAACAATTATAGTGTAGAAACCCACATTTCTTAAGGGACAAAGAGCTACAGCTGGGCCTTTTCCTTATGGACAAAGCAAAGATGACATATATCCTGTCTGAATTAGGAGGATTGGTGCTGGTTTGGGCCTCTCTTCTCTAATATGGACCACTTCCTCTCGAAGTTCCACCTCATATTCAATGAGCCTGGCTGTACCTCGTCAGCAGTGACGGAACCCCTCCAGATTCGGCAAGGCTCCAGTATGGTAGGGAAGTATGTGGTTCATTTCCAAACCCTCGCTTCGGAGCTCCAGTCGAGGGAGGACAGCCTCTCAGCAATCTTCTGCCAGGGCCTCTCAGAAACTATCAAGGCCAAACGTGCAGGGCCAGATCTTCCAGCCACCTTGGAAGTTCTCAGTTTGGCCATTCGGCTGGATCTTTGCTTTCGAGAGTGGGCCAGAGACTAGAATTTCACAGATTTCCACCTGTGGGACTTCCAGCCCATCCTTCCCCTCTGGCTCTTCTGGGATTGAAGAAACTGCCGCCCCATTGAAGAACCCATGCAGATAGAGCAATACAAGCTGTCCTAAGGAAAGAAGCAGAGAAGAGGGCATCTAAACTTCTGCCTCTACTGTGCAGGTTTGGGCACTTTGCAACACGCTGTCCAGCCACGTCAGGGAAACCCCAGGACCAGGGGTTCATAGGAGAGGCAACCCTAAGTTGTCCTGATCTCTCTCTCCAAATCTTCGTTCCAGTTTGCCTCTCTGGGGAAGGATTCCAAGTTCACTAGCAAGCTTTCCTAGATACTGGTAGAGATAGCAACTTCTTAGCTGAAGTGCAAGTAAGTCTGCATGGGATTCCATCTAAGCCTTTGGAAACAATCCTCAGGTTTTCTTCAGTCACTGGAGAGGTCAGATTACCCACTACACAGACCTTCTGCACATGCAAATGGGCCTGCTCCATTAGGAGCAAATCCACCTTTATGTCTATCAACAATGTTATCTTGGGCCTCCCCTGGATGAGGCAATTCTGACCCCAGTTCAACTGGGGCACTTTGGAGATCTCCCAGTGGGGTCCCCCCTTCAGACACATTGTTTAGTCTTGCTCCAACCCTCAAGGGTCAGGTCAAGTGACCATCATTGACAAGCCTGGCTTACCCCCACAATACTCGGCCTAAGAGGATGTGTTCAGTAAGCAACAAGCTGAGACCTTACCACCCCACTATGCCTACAACTGTACCACAGACTTTCTTCCTGGCAAGCTCCCACCCAGAGGCCAAGTATACACGCTATCTTCTCCAGAAATGGAAGCTATGAGCAAATACATGAAAGAGAATTTAGACAGAGGGTTTATTCACCCATTGTCATCGCCTGCCAGGGCTTGCTTCTTTTTTGTTGGGAAAAAGGACAGATCCCTGCATCCCTGTATTGATCATCTGGGTTTTAACTCCATTACTAAGAAGAATCACTATTCCCTTGATCTCAGAGCTCTTTGATTGCCTACATGGTGCCCAAGTCTTTATAAAATTGGACCTTTGGTGAGCCTACATTTTAACTAGGATTCGTGAAGGCAATCAATAGAACACTGCTTTTAACACCCAGAATGGGCACTACAGGTATTTAGTGTTGCTCTTTGGCTTGTGCAACACTCTCACCCTGTTTCAATTCATGGTCAATGAGATCTTTCGGGACCTAAGTTCATGTCATAGTCTACTTGGATGACATTTTAGTCTTCTGCAATTCCCATATAGATCCAGACAAGTTAAAGACCATCTTGGAGTGGTCTTGCCCTGTTGGTCTCAAGGCACTGTAATGTTTCTTGTGTTTCATCAATTACTATAGGCAATTTATTTCTAACTACTCCTCATTATCAGCTCCACTCATAGCCTTGACTAAGAAGGGATCAGATACCAAAAACTGGACCATCTCTGCCATTCAAGCCTTTGAACAACTCAAAAAAGAATTCACCCAGGATCCATGCCTACACCATCCAGATCAGACCAAACCTTTCATCCTGTTGGTAGATGCGTCCATCCTCGGAGTGGTCAGTGTCCTCCTGCAGCATAACTGCAATGACACATTTGTGACCTGCCCAAACTTCTCAAAGAAATTCTCCCTAATGGAGAAAAATTATACCATAGAAGACCGTGAATTGCTAGCGGTCAAGCTGGCCTTGGAAGAGTGGTGGCATTTGTTGGAAGGAGCCAAGCTCAAGATGACCATTTATATGGATCATAAAAACCTCAAATACTGGCACAAGCCCAGAGATTGAACCCCAGGCAAGCCCGCTAGTCTCTCTTTTTCACCTTTGACTTCGAGTTGTGTTATTGATATGCTGAAAAGAATCGTCAAGCAGATGCGCTCTCCCGGTCTTCCCCTATGAGGAAAGATTAAAGAGGTTAGGACTGTTCAGCTTGGAGAAGAGATGGCTGAGAGGGGATATGATAGAGCTGTTTAAAATCATGAGAGGTCTAGAATGAGTAAATGTGAATCGGTTATTTACTCTTTCAGATAATAGAAGGACTATGGGACACTCCATGAAGTTAGCATGTGGCACATTTAAAACTAATCGGAGAAAGTTCTTCACTCAATGCACAATTAAACTCTGGAATTTGTTGCCAGAGGATGTGGTTAGTACAGTTAGTATAGCTGGGTTTAAAAAAGGATTGGATACGTTCTTGGAAGAGAAGTCCATTACCTGCTATTAACTGACTTAGAAATAGGCACTGCTATTACTAGCAACAGTACCATGGGATCTTCTTAGTTTTTGGGTACTTGCCAGGTTCTTGTGGCCTTGATTGGCCACTGTTGGAGATGGGATGCTGGGCTTGATAGACCCTTGGTCTCACCCAGTATGGCATGTACTTATGCTCTCCCCAACACATCATTGACCCATCCAAGATTGGCGGTTGCTGCCACTTTCACAGTTCCTCCTGGGAAGACAGTGATGCCTTGACACCTGAGACAAAATATTCTTGAATGGGCACATGACATCTTTCCGGTCAACCTGGTGTTACCCAGACACTGGAATTGATTATGTGACACTACTGGTAGCCTCAAATGAAAAATGTCATTCAATGCTACATAGGGTCCTGCCCTATGTGTGCCATGCAGAAAGTATCACAGTACGACTATGGGAGCTATTATAGCTGCTGTAGGCTCCCACGGAGACCTGGACCCATTTAGCCACAGACTTCATCTGTCACCTTCCCCTCTACAATGGCCACACAACTGTCTGGGTGGGCAGGGACAGATTCTCGAAGATGGCACACTTCATTCTTCTCTCTGCCTCTCGTTGGCACCTGAATTAGCTAAGCTCTTTGTATAGCACATCTTTCGGCTGCACAGATTTCCAAACCACATCCTCTCAGACCAAGGGGTTCAATTTATGGCTCATTACTGGAAGAGTCTGTGCCATAAGTTTGGAATAATCCTGGACTTCACCTCCGCTTATCACCCCCAGAGCAACAGTCAAACCGAACGGGTGAATCAAAGCCTTAAAGCCTTCTTGCGGGCCTACATAAATCAAAGACAGAACAACTGGACATTCCTATTCCCCTGGGCCAAATTGAAACACAATAATCACATGAACAGCTCTACAGGTGCTTCACCATTATTCATCATCTTTGGATGCTATCCCCGGATATGCAGGCAGGTTCCCACTCCTGACAACTGCCCAGCAGCTACCATAAGGTTGTCCCCTTATGGTAGCTGCTTATGGTAGACTTATGGCTAAAAACCCACCAGCTCCTGGATCAAGCAACCAAGCATTCCAAAGCTCAATCTGACAAAAACGTCACCTGGCCTCTCCTTTGCACCTAGGGAGACCAGTCTGGCTCAACACCAAAAATCTTAGATTAAAGATGTTGCTATATTGGGCCTTTTCCTGTGGTACAACCCTGTCATCTATAGACTCCAGCTATCACCCTCTATGAGAGTGTATGTCTTCCACATTTCCCTTCTCAAGCCTGTTATGTTCTCTTGGCCAGGAAAACTACAGTTTTGAGCTCCTGGAGTAGCTATGAAAGAAAATACCCAATACAAGGTTCAGGAGATTCTGGACTCCCAAAGAGTTCATAATTGGCTTAAATCTCATCATCTAGAAGAACTATGGCCCTAAGGAGAATTCTTAGGGACCTGCAACCAGTCTGCAGGCTCTCCAGTTGGTGGCAGAATTCTACCCACTGGTTCCCCTTGAAACCCAGGTCCAGAAGACTAGAAAGGGAGCTTTGTAGAAGAGGTACTGTTACACCCCTCACCTCTGATCCAAAGTGACTCTGGAATAGCCTCCAGAAGCATGCTGTTCCAAGGAGCCAGAATAGAACTTCCTGTTCCTCTTATAATGAAATTGCATTGGTTGCCCATAAGATTACAAAGCAGATTTAAAGTGCTGGTATTTGCATTTAAGATCTTGCATTGGATTGGCCTTCCTCACATGGCTCAAAGGCTTCATTTGAGATATTCAGCCAGAGGTCTACGTTCACAATATTGCCATGAGTTCCAAATTCCATCTCCAAAGATTTTTCATCATATAAGATTACAGAATAGATAATTTTCTATGACTATACCAAAGTTATGGAATGATCTCCCTTTATAGATCAGGGATGAATCTAATAAGGTTTCACCATAAATTGAAGATCTGGCTGATGATCTCTGAGTTATAATTAATAAAAGATTAGATGGGCCTAGCAACAAATTGTTTTGTTTTGTTTTAATTTTAATTTAATGGCAGAAGTATGTTTCTTTGCTGGGGTAATGCTTTTATCTATTTTATCGTATATTGGGGTATTCAGTTTTAGGGGGGGTTGTATTATTTCAGTTTTTCATTTTATTGTACATTGCTTTGGAAGATTTCACTTTAAAACCTGGAAAGTGATTCATAAATTTTATAAATAAATAAATAAATTTGTTTTCACATACATGACTATAAATTCTACAAAAAGAATAATTAGCTATAGTTTATCCTGTTTTCAGGTAACATGTGAGCTTGATTTAACATTTTTTGATCAGTATTTCTGAATCAGTAAAATAGAAATATGGAAGTTTTTCAGTTTTCTAGAGTGGGGTTCTCCTCCCAGAATCTCCTATTTTCTCTCTCTTTCATCCTATATAATATCCTTTTCTTCCCATCTCATCCAACTCTTCCCAATTCTCTTACCTTTTGTTTTCCTACTCATCCCCCGCCCCGCCTATTGTGTTAGCCCTCTCATCATGCTATGCTCTGGCCCAGGTTACTCTCATTATGCCAATGCTCCCTCCGTCATCATGCCGCCAGCAGTGCTAACATCTAGAGATGGAACGGAGGAATAGAGCATATTCAAGCATGAAGCAAGTCAATGCAAGTGCATCATACTACTATACAAAGCAGAGCAATTTGTGGTATATATCTATCTATATAATATACACACACACACACACATATATATATATATATATATATAAAACAAAAAGTTCAGGCAATATTCAAATTCTACTGTGCTTATCAATTAGTACAACAGAAAAACACACTATACAGACTGGGGTACAAGCACAACAATTATTTCTACGGGCATTTATTTTTTTTATTTAAAAATACTTTTATTACAAAACCATATTACTCAAAGATACTCATTTGAAAAATTGCTTTGAAATCATTGCACATTACATTAATTGAAATGAAGTTGGTCATAGAGGCAAAAACTCATAATAAAAACTTTTTTAAATATATCCAAAACAAGAAAACTGTGAGGGAGTCGGTTGGACCATTAGATGACAGAGGGGTTAAAGGGGCTCTTAGGGAAGATAATGCCATTGCAGAAAGACTAAGGGCCGTATTTTAAAAGGGGTACGCGCGTAACCCTTTTAAAACGCCCCTGCGCACGCCGAGCCTATATTGCATAGCCTTCCAGCGCACGCAAAGCCCCGGGACGCGCGTAAGTCCCGGGGCTTTCTTGGGGTGGGCATGTATGGGGGCGTGACGCGGCCGGGCGTCATCCGGGGGCGGTGCTGTGGGCGTGGTTTCGGCCCGGGGCATTCTGGGGGCGAGGCCGCAGCCTCCAGACCAGCCCCCGGACCGGAACATGGAGCGCGGCAGCCGGTCCAGCAGGCGTAACGTGCGACAGAGGTGGGGGGGTTTAGATAGGGCCAACGGGGTGGGTTAGGTAGGGAAGGGATGGGAAGGTGGGGGGAGGTGGAAGGAAAGTTCCCTCTGAGGCTGCTCCGATTTCGAAGTGGCCTCGGAGGGAACGGGAAGCATGCACAGGGCTCGGCGTGCGCAAGTTGCACAAATGTGCACTCCCTTGCACGCGCTGACCCTGGATTTTATCTTACAAAATCCGGCGTACTTTTGTTCGTGCCTGGTGCGCGAACAAAAGTACGCGCACACGCTGTGTTTTAAAATGTACCCCTAAATGAATTCTTTGCCTCCGTGTTTACTAATGAGAATGTTGGGAGATACCAGTTCCGGAGATGGTTTTCAGGGGTGATGAGTCAGACGACTGAACAAAATCACTGTGAACCTGGAAGATATAGTAGGCCAGATTGACAAGCTAAAGAGTAGCAAATCACCTGGACCAGATGGTATGCATCCTAGGGTTCTGAAGGAACTAAAAAATGAAATTTCTGATCTATTATTTAAAATTTGTAACCTATCATTAAAATCATCCATTGTACCTGAAGACTGGAGGGTGGTCAATGTAACCCCAATATTTAAAAAAGGCTCCAGGGGCAATCCGGGTAACTATAGACCAGTGAGCCTGACTTCAGTGCCGGGAAAAATAGTAGAAACTATTCTCAAGATCAAAATCGTAGAGCATATAGAAAGACATGATTTAATGGGACACAGTCAACATGGATTTACCCAAGGGAAGTCTTGCCTAACAAATCTGCTTCATTTTTTTGAAGGGGTTAATAAACATGTGGATAAAGGTGAACTGATAGATGTAGTGTATATGGATTTTCAGAAGGCGTTTGACAAAGTCCCTCATGAGAGACTTCTATGAAAACTAAAAAGTCATGGGATAGGAGGCGATGTCCTTTCGTGGATTACAAATTGGTTTAAAAGACAGGAAACAGAGAGTAGGATTAAATGGTCAATTTTCTCAGTGGAAAAGAGTAAACAGTGGAGTGCCTCAGGGATCTGTACTTGGACCGGTGCTTTTCAATATATATATATATATATATAAATGATCTGGAAAGGAATACGACGAGTGAGGTTATCAAATTTGCAGATGATACAAAATTATTCAGACTAGTTAAATCACAAGCAGTCTGTGATACATTACAGGAGGACCTTGCAAGACTGGAAGATTGGGCATTCAAATGGCAGATGAAATTTAATGTGGACAAGTGCAAGGTGTTGCATATAGGGAGAAATAACCCTTGCTGTAGTTACAAGATGTAAGGTTCCATATTAGGAGCTACCACCCAGGAAAAAGATCTAGGCATCATAGTGGATAATACTTTAAAATCATCGGCTCAGTGTGCTGCAGCATTCAAAAAAGCAAATAGAATGTTAAGAATTATTAAGAAGGGAATGGTTAATAGAACGGAAAATGTCATAATGCCTCTGTATCGCTCCATAGTGAGACCGCACCTTGAAGACTGTGTACAATTCTGGTCGCCGCATCTCAAAAAATACATAGTTGTGATGGAGAAGGTACAGAGAAGGGCAACCAAAATGATAAAGGGGATGGAACAGCTCCCCTATGAGGAAAGGCTGAAGAGGTTAGGGCTGTTCAGCTTGGAGTAGAGACGGCTGAGGGGGGATATGATAGAGGTCTTTAAGATCATGAGAGGTCTTGAACGAGTAGATGTGACTCGGTTATTTACACTTTCGAATAATAGAAGGACTAGGGGGCATTCCATGAAGTTAGCAAGTAGCACATTTAAGACTAATCGGAGAAAATTCTTTTTCACTCAACGCACAATAAAGCTCTGGAATTTGTTGCCAGAAGATGTGGTTAGTGCAATTAGTGTAGCTGGGTTCAAAAAAAGTTTGAATAAGTTCTTGAAGGAGAAGTCCATTAATGGCTATTAATCAATTTTCTTAGGGAATAGCCACTGCTATTAATTGCATCAGTAGCATGGGATCTTCTTAGTGTTTGGGTAATTGCCAGGTTCTTGTGGCCTGGTTTTGGCCTCTGTTGGAAACAGGATGCTGGGCTTGATGGACCCTTGGTCTGAACCAGCATGGCAATTTCTTATGTCTCCTTTACATCGTTAATTCATGAATACCATCCAGATACATTTCTACTATACTTTAAAAGCATTCATACCCATACACAACTCCATGCACAACCATTCATTCTAACAATTCAGTCATAAAAAATACACATTGATCTCCCCCTTATTGCACAAATCAGTATCTCACAATGAATACTACAATAATTATATCCCTTGTTTTAACATATTCTTAGAACAAATACATCACACATTTCCCATTCCCCTTGTTTCTCCTCATATTGTATTACAATCTGCCCCACCAGTACTTCAGTGTGTTCTGAAAGTCTGTAAGCTTAAAGCCTGAAGGTCTATAAGAAAAAAAAGTGATATTAGTGCATAGGCAAGCAGTGAAAAATCAAGAGTGGGTAGAGCCAAAGGCCAATAAATATCAGCTCCTGGCGGAGATGGGTTAGTATGTCTTTTTTTTTAAAAAAAACAATAGGGGAATTCTGGTTAAATAATACTTTTGAGTACGGCTGGTGTCTGCGGTGTGGTTAATGTATAGACTTGGGAATGCTAGCAGGCGCTTCCCCACACTTTATAAATTTATAGGAGTGATTGAAATTGTTTTCAGAAGTTGTTTTATGGCATTTTTTGTTGATGAATAAGTGAGTGAGTAATTGAGTTTATTTCAACAGTTGTATGGTCAGTAAGAATTGGAGAAGGTAAAAGAGACTTGGAATAAATACACATTTGGTTATTCTCAGCATAATAAGGTAAGTATTAATTGTTAAGTTGTAGGGGGATTAAGTAAAAATATTAAAAGAAAAAGGGGGGTTCATAGATATGAAGTGCATGTTGTTGTTTTTTTTAATAAAAAATTTTTTGTATTGACTATTTTTATAGTGGCTCCTTTCAACGAGTGAGGTTCTCTTCAATCATTTATTTCCCCCGAAGAAGCAGATTCGGCGAAACAAGGGCCTTGTTGGGACATATTGCAACACACTAAGAGAACACAACGGAAGTGCTGGTGGGACAGATTGCAATACATTTGATCATGTGAGGAGAAAGAAGGGGGAATGGGAAATGTGTGATGTATTTGTTCTAAGAATATGTTAAAACAAGGGCTATAATTATTATAGTATTCATTGTGAGATACTGACTTGTGCAATAAGGGGGAGATCAATGTGTATTTTTTATGACTGAATTGTTAGAATGAATGGTTGTGCATGGAGTTGTGGATGGGTATGAATGTTTTTACAGCATAGCAGAAATGTATCTGGATGGTATTCATGAATTAACGATGTAAAGGAGACATATTCAATTAATGTATTGTGCAATGATTTCAAAGCAATTTTTCTAATGAATATATTTGAATGATATGGTTTTGTTTTAAATAAAAAATAAATGCCTGTAGAAATAATTGTTGTACCCCACTCTGTACAGAGTGTTTTTCTGGTATATACATATATATAATGAATGAATGCAATGATGATTCATCACAAGACACTAATCTTTGTATCCTTGCTTTGTCTTCTCATGTCTATCTTATATAAGTGATGTCTTCATTCAGTAGCACTACAAAAATGATGAGAAGAAGTAAATAATAGTACAAACAGAACTACTGTTTAGCACTACACAGTACATCACATGGTTATATTGTTTCTTTCCAGAAGTGTTTGCAATCCAGCTCTGAGCCAAAAGAAGCTAATTGACTTGCTCAAGGTCAAACCGGAGAGTTGACATGTACCGTAGCTTCAAAATCCACAACTCTTTCGTCTATCACACAGCATTTCTAAGTCCACAGCTGTTACATTTCTATGGATCGCCTATGGATCTGCATGGATTTTGTAGCATTTTTCAACTTTTCACTTTTTGTCTTTAACAGAGTTCAGAGGAGGAAATGCATCAATAAAAATGATTTTGGTGAAGCTTTATTTATTTTGTGATGCTCTGGTGAATTTGAATATCAGGATCATTGTTAGTCTTCACAGAAGGAAAATAATGCATTAAGCTGTGGTAAAGTAACTACTGATGCACAATAATAACCAGTTTTAACAAGGGTTTGTGATGTACTAAATGGCACGTTTTATGGCAGATATTGTTAGTGCATTATCACTACCACATGTGTGGGGGCAAAGGACCATGGAAGGTCAAGTTGGCTCCATTTTGGATTATGGCACCAGCAAGGCAAGTGTGTATCATCCTCTCTGTTGTGCATTTCTCAGTTTTGGATGGGGCAGGTTTGAGAGGGGCACCTGATAGAAGGGTTGGAGGGCTAGAGGGGGGGAGGGGGGGAGGTTGAGCAGCATAAACCCATCGTTTTGGAGTGTTGGGAGGCCAAAGAGGAGCCTCCGCTTGTTGTTGGTTGGGGGTGCGGAGTTCAGAGCTCCCTAACAAGTAAATCTGAAATTGCCAGCGCACGTGAAAACTGTGAGATTATGCACGTGGCCGGGCCCTGAGAGGCCGCGGGCATTTTAGAACACCCGCGGCCACGCACGTATCTTGCAGTGCGCACGGAAGAGATAACTGTGCAAAAAAGGGGGTGGGGCCAGGGGCGGGGTGCAGCCAGGACAGCGCTACTTACTACTGCTCGGGGGAACAGGTAAGTATAAAAAAACAAAAAAAAAAAGCCAGGAAGAAGGGTTTTAGGGGTTGGGGCAGAGAGGGGAAAAGGGAGGCAGGGTAGGTAGGGATTAAGGAAGCTCCCTCCCAGTCCGCTCCTTCATTGGAGCGAGCTGGGAGGGAACTGGGGAAGGCCCTATCACATCACCATGCATTTCAACGAAAATTCCCTCTCCTTGCGCGCATGCCAATATAAAATCGGGCGCACATGTGCATGCGGGTAGCCGATTTTATACCATGAGCACGTCGATGCATGCATGTTATAAAATCGGCAGGTCCATGCGCGTGCATCGGGAACCACGCACTCATGGACGCCCGCGCATATTTTAAAATCAACCTCTACGGGTGCAGATTAGCTGCTGTTGGCTAATGCAAAACGTTTGGCAACACTTTTTTTTTTAGGGTAATCCAAACCGTATTGATTAACATGATCTGCATTAATCTGTTTTAATATTAATGAACTGTGTTGCATTAATTTGCATGCAATTCAGCTCATTAACATTGTTATTATGTCGGTTCATATTAATTCTGTTTTAATGTGTACTGACATGCTGAAGTGTGTTAAATAATGCAGTGCTAACTTCAGTGAAACACTTAACACATATTTTTGCTGCATTAGACTTAACACGCTTTAGTGTATTTACTCCAAAGTTTGAACTCATGGTTCACTTTACCTAAAAAGATCATGCTTCCAAACAGATAGATGGATGGATGGATGGATTGCACCATTACATAAGTGTTTCTTGGATTTGATGAAAAACACTAAAAACTACGGGCCAGATTTTCAAAGGGTTACGTGCGCCGGGTCTATTTTAAAAAGGTCCGGCGACATGCGTAAAGGTCCGGGATGTATGTAAGTCTCAATGCTTGCAAAAAGGGGTGGGGCATGGGCGGTCCAGGGGCAGGGCTGGGCCATAGGCTCCAGGCACAGCGGCCACTTGCCGCTGTGCTTGGGATCGTGCGCGCAACTTACTTCAGCCCTAACAGAACCGAAAAAAAGGAAAAGGTAGGGGGGAAAAAGGCAGGGGAGGTAGGGGAAGGGAAGGGGGGAAGGCAACACGGCTCGGAACGCACAAGGTGCACAACTGTGCAACCCCTTGCATGCGCCGAACCAGGACTTTATTACATGTGTGTCTGTTATAAATGAAATCTCACCTGGGATTTGTACAGGTGCAATATCATCTCCTTTTTTTCTGCTGACCATGTCTCTCCCTATTCAGCAAGCATCCTTCTGGCTTTTGCCATCATTGTATCCATCTGTTTAGCCACTTTAAGGGCATCAGATATGATCACCGCCAGATCCCATTCTTCTTTCATGCTTAGAAGAATTTCAGCCCCTAAAATGTACTTCTCTCTTGGGTTTTTTCAGCCTAAGGTGGTAACTTTAAAACACGGGTGCACATGAACGCACGTATGCCAGCTCGCGCCCATGAACATGGCCGTTTTGTAACATATGCACATATACGTGCGCATCTTATAAAATCAACTGGACATGCATAAATGTGCTTGACATTTTAAATGGATGCATACATGTGCTGCTTCTACCGTGAAAGTGGAGGGATTTTTATATGCATGCATGCCGATGGTTACCAGTTAAACCAGTTCATTCCCATTTTTCTCAGTTACAGGATAGGACTTTCTAACCCCCTTAGCTAACTAACCCGTCTTTTACCCTACCTGCCCCAACCCTTACAACCCCACTGACTAGCCTACCTTATTTTGTTTTATAACTTACACGCCATCTATAGCAGAAGTAAAGTTACACATAGGGGATCCCAGCGCGTGCTTGTGCGCATAAATACTTTCATGCTGGTTTCCATTTAAAATGCCAGAATGCCCATGCCCTGCCCAGACTGCGCCCCCCACGTCCCTTTTTTGGACTTTTTCTTTTATACGCGTACCGGAAGATATATGCGTCCATAGACACTTCTTAGAATATGCATGCCAGCCCAAGAGATGCGAGTATCTCACTGATTTGGCATGCGTATGGCTTTTAAAATCTACCCCCATATGCATAACTCTGTATTTTTAGCATTAAATCTTAGCTGCCTAGAATATTCCTTAAGCTTCACTAGATCCCTTCTCATGTTTTCCATACCTTCCTGATGGGTCTACCATGTTGCCGATTTTGGATGGATAAGGCATCAAAGAGATAGAAGAAAGCAGAAATGTCTTCTGAGTCAACAGCTGAGCTTCCTTCTTTCAGGTTAACTATGGTGGTTCAAGAATGGAAAAGCTCTTTCGTGGGACTCTGTTCCACACTGATCACACTGACCACTTTGAAACATGCTGTTTCCAAAATTTTCCCAGGATATCTTTTTGTTTGTTTGCAGGCTCAGGTGCAGGAATGAAGGCTCTCCTGTGGAACATGTTGAACCGATGGTAGCCCTTGGAACACACCTAACCAGTCGGGTTTTTCCAGATTGCCACAATGAATATGCACGTGATAGTTTAGCAAACATTGGAGCCCCCATGGAATGCAAATCATGAATATTCATTGTGGCAATCTTGAAAAAACCGCCTGGATATGTGTGCCTCCAGGAGAGGACTGGGAAAAAGTGCTCTGGGCTTCTAGTTCCACACCTATCCAGTATTAGGCTACAGGACGTACGAAATTAAAATTCTTGGAGAATCATATTTGATCTTTTAATCTGTGTTTTCTAAATTCTCCTCGGTCCCCAACGGTTACAGTAAGAGACATGTTCAGGAGGTACATAAGGAGATCCTGCAAGTCCATACAGCGGCTCTCCCTCCTGTTAACAGGATTTATCTCCCGTCTGAAAGAAGGAAACTTAATCTGGGGAGCAAGGGGGAGACAAAGGAGTAGCACAGCTCTCTATTCAGAGCTTAGATCCTTCTGGGTTTCTGGAAGGATAGGCCAGTGAAAAGATTATCAAAGCCACTTTTTTTTTTTTTTGTCACTTTTATATTCCAGCAGCAACATAAGTCGATTCTGCACCTTTACTTTCACTATAAGCAGATCCCTTAGATGTAAAGTTTTGGATTTTTTTCCTATCTTGGCAGGACTACCCAAGAAAGCTGAAAAACATGCCTTGCTTTCCATCAACAGATTTGTTATCTTCCTGCAGAAATGTCCCTTCTTTTCCCTGCAAATGTTTGGTTAAATATGATAATAATTGGTTTGTATTTACCAAATCCTATTTAAGGTTATTTCTTCACTCCGAGGTTTCTATGGGAGTAGTCAGAGAGAATGTAGAGTGCAGTTCATATCAGGGTAATAAGTTGCTCGGATAGTGATAGTCTGTTCGTATATATTCTGTTTGGATATTTGGATATTAGACTTATTTCTTCCTTTCTTCCTAGCTCCTGAGTTTTTCCTATATTTGCTATCTTCCCAGATTGGTGAATTGCATAGGGCGTATAGTAATACTTTGTTGTTTCTTTCATTTTTATTTTTGAAAATGTTTGTGATTATGTTGTTATGCCACAAATGTATGCTCTGAGGTGGCCAACTCCAATTCTCAAGTACCACAAACAGGCCGGGTTTTCAGGATATCTACAATGAATATGCATGAGACCGATCTGCATACAATGGAGACAGTGCATGCAAATCTCTCTCATGTATATTCAATGTGAATATCCTGAAAACCAAACCTGTTTGTGGCTCTTGAGAACTGGAGTTAGTCATTCCTGCTTTATCTTGAAACTGTGCTTATCTGATGGAAAATTTTTAACATCTGCAAAATAATTTTATAAAAATATTGTAACCAAGAGCAGTTGAGCTATTTCTGTTAACAGCAGTTTCTGTAGCATCTTACAATCAGCAACTAAACAGTTGAAGGTCTGATCATGTGTTCTTCCACTTGTGTGATCCCATACACTTGTGTGATCCCATACCTCTGCCAATATTTTAGCAGCTATTAACAAATGCTGGAGGACTGGCAGCTGCATCAGAGAGCCAAAAGTCTTATTGCAGGGTTCTTTGTCACCGACAATGGCTCTAATATGGTAAACTTCCGAATCTACAGCAAAGATTACCCACCACAACAGAAAAGGGCAACTAAAATGATAAAGGGGATAGAACAGCTCCCCTATGAGGAAAGACTAAAGAAGTTAGGACTTTTCAGCTTGAAGAAGAGATGGCTGAGGGGGGATATGATAGAGGTGTTTAAAATCATGAGAGGTCTAGAACGGGTAGATGTGAATCGGTTATTTACTCTTTCGGATAATAGAAAGACTAGGGGGCACTCCATGAATTTAGCAAGTAGCACATTTAAAACTAATCTGTGAAAGTTCTTTTTTACTCAATGCACAAAAAAGCTCTGGAGTTTGTTGCCAGAGGATATGGTTAGTGCAGTTAATGTAGCTGTGTTTAAAAAAGGATTGGATAAGTTCTTGGAGGAGAAGTCCATTAACGGCTATTAATCAAGTTTACTTAGGGAATAGCCATTGCTATTAATTGTATCAGTAGCATGGGATCTTCATGGTGTTTGGGTACTTGACAGGTTCTTGTGACCTGGTTTGGCCTCTTTTGGATACAGGAAGCTGGGCTTGATGGACCCTTGGTCTGACCCAGCATGGCAATTTCTTATGTTCTTATAAAAAGAGCTTTGCCAGTAAATGGAAGCATTTCCATATGCTCTTAGATTATGACTTCCACTAGACATACAGTAGCTTCCTCTCACTCCCCTTTTGAACCAGAGTTCTCTATTTCTCTTTTGCTTTTTTTTTTAAATTTATCATTTTCAAAATTTAAAACAATAAACTTATGTTGTGATAAACAGATATATCCATACATATTACAACTGCAATACCATTTTTAAGAATAGCTATCTTTTATCTGTATATTTCTAAGAAATTAAGGGGGGGTTGAAATTTAGCGGTTTATAGGTAAAGAAAACATCATTTTATTTTATAAAGTCAACAATGTTGAGACCCCAGCAAACAAACTTTCCTATCACCAAAACCTGGTCAGTAAGCTCTTGATTATGAGCATCCAAAAATTTACGCAATTGTAATGGTTCAAAGAAAACATAATTGTTATTCAAATAATTCACTAGACATTTATAAGGATATTTTAAGGTAAACTTGCCCCCTCTGGTTACTACCTCAGGTCTCATAAGAAACTTTTTTCTTCTTTCTTGTGTGATCCTTGAAAGGTCAGGATATATCAAAATTTTTCCACCATGAAATTCCTTTAATCTATTTCACATATACATTTGAAACCCTAAGTCTCGATATGATGGAAGAGTAAAAGACACAAATAATGTCCTTCTTTTTGAAATTTCTATAACTACATTTTCAGAACTTGAGTTAAGTTCAAAGTAACTTCTGATGGTTGATCTCCATTCAATTTTTCTTCTCTTGCAGGAAGATAATATATTCTAATAAGCACTGGTAACATCTCAGAAGATAATTTTAAAACATGCATGAGATATTTCTTGAACATATCATAAAGGGATATGATTTCCACAAATGGAAAATTAAGGACTCGAAGATTTGAATATTTTCCAAGGTTCTCAATATTCTCCATTTTCTTAATATTCATAGTCTCTACCCTTAATATTTCATGCTGCGCCAACTCAACTTTATCTTGCCTCTAATTGTTCCATTTTTGTATCTTGTAAAGTAATTTTACTCTCAATATTCTGAAATCGATTAGATTCCAGGGAAATCTTAGTTAAATTTAAAATTGCTGTTTCCAAACTTTTCAAAGCGGTCCACAAAGAATCTAAGGTAATTACCATTGGTTTCACCATTAGGGGAAAAACTTCCAACTGCTTCTTAGTCATCTCGTCTCCCGTTTCTGCCAGGTTTCCTATCTCCACCGCCAAATTTTCTTCTTCCATACCAGTGGCAGAATCTCCAGAGGAAAAATCTCTCACTGGCCTGAACTTTAGACGGTTTCCTGCTCCTGCTGTAACCGCCCTTACGGGTTCGCTGGAAACCCCAGGCATTGGTTCAGCCTTCCCTTGTTTCTATAGGCCCAGTATGTCTTCTACTTCAGTCTCAATCATGGGGGAGGGAGAGGGAGTTTTCGATGCGCCAGGACTTCATGTGATGTCAAAAGCCAGCATAGACGACGCCCGCTCTGCGCCGACATCTGCAGCGGCTCCCTCCACCGGTGTTCTCTTTCACTTTTAACAGAGAAGCTTCAGACCTGATGCTATCAACAAAGAAAAGTCAAGGAATTATTTGCCTTCTCTCCCCTACCTCTAGTCTTTCTTTCTGCCTCCTCTTCTGTTTTTCCTTCAACATATTCTTCCAGCATTTCCGTCTTTCCTCACCCTCCATTTTTTTGCCATTTGAGTACAAATAATACAAGATGACTTGTGCATTCAAGTCTATTGTACTAGATAGAAAGTGCCCCTCTCCTTTTGGGTTTTAATATATCTTTGATCTTGACACCAACTTGGCTCATCAACACTTGCCACCTGTTCTATCAGATTTTGGTAGCCTGCCATTACCAAGTCATTTTTTGAGATGTTTAGAAAAAGCTGTAGTCAAGAATGCAATAAATAGATTGTAAAAATAGATGTTGTATGCGTGTGATATTAAACTACATGGAGACTTACAGCATTGATCAATTAAAGTCAAGGTTCAGGCAATGTATGACTAGGATCCAGAGCAAGTTCTTTTAATTACTGCAGGGATAGTACGATGTGATTTGCACAAATAATTAAATTCTTTACTGGCATGGGCTAATTGGCTACTTGTCATAGAGTTTTGTGACAGAGTTGCTGTGACATAACATGATTTAACATGGCCAGAAGTTATTAGTTTTCTCTGAGAGAAATTACTTCTTTTTAACTCAGTTTAATTTGATATATCATAGATTACTATATAGCATGTCATATTAAATTGCCAATTAACCCATGTTGCTACTCTACTAAAGGTGTTTATCCAAGATCTATATTTAAATCAATTGCACTACAAACATTAAATTAATGCTTTCTTATCTATACCATGAATAAAATATATGTAAAAAATATTAGCAGTACTGGAGTTTAACTTCGGTGATTCATGTTAGTGTTCTCAAGCGACCTATTGTGTTCTGGAAGCTCATGTACACTATCTTTGGATAACTCTCTTATGCTGATCTAATAAAAAGTATCACCTTCAAAGAATCCAACTTAAGTCAATTGATTGGTTGTTCTTGACATTCAAAGAGACAAGCAAAACCAGTTTTGTCTAATCTAATAACCAATTGATGGCAATTAAATGACACTCCAAAAATCAAATCTAAGCTACTGTAATTGGAAACTGGCAACTTTACAGATAAAAATATATATGGAAAGTTAACCTTCCAGAGGAGTAACGGTATAAGTGTGAAGCAGCAAAAAAGACAAAGAAGCTGGTGGTACCTTGGAGACTAAAGACTTCAAACTTAAATCCACTTTGATGTTCTACAGAAAGGAAAACTCAATATGAAACAATATAAATACCCCAAAATATCTACTTCAAATAACTTAATACTTAATGATTATATGATAGTATATGATTGACCTTTATAATAGGCATCATCAGAATGGCTCTCATCCTTAAATATCATCCGTCTTATATTATCACAGGTCAACATTATTCATATACCCATTACACAAAATTAATTTTTTTTTATTAAACATGTTTATTAATTTTTCCATCAGAGAGACCATAAACAAAACTACTTAAACAAAGCAATGCTAAAAACAGGTCAACTTTTACATTCTCGTGAATGGATGAAATAGAAATTGTACAGAAAGTTGCAGATTAAACAGTACAATAATAACAAATCAGTTAGAATAAATCTCTTTGATGCTTTAATCCTTCCCTCCCCCCCCCCCCCCCCCCCACCGGTTCCCAGGCATTGTATTGGAAAAAGTGTAGAAAGTTATGAGCCAGATTTTAAAACATATACGCATGGCCTACATGCGCGCACGCTACCCAGCGTGCACACATGTATGCCCAATTTTATAACATGCACACGCAGGCTCGCGCATGTTATAAAATCCAGGGTTGGTGCACGCAAGAGGGTGCACAATTGTGCACTTTGCGCATGCCGAGCCCTATCCGAGCCCGACTGCCTTGCCCTGTTCCCTCCCAGGCTGCTCCGAAATCAGGAGCAGCCTCAGAGGGAACTTCCTTACCTCCTCACCCCATCTTCCCTCCCCCGCCCTTTCCCCTCTACCTTTATTGCTTTCTTTTTTTTTGTTTTAAAACTTACTTCAGCCCTGGGGCTGAAGTAAGTTGCACGTGCCGTCTGACTGCCGGCACACGATCCCCGGCCCCGCCCCGCATTAATCTATAAATAAATTTAGCACAGGTCAGGGAGTATTTTCTACCTCTTTACTAATATTTCCTCAAGGGGGCCCAACAGTGAAGTTCGGGTAAATTTTAAGACTACCTGACAGGTAATGTCTCACTTGCAGGTATACATAAAATTCTTTAGAGGACAACTGAAATTTGGATTGTAAGTCCAGAAAACTCTACAATGTGCTAGGGTCCAGCATGAAAAATTGATGCAAATATTTAAGACCGTTCTTACACCAACCCCAAAAATTCGGCTTAGTCAAATCCAGCAAGAACTGCATTACTCCGTATAGTAAGAAATAGTGAAAGTGTATTTCTATGTAATAGCATTTTGCACAGATATGCTCAGACTGAACTACAGATGCAAAACACATTGACGACATCATACTTTCACTCATCCAGCCTCCTTCACCAGGTGCAACATTTCCAACTTTATTACAATGGCGTTAAAGCCATAGAAGAAATGATCACCATAAGAGCAAGGTGACTAACTGGTAAATGCAATACTGTGACAGCAGAGTCAGCAAGCTCCAGCAGGCATTTTGCAGGTGGGCACTTCAAGCAAGCCAAAAATTCCTTTGTGTCTTCTACCTGCTCAAACACGTAAGACTGATTCTGATGCCAGACTTTGCTTTTTCACCAGCACAGAGCAGATTGGGTTGAATTCCTTGTGTTGGAGTGTTAATTTAGAGAAGTAGTCTTGGAAGATCCTGACCACCCTTCCTTTGTATGCTAGCTCCCGAGACTTGTGGTAAGATTGTAGGAGCTGTTGCTTTTGGGATCAATTTAATATTTTTGCAATAATGATATGGTGCCGTGTTTCTCCTTCTCTTCTACTACCCAACCAATATGCTCTTTCTATCTGTAGCATTCTGGTGAGCTTGGGGAGAGATAACGCTTCAGGCAGCCATTTTTCCAGAAATCTTGCCAAGTTGCCATCTTCTATATTTTCTGGTATGCCTTTCAAATATATAGTTATATTTGGAGCAAATTTTCTAAATCTTCTATTTTCTCCCCCTGCTTTTCAACCAGTTTTGTCCACAAGCTAATTTTGCCAGTTAGGACCCCGGAATCATCTTCTAGGACTGAAATTCTGCCTTCTATCACATCCAGTCTCGGCCCCATTTCTGTAAGTATGGATTGCAGTCCTGCTATCTATTCTGAGAGGGAGGTAAAATGGCTATCCAAAGCCACCACTACTGCTGCTGTAATATTATTTGCAGAGGCATTGTGTGCAGTAGAATTGTTCAAAATCCCCAACACCGGCCATCTTGTCTAAACACCCATCAATTTTTCTTTCTTCTTTCTCCCTTTTTTTAAGGGCATAATCCATGGAGATTTCTGCATTTATTTGTCTATCAACATAAGCAGTTGCCATAGTGCAAAAATTGATGGTTAAGAAGCCGGGATGCCAAAGATATCATGTACCATGTTGGGGGACCGTGTAAAACGGATTACAAATGCATTATTGGTATCTTTAAGTTTCAATAAATTACACACTTTATTATTGAAAAACAAGTGGACTTTATGAATATTTGACCATCCTCCTTCCTATTGGGATCTCCTATGTTTGGTTTGGTCCTCCACCTTTTATACATGCTGCCATTATATACTATTATATAATCATATTGGGGCTGATGCAATAAATGAACTCGGAAAGCGGACGCTCAGTGTTAAGCGCCTGCTTTCTTAACGCACGCCCAGGCACTTCTCCTGGGTGTGCGATGCAATACGTAAATGAGAGGCTGTGCTGCCAAAGAGGCGCTAGGATCAATTGCGAGCAACTAGTAGTGCCCCCTTGACAGCGGGCACCCAGGAGAGGTCGGCTGTCCGCGGGTTAGGAAAATGGACGCTCTATTTCATTGTAGATTTCCTGAAAATCAGACTGAGTTCACCTCCTCTGGACTAAGCAATTTACTGAGGCATAAGTTTTCAAGGACAAGAGTCCACTTCATTAGAAGTGAAAATGGAGTTACCTATAAAATGCCTTTTCTGGAATATTTTGATACTGGTTATTACTGTTTATTACTCCTTTAAAAACTGGTGATATTTATTGCTATCATTCTTTAATTCTGTTATGTTGATAAACAATAAAGAAAACTGTGCTTAAGAGATGTGTGATTCCTCTCTTCTGGATTTTGTAAGTACCAAGGAAAGCGGGGGGAGGGGTAACATTTCTAGAAGAAAAAATAACACCCTGATCCCCACTGACCGTAAAGAGGTTCACTCAGTGGAGGGGAAACAAGGTGTCCAAAGACCGCAAATACTACATCTGAAAATCTCACTAAATTTCCAGAGCAGATCCAGTTCTCAAAATCACACTGTTAATCAAACACTGAACACACAATGTTAAAGTTTTCTGGAACAATTTTACTTATAAGGGTTAATATTCAGTAAGGAAGGTAGTGGACAAGTTATTCTGACTAAAGTTATCCGGATAATTTGTCCCATATATTCAGCAGGATGATGATCTGCTGAATATTCTATTTATTTATTTATTTTTATTTATTTATTTATTTGATGTATTTATATACTGTTTACCAATTCAAAAAAATCGATCAAAACGGTTTACAACAATATACTTATAATCAAAATTCATTTAAAATAAAATAAAAACTAAAATAATATAAATAAAATAAACTAAATAAAATGTAAAATAAACATCTAAACAAAGTTTGAATAAAAATACAATTAATAGCATGATCAATAACATAAAAATTTTGATGAACTAGGATAGTAAATAATTGGCTGCTACGTTACAAAACTAAAAGAAGGAAAAACGAAAGCAACTATGGTAATAATGGTAGTAGTAGGAAGAGCTAACTTCATGGCTATATGGTTACTAATTCATAGTTTCTATGTTCACAAATGCTTCCTTAAACAAGTGAGTTTTTAAAGCTTTCTTAAACTCTTTGATTCGAAATTAATCTCAAAGCGTCAGGCAAGGCATTCCACAGAATAGGGCCCGCGACAGAAAACGCTCTTTGCCTTGTTATATTTAACGCAGCCTTTTTCACTGTGGGAACTTCTAAAAGATTTTTTCCTGCTGATCTTAATTCTCTCCCAGGTCTATACACTCACAAGATGGAACATAGCCAGATGGAATCTGTGCTATTTAGCAATGAATGAATTAATGTAATGATTTTGTAGCGTACCCTAAATTTAACTGGCAGCCAGTGGAGTTTTTGCAAAACAGGAGTTATATGCTGTTTTAAAGGGGTAGCAGTAAGAAGTCTGGCTGCAGAATTCTGAATTAGTTGCAAAGGTCTAGTTGTTGTATCAGGTAGACCTATGTATAAACCATTGCAATAATCAATACCTGAAAAAATCAATGCCTGCAACACTGAATGGTAATCGTGAAAAAATAATAAGGGACGGAGTCGCTTCAACACGTGTAATTTAAAGAAAGAGTTTTTTACTGTTTTGGAAATGTGTTGAGATAGAGATAAATTAGTATCAATCCATACTCCTAGATTGTGTACCAATTTGGTAATTTGTATAACATCTTTGCCTAAAGATATATTTGCAGGGGGGGGGGGGCATTTGTTTATCACTTCATGTCGGTTCACAATATGATGGGGCCAGGTCTTAATCCTAGTCCAATACAACAACATAAAATTAAAATTAAAACTAGCATTGTAAATAAATCTTATAAGATGTAAAAGAACTTAAGGAAATAAAATAAAATAGAATAGGAAGCCCAGTAAAAATCCTAAATTAAATATAAAATTAACCGATTAAACGAGATTACAAAATAATAAAACACAAACAGTTTTATAAAACCTGCATAAGGCCAGTAACTAAAAATACTAACTTTCTTGTCAAACTAAAAACCAAATAAATAATTTGGAGAGTCAGCAAATCAGAGGATTAGCCAGTTGGAAAATAGGACTGCTCAAATTTTGGAGAGGGTATGGAAAGAAGTGCCTTGCCTAAGGTTATCCGGCTACTTATAGCCGAATAACTTATAAAACTAACCAGCTATGTATTCTGTGGCCAGAAAACTTGCAACTTATCCAGGTATCTTCAAAAGATATCTGGGTAAATAACATTGATACATACCTGGATTTCTTTAGAAGCGGCCCAGTTAAGCATCGCTTTAAAAAAAAAAAAGCATAGCAAAAGGGACCTGTCGTCCAATCCAACCTTTCCCCAACCACATTTCATGGAAGACCCTGTTGGTCCATGCAGCCCCCACCCAACATCCCCTGCAGAGAAAGTACGGAACCTCGGAGTGATAATTGACACAGAACTAAGTTTGAAACAACATATATCTTTAAAAGTAAAGGAAGGACATGCCAAACTAATGATTCTCAGAAGACTTAAACCAGTACTATCAGCTAACAACTTTCGATCAGTGTTACAAGCTTTAATTTTTGCAAGCACTGATTATTGTAACACCCTACTACTAGGTTTACCATACACCACACTAAGACCACTCCAAACTCTACAAAACACTGCTGCAAGAATTCTGACTGGTAAAAGAGACCACATCTCCGAAACCCTAGCCAAATTACACTGGTTACCCATTGAGCAAAGAATACAATACAAAACACTATGCACCATACATAAATTAATACATAACGAAAAAGCAGAATGGCTGAACACCGCCCTTCACATACACGTCCCTCACAGAAACCTGAGATCAGCCAACAAAGCACTCCTAACTATTCCATCAGTCAAAACAGCAAGACTAACACAAGTAAGGGAAAGGGCACTATCCTTTGCAGGACCCATACTATGGAACACAATGCCTTTAGAATTAAGATTACAAAGACATCAAAACCTTTAGAAAAAGTTTAAAAACATGGCTATTTAAACAAGCGTATCACAAAGAGAATGGAGAATAGAACACAGGGAAGTGTAGGGTGCGGACAGTAGAACATCCACACACATCACCGTATTCTATGTGTGTGTATTTTATTTTTATTTTTTATTCACCACTAAAGGATAAGGTACAATTATAAAACTATTCCTGTATTTAAATCTGATACAGGTAAAATTGGACATGATTTATAACATTTACCAAATAAAATGTATTATAAAACTGTTACCGAACCTTTGAGGCACCTGTTAATTGATGTAATTTAAAACATTTAGCAAGATTATGTGCCTTACTGTAAACCATTGTGACGGTATCGATCTTAACGACGGTATAGAAAAGTTTAAAAAAATAAATAAATAAAATCAATCAATCATAAAATTGCTTCAGGGATCCGCAGATCAGGTGGCCCCTCTCCCATTCATTGATTCTTAAAAAAAAAAAGCCAAAACAGTTTTCTCATCCCAGACATGGCCCCCACCCACCCATTCAGCATAATAATAGTGAGCTGGTGACCATTCCTCTGCCTGGATCCCTTCCCATCACTCCTGACACTCGCAAAACTGCTGCTGCGAGTGAGGTACGGCAGCTCCCGTTGCTTCCATCGCAGCTTCTGACAGAACAACGCTGGAAGTACAAGTTAAGCCTTAGCCTAAGTTAGCAATGGAAGAGCCAGAAGCGAGCACTGTAAGTATTAGGGGGGGGGATGGGAGGGGGATCCAGGCTGGGGGTAGCTCGCCAGCCCACTACTATTATTATGCTGAATGGGTGGGGGTGGGAACAGGTTCCAAGGTGGGAAAACTTTGTTTTGGTTTTTTCAAAAAGAATAAGTGAATGGGGGTGTGGAAAGGAGCCCCGATCTATGGACCCCCAAATCAATTTTACAATTTAGCAGAGGATGCAGGGTGGGTGGTCCACAACACAACAGGGCCTTTGATGAAATGTGGAGGGGGATAGGAGGGACAATGAGCCCCCTTTACTTTTATTTTCCAAAGTGCTACTTACCCAGATATCTTTTAAAGATATCCAGATAAGTTGCAAGTTATCCAGCTCCACAAGACCATGAGACTACGGTATTAGCTATTCTCCCCCCCCCCCCCCCCCCCGATGCATAAAATAAAATGTGCAACCGATGCGCACACATTTCTATCCTAAAAAATTAACGCCAGCTCCAGAGCAGGCGTTAATTCCTGAGGAGTCCGAAAAATTTACAGAAAAAGCAGAAAATATTAAGTCAAAGGAACCAAGAAAGGAGAACCCTAAAAAAAATAAATTTAATAAATTTAAAAAAAAAAAAAGTGTGCTGACAGGTTAGAAAACGGGAAGGGTCGCTCAATTAACGAGCATCCATTTTTCTAACCCGTGTCTGTGCATAGGAGAGGAAAACAGACACTCGTAAAATTGAACATCCGTTTTCCTAACCCGCTGACAGCCACCTTTCCTGGGTGCCCAATGCCAAGAAGGTGCTAGGGACACAAAATTTCCCCTAGCGCCTCCTTTTTTACCATGTCAGACAATTTAAATATTACATTGGGCACCCGGGAGAGGTGACTCAGCTTGCGTTAAGAGGGTGGGTGCTCAATCATGAGTGCCCATGTAACGTGCACATCGGCCTGTAATAGAATAAGTGAAAATAGAGCTTGCAAGAAAACCTTGTTAATATAATAAAAGAATCACAGATAATGACTGAAAACTTTAGCAATACTTTCGTTCAAAGGAGGAGTGCTTATTCCTTGCTCGAACACCAGTTAGACAGGAGCACTGGGAGGGGAAGGGGAAAAATTGCAATCCCTTCAATGTTCTCTCTTTTAAGATGAAACAAGAGTCCCTTTTTATCATCATCCTTGGTTTAAATAAATCCTTTGCCAGTTTCAGTGTGTACACACAGGAAGCAGGAATTTGCTGATCTCTGTTGATTACTGAGTGGATTATTTCCTCCAAAGAATCTGTTACTGAAAGAAAAAAATCCTCCACCCAGGCACTTTCTATTTGACAGCATGGCTTCTCTTCACGTTGTTTGCAATTACTCTTGTCCATAGAAACTTTTTCTGTACTAACAGTGATCCATGTTTCATGAGCCTCCCGCTGTATTGTTCCCACAGTTTTTCTCCTTGCAGTTTAAGTGAAAAGGAGACTTAATCCTGGCACAACTCCAACAGGAACATTTCAACCCCCATGCCTCCTCCTTTGAGCTTCCGGATATCTGACCAAATGATTAGATCTCCGGAGGGGATATTGGGTCTCTCTCTTTCTCTGCAACTGAAACTCCAACTACACAGAGAGAGGAGCAAAACAGAAAATGCTATTTAACTATTGGCTACCAAAGTCAGCTGGGCTCAGATGAACACAGAAAAGCATGTATTACTTCACTAAACTCTGGAAATTAACCCTGTATTTACTGGGGGCTTTTATTTTCACTCCTGAAGCAAATTAATATTTCACAGTCATAATATATCCAAAAGCTGGCAACTGCATTCAAGTAAGCAGATAGTAATAGAATCTCCAAAAAGTCTGACATCCACATTATGGTAAAGAATAGGATTCTAGCCCCTTAAAGTATATTTTCCACATACCATAGTCCATAAGAGAACACTAACAAGGGGGTCTTACAGAATGCCAGGGAAGGTTACATTTTGTTAGAGGTTGGGAGCAGCTCAGAATTTGTATCGCCTTCCACAAATGAAATGCTAGGATGTTTAGAGTTCAATATTGAGTGACTCAAACGGCAAATATATCCAGGGAAAATTATAGGTGTAACTTGGCCCGTCTATTCAGTAGAAATTATGCACATAAGTCTCCTGCTGAATATACTTGGATAAAATTATGTACATGTAGCAGGGATTAGAACCAGCTCTAATATTTTCCCAATGGTCATGGTGGGATTTTATAGATAGGTTTTTGTATATCCTACACCTCCCCAGTTTTTGGGCCTGTTACGTCGGCCGGCCACAGAACCCATGACCGGCCACAGAACCCATGGCCGGCCTTCCTCACCTTCTGCTGCCACTCCCGTGGCGCGGGGGGAGCACCCTCGACGCCGCCTCCCTCTCGGCTGTCCTGCCTGCAGCCCTTGGCCTTGCAGCATGGTGGAGACGCCACCGCCATTCCCCTTCTGGGCCCGTGTCGCGGCCGATACTCCGCCACTGAATTCCTCTCCCTTCTGGGTCTTCCTGGGCGCATGTCTCTCCTTTTGATTTAAAGGACCCACGGCGTGCTAAGGCTGCCGGCCCCCCTGGATGATGTCACTTTCCTGGCACTATTTAAGGCAAGCTCTGACAGTCAAAGTTTGCCTTTGCAACAGGTTCTCTCGCTTCCTATTGCCTCTAGGTGATTTTCCAAGTTCCTGAACCCTTCTAACTTTGGACTGCTTCCTCGGATTTTGACCTCTGTATTGCCTGACTACGCCTGCCTTCTCCGTGCCCTGACCATTGCTACAAATGACTTCGCTTCAGATTTTCTTGAGTCTAGAGTTCCACGTTGCTTGCTACACCTCCAAGAGTCGCCAGCTTCCATTCAAGCTCAACAGTGATGCCTCTGTCCCTATCCTCTGGACGTGGACTGCTAAGGCTTCGGCCTTCTTTGCTCAGGCACCCTCAGTCGCTCCTTGTTCCTTGGTGCTTGAGTTCCTGTTCCACATCCCGTCCGGGATAGAACTACGCCATCTACTGTCTCTGGGCTGAATTACCAACTACCTGTATCTAACCTTGAGACCCGCCTACGTCCTGCCGGCCCAGGCACCCAAAGGCTCAACCTGAGGGGTATGTGGGCTGGTATAGGTAAAGCTCCAGTGGCCTCCAGCTTCAGCCCACTCCACCTGCTGATGGTGGGGACCAGTAGGTCCTTGCCTTTGGATTGCGTCAACCCCACCTCAGCCCAAGAATCCACCTCCTATGCAACAGGGATATTCTCTTTTTGGGATGGGTCTCGGTGCTATAATAGCCATTGAGCATGTGCAGTAGTCAGAGAGAAGGAGAAAACCAGAGGATTAGGAGACATTGGAGAGGGAAGGCGAGTCTGACAGGTGTAGAGGTTTAGGAGATCATTCCTGGATGTCACAGTTAGGGGAGTGTTTTTGTAGGAAAAGACTTTGGTAGGTTCTCAAAGCCTAATCAAATGAAGAAGCTTTTGAGATTAAGAGATTTTGAGAGAGGATTGTTTTTTAGAGCAGACTGAGACAAAGAACCCCCTCCCCCCCCCCGGAGGAAAGGACTGGATGTCTGTCTTTGTATCTTGCACCCAGGAAACAGCGCAGTGGAAGAAAGACTGGAGATTTTTGAAAGATTTGTAATTTTCTGGAATTGCTGAGCATTTTGAGAGTTGTTTGAAGAGTCATTTTGAAACTGGGGAAAGTTGTCCTATCTTCCCTGGCATATGTTGGAGCTACAGAGGAATTTACCTACCCTTGTTGGGGGAAGGAATTTTCGACCAGGGCGCCATAGTTTATTTGTATTTTCCTCATGCTTTTTAGAATCATTGCATGGATCCTACTCTTCAAGCTTACTTAAACCCTTTTATTATTGGAACCCCACCTTGGGGCTCTGACCCTTTTTATTCACATGCACCTCAGTATCATCAGACCCCTCTCTGTGAGTATTGAGATACGTGCGACAATGACTGCAGCCTGGGAACCTCATCACAGCATCTAGGGTCCCTGAGGCTTAGGCACTGGAGAACTCTGGCCCCCAGGGCTGAGGTTTAATGTTTGAGTGCGTTTTTTTGTGGATCCAAGGGAGTGAAGACAGGCCTGGGACTTTGCTGTGACCCTTCGATTAGGTGCCCAAAACCAAGAGAAGGTTACACATATAACTTTATATGGGTAAAATTAGGACTGCTATATTTCCCAGCAGACTTGTGCAAGTAGCTTTAACTTGGAAAGCGCTTAATATGTATGCTCAACAGCTAAAGTTTTGCCCTGCCCCTGAAATGCTTCCATCAATACCCCTTTTTGTCTAGATAGATTTTGTGCACCCAAGATGCATGCAGTCAGCCGGGGGGAAATATTCAAAATTCAGCTTTTGTGCATGTTGTAACTCCAAAATTACCCACACAAAGGCCTTTGAAAATCGACCGCTGCCCGACTGCCCTAATTCTAAAAACTCCAGCACCTGTGTATTTCTTTTAATTTATTTACAAACATTTATAATCTGCAATATTACCAGCAGTTTCTGTATCTTGTTAAATCAACAATGAAACATGTAAGCCTCACACCCTGAAAAGAAAAAAAATGCTGAAAGCAATTATGAAACCCTACAGGGATCTTGCAGTTCCATGGGGACTGAAAGATCATTTTCAAAGGAAACTCCTAGCAGGTATCCCTTTGAAAATACTGCCAGCATGAATATCTTAAATACTTTTGTACTGTCATAATTTGCACTTGCATGAAAGCAGATACAAAGCACGTGCAGAGGTTTCAAATTAAAAAATCTCCATGAATACTTTCAGTGGCTAATTGTACATGCCTAGAAACAAAAACATACATTTACACACATACAGGGAGTGAAGGGAGCTATAATCATTCAAACCATATTTTTATGCAGATAAACTCAAGTTTAAGAACATAAGAAGGGCCATGCTGGGTCAGACCTAAGGTCCTTGGAGCTCAGAATCCTGCCTCCAGCAATGGCCAATCCCGAGAAGCAGATCCCATTTCCTGTTGCTTACTCCTGGAGTCTCCTGATTAATAATAACTGCTTATGGGCTTCCAGGATATTGTCCAAACCCTTTTTAAGAACCCACCTGTTGGTTGCCTTAACCTCATGCTCTGGCAACAAATTCCACAGCTTGATTGAGCTTAAGTGAAAAGACTTTCTTCAATTTGTTTTAAATCTGCCACCTATCAATTTCAAGGAGTGACCCCCTAGTCCTGGCGTTCTTTGAAAGGGTAAATAATTGTTCCCTATTTAACTGTTCCACCCCACTCATGATTTGGTAAACCTCGACCGTATCCCCTTTCAGCTGTCTCTTCTGCAAACTGAAGAGGCCCTAACCCAGGGCTTCCCAAACGTTTATCCTATGCGACCCTGTTTTAGAACTTTTTCACATGATCCCAGACGACTACCAAATCAGATTAGCAGAGGGATGACTTATCTCCATCACTTCACTCTGACTCTCCCTGAGCTCCAGCTGATCCTGCTTCTCAACCTCCATCCCTCATTCCCTTCTCAATCTCATCTGTCATTCATTCCCTCTCCTTTATTCCTCAGTCTCGCCTCTTTCCTTCCAACCCTTCTTTCACATCCTTCCAGCTGATCCCCTGACACCCACGGCTCCTTTCTTACATCCTCCAGTCCATCTTTTGTCATTCTCCCTCTCTCATCATCCACAGCCAAATCCCTTCTACATCTGATTCCTTCAAACCTGCCCTGCAAAAATTCCCCTTGGCCAGGGTTAGTGGCAACATTTTCCTTTGGGCTCTGGGCCAAAGCTGGATAACAATTGATGGGAAGAGAACAGGCAGCATTTTTCTCTTGGGTAAATTCAGTGGTGGGTGAGGAGAGAGACGACAGACCCCTTTGGCTGTGACAAGAAACTGTTCTTTTTCAGTCACTGCACCTACATTTGGAAAGTGTAAACCTTTTTAAATCAGTGCTGAAGATTTTCCTTTTTTAAACAAGCATAGTTATGTTAGTTTATATACTTTTTTACATGGATGCCTTTTATGCTTTTAGTTTTTATGGATTGTATAGGTTGTTTTATGTAACTGTTTTATAGTTTTGTTTTCATGTACGTTTTAATGGATTTATGTATGTTTTACTTTTGAACATCACCTAGTTTTTCTTAGGCGATTAATAAATCTTACTAAAGGAGCAATGGCATCTCCACCAGCCCACGCATTCTGAGCCCTTCCTTTCCCCTCCACGCCTCTCATGGTTGGTTCCAAGCCCGACGGTAATCTACAAGCTGCAGCAGCATTCGTATTGAAAGTCAATGTGGAGCCTCAGAATCAGTGCAAGCTCACAAGGCCCTACAATGACTCCAGTTCTGCCTCACAGAGGTCTTCCTGTTACCATAGAAACTGCAGGGTTGATGAGTGTGTGCTGGCTCACAGGCCCCCAACACTACTATTCCTGCTGCCTGAAGAGGACTGCCTGTTGAGTTACTTGTGATCCCAGCTGAAGGTTTTGTGACCCCCATTTGGGGTCCCGACCCACAGTTTGGGAAGCTCTGTGTAGCCTTTCTTCATAAGGGAGCTGGTCCATCCCCTTAACCATTTTTGTTGTCCTCTGTGCCTTTTCTTTTTTGAGAAGGGGCAACCAGAATTGCACACAATATTCAGAGTGCAGCTGCACAGTTGATCTATACAGAGCCATTATGATGTTCTCTGTTTTATTTTCCATTCCTTTTCAAATAATTCCTAGCATTCTATTTGCTTTTTTGACTGCTGCTGCACATTGAGCTTAGGATTTCATGTACTGTCCACAATGATTCCAAGATCCTTTTCCTGGGTGGCTACTCCTAATGTAGAACCCGGTATTATGAATCTAAAATTAGGATTATATTTTATTTTGCACTTGGCCACATTAAAAAGGACTGCCATTTAGATGCCCATCCCCTAGTCTCACAAAGTCCTTCAACAGTTACTCACTTGTGTTTTAACTACCTTGAGTATTTTCATGCTATCTGTATATTTGATCACGTCACTGGCTGATCTCTTTACTTAATCATTAATGAGTAAGTTGAACAACTCAGGAGAGCTCTATGGGGCACTTCACTATTTACAATATCTTTCTCCACTGGGAAAAGTTACTAATTTGTAATTAGTCCTACACTTTATTTCTTTTAACCAAATACCAGTTCATAATAAGACAACACCTCCTATCCAATGGCTTTTTTCTAAGGAGTCTCTCATGTGGGTCTTTATCAGGCTCTTTCTGGAAATCCTAGTACACTATATCAGTCAACTCTTTTTTATTCACATGCTTATTTTTATCTTCAAAGGAATTCTAATAAGTTAGTAAGGCATGACTTCCCTTGGCTAAATCCATACTGGCTATTCTCTATCAAGCCATTTTTATCCATAACAGGACCAGTAATTGTGTTAATTATAGCTTCCACCATTTTATCAGGCACTAACATCAGGCTTACCAGTCTGTATGTTGCAAATGTTTTATTTCTAATGTACTTAAAAGGTTTTTATTAGCTTTTGCCTCTTTGGCAAGTCTCTCCTCAAATTTTCTCTTCACCTGCTTTATTAGTAATTTATATCTAATTTGGCAATGCTTATGTGCCTTTCTAGTTTCTTCAATAGACCTTGCTTTTCATTTTTTAAAAGATGCCTTTTTGTCTTTGATAGCTTCTTTCACAGTATGATTTAGCCATGCTGACGGTTGCTTGTTCTTCTTTTGACCTTTCCTAATTTATGGAATACATATTGGTCTCAAAAATGGTGTTTTTAAACAGCCTTCATGCCTCATGGAAACTATTAACCTTTATAACTGCTCCTTTCACTTTTCATCTAAGTAATTTACTCATCTTATCATAGCCTCCCCTTTTAAAGTTATATGTTATTGCAGTAATGATTCAGATGGACTGAACCAAATCACGGTGAACATAGAAGATGTGGTAGGCCTGAATGATAAACTGAAGAGTAGTAAATCACATGGACCGGATGGTATACACCCCAGGGTTCTGAGGGAACTCAAAATGAAATTTCAGACCAATTAGTAACCTATCATTAAAATCATCCATTGTACCTGAAGACTGGAGGATAGTTAATGTAACCCCCAATATTTAAAAAGGGCTCCAGGGGCGATCCGGGAAACTACAGACCAGTTAGCCTGACTTCAGTGCCAGGAAAAATAGTGGAAAGTGTTCCAAGCATCAAAATCACAGAACATATAGAAAGACATGGTTTAATGGAACAAAGTCAGCATGGCTTTACCCAAGGCAAGTTTTGCCTCACCAATCTGCTTCACTTTTTTGAAGGAGTTAGTAAACATGTGGATAAAGGTGAACCTGTAGATGTAGTGTACTTGGATTTTCAGAAGGCGTTTGAGAAAGTTTCTCATGAGAGGCTTCTAGGAAAAATAAAAAGTCATGGTATAGGTGGCGATGTCCTTTCGTGGATTACAAACTGGCTAAAAGACAGGGAACAGAGTAGGATTAAATGGACAATTTTCTCAGTGGAAGGGAGTGGGCAGTGGAGTACCTCAGGGATCTGTATTGAGACCCTTACTTTTCAATATATTTATAAATGATATGGAAAGAAATACGCCGAGTGAGGTAATCAAATTTGCAGATGATACAAAATTGTTCAGAGTAGTTAAATCACAAGCAGATTGTGATAAATTGCAGGAAGACCTTGTGAGACTGGAAAATTGAGCATCGAAATGGCAGATGAAATGTAATGTGGATAAGTGCAAGGTGATGCATATAGGGAAAAATAACCCATGCTATAGTTACACAATGTTAGGTTTCATATTATGTGCTACAACCCAAGAAAGAGATCTAGGTGTCATAGTGGATAACACATTGAAATCGTCGGTTCAGTGTGCTGCGGCAGTCAAAAAAGCAAACAGAATGTTGGGAATTATTAGGAAAGGAATGGTGAATAAAACGAAAAATGTCATAATGCCTCTGTATCGCTCCATGGTGAGACCCCACCTTGAATATTATGTACAATTCTGGTCGCTGCATTTCAAAAAAGATATAATTGCGATGGAGAAGGTACAGAGTAGGGCGACCAAAATGATAAGGGGAATGGAACAGCTCCCCTATGAGGAAAGACTAAAGAGGTTAGGACTTTTCAGCTTGGAGAAGAGATGGCTGAGGAGGGATATGATAGAGATATTTAACATCATGAGAGGTCTAGAACGGGTGGATGTGAATCGGTTATTTAGTCTTTCAGATAATAGAAAGACTAGGGGGCACTCCATGAAGTTAGCATGTGGCACATTTAAAACTAATCAGAGAAAGTTCTTCTTCACTCAACGCACAATTAAACTCTGGAATTTGTTGCCAGAGGACGTGGTTAGTTCAGTTAGTATAGCTGTGTTTAAAAAAGGATTGGATAAGTTCTTGGAGGAGGTCCATTACCTGCTATTAATTAAGTTGACTTAGAAAATAGCCACTGCTATTACTAGCAATGGTAATATGAAATAGGCTTAGTTTTTGGGTACATGCCAGGTTCTTATGGCCTGGATTGGAAACAGGATGCTGGGCTTGATGGACCATTGGTCTGACCCAGTATGGCATGTTCTTATGTAAAACTTCTAAAGTATTTTCTCATTACTAGTTGTAAATCAGTTAAGGAAATGAAGGACACCAGAAGCGTAGCTCTTTCCAATTCTTCAATGGCTGAGTTTTCTATTATTTCAGTGAGGTTCCCCTGCCAGTTCTGTCCGCTAGTTGTTACTACAGCCTTTGGGAGAAAGTAACATTTATTTATTGATGGAAGCTCTTCCTGGGTAAAACCCAGTATTTCCCCCATAAACTTTTTCAAGGTGGTGCATGGAGTTTCACCAATAACTCTGGGGAAATTCAATATGCACAAATTTAATTGCCCAAATTTATTCTCTAATGGGGGGATTTAGGTAGGGCTGGGGGGCAGGATAGATAGGAGAAGGGAGGGGAAGTTGGGGGGGGTGGAAGGAAAGTTCCCTCAGAGGTCGCTCCGATTTCGAAGCGGTATCGGAGGAAACGTGGAAAGCCGTTGGGGCTCCCCTAGGGCTCGGCGCATGCAAGGTGCACAAGTGTGCACCCCCTTATGCGCACCGACCCCAAATTTTATAACATGAGCACGGCTGCGCGTGCATGTTATAAAATCGGGCATAGATTCGAAAATCTGGCCTTAATGTTTCAATCCTTTTTGCCAGAGTTTCTCTATCTCTAACCGTGGCCACTTTGAAGTCTAAAGTTCCAGAGTCCTTTTCTTTTAAAGCAGTAACTTTAACAAGTAAAGAATTTATTTGACTTTGCATCTATGAAGAAGTTGTAGTATTTTGTTATTTTGAATGCTCCAGTCTAGTACTGGAACTATTAAAGGTAGACACAATTCCAGCCATCAGATCCCACAAAGCGACAAGGGTGATGACTCGAGGGCGTTCGAGGACTATCAAAGGCACATATTCGGGTATTCCTCCACAAGGGACTGGTAGAGCTCTTCCCATGGATTCCATCCCTATTGTTTCTCATCCCAGCCCAGTACATGATGTTCCACCATTGTTCGTGGTCCTCTGATTTTCCGCGACAGTTTGTCCTGCTTCTACCAAAGTGGTGGTTACCGTTGTCTGCTCTGCATTCAATCTGGAAGAAATTCCCCCCAAAGACGGTCCGGGCTGCAATACCTCCTCCGTCCTCTGTGTCGGAGCTTGCCTCAGGTCGGGGCTCAAGGATAACTCCTCTGCTGCCTTAAATGAAGCTCTCTCTCCGCTTAGCACATTGAGATCCTCATTCCTCGGATCTTTTGTTGTTGGACTTAGGAAATTGGTGATCTCTTGTTGAACCGTCGATGGAGGTAAGGATACCGACGGGAAAACCCGTATTTTTCCTTTTCTTTTAGCAGGCATATTCTCAGTGGAAATAATAGTTTTGACGAGCTTCAAGAGTCCCTGCTTTCCCCGCCACTCAGCATGCCGCCATCTTGGGAGTCCTAGGGTGCTTTCATCAAAGCCTTTAATGTTGCCACCATAAAAGATGAAACGGCATTTTCTAGATGTTTAGAATTGCTTCAAAATAATGTTAGACATTTAAATTTGAGCTTTGAACTTTCCTAAAATTTCTGGAGAAATTCCTTTTTCAACACTGAAGTGATTTCTGCAAGAAGTTCTTGGTTTTTTCCTTTGAAAATATGCCTTCTGTTAATTCTTGTCATTTCCTGCCTTCTGGACCCATCGTTAATGATAGAATTCCTGAAAAATGTATTCAGCTTTTTGGAAATTTCCTCTTTGGAAGTCTTGGATAGATGAACTCTGTTCGTTTCTTTCATTTCAGTGATTGATTTAAATAATGTTATGTGTCATTTCTTCAGGAATCTTTCAGTTTCATTTCATGGTCAATTAGTGAGGATTTACCCTGATCTAGCTCAAGTTACCTAAGTTAGGAGAAGAGAATTTCTATCCTTTCAACAAGCTACTAGTATTTCCTTAGGCTTTTCTTTTACCCTTCGTTACCCCTGTAAATGTATTATTATAAGCCGGGGTGATGAATGTTTTATTTTTTTTCAACCTGAGCGATTATGATTTTTCATAGAAGCCCGCAGTCCACTCACCTCTGAGTGAATTGATGCTATTACTAATTTCTGCTAGTAGCACTATGTTAATGCTTTTTCTTTGATGTTTTTCTTCTGTTCTCCCCTTTAATTTCATCTTCCCTCCTCTTTTTTCTAGTTTTTTGGTTGGATATTTACAATGTATTAATTTCTTTTTTATCTGATATTCTTTTCTGAAGTTTTGTAAAATATCCAATTGTTTCTGATACAAGCATGATATTTTTGTTAGTTAATTGGAATTTATAAATAAAGAGTTAAAAACAATTACTTCCCCATTCACAGAGCAAGTGAAACAAATAAAAAAAGGCAAATTTAACCAAAGGAAAACCCCCTGAAATAAATGGATAAACCACACACACACAAAAAAAAAAAAAAAATTATAAATAGATCAGTAAGGTGTATAACAAATGAATTACTTTAAATTTGCCTGTCTGCAATTCAAAAATGGTTATTTTTTTAATAAACTCTCATTAAACTTTTCTAAAACTAATTTTATACTATTACAAAATTCACCTGGCAAGTTATATTACACATCAATTACAATTGATGGTAGAGTCCACCCAATCCATTCAAATATAAAAAAATCTGGGAGTCTGGGTGGACCCAAATTTAACTTTTCACCATCGTGTCAATACTGTTATTAAATCTGTTTTGTTTTGTTTTTAACTTGAGAGTTTTATACTAGATAATGTAGACTTCCATATGATTGTTCAAGCATCCATATTACCATTGGTAGATTACTGCATTGTTATATGATTTGGGCCTCCCTGCTTTTACCTTAAGATCTGTTCAATTCCTGCTAAATGCAGCTGCATGGCTAACTTCAGCAAAAACATCTGGAGAGCTTATTACACTGGTTTTGGTAGACTTACACTGGTTTCCCATACTGCAACTCATTCAGTATAAGACAGAAATGCTAACATTCAAGCTCGTGACCTCAGACAATCCTTCCATGGGCTAATGCCCTCTGTTTGACTTTATTGTCCGACAAACTCTGAGATCCCAGCAATGAGGTCTCTTAGATATCCCTTCAGCCAGACAGGCCCTTTTGGTTGTTACAAGATTCTATGCTTTTTCGGTCACTGCACCTACTTTTTGGAACTTGCTGCCTGAAGAGATTAGACAGTTGGACTGTGTAAAAACTTAAATCAATGCTGAAGAGTTTTCTTTTTTTAAACAAGCATATTTATGCTAGTTTATATACTTATTTTTGGAATTTACATGGATGCCTTTTATGTTTTTAGTTTTTATGAATTTTATAGGTTGTTTTATGTACTTTTAATAGTTTGTTTTGATGTATGTTTTAATGATTTATCTATGTTTTACTTTTGTACATCGCCAAGTTTTTTTTAGGCGATTAATAAATCTTAATAAAGATAAAAACATTTCTGTAGAATGGAGCTGGAACTCTTCCCTCCCTTTGTCTTCCAGAATGCTATTGCTCAAAAATGTTATTTCTTAAGTTTTTAATAAGATTATATGAAAATTTTAATGTTAAAATCTTTTTCATACACTTTAAGATAATTTTTACTTATGAAAATATTAATGATTTGAACCCAACCCTGGAACCCCTGGACCTTACATTTTTTCTCTGGGAAATACATACATGCTATACTGCAAGTGCTTACATACTTGAGGTTTATAAAATAGCATATATTGCTTACATGTGTATGTGCTATTTTTATATGAAACCCCTTTGAAAATTCACTCATAATATCTACTCAAAACAGTTAAGAATCAGAGAGGAAAACAAGTGGACAGACTGGATGGACCAATTGTTCCTTATCTACCATCATCTAAAACATTACTATGTAAGACTTATAATGGTCAGAATAGATTTGAATCATCTCTGAAATCAGCAATGTGAGAGAAAAATCTATTCTTCCTTTTCCCTTCAAGTGTCAAAATCATTTCTCAGATTGAACAACATATGGCTAGCAAGGCGTGATTATTTTATGCAATATTATTGTGCCTTCTGGATAAATGGTTACAACAGATATGTTTTAGCTTAATTAAAGGACTGAAAGATGTTGAGAGATGCGATGCCACAGGGAATGCCCCAGCACAGCACATACATGTGGCAATAAATGTGGCTGGGGAACGAAATTGATGGCCTGGGATTTCAAAATGTGAGTAATTATTCTAAACAGGCAGCTATTTTTACCATTATTTAAAATGATTATCACAAAAATTGCATGAAATAATATCCTTTTAAAAAGATATATCAAACTGACTACAATTTAAAATAAGCTAAATTTAATCTGATGCTATCAGTAGGTACAAAAACCAATTATTGTTGCATATACTTTTTTTTCTTTTTCTTTAGCAGTCACATGCACATACATAAAAACAGCATGTGTCAGCAAAATAAAAAGCTAACGCCAACCATAATTTAATTTATCATATTTATATTGCACCTAACAAGGATCGACACCACTTCCAAGCAGACTGTCAAATAAAATACGGTCCACAGAATACAAGATAATCATCTCATATTAACATACACAAGACAAAATGAAAATACAATTATAATAAAGCACAATAAAAAAAAAAACACCCTCTCTACCCACCCAAAAAAATTGTACCTCTAATATTAAAAATAGCCCACTTGCATTTAATCATAAACTTCCTGTAATAAATAAAGAAAAAAGCAATCAAAAAATATATTACTATAAAAGCCAGGTTTTTAGGAATCACCTGAAAGCCATGGAGTTTGCTGCCCTCCTAAGAGAGTCTAGATTAGAAACCCACCAAACAGGAGCCCTGTCTGAACATGTTCATTACCTAGTCCTGGATTTAATGGAAGATATGTAAATCTAAACTCTTAATTAAATCGTAATACTTTAGATGGTATATATATTGCTGAATCTTCTCCCTTAATTAACTTGGGCTAATACTTGCCAAGGCCCAGTCAATAAAAGATAACACCTTCAAACTTATCTGAGAGGGAACTGGAAAGCAGCGAAGGGACAGTAACAGTGGTGATGCTCATTCCCGTTTGCAGCACTGATTGGTTCTGGCAGCCACAAAGTTTTGCGTAAATTATATCTCGCTTACACTATGTTTGGCCAAACTCGAATAAATGGAGTTGCAGTGATCGAAGTGATAATACAGTGGGGCCTGCGCACTGTTTTCAGATCTTAAGAGTGGTCATAATTGTTTTTACCAGCCCTAGAGTAAAACAGCCTTCTTAGACACCGTTAAAATCTGGCTCCCAGGTGACAATTTGGACTCAGCACCCCCGGGCACTTTAATTCAGCAGCCAATTTAATTGGGGGGACTACCAAGCTGAAATGCTAAAAACTGCTCTGGGCAAGAGTCCACACGTATCCAAGGAATCTCTGTTTTATCTTCATTTAACTTTAAGTGACTTAAACTCATCCGGTCAGCAATTACCTCAAAAAGAGAAGAGTTTAATTTTAGACTTCTGCCAGGGAACTACTTGTTGATACCCTGTATATCGTTTGCATGCGTGAAGACTTTCACCCCTGAGCCTTAAATAAGTCCTTCCAGAGGGTGACGTTATACGTTTAACAGGATAGGAGAACACAGAGGCTACGGATCTGAGGAACAGGACTGGAATTCAGCTCTTTAAAATCTGTTCGAGAGAAAAGATTCCCAGCCATTTCATACCCTCCCTCCATGAACCCCTGCAAAAGAAAAAAATGATGATTCACCCTGTCAAAAGCTGCTGAAAGATTAAGAACCAGGAAAACCTGCTCCCCTCTGACTCAGCAGCAGCAGTAGCACTTGCGTATCATCCCTAAGGGAGTTTAACACAGTCTCTGTGCTAAATATCCCAGTCAGAAACCCAGCCGAGCGAGGTTCAGACCTACCGGGCCATTTATCATTTTGCGCTAGGGCCTTAATGCTAGCTTCAATCAAATGGAGGAGTAGCCTAGTGATTCGAGCAGCGGGCTAAGACCCAGGGAAGCCAGGCTTCAAATCCCACTGTCGCTCCTTGGGACCTTGGGGCAAGTCACTTTACCTTCCATTGCCTCAGGTACAAAAATTCGATTGTAAACCCTGTGGGGACAGGGAAATGCCTATAGTATCTGAATGTGATCAGCTTTGATATATACACTTTGAAACGCCAAAAAGCAGAATATTAAAAAAAAAATCTCTCTCAACCACGCCCCGGGTGATATTTTCACTATATTTATAGCTTTTTGATGAATGCCTCAACTGTGACGTTACAACAGATTCCAACAATTCGGCCATAATGGCCATGTCTGGAACAGGACTAGTTTGTAACATTAACGATCCAGTACAGATATTTTAAAATGCAATGTCATTAAAATGCAAATCGTCAGCAGAAATTTAAGATTAGAGAAATAAGTGCTCCCAGCCCATTTGTTTTCCAAATACTAACACGTTATCGGTTATCATTTACTTTCCATAACTATGTATTTTGCAACCTAGATGCCTCGTGTATAACATCTTGTTATGTTAAGCTGTTGTTAAAAGCTTGTTCTAGAGTTACATATTGCTTTTTTTTAAAAGTGTCACAACATATCATGGAGACATGGTGCAGATGATATAATAATTTTCTTCTGAAGTAATAATAATCTTTTAAAAAAGTAAGTAAACCAGATGCTAAAAAAATTTTCAAGCATTGACGTAGAATAGATTTAACATTCGGCCAAATTGAATTAAGCTCTCAAATTAGCAACTCGGATTCTGCATCCCTAAAACCTCATGAATCTAAATGAGGTGTTAAAAAAAAAAAAAAGACCTCCAGCTTGAACACATAGAGCACTTGATCTAGACAAGGCTGAACAGGGTTCAGTCATATTTAAAACATTTTTTTCATATATTTTTAATAAAACAACTGATAGCAATTCAAAAACCAACTTCATAAATCAAACATTATTCAAAGCAGGAGGCTTCAAGGTTTTTTTTCCCCTTGCTCTGACTGTAAGCGTGCCCGTCTCCCAGACAAGGGGGGTTTGCAGTCAAATGCTTGAGGTTTTATGAAAGGTTTATTGGATTTCGTGGTCCCTTAAGGGGAAACCCTTTAAATGTCTTTGCAATTATAAGTCTAATAACACTTTCAGCTCTTGGAGGGAGCCTTGACTTGAGAAAGATAAGGAACTGGAAGTTACTCAGTCAATACAAAGCTATTAATCTCTGTCACCTCCCTGTCACTGTGGCTCAGGGAAACAATGTAGTTTCCTGACCTAGGTGAAGTCGTGTAGCGATTTTATTCAGCGTGTCAGCTTCCATCAGTGCAGATTTTGTCACACGTAACCCCCACCCCCACGTACTTGGAAAACTCCCAGTCCTTTATCATGACGGTCTTGACACCCTTCAGATAACAGCAGTTTCTTTCAGCCTCTGCTTATTATTATTATTATTATTTAGCACTTATTCCTGCCTGAAACCCTTTTAAAAAGTAAGAGCGTCCCCAGGACGGAAATCGGCCGGCACCCGAAAATAAATAAATAAATAAGACGGGTCCTGCCTCCTGTGCCTAAAAAGCAAGGACAGCGTTAAACATCCAATCTTCACATTTGTTTATATCAGCAAACTAAAAGGTGAATTTTATAAGCCCGAGGCGCGCGTCAGTCAGGGGGTGCGCACAAAAAAGATCGGGCCGGCGCACGCCAAGCGGATTTTAAAAGTCACCTGGATATGTAGGTAAAATGCCGCTGCGCCCACAAATGAGGTTTACAAAAAAAAAGGGGGCGGGCCATGGGCGTGGTCCGGGCAGGGCATGGGCGTTTCAGAATTTTCAACTAAAATCCGCACGTAAATACGTACACGCACAAGTTCGCGCCGGGGTCCTCCGCTGCGTAGCTTTACTTCGGCTATGAATGATGAATACGTTATAATATAAAGATAAGCAGACAGATCCACAGGGTTTTTAAGGTTCGGGGCTAACAAAGGGGAAGGGAGGCTATTAAATTAGGGGGGGTTTGGAAGTCATAATCCTTACTTGGGAACAAACTGGGAAAATCGGTAATGGGGGTCAGCGCGCGTATCTTTTAAAAATGCGCCCACTTACCTGGAAGAAGCGGCATTTGTGCACACAGGTGCACGCCCACTTAAAATTGAGTGCAGATATGTGCACGGTCAGGTTACTTTATAACATGAGCGCATATACATGCATACGTTATAAAAATGTCCGTATCCCTGGGTGCATGCCAACGAACGTACCCGTATGTGCGCAAGCTTAAAAGTTACCGTCCTGGGCTGTAATGTTTTTCTATTATATCTCAAGCAATATATCTAACTGTTCTCCAGCAGTATGCCGATTTTGAAAAACATTTAAGGGGTATAGTTGGACACCATATGTTTCATTTCAAACCTAGAATCAATCGCTATTTAAAAAACAATAATGCTTGGTATAATATTTAAATAATTGTATTTAAAATACAATTATTGAAATTTTAATAAAACAGAACATTCTAGTAATGGCTCTGAGCGAACACCAATACCTCAACTAGGAACAAAATACCTACTAAAGATGATATTTTATTTATTTTTATTTATTTGTATTTTTCTATACCGGCATTCACGGAGTTCGTATCATGTCGGTTTACATAAAACAAGGGGTGAGAAATACATTATAACGTAAATAACTAATAACATAAGAGTATACATTAAAAAGTATAACAAGTGCATATTCACTATGGGCCGGATTTTAAAAAGGTTACGGATTTACGCGCGTAACCGGCCTTGCGCGTGCCGGACCTATTTTAAAAGGGCCCGGTGACCGCGCATAAATCCCCGGGATGCGCGTAAGTCCTGGGGCTTTACAAAAGGGACTGTCCAGGGGCAGGGCGGGGCCAGAGGCCTCCGACAGAGCAGCCATTGCCGCTCTGTTGGAGGATCGCATGCTGGCAGGCTGCCGGTGCGCGCAACTTGCGCCTGTCTCGAGTCAGGTGGGGGTTAGAGTAGGGCTGTGGGGGGGGAGGAAAGGTTAGAGGAAGGGGTGGGAAGGTTATGTTAGGGGGGAGGGAGGGAATGGAGGAAGGCAGCACAGCTCGGCACATGCAAGGTGCACAATTGTGCACTCCCTTGCACGCGCCGACCCCGGATTTTATAACATGTGATCGCCGTGTAGCGCCACACATGTAGGCCGGGCGCGGTTCTTTTAAAATCTACCCCTATGTGTGTAGATTGCACTATTTATGTGATGTATCTCAACTAAGGACTTATTAAAGTCTGCATTCAAGTGTACACATATTGTACTATTTTTTTGATACTTTACCTCAGCAAAGTCATTTAACCATTGTATTCTACTGGTGTTTAGTTATATGTAACCGGTATCTTTTATTGCATCTATTTAATATTTATATGATACACCTTGCCTCAGTAAGGGCTAATTACCCCTAGTCAACCACTTTGTATGAATTAGTCTGCAAGCATGCATAAAAATCCCTGGCTAGAAGGTGTGTCATAAATAAACCATGAGGATAATGATATTTTTGGCTGTATTATGGCCTTGATTCCGAGACATTTAGGAGGGCAATCTGCAAAGCCATTTACCTGGGGAAACTGGCCTGGCTCAAAATTGCCTTTCTAAAAATAGCACACGCTCTCGCCCAGGACTAAAAATAGGCATTTCAGAGAGGGGAGGCTGAAGAAGTGTTTGTACTGGTCCTTGTTAAAAGCATGAGTGCTTTATTTTACCTCCACTGACCACCTTTTGCATATAAACCCGCTTTGAAAATTCACTGGTTTTTGTTATTCTGTGCGCAGACTTGCACCCAAGAAAGCTACAGCCTACTCAGAACAGGTGTAACTCTCTCACATTCAAAAATCAAAAGTAAACATATAAATTCTTTCCCTACCCCACCCCCGAACCGCCTGCCTGCGGTGCGAGTTAAAGTATGCATAAAATTGGTTTGTTTTTTCAGATGGTGGGTGACTAGATTAAATTTATACTAACCCTCCTTTACTCTATCCGTCTTGATCTTAGCGGGGCAGCTATGCAGTATTGCAGCAATTTCTCAACACTGTCTTACTGTTTGTTGGTTGCAATCTGATCTTCAACTATATCTTGCGGTAGTTTTGAAGGCCTAGGTATTGTTGACTTGTGTTTTGCGTGACTGTTTTTTTGTCTTATGTATGTGTGTTTATTTTCTTTTTTGTTGTTAGCCGCTATGGATTTTGGATATTGTGGATATAAAGTTTAAGAATAAATAAAACGTAATAAATTATATGCATTGCTAAGGAGCTGATTTTAATAGTTCCACTTCTGTATTTGCAAAAAGGGTTTCTGCGTGTAAAGTGCTTTAAAAATCGGGCCCTTTGTGAACGTACTTTAGGTAATTTTCAGAGGGAAATTAACAGTGGTTTGTCTTTGAAATTAGCTACAAATTTCACATGATAAAAGTGCCTGACTACTTTGCAACTATGGGGGCTACTCAAAATTTCTTCCTATATGTAGAAATTCTGGGGTAGGGTTGTGAACCGCCTCTGGGTTTTTTTTTTTTGGGGGGGGGGGGTGTTTCGGGATAGGCTGATGCAGTTATGGTTTTACTCAATTGCATGTATTTCTCCTTTCTTTTAGGTAAATAGGGATTACAAGCCCATGTAGGGCATGGGATAAAATCAGGATTGGATCCACCTGTCCAGACAAAAAAAAAAAAATGGAGCCACTTAGCCACCGTATTTGGAATAGCTACAAAAGAAAATACTTGCACGGTTTTCAAAAATAATAGCAGTTGTTTTGTTTGTAACTCTGGTACATGCAGTTTACAAGCTGTGGGCCGGATTTTAAAAGCCCTGCGCGCGTAAATCCGGCTGGATTTACGTGCGCAGGGCACTCGCGCGCCGGCGCACCTATTTTGCATAGGCCGCCGGCGCGCGCATAGCCCCGGGACGCGCATAAGTCCCGGGGCTTCGTAAAAGGGGCGGGAGGGGGCGTGTCCAGGGGTCAAGGGCGGTTCGGGGCGGGACAGGGGGTGTGGCGCCGGCCCGGGGGCATTGTCGAGGCCTCCGGACCAGCTCCCGGTTGGGTGATGGTGCACCAGCAGCCCGCTGGCGCGCGCAAATTTACACTTGCTTTTGGCAGGCGTAAATCTGCCAACAAAGGTAGGGGGGGTTTAGATAGGGCCGGGGGGTGGGTTAGGTGAAGGGAGGTGGAAGGAAATTTCCCTCCGAGGCCGCTCCGATTTCGGAGCAGCCTTGGAGGGAACAGGAAGCACGCGCCAGGCTCGGCGCGCGCAGGTTGCACAAATGTGCACCCCCTTGCGCGCGCCGACCCCGGATTTTATAAGATACACGCGGCTACGCGCCTGGTGCACGAACAAAAGTACGCGCGCGCATAAATTTATAAAATCTACCCCTCTGTGCGTACTCTGATGGGAATGTGCTTTCCTTTGCAAATGACAGGAAAATACCAACAGAAAAAAAAGGTTGTTTCATTTTGGTTTTTCATTCCATTCTAAAATAAGACATGAAATAAAAAGAAAAAAAATGATTCAAAGAAACCCAAAAATCATTGGGGTAGATTTTCAAAGGTCCACGTGTGCATCCATCTGCGCACGCGCACGCACTTGTTATAAAATGCAGTCCCTGCACACACACGTGCGTCCGATTTTAATATCGGCATGTGCAGGCAGGTGGCGTCTGGCATGCACAAGGGGGGAGATTTTAAAAAATAACGCGCGGCGACGTGATCGGGCCTACACCAGTTCACTCCCAGTCAATCCCCCTACCTAGCCTTCCTCTCTTTTCCCCTCTCCTCCCCGACACATTAAAACCAACCCTAACTCTCGTAATTATTTTTTGTTTTAGAACTTACCCGTTCCTCCGAGCAGGAGTAAGTTCCGCATGCTGGCCGGCTGCTGGCACGCTCTTCCCCCTAATGGCCACTGTCCCGGTCGGCCGTTGCCCCGCCCCTTTCAAAACCACCTGGCACTTCAACGCATATCAGGAGATGCGCGGGTGGCCGGGCCATTTTTAAAATGCTCTCGACGCATGCACGACCCGGCCTCAGCGTATCCCCCAGCTTTGAAAATGTGGGCTATAATGAATAAAGAAACCAAAGTGCTTTCCCTGGGCAGCCCTATCTGATAAACCATGGAACACAGTACATTGTCTCTGTCAATGCTACTGAGCATTTCACAAATGTTGATGTCACAATAGCGTCAAGAAACCGATCCTCATTTCAGGACATAAAGGGGCGGATTTTCAGAGCCCTGCTCGCGTAAATCCGCCCAAAACCGGGCGGATTTACGCGAGCAGGGCCCTGCGCGCCGGGAAGCCTATTTTACATAGGCCTCCCGGCGCGCGCAGAGCCCCGGGACTCGCGTACGTCCCGGGGTTCTCGGAGGGGGGCGTGTCGGGGGGCGGGGCCGGAGCGCGCGGCGTTGCGGGGGCATGTTGGCAGCGTTTTGGGGGCAGGTATGGGGCGTGGCTACGGCCCGGGGGCGTGGCCGCGCCCTCCGTACCCGCCCCCAGGTCGCGGCCCGGCGCGCAGCAGGCCCGCTGGCGCGCGGGGATTTACGTCTCCCTCCGGGAGGCGTAAATCCCCCGACAAAGGTAAGGGGGGGGTGTAGACAGGGCCGGGTGGGTGGGTTAGGTAGGGGAAGGGAGGGTAAGGTGAGGGGAGGGCAAAGGAAAGTTCCCTCCGAGGCCGCTCCGATTTCGGAGCGGCCTTGGAGGGAACGGGGGGAGGCAGCGCGGCTCGGCGCGCGCAGGCTATACAAAATCGATAGCCTTGCGCGCGCCGATCCAGGATTTTAGTGGATACGCGCGGCTCCGCGCGTATCTACTAAAATCCAGCGTACTTTTGCTTGAGTCTGATGCGCAAGCAAAAGTAGGCTGATCGCGCTTCTTTTAAAATCTACCCCAAAGGGTATTTTTCTAATTTTCTACCCCCCAAAGCTTAGGCACAAGTCAGAGAAGAACTAATGATCTCAAGAAACTTCAAATTATCTGACAAACACATACGCAGACATATTTATTTACTGCTTTTCTATACCGACATTCATGATACAGATCATATCGGTTTACATGGAACAAGGGGAAATAACGTTAACATAAACATGAAGATAGCGAAAGTTACAATAAAACAGGGGTACTCGAACTGGGAAGAGGAGGAGCCAGTGTCAGAGGAAATTCGGAACTAAACAATATCAAAACAACAATATTTACAATAGCAGTAAAGGGGTGCGATGACTAGAGGGCCTTGGAGTGTGACTGTAGCTTGGGGGATCCCAGATTAAGGGAAGGCTTGTTGAAATAGCCAAGTCTTCAGTTTTTTTCTGAATGTCAACAGACAGGGTTCTTGTCTGAGGTCGGGGGGGGGGCATAGCATTCCAAATGGTTGGGGCCGCTGTCGAGAAGGCTCGCTCTTTGGTGGCTGAGTGGAGTGTGGATTGGGCTGGGGGGGGGGGGGGGGGTGAAGGCTATCCCCTGTAAGCTTCTCTGATGGGTCTTGGAGAGTCACCAGAGTACAACAGAATGCAAGGCCTTTCGAGGCCGTACTCGACACAAATAGCATACTCGTGTTAAGCACACAATACTTAAGTATACAATCTTGTCACTGATATACTCATGCAGCTGATAACAAACTTATGTTAAACATGCAACATTATAAGTGTACATTCTTATATCTGATTCACGTATGCAGCAGGTAGCCACCTTATGTTAAGCATGCATTATTATAAGTACACATGCTTACAACTGGTTAACTTATGCATCAGATAGCATGCTCATGTTAGTTAGTATAACTCAAACGCTATTTATTGCTGGAGCTATTGTCGCAGCTGTGAGGGAGAGGGCGGTTACCCGGGCCGGTAGGGCGTATGGCAAGTAATGCTGGTGACATCACAGGATGGCGTGGTAGCCGGTCAGCGCCTTGGGCGGCAAAAAGGTGGTGGCGTGGAACGTGCCGATGGTCGGGACCCCCTGGCTGGCGGACAAGACAGCCTGGCTTGGTACCTACGGCGGGCAGCGGTGGAGACATCACACCGGCTCGGGTACCCAGGGAAGTTTTATTGATCTGTTAAATAAAAGCCGCGGCCTTATTATACCAACGACAGTTCTCTGTGTGGTTAATGAGTATAAAGCGAATGCTTATGGGATTAAGGAGGGCAGAGTAACAAAGGTAGGGACGACGGGCACGGGGGGGGGGTAAAGTGGCGGCTGCTAGAGTTAATGGTGCCATGTCGGACTTTTTGCCAAAAAATAAAACGTTCCCAGGTTATAACATTGGAAAAGCAAGCAACCGAATAAAGTTGCAAGCCTTTCACAAACGGCAGCTGCTACTGAACTACTGAGTACCCAGGAAATTAAAGCCCTTTCTAGTTACAGTCACTGTGCAGAAAAATAAAACCAAACACCGATAGGGCCCAGACAAGAAGACAGGTAGCAGAAAACCGGATGAACACTGCAGGTTACAACAGAAAGTCTACTGCACTGAAGCACAAGTTATTTCTTCTACTCCCCCTTTGGTTTGTTTTTAATAAGCAAGGTCCCTTTTGGCAGGAAAAACAAAAAAAAAAACCACAGGCTTGAAGCTACTCTGGTGCCTTGCAGTCCCCCTATTATGGGGGCTTTGCCACACAACATTGTAGTGACAACTAGGGATGTGAATCGTTTTTTGATGATTTAAAATATCGTCCGATATATTTTAAATCGTCAAAAATCGTTAGGGCCACGATACAATACCAATTCCCCCGATTTATCGTTAAAAAATCGTAAATCGGGGGAAGGGGTAGGGCAGGAAAACCGACACTAAAACCCCCTAAAACCCACCCCCGACCCTTTAAATTAAATTGTTTTTGTCTATGGCCGCCGCCATTTTGCGGCGGCCATTTTGCAAAATGGCACCGGCTGAAGACAACAGGATTCAATTGAGGGGGCCGTTCCGGACCACCGCCGTTCTGGACCACTGCTGGATCCCCAGGTTATTTAAAGCATTTGGGGGGGGTTCGGGAGGGTGGGGGATTTAATTTAAAGGGTCGGGGGTGGGTTTTAGGGGGTTTTAGTGTGTCGGCTCACGATTTTAACGATTTTCACGATAGTTTACACACCCAAACGGCAACAATACGATTCCCTCCCCCTCCCAGCCGAAATCGATCGTTAAGACGATCGAGGACACGATTCACATCTCTAGTGACAACAGGTCCAAACTATCCTCTAAGACAGGGGTGGGCAATTCAGGTCCTCGAGGGCTGCAAACCAGTCGGGTTTTCAGGATATCCTTAATGAATATGCATGAGAGAGACCTGCATACACACTGCCTCAGTTGTATGCAAATCTATTTCATGCATATTCATTAGGGATATCCTGAAAACCCGACTGGTTTGCAGCCCTCGAGGACCAGACTTGCCCACCCCTGCTCTAAGATAAAGTCCCCTTCTGAATTTCTTTATCACTTATCTTATTAGGCCTATGACAGGAAGTCCTGGATTGCAATTCCAACTCCAGACCTGGAGCTGTGACTCTGTGTACAGCCTGCAACTCCAACAATAGCAATTCCAAGCTTTGGTGGACTGGCATGCGTCTCTTCCACTCCCCAGAAAAATAGAACAAAACCTGCTCTTATTGGGTTTTTTCCCTCTGGTTTCACTCCTGATGGGTGCTAAGGTCTCTCTTTTTCCTTCCTGGTTGCTGGCCAGATCTCATAGGCTCACTAGAGTCAGGTGGTCTCCTCTCCCTGTAAGTTGGCAAGTTAACCATGTAGCTGCTGGTTCTGCAGAATGGCATAAACCACATGCAGAAACAAGTAAATCCGGAATCTAACATACAGTTTCTTTGGCACGTCTCTTCTTGCAGCTGAGGGTCAACTGGTGGGCTTTTGGTAGTGGCTAAAATCACTTTGGAAGCTCTGAGTCACTGTAAAGCCTAAAACATTTTCCTAATGCGGAATTTCAGCAAAATGTAAGCTCAGGAGAGTAGGGACCCGAATTATCTAACTCTGCCAAATATGAATCTGTTGCTTATGCTGCAAAGAGTAATTAAGAAGTTGAACTTTAAAAAAAAAAATTGCAGGAAGGATGGGAGGAGCAGGCTGGTATGGCCCCCAACATCTTTTTATAAACTTGCAAGGAGAATAGGAGAATTGGGTACAACAGCCTCATCATTTTTTTTTTTTTAAGTATACCTTGTCAACTTTAAAGGCCAGGATATTCAGCAGCAACCAAGTCCTACTTAATATGCCCAGTTAGGTTTAAAGTTATCTGAATGAAAAGAACAGAGCCCCTTCTGCCCTCTCCCTGTGCACGGCTATTCTGCACAGAAAGGCATTTTCAATTAGGAAAAACTCTATCCCTGTATGAGGGTAGCTCTGCAAATTGCACAGCGCACGATAGAGATACTTCTGACATAGCAGAAGCATAAATACTAGATTTCATGTTGTTTTCGGCTTAGACAGTATCCTATTAGCAAGGCAAAGAAACAAATCATATCAAAAAGTCATTGGACTGCCACTAGATGGCAGTGTGCATATCTCCATTAATGTTCATTACAAGGCGTATTTTGTTTATATTTGGCTTTTTTGGCACTTCAAAGTGGATTGCATTCAGGTATTGTGGGTGTTTTCCTATCCCCAGAGGGGCTTACAAGGTATTTTCCCATAGACACAGAATGGGAGAAAAGCCTTTGTGAAACAAGGCAATACCTGAGACCACAGAGGGTGGTGACTTGCCCAAGGTCACAAGAAGTGGTAGTGGGGGTCTGAATGCTGGTTTCCCTGATTTGTAGCCCACTGCTCTAACCACTGGGTCACTCCTTCACTCTACTCCTCCACCCTTTTCCTAATGGATGCTGCCATCTGGACGACACTCCTGATTGCCCCACTCAGATGCCATCACTATAAGCTACTGCTTAGCGCGGCAGTGGCAGACCTGAACTGTGTGACAGGTGCTGGCAGAGACCGAGCTCGAGGCACTGCTGCCCTCCTCGATTCCTAATACAGCACCATCTGGTTCTCAGCATCAGTGCCAGTGCTGCTGGTAAAAAGAAATGCACAGCTGCATCTAGCCTAGGTCGTCACAAAGGAGTAATTCTAGGAGAAGGCTTAGGGTGTTTTTGGCCTGGGCGAGCTTCATGGCTGGACCAGAAGGGGCACACTAGCAATTCATGACCATGCCTGGCACCCCCCACTGAGCTTCCTCACATCGTGGCAATGCTTTCCCATCACTCCTGCTGCTGCTGAGGTGACTTGGGGTCAAAGTGGCTCAGACGAAGTGTCAACAATCATTAGCTGAACTGAGTGACAAAATTGCAATTACATCAAGTATTGTCAATACAAAGGTTGGTTATTACGGAGCATCAGCTCTCTCTCTCTCTCTGATCTGTTTTCATTTTGCTTCTTCCATATTTCCAGATCTTGACCACTTTTTGATGTTCTCATGCCAGACTACACTTTTTCCTCCGTCTTCTTTATCGCTGCCATGCTGTGTGCAGGTGCTAAATTTAGGTTTCCCACCAGCACCTCTGCGTACATGATCAGAAAATCTCAGCAGGAAGGGAGAATGGGGAGACAAGCTCGGCCTTGCTATTTTTATCCGCTTTCACTCTGTTTCATAGAAATGGAAGGGGCAGTTCCTGAATGCCCTGGAACAAGGCAGGTTCTATAAGGAGGCAGGGTGAGGCGTCCTCTCCAGGTGGCAGAATTTTGAGGTGGCAAAACATGCCCCCCTCAGAATGCCACTGTGGCGTCCTCTTAACACTGCCTGTCCCTTCCGTGGCTGCGGATGGAGGCCTGCGGAGGCAGAAGAAAGGAGTGACGCCGCGAGCCGCGGCAGCCCGTGGCGGCTGAAGAGAGAAGGGTCACCGCCACGGGGAGGCGGATGGAGGGCGGGAGGGATGCTGGCACAGGCCGCCGGCGGCAGCTGAAGGGAGGAAGGCTGAGGGTATGGTAGAGGCAGCTCCTGAGAGTGGTTGGGATGGGATGGGATGGGGCCCGCTCCGGTGGCTCCTGAGGACAGCAGCCATGCTGGCTCTGGACTTTGCGGTTACAGGGAGACGGGAGGGGGGAGCGAGTGGACGATCATCAGTCGCGCTTGGTGAGGAAGAAAGCGGCGCTCTGGCTCACTCTCGTTTTCTCGTTCGTTCGCTGCCTGTGGCGCACGCGCACCGGGGGGGGGGGGGGGGTGGTGGTGGTGGTGAGCGCTCAAGACGGAAGGCGCCCGTTCACGCATCCAAGAAGGAGGGGTAGATGAAAGGATGATGCAGGCGCCACACGAGCCGGAAAATGGAGGTGGAGAGATGTTTCCCTAGAGACAGACCTTGATCTCCTTTTTCGCTTACAGGCTGAAGCGTTGGGCTCCCCTTCCACCTCCCAGTAATCACAAAAAACCCAGAGCCGCTGCCCCTCAGGAGCCACCAGAGCGGGGCCCCATCCCCTCCCCCGCCGCTCTCGGAAGCCGCCTCCACCATACGCTCAGCCGGCGGTGGCAGAAGAGAGGAGGGATGGGGGGGTGGGGGAGGGCGGGCCAGCGGGGGCAGGGCAAGCGGGGCGCCATCTCGTCCTTCCCTCAGGCAGCAGATTGCCTTGCGCCGTCCCTGCCCTGGAAATACTATAATTGTTCTCCCATTTCAAGGGTTCTCATCTGGATTAGCGATCTACAAAACCCCACTCATTTGGGAACCTAAATTACGATCGTTGTTCCCATCTTTAAGCGAAACATAATATTGCTACAAGTCCTGCAAAACATCCTCTAGCTAGCTTTCTGGATTCAAGATCTCGCAGTGATGTGTTAAAATAACTGACAGCCATAAAAGCAATAGTCTAAGCATTAATATATTACTAAGGTTATTTACATATAGCATGTGAACAGCTTCAGTTTTTCACAATATAATGTCTCCAAGTAAGAAGTAGGCATAAAAGTGAAATCCAGCTGAGATCATTTTAGACGTACCATTGGGCGGACCATCAGAAGCATCTCTGGTCATGCTTCCTGTGTCGTAGAAGTTATAAATCAATTAGCAACTGGGAAGCAGAGTCGTGCTATTGTCTCTTTCAGACTGCTTTGAGGGGGAAATGGTTCCATCTGCTTGCTTTGCTGACATGAATAAAATAGAATTGTTGGCAGGTGGATTAGAAAATATTAACACAGGTCTTGCATGGTTTTCAGATCAGAAACATGTGATTCCATGAAGAGCAAATAATGAAGTTGTCCAATCTTTGCCTTTTACCTTCATCACAAGTATTCAGGAATGCAGTTTTCTCTACTGGCATCAACTAATTAAACACATTCTTAATTAATATCCTTCTCTCTGCGTATGTTATAAATACTGCTGTCCACGCTCACTGCTGAGTTTGTTTCGCTCCATTGATTTCCAGTTAACAAGCAGATGCAGTGAGCACTTTTACTTTCAGCACTCTTGAAGAGTTACTTGGCCACAAAATGATTTAATAGCCAGTTAGCCACCTTCTCATGTCTCTTCAGCATATCCCTTCATATTTCCAATATCTTTTAAAGCATTGAAATAGTAAATCTTTGACTTCGGGACTAGAAGTTTCAAAATGAGTTTCACACAGGGTCCCCCAACGTAACAGTTTGGCTTCAATGTGTGCTGTTTAAACAATCTGAAAGACCATGTTGGAAATAAACTAATAACCGAAAGTAAATTTTATAAAGAATGAGTCTGGGGCTCCAGCCTCTTGCAAATGCTGGAACTGAGGAACAACGCCAGACTATCTGAAGCCTCGCCCCCGTGACGTCATCATCCAGGGACGGATTGCCTCGGGCATAAATCTGGGGAAGGTGCAGACACAAACCGGAGGAGACTGAAGGAGAAACCTCTCGAAGGAGAGGTACTGGCCAAAGACTGAGTCTGGCTCTTGCAAACGCTGGAACTGAGGAACAACGCCGACTATCTGAAGCCCCACCCCCATTATGTCATTATCTGGGGACGGATTGCCTCGGGCATAAATCTGAGGAAGATAAGGCACACAGCCAAAGCCGCACGCCAAAGGGGTGCACCTATCAAGGTTTTTTCAAATCTTTCTTTACCCATATGGGTAGAAAAAGGAAAGTTAAAGTCTAGGCTTCATTGCTGACTGTACCTGTGTTGAGGGGACCTATGGACTCTCATGTTGCAAGAGGGGTAAGTTACCCTGTTCGAGGGTCTATTCCTGAAATATCCTTTTTATCTGGATCCCCAGACAGTCCAGGCCACAGTAGCAACCTCAAACCTTGATGGAAGTCCCTAGCCCTGCAGCCCAGAGTTTGCCCTTGGGATTAAAGGAAACAGAAAAACCCAACTCTGAACAACCCATATTAGGAGGGAATACAGAGGAAGTTGGGGGCCAAGAGAGTTCTGGACCTCAGGAGTTGGTCGCAGAGCCTATTGACCCCCAGAATACAACTCTGGGAGATGTATGGAGGGTGCTCGTTAGTTTACAGAAGACAATGTCTAGTTCTATCACTCAAAATAATAAAACTAGTGAAATAAAAAATAATACTCGATTGAACCAATTAAAGAACAAGGTAAAACAGTGCCAGCTCAAGTGAGTTTATTACAGGATGCTAATAACTCCTTCATAAAGGATGGATTAGTCATTCATAGGCAGATAGAGAATCTGGAAAATCAAAATCGTACTAGAAATTTGAGATTTTTAAATTTTCCTGAGTCCAGATTGTTATCTGCTATTGAATTATTTAAAAAATATCTTGTAGAGATTTTGGCTATTTCAACAGTTGATGAGACTAGTATATCTAAGAGATATTATATTCCAAGAACCAGGTTAAGGATTCAAGAAGGTGAGGAGGGTATGGATCTTGTCCCACATTCTCAAAATGTGACTTCATTTTTAGAATCATCAGTTGAGGATATTCCACAAAGGGCAATCCTTTTAGCTACATTTTGTAGAGAAAGGGATAAAAACCAGATTCTACAAAAGTACCTTTTAAACAAAGATTATCTTTTTTGTTGTCAAAAGATCCAAATATTTCCTGACGTGTCAGGAGGTACACAATTAAGGAGGAAACAATTTCTTGTTTTGAAGCAAAGAGTTTTGTCTCTTGAAGCAACATTCTTCTTAAAATTTCCCTGCAAATGTTCAATTGTCTTCCAAAGAATACATTTATATTTCAGGACCTTTCGCACTTAGAATCCTTCATGGTGGATAAATAGTCTGCGAATAAAAAGTGTAATTTCTCCTTATTTCTCTAAAATTAAAATTACAGGTTACCTAGGTATTTAGTAAGTTTTGAAGTATCCTCCCATAATGGAGACTAATGGTTTTTTGTTAATGTATAACTGGTGGAACAAATGGATGTAACTATGTTTGTTTTCTTGTTAAAAAAAACTATTTCTTTGATTTTTTGCAATGTAATTTGTTTAAAATCTTAATATACATTAAAAAAAAAAAAAAAAAAGGGTTCCAGGGTAGATCTGGAACACTATAAACCAGTGAGTCTGATTTCAGTGCTGGAACAAATTGTAGAAACTATTCTAAAGGACAAAAATGCAAAACATATAGAGACATGGTTTAATGGGACACAGCCAGCATGGATCTACCCAAGGGAAACCTTGCCGCACCAATCTGCTCCATTTTTTTTGAAGGGGTTAATAAATCTGTGGATAATGGTGAACTGGTGAATATAAGAACATGCCATACTGGGTCAGACCAAGGATCCATCAAGCCCAGCATCCTGTTTCCAACAGTGGCCAATCCAGGCCATAAGAACCTGGCAAGTACCCAAAATCTAAGTCTATCCCATTCTACTGATCCAACTAATAGCAGTGGCTATTTTCTAACTCAGCTTAATTAATAGCAGGTAATGGACTTCTCCTCCAAGAACTTATCCAATCCTCTTTTAAACAAAGCTATACTAACTGCACTAACCACATCCCCTGCGATAAGTGAAAAATAACTTTCTCTGATTTGTTTTAAATGTGCCACATGCTAACTTCATGGAGTGCCCCCTAGTCTTTCTATTATCCGAAAGACTAAATAACCGATTCACATCTATCTGTTCTAGACCTCTCATGATTTTAAACATCCCGTCCTTCAATCATTACACTGGCTCCCCGTAGCCTCAAGGATTATACATAAAGTACTCACGCTCATACACAAAGCCATTCATAACCAAGACATGCAATGGTTCCCAGAACATCTCCTGCTCCACACTCCAACAAGACCCACAAGAACACATCACCAGGCCAAACTCCAAATACCCTCTCCTAAACTCATGAAGCATTCCACCTTTAGAGATCGATCCTTCATCATCACAGGAATCGCCCACTGGAACAAAATGCCTTCCCAACTACGCCAGGAACCCTGCCACAAAAAATTTAAACACAACCTTAAAACATGGCTTTTCAAACTAGCGTTCCCTGACTAACGAACTATCTCTCACCAAAGATACTTCTTGACCACCTGACCGATCCCCGACCTCTCCCCTCCTTCCCTACCCCCCACCCCTGTAGGTATACTCCTCCTCCTCCCCTCCCTCCATTACTTTCCCCCCAAATACCGTCACTGCCTTATTTAACTCATTTGTTAAAATTAACATGTACATTTGTATATTATTCCTGTATATAATTCATGTATTGTCCCCTGTTAACCCTCTCCCTGTTAATGTTAATATTGTAAAGCTGGTTGCTAAGTTATGTTATATTGTGAACCGAGGTGATGTTTTGTTTTCAAACGTGCCTCGGTATATAAGAAACCTCAAATAAATAAATAAATAAATAAATCTCTTCTCCAAGCTGAAAAGTCCTAACCTCTTTAGTCTTTTCTCATAGGGGAGCTGTTCCATTCCCTTTATCATTTTGGTAGCCCTTCTCTTTACCTTCTCCATCGCAATTATATCTTTTTTGAGATGCGGCGACCAGAATTGTACACAGTATTCAAGGTGCGGTCTCACCATGGAGCGATACAGAGGCATTATGACATTTTCCGTTTTATTCACCATTCCCTTTCTAATAATTCCCAACATTCTGTTTGCTTTTTTGACTGCTGCAGCACACTGAGCAGACAATTTCAATGTGTTATCCACTATGACGCCTAGATCTCTTTCTTGGTTTGTAGTACCTAATATGGAACCTAACACTGTGTAACTGTAGCATGGGTTATTTTTCCCTATATGCATCACCTTGCACTTATCCACATTAAATTTCATCTGCCATTTGGTTGCCCAATTTTCCAGTCTCACAAGGACTTCCTGCAATTTATCACAATCCCCAGCATAGGATTGGAAAGGAAAATAGCAATATATGTTTTCTCAAGAGTATACCCTCCTACTAAGGGCAAGCGCTCAACCTGAGAGGTTTGAGATAAGGGGGAGGGTATGCGAAGGAGTATACAGGAGAAAACCCCAGGTGGATATAGTGTTTTTGGATTTTCAGAAAATATTTGACATAGTGCCTGTGGTAATTCTAGCAGTAGCAATTTGGGAACAGCCAGAGGAAAAAGGAGGCAGACTTTGGCTGTTCTTTAGCTGCAGTTTATTTATAGTGAAAACAAAAGGAAGTGCACAGCAAAACAAACAAATCCATAGGCCACCTTGAAGTTCAGGTATCTCACAAAACAAAGGGGCAGTAAAAATGTAAACCTCACCCTGGCGTGTGTGTCCTGCACAAGTGGGCCCATAAAAGTATTTTTAAGTTCTTGGGGACAGGAACCCTGACTCACTCTTTTTTGTGCCCATTTCCCCAGGGTGTGGATCCTGGGGGTGTGGATCCCCCCAGGATCCAGTGCAGGGGTGGCTGACATCCTTTTGATATTCCCTGGGTGAGAGGTCACTTCTCTTCCTGTGTGTTTTGTGCCAATTGAATACACTGGACAGGCTGGATTAGTGCTCAAACTTAAGCTTATTGAATGAAATAGTTGCTGATAGTACAATAAATATGATTCCATCACCACATTCGCTCTTCTCTTGATTACAGTATTCACCTCTATCTATGCAGGTGTCTTTCAACAGGCAAAGGATCCTACTAGCCTCCTGAATTAGGTGAGATGGAGGTCCCAATGGGCAGGGTAAACTTTTAGCTGGTCAGGAAAACCCATTCCATTAATGGCCAAAAATCCTGTCCTTGCACAGAGAGTAAATTCTCTCTCCCCAGGGGCTGAAGACTCCTGATGGACAACCTTTAGAATCTTTACTGATTTGTTACTCATGATTATGTTGTAATTGTGGACCCTTGGGCCGGCTAGAATGTAAGGAGAATCCACTGAAGGAAGGCCTGCAGTGTTACATATAGAAACATAGAAATGACGGCAGAAGAAGACCAAATGGCCCATCCAGTCTGCCCAGCAAGCTTCACACATTTTTTCTCTCATACTTATCTGTTTCTCTTAGCTCTTGGTTCTATTTCCCTTCCACCCCCAGTTTTAATGTAGAGAGCAGTGATGGAGTTGCATCCAAGTGAAATATCTAGCTTGATTAGTTCGGGGTAGTAGCCGCCGCAATAAGCAAGCTACACCCATGCTTATTTGTTTTACCCAGCCTATGTTATACAGCCCTTATTGGTTGTTTTTCTTCTCCCCTGCCATTGAAGCAGGGAGCTATGCTGGATACGCGTGAAGTATCAGTCTTCTCCCATGCTGTTGAAGCAGAGAGCCATGCTGGATGTGCATCGAAAGTGAAGTATCAGGCACATTTGGTTCGGGGTAGTAACCGCCGTAACAAGCCAGCTACTCCCCGTTTTGTGAGTGCGAACCCTCATTTTCTCCCCTGCCGTTGAAGCAGAGAGCTCTGCTGGATGTGTGAAGTATCGGTTTTTCTTCTCCCCTGCCGTTGAATCAGAGAACTATGCTGTATATGCATTGAAAGTGAAGTATCAGACTTATTTGATTTGGGGTAGTAACCACCGTAACAAGCCAGCTACTCCCCTCTTTGTGAGTGTGAATCCTTTTTTCCACATTTCCTCTTGCTGTTGAAGCTTAGAGCGATGTTGGAGTCAAAGTAAGCATGTGTATGTTTATTTAATAAGGGTATTGACTCCAGGCAGTAGCCCTCATTCTGGCGAGTCACCCACTCTTCATTGGCGGCCTCTTGACTTTATGGATCCACAGTGTTTATCCCACGCCCCTTTGAAGTCCTTCACAGTTCTGGTCTTCACCACATCCTCAGGAAGGGCATTCCAGGCATCCACCACCCTCTCCGTGAAGAAATACTTCCTGACATTGGTTCTGAATCTTCCTCCCTGGAGCTTCAAATCGTGACCCCTGGTTCTGCTGATTTTTTTCCTACGGAAAAGGTTTGTCATTGTCTTTTGATCATTAACACCTTTCAAGTATCTGAAAGTCTGTATCATGTCACCTCTGCTCCTCCTTTCCTCCAGGGTGTACATATTTAGATTCTTCAATCTCTCCTCGTACGTCATCCGATGAAGATCCTCCACCTTCCTGGTCGCCCTTCTCTGTACCGCCTCCATCTTGTCTTTGTCTTTTTGAAGATACGGTCTCCAGAACTGAATACAGTACTCCAGGTGAGGCCTCACCAAGGACCTGTACAAGGGAATAATCACTTCCCTTTTCTTACTCGATATTCCTCTCTCTATGCAGCCCAGCATTCTTCTGGCTTTAGCTATCGCCTTGTCGCATTGTTTCGCCGATTTCAGATCATTAGACACCATCACCCCAAGGTCCCTCTCCTGCTCCGTGCACATCAGCCTTTCCCCGCCCATCGAATACAGTTCATTCGGATTTCCACTCCCCATATGCATGACTTTGCACTTCTTGGCATTGAATCTCAGCTGCCATATCTTCGACCAATCTTCCAGTTTCCTTAGATCTCGTCTCATTCTCTCCACTCCTTCTGGCGTGTCCACTCTGTTGCAGATCTTTGTGTCATCCGCAAAAAGACAAACCTTACCTTCTATCCCGTCCGCAATGTCGCTCACAAAGATATTGAACAGGACCGGTCCCAACACCGATCCTTGCGGTACACCACTTAAAACCGCTCTCTCTTCAGAGAAGGTTCCATTTACCATCACACATTGTCTTCTGTCCGTCAACCAATTTGCAATCCAGGTCACTACCTCGGCACTCACTCCCAAGCTTCTCGTTTTATTCACCAGTCTCCTGTGCGGAACCGTATCAAAAGCTTTGCTGAAATCCAAGTATATGATATCGAGCGCTCTTCCTCGATCCAATTCCTTGGTTACCCAATCAAAAAAGTCAATCAGGTTTGTCTGACAGGATCTTCCTCTGGTGAATCCATGCTGCCTCTGGTCCATCAATTCTCCCGACTGTAGATAGTTCACTATTCTCTCTTTCAACAGTGACTCCATTACTTTTCCCACCACCGAAGTGAGGCTAACCGGTCTGTAGTTACCAGCCTCCTCTCTGTTCCCACTCTTGTGAAGCGGGACCACCACCGCTCTTCTCCAATCACTTGGCACCACTCCCGTTTCTAGGGATCTATTGAACAGGTCGCACAGCGGTCCCGCCAGCACATCTCTGAGCTCCCTCAGTATCCTTGGATGAATCCCATCAGGCCCCATGGCTTTGTCCACTTTCAGATTCTTTAGCTCTTCCCATACATTATCTACTGTAAATGGATTTTCCTCTGTTCCGCTTCCCTCCAGTTTCTTGTTGTGTAGAGATGGTCCTTCTCCAGGGTCTTCTTTAGTGAACACAGAGCTGAAGTATTCGTTTAATATTTCTGCCATTTCTTCGTCTCTCTCCACACATTGATCATTTCCACCTTTCAATTTCACTATACCACTTTGGACTTTTCTCTTTTCGCTGATGTATCTGAAAAATGTTTTGTCACCATATTTTATATCCTTGGCAATCCTCTCTTCCGCTTGACTTTTTGCCAACTTGATTAATTTCTTAGTCTCCCTCAGTTGAATCAGATATTCTTCTTTGTGCTCCTCCCTTTGGGATCTTTTGTATTTCTTGTATGCAGTTCTTTTAGCTTTAATTTTGTCAGCCACCTCCTTTGAGAACCAGATAGGTTTCATTTTTCTTTTGCTTTTCTTTACATTTCTAACATATAGAGCAGTTGCCTTGGCGATTGCTCCTTTTAGATTGGTCCACTGCTGATCCACATCTCTCTCGTTTTCCCATCCATTTAGTTCTTCCTCTAGGTACTTCCCCATTTCCTCAAAGACTGTGTTTTTGAACTGTAAAACTCTGGTCTTTGTGCTTCTTTTCCATATTCTTTTAGTGATATTAAACCATACCGTTTGATGATCACTGGTGCTGAGGTGGGCGCCCACCTTGACATCAGAGACGATATCTCCATTATTGAGCACTAAGTCGAGAATAGTTCCTTCTCTCGTGGGTTCCAATACCATTTGTTTGAACAAAGATACTTGCATGGCATCCACTATTGCTCTACTGTTTTTAGATTCTGCAGATGGGATTTTCCAGTCTACATCTGGCATATTAAAGTCACCAACGATCATCACTTCCCCTTTCTTACCTATCTTATGGATGTCTTCAACCAGATCTCTGTCCAGCTGGGACAGAGATCTGTTACTCCTAGCTGGAGACAGAACAGGACCAGGAGACCTGTCAGGACCTTCAACTATACCAGCCCTTGTTCCCCGCAGGTTGAGTCCTTGGGTGCCGGGGCCGGCAGGACTTAGGCAAAGGTCTCCTGGAGAAGGGGAGTCCAGAGAGCAGTCCGAGTCGAGGCAGGCTGAAGTCCTGGGAAGACGAAGATGGTCCAGGAATCGAGGCAGGCAGCAGAGATGCAAGACGAGGAGGCAGGTCAGAGGTCGGAGCAGGCAGAAGACAGACGAAGCCAAGTAACACGCCAAGGGTCAGGACAGGCAGCAGACAGAGAATACCAGGAACCAGGCCGAGGTCAAACCAGAGAAGCAAGCAAGCAGGAATTGGAACACAGGAGCAGGAATGGAGCTGGAGCGGGCAGGAAGGCAGGCGCGGAGGCAGTAACACTGGAATGGAGTCAGGAACAGGCAGGATACTGGAACGGAGTCAGAAGCAAGCAGGATCAGCAACTAGCTATTCTAGGACTTGACCTGTTGCCAAGGCAAGGAGGTCTGAGGCAGCCTTAAATAGGCCTCTGGTGATGACATGGAATTTGGGGCCGGGCCGAGGTTTCCCACTCGGCCCCTTTAAATCCCAGGCAGATGCACTCATGCCTAGGGGGCAGAGCAGCCTGAAGATGCCGGCGGCATCTCTCTCATGGGGAGAGCACTGCGAGAAGGCTCCGATGCGGCCCGAGGCGGAACGGAGCAGGCCGTGGTGAGGGAAGAGAGCTTGAAAGTAAGGGGTATCCGGCCATGGCCACCCGTGGCTGGGATTCCCAACAGTACCCCCCTCTTACATCCCCTCCCTGGGGGTCTTGGCCTGCTAGGATTATCTTGATGAAATTGGCGAAGGAGGGATTTGTCTAGGATATTGGAGGCAGACTCCCACGTGTTCTCCTCCAGGTCAAAGCTCTCCCATGAGATTAAGTACTCCCATCGTCGATGATGGAAGTGGACATCATGAATATCTTGCACTTGGTAGACAAGGTCTGCATCCGCGACTGTGTTCACGGGCTCCGGTGGTTTATGATGAAATGTCGAGAGTACCAGTGGTTTCAGCAGTGAGATATGGAACACGTGTATTCGTAAGCTTGAAGGTAAACGTATACAATAGGACACTGTACCCACACTTTCGGTGACCACAAAGGGTCCAATGTATTTGGGAGTTAGTTGCATAGAAGGAACTTGGAGATGAAGATGGCGGGTACTTACCTAGACCCGATCTCCTGGGTGAAAGGTGGGAGCTTCGCAACAATGTTTATCCGCATCTCTTTTAGCAGAGTCGGCAGCACGCCGCAAGTTGTCCTGAGTGGAATCCCAGAGTGATCGGAGATGCTGAGCCGTGAGCTGGGCTGAGGTGAAGACACCTTTACCGGGAGCGATAAGAGTAGTTTAGGCTGTTTTCCAAAGACAAGTTGGAAAGGTGAGGTTCCCATTGCTGAGTGGACATGATGGTTGTAGGAGAACTCTGCCCAAGGTAGCAAGGCCACCCAATCGTCCTGTTTATCTTCTATAAAGGAGCGGAAAAAGGTCTTCAGAGAATGGTTGGTTCACTCAGCTTGTCCATTTCCTTGTGGATAGAATGCTGTCATGAAGTCCAGCTGGATCCCAAACTTCTTGCAAAGTGCCCTCCAGAATTTAGCGGTGAATTGTGATCCACAATCGGAAGCGATGTGTTGTGGTAATCCATGTAGGCGGAAGATATGCTTGGTAAAGAGTTGTGCAAGTTCAGGCATGGTAGGAAGTTTTGAGAGGGCCACGAAGTGGGCTATCTTGAAGAATCTATCTACTGTGACCCAGATGACTTGTTTCCCCTCAGATGGTGGTAGATCAACTATGAAGTTCATGGAGACGTGAGTCCAGGGCTCCACGGGTACGGGGAGTGGCTGTAGCAACACCATTGGTGACCTGGTAAAGGCTTTTGTCTGGCACAGGTTGGGCAGGAGTCTACATATGCTCGGACATCTTGGCTGACGTGTGGCCACCAGTAGTAGTGAGACAAGAGTTCTAGGGCCCGGGCAACTTCTAAGTTAAAGATAAGGGGGGGTTTTAGGTAGGGCTGGGGGGCGGGTTAGGTAGGGAAAGGGAGGAGAAGGTGGGGGGGGGTGGAAGGAAAGTTCTCTTCGAGGCCGTTCCGATTTCAGAGCGGCCTTGGAGGGAACGGAGGAAGGCTGTGCGCGCCGACCCACGGATTTTATAACATGCGCGCGGCTGCACGCACATGTTATAAAATTGGGTGTAGATTTGTGTGTGCGCGCACAAATCTACGCCTGCGCCTAAATCTTAAAATACAGCCCATATGGAAAAGTAACCCACACTGTAGTTACAAGATGTTAGGTTGCACATTAGGAGTTACCACCTAGGAAAAGGATCTGGGAGTCATTATGGACAATAGTTTGAAATCCTCAGCTCAGTGGACAAAAAAGCAAACAGAATGTTAGGAATTATTAGAAAAGGAATGGGAAATAAAATGGAAAATGCCATAATACCTCTGTATCACTCTATGATGAGACTGTACCTAGAGTATTGTGTAAAATTCTGGTCACCGCATCTCAAAGAAGATATAATTGAACTGGAAAAGTTACAGAAAAGGGAGACCAAAATGATTAAGGCGATGAAATGGATCCCCTATGTGGAAAGGCTAAAGAGGTTAGGCTTGGGGAAAAGACATGAATAAATGTGAATTGATTATTTAGTCTTTCAAAAAGTACAAAGACTAAGGGACACTCCATGAATTTAGCAAGTAGCACATTTTAAACAAATAGGAAACATGTTTTTCATTCAATGCACCATTATGCTCTGGAATTCATTGCTGGAGAATGTGGTTAAGGCAATTAGTGCAGTTGGGTTTAAAAAAGGCTTGAACTAGTTCCTGGAGGAGAAATCCAAAAACCATTAATGTTCAAGTGGACTTCGTGGAAAGCCACTACTTATTGCTAAGCATTAGGAATATCGGATCTATTTACTGTTTGTAACCTGGATTTATCACTATTGGAGACAGCTTGATGGACCCTTGGTCTGTCCCAGTATGGCAATGTTCTTAAGTTCTACATGGAATTAATGGAGTAAAGCTATAAGAAATCAGGCCTCTGCCTTCTAAACAATCTGCATAAGAAAAGCAGGAATTAGGGTGGATGGATAAGAAGTATGGTGGCCAGGCCTCCAGACAGGACAACTGATGCCTCTCCCCACTTTGGCAAGCAGTTTTACTAGTAAGTTCATGGCCATGAGAGACCCTCAGGTACCTTTCAACAATTTAGGATAATAACACTGCATCAGCTTTTACAAAAAAAAAAAAAATACGATTTAGAAACAGAAAAACATAGAGACTTACATAATGAGAGTTACATTTCAGGAATCTCATTGTCCTGGGGAAAATCTGCCATCTCTACAGCCTGAAGCTATTTCATTTATTGAAATCATTGGCCGTTCTTGTGCCACCTGCTGTGTCCTGCCCCAGAGGCCCAGTTGGAAGTTATCCCATCAGACCTGGAACCCCAGATGGAGGAATCAGTGAGGGTCCCTTTTCCTTCCATCATACCTTTGATGTGTGATCCCACTGATGTGCTTGAAGAGCCCACTGATGTGACTCTCTAGGATGTTTGGTGCTTAGTTGCTTAAATGGATAAAAATGTCTCACTCAGTGTCCCAGATGCCTGTTTTTCCCTCTCTTAAGTGAGGTCCAAAATGGAGGAACAGGAGAGGAAGCTTTGCGGGATGGAAAAAATCAGTTTCTGAGTTAAACTCTCTTGTGATCTCTGTTCCAGCATCGAATTCCGCTTTTATAAAAGATAATTATGCTATTCACAATCAGCTTCAAATTATAGAGAATAATATGGGAGCTTCTAATCTTTGTCTTCTAAATTTTCCTGCCTCTAGGTTGCTATGGCCTGTTTGAATTGTATAAAAAAAATACCTATGTAAAGTATAATCTTTAAATGAAGACGAAATACCGGTTCTTTCTAAGATTTCCTATCTACCAACGAGGAAAGTTGCTAACAGCTGGGGAAGGAGAAATGGATGTGTTAGGGAAGCCCAGAGTTCTCTACTATTTTACAAGACTCCTTAGATGATATCCCAACCAGAGCAAGCCCATTAGTTTCCTTCTCTCTGCAGAAAGATAAAGAGTTGGTATTCTATAAATATTTTCAATGTAAGAGTTTCCTTTCCTATGGTCAGAAGATACAGATTTTCCCTCAAATTTTACAGGCCACTCAGACCCATAGAAAATTTCTTACCTACAAACAAACCTGGGGGCACGTTTTTAGCTAAAATTTCCATGTAAGTGCCTGATCACTCACCGTAACAATAAATTTGTTTTCATTGATCACTCCACTTGGATCATTTCCTTATAGATAAGACTACAGGAACTGGTGGGAGTGTTAAGTAAACTAACTGATACATATATTGTTATGGCAGATAAAATAGTTTAGCTGACCGCCTCAACATAATATGATTTATTCCAAGTAATTAGTAGAAGTTGCCTTATTCCCTCCCCTCTCTCCATTATAGTGTGGGCTAAAAGTAGCAAAATAATTGCTGTATGTTGTCTTCTTTTTTTCTTCTGTCCAGTTACTTTCTGCTATTTTCTTGTTATGTATATGATATAATTAATAAAATATAAATAAAAAAAAGAAACAGAAAAACATGATGGCCTAAAAAGGACTTTGGCATGAAGTTAAATGATTACTGTATGCACTATATTCAAATGAGAACAACAAAAATGCTTGAGCAATTGGCTTAACTTGCACTCTGGTAGTCAATATCAAACTTTATTTTAATAAATGTTCTATTTATTAAAATGTGAACTGGTAGATATATTAATAAAAGTATTCACCTCATAAAAGAACTGTGCAAATGAGTGAGATAAGTGCACAAGTTGGTTGCTTAATATTTTAGCTTGTTCACTTTTGATGAGAATTTTTGTAATCATTTATATATTTTTAATGTACTAGTAGTACAAACATTCTAAATCAATGATTTTACTACAGTAATTCTCAAATTGCTGCCTTGTTTAATCTACTCTTCTAATGTAAAACATCCTTATCAGAGACAACTAAATAAATGCTGATTTTGATAAACCTTAATTTGCTTCATAGAGTATCATGTGTCTATTTACTTGTGAATAATATAATTCTACATCTCACTTAAAAGTATTCATAAGATATTTTTTAATCTTCATTCACTCAATTCCAGGTTGCTCCTGCTGTTAATGAGCCTCCTCTCATCAAGAACCTTAATAATGTAACAGTTCTTAAAGAGTATTAAATAAAAGAAATTATTGTATTCCATACTTGGTGACTGTGTGCGTTAAATCGTTCTTGTTCTCTGGTTTGGTCTCATCTCAAGTCTCTCCATGCATCCTACCATAGATGCAGTTATTACTCAGAACCTGTCCCTGCTGTGTTCTGAGGCTGAAACTTAAAGTAATTAAAGGATAATTCTTTTTTAATTAACCCCTTGGAATCAGCAGGTCTGGAGGTACCTCCTCCCATTAACACTAATGCATTCAGCATTACTGCATTCTCCAGGGAAATTCAGACTCCTGATAATGCAGCATTAAGAAAAAATATTCCTTACTAAAAATTAGTACAGTAGATATGGCTAGGCAAAAAAAACAACCTGTTTTGATTACAAAAAAATGTTCTGTTTTTATAATCTTTATATGTGGCATGCACATATAAAGATTTATGAAGGCTTTCCTCCCATTTTGTGTCTATGGAGGAAAAAAACCTTTAGTGAATCAGGTACATAGATTTCTGAGCGCTGATTAACTTCAGTGAAACCAGTGGACAAGCTGTGAGATTTCTGAAGCAAAATATGATATCCCAGATCCAACAGGGTTTATTTTGGTTTGGTATCATGTTAACATAGACATAAAAAAGTTGTAAACCCATATATTCCATCCTTGGCAGGGTCTGGAATTATTTCATGGATTTTGTAGCCTGGTAGCTAGCTACTTGATGTTGTCTGAATCTCCCTTTCTTCTTCTTTACCCCTACAGTTTACAATTGAAGAGTTCTAGGCAGGAGGCATGATGGATTCATCTTTTTTTTGCCTCAAATCTCTGATCGCCTTAGTATTACCTTTGACCTCATCTGCGAGCAGAGAGTAAATTGGATTTGATTTTAAATTACGTGAGTGCTGTGTCTTCATCTGCACTCCTGGAGCACATGAAATTTGGGTTCAGATTTTGCTGTACACAGAAAATAAGTTGCAGGAAAAATTGTTTGTGTGGCTGCTGAACGAAAGCACCAGATTTGTATTTCCAAATCTTTTGGGAATGAGATCTAAAAATAATAAAATCAGCATGCCCCATGGTTATGAATAAGCTATGCTTCTTTTGCAAAATGTTTTGCTCCACAGCATTTCAAAAGGTGGTACAAAAGCTTATTGTAATACGCTGCAGAACTAATAGAAAATCAACTAAATAGAAATATGTTTGTAGATATGTGTAAATGGAGAGATCTCTGTATGAAATAACATAGGGCAAAAAGCTCAAAGATAGTCTATCCCTGCCCATTCCATCACTGTCCCACCACTGGTTCGAAAAAAGGGTGATTCTTGGAGGAGGCAGCCATTGAAAAATGGACTGACAAGAATGAAGATGTAGGAAGGAAACCCGAAAAATCTATCCAATGCAATATTTCCCAGTCATATAAGACCAACTAAAAGTAACCTTCTGAAAACCATGACAATAAAAAAGAGCAATATTCTGATTGGATGCAGTCTATTGCTAGTCAGAGTTGTGGATCAGCATTTGGATGATATGGTTTCTCTGTGGTGTGTGGTATTGAAGTGTCACTCCTAATAAGCATTGGTCAGTATTGTTGATATTGAATATTAGAGGTGTGCATTCGTTTTTGCCGAATTGGAACATTTCAACGAAATTGTCCAATTTGGCATGCTTCAGGGAGCCTGAAAAAGATCGGGATTTTCCCGTTTTTTGCAAAAATTTGTTTTTCCGATTAGTGCGCACTAACAGCAGTCAGTGTGTGCTAACTCCCCGTTAGAGCTCGCTAATTCCCGTTAGCACACACTAACAAAAACTAACAAAAAGTAACAAAATCTAACGGTTTTTGTTCGTGCGCACTAACGGGGAGTTAGCGTGCACTAATGGGAGTTAGCGCACACTAACTAAAAATCGATTTTTCACAAAAAAAAAAGACCCAAACCAAAAAAAAAGATTTTCCATGTCGTCCGAAAACGAAGAATGACACGAACACAAAAAATGATGGACATCTCTATTGAATATTAGGGTTAATACTTTATAGTGAATTTTGGATTGTACAGGAAACCAGTGCAATGCCATCAGCGAGGGGTTGGTATGGTCAAATTTCCTTGTTCCTAGAAATAATCTAGCAGAGGCATTTTGGAGTAACTGTAGTGGTTTTAGTAGGCTAGAAGGTAGGCCTAGTAATATGGAGTTGCAGTAGTTTGTTTGAAAATACTAGTGTTTGTAAGTCAGTACAGTTCTCATTGATCTGAGGGAGTAATATTAATAATTCCTAGGTCTAGTGTTGGTGGTTTGATTATCGTTGAATCTCTCCTTAACCACCCAGTTTCAGTTTTGGGGGGGGTTTAGAGCTAGTTTCAGTTGAGAAAGCTTTTGTTGTATTTCCTTCATGCATGTTGTCAGGGACGACACAGATTTTTCAAATGAAAAGGATGTAAACTGGTCATCCCTGTCAACATACTTGAAGGAAATACTCCTTCCTGGGTAGGGCTGTGAGTGGAGTCACCAAGGAGGAATAATCATGAATACATTGCTTATAGCAATTTTCAAACTCCAGGAAGCGCTGCAGTGCCTTGAGACCCACGGGCCAAAGCCACTTCAGTATGGCCTTTAATTTGTCTGGGTCCATATATAGGCTTTGGTGGGAGATAATATATCCCAAGAAGGGAAGCTCTTCCTGTTCGAAGGTACACTTGTCTAACTTGGTGTAGAGGTGATATTCATGGAGACTCTGGAGGTCCTATTTCACATGATGATGCTTCAGCAAAGACTAGAGTGGGATATCACCCAGGTAAACTACTACATGGAAGTAGAGAAGGTACTAGAAGATTTCATTGACCATAAACTGGAAAACTGTGGGGGGCATTGCACAACCCAAAGGGCATCACTAGGTATTCATAGTGTCCATCACAGGTGTTAAAGGCAGTCTTCCATTCATCACCTTTTCAGATTCTGATCTGAAAAGGTGATATATGTCCCTAAAGGTCCAACTTAGTAAATATCTGCATGCTCCGAAGGCTCGGAGATCAAGGGAAGAGAATAGAGGTTCTTCTTGGTAATGTAGTTAAGACTACGATAGTCAATACAGGGTCCAAACAACCCATCCTTCTTCCCTACAAAAAAAGAATCCACCCCGGAAGGTGTTGAGAAGGGGTGAATGAAGTCTCTGTCCAAATTCTCTTTAATATATTTTATCATATATATTATATATATTTTATATGTTATATATATTTTATATAACATATTATATATAATTATATATAACATTATATATATAACATATTATATATATTATATATAGTTTATATGTTCTCTGATTATTTCTTGTAAATTTTTGTAAATTAATTTTTCCACATTTGGTAATGGTTTCTCGTTTTCTCTGTTAACTATAGTTACCGTTCCATGTAAAGGCCTTTGCCTATTAGTTCTAAGTTAGCTATAAACCGATACGATGTGCAAACAATTGTCGGTATATAAAATGCCAAATAAATAAATAAATCATAGCCACTGTTTCAGGGGCAGAGAGTGGGTATGCCCTGCCTCTGCATGGAAACTTGCCAGGGACCAAGTCAATAGCACCGTTGTAGGAGCAATGAGGTGGCATGATCTCCACCTGAAGTTTGCTGAACTCATCTGCAAACTTTGTGTATTGTAGAAGTAGACCCAGAAGCTTTGAGGTAATGGTGCGAGCCAAGGGCATCACAGACAAAACTTAGTAAGGCACAGCTCATGACAGGTAGAACTTCATTTGGTGATTTGTTTTGTGGCCCACTTGATGTAAAGCTGATGTAGCATAAACTACAGTAGGCCCAAGATGACTGCATTGACTGCTTTGAGTAACTCATAAAGATTGATTTGCTCACCATGCAGCATCCCTGTGTCCATGGTGAGGGGTACACTGGCTCTTGTAACATATCCAAGCAAAGGTTCTTTGTATACAGATGAGATTAAGAGTGTAGTATCCAAAGGGACTGTTGGTATCCAGTAGTAATGGACCAGAGCCTCAAGGTTAAAGCTCCCGCCAGCAGCAGTATCCAAGAAGGCAAGACCATCCACAAGAATGTCCCCAAGAGAGAGATGCACTGCTACTAGGAGTTGTAGAGTGGTGCAGGGATGATCTAGGGTGGCCACTCCCACTAAGCCTAGGTCCTTGAGTTCCCCAGCTTATTCGGGCCACAACTTGTGAAGTGTCCAAATGCAGCACTATATAAGCACAGACTGAGATTGTGGCACCTTTGCTTCTCCTTCACAAACAGTTTAAAGTAGTCAACCTGCATGGCTTCTGCTGGTGCTGGTCCTGGCTCAGGAAGTGAATGGGAAGTCACTGACCACTTGAAATTTAGGGCAAGATGGATGGAGCAGCAGGCTGAGCCCCTTTCCTGAGCCTGTTTTTCAACCTTAGGTCTAGCCAAACAGCTGGGTGATTAGGCCCTCTAATGTCTCCTTCAGATCCCTGGCAGCCATCTCATTCTTTATGCGTTTTGAGAACCTTTGCCTGAAGATTGCAGTCAGAATGTCAGCACCCTACTGAAGCTCAGAGTCCAGGTGGCAGAAGTGCACTGCATACTCCCACCCAGACAGAGACCCTTGTCTGATCTGCAGGAGGTTAGACATCTTGGAAACCGTGTGACCAAGCTCATCGAAGATCTTTGGAATTCTTGCAAGAAGCGATTCAAGACCCGAAAGAGCAGATCATCTCTTTCCCAGGCCAGGGGGAAGCCATCTAGCAAGGATAGAATATAAGTCACCTTGACTCGATCAGTGGGAAACAAAGGTGCCTGTAAGTTGAACTGCATTGACATTGATTTAGGAAGCTTCTACTTTTAACTGGATTTCCATCAGACATTGATGGTGGAGGTAAATGAAGGGTGGGGGGTATTAGGCCATTTCAAAGGTGCTGGAATGGAAGCTGGAGCAGTCCAGGCAGCCATACCTTGGAAGTACCCGACCATGGTATTCAGCTGATCCTGCTGCTGCTGCTGAAGCTGATGCATTAGCTCTGCAGTAGGAAAGGTCCGACCGATCAACTAAGCTCATGGCCTCAGCAAACTATGATGGGTGGCTTGGGTGTAAGCCTTTTGTGCTGAGGTATAGTTGACCCACCCTCACAGGCAAACCAACAAGGCCTAGGCTGGCAGCTGGTAAACGCACCCTATAGCGGGTCAGGCTGGAACTTCATCTATACCTCCCCTGCAGATTGAGCCATTGGGTTCTGGCGGCCAGCAGGACTGTCAGGTCCCTAGGGTGTTAACTAGAGCAAGAGTGCAATGACATAATGGGGTAAGGTCAGACAATGGGCTAATGGAGTCAGAGACAGGCCAAGGTCAGGACAGGTAGCAGACAAGGGTGGTCAGGTCCAAGCAAGAGGTCAGGTCCAGGCGGCAGGTAATTGTGGTCAGGCCCAAGCCAGAAATCAGAATCCAGAAGTCAGGCCAAGGGTGGACAAAGACACAAGGATAATGGATCAGACGGGCAATATAAGGCAAGGCTGGATAAGGAAGACTAGATGAGAAAAGGCTGGAGAGGCAAGGCTGGAAAAATAAGGCTTGGGCCCTGCATCCCGCCATGTTGTTCAGCTGTGATAGGGCGTGCGCGCTGCGCGGCCCTGCTTCTTATTCCTTCTTTGGCGCGAACCTCAGGGGCGTCCCCCTGTGATGATGTCACGCATCCCGGATACAAAAGCCTACTCTGTTTGCTAGCTAATTGAGTTAGCAAGGGAACTCCTTACGGATGGGATTCGCTCTCCGTACCTAGCTACTCTGCCTCTCCTTAATTGGACTTACTCTATTGGGGTACCCGCTCCTCGGGGGCCTCTCTCTTTTCTTTCAGGTCGCTGTCTGGAACCGGTACTCGCTCCTCGAGGGCCCATGTTCCCGGACTCGCTGCCCGAGCTCACTTCTGTTTGGAAGAACCCGCTGCCTACACCATCAGCGAGTTACCATCTCGATTCTCTCAGAGCTGTTCCCTGGAACCAGGTACTCGCTCCTCAAGGGCCTGCCTCTATTCCAGCTGTGTTACCTTTAAGGAGAAACCGCTGCGTGAGTAATCAACCATTGAGGCTCCATACCAGAACCCTGTGTATGCTCCTCTGTACTCACTATCTCAGTTTCTCTCCACTACAGCACAGCTATTGAGGGATCGCTGTTCCAGTGTCCTGAGGGACTACAAGCCCAGCCGGGCTTCATCTCTACTCACTACTGCCACCTCTGGTGGATTCACAACTGTTTAATAAAAGATAATTCTGTGTTGTGTGTCCTAAAGCTGAGCTTGACCTGTGGCCCCTCACAGGACTTCCCCCTGTAGGCGTGGTCATCTGCCACAGTATCCAAGAGTCCACCCAAAACCTTACAAACAATAACAGAAGTGAGGTTGGGGGGAGAGAGAGTGGAGAGATACTGAAATGGGTATGAGGAGAGAGAGGAGAGAGAGAGTGGTGTGATGCTGAGAAGGAGGGGGGAGAGGGTGAGAGGGGAGATATGATATGGAGAAAGAGGGAGAAATGCTGGGGGAAAGAGGATGAGGAGGGAAGAAAGGCTTGTAAGATACTGGGAGGAGAGAGAAGAGGCAAGATGCTGAAAAGGGGAGATGCAGGGGTAGTGGAAGAGAAGAATGATTTGCTGGAGAAAACAGAGGAGGATAGATGATTGGGGAAGAGAGAGGGAATGATGCTTGGGAAAAAAAAGAGGGAAAGTTGCTAAATGAAGAGATAGAAAAGGGAGACACTAGGCAGGGGTTGGTGGTGGGGAAAAGAGAGAGGGGAACTTGATTGGTGAAACAACACACTGAAGGAGATGGGGCAATAAAGGGGAGAACTACAGGGTGAAAGAGGGGAGTATGGGTGAAATATGAATATATAGGGAGGAAAAGATGTATACAGATTAATCTTCCAGTCATTTTCTGCTGCAAGGGGTGCAGGGCCTCTGGAGGCTGGAGCTATAGAGATTGAAGTCTGGAACACTTGAGGTGACCTCTCCCAGGGGCTGCTGGGTAATGTATGCAAATGAGCCTTCTGATCTTCTTCTGCTGCAAGGGGTGTGGGGCCTTTGGAAGCTGGGACTGTAGAACCTGAAGTTTGGAACACTCAAAGTGACCTCTGGAGTCTTTTCCTGGAGCCTGACATTTGGAAGCCTCATGTGACCTCTAGAGTTCTCTCCCAGAGATTGCTGGGTAATGTATGCAGATGAGCCTTCCAGTCCTCTTCTGCTGCAAGGTGTGAAGGGCCTCTGGAAGCTGGGACTGTAGAACCTGAAGCCTGGAATGCTGTGACCTCTGGAGTCCTCTCCCGGGGTCCATGGAGCCTGCATCTGGAATGCTAGCGGTGACCTCTGGAGTCCTCTTCTGGGAACTGCTGGATAATGTATGCAGATGAACCATCTGGTTCTCTTCTGCTGCAAGGGATGAAGGGCCTCTGGAATTTGAGGCTATGGAGCTTGAAGTCTGTAATGCTTGTGGTAACTTAGGGAGTCCTCTCCTAGGAGCTGCTGCAGGTTAAGGTCTAGAATGCTCAGAGTGACCTCTAGAGTTCTCTCCTGGGGACTGCTGGGTAATTTGTGCAGATGAACTTTCTGGTCTTCTTCTGCTGCAAGGGGTGAAGAGCCTCCTGAAGGTGGGGCTGCGAAGCCTGAAATCTGGAATGTTGATGGTGACCTTCTGTAGAGCTAGTTGATGTACACAGTGCTTTACAAGGTATGTAAAGAGTAACTATGCAGCAGCAGCAGCAGCAGTGGAATGAACACCCCCAAGGCTAAGAGTGAGGGGTATGGCAAACAATGGAATGGCATCAAAACATCAAGGAGTAGAGTGTGGGGTATGTTAGACAGCCAAGTGCATCAAAACACCTAAGATACAGAATGCAGGGGAAAATACAGCAAAGTGTCGTCAAAACCACCAAGGTGTAGAGCGGGGGTGGGCAAGTCCAGTCCTCGAGGGCTGCAAACCAGTTGGGTTTTCAGGATACCCCTAATGAATATGCATGAAATAGATTTGCATACAACTTTCTGAAAATCCAAATAAAGCAGATCTATTGGATCACCTTTGACCAAATGTTTACTCACCCCTTCAAAAAAATGTAGATTTGTGAGGCAAGACTTCCCTTGGGTAAATCCATGCTGGCTATTTCCCATTAAACCATGTCTATCTAAATGTTTATTTTATTCTTTATAACAGTTTTCATGATTTTTCCCTGTACTGAGATCAGGTTCACCGATGTTTCCCTTATTAACCCTGGAGCCCTTTTTAAATATTGGGGTTACATTGGCCATCTTCCAGCCTTCAGGTACCACGGATAATTTTAATAATAAGTTACAAATTAATTGAAATAGGTCTGAAATTTCATTTTTTAGTTCTTTCAGAACCATGGGATATATACCATCAGGTCCAGGTGATTTACTACTCTTCAGCTTGCCAATCTGGCCTACCACATCTTCCAGGTTCACCATGATTTGGTTCAGTTCATCTGAATTATCACCCTTGAAAACTGTCTCCAAAATGAATATCTCCTCAACATCCTCTTCAGTAAACACCAAAGCAAAGATAACATTTAATCTTTCCGCGATGGTCATATCTTCTCTAAGTGCCCCTTTAAATACTCAAGCATCTAATGGTCCAACCAATTCCCTCTCAGGCTTTCTGCTTTAGATAAATTTTAAAAGGTTTTCATTGTTAAGATTACTTACCTGGTAATCTCCTTTTCCTTAGGGGTAGATTTTAAAAGAAGCGCGATCAGCCTACTTTTGCTTGCGCATCAGACTCAAGCAAAAGTACGCTGGATTTTAGTAGATACGCGCGGAGCCGCGCGTATCCACTAAAATCCTGGATCGGCGCGCGCAAGGCTATCGATTTTGTATAGCCTGCGCGCGCCGAGCCGCGCTGCCTCCCCCCGTTCCCTCCAAGGCCGCTCCGAAATCGGAGCGGCCTCGGAGGGAACTTTCCTTTGCCCTCCCCTCACCTTACCCTCCCTTCCCCTACCTAACCCACCCACCCGGCCCTGTCTACAGCCCCCCCTTACCTTTGTCAGGGGATTTACGCCTCCCGGAGGGAGACGTAAATCCCCGCGCGCCAGCGGGCCTGCTGCGCGCCGGGCCGCGACCTGGGGGCGGGTACGGAGGGCGCGGCCACGCCCCCGGGCCGTAGCCACGCCCCCGTACCCGCCCCCAAAACGCTGCCGACACGCCCCCGGAACGCCGCGACGACCGGGCCCGCCCCCCGACACGCCCCCGACACGCCCCCCTCCGAGAACCCCGGGACTTACGCGAGTCCCGGGGCTCTGCGCGCGCCGGGAGGCCTATGTAAAATAGGCTTCCCGGCGCGCAGGGCCCTGCTCGCGTAAATCCGCCCGGTTTTGGGCGGATTTACGCGAGCAGGGCTCTGAAAATCCGCCCCTTAGTGTATGCAGATGGACTCAAAACAAATGGATATAGTGTGCTAGTGCTAGCAGTTGGAGACGGATCTGACGTCAGCACGGGTACATATACCCCCACAGGAAGTGAAGCAATTCAGTAATCTTCCTTGCAAAAGCTGTTATAGCCATATGTGTACTGACCGATCGATTAATCAACAGGATTACCCTGACCAATTGATGGTAGCTGGAGACCGCCAGTGTTCTCAACCGGAAGGCGTCGACACCCGGCAGGGTGGAAGCCCTATTATAAGCAAAACATGGCTTACCGTGAGTCAGCGAATCCCCATGTATACCGGCAGCCGGGCGGGATGCTGAGTCCATCTGCATACACTAAGGAAAAGGAGATTACCAGGTAAGTAATCTTAACATTTCCTAGCGTGTAGCAGATGGACTCAAAACAAATGGGATGTACAAAAGCTACTCCCGAACTGGGCGGGAGGCTGCCCGAGGAACGTTTAGGATTGCCCTCACAAATGCTGTGTCCTCCCTGGCCTGAACGTCCAGACGGTAGAATCTGGAGAAGGTATGGAGGGAGGACCACGTCGCCGCTTTGCATATCTCTGCAGGCGACCGCAGCTTAGCTTCTGCCCAAGAGGCTGATTGTGCTCTGGTAGAATGAGCCTTGACCTGTAGAGGTGGTGGTTTTCCTGCCTCTACGTAGGCTGCCTTGATAACTTCTTTAATCCAGCGGGCGATGGTCGGCCGTGAGGCCGCTTCCCCTTGCTTCTTCCCGCTGTGCAGGACGAACAGGTGGTCCGTCTTTCGTACTGCTTCTGACATTTCCAGATATCTGGACAGCAGTCTGCCGATGTCGAGATGACGTAGTATTCGACCTTCTTCAGATTTCTTCAAACCTTCCGTAGTAGGCAAGGATATGGTTTGGTTGAGGTGAAAGTGTGAGACCACTTTGGGTAAAAAGGAAGGAACTGTACAAAGATGGATGGCCTCTGGAGTGATTCTGAGAAATGGATCACGACAGGATAGTGCTTGTAGCTCTGAGATGCGGCGTGCTGAACACACGGCCAGCAAGAACACCATCTTCAAGGTTAATAAACGGAGAGACAGGCCTCGAAGGGGCCTGAAGGCTGATCCCGCTAGAAATTCCAATACTAGGTTAAGGTTCCACAAGGGCACTGGCCACTTCAGTGGCGGGCGAATGTGTTTAACTCCTTTCAGGAAGCGTGAAATGTCTGGGTGCTGGGCAATGGATTTGCCGTCACGTCTGGGACCGTAGCAAGACAGCGCTGCTACCTGTACCTTGATGGAGCCGAGGGACAGACCCTTCTGAAGTCCATCTTGTAGGAAGTCCAAAATGACAGGAATCTTTGCGGTATGCGAAATGGTGTTGTGAGAATCGCACCAGGCTTCAAAAATTCTCCAGATCCTGATATATGTTAGTGATGTGGAGAACTTGCGTGCTCGGAGGAGTGTATCTATCACCGGCTCTGAGTATCCTCTTTTCTTCAGTCTAGCCCTCTCAATGGCCAGACCGTAAGAGAGAATTGAGCTGGATCCTCGTGGAGAATGGGGCCTTGCCGTGGCAGGTCCCGGTATGGAGGCAGAGGAAGCGGATTCCCTGCCAGTAGTCTTCTCATGTCTGCGTACCAGGGTCTTCTTGGCCAGTCCGGGGCCACTAGAAGAACTAGACCTCTGTGTCGCTGAATCCTGTGAATAATGGTGCCCAACAGGGGCCATGGAGGAAATGCATATAGTAGGATCCCCTGAAGCCATGGCTGTACCAGGGCATCGATCCCCTGAGCTCGAGGATCCTGCCTGCGGCTGAAATATCTGGGAACTTGAGCATTGGACCTGTCTGCTAATAGGTCCATGGCTGGCGTCCCCCAGTGATCCACAATTATCTGAAAGGCTGTGGGTGACAGCTGCCATTCTCCCGGGTTTAGGCTTTCTCTGCTGAGGAAGTCTGCTGCAGTGTTGTCCTTCCCAGCGATGTGTACGGCGGAGATGTCCTGAAGATTGGCCTCTGCCCAAATCATCAGGGGAGTTATTTCTAGGGACACCTGTTGGCTTCTGGTTCCGCCCTGTCGATTGATGTATGCCACTGTGGTGGCGTTGTCTGACATCACTCTGACCGCTCTGTTGCGAAGTCTGTGGGCAAATCGCAGGCATGCTAGCCTGACTGCCCGTGCCTCTAGTCGGTTGATATTCCACCTTGACTCTTCTCTGGTCCACCGTCCTTGGGCGGTGAGCTCCTCACAGTGCGCTCCCCATCCGTTCAGGCTGGCATCTGTGGTGAGCAGAATCCAGGTTGGGGAGGACATTCTTGACCCCCGTCTCAAGTGGCCGGGCCGTAACCACCAGCGTAGTTGATTCCGCAGTCTGGCTGGTAGAGGCAGGCGTATGGTGTAGTCCTGTGATCATGGACTCCATCGAGATAGAAGGGCGCGTTGCAAAGGTCTCATATGAGCCCGCGCCCATGGCACCACCTCCAGAGTGGATGCCATGAGGCCGAGGACTTGTAGATAATCCCGAGCTGTGGGCCGGCTGGCACTCAGCAGAACCTGCAGATGAGTCCAGAGTTTTGACTGTCTCTTGGAGGTCAGGCTGACCTTGTCTTCTTGGGTGTCGAATTGGACCCCTAGGTATTCCAGCAACTGGGATGGCTGTAGGGAACTCTTCTTTATGTTGACTACCCATCCTAGGCTTTCCAGAAGAGCTATAACTCTGTTGGTTGCCTGGTGACTCTCCTCCGGTGACTTTGCCCTGATCAGCCAATCGTCCAGGTAAGGATGGACGAGGATTCCTTCCTGAGTGCCGCTGCCACTACTACTATTACCTTGGTAAAGATCCGCGGTGCGGTGGCTAACCCGAAGGGTAAAGCTCGGAACTGGAAGTGTTGATTCAGGACTTTGAAGCGTAAATAGCGCTGGTGATCCCGATGGATTGGGATATGCAGGTAGGCTTCTGACAGATCTAGGGAGGTGAGAAACTCCTCTGGCTGTACTGAATTCTTGACAGACCGTAGAGTTTCCATGCGAAAGCTGGGGACCCGTAGGTGTCGATTGACTGACTTGAGGTCCAGGACGGGCCTGAACGTGCCCTCTTTCTTGGGTACTATGAAATAAATGGAATAATGCCCAGAAGTTACCTCTTCCGTAGGTACTGGGATTATGGCTTTTAAGGCCAGGAGCCTCTGTAAGGTCACTTCTAGTGCCACTGTCTTGAGTGGCGAACAAGGAGATTCCACAAACTTGTTCGGCGGAAGCCGAAAGAAATCCAGGTAATATCCTTCCCGGATGATGGCGAGGACCCACTGGTCCGAAGTGATCTCGACCCACCTGCGGTAGAAGAGGGTTAGCTTGCCCCCTATGGCTGCTACCCTCGGATGGGTCGGCTGATTGTCATTGCAGGTGACGGCCGGGGCCAGAACCCGGGCCGGTTCTCTTCTTGGTGTGTTTAGCCCGAAAGGGCTGATTCCTGGCCTGAGAACGAGGAGCTTGATAGCGAGACCTGTAAGGGTTGAAGCGCTGCGAGTTTCTACCTCTGGACGGTCAGGAAACAGGACGCTGGCTCCTCCTTGACCTGTCTTCCGGTAGACGGGGTAACGGAGAGGCACCCCATTTAGTAGCCCAATTCTCAAGGTCACTGCCGAACAGTAGGGAACCCTTAAAGGGCATTCTTGTGAGTCGAGTTTTGGAGGACGAGTCGGCCGCCCAATTGCGTAGCCAAAGCTGTCTTCTGGCTGCCACTGAGGAGGATACTCCCTTGGCTGCCGTACGGACGAGGTCGGAGGCTGCGTCTGTGAGAAATGCGAGAGCCGATTCCATGTCTTCTCCCGGGGTGTTATTTCTTGCCTGTGATAAACAGGAGCGTGTCACCATGGTGCAGCAAGTCACGATTCGAAGGGACATGGCTGCTACCTCAAAGGCTTGTTTCAGAATGGTGTCCATGCGGCGGTCATGCGCATCCTTGAGAGCCGCTCCCCCCTCCACCGGAATGGTGGTGCGTTTCACAATTGCGTTAATTATGGCGTCTACCCTGGGGCACGCCAGCAGTTCCTTGGCTGTCGGATCTAGAGGGTACATGCCAGACAAGGCCCGACCCCCTTTGAGTGAGGCCTCCGGTGCCTTCCATTCCAGCTCAATTAGCTGCTGTGCTGCTTGTAGGAGGGGAAAGTGGTGAGCCGATTGGCGCAGGCCCTCTAGCAGAGGGTTCTGTACAGGGACCCCTGGGGGGTCCTGGCCCGGAATGGCCAGCTCCAATAGGCATTGTGAGACCAGGCCCGGCAGCTCTTCTTTCCGAAAGAAGCGTCTCATGGTCCGATATGGTTCTATCTCCGAGGGAAGTTCATTCTCTTCGGGGGGCTCCTCACTTACCTGTGAATAATCCGAATCCCCATGATTGGGGCTGTCGGTGGTGAATGGCTGCGCCTAGGTCTCGAGGGTCCAGGGACCGGATCAACCGAGGAGCAGACTGCATCTGGACAAAGGCGTGAATCCCCTTAAACAATTCTACCCAGGAAAGCGAAGCCAGATCTGGCCGCAGGGATACCAGGTCTCTCAGATTCCCTGGCTGCTCGCCGCGGCCTGCTAAGTCCGGAGTGTTCTCTAAGGAACCGCTGGGCTGGGACCGGTCCTGTCCTGGGACTGCCATGGCTTCCTCACATTGGGCACATAGGAAGTCTGCTTCCTCGCTCTGTGTGGCTCTAAGATTGCATGCTGAGCAGAGGCTTAGAGCGTTCATGCCTGATTCTGAGGGTTCCAACTCTGCAGACTCAGAGGCCTTCTTACGCTCCATTTGCCTCAAATGCGGTGTCGTCCTACGATGTGCGCCTATCACAGGCGCGTAACAGCCTGCGCCTATAAACGGGCGTCTTATAGAAACGTGCGCCTATGAACGGGCGTCTTATATAAACGTGTGCCTATAGCAGGCGTCTTATGAACAGTGCACCTATCAACGGGGCGTCTTATAAACGTGCGCCTATAGCGGGCATCTTATAAACAGTGCGCCTATGAATGGGCGTCTCATAAATGTGCGCCTATAATCGGGCGTCTTAGCATCTGTGTGCGTATCCTAGTAGCGTGCGCCTATCGCGGGCGTTCACAACGTGTGCCTATCGCGTGCGCTAACAACGTGCGTTCAGCAAGCAAAAAGCGCTTAATTAGAAAAGAGAAGTAGGCAGGCAAAATATGGCGACCTCCCAGGCGGGCGGCCTCGTAGGCAGGCCCAGTTAGTCCACACTTCCTCAGAGACCAAGTAAAGATGTACGCCTTACCTTGTCTTTGGCGCTTCCCGGCTGCGACCCGGGCGGTCTCCGGCTGCGGGGGGGAAAGGGGAATACCTTCACCGCTGCGCTTAAGGAAGTGCACCCGCTGCCTCTAGGCCGTGCCCGAACCGCTCGGGAGCCAAGTCCACGCCGGGACCGAGGCTGCCTCTAGGCCGCGCCCGAACCGCTCGGGGACCAAGCCGCGCCCAAGCCCTTCTCACTCGGGGGCTGGGTCCCTGCCGCGAACCGGCTACCGGACCGAGGCTCCTACCTCCGAGGGACCACGGAAGTCAGCTCGAGAAACTCAACTGGGTGAGTGACCGCCTGGTATCACCACAGGAGTGCGGGGCTCGTCTTCAGTAGATTTCTTCTAAGAATTTAGTCGATAGAATTTGGAAAACACGCTCAGCGAGCGTGGGTAGCTCCAAACTGCTTTGGAGACGGAAATTACTGAATTGCTTCACTTTCTGTGGGGGTATATGTACCCGTGCTGACGTCAGATCCGTCTCCAACTGCTAGCACGAGCACACTATACCCATTTGTTTTGAGTCCATCTGCTACACGCTAGGAAATGTGAGGTTTTGCCTCTACGGCCAACTTCTTTTCAAATTCTCTCTTAGCATGTTTTATCAATATCTTATATTTAACTTGCCAATACTTATGCTTTATTCTATTTTCTTCTGATGGATCCTTCTTCCAGTGTTTGAATGAAGATCTTTTGGCTAAAATTGCCTTTTACCTCACCTTTTAGCCATGCTGACAAACGTTGACCTTTCTTCCAGCTTTCTTAACGCGTGGAATACATCTGGACTGTGCTTCTAGGTGTTACAATTCTTCTTGTGGGATAGGCCCACAAGGAGCCTCTCACTTTTCTCTCGCCACCAGCTTGCCTGCTCTCCCTGTGCAAAGCGGCAGGGAGCCACCATCCTTTTTCCTCCATGGTCTGGAGACACCCACGTTCAGCTCCCACATGGCAGGCTTTTCCGCCATGCCTCCATGAGGCCCAGAGGCCGCCTCCATTCTCTTCGTGGCCTGGAAGCCACCACCATCACCACCACTGCCCACGGTAGGGAGCCACCGCCGCTTCCTCTTCTGTGCGTCCTGGAGGCTGCCGTTGCTGCCATCTTCGTGGTTAGGCCGCCGCCAAAGCTCCTCCACTCCATGGCCAGGAGGCCACCATCGACATCCTCATCAACCTTCAGGAAGGTCGTCTGACCTTCCTGAAGGTGAAGACATCAGGAAGGTCAGACGACAAAGACATCTGAAGACAAGGACTTAGGACAAGGCGAGAGACCAAACATGGAACGAAGTTGCAGACAAAGGGATTAGGTACCACAAATGAAGACAATGGAATTCCCACGAAGAACAGAGTGCCTTGAAGAAGCAGAGGTGGACATCAGAGACTCCTGGACCAAAGAACTGGAACGGAGGATCCAGGAGCAGACAAGCTCCATGACTGCCTCCTTGCAAAGGCGAAGAGGAAATGAAGGTTGAGCCCTTTTGTAGAGCTGAAAAGGAACCCCCAGGATGACATCACTAGGAGGAGCCAGAGGGACTGGCCCTTTAAATCTGGGAGAGAGGCGCGGCCTCGTGCCTAAGGAAGAAGGCAAGACCTCGGACAGTAGCAGCCATGCTGCAGAGAAGAAGTAGGCCTGAGGCGTCGGAGCTGGTTCCTGCCACAGGAGAGAAGCTGGAGGTCACCCTGGAGCTTCCTATGGCCTGAAGGACGCCATCATCTTCTTTCTTCAGCACGTGGAGCTGCCTCCAGCTTCTCTCCTGCGGCAGGAACCAGGTTAGCCTGCGCCAATCATGCCTGGTCCCCGAAGCTCAGTCCAGGATGGATGCTGCTACGAGTCTTGGCTGGATTCCTACTCATGCTGAGTTTTAACTCTGTCATCTATCCACTCATCAAGTGTCTATCAATGTCCCTTATTTTCTTCTCTTCAGCCTTGCCTCAACCTTATCAAGTACCATCTGACCCTGTCTTCAAGTATCGTCTGACCTTGTCTCCAAGTATTGTCTGTTCGTCTGATCCTGTCTTCCAATATCATCGACTGTCCTCAACCTCTGTCCATCCTGATGCATTTGCCGTTCCCATATGGCAGGTCCAAAAGTGCTATCGAGTGGCCGGAGGGCTACCCCAGAGACCAGCATTGCATCGTTGGGTCTATTCTGATGCGTCAGGTTCGGTGGAGGTCTGAGTCCTTGATCTTCTGACTGTCCGCCTGTGCCTGGGCACATCTCACCTGACTCGGAGCTTCCACAGAGCTCTCCGCAGTTGTGCCGTGGTCCAAGGGCACATAACTCTCCACGGAATCAGATCGTTCCCTAGCGTTCCTGTGACATCTTCTATATTACTGCACTAAAAATATGGTTAGCTTCCCTAATTTCTCTTAGCATTTTGCTGTCTTTCTAATCATCTTGGCCAGCTGGATGGTAGTATACTCCTATTATTATCCCCTAACACACAAGGGATTTCTATCGATAAAGATTTGATTGTGCATTTAGTCTCATGCAGGATCTTTATCCTGTTGGACTCTATGCCATCCTGGATATAAAGAGCCACCCCATCACCAAGATGCTCCTCTCTATCATTGCAATATAATTTGTTCCCTGGTGTAGCGCTGTCCCATTGGTTATCCTCTTTCCACCTTGTCTCTGAGATGCCAATTAAGTCTATGTCATCATTCACTGCTATACACTCTAATTCTCCCATCTTACTTCTTAGACTTCTGGCATTAGCATACAAACATTTCAAAGTGTGTTTTTTGTTTGTATTTTCATTCTGCTTTTCAGTTGCAGGGATAAGTTAGAATCTTTTAGCTCAGGTGAGTTTTTAGTTACAGGCACTTGGACTACTTTTCTTATTATTGGAACCTCACTGTCAGGATGCCCTAATTCTAATGCATCTCTCTCCGAACCATGCACTGCTGAGCGACTGTCGGCTTTCCCCTTTGTTCTAGTTTAAAAGCTGCTCTATCTCCTTTTTAAAGGTTAGCGCCAGCAGTCTGGTTCCACCCTGGTTAAGGTGGAGCCCATCCCTTCGGAAGAGACTCTCCCTTCCCCAAAAGGTTCCCCAGGTCCTTACAAAACTGAATCCCTCTTCCTTGCACCATCGTCTCATCCACGTATTGAGACTCCAGAGCTCTGCCTGCCTCTGGTGACCTGCACGTGGAACAGGGAAGCTTTTCAGAGAATGCTACCCTGGAGGTTCTGGTGTCACTTTGCCCCCACTCTGGGTGTCTTGGAGTGCATTTCACCTCTGATGTCTGCCTGTAAGTTTTACTAAATTTGCATAGAAAACCACAGAAAGCCCAAATTTGATGCATTACTTCCCCCCTTGACTTTTTAATTCGAAAGATACATGATTTTTTTTTTCATTTAAAATGAACAAAATGAATTATGGAGGCAAATGAAACAAATTAAGAAACCAACCAAAAATATTTTCTGGGCATATCCCTAATAAATATTGCATGGTAATAGTAGTATATTAGTGTTTGAAACTGAAATTCTTTATCTTCGGTGGTGTTGTTTCTGTCACCAAGATACCTGGTAGAATTAGACAATGTTATTCTATAAAAGCTGGAGTGCATGCTTGACAATTTGAATCATCTATTCATAAGTCACTTGCAGCACCGTCTAAATCTATACTTTACTATCCACAGTAAATATTGACTTGTTTACAGGGCAGCAGTAATTAAAATATTACAGGGACAGAAAATTTACAGAAAGGCCATCTGTCAGGGAGATAATTACACAGTCAAGAAAACTGCCACGGAAGCCAATATTTTCTCAAATGACTCTGAAAATGAACAGATTACATATATCATTTATTAATCTTAACATCATTTGCCAACCGTGGCTTTTGCTTTGTCTGCCACAGTGAAAGCAGTGCCTTTGCTTCCTGATTGTACATTGTAGGAAGATTGGTCATTGGTTTCAGTATTGCTCAAATTTCTCAGGAAAAAGTAATTTAAAATGTTCGTTTAAATGACTATGGAATGAGAGGTGGGAGGAGCATGTAAAGAAGGACAAATAGTGAAGCCACTTATAAAAGAGGAGGCCACTCTCTGAGCGGAGATGTCTATATAATGTACATAGAGGATTTGAATTCTTATACTCATTAAAAAGAAGTCCAAACACCCGTGCAGAATTGTGATTGTTCACTTTAGTTTAGGTGTACATCAGAAAAAAAGTATAACTAGTTATGGACCCATTCTCCAGACAATGAAAATACAAATTCTGAAGTTAAAAAAATCTATGTGCCCAATATTCAAAGCACATTCAGCGCTACTTAGCCAGAACAGATGGCCTTATATGGCTAAGTAGCGGCTGATGAATATGCACCTACATTCAGCCAATGCTGCTTAGCCATAGAAGTCCCCTATATGGCTAAAAATTATACACACAAAAAGTAGGTGTGTACTGGGCGGATAAGAGTTGGAACAAGTTAGCCATATAACTTATATGGCTAACCTCCGATATTCAGAGTTAGCCGCAAAGTTGTACGTGTGAGTTTAGATGCCCCATAGAGCAGGTCTAAACTTAGCTAAATGTGTATATATACACCATGCGGCTGAATACACATCATAACAAATAGAGTCATTCATCAAAATGGTTTATGGAGTTAACGCACATGATAAAGTGTTAACGCATGCATTAACGCCATAATGCAAGCTATAATTATGTTACCGCATGGCGTGAATGCAAATCTTTAGAAGGGGTGGGATTGAGGAGGGGTTTGGGTGAGAAATTAAAATGAGAGGCAATACTGCACTGTACAATAGCATAATCCATGCTATTGCATAGTTTTAATACTGGAAATAACTACATCTTTTTTTCTGGTGTTAAGCTGTGTGATATGCCCAAAATGGCTGTAATGCAATTAGTGTTAAAGATTGCAAATTGCATTTTGGTTATTTCTGGGCTGAGGGAGAGGGGAGAGAGAAGAGAAGAGAAGGGGAGGGGAATAGAGAGAGAGAGAGAGAGTCACAGTATTCAACTATTTATATCTCTGTAGGAGGGCCAGCTAATAGCTCGAGGTGCGGTGTGGGTGGTGGTTTAGGGTTTAGAGGCCCGTTTTAGATGCAGAGTGAGATGTATGAACAACACAGTGCACTGAGGTGAAGATTTGACGTCATTTGGAGTGAGGAGTCTCACAAAGATGAGATTTCTACTATGGTGTCTCGTCCTAGCTTGAAGGTACCCTGTTACAGAGTCCAGGGCAAGAGAACATAGTAGAAATCTGAAGTTTAGCAGACTTTCCTCACCCAAATAACATCAAATTTTCACCTTGGTGTATTGTGCTGTTCATATCTCTCACTCTGCATCTAAAACTGGCCCCTAAACCGTAAACCACCACCAACACCTCACCTCGAGCTATTAGCTGGCTCTCCTATAGAGATATAAATAGTTGAGAACTATGAAGGCCTTATAGTCTCTGTCTCTCTCTCTGTAAATTTCAATTTACCTTCTTACATAATATCTTTGCACAATAAATATTTTTCAGGGTTATAGCTTGTTTTCAAAGCTAGTGATAAGTAATAAAGGGCCCCTGTTCTAATGTTCACTAGACTTAGCATTTGTGATATACACTGATGGGCAAAAATGACTATTTTGATGCATATGCAGGTGTAGTTAAATGTACCATACCCAAATACTGTATGCATATAAATAGTATGGTAATGACTTTGCTTGCCATTTTATTTACGAAGCCCATAAGTTATAAATTAAATTTAACTTGCATTTTTAGCATGTGAAATTTAACTATAGCCCTGAAACTGTAGTTAACTATTTGTGCATTAACAACAGTTGGTCATACAAGCAGTTAAACAAAGGGAAGCCATCCTTCAATCCAGACCCTTCTCCAACCCAATTTTCCTCTCCCTTCTGAGACTCTTCAATGCCTGCAGGATCTCCCCAACCTCTTCCATCCTCTCTCGTCACTAAAAGGAGGTCCATCTCCTGTCAGCTCCAGTGCAGATCCACTAAATGCCAGTTGGTGGCGGTGCACACTGACTCATGTTGGACAGTACTCTTGAAGGCATCTTGAATCCGCTTGGCGCCAATTGATTGATTATTGTGCAAATATCCCCATGTTGGAAACATAAGGTTTATGCATGTCCCCCTGATGCAGTATTATGAAACACGGACCATATTGAGGCTATTCTTTGGTGGATGATGAAGAAATTCAAGTGTTAAAATCTAAGTTGATTTTATATGCAAAAAATACAAAAGTTTAAAAAAAATGGGCACATAATGCACAGAACTGATTCATTTGTGACCAATGATTAAAGAAAAGGCAAAGAATGCTATTTGTCTTGGCCGGTAATGCTTATAATGACTGGTCACTAAGTTTACACGTAGAAGTTGGATTTATTGAATTATTCATCTTGTATATCCTCTGTTGTGAAACTGGTCTCTTGATCATTATAATCTGCTCCATAATCTCACATGACAAAAATAGGAAGAGGAATATATATGTGATTATTCAAATCATGCAACATAAAGATTAGCAATATTGGGTGCCATGAGAGATTCCCTTGCTTTCCCATAAAACTGTAAAGCTTCTGATTTAAAGTGAAGTAATTCTCTGTGAGAACAAATCATCCTAAAACCAAAATGATCCCTACTGGAATATGTTGTTGTTGAGGAAGGGACTGGAATACAAAAATTAATACATTGACAGCTTCAACTGGGAGATATTGATATACAAGAATTCGATATCCATGGTAAAGCAAAAATTGCTGTAACAGGTAAGTTGTCCACAAATGCTAGCTTCCTTAACATATGTGAAGTATCTTTAATATAGAAGCTGTGGAGGACACCATAGGTTTTAGATAAAGATCCACTAAAATGGACAAAGGTTCCAAAAGTGAACCATTAGTGGACAGAATAAGATGACATGGTAGGGCATCCATAGATTTATGAATCTTGGGTTTACCATACATCACAAGATTACAAGTGTGTTTAACTAACAGAAAATTATCTTCTTTATCTGCAGGAAAACTTGCTTCAATGCACACAAAATAGTTTCTATACATTTTTGCAACTAAAGAGTAGATCTGAATTCAAGCTGGATATCCGCCAACTGCTGTTGCATCTCTGAAATATAGGAAGTATTATGCCTAATAACGACACCTTCCCTTTTGTCTGTGGGCCTGATAGCTATATTTGTGTTCTTAGAAAACTGGATTAAGGCTCCCTTTTCCTCAGATCATAGGTTAAAAAAAAGGTTTTAGTCTTGTTATTCTCACATTTCTGCAATCAGCTATAATTACATTTATTTACTCATTTAAAAACTTTTATATTCCGCATATTCCATAGTTCATAGCTGAGTACAAATTGACATACAAATCTGAAATTTGAAAAATTTTAAATCATTTAGAGTTTAGACTAGAGAAAATAAAATACAATAAAATAATAACAATAAAATTAAACAAGATGTTAAAAGTTAAACAAAATGTAAAAAAAGTATAAAAAATAAGATGTAAAAATAAGATTAGTATTTTACCTATCTTGAATCACAATTGAATGTCTTGCTGCGTGCTAGTAAACATATTTTTTCTGGGACCACATTCCAGATAATGGGTCCTGAAACTGAGAAGACCCTTTCACAGGTAATGCCAAGCCTAGCTTCTTTGATAGATGGTATTTCTAATAGATTTTTGCCTTCAGATCTAAGAAAACGAGTTGGTTTGTAGATGCAAAGAATAGTGTCAACCCATGGTGAAGAAGCATTTTGCAGAGTTTTATTAATTTTGGATATTATTTTGTAATAAATTCTTTATTGTACTGGAAGCCAATGCAAGGATTCTAAAGTTGGTGTCATATGTCCACTCATTTTGGTTCCTATAAGTAAGCACTCCGCTGCATTCTGTACTATTTGTAAGGGTCTGAGGGTAGTATTTGGTAAGCCAATCAAAACAGTGTTACAGTAGTCCAATACAGTTAACACTAAAGCCTGGAGGACTGTTCCGAAATCTAGCGGGTGTAGTAGCAGTTTTAGGTTTTTTTAACATACGTAATTTGAAGAATGAATTTTTGACTAAATTACTAATGTGGTATTTCCATTGTCAATGAGCTATCAACTGTAACACCCAAATTACAAACTTGCTGTTTCATAGTCATTTATTGTATTTAAAAGAAAAGGTTTATAGGAAAATTGTGTTATTTTTCCGAGCTGAAAGGACTATGTCAGTTTTATTCACATTTAGTTACAGTTTGTTATAAGAAAGCCAATTGTGAATTGCGTTTAAATAAATTTCTAATAATTTCAATGTAAAATGACCATGGTTCTTGATACGCAAAGAAAAACTGGATAACATCTGCATAGATTTTATAATTGATACCAAGGCCAGCAAGCAATTTACATAAAGGGACCAAGTAGATATTAAAAAAAAGAGTTGCAGACAGGCCAGAGCCTTGGGATACCCCTGCAGTAACACTGTACCAATTTGAATGAGAACTGCCTACTCTAATCTGAAATGTTCTTTCTGAAAGATATGAATTGAACAATTTTAGATCTCAAATGTGGCTATAAAAAGGTCCATTGGGCCAGGTGGAACCCACCTAGCACAATATTTTGCAAGTGAAAAATCCAATCACCATTAAGTACTGTTTAATTATACATTTGAAGAATTACATCCGGTTTCATGCATATAGCCATCACGTCCAGGTTATGATGGGTCATCGTGTCCATTAAATCGCTGTACTATCATTAGCACAGCTGATTTTAGCATGCTTCTCAATGCAAGATAGGCATGCGAAGAGGCAACATTTTTGTTTCGCTTCATTAATTCATTTTATAGATCACCTCCATTCATCTGTTTTGTTTCAAACAAAAAAAAAATATTTGTTTATTCATTTTGGGGTCAGTTTTAAAAGAACCTTGTGGGCGTCCATGTGCGCACGGTTCCCGGCGCACAAACATGGACGCGGCTATTTTATAGCATGCGCGTGTTGATGTGCGCATGTTATAATATGTGGATCCTGTGCGCACATGCGCACTGTATTTTAAAATCCGCGCGCTCATGTGCGGGCAACCGGGACTCATGTACGCGGGGGGGGGGGGGGGGGCGGGGAATTTTATAAACTACACGACACAACACGATCAGCAGGTTCCCAGTTCCCTCCCAGTCCACTCTCTATACTCCTTCCTACTCTGACTTCCCTTTTCCCCTCTCCTCCCTGACTCCTAAAAACCTCTTTCCTTTTTTCTTCTTTATTTGAGAACTTACTTTATCTGAATAGACGAAGTAAGTTCCGCATGCCGGCTTCCCCGGGACAGAGCCTAATGACCGCTGACCCAGCCGGCCCCCTCCCTGCCCCTGCCCGCCCGGACCCCCCCTCCGGGCCCACCCCTTTTTTCGATCTGCCGGCACTTCTGCGTGGACCGGCAGATACGAGCGTGGCCAGGCCCGTTTCTAAAATGCACTCAGCGCGTGCATGGCCCGGCCACACATGTATCTGCCGGATTTTACGAATGCGAGCATTTTAAAATCCGTCCGTTAATTTGTTTGACATTAAAGACAATGAGGGAAAAGCACTGCGGGCTTTTTTGGGTACCAAAATTGTTTTTTTTTTTTCCATCAATTCTAATGAAACCTATGGGAACGCATCATCGGAAGGGGGAAAGAACTCCAAAGCACGTGGACTGCGGCAAAGCAGCAACAAAAGTGGCAAGAATTACCTAAGGCACCATAAAGACACAAAGGCTACCAGCAGTGGCAGTTCTCCAAGGAACCATGAGAGGAGCAAAGGAGCAGCAGGAGAAGGAAGAACACCCTAAAGGGTAGATTTTCAAAACTTGTGCACGCGCTACCCGGCACGCACACATGGACGCACAATTTTATAACAGGCGTGCTCTGGCGCGCGCATGTTATAAAATGCCGGGTCGGCGCGTGCAAGAAGGGGGGATATAGTTTAGCAAATACGTGCAGCGACACATTGGAGCCTTCCCCAGTTCCCTCCCAGTCTGCTCCAATTAAGGAGCGGACTGGGAGGGAACTTCCCAACCCCCTAGCCTAACCTCCCTTCCCCTATCCTGCCTTCCCCTATCCTTATCCTAACTACCCCAGTTTTCTTTATTGTACCTTTTGCTCCCGCCAAGGAGCAGGAGCAAGTTTTGCGCGCCGGCACCCTGCAGCAAATGGCCACTCTGCCAAGCGCCTCTAGCCTCGCCATTGCCCCTGCCCCTCCCCCCCCCCCCCCCGGACAACCCCGCCCCTCCCCCCGGACCACCCCATTTTCAAGCCCCGGGACTCACACGCATCCCGGGGTTTACACATGTGGCTGGGCTGTTTGAAAATCTATCCCTAAGGCTTCAAAAGAGGTCACCATCAACCAGAGGCATGAGCCCTCCAAGGCAGCACAAGAGGTAAAGTGGCATCAAGCGTGAACTCAGCATTCTGAGGCACAAAGATGGGAGAATAAAGCAGAACAGGTGGCAGGAACAGCCCCCAAGGTACCGATAAAAGGACAAAGCAACACAAACAGTGGCGTCAACATACCAAAGCACCATGAAAAGTGCAAAGCAGCCCCCTACAGTGGCAAAAATACCCCATGTTGTATAGACTGGCATGTGACAGCAAGGCATAGTGACAGCAAGATCCTTAAGGTGCAAAGTCTAGGAATGGCAGCAATGCTGAATGGATGAAAGCCTCCTAAGATGTAAGATAAGGGGTATAACAGCAAAGCAGAGTGGCAATGGGGATATCTGTCTTCCTGTTGAAATAATTGCCACTTGCCAAATTTAGTACTAGAGAATGAACTGTCATCAGTAACATTTTTGTGATATGTTTTTATCATGTTCTTACTTGAAATTGATCTTGCTGCTGAGTGGAATTTGGGGTTGGGTTTTTTTTTATGAAATTTGCTTCCTTGATTGATACTTTTATTGCAATCTGAACATGACAAAGGTCTCTCATCAGTGAGGCTTCCTGGTAATTTGTAAGGTTTGCTTTATTAAGAAAGCTTTTCTCATTTTCTGTAGCATGAATACAGTCTCTTCCCTTTATTGATTTTTTTGTTATTGCATTAATTCTCTTTTCCTACTGACACCATTCTCACATTCAGAACATATAACGGTCTCTCCTGTTCATGTTTTCTGTTGTGCTTGCTTTTCGTCCTTCTGTCTGAGGTATTTTCTATAGTCTGTATAGTATATTCTCTGTTTTCAGTATCAGATATCTCAAGGGCTGGTACCCTTGTGCTGATGTCACAGTATGGTTTAAAATTAGGAAGATCAGTTGTTAGCCTGGAACAAGGCCATGCCCCCAAGGATTCAGATTGGTCTTTTTAAAAGGGGTTGCTGGGAAAGGCCCAGTGTGAAGGCAACTAGATGGCTGAGGGCTGCAGGGTAGAGTATGGTATGCAGGCAGTGTCAGAAAGAGCTCCAGTGTGGTACATCTGGAGCATGGCATGTGGCAGCAAGACCCCCCCTAAGGTGGTATACTGGGTTGCTACAGGTAGGCATAGTAACAGCAAGACACTTAAGATGGTATATCAGGGGCATGATAGGTAGGTATATAGCAGCAAGACCCCTAAGATGGTATATCAGGGGAATTGCAGGAAGGCAGTGTGGTAGTAAAAAGACTCCTAAGGTGATATATCAGGAGCATGGCAGGTAGGCAGAGACGTAGCAGCAAGATACCTAAGATGGTATATCAGGGGATGGCAGGAAGTCATGTGACAGGAAGACCCTTAAGGTGGTACATCTGGGGCATGGCAGGTAGGTATGTGGTATATCAAGGACATGGTATGTGGTACATCAAGGACATGGCAGCAGCAAGGCTTCAAAGTGTTTCAGTCATCTTGCAGATCGCATAGAAATATTGAAAAGTCAAGCAAAGGCAGATTGATATTCAAGTTTTTCCATCAATTCTGGCACCAGTCTTGAGCAATAAGGACTCCAGGATGTTCCCTACCATTAAGAAGACATGTTCAGTGCTTCCAGCCCCTGCCTCACCAGGTTCCCGCACTGTACTAGCAGGGAGAGATAAGAGTCCATAACATTCATGGAGTAATGCACGCTATTCCTCTCTTCCTTAGCCTGGAGCTCCTGGATGTGACTATGGCACTGCTTGTTTAGGATGGGGATGACCCCCCCCCCTACTAAATGTAAACCTAGAAGATACGTTGTAGTTGGGGGAATAACACATGCAACAGACGCTTAAAGCCCATGTTCTTCACTACCTGCAGGAGCTGGTCCATCATGAGCAATCATTTCCTTGATGCTCCTCATTACTATTTCAGTCGCTGCCTGCCTCTTGCCCTGAGACAGAGCTATGAAACACAACCCCATTTCCTCTATTGTGGGTTGCCGCTTTGAAAGCATGACTGGGAACTGCTGGCCTGCCACCTGACTGCTGGAGGGGGCCACGGGATCAGCTTGGGGAAAAAAGTCTTCCCCTTTTCAACCCCATTCCTGTAGCTTTTACTTGTATTGGCAGAAGAGGTCTCCAGGCTAATACTGCCACCCTCCCCTGATACCAATGCTAGTGGGCACTGCTTTTTCAGGTGATGCTGCATACCAGCATTTTTCAGATGCCCCACTTGCTTCCCTCAACTGATATCCTTGCTGAATACACTAAGAAAAACATGGGTCCTCTCTCATTTTAAATCCCTTCTGTACATTTTTTGGTGGCTGATGCTGGCACTGGAGTTGAGGTAGAGGGGCATTGCTTATACTATCTACCTATTCTGCCTGCTATTCCTGGGGGGTGATCTCAACATCATCAGTATCATCTCTCTTTCCCATCACCTCACTGGATGTTCAGAAACTACTGACTAAACTTCCTCAGAATCAGTTGGTAAAGATATAGCCTTCACTGCCTCAGAACCAGTAAGCATAGAGAAGAGCTCTCATGCTATGATTATAGGCATTGTACTTCTGCTGCCCCTACCCTGCTAATGCCAATTTTGGCTTGTTCTCCCATCTTTTCTCTCTCCTCCAAAACAAGAGGGAAATGAACAGGCAACTGAGACACCTGCTCTCTTGCCTTCCTCTCCTGCCACTCTGCATCTGAAAAGTCCCTCTTCAATTTATGTGGAGGACTGCATTGTTTTTTTTATTGCTGTCCCTGCCAAAGCTGTCAACCCTGACAGCATTCTTTCCTCTCATTTTTTCTGACATAATGGAATTTGTTGAAGTGCACTGTCTACTGGGGTTATGGATGTTACAAATTAATTTATTTATTGATCCTGTAACTTTATAATCACTCACAGTACCGCTAACTGAATGGTGAACTGTATGTCTCACACATACACACACACACACACAGTGTATGTTTGCTGTGCTGTGTGCACTAGTGCTGACTCCACACATTAAACTGTTAAAAACTAACAGAACCAAAAAGATTGTCAAGCCTAATAAGACTCTCTTCTCTTTAGACTCTTAATGTGCAATGCTTATCTCACTGGTTTCCACAGAGACAAAACAAACAATCACTAGCACTCCTGCAAGTGCAAGCTGCACACTATCTCCCACTTTGGCCCTCTCCTTGATTTATGGAAAGCTGCTGCCCGGGAATATCATGGCTATGATATTCCCATTCAGTAAATGGATCATTCCTTCTGGTAGAAATCTGGTTCTAGTAGAGATATGGGAGGATCTCTATACAAATGAAAGCTCATGGTGCCATAGCCCCAAGTAAAAGCACAAAGGAGCAGGAAGGAGCTACAGCTCAAAAAAATTGCAAACAGGTAAAACAAAATATCTTATTCTATTCACTGAAGATATAAAATGTATTCAAATTCTTATTTTCAGATATATTTTAGTGTACATCTAAAAGGTAACAAATAAAACCATTCAAATTTAAATTTTGAAGTGATAGAATTCAGTAGTGCAGGTAAAGCTATTTATGACCAATATTATCAATCAAGATAGCAACAACAATTCAGGCTAAATATTTATCATTTCAACTTCAGCTTGACCAAGTTTGCTCATATTCAATCAGTATCCTGTGTTAATAAGCAACGACAAACTGGAGCTTTCATTTCCCGCACTCATGGTCTTCTGGTAGAACTAATACAGCTCAGGAAAGAATAACTGCATGACCCTTCTCCCACCCCCTAGCCTACTAAGAAAAATGAACCAACCGAGAGCAACAGAGATCATGCAATGCATGACGTCTCACAGTTGCAGCAGTCCTGCCAGGAGCTAAATCCCCAGTATGAACCTCCTCCTTGTAACTGAGAATGCTGGGCAAAATCCAAAGGAGCTGAAAGGCCAGCTCAGAATAAAATGCATCTCCTCCTTTAAGCCAATGAATTTTAAACAATGCAGGAATGCATAACCAACGAGGATTCAGGGTTTTTCTCTTGTGTACTTTATGGGGTGCCGAGTAAGTCAAAGAAGTCTTATTCTGAAAGATCGGTTTATTTATATTAGGATTTCTTTAGCCCATCTCGACCTTTTAAAATCAGCTGCATAACATTCACTTAAAGGATGTGAAAGTCAAAATAAGTTATATGTTGAAAATCAAAGTATAGCACAAGTTTGAAATAATTTTGCTTCATAGAAATTTCATGGATTACAAATAGATCTTCCAGTGTTGAAAGCATTCAAGTACTAAGAAGGATATGGAAATTATCAAGCCCTATTAAAGTAGGGCGCATTAACATGCTAATGGATGTTAAGTGCCAAATTTGGCACTTAACTTGCATTAAATCCATCTCGATGCTCATTATCAGTAAGGCCCACTTAAGTGTTACCAATCGCACAAAACAAATGTCTAACACTAGCAAAAAAGTAATGAGCTGCATCACATGCCAATACATATAAATCAGCTCATTAATATTAAAACGTGCAATAAAAGTCTAAAAATGTGTGATTTGCTTTAAACTAGGCATAGTAACTGCAACTCAAGAGGTGCAGTTAACTTTGGCCAACATCAGCAGATGAATCTGTCTTACGATGTCTCAGTCCCCTCCTGGGAGAAAAAGAGACATCAGAGCCCCCTTTCTCTATAGATTGGTTCAACTCCAAACTACAATTTCAGACACCCAAAAGGAGTTTACGTTCCTTAAACACTGGACTTCTCCAAAACCCCCTCACCAAAATATATAAATCTTAACACAGTCAGGGAATGCGCCCTCTCCATAGAAGGACCCATATTATGGAACGAACTACCAACCGAGCTAAGAATCGAACCCGTAATGCAAACCTTTAAAAAAAACCTTAAGACATGGCTTTTCCAAAAGACATTCCTCTAAACCCTGACTATTGCTGCAACAAACAACACCGCCAATGCTGTAAACTAGAGATGAGATTCGTTTTTTTCTACCGGGTCGTTTTTTTGAGTCGGACGCTTCGGGGTAAAGTTAGTTTTTCCTCGGTTAGTTTTTTGGAAAAACGAACAAAAACTAAACGTGGAAAAATAAAACGGGCCCAAAAAACAACGCGGGAAAACGAAGCTCAAAAAAAACCCACCCCAAGCATTAAAATTTATTATAATACATTAAATACAACCCCCCCCCCCCCCCCCCCCACCACCACCATCCCAATCCCTCCCCAAGACTTATTAACATCCCTGGTGGTCCAGCGGGGTCCCGCGAGGGATTTCTCCCTCCGTGCTGTCGGGCTGTCTGGCCTGCCTCGATCAAAATGACGCCGATAGCCTTTGACCTACTATGTCACAGGGGCTACCGGTTCCATTGGTTAGCCCCTGTCACATGGCCATCGGCGCCATCTTGTGCTCCTACCATGCGACAGGGACTGAACAATGGCACCGGTAGCCCCTGTGACATAGTAAGGGCAAAGGCTATCGGTGCCATTTTGATTACTGGCAGCTGACGGTCCGAGTACAGGAGGTCGCTCCTGGACCCCCGCTGGCAACTAGGGACTTTTGGCAAGTCTTGGGGGACCCTCCTGACCCCCACAAGACTTGTCAAAAGTCCAGCGGGGATCCGGGAGCGACCTCCTGCACTCAGACCGTCGGCTGACAGTAATCAAAATGGCGCCGATAGCCTTTGCCCTTACTAAGTCACAGGGGCTACCGGTGCCATTGGTCAGTCCCTGTCACATGGTAGGAGCACAAGATGGCTGCTCAGAGTGGATTGGCCTTGAGGATGTACAAATTGTACATTACAGTCATGTTAAAACTGCTTCATGAGGTATTTACTAAAAAGCGTAAATGTCCTTTAGTAAATACTACATTAACCTGACAGTAAGAATAATACTATAGATACTTGAAGCAGTTGGAAGTATAGCAAACCTACTGTGGAACAAACCAATGTATTTTATTCTCTCTTTGCCTCATAATTAGTAAAGCATCCACAAACATTTCAAGAAGAAAAAGTAATAAGATGATGTAATGTGCCTGTGTCAGAAAACGGATGCTCATAGTAGCAGGGTTTCTATGATGAACTCTGACTTCCCTATTAGCCTTATAAGGGATTGCATTAAGGAATCGCTTTCTCTAACCAAGTAATTTATAAATTGTAAAATTCTCCCTGGACAGCGGACAATGATTTCCCCAGAGCTAGGGAGGGAGAGTCAGAATGTAAACAAAATATATTATGAAATTTTAAAAGATAATATAAAGAAGTATGCAACTCAGCTATAACCATTAATAAACTAGCTCTGTCTCTATTACAAATTCAAGAAATCATACCAAATAAATTAAATTTTTATTTTCACAGCAGGAAACCAGGGCAAAACAAAGAGGCCAATATTCAAAAGCCATTTAGACAGATAAATTAAAAGTTATCCGTCTAAATGGTTTAGCTGCAATATTAAACTGCTTATCCTGCTAAATTCTAGCGGATAATGAGTTTATCGGTCCTGAATTTAGCCGGATAAGTTGGGGACGTTACTGGGGCAGGAGGTAGGTGTTCTGGGGAAGAGTGGAGTTGGCTGGATAGGTTAACCGACTAACTCCAATATTCTGATTTAGCTGGTTAACTTATTTGACTGAAGTTAGACGGATGCACATATTCAGCTAACTTTAACATATCTGGGTATATTCAGTGGCACGGCTGCACCACTGAATATACCAGTTAAGCTGGATAAGTGTATCCAGCTAACTTACCTTAGCTGCTCAGCAGCTGAATATGCACCCCGAAGTCTCTAACCAAAATGCTAACAGGGGGTTCTTCTACGATGAGTCACCTCTGAACTTACCATCCACAGGTGTCAGAAGGTCATCTGTACTCCTGGCCCATCCAGGGAAAGTTTTCCTTGAAGTCCTTTCCTAATCCAGGGACCAGGGATCTCACAAGAGACTCCAACACTCAAAAATCACAAGGAGGAGGAAAACCAACTCAAAGATCGAAACCACCCAGTCAGACAGGTAAGTATACTGGAAGGGAAAAAGTCTCCCACCTATCCAGGAGACCCAAACTATGAGGTCTGGTACTGGGAAGAGGCAAAAAACCAAAAGCAAACAGCACGCCATCTCTCCCAAAATCCAAACTTTGGTACCCATTCACTAAACTGCGAGAGGTTACTACCACGAGATAAACTTGCTTATTGTGCATTAAATACATAATTTTGCAAGAAACATTTTCACCTCATGCAGTAAAAATATAGCATCTCTTCTTAAAATCTGTTTTCCTTAATTTTTTGGCAAATAGGAAAAACAGATGTAAATTATGCTGATGAGGAACATTTTCCACTTCTTGCGATATATAACGCACATTAACACAGAAAATATAGCAAAATTTAGAGAAAATAACAGAAAATGCTGTTATTTGGGTAAACATAAAATATCGCATGCAAATCACTTTTTTTCTCATGATATGTTTTGATCCACACCTTCCTGTTCCACATACCAAGCTACAGACCAATAAAAATACTCCCCTAGCTGGCCTAGCTACTTTCTGGCAAAATGTTGGCCACTACAGTCTGCTTTTGTCTACATTGCGGCTGAGGGCAGAAACCAGCGAGAGGCCAGGAAGACCAAAATTGTTCCCATTATGAGAGCCATAACAGAAGGGCAGATGAGGAACAGGGCCTACTGGGCCACAGGGGGCTGGGGGTTCCTCACTACATAGGAAGTGACATCGGGCCTAGTGAGAGCAAATATATCATGCTCCTACCACGTTGCTTGGTCTTTTGATGCGTTGGTGATCAGGCAGTACCATTTGAGTCCACAGGCTCTGAAGGAGCTGAAAGACGAATTGAATCCCCTCACCACCAAATCTCATGCTATTCTAGGCCTTGTGATATTATTGAGCTCACTTTATTTCATGGCTTCCGGCTCCTTACAAACAACTGTCAGCTGGTCAGAGGCAGGCAGAGATTAGGCACAGTGAGAATCCAGGCAAGGGTTGAAACTGAGCTAAAAAATTCTAACTTATCCCTATCAATTAAAAAGCAGAATGAAAATACAAACAAAAAACAAACTTTGAAATGTTTGTATGCTAATGCCAGAAGTCTAAGAAGTAAGATGGGAGAATTAGAATGTATAGCAGTGAATGATGATATAGACTTAATTGGCATCTCAGAGACATGGTGGAAAGAGGATAACCAATGGGACAGTGCTATACCGGAGTACAAATTATATCACAATGACAGAGAGGAGCACTCGGGAGGAGGTTGGCGCTTTATGTCCGGGATGGCAGAGAGTCTAACAGGATAAACATCCTGCATGAGACTAAATACAAAAATGAATCTTTATGGGTAGAAATCCCTTGTGGTGTCGGGGAAAGACTATAGTGATAAGGGTATACTACCGTCCACCTGGTCAAGACGGTGAGACGGCCAGTGAAATGCTAAGAGAAATTAGGGACGCTAACCAAATTGGTAGTGCAGTAATAATGGGAGGACTTCAATTACCAAAAGTACATGCTAGAGCAAACTGCACTTTGAGGCAATATCACATAGTACAAGAAGTGCAGGTAAATTGACAATCCTGACAAAGGACTCAAAACGGACTTCCAAAAGTCCGTTTTGAGTCCGTTTTGGAAGTCCGTTTTGAGTCCTTTGTCAGGATTGTCAATTTACCTGCACTTCTTGTACTATGTGAGACTTCAATTACCCCAATATTGACTGGGTAAATGTATCATCGGGTCAAGCTAGAGAGATAACGTTCCTGGATGGAATAAATGATAGCTTTATGGAGCAATTGGTTCAGGAACCGACGAGAGAGGGAGCAATTTTAGATCTAATTCTCAGTGGAGCACAGGACTTGGTGAGAGAGAGGTAACGGTGGTGGGGCCGCTTGGCAATAGTGATCATAATATGATCAAATTTGATTTAATGACTGGAAAAGGAACAGTGTGCAAATCCAAGGCTCTCGTGCTAAACTTTCAAAAGGGAAACTGATAAAATGAGAAAAATTGTTAGAAAAAAAACTGAAAGGAGCAGCTACAAAAGTAAAAAATGTCCAAGAGGCGTGGTCATTGTTAAAAAATACCATTCTAGAAGCACAGTCCAGATGTATTCCACATATTAAGAAAGGTGGAAAGAAGGCAAAACGATTACCAGCTTGGTTAAAAGGGGAGGTGAAAGAAGCTATTTTAGCCAAAAGATCTTCATTCAAAAATTGGAAGAAGGATCCAACAGAAGAAATAGGATAAAGCATAAACATTGGCAAGTTAATGTAAGACATTGATAAGACAGGCTAAGAGAGAATTTGAAAAGAAGTTGCTGTAGAGGCAAAAACTCACAGATAAAAAACTTTTTAAAATATATCCGAAGCAGAAAGCCTGTGAGGGAGTCAGTTGGACCATTAGACGATCAAGGGGTTAAAGGGGCACTTAGAGAAGATAAGGCCATCGCGGAAAGATTAAATGATTTCTTTGCTTCGGTGTTTATGAAGAGGATGTTGGGGAGATACCCGTAATGGAGAGGGTTTTCATGGGGTAATGATTCAGATGGACTGAATCAAATCACGGTGAACCTAGAAGATGGTGGTAGGCCTGATTGACAAACTGAAGAGTAGTAAATCACCCGGACCGGATGGTATACACCCCAGAGTTCTGAAGGAACTAAAAAATGAAATTTTCAGACCTATTGGTAAAAATTTGTAACTTATCCATTAAAATCATCCATTGTACCTGAAGACTGGAGGATAGCAAATGTAACCCCTAAGTATTTAAAAGTGTTCCAGGGGCGATCCGGGAAACTACAGACCGGTTAGCCTGACTTCAGTGCCAGGAAAAATAGTGGAAAGTGTTCTAAACATCAAAATCACAGAACATATAGAAAGACATGGTTTAATGGAACAAGTCAGCATGGCTTACCCAGGGCAAGTCCTGCCTCACAAAATCTGCTTCACTTTTTTGAAGGAGGTTAATAAACATGTGGATAAAGGTGAACCGGTAGATATAGTATACTTGGATTTTTCAGAAGACGGTTTGACAAAAGTTCCTCATGAGAGGCTTCTAGGAAAAGTAAAAAGTCATGGGATAGGTGGCGATGTCCTTTCGGGATTGCAAACTGGCTAAAAGACAGGAAGGGACAGGAGAGTAGGATTAATATGGACATTTTCTCAGTGGAAGGGAGTGGACAGTGGGGTACCTCAGGGATCTGTATTGGGACCCTTACTTTCAATATATTTATAAATGATCTGGAAAGAAATACGACAAGTGAGATAATCAAATTTGCAGATGACACAAAATTGTTCAGAGAGTTAAATCACAAGCAGATTGTGATAAATTGCAGGAAGACCTTGTGAGACTGAAAAAATTGGGCATCCAAATGCAGATGAAATTTAATGTGGATAAGTGCAAGGTGATGCATATAGGGAAAAAATAACCCCATGCTATAATTACACACATGTTGGGTTCCATATTAGCTGCTACAACCCAAGAAAGAGATCTAGGTGTCATAGTGCATAACACATTGAAATCGTCGGTTCAGTGTGCTGCGGCAGTTCAAAAAAGCAAACAGAATGTTGGGAATTATTAGAAAAGGAATGGTGAATAAACGGAAAAATGTCATAATGCCTCTGTATCGCTCCATGGTGAGACCGCACCTTGAATACTGTGTACAATTCTGGTCGCCGCATCTCAAAAAAGATATAATTGCGATGGAGAAGGTACAGAGAAGGGCTACCAAAATAATAAGGGGAATGGAACAACTCCCCTATGAGGAAAGACTAAAGAGGTTAGGACTTTTCATCTTGGAGAAGAGACGACTGAGAGGGGATATGATAGAGGTGTTTAAAATCATGAGAGGTCTAGAACGGGTAGATGTGAATCGGTTATTTACTCTTACGGATAGTAGAAAGACTAGGGGGCACTCCATGAAGTTAACATGGGGCACATTTAAAACTAATCGGAGAAAGTTCTTTTTTACTCAACGCACAATTAAACTCTGGAATTTGTTGCCAGAGGATGTGGTTAGTACAGTTAGTATAGCTGTGTTTAAAAAAGGATTGGATAAGTTCTTGGAGGAGAAGTCCATTACCTGCTATTAAGTTCACTTAGAGAATAGCCACTGCTATTAGCAATGGTAACATGGACTAGACTTAGTTTTTGGGTACTTGCCAGGTTCTTATGGCCTGTATTGACCACTGTTGGAAACAGGATGCTGGGCTTGATGGACCCTTGGTCTGACCCAGTATGGCATTTTCTTATGTTCTTATCCATTCGAGGGGGAGGAAGAGGGATGGATAGGACTGAAGCAACCTGGGCAGGCAAGGCAGGAGCAGGATGGGCAGATGAAGGTTGGAACAGGCTGGGCAAATGAAGGCAGGAAGCACAACGCACTAGAGGACGTAGCTGGACCTGTAGCTGAGGCAGAGAGCATCGGGCAGGGGGAGCTGCCCTTGTATAGGGCGAAGAGCTGTGATTTCATTAGTAGAGACCGCAGGGAGTTTCCCACTGCGGTCCCTTATTGTGTGAACGATATCACACATGTGCTTCCATAGTATAATTGTACAAATCTGTAATACACTATAGTGGAGAATCAGTATATGATAAGCTCTTTGGGGATGGAAAGATGAAAATGACTGGCAAAGTAGAAGTTGAAAATTTAATAGAAGGTATAAGAACATAGCACATGTAAGGCCTTGTTTTTAAGAGTATTATATTTATATTCCACCTTTCAGTACTTCAAAGTGGATTACATTCAGGTACTGTGTGTACTTCCCTCTCCCCAGAAGGCTTAACAATCTAATAAGGGCCTGATTTACTAAAGGTTTTCTCCCATTCTGTGTCTATGGGAAAAATGCTTAGTAAATGGGGACCCCTCTAAGGGCTGGATTCATCATTCTTCGAAGAATGAAGAATCCAGCGAAAAAGGGGGCGGGCCCGCGAAAGGCAGCAGCCGCGGTGCGATTTCGCTGGCTGCAGTGCAGCCGGCTGCGGCCTTTCGCAGGAATAGCGCCACTGTAAAAGGCGGTGCTATTCGCAGCGCTACTGCTCCCCCCCCCCCTCCCAAAGGCATGTGCGATAAAAATCTTTTTATGTGGGCACAATGCACAGAACAAAGGGCGTCGTTATTTCTGGTGTGACGACCCGTGTCGCTGTGCGTTAGCTACTCTATCGCATTTGACATTAGGATTCTGCTCATTACCGTTAACTTCACCCAAACTCCTCCCGTTTGCATACCAAATGTCACTTTTGCGTACTAGCGCGCATCAGGGCCTTAACTTGAAATGATAAGTGACCTGGATTGTGAGGTAATAGCTTTTATTTACAACTGCTTAGTGAATGAGCTCCTTAAAGTACCACACTGCTTTTCCGCTGGGCCTGCTTTGATACAGTCTAGACCTGGCCAATCCAGTAGCCTCAACTGTAGGTGCTTTTGGGCTGGCATGCTCCTCCCCTATCTCCTGAGATCTTAAGCTAGGGCCATCTATTGGAGATACAGAAAAGGCATTTGATTGGGTTGAATATGAGTTGAATATTTGATCAACATTTTAGACTGGTTTGAGTGTAGTAATGAGCTCATTAGGATGGCACAGTTTCTTTACAGTAGCCCCAAATCCTGAGTGTTGGCTGGCAATGATTTCTTTGATGGTTTTAGATTAAAAAAGGATGGTTATTGTCACCACTCTCTTTCCAGCTGCCCCTTGAATCTATATGTATTGCAATATGACAAGACAAACTAATCACTGGAATCTATTTCCTAGCTCTCTAAGCATATGCTGATGATTTACTAATATTCACCTCAGCCTTATTAACTTGGATAAATAGGTTCTCAGGATTCTAACAAAATAAGATAAATTTAGGGAAATCTGAAGTTTTGCCCCTTAATGTTTTCAGCACTAGAGCTCAGTTTGTACAGACAAGCTCACAATATTTTGGGATCCTAAGTATAACAGATACAGTTGATAATAACATTGATAGTGCCATTAATCTGTTAAATAAGAACTTAGTTAAATGGCCTCCCCTGAACTTTTTATGATGAGGTACATTAGAGTCAATTGCAATGGTTATTATTCCTCAGATCAATTTTATTTTAAGTATGTTACCAGTTTTCTTCCCTTGTGAATTCTAAATAATAGGAGTCCTACATTTACAGTTCAAACCAATTTTTACCCATTGATTCCAGGATTTTTCCAAAGATAAGAACATGCCATACTGGGTCAGACCAAGGGTCCATCAAGCCCAGCATCCTGTTTCCAACAGTGGCCAATCCAGGCCATAAGAACCTGGCAAGTACCCAAAAACTAAGTCTATTCCATGTTACCATTGCTAATGGCAGTGGCTATTCTCTAAGTGAACTTAATAGCAGGTAATGGACTTCTCCTCCAAGAACTTATCCAATCCTTTTTTAAACACAGCTATACTAACTGTACTAACCACATCCTCTGGCAACAAATTCCAGAGTTTAATTGTGCGTTGAGTAAAAAAGAACTTTCTCCAATTAGTTTTAAATGTGCCACATGCTAACTTCATGGAGTGCCCCCTAGTCTTTCTATTATCCAAAAGAGTAAATAACTGATTCACATCTACCCGTTCTAAACCTCTCATGATTTTAAACATCTCTATCATATCCCCCCTCAGCAGTCTCTTCTCCAAGCTGAAAAGTCCTAACCTCTTTAGTCTTTCCTCATAGGGGAGCTGTTCCATTCCCCTTATCATTTTGGTCACCCTTCTCTGTATCTTCTCCATCGCATCTGAGATGCGGCGACCAGAATTGTACACAGTATTCAAGGTGCGGTCTCACCATGGAGCGATACAGAGGCATTATGACATTTTCCGTTTTATTCACCATTCCCTTTCTAATAATTCCCAACATTCTGTTTGCTTTTTTGACTGCCGCAGCACACTGAACCGACAATTTCAATGTGTTATTCACTATGACGCCTAGATCTCTTTCTTGGGTTGTAGCACCTAATATGGAACCTAACATTGTGTAACTATAGCATGGGTTATTTTTCCCTATATGCATCATCTTGCACTTATCCACATTAAATTTCATCTGCCATTTGGATGCCCAATTTTCCGGTCTCACAAGGTCTTCCTGCAATTTATCACAATCTGCTTGTGATTTAACTACTCTGAACAATTTTGTGTCAACTGCAAATTTGATTATCTCACTCATCATATCTCTTTCTAGATCATTTATAAATATATTGAAAAGTAAGGGTCCCAATACAGATCCCTGAGGCACTCCACTGCCCACTCCCTTCCACTGAGAAAATTGTCCATTTAATCCTACTCTTTGTTTCTTGCCTTTTAGCCAGTTTCTAATCCATGAAAGGACATCACCACCTATCCCTTGACTTTTTACATTTCCTAGAAGCCTCTCATGAGGAACTTTGTCAAACGCCTTCTGAAAATCCAGATATACTACATCTACCGGTTCACCTTTATCCACATGTTTATTAACTCCTTCAAAAAAGTGAAGCACGTAAAATTTGCATGCTAAGGAGACAGTGCATTAAAAATTCCCTCATGCATATTCATTGCGGATATCCTGAGAACCTGACTGCCTGAGGGTCCTCCAGGGCAGGTTTGGGAACGATTGGTCTAGGATATCTGCCTGGACACAACTCTTCTGTACTGCTGTATGCCAATAGGTATTATCCCATCATCTACAATCACCTTCCTTCCCTCTTTAATGCATGGTGACATGTCCACAGTTCACCAGGCCTGAAAGAAAGGAGAGTCAAGGGTATGGGTCTCTTGTGTCACCATAAACAATGCTTCAGCCACGCCACAAACCTGGCCCTAGTTTCTATTATGTTTATTAAAAAAAAAAAATAGGGGACAGTTTTGCATAAATTGATAGTTTTGCTTCTGAATGATCTCTTTAACTGGAACATAAATAATTGTATAAATGAATACAGTAATATTAGTTAAGGCATGTCACTGTGGAACAATTTGAATATTGACACCTACAGTACTAAATTTTAGCAATATACTGCGCAATTAAAAGAAGTACAGTGAGTACTCATAACTTAAGTAAAACTACTTTTTAAAAAGTATGAACTGTGCTATTTAATTGGCATTTATTTGGTCCCATTCTAACTTCTAGGGATGGGCATTTGGTAGAAACAAAATAGGAAATGAGACAACATTTTCTATTTCATTTTGGGTCATTTTCAAAAAGGAACAATTTAATTTCCAAAGAAATCTCATTGGAATCTCTTTCATTTTTAAAAATCGATAAAAAAAAAAAAGTTTGCAGGTTGGGCCAAGGCCTAGGTTGAGACCCAAAGCAGGGGCCCCAGCCTACGCTTGAGTTCAACTCTGGTGCCATGGTCTAGGCCTAGGCCTGAGTCCTGAGCTTTCCCTAGGCAGAGGCCATGACCCAACAAAGGAGCCTCGGCCTACTCCTAAGCACAACACCATGGTCTCGACCTGGGCCCTGGCCTGATGCTGGGAACTTGGGCAAGACCCGAGCAAAAGCTCAGGCCCCAAAAATGTTTTCACTTACCTGATCCAACATCCCAACCCAGTCCCGAGGCTGGGTTCTGATCCCTGGGCCTTGACCTAGGGTCAGACCCAGGCCCGGAGCCCAGGCTTTCAGAAGACAGGCATCTTCTGTCTTCTTTTTTCTTCTTGAAGTGACTCTGTCTACTGGGGATGCATCAGAAGTCAATTACATCTGAGCATCCTCCCCAGTGGGAAGGTGCCATTTTGATGTACTGGCAATGGTGCCGTCCACGTGGAGGATGAGCAAGAATTCATTTACTTCACAGTGCATCCCTAGTGGACAGCATCATTTCAAGAAGAAGAAAGAAGACAGAAGACATTTGAAGAACACCTTCAAGGTCTAGGCTCTGGGCCTGGGTCTGACCCTGGACTGAGGCCTGGTGTCGGGACCCAGCCTCCATGCTGGACTTCACCCAGGCACTGGTCTAGGCTGAGACCCAGATGATGAGAACTGGCCTCCAGGCAGGCCCCAGTCGGGGGGTCTAGGCCATGGACCAGGCATTAGGATCCAGCCTCCAGGTCAGGCCTTGGCATTCGGCCTGTGTTCGGACCTTGGCCTAGGCCGAGGCCCAGATATCAGGACTCTGTTTCCAGACTGGGTCCTGACATCAGGCTTGGGCCTGGGCCTTAGTCTGGGCCGAGGCTAAGGCCCCAGTATCGCCACCAGGCCTCAAAGCCTGGGCCTAGGTCTCAGGGTCAGATCCCCCTAGATCGGGTAAGTGGGAGTTGGGGAGGATCTTGGCCCTTGCATTTTTTTTTTAAGGTGGGAGGGATGGATGGTGGGGCCTCCTTTCTTTTTCTTACCAATTTTTTGGGAGAGGGAAAATATTTATTTTGTTTTTTTTATACTAAATAAATAACATAAAATGAAATGAAATGAAATTTGTGGGGGAACCCCCCACCCCCCCCAAAACAAAATGAAAAACAAAACATTTTTACTTCTTCCCACCCCTACTAATTTTCTAGTCTTCTATGATGGATAATATCATTATACAAAATAAGAAAGAACCCTCTAGTCAAATATACCATGTTATTTTGGTATATGCTGATTATAGTTTAACATGACCTCTAGTTTATGTAGAGGTGTCTTGCAAATGTTATAAATATTTTTCTCCTTTGTATTTTTCAAAGGATTATTCTAAGTGGTATAACATATCTGGGTCTTAAAAAGTTATTTAAAAATTTTGGATATTCCTATTACTATTCTGTGTTTTGGGGCTGTACATAGATTATAGCATACCATATTACTTCTCAATGCATAGTGTGATACAGCTTTAAAAAATATTATATTCTCCTGAAAGATTATGACAAGCTAGACAGCCAGGGGACTCCAAGGTGATTGTCTGTTGTCAGTTTTGATGGATGTGTCTACCAAAAATCATGGACTTACAGAGGTTTGACCTTGCAGAGGGGGGGTGATCCATCTTCATGGAGATTGACTGTCATATGCACATGTCTCAATTTCACAGAGGAAGACCTGGAACTGCAGAACAAGAAAATGTTGGCTATCCCTGAGGAAAACACTTTTTTTTTTTTACAAAGGATTCGCAGCCATAGCAATAGCTAAAGTTAACCCTGGATGAGCCCGTCAGTGAATACAGTCTACAGAAAACAAGATTTTCCTCTGGTTCAAGTGGTTATATAGAACATTATGTTTAAAAGCTGTTACAGAGGTGGCAAGGGCTATGGTATCCTTCTTCCTCTCCCGACTAACTCCTTGGGGCTAGGAATATTTGGGTTGGCGACAGGAGGGCAAGCCAAGTATGGACAGGGGCAAGCCAAAGTGACATTTACACATATCATGACCCCCCCCCCCCCCCCCCCCCCCATCATTAAATTGGCTATAAAAGATGCAATTTAAAAAAAAAAAAAACCAACCTGGCCAGTTTCAACTTCCCAGTAAAACCACCATTAAATTCATATGATAGCCTCATTCAACCAATGTTTCTAATATAGATTTGAGTGTGAAGTCTAAAGGCCATACAAGAAGGGGCAGTATCTCAATATCAATCCTGTACCTCCAGCTCTGTAACATACTACATCCACACAAAATCCTCCAACAATAGACCTAGGACGCTTACACTTATAATTCACCATACCCAAAAAAAACCCTTTCAAATTCTGTTGTCGCTTCAGTAAACAGCAGCACAAGCACTTTCTACTGCCAGACACTTTGTGAAGTAACACAGAACTAACAAAAACAAACTCAGAATCTATATACTGTAAACAGAACTAACTCCAAGGATTCAAACAGTAACAACCCTACCTGTGAAGAAGTAGCACTGGAAATACTATACCAGGCCTTGAAACACCAATATACTGTTCAAGTATGCCCCCCCTGGCATACTTGAACAGGACCCTTCCCCCCTTATCGAATATATTACTGACAACATAAAGCCTGACACCCCTGCAGTGATACTCGGAGACTTCAATCTCCACGTAGACACCCACCCCACCACGTCTGCCTGCGAAACCCTACTTGTCACTCTCAAAGCCCTTGGCTTCAGACAGCTCATCTCCGAGCCAACACACAAAGCTGGTCACACCCGCGACCTCTTATTTGTTAACACATGCATAGCAGTACCCCATGTGCCCATCACCACACCCGTCCCATGGTCCGACCACTTTCTCATTAATGCCCACCTCACCATCAACACCAACACCCCTATCTCAAACCCACACAAAAAAACAATCTCCTTTCGTAAACCTTGCTCCTCAGAGGAACTATCAATAGCCTTCAACAAAGTAAGTGAAAATCTCGACCTCACTAATCCAGATACAGCCCTCTTGTCATGGGATAAGATCACTACTGACATCGCCAACGACATCTGCCCTACTATCCACAAAGTAATAACCCCTACACAAACCGAAAGAAAACCCTGGTACACCAGTGAACTAAGAAAACTGAAACAAGACCTTAGATCCAAAGAACGCACCTGGCGCAAACAACCCACAACCACTCACAAAGCAACATACAAACACACCTTACATATATACCGACAAGCAACACTCCACGCCAAACGTGACTTCTACGCAGCAAAAATTCATAGCTATAAATTCAATTGCCAATGCCCTGTTCTCCTTTGTTTCTGAACTCACAAAATCTCCCGCGCCCACCCCCCAAGAAGAAAAATAGCACAGAGAAATGTGAGAAACTAGCGGACTACTTTAAGAACAAAATTTCAAAAATCCTCACCCGTCTCCCCACTAACCCCGACTCCATAGACCCACTACCCATCAACACAGTCAAACTCGACGCCCTTGACCTTACCACCACGAAGGAAGTCGAATCCATATTAAAAAAGATGCGACCAGCCACCCACAATGCCGCACACTATCCCCATCCAAAACCCTCCTCACCATTCCAGCCACTATTGCAAAACCGCTAGTGGATATTATAAACTGTTCCATCACCTCTGGTAAAGTCCCTGACCCACTTAAACTTGCCATCGTAAAGCCACTACTAAAAGAAACCCACACTTGACCAAAATGACCCAGCAAACTACAGGCCCATCTCCAACCTGCCTTTTATATCCAAAATCCTGGAGAAAGTGGTCAACACGCAACTAACCGATTTCCTAGAAGACCATAACATCCTACACCCCGCCCAATTTGGCTTTCGCAAAGATCGAAACACTGAAAAACTTCTGCTTGCAATAACAGATACCATCCACAAAGGCATGGACCACGGCCAATCCTACATACTTGCCCTCTTAGATATCTCAACAGCTTTCGATACGGTGAACCATCAAATCCTAATATCCCGCCTAGCAGAGATAGGCATATCAGACACAGCCCTATCCTGGTTCTCCTCATATCTTGACCACCGGAAGTACCTAGTCAAGATCGACAAATTCGAATCCGCACACATTCCCCTCACACAAGGCGTTCCCCAGGGCTCCTCTCTATCATCCACCCTTTTCAATATATATCTACTCCCGCTCTGCCACTTACTCTCTAAACTAAGACTAAAATTCTTCTTATATGCAGACGATGTACAAATACTTATCCCCATTCAGAAATCACTCAAAGAAACCCTGCTCTACTGGGAAACATGCCTCGCATCTATCAATTCCCTCCTTTCTAATCTTCATCTTGCTCTCAACGCCTCTAAAACTGAAATCCTCATACTAACAAATCAACCCATCGCCTCTACCCACCTCATGACACAAAACGCCCCGCAAAATCATACACTACCACCCACTGTTAGAGACTTAGGAGTCTCCCTAGACAATCAACTAAATTTCAAATCCCACATCAAATCGCTTCTAAAAAGGTGGTTTCTACAAACTCCAAACCCTTAAAAAACTGAAGCCTCTCCTCCACGCCCACGACTTCCGCACTGTTATGCAGGACACCATACTATCAAAACTCGACTACTGCAACGCCCTCCTCATAGGCCTCCCAGCCACCACCATCAAACCCCTTCAAATCCTACAAAACACTATGGCTAGAATCCTCACAAACTCTAGAAAAACAGATCACATCACTCCCATACTACAAGATCTCCACTGGCTCCCCATTACTTTCCGCTCTAAATTCAAAATACTCACTACCCTTCATAACACATTATACAAAAACAACTCCCCCTGACTCGAAGACATGCCACACTTCCATCAAGCCAACCGCCCTACTAGAAACTCCCTTTACAGGCACCCTCCACATCCCCCCACTCAAAATTGCCCACCTCACAACCACTAGAGAAAGAGCCTTCTCCTTTGCTGGTCCCACCCTCTGGAACTCCCTTCCCACCGAACTCCGCTTAGAACCTTCCTTGAGCCCGTTTAAAAAAGGAATCAAAACTTGGCTGTTTAAACAGGCTTACCCCAACTCCTCTCAAGCCTAGTCAGTGACCACCACCTTAGCTCCCTCTGCCCCGCCAGATACCTCCCTACCCCACATCCTGTACCACTTCAGTCCCCCCCCCCTCTGCCACACGCCCTCACCTCCTCTAGAGTCCCCCTTTCTCCCCCCCTCCCCCCCAGACAATGTCTTCCTCTATTATCCCCTTTCCCCACTCTCATCCCCGCCCCCTTCCCTCACCCCCCCCCCCCCCCCTCTATTTTTCCTTCCCAGCCCCTACTCCTTAACCCTGGCCGTCATGTGTACATAATATCATCTTTTTTTCAAATATCTACCTAAGATTGTATTTTAAGTTTCACAAGTTTTTTCACTTAAGTTTAATTTAATTTTCGGATAAGTTAAATATCCAATATGTACAACATAATTTTCCTTGCTCGTTACTCATCTCTTAAATATGTACTTTCTTATGTTATCTAGTTAAACTACTATCAGCGTTCATTGTAATTTCCTTTCACAGTTACATGTAAACCGACATGATGTGTCCTACGAATGCCGGTATATAAAAAGCATTAAATAAATAGATAAATAAATAAATAAATACATACACCACCTATTAGAAAACAGATCAAGACAGGCTGCTTTAGATCCCTACACAGAAACTACACACTAGAAGAATATTTTACCTAGATCACACATACAAAACACAGACAGATCCTCACCAAATAGAATAAAGAGACTATAAAGTATAAATAGACCCATACAGAAAAAAATGAACTGAAAACCTCAACAAGCCAGACTCTGTATGCAGTGCAACATTGGAAAAAGGGAAGCATCAGCATTCATCATAAAACATCAAACAGTAAAATCAAGAAATAAAAAACATCAACCATACTGAAAGAAAGAATAAATATTTCAAAACATCTGATGAATAGAATAACATCCAATAATTAGAAACTCATAATAAAATTTTAAAAATTTATCAAACATCAATAAACTATTCCAAACAGCAGACACATAAAATAACATCCTATAATTAAAACTAATAAGGATAAAAAAAATTTCTCTGCTCCCCATACCATGGAACTTTTGATTTCCAATCACCTGACATTGTCCTGGATTAGTGAGAGAGAGGAAGGGTGAACAAATTTTATTCTCCATTACTCCCCAATACACATACTCTACCACATATTTATTTTCTCTTTCACACACACTCACACATGTTCACTCTCTCTAACACACACACACAGACTCTCTCACACACTCACACAGGTACTCACACTCAGTGGCTCTCTCTCTCACTCACACTCACATAGGTACTCAGTGGTTTTCTCTCCTACACACACACATACATGCGATATAACAACATGTGTTTTGTGGATCCTTGGGTGCTGTGGAGATGACCACGCCCACGGGGAGGAGCCTCGTGAGGAGCCACAGCACTGGGCTAGACTCGTGCACACAAAACACAGGATTATTATACAGCATGAAGATCTCCACCAGAGGTGGCAGTAGTGAGGCAGTCTATGGTTGTAGTCTCAGGAACCTCGGCAGAGGGAGCCCTTCTCTCCTAGATGAAGTCAGAAGGTTCCATAGCAAGTCTCCCAGCGAGGAGATACTGTGGATGAGATAGACAGACTGAGAGTTAGAGTACTCACTAGGTGTTAGCTGTTGGTATGCGAAGTTGAAGTTACAGGCACCGAGGCAGGGCGAGCAGGCCCTCGAGGAGCGAGTACCTGCTCCCTGAAAGGAACCTGAAATAAATCAGAGGGTCCCCGAGGAGCGGGTACCCAGATTAGCATATACCCCGAAGGGCAGAGAGAGAGAGAGCTTCCTGCGGCAGCACAGAAGCGGCAGAGTAGCATAGACAGGAACAGATTTGAGTCCTTGCTAACTCGGGGAGCTAGCAAACTGATGAAGGTAATATACCGGATGGCGTGACGTCAGCATGAGGGAACGCCCTCGAGGTTCGCGCCAAGGGTGGTACAAAGACATGGGTTGCACGCGTGTGCGTGCACCCTAGTAGGTACCTGGGAGGAGCAATGGCAGAAGGCTGCACCATAGCCGTTCTGGGGATGCCAGAGAGGTCAGCTGGAAGACGCGGTAGTAGCCATCTTGCCCAGGTAAGCGGAAGAGCCGAGAATAAGGTGAGGCAAGCGAGGCAAAGCCGTCGAAGACCGATGGACGCAACAACATGCACTCTCACACTCAGTGGCTTTCTCTCTTACACAGACACAGGCACTCTCTCATACACAGTGGATCTCTCTCTCTCACTCATACACACACAGTCACACTCAGTGGTTCTCTCTTCCTCACCACACAGGCATTATCTCCCACTCAGTGGCTCTCTCTCCTACACACATTTTTGTTCCACTCAGTGGTTCTCGCACACACACACAGTCACTCTCTTGCACTTAGCGACTCTCTCTCTCATACATATTCAGGCTCTCATCCACACAGGCTCTCTCTCTCTCATAAACACACAGGCTCTCTCTTTCTCTCTCTCACACACACACACACACACACACACACAAGCTCATTCTCTCTCTCTTATAGACCCAGGCTCTCATACACCCACACAAGCTCACACTCTCTCATATATACACTGCTCTCTCTCACACACACACAAACACGCTCACTCTCTCTAATAAACAAACAAGCTTGCTTTCTCTCTCTCTTTCACACTCACACACACACAGTCTCTCTATATAGTTACAGAGAGGTCCAAAGTCAATAGGATTTAGAAGGATAACTAAGAAATTATCTGGGTGCCAATCAGTGCCAAATAATGATGACAGGTTTTTTTTTGTAATTCAGACCCACTGAGACCCTGTCTGAAACCACCAACTGACAGGCCTACCAAACAACTTTCAAATCATTAATAATTTTCACTTTTTTTCAGAAACCTCCCAGCATTCCTAGCCTCCACACTGAGATAAAGAGACGCTCAGATACTCTAGGTCGAACTGCCCAAAACATCAGCCCATGCCCTAAAGCCCAACCGATGAGGACCAGCTCTTCTTCAGCTCACCATCCTCCTCACTAAGGTTTCCTGCTAGAGCTAATTCCCCTAGTGTTCACTTTACATTTTCACTACCGAGAGCAGGGAATCTTGCAGTGCTTTTCCAGAGGCAAAATATGCCCATGGCAATTTTTTTCCTATTCCATTTAGTGAGCTTAAGAGTAGCTAAAGAGTACATGAGAGTTTGATTTGTGCTATAATTAAAGTTAAATTCATTCTAAATACATTTTCACAGCTGAGGCTGACTCAGACCGGCCAACTTTGCAGTTATAGATGTTTAAATGTGGGTTAGTAAATTAAAAGTAAATGGAAGAAAATAGCTAATCTAAAAAACATACAGAATTACTGCTTCTGTTTATCTCTGCTCTGTGCATCCAGTGCTAATCAGGGATGCTTTCGCCTTTATATTGTTAGCACAACCTAAAAGCTGCATTTAACTGAAAGGTTTTCTAACTGTATTATGAACATTCAGAATCACAAGGTTAAAAGAAAGCTGGTTTAGGCTTGATTTATAAACTGAAATCAGTGCTACTTGTCGCTGTTTTGCACTTGTACAATCAATTTTTATCATTTGACTACTGGAAGCTATAGTAGCTGAAGAAAGAAATTCCCAATTTATATGTAAACAGAAACAAAAGAAAACAACAGCTGTTCACCTATGTTGTGCACACCATTGTATATTCTGAGCTTGATAAATGCCACTTTAAGCTGAATTATTTTGCTGCTATAATAGAACAAACACTTGCATGGCTGATTACTTCAAAATTAGCTTTCTGAGTTGACTTTTGAACACTGAAGCATTTATGTCAACGTTTCCATGATGGTTCCTTTCCAAGGGACAAATTTTCAAAGGGGTACTCGTGTAAGATAAGCGCGTACTCCCTGAAAACCTGCCCCAAGCTCCCCCTGCGCACACCGAGCCTATGTTGCATAGGCTGCCGGCGCGCGCAAAGCCCTGGGACACGCGTATGTCCCGGGGCTTTCCTGGAGGGGGCGTGTCGGGGGGTGTCGCGGCCGGCGCATCGGGGGCGTTCCGTGGGCGGGGCCACGGGCGTGGTTCCGGCCCGGGGGCGTGGCCGCAGCCTCCGGACCAGCCCCCGGACAGGAACATGGCGCACCAGCAGCCGGCCTGGCGCGCACAAGTTATGCCTGCCTCGGGCAGGCGTAACTTTTGGAATAAAGGTAGGGGGGAATTAGTTAGGGCCGGGGAGTGGGGGGAGGCGGAGGGAACAGAGGCAGGCTGCGCGGCTCGGCGCACTCAGGCTGAAGATTTTGCGTAGCCTTGCGTGCGCCGACCCCGGATTTTAAAGGCTACGCGCGTATCTATTAAAATCCGGCGTACCCTTGTTTGCGCCGGGTGCGCGAACAAAAGTACGCGCGTACGTACTTTTCTAAAATCTGCCCCCAAGAGTGCTGGAATGGAAGGAGTCTGTGTGCTCATGGTGCAAGGGCATTTTTCAAATTGAAATAAGATTCTTAACACTGGACGTGCCAAGGCATAACTGAGACAAAAAAAATTATTCTTTTAACACATTTTTAATAGAAAGCATGAATGAATAAGTGATATTAGAATTCATCTGATCCAAGCAAAAAAAAAAAAAGCAGTATTCTTGTGTAACCTCCTGAGGCTTATGTATTAAGGTACAGAATACTCTGCAAATGGTGTTTGGCATGCTAAATCACGGCATAGTGTATGTTATAGCAAAGACAGGTACCATGTTGCAATTTAGCACACAAAGCACCATTTTTCAAAACTGTATACATTTGCAAGAAGTAAACTTTTGCACGCACTCTACCACACATGAAATGGTCCTCCAATTCAATATTAAAGAGCTGCTGTGATGCAGTATCATGCAAAGCAGCTCATTAATTCTGAATTTTGTGAAAACCTGCGGTTTTATAGGCAGTATTTTTTCCCAAAAAAAGATCACTATACCTCACTGAATTGTAGTTATCTTTTTTGCAAAAATGTTTTTAGGAAAACATTTGCTACATATATATATATATACATATATATAGTGAGAAAAATATACTAGACAGCTAACGTTAACTGATACAGTGCTGTACTGATGAATATATTTATAATTACCCCTCGGGTAAAACAGCACATGGAAGAATATAATAAAATCAAGACTAATACTGTCACAAAATCATGACTAAACTTTTATTAAGAACTTATACAAACATACATGGTTGAAAAAGCATATAATGTCAATATCAGCAGTATTGACTTGTATATGGTACAAATGTGATTAAATACATACAATTTAAAAGCTTGTAAAAATGATCCTATATATGGTACACACATACCACACACAAACTCAGATCATGCTAAAATAAAATTACAAAAAGTATATGTCTTATCTAGATAAACTAACAATTTTATATAATTTTTTGTAATTAAGAAATTTGCAGAGTCATTCATCAAATTGCATTGTGGCCTTATCACGGGCATTAGGATCCTATCGCCCGCAATAACACCATAATGCATTGCATGCTTCAATTTATCGCATCGCAAGATACATATGCAAATTTTTTTATTTTAATCAAAAGGGAAGGGTTTAGGTGGAGTTTATGAAAATGAGGGGTGTTTAATGTTGTGTGTGATAGAGTCACGCATGTTATCGCTTGAAATAACTACACCCAGTTTTGTGGTGTTATGCTGTGTAATATGCCTGAAATGGGATTTGCGCTAAATATTGCAAATCCTGTTTTGGACAGGAGGGGTTTGGGGGAGAGGGAGTGGAGTGGAGTAGAGAGAGTGAGAGATAGAGAGAGCCTCTGGCTGAGCGAGCACCCATATTAGTCATCTATTTATGCCACTGTAGGAGGGTCAACTAGTAATTCAAGGTGAGGTTTTGTTGGTGGGCTAGGGTTTGGGGGCCAGTTTTACATGCACAGTCAGAGGTACAAACAGCACAGTATACATCAGTGAAGATTTGATGTGATTTGGAATGAGGAAATGTACACAAAACATGAGATTTGTACATTGTACTCTCGCCTTAGGTTGATAGCAGCTAGGTAGAGAGTGCCTCTCTACTTAGTTCGTACCTCTGACTGTGTATGTAAAACTGCCCCCCAAACCCTAGACCACCACCAAAACTTTAAGTCGAGTTACTAATTGACCATCCTACAGTGGTATAAATAGTTGACTAATGTGGGCACCTCTCAGCTTGCAATGTGAAAATATCACAGGTGTGATAAATTTAACATGCATTGCAGTAAAATACCTATGCAAAGCGGTAAAATAGCGTGTGTTGCAGTAACTCAAAAATTACCCTAACTATAAATTTATAGCAAAATGATGAATCTAGGTCTTAGTGAGAAAAACATATACATATATATATATATCTCATTATGAAGTTTTGTACGTGGTTACAGATTTAATTGATGTTTTTCCACGTTCAAATTCCCCCTGAAGAAGCCAACAGGTGAAACGAGGATCCTTGTCGGGGGTCTTCAAAGCTGAATTTCAACATTGGGTTATATAATCATGTAATATACATGTTTTTCTCATTAACAGGGACATTCATCAAAATGTGCTATGGCATTAATGCCCACGATAAAGGTGTAGCGCATGCATTAATGCCATAACGCACGCAATAATTGCGGTACTGCATGGCATGAATGCAAATTTTTGAAAGGGGCAGGATCAGGGAGGGGTTTGGGCAGGATTAATGAAAATGAGGGGCATTATTGCTCTGTGCAATAGCATGCGTTATGCTATCGCACGTTTTCAATGCCGGTAATAACTACACCTTTTTTTTTCCTGGCGCTGAGCTGTGCAAGAAGCCCAAAATGGCAGTAACGCAATTTGTGATAAATATTGCAAATTGCATTTTGGCCATTTCTGGGCTGAGGGAGAGGGGAGGGGGAGTGGAGTGGAATGGTGGGGGGTAGAGAGAGATAGAGAGAAAGCCTCTGGGAGGCCTTCACAGTTTAGGAGGGCCAGCTAATAACTCAAGGTGAGGTTTTGGTGGGGGTTTAGGGTTTTGGGGCCAATTTGACAAGCAGACTGAGACGTACAAACAGCACAGTACACCTCGGGGAAGATTTGACGTCATTTGGAGTGAGGAAAGTCTCACAAAGATGAGATTTCTACAATGTTCACTCGCCCTAGCTTGTTAGTACCCTGTGATAGAGTCCATCACATACACCACACATATACTCAGTGAACCATATTTAGGATCATTTTTTAGCAATGCATTCACAAAGGTTTTTTATTTGTATATATTTAATCATATTTCTACATATAGAAATCAATACTGCTGATATTGACATTATATGCTTTTTTAGCCATGTATTTTTGTATAAGTTCTTAATAAAAGTTTAGTTATGATGTTGTGACAGTATTAGTCTTGATTTTAATATATTCTTCTATTGAACTTTGTGACAGCATGGCATTGCAGATAATACTGGTGGCAATATTTACCTTAGGAGATGTTATATTGTTCTAATAAATAACTCTGGCATCTGTGCTGAGTACTTGATATTAGTATGATAAAAGACAGAGATCAGCAAATACTGGTAAGAAGGGTCTTACTACTTCCAGTCTCTCCTAGTTACCCACTGCAAACTGTAGGATAGTATTTGTATGACTACTTATAGTCTCATACTCACTGGTTTACTACAATAATCAATGATGTATGTTTCTGTGCCATTCTTTCCAAAGACCTGACCAGGGCAGTAAAATAGAACATAGAGGACAGATCTCATCAGCAACCTGTTCTTGTCCCTAATACAGATATCATGGATCAATATCTGCAGTAATTGGGTTTATAAACCAGTGAACATTGCCGGTTTAACAACAGCGCACATTTTCTCTTGAAGTTCTTTTCACGTGTAATGGCAGGAACTCCTGATGTGCTAACTGTGAGAGGTCAGAGTGATATAATCAATGTTTGCTTTAAATTGCCTTGAATTGCTCCGAGATCGCCGTGAGAATCCACTACCTAACTCTATTTGTTCCAGGTACCCCCAAATGTATGCCCACACGGCAATGAAATAATCAAAGCCAACTTCAAGTACATGAAGCAAAAAATTTGCAAGTCCTACAGTATCTACTGACTGACTTTTTTAATTTGTTAACTGGGAAGCCAGACTAAGTCTAAGGGTTTGTCAACAGCACAGGTGACAAAGTTAATTGGTGAACTTTTTCTGGATATTCAGCCACACTTTACCAGTTAGGTGTAAGGCTGAATATTCAGTTAAATCTAACCATATAAACATGTAGGCCTAGATTTAAGACAGACATTAGTGCAGAGTTGTCTGCGCAAATCCAGCCAGCTTAGCACTTATTTTTATTTATTTATAACCCAATCTACAATTTTATCATGAGGCAGCTTACAACGATAAAAAAAAAAACATTCATAAAGAAAGGTGAAACAACAATTGACATACATACTTACATTCAAACATCAGATATTAGATGCATTAACATTTAAATAATTAACTTGTGCCATAAGTAGTGCCTTGCATTTAATGCCCTGGAAGTATGTAATAATAGCATGAATAATATCATGCCAACCAGCTAAATTTAAATTCCCCACTCTTAGCATACCCTGGGCCAGGACCCTTTGTTTGTCGGGCTAAATCTGCATGCACAGCTATTTTGATCAAAACATTAAGCCAGGCAGTGGGGGCCAATAAGATTTATGCAGATGAAAGCCAGTTTTACCTGCATAAATATTGTGAATATTGACCCGCCCCCCAATATCTTGTTTTCAACTTAGCCCCAGAGGCCCAGTGACATCAAGTGACTTGCTCACCGCCACACAAAGACAGAGGCAGAAGAAAGCTGAGCTCATGTCTCCGTACTCCAGTGATCTAAACACCAAATCCCTCCCTTCCTGATGCACAGATCTATGATTAGAGATCTCAGAGATATACAAACAAAGTGAGACATTATTTTAGCCTCTCTCTCATTTTCCCTCTTTTTTTATTGGTACATTCAAGATCCTATGCATCTGTGTTTAACAATGCTGAGTTTCAAATGTGTGTGTGTGTGTATTCTCCCAACAGAAACAGTCCTGATTCAGGGCTCTCATTACAAAACCGATATCTTTCAACGTTCAGTGTTTGAGATACCATGATTTCATAATTTCCCCAAAACTGTTCAAGTCAAAACTCAGACTGGGTCAGCATAATCCATGAAGCATGTTTCTGCACATGGCATATATGGCATAGATCAACCTGGGCCTTATACCATTAAAGTCTTTAATACAGTTCAACTGGCTAGTGAGCACCGTTCAAGATGGCAGCTTGATTCCTGAGCTCCTCAACTCCTTGCTATTCTTTTGTTGATAAAATGCAATTTTGTGTATTGCTACAGACAGTGATCTTAAGTATCATCTTGTGAAATATATCTGCTCCAAAACCTGGCAAAATAGAGGCTGCCTTTGCTCTTTCTTCCGGGTACAAAGAGATCTAAGCATGATCTGCCTACACCTGAGAAATCTATGCTGCCCAAGACCTCTGCCGCGTTTGATCCTATTATGGTGGAACTTCAAACCCTGCTGCAGCAAAACACAGAGACCATATGTGCTATCAAGCTGGATCTTACTGACCTCACTAATTCCAAGGCAGCTTTTCAACTTCGAGTGGAATTGCTAGAACGGAGAACTGATGCCTGTGAGGCTGGTATCACTGAGCCTAGTGTGGTCACATCTAAAATGGTGGATTTGTTGCGCATGGTGGAAAACCTCACTAAAAGAAGCAGAGGGAAATAATCTTCGTATCCTCGGCGTGTCGGAAGGTCATGAGGGGTCGGATATGCTACCTTTTCGTCAGTGCCTGATCCCAGATTGTCTTGGCCTACAATTTGACTGGAAATTGAGAGGGCACATAGAATACCATCGCAGCCACTCAGACACAGTAAATACTCTCAGCCGGTGATCCTTAAAGTTCTATGCTACCAACAGGCCTTGCCGATTCTCACCACAGCTAAAGGGAAAGCACTGATCTCCTATGAGGGCATGCATTTACCTTTCATTTCCAATCTTCAGGCATTGCGTACTAATTGAACGAGGTTGGGGTTCAGTATGGCCTAATCTATCCTGCCCGGATGTGGGTGACCCATCAAAATAGAACAAAAACTTATGATAATCCTGAGGATCTTCAAGATTATCTGGCTTTCCTAACTCTTACCATGGAAATAATGACTGCATGAACTATCTTGCCAAGGATCAGTTTGTCTCTGTACTGGAGGAGATGGATATATGTTGCCAACTATGTCGCTGTGAATGTTCACTTTTTTCTCATTGCAGTGATTTGATTACTTGATTTGAGACTATTTTGTTTTATTTTTGCTGATCTCTGTCTTTCAACTGACTGTCCATGTTTAATTTTTATGCAATGTTTTTATTTTTCTCACAGGTATCCATTTGGTTCCACTGTTACTATAATGGGATGACGAGCTGCCTCTTTTTTTTTATCTATCAATTTTCCAAAAAAATATACAAAGCAATAAAAATCTTTGTACAGCAAGTATAGGAGATCCATTATAGGAAAAAAGAAACTATTTCAATATAAAAAAAAAAGCCACAAGTCATTTATCTCCATACTGGTTACACAAATAGTTTCTAAGATTAAGGGAGAATTAGAAAATGAGAGGAGATTGTACATAGACTACATTAGAAGAGAAAGACAACAGTAGTTTTAACAATTCCCCATTACTTTATGTTATACCTAGGAGTTACTCTGTATTACTGAGACAGAGGGCTTTTTTGGCCTCCAAAAAATTCCGCAGTTGATCTGGACTAAAAAAAAAATATATGTATTATTATTTTAATAACACACTTACAAGGGTATCATAAGAGGAAAGTTGTACCACTATCTATTACTTCTTGTCTCATACTTAAGAAAGCTTTAAAGTTGTTCATGCGTTGATTTAGCAAAATCATGGTACATCTGGACTTGACCTCCATAGAAGGAAACATTTAAGTACTGAAAGTAGTGCTTCATTACTAGTTTTAAATCTTGGGGAGAAATAAAAGATATCAGAAGTATTGCTTTCTCAAGCACCTCCTCTGTAGAGCTTTCCAAAAAAGCTGTCAAATTGGCAATATCTGTTGCTTTAGTAGGGGTCATCATCGGTTCTGTTTTCTTTTGAAAAGGAAGAAACATACATTTAGTTAACACTGGAATTTTTTCCAAAGGAATTTGTAATATATCCACAAAATATTTCCTCACTATAGCTAATACAGGTAATCCTAAAACTTTAGGAAAGTTAAGTCTTAAATTTAAACATCAGGAGTGATTTTCCAGAGATTCAATTCTTTTAATAGTATTTAATCGCTATCGTATCATCGAGGCATTAACTATTTTAAAATTTTTAATATCACTTCCCATCATTTGCATAGAAGAGGAATGCTCCGACAATATCTTTTGATGATCACTAGCTATTGCGTCTAATTTTGTTGAAACTCTCTCCAGTCGCTGGGATTGTTCCTTGAAGACCTGTAAAAGACCTGAGGTCAAGTCCCAGAGTGAGTCTAAAGTCACCACCGCTGGTCTGATAACAGTAGGAAGATCTGGTATAGCTTGACTTTCAGATGGTTCAACTTCAGGGGGTAACTCCTCTTTTTCAAGGGGAGCTGATGGATAAACTCCCCCTGATGCTCCTTCACTCACTAGGATTGATACCCGTGAGGGGTTTTCTTCAGATCCTCCAACCTGGATTGCTCCTATGCTTCCCTCCTCCAGGGGTGTGACAGAGACGTCCATTTTCCCCCAAGCAGTGGTACCACTTCTGGGCACATTCAACAGCGGTGTCCTAGGGTCTGGCGGAGTAAGAGAAACTTCCCCAGGCAAAAAACAGCACTCCTCCCTTGCTTGTTCCACCAGCGAGGCTTACCCTCAATGGATCAGGGGTAGATACAGCAATGTCGGTGATAACCCATTGGTCTAATGGAAGTGAGGATTCTGAATCGAAGATCCTCACTTTACCTTTCCTTTTATGAGGCATATTTATTAAAGAGGAAAAAAAGAAAGAGGAAATCTAGGATAAATAGGCCAATCTAGACTCTGTGGGCCTGATTTTAAGGGCTCCTCCCGGCGTCAACCGGAAATGACGTTAGGCCTCCGATTTGCTGGTACCAGGGCCCCAATGGAGTCAGATGGCTCCAATTTAGCGCAGGGCCGATTTCTCCCGCAAGTCAGGTCTTCCTCACCTCCTCTGAACACCTTAGTCCCCGAGCAGCCTCTTTTTCAGCACACTCAACCCTGCTTGACCCAGATCTTGGGACTGATGGCACAGGCTTGTTTTTCTGTGCCTTTTGCTTTTTTGTTTTTCTGGCTCATTTTTTTCCTTCTTTTTCTTCTGTTCCCTTCTAAAGTTCTCTTTTCAACTAACTTGCTTGGTCATTTTTCCTCTCTTTATACAGCTGGTGAGTGATTATATTTTCTATGCTTCTGCATTTGGCATGAATGTGATACTGAGCAGTGCATCCCACTTTTTTTATTTTCTTGAGATTTTGATTCCTCTGCTCCTAACAATGGTCACCGACTTAATGGTTTTTTCATTGAATGTCAACAGGCTGAATCATTGTATTAAACATAAAAAAATATTGTCTTACTTTAAATCATCAAAAAGAAATATAATGGGCAAGTGAAAGAAAACGAACAAAAAAAAAAACCATCTTTCACTCAAATATAACATTATATCCAGATATCGTATTCTTGTAAGAAACCCATCTGACATCTTCTGAATCACTTAAAACTAAAAAAAGAGATTGGGTGGGGCAGGTAGCTTTTTCAGCTGCACTCTCCAAAAAAACAAAAAAAACAAAAAAAAGAGGGACAGCCATATTATTTCATAAACGATTGCAGCACAGATCCAATATCAGGAAGCAGATTCAGAGGGAAGACGGGTAGCAGTAGTTGAAAAGCTTTCTAATTTCTCTTTACTGCTTGTGAACATTTATGTACCTAACTCTGATGCCTCTTTGTTTTTTCATGATATCGCTTCTTTGTTATGTAAATTTGCTGCTCTTCTTGTTCTCCTGGGAGATGATTTCAATCTCCCATTCGATTTAGTAATGGAACATCCATCCTCTTGTCCCTGTAGTCTTTCCCCATCTCATGCAGCTATTGTAAGACACTGTTTTCTCAATTTGGCTTGCTGGATTCTTGGGTGAAAATGGTGCATTGAGTACATAAGTGTGTGTGGGGGGGGGGGGTGATTTTAGTAGATTTGTACACGGACACAATTACCTGTTTCCACAATTTGTTCCCAGTTCACCTCAGTAACTGTACCCCCTCCTTTAAGCCCCCTTCCAGAGGGCCTGGGTTTATCGAGGTGATCCACGTGGAATAGTCTGAGCAGGCCCTTATCGAGGTTGTTGGTGGAGGCTTCCCAGGAATTTTCCTTCAGACCGAATCCCTCCCATCTTTTGCCCCTTCTCCTAACATTAAGGATCTCTCGAACTTATCTTTGGCCGAGATTTGAGGAGGTTCAGGCATTTTCCAAGAGGGCCATGAGAGTACCCGGGCTTTAGCAGCAAAGCGTGGAAGGAGTTATGTATCTACAGAGAGGGCGGTAGGCAGAGCTGGTATGTAATGGGTCCTAGTTGCCAGAGAATGGGAAAAGGCCTGATATAGCGGGGAGCCAGATGTATGGATGGGATGCTCAGGCAAATGTGATGGGTGCTGAGCCCAGGGCTGGAGGAACCACTAGGTGAGCTAGGCCTGTGCCTAGGGCGCCGAGACTTAGGGGGGGGGGGGGGGGGGGGGCGCCGCGACAGGCAGCAGAATTTTGAAAGGGCAAAAAGTGCCCTTTCAAAATTCTGCCAGCCCCCGACTCACCCTGCCTCCCTCCCAAGTGCCACCCTTCTGACGCCCCCCCCCCCCCTTGGTGGTCCAGTGGAGGGCCCGGGAGCGATCTGACGCTCTCGGGGCCTCGGCTGCCACTAAGCAAAATGGTGCCGGTGACCTTTAGCCCCTACCATGTGACAGGGGCCAACCAATGGCACAAGTGTGTCCAAGGTTCTCATGGCACGGGAAGCGGTTGTAACAGGTCCCATGGTTTACCTACTGGTATCTTCTGCTGGGCACAGATGGGACAAGAGTCTACGTACATGTGAATGTCTTGGTGCATACCAGGCCACCAGTAGAACTGTTGGAGTAGAGCCAGGGTTCAAGCCCATCCAGGGTGCCCAGAGGTACAGGAATCGTGGCCCCATTTCAGGAGCGTGTTGCAACGGCATCTGGGTGACGACGATTCGGGCAGGGTCTATGATGTGTTGCGTTGGCTCTACGTGATCCTCTGGAAAGAACGAGTGGGAGATGGCATCAGCTCGGAGGTTCTTGGCCGCTGGCCTGTAACGGAGTTCAAAATTGAAGCGTATGAAGAACAGGGCCCAGTGGGCTTGTGGGGGTTAAGGTGCAGGGCCTGTTTCAGGTGTTAAAGATTTTTGTGGTCTGCAAAGACCGTGATCCAATGCTGCGCACCCTCCAGCAACTGGCACCACTCGAAGGCAACCTTAATGGCTAGGAGTTCCTTATTATCAATGGCGTAGTTTCGTTGGGCTGGGATAAACTTCCTGGAGAAGAAGGAGCAGGAGTGCAGGATTCCAGAAGTGTCATGTTGGCTGAGTACCGCTCCTACTCCTTCAGAGGAGGCGTCCGCCTCTACAATGAATGGAAGCCTGGGATCCGGGTGTCGGAGATCCAGTTTACGCAAAAAGGCCTCTTTAAATGCCCAGAAGGCCTCCAACACCTCGACCACTCTTTGACTTGGGCTCCTTTACGTGTCAAGGCCGTGAGGGGTGCAGCCAACTTGCAGTAGTTTTTGATGAAGCTGCAATAGTAGTTCGCAAAACCAAGAAATCTTTGAAGAGACCGCAACCCAGTGGGTCGCGGTCAGTCCTGGATGCTTTTGAGTTTGCTCGGGTCCATTTAGAACCCGAAGGGTGGAAAAATTGTACCCTAGAAAGGGAAGGGAGTCTTTCAAAAACGCACTTCTCCGGTTTCGTATACAAACGGTTCTCCCTCAAACGTTGTAGAACCTGACTGACAACCTGGTGATGGACAAGAAGGGTCTTGGACTAGACAGGATGTCATCAAGGTACATGACTACACAGTTGTAGAGGAGATCACTGAAGACCTCATTCATGAGGTTTTGGAAGACAGCGGGCACATTACTGATCCGAACGGCATGACCAAATATTCATTATGGCTGTCCCAGGTGTTGAATGCCATCTTCCATTCATCACCCTCCTCAATCAAGACAAGATTATAAGCTCCACGGAGACCCAGTTTTGAGAAAATCTGGGCCCCCTGAAGGCAGTCGAATATTTCTGCTATGAGGGGGATCGGGTATCGATCCTTCACCGTGATGGCATTCAAGTCACAATAATCGATATATGGTCGGAGGGACCCATCCTTTTTGCCCACGAAGAAAAAGCTGGCCCCAGCCAGGGCAGTGGACCAACCCTTTTGCAGGTTCTCCCAAATTTTAATGAGACATGGCACAGGTCTTTGGCAGGGATAAGGGGTAAACTCTTCCCCGAGGAGGTATTGAACCAGGTACCAAATTCATAGCACAATCGAACTCCCGATGAGGAGGCAGAGTATCCGCAGCTTTTTTGGAAAAAAGACATCTGCAAATTGGCCATATTGAGGAGGCACTCCTTTAGGAAGCAAAGAACTAATGCAACAGGCGGAGTTCGTGACCTCGGTCATGCAGGTCTGATGACATGTAGGGCCCCATCGGTCAAGCCGCAGCGAGGTCCAGTCAAACTGTGGGTTGTGTTGTTGCACCCAAGGTATGCCAAGCACCATGGGATGGATGGCCCTTTGGATGACATAAAATGAGAGGCGGTCTTCATGGTGTGGTTCTATGCTGCACTCCAATGGAACTGGGAGGAGGTCTCCATAGATGGAGGAGAGCATCAGCGGAACAGGACATGTGCGTGTGGAGATCAGCAGTTGGTCGATTATCTCCTGCATCAGAAAGTTCCCTCCTGCCCTGGAATCCACCAGGGTGAGTGTCTTGAAATCACGACCCCCTACGGAAAGCGTTATCGGCAAGGTCAAGGGGGAAGCTGGTATGGTCACGCCTAGGTCACTGCCCCAGTGAGACCTAGACCTGGGAGTTTACCGGGCGGACAGGGCATTTGTCCATGAGGTGTCCAGAGGCTCCGCAGTAGAGATAAAAGACCGGCCCACTTACGTCTCTGGCGTTCTTTGGGAGACAGAGTCCCTCGGCCCAGTTGCATGGGTTCATCAGTAGGACCTTCCAAAGAAGAAGGAGGTCAAAAGGCAGATGAAAAAAAGTTGAGGACGGCCGGGGTACGCCGTTTGAGGCCAGGTAGCTTAAGTGCCCTCTCCTGGAGGCAGCGGTCGATCCTGCCTGGAAACTCTATGAGCACATCCAAAGACGCGGGGAGTTCCCGGGCCGCCAGTTCATCTTTAATTTCCAGGGATAGCCCAACCAGAAAGATGGTCCTAAGACAGGACTCCTCCCAATGAAGCTCGGTAGCCAGTGTCCGAAATTCAATGGTATAATCCATCATGGGGCATACTCCTTGATGGATATGCAGGAGCTCAGTGCCGGCCATTGCCCATCATCCAGAGGTATCAAACACGGACCAGAACAGGTCCAGGAATCTGGGGAGATCCAAAAGAAAGGGATCTGAGCACTCCCACAAGGGTGGTGCCTAGACCTGGGCCTTACCCTCGAGCTGGGACAGAATATACATGGTCTTGGTAAGGCTGTCGGGGAACAGTGCGGACTGAAGACAGAAGTACATATTGCACTGATTGAGGAATCCGTGACACTGTTGAGGATCACCGCATAGAGAGGTCGAGGAACCGGTGCCATCACTGGGAGGAACTTGACGTAGGTGGTGCAGCAGTGCTTGCCAATGCTACTGAATCCAGGCGAGCATTGAGACATTCCATAGACGCTGCAAGCCACTCCAGAACTTTGTTGCTCCACTATCTTCTGTGCCAATCCTGGTATGGTCTGAAGAGCAGAAGCCTCCACCGGATCCATGGCCTTGGCTTGCTGTTATGGGTCGTGAATCCCTGGGCCGAGGGGGAGTTGGCACTACCTATGGGGAGGAGCCCCACAGGTCCCCACCATTGGCTGGTGAGCCCAGGGAGAGGTTGAAACCCTGCTAGAGCTTCACCACTACCAACCCTTGTTCCCCTCAGGTCGAGCATTGGGTACCGGGGCTGGCTGGACTTATGTGCGGTCTCAGGCACGGGAGAGATGGGCGGAGGAGCTCGAGGTCTGGGTAAATGTTGGTTCTTGGCAAGCGGCGAATCTCATGGTCCAGGTACAGGTGTAGGTCTTGGCAGGTGGTGAATCTCATGATCCGGGTACAGGCATAGGTCTTGGCAAGTGGCGAATCTTGTGGTCTGGTTACAGGCAAGGGTCAGGCAGGTCAGAATTCAGAAACGCAGGAACAGAACACTCCAGGAGCAGCAGCAGGATCCAGGAAGCCAAGGCAAGGTCCAAGAATCAGGCCTGTCTTAATATAGGCCAGGCTCAGAAGGGAGGAGCTGCGGCATCTCCCGTTGAGGGCCCTTTAATTAGCGTCCAGTGACGCGTTCGCATGCCTAAGGCACCCAGCAGTGTAGGAGGGCCTGGGTGGAGCTCGGCCGCGTCCCGGCCGAGAAGGAGCATCAGCAGCAGAAGTCCGGCAGGGAGTCTGCGTGGGTGGGGCGTATCTGCTGCGGCTCCCCGCTGCCACCAGACTCCTGGGGCCCGCGAGAGGTGGGCTATGGTGCCAGTAGGTGGAGAGAGCTGGTCGTGGGCCCGCGCGGCCAGTTCCCGTAACCTGTATGAGTTGTACTGGGAAATGTTTTAGTTCTGCTCTGCACTCACTGTTAGGAAGCAGGGGACTCCTGTGGATGCAGAGCAGATGCTTATATTAAGTCCCATGATGGTCATATGTTCAGTGTGTCACGCATGTGAGCATCATCTCTCAGGTGTGTCCTGATAGAAAAAAGCTTGAGAAACCACTGTTCTAGTGGTTCATCTGGTATTATTTTCTAGTAAAACAAAATTACCATCTGATTATAATATCACAAAATAAAATGAGTACTGAATCATGATATGGCAATTTTTACAACGTTAATGCTAGAAGTGTTAAATAATAAGTAATTTAATGTACCTAGTTGAGTGAATGCATGGGGGGTTTATCTCATCAGGACATTTTGTTTGCAGTACAAGTCTGCAGTGGGAAACACCAGAATCCCCATCTAGAGATGAAATGAATACAACTGTCTACATTTGGACAAAGACTGTACCTATTTTTTTACCTACAAGCTTTGTACCAGTTCTCAAAAGTGAAAAAAAAAAAACCCATGCATGCTTACACTTTGAAATTTGCTGCAGTTATAAAACTTATTTGATTTAGTGCCGTACATTTTCATTGGCAGCCAAAGGCGCAATACATTAGATTTCCCTGTCCCCAACAAACTGGCGATTTTAAAAAAGCGCTATGCACGCCAAAGTCAGAAGATACACGAGTGACTTGGCTCAGCGCGTCCTGCGCAGATTAAAAAAATGCGTGGGCACTCGTGTACGGTATCTCCCGGTACGCGCACAAATAGAAAAGTTAAAAAAAAAAAAAAAGAGGGTCAAGTCTGGGCGGGCCAAGTCTGTGACACGAAACGTGTGCCTAAGTATTTCCGCGCACAAGCGCATGCCAGGGTCCCCTACCACTCATCTTTACTTCTGCTATGGACGGCGCGTAAGTAATAAAATAACAAAAACTAGGCTAGTTAACAGGTTTTAAGGGTCGGGGCTAATAGGGGAAAAGGGAGGCAAGTGAGCCAGGGGGGTTTAGGAAGTCCTGTCCTTTACCGAGGTGAACTGGGAACAAATTGTGGAAACAGGTAATTCCGTCCGTGTACAAATCTACTAAAATCCCCCTCCCCCCCCAACACTTATGTACTCAATGCGCCATTTTCGCCCACATGCACGCATCAGAATAAATTTGTGTGTACACGAACCCGTATACAGCCAATTTTATTACACGTGCATACATACGCGCAACCATGCACGTCTGTTATAAAATCTCCACGCCCGTGCGCGCGGGACGGAAACGCGCGCGGATCTTAAAATTCACCCCTAAGCCGAATGTTGTGCCTGATGCAGGAGAGATGATTGTACCCCAGCAGGAGGGACAGGATTTAAATCCCGGTTTTCCTGGGTCTCAAGTCTGTTGCTTTAACCTCTAGGCTACTCCTACTGGATTTGAAAATGAATTCTTCGAGCTCTCTTTTCCTGCCTTAACTTAGACATGCACCCAGAGCCGCTTCCTCTCAATGCAGTTTTAAAAGAACTTTTAGATGCAGTGAGCAGTTTTAAGGTTGCCAATTATCCCACGTAAAATTCTTTATATCTGCATCAATTGCTTAAATAACTTAACCTCCCCAGGATCATGTCAGCGACCTTTAAAAATACGCTCTTTGCAAGAAAGGGCAATCTCCCTTTAAAAAAAAATAAAAAATCATGAAAATCTCAGCATTTAAGCAACACTGAGTCTTTTCTTTCAACTGATCTTGACTGGGCATAAAACCACATGAACAAATTTCATCCTAGAGTTACCTTAAGTTTTACAAAATAGGAATCAAGCAACTTGTGGTTGGTATTGCTTAAATCACCCCATTACCTTTCTTTCTGTGACTCTTATGCGCTGAGCAATCAGAGCCTGGAGGAGGCCCTGTCATCATTCCATATCATTTTACCATCCACACGTTGCTTGGGCACATGCGGTTTTTGAAAATTAACTCGTTAGGTTATTACGTGATATGTCAAAGCAAATATTTCCCACAGAAACTTCTTGAGCAGCAACCAGGCAGAACAAAAAAAAAAAAAAAAGCAGCTATTTTCTACTTTCTAGTAAGATTTTAAATATTGAATGTTATTGTATATGCAGGGAAGCAGGGAAGAATCCAGCCGAGGCAGAACTTCGACGACGGAGCCAGATGTCATCCGGAGCTCCACAAGGGCTGGTAGGTCATGAAGCTCAGGAGCACAGGGACTGAAGTCCCCTGCCGGTGCCTCCAGAGACAGAGAAGCGTCACCCGGAGGTCCTCGGCCGGCAGGACAGAAGGTTTAAGAGCACAGGGACAAAACATCCAGAAAGGCTGGAAAATCAGGAAGGCTGAGACATGAGGAAGCCTGGACGAGGGACCTTTGGAACATGAAGACATGGAATATCAGGTACCGGGAACTTGACGACATCTGAAGACAAAGACAGGAGACGTCAGGAACCTGAAGACGCTGAAGACCAGGACGATGAACATCTGGAACGTGGAAACAGCTGAAGACATGGACATCCGGATTCGGCCAACACCAGGACTGGGAACAAGGAACATGAAGACACTGAACACGAAGCCATCAAAGCAAGGAGACCATGGAGGACCTGGATTGACGAAGGAGCACAGATGACTGTGAGACTCGATCCGAAGGCCACGAGAAACTGATGAAGGGTCCCTTTTATAGGGCAGAAGCAGGAAGTCATCATGAGGTAGAGCCAGCAACACTTTCTGTGGCTGGTCCTTTAAATACAGTGAAGAGGTGTGCACCGGCGCCTAAAGGAAGGCTGAAGCAGAAGCAGGACCACGGACAGTGGTGCTCTCCTACGCTCTGCAGCGGCAGAGCAGGGAAGGCAGAGTGACTGCAGGCAGACTCCAGGGCATCCTCCAGCCTGCCGAACGAAGACCCAGAAGGCAACGTCGCGGTTCCCTGCTGCATAGGCTGACCCAGGGCGTCTCCAGGCCACGAAGAGGAGACAGGGAAGCAGGGCCTCCAGACCACGGGTCTCGACAGCGGGTCAGGCCACAGTGAGATGATGCTGGTGGCAGCCCTGCTGCGCGGTACCCGACGAGGGCGTCGGCATCAGCTGCTCGGCGGGGGCGGCCCTGCTGCGGCCTCCGGGCCAAGGAAGATGGCATCGGCGGTGTCCTGCCGCGAAGCAGGAGAGCCAGCAGGTAGGGAATCTGTACGCAGAAGCGGGCAGATTCACAACAATGGATAACTGTTCATTAGGATGTGTTTGAGTTTGCCATATCATTTAAGACTACTAAGAGGTCAATATTCAGAGGTGTATAGAGCGGACAATTTATTTGGCCAAAGGTAGACAAATTGTTGCAGATATTTAGCACAGAACTGCCAATTAGGATAAAACTTATTTAGCACTGCTCTCCAGCATGACCAGACTTAGCTGGGTAAGTTATAATTCCACCCCAGTATGTCCCTGAATGTCTCCCACGTATCCAGCTAAACACTACAGTAAGCTGGATAAATCAGAGGCTGTCAGCTAAGTCATGAACTTAGACAAACCATCTGAATATTGATTCCTAAATGGTTATCAGGTGGAAACAATGCAAATGGCTTATGAGTCTGCCCACAAGGGCCAGTTTAGTTTAGAGGGCAATTATTGTGCACAGAAAACAAATAATAGGATACAATCCTTTTGAAAAACAACTTTTGTTTTCAATATTATCCTTCTTTGGTAATCATAAGCTGATCTCCCTATTTGTTATACATAATTTCTATACACATAACTGTAAAAATTATAAACTGACAAGGGGTCAATACTGGAACATATTGATGTAATAAAGTGCATAGTTGCCATCAATGAATTATATTGGCGGTGGGGAACTGCTTCTGGAGCTCAATAGAGGTCAAGCACCAATATTTTTTCACTACTTGTTGAAAATAGCAATCAAGATTTAAATTTATGATTGTTCTAAAACTACAGGAAAATGAAATTCAGATGATTGTTGCCTACTATGGCGTGAATTTTAAAAGCATTTCTCACATTAAAAGTCCCTTATGCATAAGTATATGGGCTGCACGTGAGCAACACATATATGTGAATTTTTCTATGTGTATATATATATGCATTTGTGAGCTCATAAAAGGGATGGAGATGGGGCAGGGCCAATAGTTACACTCGTAAATCGGATTTTAAATCCTGCGGCTGCAGTGCAAAACGGGCTGTTAGCCACACATAGCTAATTCTGCTCTCGATGACGTGTAAGTCTGCATAAATCTCCATTTAGGACTAAATCAACTGGGTGAAGGGACTGGGTCAACTGGGGGGGGGGGGGGAGGGAGTGCAGGCTGAAGAACCAAAGGGGTCTGGATGACCTAGAGACAGACTGGGCAAACTGGTGTACTAACTGGTAAAACTGGGATGGCCTTCACACAAGCATGTTTTAAAACCCGCTTACCTGCACGCGCAAAAGCTGACAAAATCCTAAGGAAGATATGCAAATACGTTTTGCTCGAGTAAACACTTAAAATTATGGAGCACGCATACGCACGATAGGCATATTTTAAATCATCCGCGCAAAAAAACGTGCGCACGCTTCAAAATTCTAGCGCACGAGCACTCGTGCCCATACGCGCTTATATGAGCACCCAAGCGCTTGTTTTAAAGTTACCGTCTAAAGGCCGGATTTTAAATCCCCCGCGCGTGTAAAATCCGGCCTTTTTGCCCGTGGCCGGGCCCTGCGCACGCCAAGCCTATTTTCAAAAAGGCCCGGCCACGTGTGTAAAGGCCGGTGTGCGCATACGTGCCGGCCTTCCTGCAAGGGGCGGGCCAGGACGGCGGCATTGATTGCTGTCCCGGCTGCAGGTGCGCACAACTTACTTCATTTCTGAAAAAAAAAAAGAAACCGAAAAAAAAAAGTTGGAATTATGGGTTGGGGAGGAAAGGGGAAGGGAAGTTTCCTATAATACACATGTACTTGCGCGCATGATATAAAATTAATCGTATCTCAACTCGTGTGCCAATACGCGCGTTTCTTTTAAAATTAGCCAGTAACGGAGGAAATGGAGGAAGAAATAGATAAGTAGTCAAGGAAAGCTGCAAAACTAAAGATCTATTTCTGATCGTTCAGCGTACACATTAGACTAAGAATGTATGGTCAGCCTGGCAATACCATCAAACCTCCTTTAATTGCACATTTTTATTTGCCCCTTCTATGAAGATTCAACCCGCAGAGCAGAAAGACATTTAAAGATTACCAAGGCAATTTTGTAATGAAGTGGATTCCTCTTTGTCTGTCCTTGCGCCAACAGCAGCAGAAGGGGTACTAATTAGAGGGTGAATTATTAGCTACCCATGGTGCACTGCAGAGGCATTAAAAACGAGAGGAGCTTGTTGCTCGCCTTTTGAGATGGTTAGTAGTGGTTTAATATATTCTTGTTTTTAGGTGAGCAGCAGGGGACAATTTTTATGATTATAATTGTTGCATAATTACTGGCCTTAGGTTGCCTATTGTTAAATAAAAATGCTGATATACTAATGTTTTATTGAAGAGTACAAGCAGATATAAAACTGTAATATATTTTCGGGAACAATATAAGCTTGTTATTTGGCAAGCGGTCTGGAATCTTGACAGCCCGGCAGTGTCTTTGGATATAAAAAAAAAGTCCTAGTTCTGCAACCGTTAGAAACGAAGCGATTAGTATAGGTCTATACCAGGTTAGCAAAGCTAATCTTTTGTGATACGGCACACGTACATTTTATAGTGCCCCGTAAATTACAAGATACGTCTAATTCCTTATTCGCAGATTGACAAAAGTATACTGATCTTTTCCCATTTATGAAAAGAGAACCTTTTGCTGTCCACATGGGCTTCCATTGAAGTGATTTATGCTTAACTAACGCTGTTGTAATAAATGAAAGAAAGTGATCTCGTCCCTGGGCCAAGCTTCCTAGATTGTGCTTTGTTCTCGAGCAGGAGGAGCAGCAAACTGCGCTAGGAAGCAGTTAAATGTAATGAACGCAGAGGACACGCTCTAATGTTCCTTTATGAGAATGGCAGGGCTCTTCACCCTTTACTAAACAGAGCTCTTCAAAGTATATTAAATTTATTTTCCCTGTTAGGCAAGCTGATTTATAATTCACTCTCTCACATCAAATATTACTTGTCTTCAATGCCTAGTGAAACTCATTTAGGAACTGGGGGAGGAGCTTTAAAGGCAATATTTAATCAGGTGACCTTACCAATGATCTCTCCCCCCCCCCCCCCCCCAAACATTCATTTCTTGGTTTAAAAAGGCCTTTTGATGATTTATTTCCTTTGACTTGTGAAAACAACTGAATATATTTCTGGTGGTTAACAAGGTAACAATTCAGTCAACCTTTTCTTTCAGTTCCCTTGTTCAATAAATTATTTGAAGTTGCCATAGAGCCAAAACCTGAACATTTTTACCAAGTCAGTAATCAGGTATTTTGGGATATTTGGGAGTATTTACCTTTAAAGATGGATTACCACACAGTCATTTTTATCAAGCCTATTACTATAAACAAGCTTTGCATTACAAATGCTGTATATGCACCTACTGAAACATATGTATGTACTTTCAGGGTAGCAATATGTGGTATCTTGTAAACTGGCTTCCACCACACAGTTTATAAAGTACTAGTGTAACTTTAGATGAAGCAAGTTACTTGCTTATGTGCTGGGTATTTGGTGGGCATGAGGACTGCATGGTAACTTGCCTGTCTGGTTTGAGGGGGAGGGGCCCTCACTTACCACCTAGATTTGATTTTAGAGTGTGTGGGGAAGAGTCATGGTACAGGTGGATATAAATGACATAGGAAAAGTACAGGTGGGAGGTTCTGGAAGCCAGATTTATGCTTTTAGGTAGGGTCGAAATCCACAGCCATTCCATCTGACCCAAATCTCACTAAGAGCTGGCTTTGTGCCAACATGCCTGTGACTGACTTTGCCAACATGTTCCCTGCTCTCCCTGTTAATCTTACTGTTGCAGGTTTGGGGAGGAGGATTGCTGTAAGCCACCAGCCATCTGGCACGTGAAGGACTCCATCCGTAATGTCCCGCGTACTTCAATCACTATGTCAAATGTCCATGAGCCTGTTGAATGGTGCATCAAGCTGTGGCCCAATGATTCAATGATTTCTAATTCACATATGAACAGTTCTGATGACTATCCCCTGTGCCATATCATACTTTATGCCCACCCTGATGGAAAGGTCACTCTTGATCACACTTGGATGAAACTTATTCCCTGCTTCATGTGGTTTCCTCAAAATCTAGTCTTTGGCCCTTATACTAACTAGTCTTCTTTCACCCTATTGATATTCATGTTAAAAAAAAATATGGTCAGAACTTAGGTAGAGTAAATATTCTTCACAATTATACTGTACACTACCATACTTTTACGACTTTAGACACCTATTTATTCTTGTCAAAATCCACTTCCATGACTGCAAACTGTACTTTACCAGCAAAGGCCTCTTTATAACCCCTTTCCATGTTCCTCAGCCTGTGGACCCGTATAGATGAACCACGTGTGAAGAAGGACTCCCCATATGCAAAGTCATGCATATGGGGAGTGGAAATCCGAATGAACTGTATTCGATGGGGGGAGAAAGGCTGATGTGCACGGAGCAGGAGAGAGACCTTGGGGTGATGGTGTCTAATGATCTGAAGTCGGCGAAACAATGTGACAAGGCGATAGCTAAAGCCAGAAGAATGCTGGGCTGCATAGAGAGAGGAATATCGAGTAAGAAAAGGGAAGTGATTATCCCCTTGTATAGGTCCTTGGTGAGACCTCACCTGGAGTATTGTGTTCAGTTCTGGAGACCGTATCTCCGAAGAGACAGAGACAAGATGGAGGCGGTCCAGAGAAGGGTGACCAAAAAGGTGGAAGGTCTTCATCAAATGACTTATGAGGAGAGATTGAAGAATCTAAATATGTACACCCTGGAGGAAAGGAGGAGCAGAGGTGATATGATACAGACTTTCAGATACTTGAAAGGTTTTAATGATCCAATGACAACGACAAACCTTTTCCATAGGAAAAAAATCAGCAGAACCAGGGGTCACGATTTGAAGCTCCAGGGAGGAAGATTCAGAACCAATGTCAGGAAGTATTTCTTCACGGAGAGGGTGGTGGATGCCTGGAATGCCCTTCCAAAGGAAGTGGTGAAGACCAGAACTGTGAAGGACTTCAAAGGGGCGTGGGATAAACACTGTGGATCCATAAAATCAAGAGGCCGTCAATAAAGAGTGGGTGGCTCGCCAGAATGACGGCTACTGCCTGGAGATAATACCCTTATTCAATAAACATACACATGGTTACTGTGACTCCAACATCACTCTAAGCTACAACAGCAAGAGGAAATGTGGAAAAAAGGATTCGCACTCACAAAGTGGGGAGTAGCTGGCTTGTTACGGCGGTTACTACCCCAAACCAAATAAGCCTGATACTTCATTTTCAATGCATATCCAGCATAGCTCTCTGCTTCAACGGTAGGGGAGAAGAAAAACTGATACTTCACGCATAGCTCTCTGCTTCAACGGCAGGGGAGAAGAAAAACTGATACTTCACGCATATCCAGCATAGCTCTCTGCTTCAACGGCAGGGGAGAAGAAAAAAGGATTCGCACTCACAAAGCGGGGAGTAGCTGGCTTGTTACGGCGGTTACTACCCCAAACCAAATAAGCCTGATACTTCACTTTCAATGCATATCCTGCTTCAACCGCAGGGGAGAAGAAAAACTGATACTTCACGCATATCCAGCATAGCTCTCTGCTTCAACGGCAGGGGAGAAGAAAAACTGATACTACACGCATATCCAGCATAGCTCCCTGCTTCAACGGCAGGGGAGAAGAAAAACAACCAATAAGGGCTGAATAACACAGTCTGGGTAAAACAAATAAACATGGGTGTAGCTTGCTTATTGCGGCGGTTACTACCCCTACTACCCCTAACTAATCAAGCTTGATATTTCACTTGGTTGCAGCTCCATCACTGCTCTCTACATTAATGGTGGGGGTGGAAGAGAAATAGAACCAAAGAGCTAAGAGAAACAGATAAGTATGAGAAAAAAATGTGAAGCTTGCTGGGCAGACTGGATGGGCCGTTTGGTCTTCTTCTGCCGTCATTTCTATGTTTCTATGTTTCTATGTTTCTATAATAGCAAAGATAAGTCACAGACTGGAAGCAGGGCCCTTAAAAGACTTTATGCTAACATGACTACTCACTTCACCATGGGCTATATGGTTCCTCAGGTCTCCATGTATCACATTCATCAGCATAATGATTGTCTGGGCATTCATCCTCATCGTCAAATCAGGAGAGGAATGCACACTCCCCTATAGCAAGATGGTTGGAATAATTTTGTTCATCTCTTCCTCCCAAACCTTGGTGTCCATGAACATAAGAAATTTGTCCTTAACATTTCTATTACTGTTGAAAGTAAAGCCAGTCAAACTGGAACTGCCATGCAACAAGAAGCCTTATCCTTATCTAGTATGGTTCTAAACAGTCATATGGCCCTACTACTAACAAAAGAAGGAAGTGTTTGCCAAGTCATAAATACTTTCTGCTATGTCTACATTGACAAACAAGTTATTAAAAAATCAGTCCTTACCTTGCATGAATGGGCTAACCAGGCCCATGACTTGATGGTTTGGAGAGAGGGGGGGGTGGGGAGGTTGGAAAAGGAAACTGCTTATTTCATACTTCTGATTGGGGTTATATTGGTTATGATGTTGTATGAGTGTTTTCTTATATAATTTGTTATGTCTTTCTGCAGGAAGAATTCTACCTCAGTTCCTCATCACACTTGTGGTGATGAGGGTCTGAGGTGCCTTCATTGCCTTTGGAGATTCAAGAAATGTCCTCCCTCAGGGGTCCATATAGAAGTGAATGGTTGCCTGAGTAGATGCAGGGAGAACTTCCCCAGGATTTTACTTGAGGTTTAAGACAGATAATAGTATAAAAGTAAGGGATTTTTGTTAATTTTTGAAATCCAGGCTTGGATTCCCTTGTTACTTATGCTGTCTTAAATATCTGTGACTACAACATAGAATTAGGATAAGATGGCTTCTGGAAACTGCTAAAAGCCAGAGAACCAGAGATGACGTATGGCTATTGCATGCTAGGATTTCATCTATATAAATAAAAATGTTAAATAGTTTGTACCAAATCGCTAATCTCAGCAACCACTTAACCGATTGCGTTCAAATTTGGACACAAGTTTCACCTCACATACGGCAAGGATCTTCTACACTTACATTACATATATGTCACACCGGGGGCTGGTAAAAAAGTTTTAAAATTTGGTTCCACAAAACAGCAACATCTGGTGGACGTAAGCGGAAGCTCTTACACCTTGCACAAACGCTCACACCCCACACACACGTGACCAATGTTTGCGATTCACACACCCTCCGAGCAGACACAAATCCACCCTCCTCACACCCCCCCCTGCACACATGCCAATTGTACTTATTTCACACACCCTCAAAAAACACACAAAAACCCACTAAATAGCAGCATGCTACACCGGGAGGCCACTCACATGCCACATGTTTGCAATTCCCACACCCTACGAACTCACACACAAACACCATCCTCACACCCCTCATGCACATGACTTTTCTACTTACTGCCCTCAACCTCCGAACGCGCGGAAAACTGCAGAATAGTTCGGGCTGCTCCAGCAGCAGGGGGGGGGGCAACACCGCTCCGGGACACATCGCATACACTTCGGCTGTCGGCTGCCAGCAATCAAAATGGCACCAACGGCTCTTTCCCTTACTAGGACACTTTGGAACGCCAATAGCGGCAGTAGCCCATGTGACATAGTAAGGGCGAGGGCCCGTCGATGCCATTTTCTGAACTGGCAACCAGCGCACCTTCGTCCTTACTATCTCAGCGAGACGACCACTCCTATTGCTCCACCTCGAGGGCCCGGCGCCAATACTTCCATGCCGGAAGGAATGCCTGCTCCACTGACTACCATTTTTGAAAGGTATCGTCGGGCCTGCAAGGGGGGGGGGCCAGGGGGCAGTTCCGAGATTCTGCAACTCTTGTGGGTTAGTCTATTTCACCGGCCTGGGGGGGGGGGGGGATAATATAAAAACAATGTTCCTGTGGGGATTACTTTGGGGTGCAAAGGGGGAGGGCACACACAAACACATACACAAAATGTGCACCATCTCCGAAAGGTTACAAAACAGCCCTCACCAGGTGGGGAGTCACTGAGGTGACAGTGAGGAGAGGGAGAATGAGGAAGGAGGTAACTGTCAGGGGAGAGGTGAGTGTGAGGGGACAGAGGTGGAGTGGGGACAGGAGAGGGAAGGGGGAAGAAGATGAGTGACTCAGCTAAATGAGCAAGGGGAAGGGGCAGGGAGGGCAAAGAATCTGACTCAGCCATTGCAACGCGTGGCAGGGGTCCGCTAGTGAAATATATATTTCTTTAGAGGCTAAAGTTTTGCCTTGATAGAAGTAAGTTGTCCTTTAAAATATGTAGACAAAACTAAGCTTAAGCATAGGTATTAGTTACAAGAATTAATTATAAATTCTAGGAATCTAATAAATATTGACATATTTAGTTGCTGATTGGTTGAAGGCTTGTTTTCAGTGATGAAAGTGTTAATTTCATCTGTGACACTCAGAGCTCTCCGGGTCAATGACTGTAACTTGTTTATTACTTTACATGCAAATGTATAAGCTCAATAAAAGTGCAATTTAAACTGGCCTCAGCTGATTGCATGGTATTACAATTTTGTCTATAAGTTTTTAACATAAGCTCAAGCAGAGGTATACAAAGCCAAGTAAGAGACCTCTGAGAAATGCCCTGAGCGTCTTTCCCTTGTGAGTTTCCATGGAATGCAGAACCTAGCATAAAGGGTAGAGGCAATGGAGCTGCTTGGCAATAGTGATCATAATGCAATCAAATTTGACATTATCTCTGGAAGAGGGTATATCAAGCAAAACTACAGCAGTAGCATTTAATTTTAAAAAGAACATTATGATAAAATAAATAAATTAGGAAAAAAAAAAATAAAAGGAGTGGTTGTGAGGGCTAAAGGTTTGCATGAGACATGCTGATTGTGTAAAACTACCATCTTGGAAGCCCAGATAAAATACATTCCATGCATTAAAAAAGGATGAAGGAAGACTAAATGATTTACAGCGTGGCTAAATGGTGAGATAAAAGAGCCTAATAAAGAAAACAATGCATCTTTCAAAAAATAGAACACAGATCTTAATGAAAACAGGAAACATATAGAAACAAGATGAAAGAAAAAAAAACATCTAATCTGCTCATACACCAACTATTCAGTTTTATAATCCCTACCACTACCTTAGAGATCCTCTGTGCATATCCCATGCTATCTGGCAAGTTAGGTATAAAACATTAGTAACGCAGGTCAAGAAAGAATTTGAGGAGCAATTTGTCATAGAGGCAAAAAAAATAATAAAAATATTTTCAAGTAAATCCAAAGCAAGAAGCTTGTGAGAAGACTAGAGGGTGGCCAATATAACACCAAATTTCTAAAAGGGCTTTAGGGGTGATCCAGGATAGACCTGTTCTTTAGAATAGAAGCTATTCTAAAGAACAGAATTACTGGTTATGTGGAGAGACATGGCTTAACAAGGGACAGCCAGCATGTATTCTGCAAAGGGAAACCTTGCCTTACCAATCTATTAGAATATTTTAAAGGTATGAATAAATATGTAGATATGGGCAAGCCAGTTGATACTGTGTAAATGGATTTTCAGAAGGCATTAGATAAAGTCCCTCATGATCGTGTCCTCTGAAAATAAAAAAAAATTGCGGGATAGGAGGTGATGTCTTTCTGTGGTTTGGTAATGGGTTAAAGAAGATAGGAAATTGAGAGTTGTGCTAGATCAGTTTTCGCAATGGAGAGAAGTGAATAATGCACCAGGGATCTGTACTAGGACATATGCTTTTTAACATTGTCATTTACACTAATGATGTGGAAAAGGGAGCTGCGAGTGAGGTGGTAAAATTTGCAAATGACACAAATTTATTCAAAGTTGTTAAAATGAGGATTGTGAGGAACTGCAGGCAGACCTTGTCAGTCTGGTTAACTGGGCATCTAAGTGGCAGATGAAATTTAATGTGAACAAGTGCAAAGCGATTCACTATCTATAGATACACAAGATTGGGTTCTGTATTAGGAGTTTCTACCTAGGAAAAGGATCTTGGTGTCATTGTGGACAATCCTCAACTCTATGTGTGACAGCAGCTAAAAAAGCAAATAAAATATTAGGGATTATGCAGAAAGGAATAAAGAATAAAATAAAAAGTATAATAATGCCTCTGTATTGACCAGTGGTGAGATCACACCTATTGTTTGAAGTTTTGGTTACCCCAAAATTGATGCAACAGAACTAGAAAAGATACGGAGAAGGGCAAACAAAAATGATAAAGATGATGGAACGGCTCCCATATGAAAAAAGGCTAAAGAGGTTAGAGCGCTTCAGCTCGAAGAAGAGATAAAATCATGAGTGGGATGGAGCAAAGAAACAGGAGATGGTTGCTTACCCCTGCAAAAATTGGCAATACTAGGCAATAGGACGCTCCATGAAAAACTTACAAGCAGCAGATTTAAAACAAATTTGAGAAAGCATTTTTTCACTCAAGACACAAACAAGCTGAGGAATAGGGGTGTACATGGAAAAATGTTTGTTTGTGGGGGGGGAGGTTTATATTAGTGTCCATTTTTTCATTTTACAGAACATAAATTAATAAGTAAAATGGAATAAAAGACTGATCAAGATAACAGAAGGGTGATAAAGAGAGGAGGAAAACAGATGGGAGGACTGTAAGGGAGGGTGAGGATGACTACTTTTGCTTTCCCACTTCAAACCTTCTCTAACAATTATTCATGCATGTATGCAGCCTGCATTAAATTCGATTACGATGTGCTTCCTTCTGACTCTAAACTCTGTGAAGACCAATACTGAAAACAGAAAGACTGCAACGAATTGCTCATCACATCAGCGGTTCCGTTCTGTAAGCCTGACTGAATTTGCCTTCTTTGGAGTATCCTAAACCTAAAGGGTAGCCCAAAGCAAGGTTAGTCAAGAAGATGTCAAGAGCAACGACTCAAACAAAATGACAGAAGGATATAACCACTGTTAATGAGCATTATGGAAACTGTCAAACATGTTTAAACACAAGCAGCAAAAAAGGTCATTTTGTTTCGTTATTTCAAGCATGGTCATTAAACTTTGTGGGCTGTGATGTCTTTTGTTGGATGAATAAAAGGTATCAAAATCTACCAAGGTTTCAGTTTTCTCCACTACCAATATGGCTACCAGACGTCAGCCCTACAAAACTGATAATTTAAATATGTTTAGAAAGCAGGGATAGGCAATTTCCAGTTGTCGTGGACACTAATCTGCTCAGGTTTTCATATATTCCTAATGAACATGCATGAGATAAAGTAGGATATATACTGTGTCACCAGTCTATGCAAATGTATCCCATGCATATTGATTGTGGATGCCCTGAAAACCCGTCTGCAGGTTTGGGCCCTGATAAAGAGCGAATGCAGGAAAATGAAATCTAGAGTGAGCTGTGGGAAGGCATAGGGGTATGCTTGCAGTACAGATTGTTACTAGAGGACCTATATACTGCCAATTTTCTTGCATTTTGTGTCTATAGGAAAACGTTTAGAACAGGGGTAGGCAACTCCAGTCCTGGAGTTCCGCAAATAGGTCTGCTTCTCAGGACACGCACAATGATTAGGCATGAAGTATATTTGCATACAGTGGAGGCCGTGCATGTAGATATGCCTCATGAATATTTATTGTGGATACCCTGAGAACCAGACCTGTTTGTGGCACTATAGGACTGGAGTTGCCTAGCCCTCGTTTAGAACATACTAGGCCCCCATAGTTACTTTGGCAATCTTTTTTTTTTTTTTAACTACAAAATATATTTTCTTCAACCACCTTGCAATGCATAACAGTTTCAGATTACAGCAATAAAACAAAGTTAACTAAGGACTACAATATACAGAATTTGAAAATGGGAAGGTATGGAAAATTTGTTAAGATTATTTAAGGTATGGGACATGCTGCATTTGCCGTCTTGTTTATTTTGCAGTGAGTGCAGAATGGGTGAGAAAGCATTTTGAATTGTCTTAAGACTTTGATATTTTGTGGAAGTCTTCAGAGAAAATCATTAAAAAAAAAAAAAAAAGCAATCAATGACATCACAGAATGCAATAAGTATTCCAAATGAAATAAAGTGAGCTGTTTACGAGTAAGGAACTGCAGTGGAGGAAAAAACAGGACATATTATCTAATTTGTTTGACAAATAAGATTGATTGCTACATTCTTAAGTAAGACAGCGGTTAGAAAGGCCTCATTTTTTGGGTGGATAATCTTCATAATTTCATTTGAAATCTAATTAAACATTAGCAGCATGTCAGTGTAGACCTTTACAGTATGAAGATGCACTGCATTCTGCTGATTCATAAATAAATCAGAATTCGAAGTCGACCAAGCAACCTGATAATGTGTACAGTAGATAAGAGGGCGCTTTCTATGAGCGTGCAACTTTCACAAATGAAAGTGTTAACTGCGCATTTTGTGGAGTACGTCAAACCTGGCATTTAGCAGGGGGTTTTAACTCCTAAAAAGAGATGTGTGGGGAAAATAGACATAAAATCCATCGCTAAGATTAGCGCTGGTGCACCAAATCCCACGTAAAAGAAGGCAGCAACGCAGGGAGAAGCATTAAAGGGCAGACAGCTTAAAGCCCATTTCCTTAATGCTGGAAATGTAACTCCTGGGTCAGAGCAGGAGTAAAACTTAGCTCACGTTCCTGATGGCCATAAGCCCAGTGTGGCAGTGTCTAGCTGCTTCTACCAGAATGGGCACAGCAATAGAATAACTTTAGCCATCAGAAATGTGAGTTTACTCCACCTTGGACCCAGGAATTTCATTTCCAGTATAAGCTCTCTAGGCAGGCACCTACATTGGCACTGTGCATCCTAACTGTTTAACTGTAGATGCCCACGCAAAGAAGCTCAGACTTTGTTTGGCTAGCTGTGAGTGCCCACTCCAGAGAGCAAAGACTTGCATCCAAGGCCATTTTGACAAGGAATGGCAAGTAAAATAAAAGAATAAACTCTCTTGGGGAAGCGCCTACAGCTAGATGCATAGGCTGTCTGGTGGGCACCAATGGCTGAAACCCTTTCCTTCTATGCCCCCCCCCCCCCCCATACTGTAGGGCAATATCTCCTGTTTACCAATGATGCACCAATATGAATTATAATAGCCATGTACAGGCCAAATTCTGAGAGGCCCCAGACACTGTTACAGCAAGAGAAGGAATTTGGCCCAGGTAAACTTTAAACTGCTTTGCATCAGAGGAAACTAGAGTCCTTGTCCTAATGCAGCAAAGGATGCCTTATCAGATGTGCCTGTTTGCCAGTTCCTGTGCAAATAAAGAAACCAGACAGAAGAGACAATAGGACTTAAGATCCTAAGCAAGTGTCAGGGACAAGCAAGCAAGTAAGCAAGCAGAGTGCAGAAGGTTATGAAGAGCCCCCCTCCTTTGTAAGGAAGAAGGGGGGCAGCCTGAGACAGTGCTGACACTCTGACACAGCTTGGCATACAGATGTGGCAGTTCTCCCCCCCCGAAGGAATTGTAACGCTATAATATTTACTCGCATATCCAGGTATCTTTTAACATTCGCTCGATGCGCTCAAGCCTGACATATTCACACATCCCCTAATTAATACATGTGCCAGGCTTATAAAATTCACCTTTATGCCATACAAAAAAAAACAGTTTATTATATTCTGCTTTTTGTACTTCAAAGTGGATTACATACAGGTTCTGTAGGTATTTCCCCATCCCCAGAGGGCTTACAATCTAAGGCCTGGATTTATCAAAATGCACTAAATATCGCATGCAATAGAAAAGGGGGCGTGTTTTGTGGTAATAGGCAGTTTATCGCAATTTGCGCTAATACTGTGCAAAGCATTAACTTTTTTGCACTTTGAGATAAGTGCCAGAATTATGGTAATAATGCCCTCACACTAGATAGGTATTTATATCTCTATGGGAGGCCCACCTAGTAACTCGAGGTGAGGTTGGGCCTTGCACGTATCCCCTGATATGCGCCCGGCCGATCTGAAAGGGGCGAACCGGGACAGCACCATTATCCGCTATCCTGTGGCAGCACAAACTGGCAGCCGTGCACATGGATGCGTGCGCGCATGTTTTAAAATCTACTCAACTAGCACAAAATAAATTAGGGTTAGGAATGCATCTAAATCATTACCGGGTTTATTGCAGATTTATTGTAGGGAATATTGGAATGCATTGTAACTAATTTTGTAAACTCTGTGTCTGAGCATTTTCATTCTGCATGTGATATCTATAGTGGCATATAATTTTTAGAGGTACTATTATAATGCAAAAAGAAATGTTTTATCTGTATGAGTGGGGAATGAGTGGATCTCATGAAGTGGATGAAGTCAATGATAGTATGCTGATACAATATGGGGCAGATTTTCAAAGCCCTAAGCGCATAAATCCAGGAGAATTTATGGCACGCGTAAAGCCCCGGGACGTGTGTAAGTCCCGGGGCTTGAAAAAATGGGCAGTCCGGGGGGCAGGGCCAGAGGCCTCTGCAAGGCCGCTGGGCCAGGGGACTGCAAGTCGGCAGTCGGCGTAACTTGTGAAATAAAGGTACGGGGGGGGGGGGGGGGGACAGGTAGAGGAAAGGAAAGTTCCCTCAGAGGCCACTCTGATTTCGTAGCGGCCTCGGAGGGAATGGGGAATGCCAGCTGGTCTCCCCGAGGGCTCGGCGCGTGCAAGGTGCACTAGTATGCACCCCCTTCTGCGCGCCAACCCTTGATTTTATAACATGTGCACGGCTGCGCACGCATGTTATAAAATCGGGCATACATTTGTGCACGCCGGGTAGCACGCACAAATGTACGCCATACGCATAACTTTTAAAATCTGCCCCTATGTGTGCTTATTAGGTGTTAATAACAAGTGCTATAGAGTATTGTTACAATGTGTTCTTATCAACTGTCAATAGCAAGTGCTATGGAGGCATTTTAAATATCATGAAAACTATATCCACCTCAGCCCTCAAATAGTAGAAAAATGTTCTTGAAAATATATTTTAAACCTTCATACTAGGCGTCATCAAGGTAAATGTCTAAGTCTATTCACTAGTTAGTGTCCCAAAAGTGATATTCTTATATTTATTTTTAAGATACATAAAGATTTGAATAATCCTCCTAGCAGACCAATAGTGTTGGTGATTGGTTCAGTGCTAGAACCACTGTCCATTTTTTTAGATTGCTTTTTAAAACCTGTGATTCCCTCTACAAGGTCATATGTTCAAGACAACACACATCTGTTAAGGATTTTGAAAATTGTCACCGGACTTCAAGACATGATTATTGTGGAATACCTGTATTCCACAGGAACATGCCTTAAGAATTGTTGAGGACACATTATATAAACAGACACGACCCCACAGGATTACCACAGATTTTGTCATGACTTTGGCATCTTTAGCTCTGTGTGAAAACTACTTCTGTTTCAACAATGTTTTTTATAAAGAGATCCATGGAACCACGATGGGAGCCACTATGGCCCGAGCTTGGCCAATTTGTATATGGCCAAGTTTGAATAGTGTTATTTGTATGTCTCTCCTCAGATTGTTAACATGGCTCTCTGGATTCATTACATCGACAATATTTTCTCTCTTTGGAAATCAGATGTTGCTCAGTTACTATCTTTTTTATCTTGGATAAACTCACTTGATATCAATTTTGAGTTTTCCTTAATGCATCATTTCCAGTCAATTAATTATTTGGATGCTACTCTTTTTAAGAGTGAATCTTCGCTTAGCAGTACCATTTTTCAAAAAGCTAGCAATAGGAATGCTTTATTGCATTTTTCTAGTTTTCATCCACATCACTTGAAGAGGAACCTCCCAGTGGGTCAATTCTTAAGGATTAAATGCAATTGTTCATCCCTTCATGAATTTCTACATCATTCTGATTCCGTCTAGATGACTTTTACAGTGAGGATACCCATACAAGATAATATAAAACAGGCTTTTAAAAAGAGAGTTTTTCATGCCGGTAGATAATGGCTTCTGTTGGATCGTGTACATGAGGGTCGAGATGACGGTATGTGTATTAAAATACACATCCATTGATTCTCTAATATATTCAGTGATTCACAAATACTGGCTTCTTTTACACTTCACCCTAACTTTGCTGATAAGCCGCTCATAGCCTATAAATGTGGTAGAAATATACGTGACCATGTAACTTGTTCTTGGTTTGCGGATGTGGATCCATCGGATGCAAATTCGGATTCAAAACCTAAGGGACATTGGTCCTGTGACAATTGTTCCGTGTGTGGATATTCTATCATGGGTCCTACATGGTTAGACACCTTCAAAGGACAAAGCTATAATGAGCGACATTATTCTGATTGTATGTTATCTACCTAATCATTTGTCCCTGTAGAAAGAAGTATGTTGGTAGGACTTCACGTCCAGTCCACAAGCGCATGATTGAACATCGAAGCTGTATCACCACTGAAAAGCTACAAGCGCCTATAGTACAACATTGTGTGGAATGTTTCAGTCAGTTTTCTGACTTAAAGTGGCGTGTAATTGATTGAGTAGTCAGTACTATATGAGGAGGCAAGCTTGCTTTTCAGCTCAATTATAGGGAACAATACTGGATATTTCATCTTCATTCTCTATATCCTGATGGCCTCAATGAAGAGATTAATTGGTATTCGCTGTTGTAAGTTCTGATATATCTCTGATGTCATTGCACATCAGCAACGGGGCTTTGAATTTATTGGCAGTGAATTAGATTATACTTCTGATTTGATGACATGATGTACATTACATTACACAGTGGCAGAAGACAATGTGATTTGTAACATTCGGTACAATTTTATTTTTAGACCTTATTGAAAATATTCAATGAAGTTGCACCCTGAAGAAGAACCTTTGGTTTGAACCATGGACCCATGTCAGGCTTGAAGGAGATGGGTGTTTAGTGGAAAAAATTTAAAAATAAATAAATAAATATAACAATATCACTTTTGGGACACTAACTAGTGAATAGACTTGGACATTTGTGTTAGACCGATGATTAAATATAAGGCAGAAAAATGTGTGGATGTTTAAATACATCACCTTGATGACGCCTAGTATGAAGGTCTAAAATATATTTTCAAGAACATTTTCTATTATTTGAGGGCTGAGGTGGATTACGTTTTCATGTTACTTGATATCCACTTACTTTGATTTTACTATCTGGGTTATATTTTGATAGTCTAATTGGCATTTTAAATATAACAGGTTTTTGTTGGTAATATATAATAAAGAATGTATGTAAATTGAACAATTTTCTTTGAGATATTAATGGTATTACTCCTACATACATTTGTATAGCTAGATTATAAAGAAACGTGCCCTTCACTTATGCAATAATTCATTTATTAAATATCAATGCTAATTCAATACTCTTATGATTCAAACAACATAAAATCCTAGTCATCTCAAATCAATACACTCACTTCATTCATCCTGCATGCATACTAATAACTCTTAATTTAAAAGTTATTAATTTTAAATACCTCAGACTAAACCATATATAGGTAGCAGTTATGTCAATTATAAACCATTAAACCAACTTTTTTCACAAAAACCGACAAAGGAAGAAAACATTTTATATATTGCAAATCTTGCATCTGGTGTCCTCCATAATTCAAGTGTCCCAGATGTTACAAGCTTCAAAAGAAGGGGGTCACAGTCTTTTTAATCAAACATCACTAGCCTCATACGTGAAATCACCATAAGTTCTCAGTATTTTTCTCTTTACAGCTTCACCAGCCTCAACGAGGTCCTTGTTTTACCCATTAGAAACAGGCTTCCTCAGGCGGACTTCAGTTGCTGAATTCCAGGTAATATTATACTTAATTCCAGATAATATTGCCACAAGATATATTGTATGCTTGTTGTAAGCTGCAATCACCCATTGTCTTTGGGTCTTGCACTGTCCTCTCATAACAGCATTGTCTCCTGACAGCATCTCTATCAGAGATGTTTTATACATATAGGGCTAGATTTTCAAAGGGATACGCGCGTACCCCCCGAAAACCTACCCCAAACCCCCCTGCGCGCGCCGAGCCTATTTTGCATAGGCTCTGCGGCACGCTCCAGCCCCAGGACGCACGTAAGTCCCGGGGCTTGCAGGGAGGGGCGTGTCGGGGGGCATGCCGGGAGTAACACAGCGTTTCGGGGCGTGTCCGGGGGCGTGGTTCCGGCCCGGGGGCATTCCGGGGGCGTAACAGCGGCCCCTGGACCAGCCCTCGGACCGGAACATGGAGCGCGGCAGCTGGCCTGGCGCATGCAAAGTTACGCCTGCTTCCAGCAGGCGTAACTTTCGTGATAGAGGTAGGGGGTAGGTTTAGATAGGGCCAGGGGGGTGGGTTAGGTAGGAGAAGGGAAGGGAAGGGGAGGGGAGGGAACGGAGGCAGGCTGCACGGCTCGGCGTGCGCAGGCTGCCGATTTTGGGCAGCCTTGCGCGTGCCAACCCCGGATTTTAATGGATACGTGCGGCTACGCGCGTATCTATTGAAATCCCGCGAACAAAAGTACGCGTCTGCGCAGATTTATAAAATCTGCCCCATTGTGAAAGACCGATGTTGACGCGCCTCTCACTGGAGGAGATTCCCGCTGCTCCGGTCCACTGATCCATTTCCCCTGCAGAATCTCAGCAGCGTTCAAATTCCCTGGCCCCAACGTGGGCCTCCGCTGCCCCTACGGGGCTTCCACAAGTCCTGCACAAAGAGCAGTTTGTATCTCAACAGTCTTTTTCCTACAGCTCCTTCCGTGAACCCCAGTGGGTTCAAAATTCCTAGTTCACAGGGGTGAAAACCCTCGCTTAGCTTTTCAGCCAGCCAGAACCGCCCTGCTTGGGAGTTGCATAACACACCCCAACTCCCCTCAGTTGTGCAGAAGGTCACAGTCTTCCCATTCCTTTACAACAAAAGCAAAACAGCAATACACAGTCAAAATCCCCCTTAAATAGTGCCACTCACTCTGTTTCCATTTCTGACTCAGAGGCTTCCTCTGTAGGGACTTCTGCCTCCATCTCCTCCTCTTCCTCTGAGGAGCTCAGCTTTTCAGACCAGTCCAAGCTCTCTGGAACGCCTTCCTGCCCTGCGATCATTGGTTCAGGTGTGTGTGTGAGCCACGGTGCTCTGCTCAGCTGCACAGTCATGGTCCTCTCTTTCCCATTGGCTCAGCTGTGCCTCTAAGAACTTGGGAGTTGTAGTCTTTCCCCGGCTCCTAAGTGCCTTTTGCTGTGTAGGGTCGCATCAGTTGCTGTTTATTGTTTTGGGGGGGGGTGGCCAATGTGCCTTCCTCCCCGATTTGTTTGTTTGTTCTGGGTTGAAATATGCCTTTTGCTGTGTAGGGTTGCTGTTTATTGTTTTGGGGGTGGTGGCCAATGTGCCTTCCTCCCCGATCTGTTTGTTCTGGGTTGAAATATGGCCTTTTGCTATGTAGTTCTGGTCCGGGCTCTCCCAGCAGTGATCCGGGTTTTCCTGCCTCAGAACAGCCTGCACTTCATCACAATATATATATATATATATATATCTATATATATATATATATATATATATATATAGATAGATAGATAGATATATAAAACAAAGTTTAATATTTAAAAGTATGACATCCAATTATGTTAGTTCACAGAAGTGTTCTGGGAAGGGCTATGGTGGGAACAAAATGATTGTTGAGTTTAATTATTAAAATCTTGAGGGGGAGGGGCGCCTTATATGCCTGAAAACGAATTGGGCAGGAAATTGCAAAGCTGAAGCCCCTAAGGAAGTGGTTTCCGAACCTGTCCTGGGGGACCCGTGGCCAGTCAGGTTTTCAGGATGCTGCAATGAATAAACCTGGGTGGGAGAAGGGTCAGGTCTGTCTCAGGGCCTGTGGATATGGAAGAGCTAACAGGCCCTGCGCTGATTTTATTTTAAATTTCTGCAGCTAATGCTACTGCTCCTGCACAATGATCTACAGCATTGCTGCCCAAGGAGCATAGTGGGTACTTAAAGAAGGGGAAAAAAATGATTTCCTGGGTCCTTGGACCTGACTGTATGTCCCAGAAGAACTAGAAAGTAGGCTGATGTAGTAGAGAGCAGTTGTGGAGAGCTGCCCAACCTTACAAACAGCTCAGAATTCATAGAAGCTCAGTGTGCTGCGGCAGTCAAAAAAGCAAACAGAATGTTGGGAATTATTAGGAAGGGAATGGTGAATAAAACGGAAAATGTCATAATGCCTCTTTATCGCTCCATGGTGAGAGCGCACCTTGAATACTGTGTACAATTCTGGTCGCCGCACCTCAAAAAAGATATAGTTGCGATGGAGAAGGTACAGAGAAGAGCAACCAAAATGATAAAGGGAATGGAACAGCTCCCCTATGGGCGGTTAGGGCTGTTCAGCTTGAAGAAGGGTCAGCCAAGGGATATATGATAGAGGTCTATAAAATCATGAGAGGTCTAGAACAGGTAAATGTGAATCGGTTACTTACTCATTCAGATAATAGAAGGATTAGGAGGCAATCCATGAAGTTAGCAAGTAGCACATTTAAAACAAATCGGAGAAAATTCCTTTTCACTGAACACATAATTAGACTCTGGAATTTGTTGGCAGAGGATGAGGTTAGGACAATTAGTGTAGCTGGGTTTAAAAAAGGTTTGGATAAGTTCTTGGTGGAGAAGTCCATTAACTGCTATTAATCAAGGTGGCTTAGGGGTGCCCATTGCGTGCACATGGACGTGGCTATTTTCTAACATGCACAAGTCGGCACACGCATGTTATAAAATACAATTCTAATGTCCTCATGCGCATGTTCGGGCGGATGGCCTCCACATGCGGGGGGGGGGGGGGGGGGAGGGGCCGGATTTTAAAAGAATAAAGGAGCGGACTGGGAGAGAACTTCCCTAATCCTATTCTTCCTCCCTCTTACCCTCTTCTCCCCAACCCCTAAACCTACTGTAGCTATCCCCAATTTTTGATTTTTATACTTACTGCTCCTCTGGAGCAGAAGTAAACTCCATGCATCGGCTGGCTGCCAGCACACACTTCCGTGGGACAGCGTCTAATGGCACTGTCCCAGCCCACCCCCGCCCTGCCCCTCCCCACCCAGACCCCTCCCCAGGCCCTCCCCTTTCTTTAGGCCTGGGACTTCTGTGCATATGGGGAGTTACGCACATGGCCGGGCCCCTTTCTAAAATGCGCTTGGCATGCAGGGCATAACCATACACGTAACCCCCGAATTTTATGCATGCCGGTGATTTAAAATTCTGGCTTTAGTGAATAGCCACTGCTATTACTGGCATCAGTAGCATGGGATCTGCTTAGTTCTTATAGCCTGGATTGGCCTCTGTTGGAAAAAGATGCTGGGCTTAATGGACCCTGGGTCTGACCCAGTATGGCAATAGTAGTAATAGACAGTAGGAAGAAGAATCAAGGAAGAAGAAAGAAGAGAAGTAGGAAAAGGTCTTCAAGACAAAGATGTGTGCATTCATCAACACTAATAGGTATCTCCAATACAAGTTATCGAAACAGAAGAAAGAGAGAATCTAACAACAGATATGAAGAAAAAGGAGACATACATATATATATACAAAACAGAGAAGCAAAGAAAGAAAGAAAGAAAGAAAGAAAGAAAGAAAGAAAAATAATAAATAAATACTTACCCAGCTGGGAGTACTCTGAACGTCAACGTTTTGGATCCAAAGAACCTAAAAGACATAATGTAGACACAAAGGATCAATCCTTTGAAATATACCGTGTTTCCCCGAAAATAAGACAGTGTCTTATATTAATTTTTGCTACCAAAGATGCACTAGGCCTTATTTTCAGGGGATGTCTTATTTTTCCATGAAGAAGAATTCACATATATTGTTGAACAAAAAAATGAACATTTATTATATTCTGAATAGTTGTCTGGTTATGCTTGTTTCTGATGACAACTAACTGTGAATCCTGCAGGGTAAAAAAAATCACAGCTGCATGCTCTGGTGTTCTGTGCGACGGGCATGCTCTCAAATAAAAACTTTGCTAGGTCTTACTTTCGGGGGAGGTCTTATATTTAGCAATTCAGCAAAACCTCTACTAGGTCTTATTTTCGGGGGATGTCTTATTTTCGGGGAAACGGTACATTGGAGATAATTTGCTGCACGAGACAAGAATTTCAGTAAACAATTTATACTTATCTGACAGTAGTTTTAGATTCTTGTCTGCATTCTAATCTTGAGGTTAAAGAATGTAAAAAAAGAAAAAAAATATCTAGTTGTGTTGCATTGAGTAAACAAAGAATACGCTATCCTTGAGCGTGTAGAGTAAGCGCTTTATCTTATATACATATATGAAAGAATATGTTGTTGTTGGACAACTTTGATAAAATAAATTGTGTTCAGGTGATTCCTTATAATTACTTTCATCTACTAAAAGCTCTGCCTTTCCCCTCTACCTACAAGGGACTATGGGGTAGATTTTCAAATAGCGCAAATTGGCCTACTTTTGCTGCCGCATCAGGCGCAAGCAAAAGTAAGCTGGATTTTAGTAGATACGCGTGGAGCCGCGCGTATCTGCTAAAAACCTGGATCGGCGCGCGCAAGGCTATTGATTTTGTATAGCCGGCGCGCGCCAAGCCGCGCAGCCTACCCCCGTTCCCTCCGAAGCCGCTCCGAAATCGGAGCGGCCTCGGAGGGAACTTCATTTTGCCCTCCCCTCACCTTCCCCTCCCTTCCCCTACCTAACCCACCCACCCGGCCCTGTCTAAGCCCCCCCCTTACCTTTGTCGGGGGATTTACGCCTCCCTCCGGGAGGCGTAAATCCCCGCGCGCCAGCGGGCCTCTTGCGCGCCGGGATGTGACCTGGGGGCGGGTACGGAGGGCGCGGCCACGCCCCCGGACCGCCCCGGGCCGTAGCCACGCCCCCATACCCGCCCCCAAAACGCTGCCGACACGCCCCCTAAACGCTGCGACGACCGGGCCCGCCCCCGACACGCCCCCCTCGGAGAACCCCGGGACTTACGCGAGTCCCGGGGCTCTGCGCGCGCCGGTAGGCCTATGTAAAATAGGCTCACCGGCACGCAGGGCCCTGCTCGCCTAAATCCGCCCGGATTTGGGCGGATTTAGGCGAGCAGGGCTCTAAAAATCCGCCCCTGTTCAAATAAGTAAATTCCCCTTACTCCTGGTAAGTGGCCCCCGACGGAAAGGCGAGTATTTCTCTTAGCTGCCCCCCCCCCCCTTTGCGATAATATCTAGCGACACCCGATTGAAACAACTGAAAACCTTTTGCTATTATTATTATTACACCTCAGCCACCGATAGCAGGAGGGGTAGTCACGCCACAAAGGAGGAGGAGGGTAAAAATAGGAAGGGAGAGAGAGAGAAAGAAATGGGTAGAGGGGGAAAGGGCTGCCACTAGGTAAGAGGTGAAGGGGGCAAGGAAGGAAACTGCGGCTGGGCAGGAGGTTGAGGAGCAGGGGCAGACAGGGCGGCCGCTGCTGGGCGGAGGGTCATGAGGAGGAGGCTTCTGTTGCCGAGCAGGTGGTTGGGAGAGAGAGAGGGGGGAAAGCTGCTAGGCAAGGGATGAATGACAGAGAGGAGGGATGCTGCTGGTCAAGGAATGGAGGGGGATGAAGAGGAGGGATGCTGCTGGTCAAGGAATGGAGGGGGATGAAGAGGAGGATGCTGATGGTCAAGGAATGGAGGGGGATGAAGAGGATGCTGCTGGTCAAGGAATGGAGGGGGATGAAGAGGAGGATGCTGCTGGTCAAGGAATGGAGGGGGATGAAGAGGAGGATGCTGCTGGTCAAGGAATGGAGGGGGATGAAGAGGAGGGATGCTGCTGGTCAAGGAATGGAGGGGGATGAAGAGGAGGGATGCTGCTGGTCAAGGAATGGAGGGGGATAAAGAGGAGGATGCTGCTGGTCAAGGAATGGAGGGGGATGAAGAGGAGGATGCTGCTGGTCAAGGAATGGAGGGGGATAAGGAGGAGGATGCTGCTGGTCAAGGAATGGAGGGGGATGAAGAGGAGGGATGCTGCTGGTCAAGGAATGGAGGGGGATGAAGAGGAGGATGCTGCTGGTCAAGGAATGGAGGGGGATGAAGAGGAGGGATGCTGCTGCTCAAGGAATGGAGGGGGATGAAGAGGAGGATGCTGCTGGTCAAGGAATGGAGGGAGATGAAGAGGAGGATGCTGCTGGTCAAGGAATGGAGGGGGATGAGGAGGAGGATGCTGCTGGTCAAGGAATGGAGGGGGATGAGGTGGAGGGATGCTGCTGGTCAAGGAATGGAGGGGGATGAGGAGGAGGATGCTGCTGGTCAAGGAATGGAGGGGGATGAGGAGGAGGATGCTGCTGGTCAAGGAATGGAGGGGGATGAAGAGGAGGGATGCTGCTGGTCAAGGAAAGGAGGGGATAAGGAGCAGGATGCTGCTGGTCAAGGAATGGAGGGGGATGAAGAGGAGGATGCTGCTGTCAAGGAAAGGAGGGGGATGAAGAGGAGGATGCTGCTGGTCAAGGAAAGGAGGGGGATGAAGAGGAGGGATGCTGCTGGTCAAGGAATGGAGGGGGATGAAGAGGAGGATGCTGCTGGTCAAGGAAAGGAGGGGGATGAAGAGGAGGGATGCTGCTGGTCAAGGAATGGAGGGGTATGAAGAGGAGGATGCTGCTGGTCAAGGAATGGAAGGGGATGAAGAGGAGGCTGCTGCTCGTCAAGGAATGGAGGGGGATGAGGAGGAGGATGCTGCTGGTCAAGGAATGGAGGGGGATGAAGAGGAGGGATGCTGCTGGTCAAGGAATGGAGGGGGATGAAGAGGAGGAGGATGCTGGTCAAGGAAAGGAGGGGGATGAAGAGGAGGGATGCTGCTGGTCAAGGAATGGAGAGGGATGAAGAGGAGGATGCTGCTGGTCAAGGAAAGGAGGGGGATGAAGAGGAGGGATGCTGCTGGTCAAGGAATGGAGGGGGATGAAGAGGAGGATGCTGCTGGTCAAGGAAAGGAGGGGGATGAAGAGGAGGGATGCTGCTGGTCAAGGAATGGAGGGGGATGAAGAGGAGGATGCTGCTGGTCAAGGAATGGAGGACGATGAAGAGGAGGGATGCTGCTGGTCAAGGAATGGAGGGGGATGAAGAGGAGGGATGCTGCTGGTCAAGGAATGGAGGGGGATGAAGAGGAGGATGCTGCTGGTCAAGGAAAGGAGGGGGATGAAGAGGAGGGATGCTGCTGGTCAAGGAATGGAGGGGGATGAAGAGGAGGGATGCTGCTGGTCAAGGAAAGGAGGGGGATGAAGAGGAGGGATGCTGCTGGTCAAGGAATGGAGGGGGATGAAGAGGAGGATGCTGCTGGTCAAGGAATGGAGGGGGATGAAGAGGAGGATGCTGCTGGTCAAGGAAAGGAGGGGGATGAAGAGGAGGCTGCTGCTGGTCAAGGATATGGGGCGGGATGAAGAGGAGGGCTGCTGCTGGTCAAGGAATGGAGGGGGATGAAGAGGAGGCTGCTGCTGGTCACGGAAAGGAGGGGGATGAAGAGGAGGGATGCTGCTGGTCAAGGAAAGGAGGGGGATGAAGAGAGGGATGCTGCTGGTCAAGGAATGGAGGGGGATGAAGAGGAGGATGCTGCTGGTCAAGGAAAGGAGGGGGATGAAGAGGAGGGATGCTGCTGGTCAAGGAATGGAGGGGGATGAAGAGGAGGATGCTGCTGGTCAAGGAATGGAGGGGGATGAAGAGGAGGCTGCTGCTGGTCAAGGAAAGGAGGGGGATGAAGAGGAGGGATGCTGCTGGTCAAGGAATGGAGGGGGATGAAGAGGAGGATGCTGCTGGTCAAGGAATGGAGGGGGATGAAGAGGAGGCTGCAGGGCAAGAGGTTAGTGGGGATGAAAGGGGATGCAGGGAGGGAGAGAGAGAGAAAAGGGGGGACCTAGGGCAAGCATTGGGGATGAGATAATGCAAGGAGGGAGAGAGAGGGGGAGGATGCAAGGCATGGGGAGGAGTAGAAGAGAGAGAGGGGGTGGGGAATTAAGAGCACGGTGTGGATTGGGGGGAAAGGGAGTTGCAGGGGAAGAGAAACAGGGATGCTGGGTAAGAGGCTGTGGAAGAGAAAGAGGGGGATGCTGGGTAGGAGGAGTGAGGGAAAGGGGGGTGGTTGTTTGGGATCATCACCATCAGAGGGACAGCGGTGCCTTTACCACCAAAGGAGAAAATGCTGTGCCGGAACGACCACTGGCAAGTCCACGAGGGGGGGGGAGGGGGAGGGCAGAATTCTGAACATCTGCACCAGGCACAGAAACAGCTGGACCCGGCCCTGGATAGCCTTGGGCTAACTTACCTTTAATTGTGCTGGGTAGCCTGGAGACTAGGCCTTGCCTCATGTCACAGATTAATTTGGGAGGGATGAAGACTGATTGAGAGAATTTGGGGAGCAAGGGGAATGATTGAGCCCCCTGAAATCTCTCTCTCTCTCTGAGGGATATGGTCCTGAGCTCATACAGTGGGGTATGCAGGCTTGGAGGAGTTGAATAGATCTGACTGAGGCTGAAAGGGGTGTATCTGGGGTTCTTGTACTGCATACGCCTCTGAGGGGGATGGGAGGGCTGGTGGTGACTACAAAGGAATGGATAGCTTGAATTTTTTAATCGGAGGACTTCACTGCATGGTCTCCTCAGCATTTTAGCAGAGGGTAACACAGTCAGTACTGAATACTCAGAGTTGATGGGATACACGATCAGAGTAACACATACACTATATATAAAAACGATTTATTTGGTACCCCCACGAACAGAATTTAGATCCTTCAATCTACCCTCCTTATCACAGACATCCCTTTCCAGCCTCCATTTCTCTCTCTTTCTCACTCTCTCTCTCTCTCTAGGGAACATGGAGCTGAAATCCCCAATTACCTCCTGAGATGACTCACACCCTGCCCCATGAGCAGCTCACAGTCTCTCGACCTCAGGCATCTCTCTCCAATTATCCTGGACCTCTCCCTCTGGTGAAGTGCAGGCTTTCCCTATTTCCTTCGCCCTGTGTCCTCTGTGGACTCTCCTTCTTTTGGGTCACCCCCTTCCCTTCTTCTCCAGGCTTTTTTCCTCAACGGGACGAATAGCCTGCTCTCCAAACTTTGTCCTGGCCTCTGACCTTTTCCCTTGGAGAAAAAGCCACTGCAGAGCCCACTCCATACTGGAAAGGGACCCTAGGTCCCACCAGCCTTTCGGCTAGCTGCTCCGGGATCCTACATCCTGGAGGACCCTCTCTTCTCAAGTTCTAGAGAGGGCAACTCCTGCCAATATGACCCAGTATTTATACCTTTCCAGAACACATCACCACCCATCATGTCTTTCCCATTACTCTTAAGGGGACAAACTCACCAAGGGTCATCCAGCAGACACTTAGGGCCAGATTTTTAAACCTACGCACGGGCGTAGATTTGTGCACGCAACCCAGAGCGTACAAATCTACGCCCGATTTTATAACACGCGCACGTAGCCGCGCGCATGTTATAAAATCCGGGGTCGGTGCGCGTGCCGAGCCCTAGGGGAGCCCCGATGGCTTTCCCTGTTCCCTCCGAGGCCGCTCCGAAATTGGAGTGGCCTTGGAGGGAACTTTCCTTCCGCTCCCCCCACCTTCCCATCCCTTCCCCTACCTAACCCGCCCCCCAGCCCTATCTACCCCCCCCCCCCCGACCTTTGTTGACGAAGTTGCGCCTGCCTCCTGGCAGGCATAGGTTGCACACACCGACCGAGTGCTGGCGTGCGAGCCCCTGGCACAACCGCTGTACCGGAGGCCTCGGTCCCGCCCCAGCCCACCCACTCCCCACCCCTTTTTTCAAACCCTGGGACATATGCGTGTCCCGGGGCTTGCGCGCGTCCTCGAGCCAATGCAAAATAGGCTTGGCGCTCGCAGGAGCGGGTTTTCAGAGTTACGCGCGTAATATATGCGCATAGCCCTTTGAAAATCCGCCCCTTACTTAGCGGTACTGTAGGTTCAAACTTTCAACATTTTCCATAACCCTTCAATGAAAATCTCAGGGTCTTTCCTATCTAAAATATTTTGTATTAGTAGATGAGAGCAGGGCACAATCGGGGGTGTCGTCCCCCCCCCCCCCCGCACACACACACACTCACACACACATATTTTTATTGTAAACCATTTTAATTCTATGTTGAAAATATCCTATAAGGAGGAAATAAACTCAACTAAACTAGGCAGGTTTTCCTGCTGTGTGCATGTCCTTTTGAAAGTTGAACTTCAAGCAGAATGCTAGGGTTAGAAAATCCCTTATAGCAGAACACAATCTTATGGAGTTCAAACTTTAACTTCTCTAGATTTTTCAAAGAGAAAAAAACTCTTTTGCTAAAACAATTCAAATCAGGGCATTTGCCAATTACAGCCTTTCAGCATTGTAAATCCAGAAAGCAGGCACTGAGACTTCACAAGGAGGTTGCTGAGCCTTCTTGTCAAGCTCTCCTGAAATCTCCACTCCCCTTTTTCTGGCATTTAAAGCTTCATATATAGACGTTGAACTACCTGACTCCCAAGGACTCTTTTTGTACCTGATTTTCCAAATGTTTGAATCCTTCTTCTGCACACGTTTCTACTTCTCTCCTTAATAGGCAACATTTATTTACCCTTTCAAAGAGTGCTAAGAGACACCGCATGAAACAAATTGGAGAAAGTTTTTTTTTTTTATTCAACACACAATTAAGCTGTGCAGTTTGTTACCAGAGGATGTGATTATAGGGCATCTAGCATTGCTCAGTTTAAAAAGAGTTGGACAAGCTCCCAGAGGAAAATTTGAGAAATGAAGCGTTGCTGTCTGCTTCGAAGGTAGGGGGGAAGTGAGGAGGACAGGATTTGCATTCAGACATCATCCAACGAGGCATCGATCTGTGCGGTCTGGGTGAACAGGCGTCGGGGTGGCTTGCTTGATGCGGCGGTTACAACCCTTAAGCACAGGCCCCTGTGCTCGTCTTTGATGCAGCTCCAGCATTGCTCTCTGCATCAATGACGGGAGATGGCAGGGAATTTGAATCAAACGGTTACCAACAAGAGCCCTGAAGTTGGTGGTTGGTGAAACAGATAAGTGTGGGAAAATAAGAGTCAAAGTATGGGAAAATAGGAGTCGAAGTTGGTGGTTGGTGAAACAGATAAGCATGGGAATCGAAGCTTGCTGGGCAGACTGGATGGGCCTTATGTTCATTGTAATTCTAACTTTGGTTCTATGTAAACCGACGCGATATGTTCTATTACATGAACATCGGTATATAAAAGCCTTTAAATAAGTAAATAAATAAATAAATAAATTTGGTCTTTTTCTGCTGTCATTTCTATGTTTCTATGTAATTATTAGCCAGGTGGACTCGGGGAAACCCATCTTTGTACCCAGTGAGTAAGAACTGTCGGGTGCTTCTTAATGGCCCAGACTGGCCACTGTCAGAGACAGGATGCTGGGCTCAATAAGACCTTTGGTCTTAGCCAGCATGGCACTTCTTATGTTTTTATGTTCTTGTCAACAGCGCAATCTTGAAAACTCATGTACTGTAACATCTTTGGCTTATTCTTAAATAGCTCCCATAAAGAGTTATCATAGCCCTACAAAGAATCCAGTTTTCTCTTGAATTAATGTAGCTACAGGAACTCTGCACTGCAGTATTAAAAATGATTTATTCTACCTTATTTTCAAACCAAGTTAACACAAATATTTTTGTAGACCATTTTCAGTGTTCTTTTCTTCTTCTCCTAACCTCCTCCTGCCCTTCTTATATAATCATGGATCTCTAATTTTTTAGCTATTTTTCCAAGTGGCAATGATATGCTAAATTAGTCCACTGTCTCTTGCCAAATTTACATTGTGGATCGCTATTAGGTTTTATAGTTTAAGTGGAGTAATTAAACAGAGCGAGAGAGCATACCTAAAAAAAAAAAGAAGTGTTGCTTTTTGACAGTCTTTAGTGTTGAATTTTTAATAAAAGAAATTAAATTAGACATGCAGATGATAGGCAAGAAGGTGAAATGGCAAAGCTTTCGTAAAAATACAAAATGCATGCAGCCAGTTACCACTACAACCGAGAAATGTCAAGGAGTCTTAATGCTTAATGAGCCCATCAACACTAGCGTGCACCAACTGTAACATTTGAGCTAATTGGCTAAAATATTTTCTGTCTTGAAAAAAAAGAAAAAAATTCACCAACCGCAAGGATATTTAGCATCTTTGCAAGAATGAAATCATTTCTCCGTTGTGTGGGGTATTTTGTGGGAAAGTTTTGAAGTAGGCAGTTCAGACAGTTATGTCAGGACATAGCTCTTACTTCTACTGCTGCTGACATTTCTTCCAACAGATAACAACGGAGCTAATGCAGGCACTGGTGCAACAATAATCAGGCCCAGCTTGTTTATACAAGTTTATATAGAAGCTCATATGAAAAATAGAAAAAAGAATCTATTAAAAACATTCTATCCATCTATCTAATTGCTGTGCCCATGCTACAGCGGTAGAAATCCTCTAGGAGCATATATAGCACACGTGGCATACACAAAACTTGTTGATTGACCTCCATAAACCACTTGTGAATTTGTGGCATGTAAACAAAGACGGCTCAGTTGCTAATTTATATAATACAAAAAGTCTTTTTGTTGTCACAGCTCTGCCCAAATAAATTATCTTAGAAAACAGAACGCTTGTGTATAAAAGCATTACTTACAGTCCCTCAGAATCAGAATCAGAATCATGAGGCGTAGGTAGGTGCTTAACAAAACAAAACAATGCCATTTATAGCACGAATGCATATTTTCTGTCATAAAATTATAGAAAAACTCAGGAAAGATTTCTTGTGAAAAAGCATAGTTGCTCTGTCCATCCGGATGTATTTATTGTCTCAGTCAAACAAGTAGCAATCCAATATCTGAGCTATGTTAATGCATGGATTGTCAAGTCTTTATAAAATAAATTACTTTTACATTTAAGACGCTGAGATAGCTTCTAATTCTTTTTTTTTTTTAATGATTCTTAACAACTATGTATTAAATACATCAAAATGAAGTACAAGAAATCATAGGGAAGAATGGAAGAAGAAAAAAGATAAAAAAAATGTCCTCTAATCTAATTCCTAACAGCCCACTAAAAGGGACTCCAATATTCAGACAAACAAAATAAAAAATTATCTTCATCATCATTTATTTCTAACATGCTCTTCCAGCAGAAAGAGTTCAAAGTGTGTTACAGAAAGTGGAAATTTTTATTTTGTATAACAAGTACCATAACTGACAACAAAAACAACAGTTTGCAAGATGTTCACATTAGATGTAACAAGCATCATACTAGACAACAAAAGTACATTTTGTATTAAAAAGGGGAGGGGATGGAATTGCCTTGCAAAAGGTACAATCATGTAAACAAATAGAGCAGGCAGGTCAGAGACAGTGCAGGGAACATTCTTAAGTTAGTAACTAGCGGGCCGATTCAGTAAAGTCCGCGGGAGAACGGATGAATGCCCGCTCTCCCGGCGCACGCACAGGCCACTCGCCTGTGTGCACGATTCTGTATTTAAATTAGGTGGTGCGGTAGAAACGGGCAAAAGGAGGCGCTAGGGACACTAGCGTCTCCCTAGCGCCTCCTTTTGACCCAGAGCGGCGGCTGTCAGCGGGTTTGACAGCCGACGCTCAATTTTGCCGGCGTCGGTTCTCGAGCCCACTGACAGCCAACGGGTTCGGAAATTGGACGCCGGCAAAATTGAGTGTCCGGTTTTCGGCCCGACAGCCGCCTGCCCATTTAAAAATTTTTTTTCTTTTTTCTTTACTTTTTTTACCCTTCGGGACCTCCGACTTAATATCGCCATGATATTAAGTTGGAGGGTGCACAGAAAAACCATGATATTAAGTTGGAGGGTGCACAGAAAAGCAGTTTTCTGTGCACTTTCCCGGTGCTGGCAGAAACTAGCGCCTACCTTTGGGTAGGCGCTAATTTCTTAAAGTAAAATGTGCAGCGGGCATACCTAATAGGGCCATCAACATGCATTTGCATGTTGAGGGCGCTATTAGGTGCCGCGGGTTGGACGCGCGTTTTCCGCCCCTTACTGAATAAGGGGTAAGGGAAAACACGCATCCAAGTGCAGGTTAACAGTGCGCTCCATCAGCTTGTAGGTGATCAAAGACTGAATAAAGAGGCGAAGTGAGGTACTTGGGGCCTCCATACAAGAGACAGGACTGGGTACATGTTTGATTACCAGCTAGGGGGAGGACAGAGCAGTCACTTTAGATTTATGCATACAGCAATGAAGGAAACGGGATAATACAAGACTGTGAAGTGGTGGAGCTTATGTAGTAAGTAGATTAATCTGAGTCAAAGGAGACATTAAGGGCCAGATTTTAAAAGGGTTACGTGCATAAGTTATGCGCGTAAACCTCTTAAAAGGCCCCTGCGCGTGCCGAGCCTATTTTACATAGGCTCGGCGGCGCGCGCAAGCCCCGGGAGGCGCGTAAGTCCTAGGGCTTTGCAAAGGGAGCGTGTCGGGGGCATGTCAGGTGGACAGCGTGAATTTCGGGGTGGGGCAGGAGGCATGTCGGGGCGTGATGCCGGCCCGGGGGCGTGGTCGAGGCCTCCAGACCAGCCCCCGGGTCGGGTGATGGTGCGCCAGCAGCCCGATTGGTGTGCAGATTTACGCCTGCCTCTGGCAGGCGTAAATCTGCCAACAAAGGTGGGGGGGGGGGGGGGGGGGGGGTAGATAGGGCCGGGGGGGTGGGTTAGGTAGGGGAAGGGAGGGGAAGGTGAGGGGAGGCGAAAGGAAAGTTCCCTCCGAGGCCGCACCCCCTTGCACGCGCCGACCCCGGATTTTATAAGATACGCGCAGCTAAGCGCGTATCTTATAAAATCCAGCGTACTTTTGTTGGCGCTTGGTGCACGAACAAAAGTACGTGCATGCCTAAATTTATAAAATCTAACCCTCAGGTGTCAATGGATGAGAGTTAGTGTACAGAGCTGTGAAGCTCTATTTGGTGGGGGTTTGACCAATTGGTGTGGACTATGGGCTGAATGCCTCAACAAACAGCCAGGTTTTTAATTTCTTCCTGAAGGTGTGTAAGTCGAATATAAGACTAAAGTCCAGCGCTATTGAGTTCCAGAGAGTGAGGGCTTATCCTGAAAAGATCCTCTTTCTTGTGTTGGAGAGTTGCAATTCCTTGGGAGCTGGTACTACTAGGTGAGTGTGAGGAAACATGCATCATAAGGGGAAAAGAATACATGGAGCGAGACGAAGTAAACGAAATCACTGTGAACCTGGAAGATGTAGTAAGCCAGATTGACAAACTAAAGAGTAGCAAATCATCTGGACTGGATGGTATGCATCCTAGGGTACTGAAGGAACTCAAAAATGAAATTTCTGATCTATTAGTTAACATTTGTAACCTATCATAAAAATCATCCATTGTACCTGAAGAATGGAGGGTGGCCAATGTAACCCCAATATTTAAAAAAGGCTCTAGGGGTGATCCGGGTAACTATAGACCAGGGAGCCTAACTTCAGTGCCAGGAAAAATAGTAGAAACTATTCTCAAGATCAAAATCGTAGAGCATATAGAAAGACATGATTTAATGGAACACAGTCAACATGGATTTACCCAAGGGAAGTCTTGCCTAACAAATCTGCTTCATTTTTTTGAAGAGGTTAATAAACATGTGGATAAAGGTGAACTGGTAGATATAGTGTATTTGGATTTTCAGAAGGCATTTGATAAATGCCCTCATGAGAGGCTTCTACGAAAACTAAAAAGTCATGGGATAGGAGGCAATGTCCTTTCGTGGATTACAAACTGGTTAAAAGACAGGAAACAAAGAGTAGGATTAAATGGTCAATTTTCTCAGAGGAAAAGGGTAAACAGTGGAGTGCCTCAGGGATCTGTACTTGGACCGGTGCTTTTCAATATATATATATATATGATCTGGAAAGGAATACGACGAGTGAGGTTATCAAATTTGCAGATGATACAAAATTATTCAGAGTAGTTAAATCACAAACGGACTGTGATACATTACAGGAGGACCTTGCAAGACTAGAAGATTGGGCATCCAAATGGCAGATGAAATTTAATGTGGACAAGTGCAAGGTGTTGCATATAGGGAAAAATAACCCTTGCTGTAGTTACACGATGTTAGGTTCCATATTAGGAGCTACTACCCAGGAAAAAGATCTAGGCATCATAGTGGATAATACTTTAAAATCATCGGTTCAGTGTGCTGCAGCAGTCAAAAAAGCAAACAGAATGTTAGGAATTATTAGGAAGGGAATGGTGAATAAAACGGAAAATGTCATAATGCGTCTATATCGTTCCATGGTGAGACCGCACCTTGAATACTGTGTACAATTCTGGTCGCCGCATTTCAAAAAAGATATAGTTGCAATGGAGAAGGTACAGAGAAGGGCAACCAAAATGATAAAGGGGACGGAACAGCTCCCCTATGAGGAAAGACTGAAGAGGTTAGGGCTGTTCAGCTTGGAGAAGAGATGGCTGAGGTGGGATATGATAGAGGTCTTTAAAATCATGAGAGGTCTTGAACGAGTAGATGTGACTCGGTTATTTACACTTTCGAATAATCGAAGGACTAGGGGGCATTCCATGAAGTTAGAAAGTAGCACATTTAAGACTAATCGGAAAAAATTCTTTTTCACTCAACGCACAGTAGAGCTCTGGAATTTGTTGCCAGAGGATGTGGTTGGTGCAGTTAGTGTAACTCTGTTAAAAAAGGTTTGGATAAGTTCTTGGAGGAGAAGTCCATTAACGGCTATTAATTAAGTTGACTTTGGGAATAGCCACTGCTATTAATTGCATCAGTAGCATGGGATCTTCTTAGTGTTTGGGTAATTGCCAGGTTCTTGTGGCCTGGTTTGGCCTCTGTTGGAAACAGGATGCTGGGCTTGATGGTCCCTTGGTCTGACCCAGCATGACAATTTCTTATGTTCTTATGTAGAGTCAGTCTTTTAGGTAGGGTGGTGCTAGGAACTTGAGGGCTTTATAAACTAGAACTAGGATCTTGAAAGTGATATAATAAGAGATTGGGAGCCAACATATAGTCTTTAGGAGTGGAGTGAGCCATTCAAATTTGCTGGCATTAAGCAGGCTTCACATGGCAGCATTTTGTATACACTATGGGCCGGATTTTAAAGCCCTATGCGTGCATGTTATAAAATCGGGCATACATGTGTGCACGCTGGGTAGTCCGCGCACATGTACACCGATGCATAGGTTTGTAAATCTACCCCTATATGCAATGATTTAGCTCATTTGGGAGATCAGCATAAAGGGAATTGTAGTAGTCCAGGTGGGAGATAACACAGGCCTGGACGACTGTAGCAAAGGATGAGCAGTCTAATTATGGGCATAGGTGATGTAGTTTGTATAGTTGATAGAAGGCGGACTTTGTCACAGACTTTGTCGTGAGAATGAGAATTTGGAGTCTAGGATGAAATCTAGGCTATGGACTTCATGGTTGAAAGTCACAATAGATCCTTCTGGTATTACTCTAGAGTGATGACAGGAGTCAGTGTCACCTTAAGACTAATCAATTCATTGAAGCGTGAGCTTTTGAGGACAGAGTCCACTTTGTCAGAGTGGATATGATTGCGGTCAGTTTTCTCAATCCATAGTACATCGGTCTTTTGGGAATTTAGCTTTAGCTTTGTTTAGGTGAAGCTAGCTGGCTATTGTTTTCAAGCCATTGTTTAGGTTGGAGATTGCCTGGTCGGGGTCAGAGCCTAAGGGGCACATTAACTGAATATAATCTGCATAGGTAAGATATAGAATTTGGAAGTCTCTGATTAGTTTACTGAGCAGAACCAGTGATGGGGACAGAATGCAGCCTTATGGCACACCATAAGGAGACAGTGTATGTGGGAGAAGGCCTGACCAAGTGAGATAATGAGCACAATTGTGGAGGAATGTTTTGAACTAAGTGAGGGCTGGGCCTGAGAGACCTAAGTCAATTAGGTGGGAGATGAGAAGTTGGTGGTCAATAGTGTCAGTAGCACCTGTTGGACTTTGTCCAGCTATAGGTATAGATCATCCATGAAGCAGGATAGTGTAGTTTCTGTGCTGTGAAAGGATCTGAAGCCAGATTCAAAGATGTTAAGATGGCTCTTGGTTTATAGTAGTTCTGTTAATTGTAGCAGCATTAAATTTGAATGATTTTGTTTAGGAAGGGAAGATTTGAGACTGGTCAGTAGTTTTTTGGCTCTAGGCCAAAAACATATCTGTACACAAGACAGAAGTATTACCTGTTAGGCCTGCACTTCCTGTACCCCTCTCCACAAAAATAGAAGCATAGAGGACCCATAGAGGCCCTTTACACCAAAACCTCACCCTCTAAGGAAATGCCATGGCTTTAGGGAAAAGACTCTAACAGAGTGCAAACACTTACTCAAAGAGTATGGAATCTATTACAGATGCTAAACCTCAACAAACCATCTCTCTAAAGACTGTAAAGCAGAGTATAGCAATAACAGACATGTCACAGCCCTCAACTAGATGCTGCAAACCTAAACACCCAGAATGCCACTGCCCCCATATTGAAGACAGCAAGGAGAATAGTGCATCTGAGATGTTGCTACCTCAAGTCACACCCAAATACACTGACGTCTATGGAGAATGCCATGATAGCATGTCCTGTTCCAAGATATATAATAAACCACGTTTGTTAAAGATGCCAAATAAAGATATATTACTTGCAACAATAACCCCTCACACTTCAATTGATTTTTATGTTCTTCACACAATACTTTTCACTGAAAAATATATGCACGGATAACAAAAAACACTTATCATGATGTTGAATCGTATTGCAACTCCATATGCCCTTCTTAAAACGCCCGGTTCTGTGCCGAGTTTCGAACTTGAACTGCTTTCACCACAGCGCCCGACACAGCGTGTGTTTCGTTTAAAGAACTCGTCAGGGGCTCGGGCTTGAAGTCAAATTTTACTCTGCGGATAAACTTCCTCTTGGCGTTTCTGGTATACTTCAAAAAATGGAGCCAACGCCAAGAAGTGTGAACTCTATAAATTGTGAATTATAAGAAAACCGGAAAAAAAAGAGTAAAAGAAGAAGAAAAAACGGTTAGGGTTCACTACTGCAACAAACCCGATGATTATTTAATATATATGGTGAGCTATTCACTTTGGATTGGGCTAAAAATCCCATGGATTTAAAGTGAAAAAGAAAATATACACGTCTTATGCACTAAGAGTGGGCTCCCGTATGAGGGTTATTGTTGCAAGTAGTATATCTTTATTTGGCATCTTTAACAAACGTGGTTTATTATATATAAGACTGTTACATTATTACCACGGTTTCTATCCAGTTGTTAAGTATTCACTGTTCCAAGATATGTCTAGCTATGGTTTATCCCAAGGGTCAGTAAGAATGTATGTTATTGATTGTTTTCTTTTATGAATATTTTGGTTAATAATGTTTTATCTCTTGTAAACTGATATGAAAGTACTACAGACTAACAGTATATAAAAGCATCAAATAAATAATAAATAAATAAATAAATGATCAAAGCAACAGGTCCCTGGCAAGGTCAGAGTTCTTTGACATATTTAACATAAAAGAAGACTACTCCTCATGCATGCTCAAAATGTGTTCAGGAGTAGTAAAAACAACAGGAAGAAGAGGAAAAGGATTTGTGACAGAAGCCAAGATGGCAGCATCAGATCACAACATCCCATGTTCTTAGAATGCAACCAGATACTGAACAACAGGAGAGAATTCCTATACCAGAAGTAGCATGGCATCATCCCCATCTGAGGTCTATAGCTAAACATCTCCCACCCCTGGATCCAGATGCTCAAATCATACTCCTCCTTGGCAGAGAAATCCTGGGCTTCACAGTGTTCATTAGCTGTTCAATGTGTTACGAGCGCGCGCGGGCGCGATCGTCGTAAGCGGGTGGTGAGCCCTTGGGCCACGGCAGGACTCAAGGAGGAGCCCCAAGCCACACCGTGGGAGGTGAGCTGAGCAGGCATGGTGAGCCAGGCAGGCAGGAACAGAAGCAGGGAGTCCGACCCTCAGCCGGACCTGCATGCCCATGGTAGCCAACACGGGGAAGTTGACTAATGAACGGTCCTCCGACTGTTCCCGGCCCTTTCGGACCTGCCGCTGGGAACGGCAATGGGCAGCAGGCCGGACAGAGGCGAGGGCAGACAGAGTCCTTATACAGAAGACGTCAGACGGGGGCTGAAGCAGACATCCAAGACAGGCTGAAGCAAGACACTGAAGACATCAGGGCAAGGGCAGAAGCGAGACATAGGAAAGATCCAGGCGAGCAGGAACTCCGATGCTGGGATACTGACATCCGAAGCCCCTTCGGCTGGCAGAAGCTCAAGAGCCCGTGGGACGAATCCCTCCTGTTGGCCACTCCAGGGCCCAACAGGACAGAAGGCTCAGGAACCAGACGAGGACGAAGGTCAAGGCAGAGACACGAAGACATCCGGGCAAGGGCTGAAGCAAGACACTGTAGACAAGGCTGGACGGAAACATGGCACTGTCCATCAGGGCGCCCTACTCAGCCAGCACAGCTAGACTGGTCACGGACCACCCCGTCCCAGACGCGCCCTACACAGCCCAGGAAGGCTGGTCGCGGACCACGCTGAGGAAAGGAGGGTGCGGGGAAGACCCAGGCGAACAGGAACTCCGATGCTGGGATACTGACATCCGAAGCCCTTACGGCTGGCAGGAACAGGAACAGACATCTAGGCAAGGTCAAAAACAGACATCGAGACAAGGTACCATCTAGGCAAGACAGACCACGGTAGACCTGGATCAGGCAAGGTTACAGACAACTGTAGTGCTTGATCCGCAGGCCCCTTGCAAGTGAACAGAAAGTCCTTAAATACTGGAGGTAGAAGGCAACTCCCTGGGAGGAGCTTACCAGGACCGCCCACCGCTGGTCCTATAACTGGGGTAGAGAGCTGCGGGCCAGCCCTAGGGAAACGGGCGTGGCTGGAAACCAGGAAGTCCAAACGCAGAGGCATGCAAGCCACAGGCACAGCTAGGCCTCTCAGGCCCTGGAGCAAGTCCCGGATGGAACGTAGGCGAGGCCCTGGCTTCAGAGCGGCCTCTGGAGGAAGGTAAGAGACCTCCTGTAGCGCAGCAGCAGGGGGGATTGCAACAGAATGGTCTATGCAACACCCCTTATGCTCACTGTCTTGACTGAGGTTGAGTGATAGTAGACGACATCTGTATTGACAAAATGTATAAACCAGACAGTGTTGATACCTTCACCATTAATGTAGGAGGATGGACACACATCCTTAATCAAGCAATGTCTGAACCATTTCTCCATCAGAAATACCTGTCCATAAGGTCAATCATCCTCAGACATATATTGAAGCCCTTATACGAAAAGTTTAGGATGATCATCTTGGAAATGCAGTATTCATGAAGGGCAATGACAAACCTGCTCTCTCTATGGAGGACAAGTTCCTAAAAATAATGGACACATAATTCTTCAAGGATGAGTCAAAAAGTTGGGTGGCTCCTCTCCAATTTGAACACCCAGACATCAACATCCCAGCAACAAAGAGCGGGATCTCTCACAGCTTGCCTCACTATGTCAACAAAACTGAGATCCTAATCATCAATCAAGACATCAACATCAAACTTCTAAACCCAGCTGACCTACTCAACTCATCCACTCCCATATTAAATCACTCACCACATGTTCGAGATCTAGGTATCATGCTAGACAATCAGCTCAATTTTAAAAAATTCATAAGCACAACCACCAAAGACTGTTTTTATAAGTTACAAGTCTTAAAAAAATTGAAGCCTCTTCTTTATTTCAACGATTTTCGGATGGTCCTACAAGCCATTATTCTATCAAAAGTCGACTATTGCAATTCGCTTCTCTTTGGCCTTCCATATTCATCCATCAAACCCCTCCAAATGCTACAGAACTCTGCAGCCAGAATCCTTACCAATACGAATAAAAGAGATCACATCACCCCCATTCTCAAGCTCCTCCACTGGCTGCCTATAAAGCAAAGGATCCTATATAAAGTACTCACCGTAATTCATAAATCCATTCACAATATCTCTCCTCTTCAATTATGTAACCAACTACGCCCTCACTCCTCCTCTAGACCCATCAGAGGAGCATATAAAGGCACACTCTATGTACCTTCAACAAAATCCTCGCATCATAAACGTGCCATATCTACAGCAGGCCCCATTCAATGGAATGCGCTCCCACCAGACATTCGGCTTGAGTTCTGCCACTCTTCATTCAAAAAAAACTTAAAACCTGGCTCTTTAGCCAAGCTTTTCCAGGACCATGATCATCATTTTTTCCCCTCCAACCAGCAAAAACATATCTTCTTCACAAACCCCCATTTTCCATACCACTACCTACTTCGGTATCTAATCTCTTGCTGCAGGACACTTGAGACTTTCTCACTTATACGTTATAATTTTTATGCTCAATAAGACCTGTCAACTTAATTGTTTAAGTCTTTTTTTTTTTTTTTTTTCTCCTTTATCTTTTGGTCATCAATGTTACAATGTTATTGTTAAATTTTGAACTTATGTACACTGTTCCAAGTTTCATAACCTTGTTCTATGTAATGCCTTTTGGCAATTTTCATGTTCTGTTTCAATGTAAACCGATGTGATCTTTATTTCATATAGGAACACCGGTATATAAAAATCTAAAAATAAATAAATAAATGTCAGAATCTGGAGAGGAAGCCCTGGATAAGGGATCACTTTGTGACTTTTATGAAGGACATAGTCAATAGTGGTTACAAGAGACAGCTCATCCTTTAAAGAAAGGTGATGAATGCTGCTATCTTCCTATCTTCTACTTAAAAAAGACCCAACATATAGCATGTATTAGAAACACATATATAAGAAACTTGCTATGTAGGAATTCTCATTACTAGTCAAGTCAACCTTCATACGATGCCAATTTTTAAGTTGGTTATCATGCTGGTAAGCCCTGTAAACTGAAAGGCTTTATAATCATTAGTTGACTTGGTAATATTGTTTTTGATTCTTCTGGAGAAACTATCTGTCTGTCACACTTATCTTGATTAAGGTCCACTAACGTTGGTTGATACAGCTGCCAACATTGCAATGTTTCGGAGCATGTGAACTTTTTCTTCAAGGGCTCGGCGTTAGTACAAGTGGTCGATAGGTGGACTGATCTATACAATATTAAGATGAGAACATCCTTTAAATATTGGGGTAGATTTTCAAAAAACGCGAATAGGCGTACTTTTGCTGGCGCATCAGGCGCCAGCAAAAGTACGCTGGATTTTAGTAGATACGCGCGGAGCCGCGCGTATCCACTAAAATCCTGGATCGGCGCGCGCAAGGCTATGAATTCTGGGGCGGATTTTCAGAGCCCTGCTCGCCTAAATCTGCCCAAAACCGGGCGTATTTAGGCGAGCAGGGCCCTGCGCGCCGGTGAGCCTATTTTACATAGGCCTACCGGCGCGCGCAGAGCCCCGGGACTCGCGTAAGTCCCGGGGTTCTCCGAGGGGGGCATGTCGGGGGGCGGGCCCGGTCGTCGCGGCGTTTCGGGGGCATGTCGGCAGCGTTTTGGGGGCGGGTACGGGGGCGTGGCTACGGCCCGGGGCGGTCCGGGGGCGTGGCCGCGCCCTCCGTACCCACCCCCAGGTCGCGGCCCGGCGCGCAGGAGGCCCGCTCGCGCGCGGGGATTTACTTCTCCCTCCGGGAGGCGTAAATCCCCGGAGAAAGGTAAGGGGGGGGTGTAGACAGGGCCGGGCGGGGTGGGTTAGGTAGAGGAAGGGAGGGGAAGGTGAGGGGAGGGCGTTAGAGGATTCCCTCCAAGGCCGCTCCGATTTCGGAGCGGCCTTGGAGGGAACGGGGGTAAGCTGTGCGGCTCGGCGCGCGCCGGCTATACAAAATCGATAGCCTTGAGCGTGCCGATCCAGGTTTTTAGCAGATACGCGTGGCTCCGCACGTATCTACTAAAATCCAGCGTACTTTTGTTTGCGCCTGGAGCGCAAACAAAAGTAGGCCTATTCGCGGAGTCTGAAAATCCGCCCCATTGTATAGCCGGCTCGTGCTGAGCCGCGCTGCCTACCCCCGTTCCCTCCAAGGCCGCTCCAAAATCGGAGCGGCCTTGGAGGGAATCCTCTAACGCCCTCCCCTCATCTTCCCCTCCCTTCCTCTATCTAACCCACCCGCCCGGCCCTGTCTACACTCCCCCCTTACCTTTCTCCGGGGATTTACGCCTCCCGGAGGGAGAAGTAAATCCCCGCGCGCCAGCGGGCCTCCTGCACGCCGGGCCGCAACCTGGGGGCGGGTACGGAGGGCGCGGCCACGCCCCCGGCCGTAGCCACGCCCCCGTACCCGCCCCCAAAACGCTGCCGACACGCCCCCGAAACGCCGCAACGACCGGGCCCGTCCCCCGACACGCCCCCGACACGCCCCCTCGGAGAACCCCGGGACTTACGCGAGTCCCGGGGCTTTGCGCGCGCCGGTAGGCCTATGTAAAATAGGCTCAACGGCGCGCAGGGCCCTGCTCACCGAAATCCGCCCAGTTTTGGGCGGATTTAGGCAAGCAGGGCTCTGAAAATCCGCCCCATAGTGTACACAATTAAATAGTATGGCTAGTGCAATATAGGAGAGACACGTACTTGCATGATTGTAGTGCCAGACGATGGAACAGCAGCCGTCTGCTGACAAGGAGATTTAGCTGTGCAGTTAGCTATCGCTAAAAAACACAATTCAAAAAAAGGCATCAATACGGCTGGTTGTCAGAAAAAAGCAGACAAGATTTTTAAGAGCAAATCATACTCACTATTTTAGGTGCCGACAGCTACTGGTGCGAGTGGGGTACGGAGCCCTTAACTGGCGTGAGGGCGCTGAAGAGAGCGCCATTTTTAAAGGGAATCCCTCTGTCTGTCAAAATTGGAAGTGATATAACATGGCGTCACTAAGTAAGCCATGAACTAAAAATATATGTTCTGAAAGCCAAAAATATTATATTAAGGAGAACCATTCGATTTTGTCATTGAGCCCTGATGGTTCTAGGGATTGAAGTCGGTGAATCCATGCATTCTCTTTATGGTTAAGTATGGATGCTGTATTGCCTCCTCTCCACGATTTGGGAACATGTTCTATAATAGCCCATTGAAGATTTTCAAAAGTATGTGCTTTATCGATGTAGTGCTGGACAATTGGTGCCTTGAGGTCTTTGTTGTTGATGCGGCATTTATGTTCGGTGAGGCATGTCCTGATCTTGTGTTTAGTATGACCTATATAAATATTTGGACACGGACACTAGAGAACATAGACGACGAGATCTGTATTACAATTAACATCACTTGCGAGCCAGATGCAACCATCAAAAGATCCACATCTGGCTCGCGAGCCATTGGTTCCTGACCCCTGAACTAGGCCGTGGTTATAATGTCGTGCAGAATGTAACCCAGAAAGAACTATTTACAGCCCGAGTAATAAAATAAAACCTGTAGGTGACCACCATGGGCAGAATTCCGAAAGCCTTCACCAGGCCTCCTGAAGGGACATTGAACATTTATGTTTTTCAGTGTTGAATAACAGAGTGAATGGAGCATGTACTGTAGGAAAAAGACAAACACTGCCTTTGCTCGTTCTCGGAGTCACAGTACCTCAAAGCTCCAGATCTTGGGTGTTTTGCATTATGTACATTATATTTAAGTAAATATCACTGGGAGTTTTTCTTTCCTTCCTTTCTTCATTGAAGTTAAAGCAGCAAAGTCACAATAAACATATAATTATATCTTGATTGATGATTTCCTTAAATTAACAAGTTCTTCCTCCATGCCTGCTTTCATCTTTCCAAGAAGATCACTGGTGGTCTGTGCAGCTCTCTCCTTCACCTCCAATGTGCCGCATGTTAATTAGTCCTCTTCTGATTGGTGCCTGACTTTATTATAGAGGTGAAGAAAGCAGAGAGGGGTACAGAAAATCTTTCTGTTATCTTATGTTGACTTTCAGATTTTCTCCCTTACATTAAATGTGCTCGAAATGTACAGGACATAGGAAAAGTGCTTTGAGTAGTAGTTTGTACATCCTAGATAGGTCTTGTTTAAGTACTCTGAAGAGAGAGCGGTGTTGAGCGGAGTGCCGCAAGGGTCGGTGTTGGGACCGGTCCTGTTCAATATCTTTGTGAGCGACATTGCGGACGGGATAGAAGGAAAGGTTTGTCTTTTTGCGGATGACACTAAGATCTGCAACAGAGTGGACACGCCGGAAGGAGTGGAGAGAATGAGACGGGATTTAAGGAAACTGGAAGAGTGGTCGAAGATATGGCAGCTGAGATTCAATGCCAAGAAGTGCAGAGTCATGCATATGGGGTGTGGAAATCCGGAAGAACTGTATTCGATGGGGGGAGAAGGGCTGATGTGCACGGGGCAGGAAAGAGACTTTGGGTATAGTGTCTAATGATCTGAAGTCGGCGAAACAATGTGACAAGGCGATAGCTAAAGCCAGAAGAATGCTGGGCTGCATAGAGAGAGGAATATCAAGTAAGAAAAGGGAAGTGATTATCCCCTTGTACAGGTCCTTGGTGAGGCCTCACCTGGAGTACTGTGTTCAGTTCTGGAGACCGTATCTCCGAAGGGACAGCGACAGGATGGAGGCGGTCCAGAGAAGGGCGACCAAAAAGGTGGAGGGTCTTCATCAAATGACTTATGAGGAGAGATTGAAGAATCTAAATATGTACGTACACCCTGGAGGAAAGGAGGAGTAGGGGTGATATGATAAGACTTTCAGATACTTGAAAGGTTTTAATGATCCAAAGACAATGACAAAACTTTTCTGTTGCAAAAAAATCAGCAGAACCAGGGGTCACGATTTAAAACTCCAGGGAGGAAGACTCAGGAAGTATTTCTTCACGGAGAGGGTGGTGGATACTTGGAACGCCCTTCCGGAGGAAGTGGTGAAGACCAAAACTGTGAAGGATTTCAAAGGGGCTTGGGATAAATACTGTGGATCCATAAAGTCTAGAGGATGTGAATGAAGACAAGAGGCATGGGGGTGGCTTGAGGGAATGTAGTAACCTGGAGGTAGTAACCTGGAGATGAATATCCTTATTCAATAATGCGACTCCAACATTGCTCCATGCTTCAACAGCAAGAAGAAATGTGGAAAAAAGGATTTGCAACCACATGAAAGCAGGGGAGTAGCTTGCTTGTTACAGCGGTTACTACCCCAAACCAAAAAAATACCTGATACTTCACTTTCAACGCAAATCCAGCATAGCTCTCTGCTTCAACGGCAGGGGAGGAAGTTTGACACTTCACACATATCCAGCATAGCTCTCTGCTTCAATGGCAGGGGAGGAAATTTTGACAATTCACGCATATCCAGCATAGCCCTCTGCTTCAATGGCAGGAGAGCAAGTCTGATATTTCACTTTCAATGCAAAGCCAGCATAGCTCTCTGCTTCAACGGCAGGGGGGAATGAAGAAAGGTGAATCTATATTCAGGCAACAATCAATAAGGACTGAATTACATAGTCTGAATAAACAGATAAGCATGGGCGTAGCTTGCTTATTGCAGTGGTTAATACCCCTAACTAAATTAAGCTATTTCACTTAGATGCAGGTCCAACAATGCTCTCTACATTAATGGCGGGGGTGGAAGGGAAATAGAATAAAAAAAAGGTTACTAAGAGCCAAGAGAAACAGATGTGAAAGTAAAAAAGGGTGAAAGTAAAAAAGTGTGAAAGCTTGCTGGGCAGACTGGATGGGCCGTTTGGTCTTCTTCTGCCGTCGTTTCTATGTTTCTATGTTTAACTCTGTATCCGGTGATGGGATGTTGCCAGATGGAGCCTTGGTGGGCTTGAGAACAAAAAGAACATTTACCACATGTGGATTGACCTATCCCAGTGTGAACTTTTGGATCTGGTAATGATGCTCTCACGACGTGTTGTTTGATGTTTTGTCCTCTGAAATAAGCAAACATAGGTTCTTTTTGAAACACAGGATGGGGACTAAGGACATGCCAATATTTAAGTAGTATTTGTCTGATCTGTTGCGTGAGTTGGGAGTGCTGTAGAACACAAATCAGATTGGCTGTGATAGGTTTTTGTTTGACTTGTAATAAGGATTCTCTATCAGAGAACGAGGCTCTTTTGTATGCGTGATTGATGACCTGTGTGGGATATCCTCTTTCCTGAAAACGTAATTTTAACATGGAAGCTTGACGATGAAGCTCTTCTTTGTTAGAACAAATTATTCGAATTTGAGAATATTGGCCTACAGGGAGGCCTTCTTTAAAACGGCGTGGATAGTGGCTATGGAATTGTAATAAATTATTCCTGTCAGTTGGTTTCATATATAATGTGGTTTGAAGAACGGGCCCTTGTTTGTGTATGTAGATATCTAAAAAAGATATACATTTTTGGTGGTATGTAAGCATGAATTTCAAATTGTGATGGGACTGATTCAACCACGTATGGAAAGCTTGTAACTGTGCTTTGGTGTTGGTCTATATAAAGAAGATATCATCGATATATCTTGACCACTGAATGACATTATGAAGAAGGAAGACGTGTAAATAAATAATTCTTCAAATTAAGCAATGAAGAGGTTCACTACATCAGGAGCTACGTAGCCACCATCCACGCCGTTTTAAAGAAATGGCTATTGATTTGTTAAAGAGAATACAGTTATTATTAGCTGAGGCCAATCTGAGGCCCCACAAAATAGCCTCCGACAGTGCCAAGATAATGAAGGCATTCTCTTCAGAAGACCATGAGAAAAATTTGAAGAACAACTTAGATTTGAGAGTTGACACGCCACCACTCTAGTGAAGTCTTGGACTAAATTGGGACCTAAAAGGAGACATGTTCATGTTCCAAGTCTCAAATGAGGAGAAACCATATACCTGCCATGACATTCTGTCCTCAGTAAACAACTTATATGATCCATTTGGTTTTGTGACTCCAGGCACCGTACAAGGGACATTTTTATTAAGAGAACTTTTAACAGAGACAAAGAGGTAGGAAATCCCACTGCCCCTGGAGAAGAGACAAGAATGGGAAACATGGAAGGTTTCCTTGCAAGATCTCAAGCAGCTCCGGATTCCTCCTCTCCATCTCTCACTGTAGCTCATTACAAAGAACTTTGTGTCTTTTCAGATGCTTCCATAAAGATTATAGCCACTGTAGCCTATGTGAAGATGACAGATGCATAAGGCAGATCCCACATAGGATTTATCCTTGGCAAGTCTAAATTAGCATGTCTTCCTAACCATACCATTCCACGGCTTGAATTATGTGGAGCAGTTTGCCAGCAGAGTTAGCAAAGCTGATACTAAGTGTCATTAAGCCAGACATGGTCAAGTTCTCCACCAACAGCAAAGTAGTGCTGGGTTACATATATAACCAAACCAGAAGACCCTATGTATATGTAAGCATCAGAGCTGAGCACACCAAGAAGTCATCATGTCCAGAGCAGAAGCATTATGTGTCTACTGATCAAAACCCAGCAGACCATGCCACAAGGTCTAATTCAACAGTTCAACTGATGCAGACAACATGGCTAACAGAAGCTAAGTTTCTTACAAAGAATGCCAGTGGATCCTTAGCTGTAAGAGACTCCTCTGAACTTGTGAATCCTGGATCAGATGCAGAGATCTGCTCACAGGTAACTGCACTTGCCACTAATATTGTTCCTGAAGGCAAACTAAGAGCATACTAGTTTGACCATTTTCAAAGTGAACAACGCTGAGACGACTTATGACACACCTCATCCACATTCTGCTCTGTTTTCATTAAACCCTGGACAGTACATCAAATGCTTGCTACCACTAGCATCTCTCTACAAAGCATCACACAGCTGATGAATTCTCACATTCAGAGAATGTCATCCTGCATTGTGTACAGCAAGATATTTACATTAAAGAAATCAAAACAAGGAACAGTAAAGACATTCATGAGACCTGTAAGTGAGACAGTGCTCCTTATGTCTCAAGAAAATGCTTGAACATTATGGACCATTGCATGTAGTTGATATTTCTTTGATGTTATATAATGTTTCATTATAGTGACAGTTGTGATACCAAGTGGGAAGTGTTCTGTCTCCAAAGTGTATTATTATATATTTTTTATACCGTCACCCTGTGTCATCTTGTGATATTTCTTAACAGAGTTTCTGCAGGGTTTAGGGCTCCTTTTCCTCATTGATTGTTGGTCGCTGAAGTGATTGTTGATTGTTGGTTGCTGTTTGAATGCTTCTGAACTTTCTATTTGATCTGTTCCTGTTTTGCTCTCTCTCTTTCTGTGTCTTTCTCTCTTCTGATTGTTTCCTTGATCCAAAGCAATTTGGGACTGTTTCCTGCCTGGGGGGATTTTTCTGTTGGGGAAAAAGGCTCTTCTGGCTTATAGCTCATCTTGAATCCTCCTCCAGGTTCTAGAAGTATCACTTTTTTTACCTATTCACCAGTATCCACAGATTCCCCTACAGCCACAATTGTTTTCATCTGACTTCTAGGCATCCAGAGGCTTGTAACAGCTGAACAGTCTCCTCTGTCTTTACAGCTATTCTTGATGCCTTGTCACAGTGAGTGTTGATCTGTTCATCATTCTAATAAATGTTATTGGGGCAACCCTAATAGTCACTAACCTGTAAAAAAGGTTCTAATACTTTTTGGATAATAACTGCTGTCCAGAGTTCACCCAAAGTTCAGGGAATTCTGAGAAAAGTGCAGAACTCTTGCCCTATGTTTGCAACTTCTGAAAGGAGGGCTACTAAGGGAGATGAGGTAATGCTTCTTGTGAAGTTACAGATGGGTCCAATTCCTTCATGAGGAATGAGTTGGGAAGAATTTATTTAAGGTGCTGAAGAGGCATCTTAAAAATAAAGAGAAAGAAGAGAAGAGTGAAAGAGTACTCTGGAGCATAAGGGCTCCTGAGCTGGTAAAATTCTGAAGTCTTCAGATATTGATGATTCTTGTTAGCCAGTCAGAGGGAGGAAACCATAGAATGTGTAGAATTCCTGCTGGAGAAGCTCCAAGAAATAAAAGATTTTTATTGGTTGTTTTTGATCCAGAAAGAATGTTGCCCCGAAGACCTTGGGGCAACATTCTTGAATTGGAACCTCATCTTCAAAGAAATATTTTAAGACAAGAAAGAAATTTATTTTAGTAGCTGAACTGTAACCTGTTACTTCAAATTTAAGAAGCCTTTTCCTGAAGAAATTATGTTTTCATTTGGATTAATCTTTTATTTTGTAACCAACTAGAAGTGTGGACATTAGACTTTGTGTTAGGTAAGCCTTCCCTTGGGTCTCCCAGAGACAGTCTGGACCCCAGTTGGTGATCCCTGCTGGATTTTACTTGTTCCCAGGGTTCCAGCAATAGCACCCACTTATCCCTCTGCAGCTCTGAAGGTGATCCCCGAGGAAAAGGGGGGTTACACTGGGTATTCAAGAATTGTGTTCTCGGGTACCTGAAACTATGAAAAAGCTTTAACTGACTGTCTAGGAGTTCAAGCTAGAGATTGAGTGCCAAAGGCAATACAAAGACAGTCCATAATGAGTGCAAAGTAACGATTTTGAGTGATATCAGAAATCGGAATTGGTGGCAGATGCTGTTTCTATAATGGCTGGGGAGTTAATTGCCAGATGTTCCTTTGGTCTGGCCCCTTCCATTTTGGGAGGCCAATTGCCTTCCACATTCAGTAAAAGAGAACCCTTCTACTCCCTTTTCCTGCTCAGAAGACAGTCATTCTCAGGATTTGCCCCTCTCAAAACTATGACTGTACCAAACAGCTCTCCCCTCCCATGACAGTCAATATATGGTTTCCTTCTGATGAAGCCACCATAAGAACATCAGCATTCTTCATGTTTTCTGGTGTATGTAGGAGGTGGATTCACACTAGGGCTGAGCGAGAGCTCAAACACTGGCAGGGAAACTCACGCCAAGGATCCACCCAGAGCTTTTAACAAGGAGCCATAAACTAGTCAATGGGGTTGGACACAAGAGGCATGGGTGTGGAGGTAATAATCCTCGGTCTTTCTTTTGACTGTGCTGGTTGGCAATCACAGCCCATATAATGTAAGATCAGCAAGAGCTCAGGTGAATAGGACTGCTCAAGCTGAAGCCATATTGGACTCTGTCACCTATAATGTATTTATGTCAGCCAAGAATTAAAAGTTTCCATGTCTTGTGCCTCTTATTTTGACTTTCATATATTTAGTAAGAGGGTAATTTTGTAACATCATGTATAAACTAGCTGGCAAATATGCAGGGCCCAATTTAATACTAGGGTGCCTATTCCAGACAAGCCAAGTCTCATGGCTTGTCTGGAATAGGCACCTGAGATTCACGCATCAGAAAAGGGTTTCACCCTCTCACGCTGCGAGCCCCTCCTCTCACGCATTCAAACCGGCAGCATGGTGGTGGTGGTGATGCACCTGCAGGTTTCCCCACCCTCCACCCCTCACAGTAAGAAGAACTGCAGTGGCATGATGATGATGAAATGGCCACAGAGTTCCCACCCCCATGGGCAGAAGAGAAGAACCGAGGTGGCGTGGTGATGATGCACTCATGGTGGTGATGATTAAGGCCACTTGGTAAGATGACCTTGAAGGAGTGGGCAAAATGTGTTAGGATGCTGATACTGCTGAGAGTCCCAATAGATACAAGATATAAAGGATGACTTAAATAGTGTCTGTGGTTTGATCCCTGCCTCTCTGAACGCGTTATCAATTGATGTCATTTTGAGTATTTCTCTCCTTTCCCTTTAATGCTGGCCTATCTGACCAGTGTCAGTTCGATAGCTATGACTGGAGTTAGAGATAAAGAGATAGCATAGTGCAGAGGTGAAATGCCAAGATGGCCAGTAGTGGCTACTTCATCAAAGCAGCACATTAGGTATACAATTGTCAAACCTCTCAGATGTGACTTAAGCATATTTCTGTTCCATTCCTGCCTCTTTAATAGCTTATGTAGTCGGTCCCCTTCAAGGCTTTGGCGTTCCCAGGCCTTTTTCTTCAAGTTCTTCAATCTGTTAAGATACAAAAATAGGAATGGGAACAGATATGGAAAAAAAGACCCATCCAGGATTTCCCATTTCATTGCATGAAACTAACTTTTCAGCAAGCGTTTAATGATGGTGACGGTAATTTGTGAAGTAAAAAAAATCACAAAAAAGAAAAGAACTAAAGGCTGAGGTGAAACAAAGTTGAGTTAGTCACAGTGTTGAATGTTGCTGTCTAGATGTCTCACTGTTAGGCCATTATTATGAAAATTGTAATGAAGCTTTTAACTTTTTAGAATTGTCGTTATATTATTTGTAAATTTTGATTTTTTTAGTATAAATGTTTTTATGTAATTTTGTAAACCGATATGACGGTTCCCAGCAAATACCGGTATAGAAATTTTAACAAATAAATAAATAAACTTTAAACCTCAGTAGCTGTGGGACCTTCCTTGTCTTTTTGGCATCTTTGGATCCTGAGTGCTTCTCCCCTGCATTTGGAACTCATGTGGCATTTGAGAGTGGAGCACCTCTCTTGGGAACCCATACCCCACCACCCTTTTGGTTGTCATAGTTACAATGTGACATTGTAGATGGAAATAGAAAAGGATCTCACCCCTCACCCCTGCAGTCTGCCCAGATATATTGTCCCCACTGCTCAGGATATCTCCGCCTCATAGATGGGCCGATGCAATAAAGTGTGCTCAGCCTAGCACACTGCTTAATGCATGCGATCGGACACGCTAGACTAACACCCGATTCAAAAAGGGGATTAGCGCATCCAAAACATGCATCCAAACAAACGCATAGCTAATAGTGCTCATCACATGTAAGTGCCATGTAGATGAGGCTATTACCCCCGATGCAGAAAATTGCCAGTCGCCCAATGCACCCGTTTTAATACAGAAAATTTAACACCAGCTGGCATTAAGTCATAATGCGAGCCAAGAGTGCATGAAAAAAACAAAAATACTGCTCTCTTTCATTCCTCCTTCTTATTTTTGTTGCAGTGTTAACATCCACTGCTTGCAGCAATGAAAATCAAAGGAAAATGTAATGGACTGATAACCCAAAAAAATGTCTGTGTGCACAATGTAAACACTCTATATACGTGCTCCGGGCAATGCTATTGTGCGTGTATATTGTGCGCGTAAATCAAAAGTGGGGCAAGAAAATGGATGCTCGTATTGCGCAGCAGATTTCCTGATGTACACACATCCACTCCCCTGGGCCCCTGATACTTTTGAGCACCAGGGACACACAATTTCTACCTAGCATGTCCTGACTCTTTAATGTGGCTGCTCATTTAAATAAAGCATTGGAAGCCCAGGAGAGGTGGATGAGTATGCTTTAAGAAAACGAGAGCTCAATACGAGCACACGTTTTACCACATATGATATTACATCAGCCTGAGAGTGTGTCCACCTGGCAAATGGCCCGTATCCCAAACTGTCTTTTTGTATGCCTTCTGTATTTTCCACCATGTTGCAAACAAGATCATCCAAGTTGACCATTTAGTGGCCACCAACCACTACCTTTCCCTTACCTGTACAGAGTAATTTCAGCATCTACTTCCCTGAAGACACTTACCTTTGGGGGTATTAGACCCTGCAATTAAATGACCTCCATAGGGCCAGCCAGACATCAGATATGCGCTTTGCATTGCTCCTCACCCCACAGATGAGGAACAGCTTAACCTCATTACTCACAATGAGCTGAGCAAACTGGTTTCTCATTGCCGTCCATGAAGCTCGGCTCCTGTGCCTGTTGTGAGCGTGGGGTGTGGTCGCTTGCTCGAGAGAGAGTGAGCCTTTGAATCATGGTGCAACCTCAGGGCAAAGCTCCAAGGTAGACACCAAGAGAGGTGAGCATATCCTGGCATGGGCTGGGCTTGGAACGGAGCTTAGAACTTGGAATATAGCTTGGAACTTGGGGATTTCAGGCCTCCACTGAACCAGCATTAATGAAGTGAGATCCAACAATGCTCTCTGACCACTCAATAGCCCTTTTAGACCTGCCACTGGGAACAGCGAGTGCATCAGGACAGACAAAGGCTGAGGACAAGACATGGCATGACAAGGAACTTGGATGAAGACACTGAAGACTTGGACGGAGACTTGGAACTTGAACATAGACTTGAATCCGAGGAACATGGACGAAGGCTTAGGTTCAGGTTAGAATTCAGCTTCCCGGGGCACTGCACCTCAGCGCGCCCTACACAGCCCCCATAGGCTGGTCATGGACCATGCTGTCCCGATGCGTGCTCTACACAACCTGCCACAGGTTGGTCACGGACCATGCCGGGAGTGAGACATGCTCAGGACTGGGACTTGGATGAGGACGGGAGCCAAAATATCCCTTGGAACAAGGAACATGGCATGGAATGAGGAATCATGGCATGTAACAAGAAATCTTGGCATGGAACAAGGAATTATGGCATGGAACGAAGATCATGGCTTGGAACGAGGAACAAGGAAATCCACTAGCTGGACAAGCTCCATGAGCCCTGGAACTAGGAACATGATGAGGAATTCGAGACTTGACTAGGAATTTGACTTGCAACTTGGAACTCTAAAATACAGATGGACTCAAAGGACTTGATCCAGTGAAGACGGACTTGGAAACAAGCCCTGTACCAGGAAGCGCCCAACATAGCCCACCATGGGCTGGTCACAGACCACGACGCTGGCATGCCTGGAGCAAGGATGAGGGAGAATCCAGAAGACAGGAACATCAGGAACTTGAACAAGGCAAAGATTCAGGAGACTTGGATGAGGCACTGATGAAAGACCAGGAACATGGAAAGTAAAACAAGAAGGAGCACCAACGATGCACAAGGAGACCTGGAACATGGAACAGGAACAAAGAAGACCAAGAACATTAACGAAGAACATGAAAACCATCAAGACAAGGTGATGACTACGGAAGACTTTGCAGGATGAAGAGCTATGGACAACCATGAAGATCCATTGTGAAGGCCCCAAGGAAGTGGCAGAGAGCTCTTTTTTAGGGCTGAAGTCAGGAAAAGGTGATGACATCATCAACAAGGGCCACGGGGCTTTTCCTGCCATGGACCCTTTAAATTCTGAAGAGAGGCGCATGCACGCACCTAGGATGTCGGGTGCAGGAGCAGGATGTCGGCAGCGTTCAGGTCTTGAAAATAGTGTAAGAGTCGGCGGCACCCGGGCCATGAAGAAGGTGAAAGAGGCTTCAGCACTCCTGCTGCGAAGATAATAGTGGCAGCAGGAGCAGCAGCGGCGTCGGCAGTGGCACTCGGGCTGCGAAGAAGACAGGCGTTGGCGGCATCAACAATACCACGGGGAGACAGCGGAACTAGCATCCAGCCAGCAGAAGGTGAGAGGCCGCTCGCGGACTTGTCCCGTAGTGGCTTCGCAACAATGCCTGTGGGTCCATCTTGGGAAAAGCACCACACTTCCAGATATGGAAATGGTACACACTGAAAGAACACACATACTTTTTGCCGCATATAAAAAGTATGCAAGTACTTTTCTATATACGTGCATACTTTCAAACATACATACATAAGTTTAGAGACGGAGATACACATATTTTATAAACTGTGCAACTGACACCACACAGTTTATAAAATATGCATATAACTTCATTCACACTCAGTTATGTGTGTATGTGCTGACTAACATATACTATTAAAAATTGTCCTCACTGTATACACACTAATATTATTAATATCTGCATGTTAAAACATTATCATGAGTTTTAGGCTCCTTAGTGTTCAAATAGCTGTAAGATAGTAGTAGCATTCTCTAAACAGGTTCATATTAACCTATAATAGAATCTTTTTTTTTCTGTCTGGCACTTGACCGTAATGCATACTGCAGGTATATTATTCTTTATTCTTTTTATTTTTTAAAGAATTGTTGTTTTAAAGAATGCTTTTACCACATATTCTCGATGTCAGCACTCCATTATGAGCACAAAGTGATCAACTATAAAAAAAAAACCCCCGTTAATTAAAAATAAAAATATGAAACTAAGTTCATTTGGTATTTGAGATTAGTTAATCACAAAATGTAAAATGTGTTTTTATATTAACCTTACAGGCTTGTTAAGTATATTTAATATTTGTACCATTTAATGGACGTGCCTATTGACAAGAGATAACAAAGATGATAAAAATTAAACATGCCTACAAGCCTGTAAGGTGAATTTTAACACAATTTTCAATCTCAGATACAATATTAATTTAGTTTCATGTTTTTATTTTTAAGATATGTCTTATATTTATGTTTAATTTGTAGGTATATGTGTATGTGTACATGCACACATAGATACAGATGTACACACACACAGAGTGATTGATTCGTATCACTGTTTTTAAAGACAGATGACAACAGATGTCTTCATGCTTCAGCCAGGTTGTCCATTAAACTCACCTCTCTTCTCTGAATGTGTTTTATATAGCTGGGCTTGTGTGAATAATAACCTAAAATCCCGTTAAGGCTCACTCTCCTATAGTTGTTCGATATATTGTGTATAATTTTATCAGTGGGGAATCATGGATTATTATTGCGTAGTCTTTCATGGCCAAGTGAATAAAACGAACAGATCCTGACATCTGGGAGGGGGCTGTGAATGAGAGGAGAGGAGGAGGAGGAAGGGTTTACCCTCAAATGATCTGGCTGCAGTAGTGCTTTTCAGAGACCATCCTAGTTAGAAAAATATTGATCTTCTCATCACCACCGCTGTTAAGTCTCAATAGATAGCAATGTGACAAGATTAGAAAAAGAAGAAAAAAGAGAACAAAGCTGTGAAATGCGTATGATTGATTAAGTGGCTGAGACTTCCACATTTGTGCTAGACATCGATTCACACGCTTTTTTTTTTGGCTGTGGTTTTTATTTGATTGATGGCAATGGTGTTTCATGTCAACCCAAGTCACAATAATATTTTGCGACCGTGTCTGTAAGGGCTGGTCTAAATAAGAACAATTGGACCAAGAGGCTTGCAGTCACATTTCACTGATTTGGGCAAACAGGTCTTCGACTCTTATGGTGCAGTGTCAAAAACTGTCAGCAATTAAAGCTGAGTGTTTAAATTTGTCAAGTTCATCAAAGAACATGTTCAGCATGCTTGTTTACTGCTAAAGATGTGCTGAGCCAAAAAAATAAATAAATAAATAAAATAGAGCTTGTCCTGATAACGAAGTCGTCTGAAGCTTCAAGAAACTGAATAAAGAAGCAAATTATTTTTTGTATTTATTTATATTTTGTTTTCCATATAATGAAAACCTGGAAGGATAGCCTGCATTTACAAATCTTTTACTCACTACACTAGTGGTGATGGATAATTATCCATCTAAATGGCAAGGTTTTCGATATTTAGCCACTTATCTAGCTAGATTTTAGTTGGATAAGTCATTATCCAGCCAGCCGGATTAAAAAGAGGTATTCCAGAGGTATAATTGGGAGGAGCTACTTATCTGGCTAAGGCCTAGATTCATCATTTTGATATTAATATAGCTAAAATTGCGCCTATGATAAAAAAGGGGCGGGGTTAGTCTAATTTGCCTGGTAACCACATCGCATAGGTATTTTACCGCAACGCGCGTTAAATTTATCGCACCTGTGTTATTTTCACATTGCACCCTGAGAAGTCCATTGCATGCTGTGTTACTAACTAACTGGACAGTTTTTTTATTGGGTTTTGGGCTGCTGACTAGAGAGAGAAAGGGAGAGCCTCTGTGGAGGCCCACCAAAATTATTTATACCACTGTAAGAGAGGGCGCTAGTAACTCAGGGTGAGGTTTGGGGAGGAGGGGGTGTTGGGTTTTGGGAGCAGTTTTACATGCACAGTCATGCGTACGAACAGCACAATTACCATCAGTGAAGATGTAATGTGATTTGGAGGGATGAAAGGTGAAAGAAGTGTAGATTTGCTCCATATTCTCTCTAGATGTTCTCTCATAATGCCCCCCTTTTACAGTGGTATAAAAAGTTCAGATATAAGTGAGACTCCACAGAGGCTCTCTCTCTCCACCTCCCCCCCCCCCCCCCCCCCCCCCACGAACTGCAATTTGCAATAAAAATATTTGCGGACAGAAAAGCGCAGCTAACACACGTACAATGCCCAGGAAAAAGGTGTAGTTATTTCCGGCATTAAAACCTCCATTGCTGTGCATTACTCTATCGCATGCCATGCTTACTGACCATCATTTCTATTTACGCCATGCAAACTCCTCCTAAACCTCTCTCAAATTAAAAATGTGCATATGCAATTTGCAATGCAATAAATACCACATGTGTTAGGGCGTTATCGTGGGCATTAGGGCCCTAATGTTTGTTTGTTTATTTATTTATTTGTACGTTTTTATATACCGAAGTTTAGCTAGAGGCCTTCACTCCGGTTTACATTTAAAACAAAATTACATGTGCAGAAACCATTGGTAAAACAGAACAGTAAACTGGTATAACCATGAGTTACATATAAAGAGATAACTGGTATAACAACATAAAAGGATAAACAACAGATGAGGACAGGTTATAACAATGGTTACGCCAACGGATGCGAATGGGTTCAGGTCAGCAGATTTTCTAGGGGCAGATTGGGTTTATCGTTAGTGGAAAAGTGTTTAACAGTCCGTAATATGGTTTAACTATCCGTAATGGTATGGGGTGTTAATTGTGGGGTGGGAGATTATCCGATCCCATCTTTGAAGGCTTGTCTGAAGATCCAGGTCTTGAGTACTTTTTTTAATGTTTCAGTGTTATTTTGTAATCTTAGGTGTTCCGGTAGTGAGTTCCAGAGGTGAGGGCCTGCGAATGAGATGGCTCTGTTTCTTACAGTACTATGTTTGGCAGTTGAAATTGATGGTATGTCAAGTTGTAATTTGTTAGTTGTTCTCGTATTGCGTTGAGAGACGTGTTTCTGAATGATGTTATTTAGGCAGCATGTGTTTTCATTGTTGTGAATTGTACTGTGTATAACGGTAAGAGTTTTATATTCACTTCTCTTTTCTACAGGTAACCAGTGTAGGCTTTTTTGCACAGGAGTGATGTGGTCAGATCTTTTGTGACCGGTGAGGATTCTGGCTGATGCGTTCTGTAGCAATTGGAGTAGTTGAATGGTAGATTTGGGTAGGCCTATCAGTAGTGAGTTGCAATAGTCGAAGCTGGTGAATATGAGTGATTGAAGAATGGTTCTGAATTCAGGGTGGTACAGTAGGGGTTTTAGGTGTTTGAGGATTAGTAACTTGTGGAAGCCTTCTTTGCTTTTCAATGTAATGTGTTTTTTGAAGTTAAGCTCTGGGTCTAACCATATTCCGAGATCTTTCATGTTGTCCCTTAATTTGATGTATGTGTTGTCAATTTGTATAGTGTGTTTCATGCTGATTCTGGAGTAATTTCTCTTGAGTAGTATACACTCAGTTTTGTCCATGTTGAGACATAGCTTCATGTGGTTTAGCATATTTCTTATGGTGTCGAGGTATGTGGCTGAAATTTTCATTAATGTGCATGATAACACCCTAATGCATTTTTATAAATGACCCTGTTACTTAGCGGTTACGTCTGAATATGGGCCTCTTTGGGGACCATATTCAGAGGCATTTAGCGGGATAACTCACAAGATATCCTGCTAAATGCTGACTTTTGGGTATTTTGGGTACTTATCTGGATAAATTATAGACAGATAACTCATTATCCAATATTCAGAGACAGCCAGATAACTTATCCAGATAACTCTAGTCATGTGACAAAGTATTTCTAAAGTTAGTCAGATAAAGTTGTCTGGCTATCTTTAAGATAGCCAACTATATTCAATAGTGCAGCTGTATTCCTGAATATCCTTCCTGAAGTTTATCCAGCTAACTTTGCAATCTGGCCAATGACTAAATATCACTCTCCCCCCACTATCCCCACCCCCTCCTTATCTTTTTGTGTAGAGTTTGTTTGGTGATTTGACCGTGATATTCTTGCAAGGATACACAAGTGGTTGAGTGCTGCCTTCTGCAGCCCACAGCATATTCTCTTCCCAGATTCTGTTCCAGCAATCCTAACCCTGTTTAGCTTCCAAGATTTGACATGTTCTGGCTCACACAGGATAGTGTTGCTGGAGCAGGCCACAAGTACGCTACTTACAAATACCAGTTCTGGAGATGGTTTTCAGGGGTGATGAGTCAGACAAACTGAACGAAATCACTGTGAACCTGAAAGATGTAGTAGGCCAGATTGACAAACTAAAGAGTAGCAAATCACCTGGACCGGATGGTATGCATCCTAGGGTTCTGAAGGAACTCAAAAATGAAATTTCTGATCTATTAGTTAAAATTTGTAACCGATCATTAAAATCATCAATTGTTCTTGAAAACTGGAGGGTGGCCAATGTAACCCCAATATTTAAAAAAGGCTCCAGAGGCGATCCGGGTAACTATAGACCAGTGAGCTTGACTTCAGTGCCGGGAAAAATAGTGGAAACTATTCTCAAGATCAAAATCGTAGAGCATATAGAAAGACATGATTTAATGGGACACAGTCAACATGGATTTACCCAAGGGAAGTCTTGCCTAACAAATCTGCTTCATTTTTTGAAGGGAATAAACATGTGGATAAAGGTGAACCAGTAGATGTAGTGTATTTGGATTTTCAGAAGGCGTTTGACAAAGTCCCTCATGAGAGGCTTCTACGAAAACTAAAAAGTCATGGGATAGGAGGCAATGTCCTTTCGTGGATTACAGGCTGGTTAAAGGACAGGAAACAAAGAGTAGGATTGAAAGGTCAATTTTCTCAGTGGAAAAGAGTAAACAGTGGAGTGCCTCAGGGATCTGTACTTGGACTGGTGCTTTTCAATATGGGGTGGATTTTAAGAGCCCTGCTCGCGTAAATCCGCCCGGATTTACATGAGCAGGGCCCTGCGCGCCGATGCGCCTATTTTACATAGGCCTACCGGCGCGCGCAGAGCCCCGGGACACGCGTAAGTCCTGGGGTTTTCCGAGGGGGCGTGTCGGGGGCGGGCCCGATCCGCGCGGCGTTTTCGGGGCAGGGCGTAGCGTTTCAGGGGCGGGTCCGGGGGCGTGGTTACTGCCCGGGGCGGTCCGGGGGCGTGGCCGCGCCCTCCGGACCTGCCCCCAGGTTGCCTCCCGGCGCGCTAGCGGCCTGCTGGCGCACGGGGATTTACGTCTCCCTCCGGGAGGCGTAAATCCCCCGACAAAGGTAAGGGGGGTTTAGACAGGGCCGGGGGAGTGGGTTAGGTAGGGGAAGGGAGGGGAAGGTGAGGGGAGGGCAAAATAAAGTTCCCTCCGAGGCTGCTCCGATTTCGGAGCGGCCTCGGAGGGAATGGAGGTAGGCTGCGCGGCTCGGCGCGCGCCGGCTATACAGAATCGGTAGCCTTGCGCGCGCCGATCCAGGATTTTAGCGGATACACGCGGCTACGCGCGTATCTACTAAAATCCAGCGTACTTTTGTTTGCGCCTGATGCGCCAACAAAAGTACGCCAAATCGCGCTTTTTGAAAATCTACCCCTACATATATAAATGATCTGGAAAGGAATACGACGAGTGAGGTTATCAAATTTGCGGATGATACAAAATTATTCAGAGTAGTTAAATCACAAGCGGACTGTGATACATTACAGGAGGACCTTGCAAGACTGGAAGATTGGGCATCCAAATGGCAGATGAAATTTAATGTGGACAAGTGCAAGGTGTTGCATATAGGGAAAAATAACCCTTGCTGTAGTTACACGATGTTAGGTTCCATATTAGGAGCTACCACCCAGGAAAAAGATCTAGGCATCATAGTGGATAATATTTTAAAATCGTCAGCTCAGTGTGCTACAGCAGTCAAAAAAGCAAATAGAATGTTAGGAATTATTAGGAAGGGAATGGTTAATAGAACGGAAAATGTCATAATGCCTCTGTATCGCTCCATGGTGAGACCGCACCTTAAATACTGTGTACAATTCTGGTCGCCGCATCTCAAAAAAGATATAGTTGCGATGGAGAAGGTACAGAGAAGGGCTACCAAAATGATAAGGGGAATGTAACAGCTTCCCTATGAGGAAAGGCTGAAGAGGTTAGGGCTGTTCAGCTTGGAGAAGAGACGGCTGAGGGGGGGATATGATAGAGGTCTTTAAGATCATGAGAGGTCTTGAACGAGTAGATGTGACTCGGTTATTTTCACTTTCGAATAATAGAAGGACTAGGGGGCATTCCATGAAGTTAGCAAGTAGCACATTTAAGACTAATTGGAGAAAATTCTTTTTCGCTCATCGCACAATAAAGCTCTGGAATTTGTTGCCAGGGGATGTGCTTAGTGCAGTTAGTGTAGCTGGGTTCAAAAAAGGTTTGGATAAGTTCTTGGAGGAGAAGTCCATTAATGGCTATTAATCAATTTTACTAAGGGGTAGATTTTCAAACCGCGCGATTTGGCGTACTTTTGCTGGCGCATCAGGCGCAAGCAAAAGTACGCGGGATTTTAGTAGATACGCGCGTAGCCGCGCGTATCTGCTAAAATCCTGGATCGGCGAGCGCAAGGCTATCAATTCCGTATAGCCAGCGCGCGCCGAGCCGCGCAGCCTACCCCCGTTCCCTCCGAGGCCGCTCCGAAATTGGAGCGGCCTCGGAGGGAACTTACTTTTGCCCTCCCCTCACCTTCCCCTCCCTTCCCCTACCTAACCCACCCGCCCGGCCCTGTCTAACCCTCCCCCTTACCTTTGTCGGGGGATTTACGCCTCCCGGAGGGAGACGTAAATCCCCGCGCGCCAGCGGGCCGATAGCACGCCGGGACGCGACCTGGGGGCGAGTCCGGAGGGCGCGGCCACGCCCCCGGGCCCGCCCCCGGAACGCTCCCGACACGCCCCGAAAACGCCGCACGGTTCGGGCCCGCCCCCGACACACCCCCCTCAGAAAACCCCGGGACTTACGCGAGTCCCGGGGCTCTGCGCGCGCCGGTGAGCCTATGTAAAATAGGCTCACCGGCGCGCAGGGCCCTGCTCGCCTAAATCCGCCCGGATTTGGGCGGATTTAGGCGAGCAGGGCTCTTAAAATCCGCCCCTTAGGGAATAGCCACTGCTATTAATTGCATCAGTAGCATGGGATCTTCTTAGTGTTTGGGTAATTGCCAGGTTCTTGTGGCCTGGTTTTGGCCTCTGTTGGAAACAGGATGCTGGGCTTGATGGACCCTTGGTCTGACCCAGCATGGCAATTTCTTATGTTCTTATGTTCTTATGTCGCTCATAAAAATGTTGAACTGGTCCAAGGATTGATCCCTGCAGCACACCATTAATAATATCCCTCTCCTCAGAGTGAAATCCATTTTTCACTACCTTTTGTTGCCTCCCGTTCAACCAGTTTCTAACCCAGTTAGTCACGTTAGGGCCCATACCAAGAGGGCTCAATTTATTTATAAGTCTCCAATGTGGAACCATGTCAAAGTCCTTACTGAAATCAAGCACACTACAATTAGCGCTTTCCCCGTACCCAATTCTCTGGTCACCCAATCAAAGACATTTATCAGATTCATCTGACAAGACCCTATCTCTGGTAAAGCTGTTATGCTCTGCGCTGCCCGCGGGCCTCCCCGTGAGCAGACACTCACCTCGTCGCTGTCGGGCCTCCACACGGCTGGAGCCGCAGACTGTCGCTGCCCATGCGGCCCAGAGGCCGCCCCGGATCACCTCCTTCGCCGCGGTCAGAACCACGGCCTTCCTGCCCCTCACCGCGGGCTGAGACTACCCCCAACGTCACCGGCATCTTCGCAGCACTAAGGCCGCATCCCCGGGCTCGAGTGGTGGCTGGAGCCGCCCCCGGGGCTTCCTGCAGCGGCTGGAGCTGCTACCATCGTCGGAGCCTGCACCTAGGCTCAGTCTTCCTGCTTCAGCGTCTGACGTCAGTGCCGGCCGCTCTCCGCGGTCCTGCACAGTTCTCCTGCTGCTCCATAGGCACTGGCCCGCGGCTCTCTGCCTGATTTAAAGGGCCAGGCACAGGAAGTGTGCTGGCCCCACCTCTAAGTGGACTTCCTGCTTCAGCCCTATAAAGGGCTGCTCCGTCAGTCTGTTCATTGCCTTGCATCGGAGTGTCATCCTTCTGGAGGCTCCTGCCTCCCAGAGCTCCATCAGGCCTTCTTGTCTTCTCCATGGAGTTCCTGTTCAGTTCCTGTTCTTTCGTCATGTCAAGTCTTGTCTTCGTGCCTGAGGTTCCTGTCCAGATGTTCCGTCCAGATGTCCCATCCAGGTATCCTGATGTTCCTGTCCTGATCTTCATCCTGATGTCCTGCCATGATCCTCTACGACCTGATGTTCCTGCCTTCCCGGATGTTCTTCCCTGCGTCTTCGTATGAGCTCCTGGCCTTCTGACTTGTTGGGCCTAGGAGTGGCCAACAGGTGGGATCCATCCCTGCGCCCTGGAGCTTCTGCTCCCACCAGCCGTCGGAGCTTCAGATGTCATTGCTCCCGACATCGGAGTTCTTCCTCGCCTGGATCTTCCCTGCGCATGTCCCACTCTCCTCGTGACCAGCCTTTGGGCTGTGTAGGGCGTGCAGTGGGACAGGGTGGTCCGCGACTCAGTCCCGCGGGTGGGCTGAGTAGGGCGCCCTGAGAGACTGTGCAACTCTCCTTCTGCCCAAGTGTCTTCTGTGATGTCTTCGTATCCCGAGTCTTGCTACAGTTCCTGCCTGGTTCCAGTACCCGAGTCTTACTACAGTTCCTGCCTGGTTCCAGTACCCGAGTCTTGTTACAGTTCCTGCCTGGTTCCAGAACCCAAGCTCCATTACAGTACTGATCTACTGTTCTAGTCTGGTTCCAGTTCTCACTCCAGCTCCTGCCCTCAACCTCAGGCCAGGCCTGCTGCTCCATGCTGTTCGCAGCAGGTCCGAAAGGGCTCGGAATGGTCGGAGGACCATTCAACTTCCAACATCCTCGGATGTTGGCCTTGGGAGCTTGCAGGCCTGGCAGAGGGTCAGCCGCCAGCCACGCTGGAATACGCCTTCAATCCTCGGGTCAGCCCTGGGTGCGCCTGGGGTCGGGCTGAGGCCCAAGGGCACACTAAACCATCCCACAACAGAACGCTAGGCCTTCGAAGCCATAACAGAATGCAAGGCCTCGAGGCCACAACAGAATGCAAGGCCTTCAAGGTTGCAACAAAAGCCATGCTGCCTTGGATCTTATAATCCATTGAATTCCAGAAACTGAACTGTTTTAGCAGAGATTTCATTAATTTGCTCACTACAGAGGTCAGAGTAACTGACCTATAACTCCCAGTCTCCTCCTTGCTCTCACTTTTGTGAATAAAACCACATCCGCTGTCTCCAGGCTTCCAGAACTACTTTCGACTCTAAAGAAGCATTGAAAAGGTCAGGCAGCGGAGCTGTCAGAAATCCTCTTTTGTGCCCTTAAAACCCGTAAATGTATCCAGTTTGGCCCCATCGCTCTATCTACTTTAATTTCAGTTAGCTTCTCATGAACACGCTATCCTGAAAATCGATTGAGGTTTGCTTCACTTCCGATCCTATTTGTGTTCCTTTTATGTGGTCCTGCTCCTGGCCCTTCCACAGTGACCTCCGAATGGAAATATTTGTTAAACAAATTCACCATTCCCTCTTCAGCCTCTGCATATTATTTCCGTTCACCTCTTAGTCTCGCAATGCCACTTGTGCATTCCTTCCTATCACTGACATATCTAAAAACAAACCTTGTCCCCCCCATCTCACCCCCATTGTGGATATCTTAAAACCCGACCAGTTTGCAGCACTCAAGGACTGGAGTTATCTTCCCCTACTCTAGGGTAATTTATAGATTATAGTTTGTTCTTGGAGGATGCAACTACAGAAGTATTGAAACATGTTGGTTGCTGATTCTAAAATGATGCTATATATATAAACTGTATTGTACGATATTGTGGTAGTGTCCTTCCAGATAAAATAATGTTGTTTTGTTCAATCTGTATATATATATTTAAAAAACATTCTTGTAAATTCAGTATACTAACTAAGAAATAGGCAGTTTGCTTTTTCTCCAGCAGTGCTCTTTGACATTTTGATGAGTAGTACGCTCTGCAATGTTAATTTTCAGAACATAACGTACATATATTTTAGTACAAGGACTCTATAACAAAACATTTTGTTCTGCTACAAGGATTTTAATTTCTCATTACGACCCAAATACTTTTTCACTATAAATGACCCCCGTAAACTCATTCAAAGGTACCTCAAGGCCACTACTCTAATGTGAAATCTTTCGCTTGGCACAAAATGAAAACATCCAAGGTTTCTGTATCATTTTTAATGCAGGTGTTAGACTAAGTCTTGTTCTATTTTTCAGCCTTTACATATAAATATTTCAGGGGTTGAGTCACCCCCATGGTTTTTGTCTCCAGGAGATGTATAGCCATCTGTGTCAGGTTTTTTTTCATATATCAGCTGGTTTAAAAAGGGAGCTATCTGATGTGTTTTCAGACTCCAAAAGGTTAAATGCAAGAGTCCAAATAAAGATATTCAGAGCAAGCAGGAGGCAGAGCTTGCATATACTTTGATTATCTGACTCATCTCCAGCTCTACCTCCCCCTCTGCTCCCAAACCTAAAGGGTTATTCACCAACTTAACCTTTATTCACCTTCAAGGGCTCCCAATATATTTACTCCAGCTTACAGTAGGGGTAAATCTGGGTGATTTATTTTCCCTTTTTTCTCATTTCAATCTGATTATTTCAAATGGACGAAAAAAACACATTTTTTTTTCCTTTGCCTTCCATGGAAATTCACTGGAGTCAGCCTTTACCACACACTACTTCCTTTTACTCTATGTAGATCCATAGCATTGGAAAGTAGAAAAACTTCTGTTGGGAGCTTTTAAAGAGACAGTGCCGTGATGGATGCAGCACATCACGTCATTTGAAAAGCAACGTTGACAGTCCAGACCTATTGCATTTGCTATTCATTTATGCATCTCATTGCTGCTGAGCAGACCTGTGATTGGTCTGTTCACTGACAGCTGTCACTGAATAGACCAATCCTCGTTCAGCACTATGCTCAACAGGAATTGGTCTGCTCATTTAATTTTACTGTTCATGTTTGCAGCTTGGAAAAGAGACAGCTGAGAGAGGAAATGATGGAAGTTTATAAAACCATTAGTGAGGTAGAATGGGCAAATAAATAAATAAATAAATAAATGGCTATTCACCCTTTCAAACAATACTAAAACAAGGGGACACTCCATGAAACTAACAACCAACTAACAATCAGATCCAAAACAAATTGTAGAAAGTACTTTATCGCTCAGCGCCCTATCGAGCTGTGACGTCTGTTATCAGAGGACGTGATCAAGGCGACCAGCATAGCGGGGTTTAAAAGACGGATCAATCCCCATCGAGGACTGAGTGTTGAATAGGGACAGATGTCAGTGAACAGACCAATCATAGGTCTGCTCAGCAGCAGTGAGATGAATACATGAAGAGTAAAATGCTGGTGCAGCTCTCACCTCTTCTCCTATTGCTGGATTTCTTCATCATTTTTAGGGGGTTTGGGGGTGGAGAGTGGATAGTGGAGGAATTGGGCTCAGCCATACTACAACTAATTCTTCTTAGGGGACAGGAGGGGCAGCCTGGTGGTGCTGCTTCTAGTTAAAAGTCATCTTGGGGAGGCCAGTCCCACAACAATTTTGTATTCATCTTGGAGAGGCAGGTGGGTGAGATGGCTCATGGTCTCACTGGCCATACTTTAATGGCCTTAACAATTGCAGTTTATAGTAACTGGAATTCACAATTGTTTTAATTTGAGTGGACATCTGCAAATTTGTACCCCTAGGCTCTTTGCGTGTGTTTCAAGAATCACTAAATTATGAAAAACAAAAGATGATGGTGCATTCAGTTTGTTTAATCTCTGATAGCCTGGTAATCTGGCTAATTCTAGTCAAAAAATCTGAAGGCCTAAAATGAACCGGATAACATAAGAAATAAAAATAAGTAGTGGCCAATGATTCTGCCTCCCCCTACCTCCCCAAGATGAATAAAGATTTGTAGCATGAATGGCAAGACCAGTGGGGCCTCCCACCCACTTTGGGTCAGTGGTAGCTGATGAAATTTGGTGACTGTACCTTTAAGCCTGGATGATGTCATAGGAAGTCCTCCTCATATCTGGGAACTTTTGATGTCCAGTCACCTTGAGCTTGTTGTGGATCACATTGACTTGACTTGCAATCAGGAAAGGAGGTCCATAACATTTTAAATGAAATTACAATCTTCAACCAGATTGCAGATCTTGAGAACTTGCAAGCTGTTTCGGCTGGCATGAATACCTGGGAAAGTGGCAGAGACTCTGAACCAGCCCATCAATGACAGGAAGCAGCAGCTTCAGAGTTTCCTCATTGGCTTTCTCAGATGGCCACGCCTGCATACTTGCTAAAGATCTAGCTAGTTTAATGTACTAAATGGTGCTTCCTATTCTGTGTCATTGGGAACAGTGCTTAGTACTTGTGGCTCTTAATAGTTATTACAGCAATGTGAGCAGTAAGAAAACATTCAACGCTAGCTGTTAAGTTTCCATTCTGAGGTAAAGACACAGCCATCCAGCTGTGAGATAAAAGCTTCCTGAGAGACGGATAATAGTCCTTCCACAGGACCATGTACACGTTTTGCCTAAGGAAAGTGCTACAGTACTGGCTCAAATCCAGAGAAAGATTTACTACCTGGTTCCAAACCGCATCTGGTTCCAAATTTGTGGGTGAACAACATTCCTTTCATCCACTGTGAGCAGAGGCTGTGGGCTCTTCCATTGTCGAGTGGGTTTGTTTGGGTTTTTTTATGGTTATGAACGAAATATCTTGTATAACAATTTGACTACAAATATAAAAATATTGCATTTTGAATAAGTCTTGTTTCTGCTTCGGCACAGTAAGGTGGAGGGTAAAACTGTGTTCTGTAACTGTAAGCAAAGCTTTCCCCATATGCAGCCTTTCATTGTGGCCTTGTATGCCACTCCATTTTCAGACAGACAAGGGAAATGAGGTGACACCGCACAGCTCAACACCAGATCACAGACACAATCCAGGGCCTGAATCATCTGGCCTGGAGAGCGAGTGGCCACCTCACTTTCTAGCTGTAAGGGTGAATCCCCAGGTAAACAATGGAGTTGCATTTGCAACTGGAAAAATTATTATACAAGTGTAACCCTACCAACCGTACACATAACATGTACAGAGGATCTGTCCCCATATGGTGAGGGTCAGTCTCTCTAATTAATTTTGTGGGTTTGACAATTTGGGTCATGCAGATGGTGGTGGATGCTGTTAAAAGCAGTGGGGCAGAATATTTTTCCTGGCTGGTACAGAGACTGCATGACCTATCCTCCTCTACCCTGAACTTGGTTCCCCCTATTTCTCAATTGTTGCTGGCATATACATAGTTTCACAAAACAAAGTCACACCACTCAGGCTTAACCAAATTCCTAACTCTGTGCATTGTTTATATTCTATTTTTCAGCACTTCAAAGCAGATTACATTTAGGAACTATAGGTATTTCTTTATCCCAAGAGAGCTTACAATCTAACAAGGTCATTTATCAACTCACGCTATGGCGATTTTGCATGCGAAAAACACCTTAACACATGCGAAAAGCACCATAACGCACGGTGCGATGCTAATTTTTAAAAGGGGAGGGATTGGGGAGCGGGAATTTTGTAAAAGTGGGCTGGCTTTACAAAGCCATAACACATGATATTGCACAGTTTTAATACCAAAAATAACTAGACCTTTTTCATTAGCGTTAAGCTGTGTGATGTCATGTAACATGCCCATAACACAACTTGCAATTTTTTCACAAATTCCATTTTGGATATTTTTAGACTGGGGAGGGGGGAGGGTAAGAGAGAGAGAGTCTCTGGGGTGACACCATAAGCAAGCAGCTCAACATCAAGCTAGGTTGAGAGAACATTGTACAAATCTCATCATTGTCTGAGTTTCCTCACTCCCGAAGGACATCAGATCTTCACAAGATTGTACTGTTCTGTTCGTACATCTCACTCTGCATGTAAAAGTGACCCCCACCCCTATACTACTACCTAAACCTTATCTCGAGTTACTAGGTGGGCCTCCTATAGTAGCATAAATAGCTAACTACTACAAGGGCCTTGCAGATAGTCAGTCTCTCTCTCTCTCTCTCTCTCTCTCCACAGACCATTAACAATGGTCCCCCAGTGGTTGAATGCAGGAAATACAACAGGTATGGCACTTATCACAAAGCCTGAAAATGTTATCACTCTTCACATAGGTAATTAGCACAAATTGCAATAAACTGTATATTAGCATAAAACACACCCCTTTTACTATCGCATGTGATACTTATCGCATTTTGATAAATCCAGGCCTTAGTGAGTAATCTAACATTGTCAGTCTGTCTCATGTACAGATCAGCATTGGGAACCTGCATCCTGCACTCCCTATACTATCATTGCGAGATGGTCTCCTCTGCCGAGTGCCTCTGGATCACCTCACTACTGCCACCTCTGGTGGTATCATTCTGCTGTATAATTAAAGACAAATCTCTGTGTTTGCGTGTCTCGAGTCTAGCCTAGTACTGTGGTTCCTCAAGGGGCTCCTCCCCGTGGGAGTGGTCATCAGCACAGTACCCAAGAATCCACTCCACCTCAAAACCATAACAGTAATAAGGATTTTGTGCTTGGGAAAAAAGTGCGTAGGAATGCGCTTACAGACCCGTGGTTTTTCTTGCGTGAATGCATGCTAATGGCTTGCAAAGGAAGTGATTAGCTAATCATAGGCAATGCAGCGAGCTGCGCTAATGCTAGTGTGGGTTTTTTTATTGCAGGTTTTTTACCACCATGGTCAGGGCACACCAACTCGGGGGGCCTGTGTCGGCATCCGAGCATCCTGAAAACCACCTAGCTGAGCGCCCATCTTGGCGTCCTAGTTGCCAGTTTAGCTAGGCGCCTTTCTGGGCGCACAATGGCATACATTCACAACCAAGTAAAGCGCCTAGCTACTATTGCCGCTCTGGCGCTGAGCTACGCACTTACTTGGTCGTGCCCAAGTGGCAATGGTAGCTAGGTGCCTTTCTGGGCACCCAAGGGCATACATTTGCGACCAAGTAAGTGCCTAGCTCGGCGCCCAAGTGGCAATAATAGCTAGGTGCCGAGTTAGGCGCTTCCCTGGGCGGACAGATACACGGCCAGAAGAGCGGCAAGACTGTTCTGAATTATCACCCATGAAAACATTTGCCATGTTTTCTGCAGCACAGTTGATTGAAATATTAAAAATACTTTCCAAGGTCATACGTTCACTTAATAGGGAGACCCGTTCACTCGCTTTTATGCGAGGAATATTGGCGCAGGCTTTGAACGCGGATGCAACCGCTTATTACATAGGCCCTGTGCCATGCTTTGGTAGGCGCATTTTTCTGAACGTGTGCGGATTTCTACACGCATATCATTTGCATAATTTTTTCAAAACCCGCGCACATAACGAGTGCCTGTTTTGCCGAGATCGACCCCACTGAATTTTCTCTGACATGAGTGCTATATGGATACACTTAGCACCCATTTTCTGCACAATGTTGCCAATTACTACCCTTAACACTTTGCTTAGCACCAGTCTGCATTTTCTCCTACCTTCCAGATCATGGTGGCAACTGAGCGACAGGCGAAACAGCCACAACTAGCAAGAAAGGAGCAGGAGAGGCAGCTGGTAGAGCAACTAAAGCAGAGGCAGCAGGCACAGCAGGGGGACAGTGAAAGTACTGCAAGGAAGCAGCTGTAAGGCCAGGGAATAACAGCTCTTTCATTGTTCCTCTGTGGTGTCTGCTGCCTCTCCTGAGCCCTGCTACTCCTGTGCTTCTGGTTGCTGATTTATTTCTGCTTCCCAGTTGCCATGGGAAAGAGAACACCGAGGAGATGTAGAGCTGAGAAGTGTGAACCCCCATCCCGGTGTGCCGGTCTAGCACCGATGAGGCCATAAAGTTATTTATGCTCTTCGGGGCAGGAACCCTGACTCACTCTTGTACCCCCTCTACTTCCCAAGGTGTGGATTCTCTGGGATGGGGGAGGAAAGGAGTCCTCTCAGGTCCTGATGAGACAGGGGAGGTTTTCTTACACTTTCCCTTGAGTTTCCCCTGGGGGAGGACGCCGGCCTCTGTTGTGAGTGCAGAAATAAATACTCTGGAGCCACTTGGTTACTGTCCAACGTAAAAGCAATGATGGTGAATATCACAAAACTCAAACTGCAGCACCACAAAAGTCTCTCGTCAGTTCCTTTACAGCCTCTTCCCTCTATCTGTGCAGGACTCACTTATATCAGGACAAGGGAGGCACCCCAGATGGGCAGGGTTTTTAGGAAGGTCAAACTCCCTTCCAGGCTGATAACAATAGCAAAGTCTATGGCACAGAGGGTAAATCTTCTCTTTCTCTCCCCAGGGTGGTGAACACTGGATGGGGGTCCCCAGTGATGTTGTTTCCTTTACTCATGGTGAGCAGATCATCAGGATCTCCTTGATCTTACACAGTCCTTCTAGTGCTCTCTCTGGATCCTCGATGGAAAGGACCCTCTTTGAAACAAGCAGTTCTCTTGCTTCTAGTAGCAAGGAAGGAAAGGGCAGCCAAAATATTCCTCCATTACCTTCTTCCCCAAAAAGGAACAGAATCGAACAGCGGAGTCCCCTCCTCACAGCAGGTCACCAACACTTCAGGGGTGAATCTTCCCTATCCCTGGGCAGCTCACATGCAGGGTCGCCCAATCCCTACGTGTAAGACGGGCCCAGGTGTCCAGTGAGGCTCCTGAATAAAAATCTCAAAAATTCCTAAACTTAGATCCAGAGGGAACTGAACCAGACAGGCTGTGTACTGGAAACGGAAATCTCACCCGACTCCGGTCAGGACCAACAGACTGGGCCTGTAAAACAACAAACGTTAACTCCTGATACCTCTGCACTTTGTGAAACCTTAATGGGCTGCCTCCCAAGCTGTAGCAAGGGCTCGGTTATATATTGTTTCAAGTGGGCTGGCAATTCCAGACCCCGCAGAAGGAGGGGCTATATTTGAATGGATCCTCCCTTCACTCTGACCTATTCTCTCTCTAGCTGAATAAAGGGCTCAACCAGGTCCTACTGGTGATGCGACCAGAGGGTCAGACCCAAGTGGGAAGAACTAAGAAGGGAGATGGGGGCTGTGAATTAGAGAGAACAAATAAGATTGGTAGGGGAATATTATTTGGGGTAGAGAACTGGAGCAAAGAGGCAGGGGAGGAGGGAAAAGATAGAGTCAAGGAATGGAAGACTGGGAAATGGGGAAGACAGATAGAATGTTGTGTCTGTGTGTGAGTGAGTGAGTGTGAGTGTGTGTGAGTGTGAGTATGAGTGTGTGAGTGTATGTGTGTGTGAGTGTATGTGTGTGTGAGTATGAGTATGTGAGTATGTGTGTGAGTGTGAGTATGTGTGTGTGAGTGTGTGTGTGTGTGAGTGTATGTGTGTGAGTGTGAGTATGAGTATGTGAGTATGTGTGTGTGAATGTGAGTATGTGTGTGTGAGTGAGTGTGTGTATGTGTGTGAGAGTGTGAGTGTGAGTGTGTGAGTATGAGTGTGTGTGAGTGAGTGTGTGAGTGTGTGTTTGTGTTATGGATAGATGGAAGCTAGAGAAAGATAAATGAACAGCTGTGAGGTAGGGTAGAACCAGAAGGAGATAGAAGGCTAGGAGGGTAGGGGAAGAGAAGAAAGAGAGAGAGAGATAATGAAGAGAAAGAGATAGTTGGAGAAGAATAAAGAAAAATGTATCAGAGACAGATGAGGGAGAGATGGAAGAAGAAAAGAGAAAATGGAAAGGAGAACTAGGAAATAAAGGGGGGGGGGTCATTTACAAAATCATGAAATTTTCCCTGAAGGAGGAAAATACTGTGGGGTTTACTAAGCTATGGAATTCAGTACTGCAGCTTAGGAAATCTATTGCCTGCTTCGGTGGCCCTTCAGCCTGGAGTGATCAGCGTGGCTGGAAGTTTCCAAAGTGTGGAAGCCCCCATGGAAGTCTTGTGAGAGGGGCATAACATGAAAACCGGCTGGCTAGTGCCATTTTGTACTCTGGGCCCCACCGGGCCACCGGGGTTTCAAAGCTATGACCTGGGGAGGGGAGTTCCAGAGGGCTAGAGTAGGAACCTGGAGCCTGGGAGAGGGTCCAAAGGTCTGGATGGGGATTTTTACAAATAGATGGGGTTGAAAAGGAAGGGGAGGGTCCTGGCCGTGCATCATTTTTTTAAAAAATGGGTAAAATGATAACACTGGCGCTGCCTTTAGGAGTGGTGGGGGCTCGGATGGGGGCTTCTAAACTTCAAGCCACTGTGGCGCTTTAATCTCCGAGAACATCAGGAGCAGTCGTAGCATCCCGATGCTCCCAAAGAAAGTTAGCCGCACCTTCTGAGACGGAGCTAACTTTCAGGAAGATAACGCGCTTGCAGTTTTTCAGACAAGCTGCACTATTTTATTAATATGAAATTACCTAGTAATGGTATTTAATATTCCATGTGATATTGATATCGCACTGCATTTACCATGCAGCAAACACCTAACGCTGAATGTAAATGACCCTCAAAGTCAGAAGACAGACAAGATAAAAGCAAAAGGACAAAAAAACCTTTAAACGACCAAGGTAGAGGAAAAACAAGTTTTATATCCAGTTCAGGTAATTATATTTTATGCACAATGTATTTATAATTTTTTAAATTATATGTGTAAATATTGACAAATAGTACTGCTGTAATCTTCTAGTTTCTGCATGTAGTATGTATGTCTAAAATGTGCTATATACCATGTTGTTTGGCTTTTTTTTTTGGTTGTGGAGAGAAATAAAGTAGATGAATTTATGGGCAAAGTGCATAATGATCCATTTTAAACTTAACATTCTGTAACATAATGTCATGTTTCCTTGTACCTTTCAGATTTGGTTACCTGATATTTAGCTTAGGAGTTGTATTGTTATGTATTATATTTTTTTATTTGTTTTTATGTTATTTTATGTTTTACCTATGTTAATTGCATTTAATGTGGGTAAAACCTATGATAGTATGTACAATTTATATTTTCCTTTTAAAATCACTCATAGCATCTGTTGTGAATTTTGAATTATTTTTTTTTTTACTGTAGAGGTATACAAGACTTTTTTACTGTAGAGGTATACAAGACTTCATAACCACTGTATCCCTTTCAACTGTTGAAAGGGATACAGTGGTTATGAAAGGTTTAGAAACATCTCTCTTCCATATTCCATTCATTGCAATATGAAAAAAGCATCACGACAAAGATCTCAAAAAGGATTATTTCTTTTTCAAAGCCTTCTGGCAGCCTACCTACAACACAACTATCCTAAAACTCTCACTAGCCACACGTCACATACCCCTCCTTATCATTCATATTTCACTCCTTGCATCTATATATGCATCCATAGTCTTGTACTCAGATTTATTTATTTATTTAAGCATTTTATATACCATTATTCCAATAGAAGATCACCATGGTTTACAAAAGCACCATCCATATTCTAGTTCAACTTTCAAATTCTAGGTCAACACAACATCATATACATGTTAACATGGGGCTAGGATAGTGTTTTGTAATCCGTAAGTTCCATTTTAATTTCATTCACACATTAGTGAATAGGTTGTCATAATGTACTTTACATCGCTCATTGTTTATTACTCATTCTACTAGCATTATCTATGATTTTTGAAAGTGAAGTCTTTGGCATATTTTAAGTTAAATCATATGAATTTCTGAAGAGCCAGGTTTTCAGTTCATGTTTGAAACTCTTTCTTTCTGTTATCATATGTAATGTCTCTGGTAGAGAATTCCACAACTTGGGGCTCACTATGGAGAATATTTGGTTTCTTATTTGTGTTAGATGTGTACTCCGCGTTGTTGGTACAGTTAATAGTCCTTTGTTTTGAGATCTTAGGGGCGGATTTTAAGAGCCCTGCTCGCCGGTGGCCTATTTTACATAGGCCTACCTGCGCGCGCAGAGCCCCGGGACTCGCGTAAGTCCCGGGGTTTTCCGAGGGGGGCGTGTCGGGGGCGTGTCGGTGGGCGGGCCCGATCCGCGCAGCGTTTTCGGGGCGGGACGTAGCGTTTCGGGGGCGGGTCCAAGGGCGTGGTTACGGCCTGGGGCGGTCTGGGGGCGTGGCCGCGCCCTCCGGACCCGCCCCCAGGTCGCATCCCGGCGCGCTAGCGGCCCGCTGGCACGCGGGGATTTACGTCTCCCTCCGGGAGGCGTAAATCCCCCGACAAAGGTAAGGGGGGGTTTAGACAGGGCCGGGGGGGTGGGTTAGGTAGGGGAAGGGAGGGGAAGGTGAGGGGAGGGCAAAAGAAAGTTCCCTCCGAGGCCGCTCCGATTTCGGAGCGGCCTCGGAGGGAACGGAGGTAGGCTGCGCGGCTCGGCGCGCGCCGGCTATACGGAATCGGTAGCCTTGCGCGCGCCGATCCAGGATTTTAGCGGATATGCGCGGCTACGCGTGTATCTACTAAAATCCAGCGTACTTTTGTTTGCGCCTGATGCGCCAACAAAAGTACGCCAAATCGCGCTTTTTGAAAATCTACCCCTTAGTGTTCGCTGCTGTGTGTATTGTTGAAGTGTCACTCCTAATAAGCCGGGGTGTATGTCATTGATGATATTGAAAATTAGTGTTAATACTTTACAATGAATTCTGTATTGTAGTGGTAGCCAGTATAGTTCTATCAGTGAGGGGGGTTATATGGTCAAATTTCCTTATCCCTAATAAAAGTCTTGCTGAGGCATTTTGAAATAACCTTGGAGCTCTTAATAGTCCTGAAGGTAGGCCTAGTAATAGAGAATTGCAGTAATCTATGTTTGAAAATATTAGTGTTTGTAAGACTGTGCGGAAATCCAGTTAAGTTAGTAATGGTTTCAACCAATATAATATTCTCAGCTTGGGGTATCCGGTTTTAATCAGTTTGTTTATGTGTTTTGCATTGTAAAGTTCTCATCAATATGTATTCCCAGGTCGCATATTTGGTCTGAAGGTGCAATGTTAAAATTACCCAGGTCTAGGGGTAGCGGTTTGACTATAGAGGAGTTTCTCCTTAACCATGTGTTTAGTGTTAGTTTTAGCTGGGATAGTTCTTGTTGCATTGACTTCATGTATATAGACGGAGTCAATGCAGTTTTTTTCAAATGATTTGTTGAATAGGATGTAAAATTGTATGTCATTTGTATATAAGAAGAAGTTGATTCCTAGTTCCTCTAGTAATGTACATTGAGGCATCACATCAATCATTCTCATATACCTCTAAATCTATCAAAATACATTACTCCAAACTTGCTGAAAATAATAATTTTACTTAAATTTATGGAAAATATATTTTAGATTTGTTATGCCGGGGGGGTGGATCCCTAGAATAAAGGTGCTGCCATTACTTCTCAAGAGTGGAAGGCCTCCTTCTACTTCAGAAAGTCTGCCCCATCTGTCCCAGTTCCAGAGGAGAAGAATGTCACAGTGTGGCTGAAAGATAGAAAAGAGGAAGCTCAGAAAGGATATGCCAAAAATAATACAGGACATAACAAGTACAAAAGAAGACAAGGTACCCCATACAGTTCCACCTCTACCTACTGTATGGTAAACCCTGTTGCGAGTGCCGACAGTGCTCGGAAGCAGATGTGAGCATGAGCCCTTGGGCCATGGCACAACCCCGGGGCGAGGCTCCAAGGTATGCATCGTGGCTAGGCGAGCGCATCCGAACATGGGCTGGACAGAAACTTGGAGACTTGGCACACTCAAGCCTCCATTGAACCTACATGCACAGGAGTGACACCCAGCAATGCCCTCTGGCCACTCTGAAAGCCCTTTCAGACTTGCTGCTTGGGAACAGCTTGAGAGTCAGGACAGACGGAGCTCGAGGACAGATGACTCTGGTGACCAGGACAAGACGAAGGCACTGAAGGCTTGGAATTTAGATGAAGACCCAGGTTCAGGTTTTAGAGCAGACCCTGGACTTGAAACTTGGACATGGACGAAAGCTGGAACAAGGAACTCCAAAAACCAGGAACAGGAATCAGGGACTCAGGAACTCAGAACCAGGAACGGGACCCCGGATTTTAAAATCAAGGGATATCCAGAGACTTGACCAGCGACAGGCCTTGTGCCACAAGGCACCCTGAACAACCCATGGGCTGGTCACGGACCACAATGCTGGAACACCTGGATGAAGACAGAGGAGAAGACCTGGAAAGTGGAGACAAAGACTGGAATATCAGGAATTTTACTGAAGACTAATAAGACGCTGAAAACAGGAATCGACGAGAGAACAGGGAAATGGAATGAAAAAACATACCCGAGCTCCCACAAAGAACATGAAGACCTTGAAGAAGCAAAGATCAAGAACTCCAATGACTCCTGTAGCAGGAGCTGGAACAGGAACTCCACAGGTGAAGCAATGCCTTGTGAAGGCAACCAGGAAGTGACTGAGGAGCACTTTTATAGAGATGCAGGCATGATATCATCAGGAAGGGCCGTGGGGTCTTTCCTGCCGTGGGCCTTTTAAATGTTCAAGACAGGTGTGCGAGCTCACCTAGGAGGATGTTGGGTGCAAGAGTAGCATCAGAGGCAGGATTGTGTGGCGTTTCCAAGCCACACCGAATGGTGGAAGTAGCATCCAGCCACGAAGAAGCAGACAGGCAAAGGACCTAACACCGCATGGGAGCAGCAGCACAGCTCAGTGGTGTAGGCAGTTGGCGACATCTCATGGCCGTGCTGGAAATCAACACTGGAGTCAGGGGAAAGGAGGTGAGAGAGCCACTCAGGAGCCGCAATTGCAATAAACCCCAGGGCATTTACACAAGCATGGGTCTATTGATGGCAAATCTGAACTGGAGAATTCTGACCCTTTTGAGAGGTTATTACTTACATGGTTTATATATTCAGGCAAAAAATAAAAAATAAAAAACAGAAGAAGATAGTAGGAAAAAATTGGCAACTGTAATTGTGAAGCCCAAACCACCTTAAGGGACCAGGACTAGCTATCTGGCCCAGTCCACCTTAAGTACCCAAAGTAGGAATTCAGGCCACAGGGCACAGTGTTTCCCAGGAGAGGGTTGTAATATCCTAGAATGAAGAAAGAACATAGGGGCCCAGAAGGAGAAAAGGAAGCTTCACGATCTCTGCCAGAACCCTGTATGTTTGAATGTAACATTGCTGAGGTAAGCAAGCTTTTTGCTGTCTTTCTGTTTATGTGAAAAATAAAAGTGCTTTTCTCTCAAAGCCAAAATCCATCACTGGATATGTGATGCCACTAGGACTCTGTTGCCCCTAATGCAGATATACATCAAAACATGGGACTATGTTGGGTTTTGTGCTGAACTACTTCTGGGTATTTACCTGAATCATTTGGTGACTGAATTTGGAATCATTGGTTGAAATTCCCATTTATACTCAGGGCTTATTTTTTCCTTTGATTTCGCTGCAGACAATCAAGTATAGTACACTTGCCTGCAATACTTTCAATTTGCTTTTTGCAACATAAGAACATGCCATTCTGCGTCAGACCAAGGGTCCATCAAGCCCAGCATCCTGTTTCCAACAGTGGCCAATCCAGGCCATAAGAACCTGGCAAGTACCCAAAAACTAAGTCTATTCCATGTTACAGTTGCTAGTAATAGCAGTGGCTATTTTCTAAGTCAATTTAATTAATAGTAGGTAATGGACTTCTCCTCCAAGAACTTATCCAATCCTTTTTTAAACACAGCTATACTAACTGCACTAACCACATCCTCTGGCAACAAATTCCAGAGTTTAATTGTGTGTTGAGTGAAGAAGAACTTTCTCCGATTAGTTTTAAATGTGGCATTGAATGTGTCATTGAAGACTGTGAAGCTTCTATATGGAAAATATTGAAAATACAATTCAAAAGATTTGTCTTTTTAAGGGGATCCGATGATTACAACTGACTGATGCAAACTTGGACCTGTATTGCCACTTCTACTTTCAAGTATTATGAGTTCCTCAAAAATATGACTTTGTATATAAGAGTTGGCATTACTTAAAAAAGAATTTGATTACACTGACTAGAGCAAATTGATGTGTTTACACACCACTATGCTTCTGAAGCTATAATTTGTGTGCTAGTAATCAGCCCCTTTTATGTGTAATATGGTTAATTACATGTCTGGTTTGTAGAGTCTTTAATCAGACCTAAAAAAAAAAACCCCAGAATGTGAGCAGGTCATATCATATATGTCACTTTCCCAGCATAGGTGATTGTTGCGGCATGTGTAGATGCTGGCAGGAGTGGTATGTATGAGCCTCCTATATAAGAGCAGCTGGGCATGACCTATGGCAGTCATGCACGATAACTAGTGCACAACTAGACACTTTTGTGTGGGGGAAGATAAGGTAACATTTTCCACTGTCCCTTCATTTGATGAGCTGTCTACTGTTGTGAACTATAAATGAGCTGTGAGACCATGAAAACAGTATAGGGAGTTCAGTATTATATGATCGGTGTAAGGGAAAGCTGTGATTTGGTTGCTATACCTTCACGAGCTGGATAACTGTCATGTAGTAAAGATTGCTGAGTGTTTTGTAATGTTTTGACTGACTGACCTTCCATGCCAGCAGTTCTAGTTGCTTTGTGCTTTGTTAAGCTATTGTGGGCATTTTCATTTGTTCTTAGAAGGCATTTTCTACATTCATCTGGTTGTTACCATTTTCCTCATTATTACCTGTAGAAATGAGTCACATCGAGTTCCACTTGAAGTCCAGGCAAGCATATTTTGACTTCTTGATCTCCTTTGTGCTGACATCTTTGCATAAGAGTGCTCTATGCATTTCCTCTGCCCAGTTCCAGATGTTGCCAATGTCATAAGAGTGACTTTGCTGGCGTTTCAAGATGGCTGCTGATTGAGTTTACGCTCGATGAAGTTTTCAACATTTAAACAAAAATGTTTCCTTCTATAAAGTTCTTTCTGCTCTGAATTGATGGGGAAGCAAAAAGGGAAAGCTTGCACTAACCATGAGGTTTCTTTGCTGGTGGTTATCGGTCCCATCAATAGATTTGAGGTTGTCACAGAAGAGCCTCAGCCGAACCATCAGGAACTGGCAAAATGTCCTTGAGCAGGCATGGGAACAGCATCGCTCTCCCCGGACTCCATCTTCTCTCTTTCACCGGATAGCCATCCTCCACCCCTCTGCCCAAACTAATAGTAGAGGCTTTCTCTGGTGCCGCTCTGAATTTGCGGCCAGAGGGATTTCATGGGCCTATTGCGTGCTGCTCTGCAATTTTGAAGAGATAGAGATTGAGGGAATTGGAGAGATAGGGAGTGCAGCTTCAATACAAGTGGAAGCAGTTAATATTCCTCAAGCTACAGATCAAGGTAAATCTGTGTTGCCTTTAGAAATTTCCTCTAAATCTATTGAAGACTTTATTCTTTACAGACCTACCATAATCACTCTGGACGCTATATGGGAGGCAATTGCTGGTCTTTCTTCTCAAATGGGACAGTATGCAGTTTCTCAGCAGTCTCTTGCTATATCCTTGCAAACCACACAAGAAGAGTTGGCCAAGACCTCCACTCAAGTTGCAGAACTACAATCTCAGGTGTCCTCATTAAAAGACAACGTTGGAACTATTATGAAAGCCCACACACAGCTGTGCAATTTAAAATAGAACTTTTAGAAAATGCAGTTAGATCAAAAAAATATCAGACTGATCGATTTTCTGAGGCAAAAAAAAACAGTGCCACCATCTCAAATGCTGAGGAGGTATTTCCTGGAAATATTGAAAATATCGGAGAGCATTTACCACCTATTGCCAAGGTTTACTATCTACCCTCTGCCAGGAAGAATTCCCAAATAGACTCTGCTCACCAACTTTTCTTCTGACGTTTTGAATGTTACTGGTTTGTTGAAAAGTTCTGATCCGGTGCAGATGTCTACTTCAACTTTCTTGGTTACATTTGTGGCGGATTGTGATCCAGACCTTGAGCTGAGAAATTTCTTTCGTAACAGAACTATCCCTTTTTTTTTTTTTTTTTTTTTTTAAATCATCATGTTAATATTTCTCCTGTGTCTTAATCTCACACTCTCTGCCTCTACAGCAGCTTCCTTCCCTGACACAGTAATTGTGGGTTAGGTGTAGCTTTGCTTGATTGGGATTACCAATCCAACTGTTGTGTAAAGTTTAACTGTTTTCTGATGAAAGCTGCAGTCTCTGCAATTTGTTGTAAAGCTCAACAAATTGCATCAACAAGTAGTTTAGGATTTCATACAGTCTCAGATGTAAACTCTTCTATAACAATTAACAGAACTGGTCAGATTTGCACTGAGCAGAATATTCTCAGGTAACCACAACAGTGATTTCTTTCTTTTGAAGTATTTCCACAGATAAGCGTTGAATCAGCTAAGTTGTAGCAAATAACTATTCACATTCAAGTTCTTTCAGCGTCAGGCCTGGGTTTGGGCCGAGATTCAGGGATCAGGAAAGGGCCTGGACACAACAACGGATTCCCAATGGCTAAGGTAAGTGGGGAGCAGGAAATTTGCCAGGCCTGAGACCCTGGCATTGCACTGGGGCATAATGCAGGGCCTCTGCTTTGGTCTCGACCTATGCCTTACGTAAGACCCCCAGCTTCAGGCCTAGGCCCAATGGTGACCTTTTTTTCTTTCCCGATTTTCAAAACAGGATAAAATTCCAATAAAACTTTTTCAGAATTTAAATCATTCCATTTTAAAAACAACCCGAAACATCCATCTGCTACACGCTAGGAAAGGGTGTTTTTGCACCTTAAAAAACACTCCAAAATTTCAACCAGGGGCAGTCTAGGAAAGAGATCTAGGCATTTAGGAGAGATCTAGGCGTCATAGTGGATAATACATTGAATCGTCAGCTCAGTGTGCTGTGGTGATCAAAAAAGCAAACAGAATGTTAGGAATTATTAGGAAGGGAATGGCAAATAAAGAGGAGGATGTCATAATGCCTCTGTATCGCTCCATGGTGAGACCACACCTTGAATACTGTGTGCAATTCTGGTCACCGCTTCTCAAAAAGGATATAGCTGCACTGGAGAAGGTACAGAGAAGGGTGACCAAAATGATAAAGGGGATGGAACAGCTTCCCTATGAGGATAGGCTGAAGAGGTTAGGGCTGTTCAGTTTGGAGAAGAGACGGCTGGGGGGGGGGGGGGGGGGGGGGAAATATGATAGAAGTCTACAAAATCATGAAAGGACTTGAACAAGTTAATGTAAATCAGTTATTTAATCTCTCAGATAATAGAAGGACCAGGGGGCACTCCATGAAGTTAGCAAGTAGCTCATTTAAAACAAATCAAAGAAAATTCTTTTTCACTCAGTGCATAATTAAGCTCTGGAATTCATTGCCAGAGGATATTGTTAGTGCAGTTAGTGTAACTGGATTTAAAAAAGGTTTGGATAAGTCTTAGTGGAAAAATTCTTAAACTACTATAATGGTAATTAATAAGCAATAGTAGCTTGTGATTTATCTAATGTTTATGTACTTGCCAGGTACTTGTGACTTGGATTGGCCACTGTTGGAAACAGAATGCTGGGCTTGATGGACCCTTGGTCTGACCCAGTATGGCATGTTCTTATGTTCTTAGGTAGGGGTAAAGAACCTCCACTCACATGAATTCTGCACTTATTTCAGCTGGTTTTGGGCTGTTTTTGCTGCTTTACACACTTTTATTATCGCAGATGCCATTTTGGAATTAAAGCTTTGAAAATCACATGGTAGCCTCCTGGGATCTCAAAAGAACATAAGAACATGTCATACTGGGTCAGACCAAGGGTCCATCAAGCCCAGCATCCTGCTTCCAACAGTGGGAAATATTTGATTTCCTAAAAAAATAATTTTCTCCATGATTTCTGCTTTTTTTTCCAAGTCTTTGGTACTTAACTGCCCTCTAAAGGAGGGTTTTTTTTCTAATAACACCCTTCCTAAATTACACGGCAAATAAGCATGCAAATTACACCTGTTTACAAAATGGACTCATATGCCTAAGTCAACTTTACAGATTGTTCCACATAATTTACCCTCACACAAGTACACGTGCTATTATGTGCATGGAAAACGTTCAGGAAAATGAATGTGCATACATTGGAAAATGCAAAAGTATGTGCATTATAGACCAAACCCTTTTCCAGCTCCGCCTCCAGGAAGGCCTCCACTCAGCCTGGGCAAACGTATGCGTGGACAGAAAATATGAAAGTAAGCTTATGTATATCGGGCAGGTCATTTTGTAAAAGTCTACTTCTGTGGGGAAAACGTTTGCCCATGGAAATGCCTTTGAAAATGACCCTCCTCACTATACAGTATATAAAATTTGTAAGATTTTCTTTTTTTCTGGAAAATAAATAATTCTCTGCCTGGTTGTTAACAAGCAGGAAGCTGCATTACTTAAGAGGTTGATTGATTGTAGTTACCTTAACGGTATTTTTTTTTTTTATGCTCAAAGATAAGTTTATTCATCCTTCCATCTTCATTCTATTCCATTTTATTTTAACTGTGTTTAGGCCAACAAGCAATAAAATCAGCCGTGTTTGTGGGAAAACAGATTCCGGTGGAATGCCAGTACTGCTGAGAGAGAAGGAAAAATGTAACCATTGTAAAATAGCCTTAAATGTATTTAAATAAGTATTTGCTGCATAAATTGGTTTGGGCTGGGGGTGGGAGGGTGCACTCCGCAAATTCTCCACGGGAAGGATGAAGTCTTACCTTTGTCTGAAATGTAATTACAGCCTATGTAGAAAAAACGAGAGATGATGTTCCCCCTTCTGAGAGCACAGCGCTGCTGCTTAAGGGCACGATTTAATCAGAGTACCTGGAAAAGTTACAGTGAACGAAATGAAAAAAATATATGACACGCGGAGGAGAAAAAAAAAAAAAAAAGATCACATCAAGGTTTCATTTTAAAATCCGGCAAGGCAAAGCGTCAGATACATTTGCCAAAAGAAATTGTACTGAAGTGGCACTCTAGCTGCAGACTTTGCACGGAGCACTTCCACGTATGAACCGCAGATACTGCGCTGTACACACTGGTGATGCCTTGCGTTCTGCAGGCAGCTGTAACTGCATCCGGGCTTTAGCACAAATAAAATCTATACATGTGATGTAGACGTATTTAAATCTGAGATACATTTTCAAAGGCAAGAGTTGTGCATTCAAATTTGACCTCAGATGCACAGGTGTTTACACATTAAAAAACTGGTCAGATTTTTCCATCATTATTATACATTTTAAAAGACCATCTGAACATTTGATTGAACACCTAAATGGGATGCATAGTTAGATGTCTAAGACCAAATGCACAGGAACGGTAACGTTTAAAACAGCAAGCAGGCAACCACGTGTACACGTTCATCGGCCCACACCCAGGGATATTTTATAACATCCAAGCGTAAACGCACGTATGTTATAAAAATAGCCTGGCTGCATGCACGTGTGCTGAATTTTAAGTGGGCAGGCAGCTGTGCTCACTAATTCCGCTTCTACCGTGGAAGTGGGGGGGATTTTAAAAGGGATGCACGCCGCCGACGCATTTGCCAGTTTTACCAGTTGATTCCCAGTTCGCCCAGTTAACAGATAGGTCCTCCAGCTCCCCCTGGTACCCCCCCCCCAGTTATGCCAAATCCATTAAACCTCTTTGAAATGGCTTCTTGTTGTTGTCTTTTTTGACTTTCACGCCATCCATAGCAGAAATAAAAGCTCTGCAGCAGGGGGCCTGGGTGCACAAATTTCTGGTTAAAGTCCCAAAATGCCCATGTACCACCCAGACCACACCCACCCACGCCCCTTTCTGAAAAGTTCTGAAACATGCACGCAGCGGCATTTGTATGCGTATCCGGGCGGCTTTTAAAATCCGCTCGGCATGCGCATATTTGCGCATCCCCTAATTTCGGCACACATCGGGCTTTTAAAATTCACCTTTAAGCTTTTTTTTTCCCATAGACACAAAATGGGAAAATGTCTTCAGTATAGATGGTCCAAAATATCTGATGCAGTAAGGAAAGGGCAATTTAGATGTCTAATGTTGGGCACCTAAACATAGGCATCTATTAAATTGAAATACACAAAAACTCGTTTTTTAAGAAATAAGCTTTTGAAATGTAGGCCTTTAAGTCACTAAGGCATCATGGAAGCAAATTGCAAATAATTGAAACAAAGCTCTAAAGCGGCTTAAAAGAGCCCAGCTCAAAAGAGATTTAAAGGTTTTTAATCCATCAGAACATCAAACATTTCACAAAAATATGAAATGTATGTGAGCTGATGTCTGCCAGGATCTTGGTGATGGCAGACAAGTACAAGGACTTGTCTTGGTTACATAAACAATCAACCACTACTGGATACTCAGAGATTTTACCTGCCATCCTTGGTTTATGTGTGAGTCCAACAATTTAGAAGACAAACTAGGGGCCCATAGACGCAGAATAGGAGAAAAACTTCTGCAAGTAGGCCCTTATTTAATAGCTAGTCATTTTATAAAAGACTGGCAGAACAATCCTGGATGGATGATGCAGTAAGTGGAATCCTGCACAGACACGTGCACTCTCATCTGACCAGTCGCAGCACGCTCTATATCTAAGTGCTGTTTTACAAATAGGGGTGGGATAGCATGAAGTTAGCATGCAACCGAACACGTGCAACACCACCCTCAGTCTGATCTTGGAAGCTCAGTGACGGCGTTCCCCTCATGATCTCCATGGCGAGCCAGAGGGAGATTGGTGAAAAACATGGAACGCAAAGCATCCTTGGTTGAAAAGGCAAGCGATAAAGGCCCTGCCTGAATCTGAGAGGGATAAAAAGTGTGTTTATAAGGATTCAGAGGACATTAAGGCTGATGTTATTTTCTGTTAAGGTTCACATTTGTTCTTCTTTTTATACCTGTCAAAAGCAAAAATTTTAAAAAAGGATTGTGGAACACAAGATTCTGCTGCGAAATAAATTATACAAGTAACATGTATGTGAATGTGTGAACTGGCTATTCTATGTGTAGTTCTCCTGTGAAATGAGAGATCAGATTTAGTGATAGCTTGATTACTTGTATTTATAAAACCGCCCCTCCAGCAAAAGGCTGAGGCTCCGAGCACAGCCCTTGGCATGGTATGGGCCAAGTAAAAGGTTATCCAGGGTTGAATCAGATATCTTTGTGCAGAATGAAATCTCAAGAATTTTGCAAAACCGGTTGCTAAAACCATAGAACACATGATTCCTGTTCAGTGGGGAGTGCTTCAAATGATTAGTTTGGAAGTTCAAATTCCACCCGTTGAATATGTATATATTTTAAAAAAAAAAAATTGTTTAACAAGCATTCACTGAGAAAGATAAGTTATTACAGCAAACCTATAACCTAGACTGAAAAAAATAATACTTGGAGCACACCGTGGCATTTTTTACTTAGGGCCAACCCTGACTATTCATACACTTAAGTACTGCGAAATTGTCACGCTCTAATTTCTGGTTTTTAAGCTTACCTGAAACCTGAGATGCTGATGGTCCAGGGGAGGCCAGAGTTGATGAGGCCCAGGGCGGCTGAGGCCTAGGGACAGTAACAGAAAAAGACATAGGGCCAGTTACAGCTTCCCTGCATGATTGCAGGAGGCTGGAGAGACCCATAAAAGCGGCAGCAACAGCAACAGGAAATTGCAGAAAGAAGAAGAGTCAGGAAGAAGTGGGAAGACTGGGGGACGGCATCGGGACGTTGCGATGATCCGCCCTCCCAGCGACCAGCCCTGCCACAGTTGAGCCCGATGGAGACACTGAAGAGTGGAAGACAGTGCCGACCTGAGAGACATGGGGAGTGAGCTGCAGCAGACCTGCCTAACTTCTGTCATTGCATCGATGCAGCACGTAAAAAGAGACAGGACCGCGGTAAGAGACCAAAAGCAGGCCCAAATGGCAGTAGAGAAGGCCGAATAGTGTGACAAAAGGCAGAATGACGCCGAAGCAGCTAATCAAGGAAGGACAAAGGAAAAAAAAAAAAGAGATGTGTCCCAACTTAAGAAGGCTGTGCAGAGAAGAAGGGAGCCACGGTGTTGCCGGGAGCCTGCATGCCCAGAAGAGGAGGTGGAGAGTGTCATGGAGGCAAGGATCAGGTCACAGGAGGGAGGGGATTTCCAGTAGATTTCTTGATCATGACCTTAGATGCCTAGCAGATTGATAGATGCGAAGGGTAGAACATAGCCAAGTAATGGAAGGATTATGTATTAACGCATGAATCATAGTTAGAATTTTATATGGTTTCGAATGGATGTACCTGTCAATATACATGCAGCTGAGTTCTGAATTAATTGAATTAATTGAAGTGAAAGCAAATTAGAATCTGATAAACCTAGAAATACAGTAATCCATTCCTGAGAAGATTAAGGCTTGAAGGACCGTTCTGAAATCTTGAGGAAAGAGCAACGGACAAAGTCTTTTTAGTACATGAATTTTAAAGAATGACCTTTTTGCAATGGATGATATATGTTGTGTCTATATATTCTAGCTAAAAAGAACAAAAGATAAAGAATAAAAGCTATATGTTAAAATATGAAAGGAATATCTGTGATCTTAATATAAAATATGATGAATAGAGTTCAGAGCAAGTTACTGTTTTAAATAAAGAATATATTTGACAATTTATAGTATTTACAGTATCAATATTATTTGAGTAAAGTGATATTATTAGAAGGAAGTATTATTTATTAAGCTGTACGCCTGCTGTGTATACCATCTATTAACTTGCAGCCTAACATGACTACACTATTAACATTAACCTTGGCCATGTCAAGTCTTCAACACATAGGAGTATGGTTTATAGGAAAAAATACTCTTATTGCAGGGATTCTTTAGAAGGCAGCATTACATGGTACATCTGATTGTTGCTTTATTTCGGAGCCTTCTCCCAGATTTGAAAAGGGAAATGTCCCATCTCTCTACATTCCTAGGAGCTAAAGACTCATTCCGGCATTGTCATCAAGCAAGAGGAACCTGTGTTCTTGGCTACAGCTCAAGAGGGGTTGTGTCCTTGCTAATGTTTAATTTCTTTCATGACTTGCATTATATAGAGGGTCATTTTCATATCTGATAGTGGTGTGCATTTGTTTGCAACGTATAGGGCCATATTCGTTGTATTCGTGGGGAAGCGAAACGTATCACGATTCCCCACGAATACAACGAATCTTCACCGAATTATTCGGCCGTCTAAAGGAGCGAATTTAAACAAACCCCCCACCCTCCTGACCCCTCCGACTTACCAAAACTCCCTGGTGGTCCAGCGGAGGGTCCTGGAGCATCTCCTGCACTCACGCCGTCGGCTGCCAGTATTGAAAATGGCGCCAATAGCCTTTGCCCTTACTATATCACAGGGGCTACCGGTACCATTGGTCGGCCCCTGTCTCAAGGTAGGAGCAATGGACGGCCGGCGCCATCTTGTGCTCCTACCAAGTGACAGGGGCTGACCAATGGCACCGATAGACCCTGTGACATATGGGCCGATACAGTAAAAATCGCAGGAGAGCGGGTGAGAGCCCTCTCTCCCAGCGCGCACACAAGACAATCTCCTGTGCGCGCTATACAGTAATTTAATTTATTTAAGGGCCGGCGGTAAAAAGAGGCGCTAGGGACACTAGCGCGTCCCTAGCGCCTCTTTTTTCGGACAGGAGCAGCGGCTGTCAGCGAGTTTGACAGCCAATGCTCAATTTTGCCGGCGTCGGTTCTCGAGCCCGCTGACAGCCATGGGTTCGGAAACCGGATGCCGGCAAAATTGAGCGTCCAGTTTTCAACCCGCGAGCCGTGGGCCTATTTCAATTTTTTTCTTTTTTTTTTAACTTTTTTTAACTTTCGGAACCTCCGAATTAATATCGCCATGATATTAAGTCAGAGGGTGCACAGAAAAGCAGTTTTTACTGCTTTTCTGTGCACTTCCCCGGCGCCGGCAGAAATTAGCGCCTACCTTTGGGTAGGCGCTAATTTCTTAAAGTAAAATGTGCGGCTTGGCTGCACATTTTACTTACTGAATCGTGCGGGAATACCTAATAGGGCCATCAACATGCATTTGCATGTTGCAAGTGCTATTAGGTTCGGGGGAGTTGGACGCGCGTTTTCGACGCGCTATTACCCCTTACTGAATAAGGGTTAAAGCTAGCGCGTTCAAAATGCGCGTCCAATCGCGGGATAACAGTGCGCTCCACTGCTTTGGATGGCGGGTAAGTCATAAAACAAAAAAATTACATAGATCAGCGGAGTTTTAAGGGTCGGGGATAACAGGGGGAAAGGGAGAATAATAACCTAGGAGAGTTTGGAAGTCTTATCCCTTAACTGGGTGAACTGGGAACGAACTGGGAAAACTAGCAATGGCGTCAGCACACGTCCTTTATAAAATTCCTTCACATGTGGTAGAGGCAGCATTTGCAAGCACATGCGCGCGTTCATATAAAATTGTGCACCCTTGCACGCATGTTCAGCCTGTTTTATACCAATGTGCGCATATACGTGCGGATGTTATAAAACAGCTGCGTCCATGGGTGCAAGCTGGCCAATGTACGCATATGTGCGCCCACCTGTTTAAAAGTTACTATCCCTCTGTCCCTCTGCTTAATATCTGTACAGTGCCGGACACGTCTAGGAGCACTTTAAAAATAGGTAGTAGCTGTAGCTAGTAATGCTTGGTTATTAAAGCTGGCCTGGAAGTTTCATTCTCACAATAGGAAACTCTGTTCCCTAAACTCGAGTTAAAGAACATCCCTATAAAGGAAAATTACCTCCCTAGGCTCAAGGTAAAAAGCTTCCCTATGAAGGAAAATTACCTATCAGAGGATATAATATGTTCATTTAAATACCGCTGAGGCTAATTAAGTTTTAGTCTCTGTGGTAAAAGGTTCTACTGCTGGATATTTGTTTGCAATTTGACTGTAAAAAAAAAAAACCTGACACAAAGACAAGGGCATGTGTGAACGACCAAAGATAATTCTAAGAGGCAGCCCGTTATCTTTGATCTTCTTCGTGTATTCAGTCGAATTAAGTATTTTTTGTCTCTCCACCACCAGCCCCAACAACAAAATAATACATTTTGTTGACTAGGAATTCCTTTCTCCGTAAATTCTACGGATATTTGTGGAGTGTGATCCTCTTATCATCTCTGATTTATTTTATGAGAAAATCAGCCCGTTGAATGTCCTTGGGATCCTTGTCTACCAAGATACCCTCCTTGTTCCTTGACCTAGGATACAGGCTGAATGGACAAAAAAAGTTTTTTTGGTTACCTGTTAATTTAATAATTTTGGCCTGAATCCACTTTCTGTCTGTGCACGCTCACTTCTAAGCACAGCTATAAACAAGTGCACGTGTAAAATCACTTATACTGTTTAAAGGACAATTTTCAAACTGAATTCCGCCAGTAAAACAGCATTTGACCTGTAGAAATGGGGTGTTGGCGATTACCCTCCCGCCCGCCATTTTGGTTAGAAGTATCCATGCAGCACAAAAGGGGTGTGGTTAGATCGGGGGGAGGGAGGATACACACGGGATTCCATTGCGAAGCCCTGCATGTAGTTTTCCGAGGGTGCCTTTGCACCTGCTTCAAGGCAGGTACAGAAAAAAAATGCAGAGGCACCAAGTACCCATCTTCCAGCAGCTGCCCAGATTTTAAAAAAAGAGAAAATCCACAGGGCTTACAAGCTGCACACACGTTTTCATTATTGCCTTTCTAAAGTGCATTTTCCTTTGCCATTGATTTAATTTCTTAGAATGATACACGCATTATTTCTTTTCTATCATTATCCGTTAAGTATGCTACCAAATGCACCAGCTTTTATAGTGATTCAAATATGGAGAGGAGACCAAGTTTCCTTCTTTGCATGTTCACTTCTTAACTTATTAAGCATGGAAACCTTTGAGATATTTGAATGTCTCTATCATATCTCCTCTATCTCACCTTTCCTCTAGGGCGTATATGTTTAGATCCTTAAGTCTATCCCCATATGCTTTAGAATGAAGATCACTGACCATTTTATTAGACATGCTCTGGACCAACTCCAACCAGTTTATCTCCTTTTGACAGCGCGTTCTCCAGAATTCTGCACAATGTTCCAAATGAGGTCTCATCGGGGACCTGTACAGTGGCAATATCATCTCCCTTTTTCTGCTGACTATTCCTCTCCCTATGCAGCCAAGCATCTTTCTGGCTTTTGCCGCCTTGTTTAGCCACCTTAAGATCACCTCCCAGATCCCTCTCTTCTTTCAAAGAATTTCACCTCCAATACGGTACCTCTCCCTTGGGATTTTGCATCCTAAATGCATTACTCTGCATTTTTTAGCTTTATTTCTTAGCTGCCAGTCTCTTGATCATTCCTCAAGCTTTGGTAAATCCCTCCTCATGTTTTCCACACCTTCCAGTCTTTCTACCCTGCTGCAGATTTTGGTATCATTGGCAAAAAGAAAAACCTTTCCTGACAATCCCGCTAAATTGCTCTCGAAAATGTTGAAAAGAACCAATACAAGGACTGATACCTGAAGCACACTGCTAGTAATGCCTCCCTCATAGGAGCAAACTCCATTTACCACTACCCTTTATCACCTCCCACTTAGCCAGTTTCTAACCCAATCAGTCTCTCTAAGCCCATACAAAGGGCACTCAATAAATTTATAAGTTGCCTATGTAGAACCATGTAAAAGGCCTTACTGAAATCCAATTATATCATATCTAGCACTGTCTCTTCTCCCTTCAGAGGGATAGCCATGTTAGTCTGGTGTAGCAAAAAAAAAAAAAAAACCTATTTATTTACAGAAGCATTCGGGAAGATCGATCCCACTCAGTAGTCACTAGCCCAGGTTCATATATGGGTACTTAAACTTCAATTAATATCAGGAGACTACCATATTGATAGCTATGTTTGTGTATTTCTTCTTTTCTTTCTATACTTTTATTTAAAATAATAGTAAATTATTTAAATGTGCTTCTTTTGTTATAATTTTTTTAATTTGTATTTATATTGATCATGAAGTAGTTGTATTTTTATTCTAATTTTGTTTTATTATTTTTATCTTATTTGATTTTTTTTGTTACTATCATTGTAAACCGCTTTGGTCAATCTTGTATTGGTAAAACGGTATATAAATATTTTAAATAAATAAATAAATAAAATGACAAGAGGTGGGTGGCACCTTATAGCTTAACCAGTTTATTGAGGCATGAGCTTTCCAGGACAGAGTCCACTTTGTCAGAGAATCCAGGATCTCTCGGCTTCTAGAAGGCACCACAGCCAGGATGTCTGTGGTGCCTTCTAGAAGCACCACAGACATCCAGCAAATTGAAATCCCCTAGCTATAACACCTTCCCTTTCAGAGAAATGTTGTGAATGTCCTCTATTAAATCTCTATCCATTTCTTCTGTCTGGGATGGAGGTCTGTATATTACACCAGTATAAATAGATGTTCCATTCCCTCTTTCCAGATTAACCAACAGTGCCTTCTCTTTACCTCATAAACCTTCAATTCTATTGCTATTATTTTTTATATATATAATACCACGCCTTCTCCCCTCCTTCCTATCCATTCCTTCCTGAATAGATTGTAGCTCGGTATAACTATATCCCAATCATGGATTTCCATGTACCATGTCTCCGTGACACCCACTACATCCAAATCAGCTTTTTCCATGTCTGTCTCTAGATCTAGGATTTTATTTCCCATATGAGCATTGGTGTACATAGCTTTCTCGTTATTGCCCTTTTTCCCCATTTCTATATAAGTATTTAATGTTTCACTTAGATAATCCTAGTTTAAAGCCCTCCTCAGTACATTTGCCAGTTTGTGTTGGAAGATGATGCACCCCTTCTTCAACGAGTGGACTCCATCTCTGCTCAGCAGTCCTTGAAAATTCATCCCAGGTCCAGAAAAACAAAACGCTTTTGTCAACTCCATCTATGCAACCATTAATTTATCTCCAGAATGCAAGATTCCATGCCTGGGCGGATGGAGAAGAATACCCCCTCTGCACCTACCTGCTTTATCCTCTCTCCCAGAGTCAGGAAGTTATTTTTGACATGACCTGGGTAGTGCCTAGCAGTACCATTTATGCCAACACAGATGAACGGCATTGGACAGTAGTCACTAGGCTGGAGGATTTTCAGCAATCTCTCCATGTCTTGGATTTTGGCATCCAGCAGACAGCATACTTCCCAGGTCAAAATGTCAGTCAGCAGATGGTTGTCTCCGTGCTTCTCAGAAGTGAGTCACCAACCACCACTACCCTCTGCCTCCTAAGTGCAGTAGTTGTAGAGTCCACAGCTTTGGGGTTTGCATGTTTCAGTTCCTCCTCATCCAGGGATGGTTTCTCCACCTCCACCTCCAGGGCTGCATACCATTTCTAAAGCTCATGGGAAATTGGAGTCATGGTGCAGGGTCTAGTAGCTGTAGTAATTTGGGACCAGCTGTCATCTTGTGGTCCGGTTTCGCCTTCCTCTCTGCTTGAGTTTTCCATCTTTGATACCTCAATAAGCATTTCATCTATGTAGTCCTCAGTCTCCTGGATGCTTCTCAGTTTTGGCACCTCTGATTTCCACCACCTGTTTCCTGAGGGAGTTGATCTGCACACTGAACCGGCTCCTCACTGTGAACAGCAATAGAAGAGGTAACAGTGGCGACAGCTTCGGCAATATGATGTTTCCTGGACATTCATCATCAGTTGTCGAGGACTTCTGGTACCTGCTGAAAGACCTGCTAAAGTCCCTGCCTTTCCTCAACTGTCCCGCTAGTAAAATTAGCAAACCTGTGGAATCTGACTTCCACCTCTACACTCACAATCTCTGCTTGGGGTCCTGTTTGTTTGTTTACTTGATGCTTAGCAGTATTAAATGTCTCATTTTATTTTTTCAGACTACAAAATATATTTATAAAAGTATGAAGTAGGTACTTTTGTGTGGTTCCCTTTGTAATCTCATGCTGCTGAGGTTATAAAATAAGCCAGGGTATAAAAGTAAACCTGTGAAGGGAATTTTCAAGAGAATTTCCCACATAAAACTCCGTTTTATACATGTAAATGCACTTTACGCGCATAAATGGGCTTTTGAAAATGCTATGATATATGCTACTTTTATGTGCATAAATCCTTCTGAAAATTACCTCCTATATGTGTTGACAAACTTACTGTTTAAAGAAAGACAAAGACCTTCAGGACCGTACTTTTGCTAAAATGTAAATTAGTTCTATTACGTCAAAATTCTATCAAATTCCTAGAAAAACAAACTGACACTTGGTGGATGAAATACAGGAGACAGAGCACTTTAATTTGACATTAAAAAAGGAATAGATTTTCAATTATTCCATAGACCTTAGCATGCTTCTGTGCATGTTCATGAATTAGATCATTAGAACCTTAAGTGTACCTCTGAGATATCCGAAAATAGTTCTAAAAGACACTTCAATTTATTAGATTTTATATTCTGCCTTATGGCATGTCAAAATGGATTACTTTCAAGTACTGTAGGTATTCTCTTATCTCCAGAGGGTCTACAGTCTAATTTACTAAGCATTTTTCCCATAGACACAGAGCTTAGTAAATCAGGTCCTATGTTTTGTACCTGAGACAATGGAAAGTGAAGTGACATGTCCAAGGTCACAATAAGCAGCAAAGGGATTTGAACCTGGTTTCGCTGATTTACACCCTGCTGCTCTAACAGCTAGACTCCTCCTCCACTCCTTTAAGCTTCTTCTGCAAGGAGAACCTCCTCCTACTAGGATCAGAGTGAATGAAATGTGCAATATGTCACTCCTGTGATCTAACACAATTAGCCAATTGTGAACAGGCAATGACAATATGTCATCACATATTAGCAGACTTAAATAGCTGTTAAAGAAACAGCTATGTATTGTATAATAAAACAGCAAGATCCAGGGAAAGCCATGCCACCTTTAAATTATTAGCACTAATTAGACAAATCAGAAATGACGAGAAGATATTATATAGAAAACAAAGGCAAGTCCTACCTGCATAGCAATGTCAAGATTGAGTTTCCAAACAACCAATTAGCAGAGAAGGCATTTCAGCCCAGTTGGCCACATGGAAAAGTGGAACGGCTTCATTACAGTAGCTCACTAATTAAAATGTAAAGGTTGCTGATCACTGCATAATTAAACAATGTGGCGTGCAGTTTCAGCTGCCTATTTGTAAATCTGCTAGGCCTACAATCATTAATGCCTTAGATGGAGCATAAATGAGTCTGGAGACTGCAGAACTGCATCCTGTCTGAACACAAAGCAACTTATGGTCATTATGGAGATAATATACTCCAAAGGGGCTGTTATGAACAAAATGTTGAGGGTTGGTTTTTTTTTTTTCAAAATGACTTCTGTTTTTCTTATATTCTTTTTCCTTACTAATTAGTCTGAAAAAAAGGCTAGCAAGGCTAATTAACTTCCAGCTACTATAATCTTAAACATAAAACTACAGGAGTGTTTTTCTCTATGGATTATCTTAAAGTATTTTCAACAGTTAAAGCACTTTTACTGAATATTTAGCTCTTAGCTAAAGTTTGATGCATGTTATATATTTATTTATTTATTTAATTATACAATTTTTATATACCGTTGCACAGAACAAGTTCTATCTCCACGGTTTCCAATACACAATTTAAAAGCACAAGGAAAGAAAGAAAAAATAATATATATACTAAAGACATGTTTATGTGCTTTTACATGAAAAGAAACAATTGTTTAATAATATGACCACTATAAAGAAATAATCCATGTAGTCAATTAAATATCATAAAACTGGTATCCCATGTTCTTTCCATATCTTTACTGCAAACTTTGAGTAGTAACTCATTTACAGGAAATTCTGGAGCATCATCATCTTAACCAATCATAACCATGCTCTTCCACAGTAGAAAATTTAATCTCAGATGTTATACAAATTGGTCTGGAATTGACGCTTGGTTTGGAGCTTATGGGCTTGTCATCGTTTACATTTAGCTCTACTGACAGAACCTATTTTTTCAGCTGTATGTTCCCTATTCATGCACCAATCTAATGTAGGGCCCCACTGGGTTCCCTATTGAGTGTGATCTAGTACCTAGGTCATGCAAGGTAGAATAGATTAGAAGAACGCTCTATTTTTACCACAGCACCCCCACATGAGGTTGCTGCAATGGTTTATTCCTATTTCTATATAATAGAGTGATTACTAGTGTCTTGTGTGGATTTTTTAGTTTGGAGTTGAAGTTTATCTCTGTTTATTCTGTTTTAATATGCTTCCCATTTAAAGCTCTGGGTAGTTTACGATAAAAATCAATGACAAATTCATGAAGGGGACAATCACCCTAAAACAAGGCTGAAAGCATTGGCGGAAGAGTCTTAGTTAAGAGATTTTTCCAACTCATAGTCAATAGTTGATCATTTTTCTCTTTTTCTTTTGAGTTGCTTACTCACTGTGTGATTTTGTTGGGAGGAATTATTCACCCTTCCTTCTCCAGAGAGAGAGGAGTGAAGATTTGAGTTTTTAGGTCACCCAGAGTAAATGGTGATTTTCTTCCAAGTCATACCATGTCTCTAACCTGGAACCTTTTTCAACTTGTTTCCTTTTCCCCATTGGAAGATATAGGCTGCTGCTTAAACCAACCCAGCAACTTTTTATTTAGAAAACTGACTGCCCAAATGATTTCGCGGAAAGATTAAATGATTTCTTTGCTTCAGTATTTAATGAAGAGAATGTTGGGGAGGTACCCATACCGGAGAAGGTTTTCATGGATAATGATTCAGATGGACTGAACCAAATCGCGGTGAACCTAGAAGATGTGGTAGGCCTAATTGACAAACTGAATGCTGCACATCCCGGTCGCCCTAGGGCCGTGCCTGGGCCTGCTCACCTTGTTCCAAGCTCCGCAGGTCTCGGGCCTTCCTCCCTCGCTGCTGCAGCCAGTCGGCTGCACCCCCAGCTCAGGGCAGCGGCATCCCCGGCTGCCTCCAGCGCTTCGGCATCCCAGGCCTCACTCCTCGCCCCACACAGGGGCTCGGCATCCTCCGCTGCCTCGACTCCACCCCTAGGCCTGCACGTGCGGATCGCCCAGCCTTTTAAAGGGCCAAGGGAGGGAAACTACTCCACATAGCGTCCCAATGACGTTACTTAGTCTCAGTATATAAGCGAGGGCCTCCACCTCAGTCCCTCGCCTTGGCAATTGGATCATCTCCTCTAGCTATTTTGCCATCCTCATTCCTGTGCTTGTTCCATTGTTCCTGCGTTCCTTGTTCCTATGCTTGTTCCAGTGTTCCTGCGTTCCTTGTTCCTGTGCTCCTGCGTTCCTTGTTCCTGTGCTTGTTCCAGTGTTCCTGTATTCCTTGCTCCGTGCTTGTTCCAGTGTTCCTGTGTTCCAGTGTTCCTGTGCCTGTTCCAGTGTTCCTGCCTTACTCCTGTGTTCCCGTGGTCCACTTGTTTTCCAGCGTCTGTTCCTGAGTCCCTATTCCTCGTCTCGCTACCAGGTTGTACCTCGGACTGATACCTGGTACTGACCTCGGCTTGTCTCTGACCTCGCTCGAACTGATTCTTGGAACTGACCTTGCCTGCCTTTGACTACGCTCGGAACTGATACCTGGAACTGACCACTGCTTGCCTTTGACTACGCTCGGACTGAACCTGGAACTGACCCTCGCTTTGGCTGACCATCCTCAGACAGATACCCCTGGCTTTGACATTGCGCTCCATTCGGACACTCTCTTCACTACACCTAGGCCCAGCTGCTTCGAGACCTGCCTGCGGCCCTCTTCGAGCTGGACCTTCAGTTCCTGCTTTGTTCCCGTGATCTCTGTACTCTTGATTCCGGTCTAACTCGCCTGTTCGCCGACAGCCGCGCAACCTCTTCTCTTGGTGGGCCCACCTCTTTGTCATCTCTTCGGGAGACCCCCAGAGGTCCCACCTAAACCCAGGCGGTCCAGGAATCCAAGGGCTCAACCCGCGGAGTCCCCAGACTGTTATTGGTGAAGTTCCTGTCAGCCTCTGTCTCCTTGTGTGCTTCGCCTCCTCGTGGCAGGTGCCCTCTGAGATCCCTCAGAGGGCTGTACCAATCCTGCTCCAGGCCAAGGGTCCATCTCCAGCGCAACAGGTTAACCAAGGGCCATGGACTCGGCAGAGTCCTCCGCCATGCAGGCTATTCCGGGCCTGGCTACACGTATCTGGGAGCAGCAACAATACCTCGAGGCATTGGCTACCTCAGTCGAAGAACTTGCAGAGTCTGCTATGGCCAACCCTGGGACTCTTCCCAACAGTGCTTCCTCTGGTTCATCGCCCTCACGGGCACTGCTGGCCCTCCCAGCTCCTCCCTGATTCAATGGGGACCCTCGTCTTTGCCGAGGCTTTATTAACCAGTGTTACATGCAATTTGCACTACCACCTTCCTTGTTCCATACAAAGTGACTAAGGTCACTTTCATTATCTCGCATTTGGAGGGAAAGGCCCTGGCATGGGCTTCCCCGCTCTGGGAGTGTTCTGATTCTTTACTACAGCAGCTGCCCCACTTCATTTCTACGTTCGATGTACCTTTGATGATCCAAGCTGACATGCGATTGCCAGACACCATCTCCTCCATCTCCCCCAGGGATCTGTTATGCTTCCGGGATGTGAACCCTTGGTTCAGCGAAGAATGAATGTTCAATCGCTGATTGGTGAGGCCTAGACCAAGACTCTCACGAAAATCTGGATGCAGGTGCCTTCCAGCAGGTCGTGGGTTTCGAAGGTAGATGTCCTCAGCAGGACTTGGAAAGTAAAGCTGAGCTGGCGCCTCCAGCAGGTCGTGGACTCAAAAGGAACAGTTCAGATAAAGGGAGTTGAAGGAAACTCCACAGTCAGTCCAAGGGTCGAAAGCCACAGGATACCTCACAGCCGGTCCAGAAATCAGAAGCCAGAGAGTACGTCACAGCCGGTCCAGGGGTCGGAAGCCAGAGAATTCGCCAAAGCCGGTCCAGGGGTCGGAAGCCAAAGAATTTGCCAAAGCCGGTCCAGGGATCAGGAGCCAGAGGAGATGCCACAGTCAGTCCAGGGGTCAATACCGCAAATCAAGAACAGGAACCACAAACAGGAACAAGCCAGGAGCCCAGAGGAAGTCAAGGCAAGGTCTGAGGTGCAGGCCTTGCCTTTAAATAGTTCCCTACCAGTAACACACCCGGGGAGAGCCAATCCGGGCACAGGAGGACTTTCAGCAGCGAATCCTGGGTTGCAATGTAAGCCCCAGAAGGGGGCGGAGCCAGCAACCCGGAAAGGAAGAGAGAACGCCGCGGCCATGATGTGCCGCGGACCGCGGCCCCGAACCAAAGTCCCAGCACTCCTTCAAGAAGAACGCGGCGGTCTGCCGCTGCCGGTAAGGGGCAGTTTCCGGTCGAGGCTTGCCGCGATCGCGGCTCATAACAGGATCCCATTCCCTAACATAATACACCATGGAATTCCAAACCCTGCCAATGGAATTGGGATGGCAGGAGGACTGCCTGCGGGCACTTTATCTTGAGCGTCTGTCTTCTGCCCTAAAGGATGAACTGGCAGCCCGAGAGATTCCTGCATCATTGGAGAACCTCATCTCCTTGGTTGGGCAGATTGACCATCGCCTTCAGGAACAGCATCGGCAGGTAAAAGTCATACGATGAGCGGCCCCGGAACCACCTCGGTCCGCTAGCCCCAGATCGAGGGCACCATTGGTGGGTTCCCAGTCAAAGGAAGAACCGATGCAGATCAACCGTGGTCGTCTTACTCCCAAGGAATGCCTCCGAAGACAGAAGTCTGGTCTCTGCCTCTACTGCGGGGGTCCAAGCCACCATAATCAGACTTGTCCGGTGCGTCCAGGAAACTCCAGAGCCTAAGCCCGGCAGGGGTCCCAAACTTAGGTACTACAGTTACAGACCCCCAATTACTGCTTCTTCTTGATCCATCTGAAACACATAAAAGGGGACTCAAAGCCTCAGTTCTGATATAAAACAATAGTTTAGGAATTTATATACTACAGTATTGTGAGTTTTGAGAATAATTTTAGGAAAAAGCAGTGAAAGTCCTTATCTGATAGAAATTTCTACAAGGTTGTTGAAATTGAGTGTAGAATATTGGTAGCTGTAATAGAATTAGAAGTAACAATAATTGGTAGCTGTAATAGAATTAGAAATAACAATAATTATCTTTGAATGTTCTGCATAACAATAAACATTGTGGCTTGAATAGTAAAATATATATATATAGAAAAAAAAGAAAAGGTAATTCCTTATTTTTCATTGTATCAACTCTGCCTTTTCTCTCTGTCTCCGAGTTTGGATGGAAATTATTTCCCAGTATGTCCTGGTAAAGTGCCCCCCAAAAAAAGGAGGGTGTTCCTCTTAACCACCCCACTTGTGAAAAGATTTCCTCGCAGAGTCCTCTTATATATGAAACCCCAGTCACTGTGTAGTGGGTGGAAATCTTGATGCAAGAAGGGGGACTAGGACTCTGGAAACAAGGGACAGAACTCCGAAGACTTTGCTCCATGCCTTCGGCAGCGATGCGACCTACACAGCCGGCCGTTGGCTGGTCATGGTCCATGCACTTGCAGGACTTGGATGCAAGGCTCCGAGGGATTGAAGTACTTGGACACAGGAATATGTTGGAGACTCAGGAAACTAGAAAGACCAGAACTCAGGAACACGATGAGGACTCAGGAACAATTCGAAGACTCTAGAACGAAGACTTGAATGCTAGAACAACAACGAAGACTTGAACTCAGGATTACAGATGCTGAAGACAGGAACCAGGAACATGGAATGAAGAAATCCAGAACATCATAACAGGAGCATGACCACAGCAGACCTTGAAGGACGAAGAAAGCCAAGGACAACTATGAAATTCCTTGTGAAGGACTGGACTGAAAACTGAAGAGCCCTTTCATAGGGCTAGTTGGATGGCATCATCACAAAGGGCTGAGGAGCGTTTCCCGCTGTGGTCCCTTTAAATTGTGAGCAGAGGCACGCATGCATGCCTAGAGGACACCAGCAGCAGATGGACGATAGTGGTGGCAACAGCTGCAAGACAGACCGATGGGCCCGTGAGCAGCAAATGCAACAATTTAAAAGGGAACTCATTATTTAATGGGAAATATGCAGGGACTCTACATCATACCACATGTTAAAACTATGTATTCCTATCCTCTTTCTAAACCTTTATTTAAGATTACTAGAAACAATCAGCACGGTACTTCAAACGAAAGGTCTGATTTATAAAGGTTGGGGTTTTTTTTCCTATTCTGTATCTATGAGAAATCAAAACCTAAAACCAATATATGTGCAATATCCTGGAAAAGCAATAGGAACTTGCCGAAGGATGATTCCAGTATCTATGTTTGTTGACAGATATTAGATTAAAGTTTTGTGATTTTTGCTAGTGGCAACTAAGAAAATGATTATGGCAAATACAAATAATCTGACTGCTTCCTCAGACACAAAGCATTAACCTTTGATTCCCTGAGCTCAAAAACCTTAGACTCTGTTAAAACAGATGCATACTAAGGATATAGCAGACATCAGTAAAGCAGCATGTTGTGTAACATACCAAACCAAAAATACATCTGTGTTGATATGCAGTCAAGGATAAGCCTTTTGAAGTGAAATACAGCCTGTCAGATATGTCCTTCTGTCTGTATTTTCATCCTAGTTTCCAAAGGGAAGAAGATATATAAGACACGTATGTATGTATGTATGTGTGCATCTCTGTGAGTGTATATGAATTAGTTACCCATCAATCACCTCTCTGTCCCCTCTGCATCTGCCTGCAATGACCACAGAACAACTTCCATGGAAGCTCTGGTAAATTAGGGTGCCATGCATTATCTCCTACCTATTTTTTGATGGATCTATTGATCTACTTTGCTTAATCAATATTATCTCCCAGATATATGATCCTACCCACATCAGTGTGTTTTATGGCACTCTCATCTTGTAACCCTAATATTTGTTCTTATTTTTTTTTTGTTATTCTATGATGTCTTGAATATTTTGACTTATTGATGCACGGTTTTATGCTTGTCAATTTCTACTTACCTTTGATCTAATTTTATTTGAATTGATATATGGCTGGTATAACAGTTATTTATTCTATATTCTGTATCTCACTATGAATACTCTATTAGTGGAGTCTGTGTGTCCCCCCTAATAACTTTTAGTGTGCTATCCACATCAAATTTCAGGATGTGTCCAAGGGGATCTTGACAGGGGTAATTTGTGTGATACACATGATACACACGGACCCGTGAATGTTCCAGAAAGTACACTCCATTAGTTCTACATGAACTTCTTGTTTGGCTAACAAACACTGGGAGCAATACCTTCTATCATGGGATTTCTCTAATATTTAAAGGTCCTACTAGGGTATTTGCGCACTGTGAGTGAATTTCTGATAATCTCAGCAGGAGATCAGAGTCAAGGTAGGCACTGACACATCAGAAATATCAGCATTAATAATTTTCATTTTAAAAGTTATTGTTTCCTTCCAAGGGTGGACAATTTTTGTGCCCTTCATTAAAAGCAAGTTTGCTTCCCATAAACTGTGTTTTCCAGTTGGAGCGCACTGTTAGCCTGCTCTTGGACGCGCGTTTTCCCTTACCCCTTATTCAGTAAGGGGAGGAACACGCGCGTCCAACCCGCGGCACCTAATAGCGCCCTCAACATGCAAATGCATGTTGATGACCCTATTAGGGGGGGATATGATAGAGGTGTTTAAAATCATGAGAGGTCTAGAACGGGTAGATGTGAATCGGTTATTTACTCTTTCGGATAGTAGAAAGACTAGGGGACACTCCATGAAGTTAGCATGGGGCACATTTAAAACTAATCGGAGAAAGTTCTTTTTTACTCAACGCACAATTAAACTCTGGAATTTGTTGCCAGAGAATGTGGTTTGTGCAGTTAGTATAGCTGTGTTTAAAAAAAGGATTGGATAAGTTCTGGAGGAGAAGTCCATTACCTGCTATTAAGTTCACTTAGAGAATAGCCACTGCCATTAGCAATGGTTACATGGAATAGACTTAGTTTTTGGGTACTTGCCAGGTTCTTATGGCCTGGATTGGCCACTATTGGAAACAGGATGCTGGGCTTGATGGACCCTTGGTCTGACCCAGTATGGCATTTTCTTATGTTCTTATGTTCTTAGGTATGTGCGCAGGATACAGTAAGTAAAATGTGCAGCCAAGCCGCACATTTTACTCTAAATAATTAGCGCCTACCCAAAGGTAGGCGCTAGTTTCTGCTGGCACTGGGAAAGTGCACAGAAAAGCAGTAAAAATTGCTTTTCTGTGCACCCTCTGACTTAATATCATAGTGATATTAAGTCGGAGGTCCCGAAGGCTAAAAAAAAGTAAAAAAAAAAAAAAGAAAAAATAATTAAAAATGGGCCGGCGGCTGTTGGGCCGAAAACCGGACGCTCAATTTTGCCGGCGTCCGGTTTCCGAGCCCGTGGCTGTCAGCATGCTCGAGAAACGACGCCGGCAAAATTGAGCGTCGGCTGTCAAACCCGCTGACAGCCGCCGCTCTGGGCTAAAAGGAGGCGCTATGGATACGCTAGTGTCCCTAGCACCTCCTTTTCCCCATTTCTACCGCACCACCTCATTTGAATACTGAATCGCACGCACCAGCGAGTGGCCGGTGCGCGTGCCGGGAGAGCAGACGTTCGTCCGCTCTCCCGCGGACTTTACTGAATCGGCCTGTAGGTAAGTAATAGACTCTCCAGAGAGGAAAGTGGGCATCTCGTGGCTAATTCATACTGTTATCTAATAAACCACCATTTACGGTAAGCAAACTTCTTTTTCTATTGATAAACAGGCTGAATTAGCCATGATCTGTGGGGAGTCCCAAGACATTTGTAGTAGGCGAGGGCTCTCGCAGTCCAGAGTGTGAAGAGATTTTTCTCCATTGTGAGTGGTGAGGATGGGGAAAAATGTTGGAATAAATTTCAATTAATTAAGATAAAACACTGACACAAACTTTGGTAGGAATTTAGGGTGGGTATGAAAAACAACTTTATCATGGAAGAACTGAAGGTAATGCACTAGGGTTTGCAGCTTAGTACTCAGTGAGCAGAAGTGATAGAGATGAAAATATCCATGTGCGATTGTTGAGAGAAGTAGTGTCCAGCTGTTCAAAAGGTGATCTTATTAGATAAGTGACCACTATATTAAGATCCCAAGGAACTGCTTGTTTCTGGATTGGTAAGTTAATGTGCAATACATTTTTCATGAATTTGGACACCAACAGATGCTATAAGACAGGTCCATTGTCCACTCTAGTATGAAAGGCCGCAATTGCACTCAGGGGTCCTCTGACAGAGGAAGTAGCCAGGCCAAGTTTAGATTCATATTAGAAGGGATCTAAGGAATGCTGAGTGCACAGATAAGAATATCTTTGCCATTTGAAGGCATAAATACACCTAGTGGAAATCTTCTTTGCTGAAAAGACAATATCCTCTACCTCCTTTGGTAAACAAAGGCTGGCAATCACTTTGCACTCAACATCCCTGCCGTTAGGTTGAGTCATAGTGGAGACAGATGGAGAGGTTTGCTGTCCTTTTGTGTCAGCAGAGAGGAGTCCTACCCCAAAGGAACAGGAAGGTATAACAACAGTTGAACTAGATTGGGTTACCAGATCCATCTCAGCCACACTGGAACTATTAGAATCATTCAAGCCCGGTCTTGAATAAGCTTTTGTACCATTTTCGCTATAATTGGCAGTGGTGGTAAAACATACATGAGGTCTGATCCCCAGTCTAGAAAGAAAGCGTCTTAAGCAATCCTGAGAAGACTTGGAAGAATGGAGCAAAACATCTAGTTTTTGATTTTGTTCTGATGAAAAGAGATTTGTTGTTGGATGACCCCACAATCTGAAGAGTTTGTTCACTATGGATTGTCTGAGTGACCACTCGTATGGACAAAACACCCTCTGTGATGTTCCACCAGCTTATTGAACAGTCTAAGGAGATATGTGACTTGAAGAATCACCCAGTGGTTACATTTGCTGCATTTCCTGGCAAAGTATCCAGAAGCCCATGCCTCCCTGTTTGTTCATATAGAACATGGCCACCCAATTGTCCATTTGGATGAGAATAGTTTTCACCTTAAATAGAATAATAAAGACTATGAGCATATTTTTGATAGCCATAAGCATGTTGAGCCATGCAATCTGAGGTAAACCAGAGAAGTTAACTACACCTCAAAGAACCAAGACACCCCCCCCACACACACCAAACCCCTGCCAGAAAGATCAAGACCCAACCCAGCACACAGACCCTCAGATCTCCCAAGGCTTCTTCCTGCCATAAGCTTCATAGAAACATAGAAATGACAGCAGAAAAGGTCCATCCAGTCTGCCCAGCAAGCTTTTGATAGTATCTGCTGTGCCATACAAATCACCCCCATACTTATCAGTTTCCCAGACCGTCAAACTCAGGGCCTTTGTTGGTTGCTGTTTGAGTCCAATTCCCCATTACTTCTTGCCATTGAAGCAGAGAGCAATGTTGGAATTGCATCAAAAGTATCAGGCTTATTGGTTAAGGTTAGTAACAGCCACATCAGCAAGTTACCCCCATGCTTGTTTGTTTTCCCAGACCATAAAATTCAATGTCCTTGTTGGTTTCTGTCTGAATCTAATTCCCATTTTCCCCCTGCCATTGAAGCAGAGAGCAATGATGGAGTTGCATTAACATTATGAAGGCTTATTGGTTAAGGGTAGTAACCACCACACCAGCAAGTTATCCCCATGCACTCTTTTCTTCATTTCCATCCTCTAGCCTTTAGGGATCACCAGTATTTATCCCATGCCCCTTTGAAATCTTTCACTGTTTTTGTCTTCACCATCTCCTGTGGAAGGGCATTCCAGGCATCTACCACCCTCTCCATGAAGAAATATTTCCTGATTTTGGTTCTGAGTCATTCTCCCTGGAGTTTCATTTCATGATCCCTAGTTCTACTGATTTCTTTCCAACAGAAAAAATGTGTTGTTGATTGTGCATAATTAAAACCTTTCAGGTATCCGAAGGTCTGTATCATATCTTCCCTGCACCTCCTTTCCTCCAAGGTATACATATTTAGGTCCTTCAATCTCTCCTCATAAGTTATTTGATGGAGACCTCTCACCATTTTGGTCACCCTTCTCTGGGCTGCCTCCATCCTGTCTCTGTCCCTTTTGAGATACGGTCTCCAGAACTGAACAGAATACTCCAGGTGAGGCCTCACCAAGGACCTGTACAAGGGGATTATCACCTCCTTTTTCTTACTGATTACTCTTCTCTCTAAGCAGCCCAGCATTCTTCTGGCTTTAGCTATCACCTTGTCACATTGCTTCGTCATCTTCAGATCACTAGACACTATCACCCCAAGGTCCCTCTCTTGCTCCGTGCACAACAGCCCTTCACCCCCCATCACATACAGCTCTTTTGGATTACCACACCCCAGATGCTGACTCTGCACTTCTTGGCATTGAATCCCAGCTGCCATATCTTCAACCACTGTTCAAGCTTCCTTAAATCATGTCTCATTCTCTCTACTCCTGGCATGTCCACTCTGTTGTAGATCTTAGTATCATACACAAATAAACAAACTTTACCTTCTATCCCTGCCACAATATCACTCACAAAGATATTGAACAGAACCGGTCCTAACACCAATTCTTGTGGCACTCCGCTTAACACTGTTCTCTCTTCAGAGTAGGTTCCATTTACCATTACCTGCTGTTTTCTGTCTGTAAACCAGTTTGTAATCCATGCCACACCTTGGCGCTCACTCCCAAGCTTCTCATTTAATTTAAAAGCCTCCTATGTGGGACCGTATCAAAAGCTTTGCTGAAATCCAAGTAGATCACATCAAGCTCTCTTCCTTGATCCAATTATTTAGTCACCCAATCAAAAAAATCAATCAAATTTATCTGACAGGACCTTCCCCTACTGAATCCATGCTGCCTCAGGTACAGCAATCCTCCTGATTGTATATAGTTCATTATCCTTTCCTTCATCAGAGTCTCCATTAATTTCCCCACCACCAAGGTGAGGCTAACTGGCCTGTAGTTTCCAGCTTTCTCTCTGCCACCACTCTTGTAGAGTGGGACCACCACCATTCTTCTCCAATTACTCGGCACCACTTCCGTTTCAAGGGATCTACTGAACAGGTCATTCAGCGGACCCGCCAGTACATCTCCAAGCTCCCTCAGTATCCTGGGATGAACCTCATCCAGCCCCATGGCCTTGTTCATTTTCAGTTTTCCTAGCTCTTCTCATACATTCTCTTCTGTAAACGGAATTTCAACTATCCCATCTCCATCTATGGTCTTGTCAACCAGCAAGTCCTTCTGCAGGGTCTTCTTTAGTGAGCACCGAACTAAGTATTTGTTTAATATTTCTGCCATTTCTTCATCTCTCTCCACACAGTGCTCCTTGTCACCTTTCAATTTTGCTTAACCACTTCGAGCCTCCCTTCTTTCTCTGATATATCTGAAACATATTTTGTCTCCTCTCTTTACCACTTTGGCAATTCTTTCTTCTGCTTGACTTTTTGCTTTTTCTGATTTCTTTCTTCATCTCCCTCAGTTTTAACAGATATTCTTCCTTGTGTTCCTTTTTTTGAGATCCTTTATACTTCTTGAATGCTATTCTTTTTGCCTTAATTTTTTTCAGCCACTTCCTTAGAGAACCAGATCGGTTTCTTTTTCTTCTTACTTTTCTTTACTTTCTTAACATGTAGATGTTATTGCCTTTGTAATAACTCCTTTTAATTTGGCCCAGTGTGGATCCTTCTCAACCATTTTTTCCCAGTCTTCCAGTTCTTCCTCCAGGTACATCTCCATTTTGACAAAGTCTGTATTTATGAAATTCAAAACTCAGGTCTTTGTGTGACTTCTCTGTATCCTATTTGCGATATCAAACCATACATTCTGATGATCACTACTGCTCAGGTGAGCCCCTACCCGAACATCAGAGACATTATCCCCATTAGTGAGCATTAGATCAACAATCATACCCTCTTTCATGGGTTCCATTACCATTTATTTGGGCAGAGCACCTTAAAGGGCATCCACTATCTCTCTACTTCTTGTAGATTCTGCAGAAGGGATGCTTCAATCCACATCTGGCAGATTAAAATCTCCAACGGTCAACATTTCTCCCTTCTTTTCCAACTTTTGGATGTCCTTGATCAGGTCTTGTCCAATTCATCTGTTTGGGTTGGAATCCTGTAGATCACACCAGGAAAATAGAAGCACTATCTTCTCTTTTTAGGATGGTCTTTACTCCACGTCCCTTGCAGTTCAGTTGCTTGGATATTGTTTTTGACATAAAGAGCTACTCCTCCCCCTTTTCTGTTCTCTCTCTTTCCTTAACAAATTATAGCCCAGGATGTCCGCATCCCAGTCATGAGACTCCGTGAATCATGTCTCCGAAACAAAACCAATGCCCAAATCCGCCTCTACCATTAGGGCCTGCAGGTCTGGGATTTTATTGCTTAAACTATGAGCTTTTGTGGTCATAGCTTTCCAGCTGCTCTTCCCAGCTGCCTTTTCTTTTTTTTTTTTAACTAATTGATTTTATTACTTTGTCTTCCTACTTCCTGTATTGCTTGGGGGTGACATTCCAATTTCACTGGCCACCTCCTGCCACCCCCACTTCCTAGTTTAAATGCCTGATAATGTAGGATCTGAATTTTTCACTTAGCATCCACTTTCCTGCCACAGACAAATGTAGGCCATCCTTATCATATAATTCTTTATTGCTCCATACATGGCTCCAGTCTCCAATGTATACAAAACCATTTTCCTTACCCCGGCTCCTGCAGATAGCAGCCTTTTGTTCTATAAATTACAAACACAGTTATTTCAATACACTACCAAGGAGTCTAAAACACTAGCTAGATTAAATAGATAGAGATTTCAAAACATGCAGAGAAAAGAGAGGAAAAAAAAGAGAACAATGTCAGCATGAAGTCAGTCTATATTATGGCTAGCAAATTAAAAATTAAACGTCTTGGCTCACAAGCACAGGTACGTGTGTCTCTGGAGAGGCTCCTGAACAATTCTTCATGACTCCCCAAGCCGCTTACTCCAAAATGGCACCAGCTGACCAGAGGTTCTCTGGGGAAACTCGAATCAGCCAGCACTATTTTGAAGAGCAAAGCAAGCTGGGCATTTCTCCTTCCCCCAAAAAGAGCCATTAGCACTTGCCCAACCAGGGTGATCAGGCGTGGAGAGACCTTGCGAGAGTGCTGTGGTGAGTCTTCATGCTTCAGGACTCAAGGAGTGATGCTTACAAGGGGGTGCTGGGATTGGTCTTCATGCTTTAGAAGGAGGCTTGAGGGGGGTCTTTATGCTTATTGGAGGGTTGTGAGGAGGGGGTCATGGCTTGAAGTTGAGATCCTACTTTACTCAAGTAGGGGAAGAAAAAAAGGGCTATCTTGTGTTAATATGGCCCCCTCCTTCCCCACACACTTTGGACTGGTTAACAAAGGGGATTTGGAGTTGCAGTGAGCCCAGCAAAAATGTAACACTGATCCAAGGTAGGTTTTAAATTTGTATTCTTTATTGGGCCTATGGAAAATATTGCATTGAAGGCATACCAAACTAATTTATGTAGGCCTGGTAAAACCTGACTTGCATATGATGCTCTCTAATTCACATGTGAGGTCATTTTTATCACTAAGTTTACATCATGAGGGAGGCCTTATTGTATAGGATGTTATTTTTAGCATGTACAACAGGACATTAATGTGCATGTAAAAGTTTATTGGATAGACACTTTGATGTTGCAAATAGTGTGCACTAATTAAACAATCTACTTTCTTGCACAATCTGTTGAAACCTACCCTATGTGCATCTTCATGATGCTACTTTTTTGATTTCTTAATTAGGGATACAATCTGAGTGTAGGTGGATGGTATCTGCCCTGTTCTCAAAATTTCACTGCAGGGACCCTTCCAATTGACATGATTGATAATTTTTCATCTCTTTTAATAACAGCTCTACTGTTTTCACCACGTCTGTCCTGAGAGGGTGTTCTGGGCTCAGACTGTGCACAGTGGCATTCTGTCCGGAAGGAGTTACCTGAGGGGCTTGTCACTTGTATGCACACAGGACTGCCTCGGGGGTTGACCCAATGTAAATACACACACTATTTCTGGGATTATACCTGGAGGCTTGAACCCAGGAGCTTATTCCCCACACAAATAGTCACATACACACACTGACTCAGTACATCATGGTTTCAGGTATTTCTGATAGGTTTATTTAAGCAATATGAGAACAGAACAGAGAATAAATAAAATCAAGTACAGAAGAGTTAGTTGCAGATAATAACAATTACTACAGTACATATATATAAAACATATTTTCCAAGGTCTCAGTCTATGCTGTCATGTCTGAAAGTGATCTCTCTCCTTCTAGCTATTCTCGCTCTTTATACACTAAAAACTGGCAAATGTTTGGGAGAAGAGCAGTGACCACTCCTGCACTGTGTCTCATCAATTTCAGGTACATCTGTGTACGTTCTGTACATCCTCCCTCTCTCAGATTAAGTTGTTTTCTTTCTCACCATAGAACTACTGGCATAACGACAGTTCACCGATTCTTGCCTGCTCATAAGCATTTTTAGCGTTTCACAGAATAAAACAATAAATATGAGTTCAGTTAGAGGTTGGCCTGTGGCCTTCAAACTACTCTGAGTCTGGGTGAGAATCCACTTCAGCCTAACATCTAAACACATCCTCAGCCAGAGTAGTCAGAAGTAATTCCATTACAGAGCACTGCATTAATCCTTTGCTAGACTTTTCCTGTGACTTCTCATGAATGAAATTATACAGCATCCTATCAGAAAGCCCAATACATACAAGGTACTCTGGCTTAAACTGTTCGTTTGGTTTTTTTTTTTAATGCTCTTTCATTTGCTGCTTTTACCTGTGAAGCTGGAAATGGGGTGACTTTGAACTTATTTTATAATAAAATGTTTAAAAGTCCAATATGCTTAGCATGTGGTAACTATTGAATGAAAGATTCATCACTGCATGAGAGGGTATCCATGTGGAATGCCCATCTCACCCATCTACTAGAATCTGAGAACGATCGGGTCTGTGCAAGCAGGCAAAAAGAAAAGCCCTCTTGCCCATGCACACACCCAGTGCCCAAGAAACAGAATCACAATTTAGTACCTTTAGTTTTATTTATTTTTTTTTTTTTTAGCAGTGACTGCGAATGGCACCTTCATCTTCAACTAGTCCCCAGCAAAAGAGAGTGAATAGCTTGCTTGCCGCCTAGATCATTTTGTCAGTATAGCAAAAAAATGTTTGATTAAGCTTTATTTGGATTTCACGCCTGGCTTGTGTATTGTAAATCTTCTGTTGAACAGACCCTGGGGTCTGTCTTTTTTTTTTTTTCCCTTTGTGCCTTGCTGCTGAGAAGCAGTATGATTTTATTTGCATTATGCAGCTTATACAGCACACAGATATAATCTCATGTTCTCATCTTGCTGTCTTAGACATCCATCGTGGGTCCCTTTCCCCACCCCACCCACACTTCCCTTGAAAGCAATTGTGTGAAATGAGTCAACCTGGAGTTCCTGGCACTTACTGTATTCGCATCCTAATCTCATTATAAAAGACTCTTGTGTGCCCATCACTTCTCCTATATTTAAGTACAGTAAAAAGTACCAGATGTTTCCTTCTAACCATGCAGTAAGCAGGCTTGTGATGTTTTAAACATGTTCTGGGAGCCAAGATCGCACCCGGCGTGTGAAATCACTTTGCTGACGTGTTGGCTTTTATTTTAAATTTTATCATTATTATTATGTTAGAAGCAACGAAAACAGAGCAAGGTTCAACCACACTGCATTTCAAAAAGGTTCAGGTGGCAGCTGTGCTCCCACATAATGTTCTTCTGATTTTTCACTGTTTTATAAGCATGCAACAGCATTCTTTTTAGAAAAAAAAAAAGGGCAAATCAGCTCTGAGTTATAGGAGGTGCTATCTGGAGTTAGAAAACTATTGGAACTTGGCAATTGAGATGAATGTTTAAAAAAAAAAAAAAAAAGCATTGAAAGTTAGGTTATGCTTTTCCCAATGCTATTATCTAAAAGCAATTGTTCTCTATGTTCAAAAGAAACAATCTGGGATGCGGGCAGCTATCTGGTTATAGAGTCCTTAATTAATTTATTCTGAGCCATGTGTGTTACCCGGGCCTGCTCACCTCGTTCCTGCTCTGGCGGGTCCCGGGGCATCCTCCCCCGCTGCTGCTACCACTCTGCTCGGCCTCGGCGTCCCGCAGTGGCGTCCGCCGGGCCTTCCATATCTCACCAGGCCTCACGGCGGGGCTCGGCATCCTCCGTGGCATCGGCCCCGCCCCAGTACACTTCAATCTGCACGGTAAAAATAGTGCTCCATATAGAGGATATCAACTAGCTAGATGTTCAAGTACTCAAACCTATATAAAACATTAAAATGATTACCGGGCCAGGGAGAAGGACCCCCTGACTCTTAAAATACTCAGACAGATGGAGCTGCCAAAATGAAGGCAGCCTTGCCCCTAGAATATGGAACACCTCTACCGTAACTGATACCATGATTATGATGTGTCAAGCAATGAGAGAAATTGCATAAAAGCATCTTAAGAGCCCCATAAAAGAACATAAGGGAGCACAGCAGAGGATTTAAAGAGTCCTTATGCATTTAACACCTCTAATATGGATGATGTAATAAAATATTGGACTGAAGAAAAACCTGTATAAGAAACCCAGCAAATGGACTGTGTTTTCCTTCTGACTTGGCCTAAGATGGATTTGTCTTTGATACGCATGTCTACGGCTCTTCCTCTGGTCCTCATCATATTGGAGGAAACATTGAGCCTTTTATAGAAGAATCTTTCATTCCAAAATGAAGCTGGTAGAGCTGACAAGAGGGAGAGTGCCTTACTTGGTTGCAACCTTTCAAGTCACTCTCTTTCAGTTGTGCAAGCAGTTGCATGGATGCCTGGGCTTCGTATCGGTGGGACCTCCATTTTCAGATTTGATTTAATTTTTTTTCCTGAAAATGTATTCATGTTTATTATAACAAATAAAAATTGGAGAAAGTCAGTGGGGAAAAAAAGGACATTGCTCCTATTTTTGCTGGTTATAATAAACATGGTTAAATTCCCGGGAAAAAATAAAATGAAAACGAAGGTGCTTGGGTATAGTGCACCCCTCACAATTTGCATGTGAACATTAAAATAACGACTGCTGGGCATTATTTGACTACTGGCTTATCAGTCTTCAGGTTTTTCCTTTCTGAATGTCATGGCTGCTTACATTTATTTATTTATTTATTTATTTATTTATTAATTAAAGATTTTTATATTCCGGCATTCATGATACAATCATTACATCATGCTGGTTTACAGATGTACAAGGGGTGCAAAATACATTAAAACTGGAACCTGTGCAAAGGAAATTACAGTTACAAATATCAAGGATGATCGAACTGGGAGAAGAGAGAAATACAGTAGTAATTTAACATCATGTAGAGTTATTTACAAAGGGCTGCTGAGGCTGAGTTATAGATGTTGATGAGATGAAAATTAGGAGGGGTCCGGAAAAGCTTGTTTAAATAGCCAAGTCTTAAGTCTTTTTTGGAATGTTGGGAGGCAAGGCTCCTGTTGGAGATTCGGTGGGATGGAGTTCCAGAGCGATGGTCCAGCTGTCAAGAAGGCCCGTTCTCTTAAAGTTATATGTCGGTGGGATTTGGTATGAGGTACCTGGAGGGATCCTCTGTATGCTTCTCTGGTGGGTCTTGAGGAGTGGTGTTGGCTGAGTGGGAATTGTAGGTCAAGTGTTGTAAGGTGGTGGATGGTTTTATAAATAATGGTGATGGATTTGAAGATGTTTCTGAAGTGTATAGGGAGCCAATGTAGGTTTTTTAGGACAGGGGATATATGGTCTCTTCTCCTGGTGTTGGTGAGAATTCTTGCTGCCACATTTTGGACCAACTGTAGCGGTTTGGTGTACGAAGATGGGAGACCTAGTAGGATAGCATTGCAATAATCTATCTTTGAGAAGATTATTGCTTGTAGTATTGTTCTGAAATCTTGAGAGTGGAATAGAGGTTTCATCCTTTTCAGCACTTGGAGTTTGTAGAAACAGTCCTTGGTTGTACAGTTGATGAATGCTTTCAAATTCATCCTGTTATCAATTATAACTCCTAAGTCTCTCACTTGTGTGGAGAGTGGGTTAGCTGGAGGAGTGGTGGTGGTGTTGCTAATTTCTGGGGAGATGAGCAGGAGTTCAGTTTTAGCGGCATTTAAAACGAGGTTTAGGCTGGCTAGAAGGCACCTGATTTTTTGGAGGCATGTTTCCCAGTGTTCGAGAGTTTTAGAGAAGGATTCTTTAAGGGAGATCACTATCTGGACATCATCTGCATAGAGAAAGTGTTTAAGTTTTAGATTTGTTAGGAGTTGGCACAGCGGAAGGAGGTAAATGTTGAAGAACGTGGGTGATAGGGAGGATGGCGGGGGGATTCTTTGCTGTGGATTTTAACTTTGTAGCCTCTGTTGCTGAGGAAAGTATCATATCAGAGTACATATCAGAGTACATCTAGTACCCGTGTACCCTGCAAGACAGGTAAGAGATGCAACGGTGTTTTGATGAGATCATTCATTTTCTCCAGAGAGTGTATGTGGTTATCAATTGCACTCATATGAGTGTGGTTCTTCCAAGGATCCAGGAAGCTATCTACTAGTACCATGAACAGTACCCCAGCCAAAACATGCAGGTGTAATATTGCTGTTGAGATAGCTGACATGGCCATGTAACCCTCTTCTGATTATGTAGCTCATCAAAGGAGGAAATAATACAGTTTGTAAAATTACACTCTAGTGGAATGTAGCAGCAGATTATTTTACCACCATGGAAGAGCAGTAGTTTTGGGCCCTCTGGTCCAGGATAGTCAGCCCAGGTTCCCCACAAGACAGCACATCACAGCACCCAAAATTAGAGATGTGCATTTGTTTTTCACGAATTAGACAATTTCAACGGCACTAACACAAAAACCTGGACCCATGGAAAAAAAAAACCCCAAACCGCAGGAAAAACAAAATTTCCCGCAGGGGCCCAAAAATGAAACCCAAACCGATAGGTGTTAACAATGCACATCTCTACCCAAAATACACTAGGCCTCTGCTCCCCTATCCTACAGTATAATACCAAGAATGCTCTCCAAACAGCAAAGCAAGAAAAACTTCATTTTAATTAGTAACTTCAAATAGTGTTGGTACTGGTATTGTCAGAATTCAACTAATAAAGCTCAAATGAAAGGAAATTGAGAAATTGAAGAAAGGTTAGAAATTTAGTTTTATTTTCAATGAAACATTAAATCCCAAATCTCCACAGGATGGCCACTGAGAGGTTGCAAACTGGTAAGCTAGTGTGCAAAATGCTGTTGCCTGTCGTAGTAGAGAAGTGGTAGGGGCAGTATCCAAGTACGGATGAGCAAAGGGAAAAAAAATTATTTTCTCTTGAACACGGAAGGGATTTGGTCCTGTTTGGTAGCACTGTATCCTACTCTATATTCCACTTTTATCCAATGGGCTGTGAGACTTCTGTTTCAACAGTCTTACCTTCAGATTTGTTTCCTCAGCTATTTTAATATATTACACTGGAGAGGCTGAGAGATTCAGTGTGGACTGTTAGCTTGCTTTCAGCCTGGTAGCATGATGTTGTATTGTTTATAGGATAATAACTCACCACTGTGTATTCAGTTCATTGCAGCTGGCCAGGAGCTTTAAGTTTTACCAGTCACTGTCTCTCCTCTTCACTGAGACAAACCAGGGATAGTAACCAACTTGTACTGCCTTTATTTTATTGTAAACCACTTAGCACAATTTTTTTATTTCAACTCATGCGATTCATGTATTTTAAATAAATAAAATAAAAATTTAATTCCTCTCTCCAGCAGATGTCTGTCTCCTTCCATATATTCACTCTGTGTCCATGTGCTCCTGCTGTCCTGCTCACTCGCTCCTGCAACCCCACTCCTCTCTCTGCCGCATAAGCTGGATCAGCAGGGATATAGTAATCCAGCCCCTTTCAAGTTGGGGCATCTTTTCTTTTCTTCTATGCATGCCAAAATTTCAGCATTCCTTCAGGCTTAAAGCATCACTGTTCAAACATCTACATTTTACCATTAAACAGTGGAACTTACTTTTTCTTCTCAGCCATACCCGGCTTAACATTGCAGCACTCCTTCAAAAATGGCGCTTCACGCTCAAGCAACATACAGTGGAAGTCTCGGTCTTTTATACTCCTTCTCTTACTCAAGCCCTTGAGTAAGCCCTTCATATGTAAATGGTCCAATCAACTTCTTTGTTAAGTCCAGCGGGATGTACCTTCTGTAATTTATTTATTTATTTATTTTATCTTATTAAATTTTTTACAACTTACAAAGTATCCACTTTGTCATGTAATATGATTCAATAACAATTAAGGAAATCCAATTTTTCCAAGAATAAGATGTCTCAAAACAGAAATATTATATCAATTGTTATAAACCCGTTAGACCCCTATCTTCTGGGAGGGGGGGGGGGGAGAAGTACATGCAAATTAAAGGAGAATACAAGCAATATCAAAAACCAAGAAAAGGCGACTAAGTTTAGCCGGATATTATATATATAAGCGATTTACCCATTGCTTATTTGCAGGGGCCTCTTTTTTGCTTCAATAAAGATCTTGAGCTGATCTGGTTGGAAAAATATGTAGTTATTTCCTTCAAATTTTACTACGCATTTGCAGGGGAATCTCAAAAAAAAGGATGCCCCTATTGCCAAAGCTTCCGATTTAAAAACTAAAAAGTTCTTTCTTTTCAGCTGCGTCGCTTTAGTCAAATCGGGATATATCCTCACATTTCCTCCCATAAACATGGTTTGAATCTTTTTAAAGTAGGCCCGCATAACTTTACCTAAATCAAGCTCATTAAAGAAAGATATTAACAAAGTAGTTCTTTCTACTATTTCAGGCACAGATGTCTCGAGAAACGCTGTTAAATTTTCCAAAGCATTAGGAGGCATTTGTGTTTGCTGGTTTGTACGAATAGGTAGAAAGTACACCTTATCCAAAGGTGGGGATTGTTCAGGGGAAATTTCCAGTACCTCCAGGAAATAGCGTTTAATAGTCACTCTCGGCAATTCTCCCACCACCCTGGGGAAATTTAATACCCTCAAATTTAAATGCCTCATAACATTTTCCATATTCTCGAGTCTTCTATTCATAAGACCACAGTCCTGTATAACTGTTGCCTGAACCTGCTTGACTCGTTTTATTTCTGTATCCATGTTATTTATTTTCTCAGTAGTGTCCTATTTTTGTTCTTGAAAACTAGTATTTAATATGTCCATTTGGTGTGCCAATGATCCAATTTTCCCAGAACAGCCCTCCAGAGCCTTAACCAAAGCAGACAAAAGATTCCAAAGTGAATCTAACGTTACCACCTCCGGTTTCACAATGTTCAATGTGGCTTCGGGTAAAGGGGAAGGGCATACCACAGGTCTCTCACCTCCTATAACCCTCTGGTCTCCTCCTCCTTCCGAATCTTGCTCTCCAAGGCCACTCTCTCCAGGTTCTATGGAGGTCTGTGAGGGGCTTTTCCTCTCTTCCACTCCCTGAGGCTGGAAAACGCCATCCACACCGGGACTCGCTTCCAACCGCGGTGTTGAGGTCCCACGCATTACTGGAGGCAATCACTCATCCAGGGGGCTAAGGGATATTCCTTCCGAGGTCAGGTCACAGTCTCCTTCCTGTGACCTGACAGCCGGACCTCTTGGCTCCAAATTTCCGGGTTTTTGCACGCTTTGCTCGATGGTATGCTGCCCCGGAGGGACCACAGTCGCCGAGGGATAATTCCTGGGTCTCCCCTTCCTTTTCGGAGGCATTATAATGAATTAGAAATATTTTTTCCAAGAAACAGCAGAGCAGGTAAAAAGAGCACACGTGGTCAGGTCGCCATCTTGACTCCTCCCCACCTTCTGTAATTTAAAGATCCACCTTTGTTCTCTTTGCAATAATCTCTGGTTTATGTTGCCTCCCCGCTCGTCTTTCTTAACCACCTCTAAAACTGTGCATTTTAAATCTTCAAATGTATGCCTCTTCTCCATACAATGCTGCACAAGAGGTGCCTCCATTTTCACGCATTTTAAGGCGCTTTTATGTTCAATTAGGCGGGTCTTTAACTTCCTCATAGTTTTCCCAACGTACATTAACACACATGGACACCAAATTACATAGATAAGTGTGTCTGCTACACAAGGGATTCTAGTAATAGCAAAGCTTAGACATTATATCCCTAATGGTATAATAGCTTTTAAGTGAGTCAACAATACCGTGTGGTATATACTTTCTTTAGGAGAGCAGAAGACAAAATAAGAGGAGAAGTGGGTCACTACCCGTGTAATTTGTGTTCTATGTGTGCTCTCGCACAATCTAATATCAATATACCATTAGCAAAGCTTAGGCATTATATCCCTATTATTAGAACCACTTGTGTAGCAGACACACTTGTCTATGTAATTTGGTGTCCATATGAGTTAATGTATGTTGGGAAAACTATGAGGAAGTTAAAGACCCACCTAATTGAACATAAAAGCGCCTTAAAATGCACGAAAATGGAGGCATCTCTTGTGCAGCATTGTATGGAGAAGAGGCATACATTTGAAGATTTAAAATGCACAGTTTTAAAGGTGGTTAAGAAAGACGAGCAGGGAGGCAATATAAACCAGAGATTATTGCAAAGAGGCAACATAAACCAGAGATTATTGCAAAGAGAATGGTAAAATGCAGATGTTTGAACATTATTAGAAATATAAATCAGTTGAAAAGGAGTGTTCTTTGATTTAATCAATAGGTTGAGTCCCATGAGGAAGGCATCATTGGACCCGAAACATTGTCAATGTTGGGAGTTGAATAGTGGGAGTTGAATAGCGAAAAGCAACGCAGTGGGCAACCAAAAAAAGAAAAAAGAAGACAATAAAAAGAAGTACTGAATTAAGCTTCAAATTTAAAGAAGTCAAATAATGATGGCAAGAAATTAAGATAAGTTTATTGTTAAAAGTCGTTTGGTAGCGTGTTCACTAATTTGAGAAGAGTTTTCACTTTTATGGGTTTTAAAATAAGCAGCAACTAAAGGAATTAGGTGAAAGATTTTTAGGAAAAAAAGTGGGAAGCAGTAAATGACGTGACATCAAGTGCCTATACACAAAAGTGGTTGAAGCCCATTGCGGGCAAGAGCCTGAAGACTGTATTTTCTAGAGCACTTTCAGTTCTGATACTAATTCCCATAAAGCAAAACAATTTTGTATGTAAATTGAGTTTTCTCATAATTGATATATTGGAGGTAATTCTATGAAGTGAGGATTGAATAGCCACAATTTGAAAAGATTGAGTTTCATTACGATCAATATATTGATGACATCTTTGCTATTTGGACCTGCACAACAACTGAATTGACACTGTTTCACAGTTGGTTTTAGATACTAATCTGCAGTTTTCCCTCACATGGCATCATACTACCATTATTTTTTTGGATGACACAATACAGAATAATAAAGGGGAATTTCATACTACAGTTTTCAAGAAATACAGATAGGAACAATTACCTCCCATTTGAGTCATCGTCCCCTTGTCCTTCAAAATGAGATTAACCATAGATACATTTTTTGGGGTTCGCAAAATTTGTACATCGAATCATATGAATATTTGTAAATAACATTTTGTAAAGTTGGTTCATCGCATGTTTTTGAAATTTACGAAGTGACTTTTGGTCATGACAAATGCCAGGGCAACATCCATACCGTCTGGCTTCTGCCATGATGTCCATTTGATAAAGTTCCCTGAGTACATTTGTTCTTATGATCCTCAGGATAAAGTTCTACTGGGTAAGTGAGGAGAGAATGATCCCTCAGGTGAAAGGAGATAAGTGTGAATGCAAGTAAATATTTTGTCCTTGTACTTTTCTAGGTGATAATAAGTATCCTCTCTTGCATTGGCTGTATATGCAGGCTGAAAAGAATGCTGCAATAGTTCATCAGCCCACCAAAGGAGTTATTGAGTACATGTTTGATGCTCTCATGGTTGTAAATAACTAGATATGCCTTTGGAAGCAGAAAACAGGTGGAACTTTTAGATACTAAAAAAGCATCTATCTCAGCAAGACTAGATTATGAGTCAATTTTTTTTTAAGTGAGTCCTAGTAGATAGGTGTGAAGTTACGTTGATTGGATTTGGTGTGAGATGAGGGTGGGAATTGTTTTAATTGTCTAGTTTGTAATATATCTGTCCTGTGTTAGGTACTGTTGAAAGCTAAGGACTCCTATGTATGTGAGGCAGATTAGGAACTCTTCCATCCTCCTGCCCTTTCTGTGCTATGTTGCTCTAGTCATGCCTGAGCTGTCAAGTCATTCTATCATAGGAAGAGATGAGTGAAGACTGAAGCTTCAAAGTAATCAAAAGCAGACGTCTGTTGTGTTTAAAGGAACGTTCCTCCTTGATGTGCAGTGATGCTGAGAAAACAATGAAAAAAAGGCACAGGGTGGAAAGGGGATAAGAAATCTATTTTCATTATTTTTTTATTTTTTTTTATTTCTGTATACATGCAAGTCTTCCCTAACTCCTGTTCACGTTCTCTTTATCTTCCTTTAATTAGGACAGTGTTTATCTACTAGGACATAGAGAGTTCTAATTTTCTTTTATTGTTCTTTTTCCCCATTGATTGCTAAGGAGTTGAACCGTGTAATTGCTTTTAAGCATATTTAAATTAGGCCGTGTAATTGAGGCTGGGCAAGAACCTTTGGCTTCCTGCCCTTAATTTGAACAGATGTCACGGCGGGAGCACGCTCGGTGGTCATCATGCACTCAGTTCCAGAAGCTGACATAAGGAGAGCACCTGTGCGTTTCAGGAAAGGGATAATGAGGGCTGGACACATTGGAGGTGATTTTCAAAAGGATTTATGTGCGTAAAACTGGGGTTTATGCCATTTATGAGCATAAATGGGCTTTTGAAGATTGCTACTTTTACATGCAGAGGTCCTTTAAAAATTCATTCCATAGGGCTGATTTTTCCAAAGGTTTTACGCACATAAGTGGACTTTACACGTGTAAATGGATTTTGAAAATTTGCTCTCCTATATGCTACTTTTACAAATATAACTCCTTTGAAAAGTCACTCTATTAAGTCAGACTTGCAAACCTATCTGCCATATATTCTCATATAGTAATATATAAATATATATATATATATATATAATATAATATAATATATAAATCATATAATTGTCAAAAATCGACTACTGTAATTCTCTTCTACTCGGCCTCCCGACTAATACCATTAAATCCTTACAAATGCTCCAAAACGCATCAGCAAGAATTCTATCCAAGACCAAAAGAAGAGAACATATTACACCTGTATTAAAAAATCTACACTGGCTCCCAATTAAATATAGAATCACCTACAAAGTATTAACTATCATATACAAATCCATACACAACCTCATTCCTCTTGACCTCAATATACCTTTTCAATTGCACATATCTTCCAGACCAGTAAGAACAGCATATAGAAACTCTCTCTTCGCTCCACCAATCAAAACCTCTCTAAACAAAAGAGCTTTTTCCACAGCAGGCCCTGCAGAATGGAACTCCTTACCACCAGAACTAAGACAAGAGCAATACCTGAACACTTTCAAAAAGAGACTAAAAACCTGGCTATTTGAACAAGCATTTGATTAAAGCCAAACAACTACTCGTTTTCCTCATTTTTAACATCCATCAGACTTTTTTCCCCTCTTATCCTAGTTCACGCCCCTGTTATAATGTAATTGCATTCTTATATGCTTGTTATTGTTTTAATGGAAACCGAAATGATATGTAACTTTGCTACATGAATTGCGGTATATAAAAATGTTAAATAAATAATAAATAAATATAGCATTTACATGTGTAAGTGGATGCACTGAGATTTTTACTAGTATTTTATCATTTGTGCAGTGGGCGCTGCACAGTTTATAAAACACCCAATAGTTCACACATATATTTCAGTACACATCAATATTTCCAGTGCAAAAAAAAAAAACAAACACACTTACTTTCTCATCCTATTTTATAAGCATACATACCTCTATTTTAGGTGTGTAAAAAATATACATATAACATGTACATGTAATAATCCTGATTCTTATGTGGGGGCACATATTTTATAATAACAGTGCATTTCTAACACTTACTGTTTCAAAGTTGAAAATTACATCTGGATCTACTTCTTTAGAAAAAAAAAAATATGGTCTGGATTGAGCTGAATTATGTGGTGAGGAAATGTAATTGGAAGTGGGAAATCATATACGGAGAGGGGAAACTTATGGAAGGTAAGTTGTTTAGCAGTGGAGTAGAGGAGAAGCCTAGTGGTTAGAGCAGTGGGCTGTGAACCCGGGAAACCAGCATTCAAATCCCACCGCTGCTCCTTATGACCTTGGGCAAGTTAACTTCACACTCTGTTGCCTCAGGTACAAATGAATAGGGTCCGTCATGAAAATGTGTTATGGTGTTACCACCTGCAATGATGCCATAATGCACGTGTTAATGCTATAATGCATGGGACAGTAATGCCATTGCATTGCCTGAATACATTTTCATATGGGAGAGGTTTGTCAGGATTCATTAAAATGAGGGGCATTTTTGTGCTGTGAGATAGTGTAACACATGCAGGAAATAACTGCACCTTTTTTCCTGGTGTTAAGCTGTGTGATTTAGTGTAATTTACAATAAAGATTATAAATTGCATTTTGGGGCTTGGGAGAGAGAGCCGCTAAGGAGGCATTTATCGTATTCAACTATTTATATCACTATAGGGGAGGCCAGCTAATAACTTGAGGTGAGGTGTTGGTGGTGGTTTAGGGGTTAGGGGCCAGTTTTACGTGCAGAATGAGATGTACAAACAGCACAGTACCCCTCGGTGAAGATTTGACCTCATTTGGCGTGAGGAAAGTCTCACAAAGATGAGATTTCTACAATGTTCTCTCGCCCTAGCTTGATAGTACCCTGTTACAGAGTCCCTCAAGCTAGGGTGAGAGAACACTGTAGAAATCTCATCTTTGTGAGACTTTCCTCACTCCAAATGACATCAAATCTTCACCGAGGTGTACTGTGCTGTTCGTACGTCTCACTCTGCATGTCAAACTGGCCCCCCAAACCCTAAACCACCACTAAAACCTCATCTCGAATTATTAGCAGTCCCCCCTATAGTGATATAAATTGTTGACTACTATGATCCTCTTACAAAGGAACTCTCTCTCCCTCCCTCAATACAAAAGCAGTATCATGAAATACAAACCTTTTAACACACCCCACCGGGCATTATCCATGCAAAATGATAGCATTCTGATGAATCTAGGGGTTAGGTTGTGAGCCCTCTAGGGACAGAGAAATACCTACAGAACTTGCATGTAATCCATTTTGAAGTGTCTGAAAGGCAGAACATAAAAATAAATAAATAGTATACTTTCCAAAGCAATTGCCCTCCAAGAAAAATATACTTACTGAACATTGCATAACCTCCACATTCACTGTAAAGATGGTAATACACAGCAATTTGCAGGAAAATATAGCATTAAAACACAGAGGAAAGCTATCAACCAAGTATTATGCAAATACATCAGCTAATATCTGCAAAGGATACCTTTATTAGTCTGTGAGAGAATGATATAAGAGCAAAATTCAATATAAATTTTTATGACAGGAACAAGACAGGAGAAATACCCTGTTTAATGGGGCACTTAAAATGAAAAGAAAATTAACAAAATATGTTTATATCTGAAGATTCATAAAGGCAGAATTCCTGAGCTATTTAAATGGCCAAATATCTGGAGATTTTCAGCCAGCAGCATTTTTTCTCAAGCTGCAAAAAAGATACCTAGACTATCTTGGGAGGTCTGTGGAATGCAATGAGATTCATGGTAGGGACTGTAATTCAGCGAGTGGATAAACTATTAGTGCTGGGACCCAGAAGTCTCCTCTCCTCATGCACCGGAGGCTGCCTGAGGTCGGAGCCGGCAGCCCACCGTCGCTAGCGAGGAGGAACCAGGAGCTGGAGTCTGTGTAAGAAGGTGAAAGGGCCGCGCCACATGTCTTCCGCGGACAGCACGAGTAACAGTTACTTTTATGCAAACTGCAAGGAGGCATTCTGGGAGGTGGAACAGTAAGGGGGTAATTTTCAATAGGATTTACACACGTAAATGAAACTACTATTGCAGCAATTTTCAAAAGCCATTTAAGCATCTAAAGTGCACTAACACGAGTAAATCTATGGACAGTTCAATGGTATGAATTATATTGTGGCAATTTTCAAAAGCCCATTTACTAGAGTAAAACCCAGTTTTATACGATGCTTTTTAAAATCAGGCCCTAAGTGCCAATGTGTCTGCTAGGGTTGCCAACCAGCTCCAGATTTTCAGGACAGGTTGATCCGGTCCTGGTTTTACCCCATTGCATGCTGGGACTTATTCTGATTTACCTTTTGCATTCCCTCAGAAAATCAAGTCTCTGAGTACCTGCATGCAGGGGAGTAAAACCAGGACCGGATCAACCTGTCCTGAACATCTGGAGTCGGTTGGCAACCCTGGTGTCCGCATATAAATCATGATTACTTGCTCTCCACACAGATCCAAACGTTGTGCTCTGGGACTGTGTACGCTCTGTAAGAGGTATCTTTTCCTCCTCCTCCTCCTCCCCCTCTGTGCTCTTCCTCCTCGACAGTTGTGCCATGAGTATCCATAAGTTCATTATTGTCATTTTGGAATGTATTTCTCCTGCCACTCATCCCACCAGCAATGCTCCAGTCACAGTCACTCATCCTCCCCAATATGTCTCATTGTGCCTCAGTATGCCCCTATCACATTCACTCACACACACACACACACACACACACACACACCCTCACCCTCTCTGGACTGCAGTGCCATTCACTAAGAGGTTCCCCCAAAGAAAACCAGCAAACCAGAAAAAAATTTAAGGTAACAGGCAAACAAACTTCTGGGCAAGGACTATGATTTCCCAGACTGCCCCCTCCCCCCCACTCTGACTCTCATCCTAACCTGCTGCAGTATCCACTTCACTGGGAGAAAGCAGCCGCCAAACACCAAGTCGAAAAAGAGAATGCCAATTGGAATTTGGCGCGTAAATTAGCTCCAGTAAAAGTCTTCATGCACTCTTAATGTCGTCTGCACCTACGCTCTTCATAAAATAGCAAAGTTCATGCAAAAATTATACCCGCGCCCCCAGAAAGCCCCAAACACGCCAATTTTTGTTTGTGTGTACTTTTGCTTATGAAAGCAAATTTACGCTCGCATCATGCGCTTTTTTTTTTTTTTTAAATCGGGCGTGTGTAAATATGCCAATTTTTTTTCCACCCGTAAATCTTTAGGGGGTTCATCTTCAGCAGGACGGTTAGTGGACAATTTATCCGGCTACAGGTAGCCGGATAACTTGTCCTGCGTACATTCAGCGGGATAAGCGTCCCGCTGAATATACTTGCTCAAAGTTATCCGACTAACCAGAGCCAGATAACTTCAAACATAACCAGATATTCTTTTTTTTTTAATATCGCCAGTTTTGTATATAAAGTTATTCAACTATATTTAGGCCGAATAACTTCGGACGTAACCGGATCTATTCGAAAAAGAAATTATCCGGTTAAATTATGTGACCTTAAGAAAAAAAAAGGAATCAATCACGGCCTGTTCCCCGCTCCCCCCCCCCCCTTCCCACCACCTGAGTTGCCAAGGCCGAACTAGTCACCCCCCCCCCCAAAACAGGCCATTCAATATAAAAATTGTGCCATTCATCGTAGTTGCCTAACAAACGGCAGAGGCATCCCCAGAAGTACCGGTCCCGGATCGTGGTGGGACTAGAGACCAACTTGAAAGAAAGGTATGGGGGCATGGGGGGGGGTGGGGGGGTAAATCTGGAGGTCGCCATTTGGAAATTTTAGAGATTTATAAGGGGAAAGTCAGAGCAGAGGGTGGGGGAAGGGCAGGGGAACTCCCAGTGCTGACAATTTCCATTTCTACGTTGAACAGCCCGTTTTGGGGAGGGGGGAGGAGGGTGACTAGTTCAGCCCCGTAAGGGCAACTCAGCTGGTGGGAGGGAGGCGAGGGACAGGCCTCGATTTTTATCGTTAAGGGAAAATAACTTAACCGGACCTTTTTTTTTTTTTTTTTTTTTAACATATCCGGTTAAGTCCAAAGTTATACGGCCCCATGAGACCGAATAACTAAACTTTCCTCCAGCAGGTCTAACGTTAGCCCGATAATAGGACCCTTCCCTGGAACAACCCCCCTCCCCCCCCCCCCCCCCAAAACATCCCTTTTCTATCTCGCTAAATTATAACCGGATAACAACATATCCAGCTATGATTTAGCCAGATAATAGGTTCAATATGCCGTTTAACCCATTTACACATATAACTTGCGCGTTATCCGACTAAATGGCTTTTGAATACGTCCCCCTTAGTATTTATCTGATAGTGATCCCTGTGTGCCGTATACCCAGCAAAATAAAAAGAAGCAGGCATTATGTTCATTATTTGCAGATTAACAAATTATCCCTGGTGGGAATATTCCAGATGATTAAAGATGAAGCAGATGACCTGGAAGGAAGAGCCTAGAATACATCAAGGCAGGTGCCATCTGCTGGTTGAAAGAAAAAAAAATGGATTTTTTATTTAAAAATATAACAAAGTACAAAAAAATTATAACATATTTAAAAAAAAATGGTTCCCATTGCAACATTGCTCCTCTTTTCTTCCTTATCCTCTCTGTCTTATTCTATGTTAATTCCTTCAGGGCACAAGTCTTGTATAACCCCCAAGGAATCCGCTGTCTTATTTTGTGTAAATAACTCTGCATTTCTTCACTGGTGTTGTGATGCGAATGAACTCCCATCTTATAAGTAGTTCCTCGGATTTTGGTTCCTGACCTAGAGACATAAACATAATCCCTTCCTCATCTGTAAATAGTCCTGGGCTTTTTCACTTGATGACTTCCACCATGGAAGTCATCGAAAAGGAATAACCTGTGTCCTGTAGCCACTGGGGGAAGATAGATCGGCTGATCAGCACCGTGATAGCTGTTGGCTTGTTCTCTAAGTGAGGGCCTAAATTCAAAGTTGAGATAGTGTATGGAGAGATGCTATCCTGGCAGCAGAGGTCCCACAATTAGTAGAGTCACTATAGCTATGCTTGAAAGATAATGTGGTGTAAAATCTCTCGTGAATGTGTCATGCATAGCCCCGGCACTGCAATTTATGCTCATTGAGGACAATATTCAGAAAAGCAGAGAACAGATAACTTTAGTTAAAGTTGGCCAGATGAGTTATCAGGAACATAGTACATCCTGCTGAATATACACAAATAAAGTCATCCAGCTACCCTTTAGCTGGATAACTTTAAACAGCTATGTTTGAATATAAACGGTTAGGTTTAAAGTCATCTGGGTACATGCATTTGGATAACTTTAGCCTTAACCAGCAACATTCAACATACAGCCGGTTAAGTGGCTGCAAAATTAAAAAAAAATAAATTGTTGGTGGGACTTCAGGTCTGATTCCGCAGGCCCCCCACCACCTCACAAAACACTTTCAAATAGGTGCAGGCTAATACCTGATTTCCACAAACCAAGAAATTTGGAAGAAAAAAAGAAGTGGCCATAGCACCTCAAGGTCGCCCCCCCTTCTTTCCGATATTTTTAGAGAAATCAATGAGCCCCTTCCTGTCCCCCTTCCCACCCTCCCTACCCACCCACAATCTTAATGCCCCCCACCAGAACCCCTGAAACAAAACCCCCATCCAGGAGCTTGGTAGCATCTTACCCTGCCTCAGCCGTTGCAGTATTGCTCTGACAGCAGTGCTGGGAGCACATGATAACATTTTCAGAGTCTGGGCTAAGAGGGATCTGGGGTGGTGGGGAGGGTTTGTATTTTTGGCATGCTCCCCTAGCTTTAACCTCGCTGTTTCGGGGGTCCTCAGTGGGATATAAAACCCCCCTGGAGCATGCTCAGATATGAGTGGGTTAGTAGATTGGTGAGAGAAGAATGCGTAGGAACCCTTGATGGTCGTTGCCTCGTCCCTGGGAGTCTTCATTCTGAAGGAGGACTCAAGTGAGATTTGGTTGGCTGAAGATACTTTGTGACCAGTCCACAGTAAGAGCGAAGAGAAGTCAGTAGGAGTGAAGAAACTTTGAGAGTTTGGGGGATTATAGTTTGAGGTTTTTTTGATTTGTTAGATTTTGGAGATTGTATTGAACGTGTTATGATATGTATAGATTTTAATTATAAACCATTTTGATAATTTTCTGAAGGATGGTATAACAAAAATATTAAACTAAACTAACTGCATCCAAACATTTAAGAGGTGTAAGAGGGAGTCCATAAGAAAATAAGACTTGCCATACTGGGTCAGACCAAGCATCCATCAAGCCCAGCATCCTGCTTCCAGCAGTGGCCAATCCAGGTCACAAGTACCTGGCAGGATCCCAAAAGGTTGAAAGATTCCATGCTGTGCATCCTAGGGAAAAGCAGTGGTTTTCCCCAAATCCACCTTTATAATCATTTCTGAACCCTTTTCTCCAGGGACTTGTCCAAACCTTTTCTAAACCCAACTACAGTAACAACTTTTACCACATCTTCCTGTAATGAATTCCAGAGCTTAATTATGCACTGAGTTAAAAAATATTTTCCCTTGTTTATTTGAATGTACCATATAGTGACTTCATTGTGTGTCCACTGAGGCTCCCAAAAAGGTTTGGAGCCCTGCTTTTGAGGAAATGTTTCCCCCTGAAGCTGTCCTTGTTAGAGGAAGTGGTTTGGTTCTCTTGCAGAAAGAAATGAGGGAAGATTTGAGCCTGGGATTCCAATAAGGAAGGAAATCCTGAAACTGGAGGGAAAGGAGCTAATCCTAAAGCAGGGAATAATTCCTAGACTGAAGTTAAATTCTTTGAAAGTCAGAAAAAAAAACCCCTTTTAGGGAGAAATGAAGCGATAAGAGCAGAGAGCTGGTGCAACTATTAAACATACTTTAGATATCTTAGATATCCTGCAGTGAAGGTTTGTGTAGAAAGTTGTACCAACCCATGGATTTGACTGAATATAACATTCATGTGGATAAGTTGCACTAACAATGATGGTCATCTGTAACCTCGCCTTGCCTATCTATACAGGGGCAAAGAACAGCACTTGAAGGGTTTACTGTAAATATTTTCGTTGTAATAATGTTCTTCAGTAAAGAGAGTATTTTCTATAGATACCACAAAATCTAGTGTGCTATGTATTATTGGAGAAGAAAGATGGAGTACTGTGTGCCTGTGTGCCAGTTTGCTGGTGGTCCTAACAGGGATTATTTATTGCCTAGGGCTCTGATCCCAATATTGGAGTTGATGCAATATAGTGTGCGCAGCTGAGCACGCAGTTTAAACCATGGTTGGGCATGCGATTTGGATGCACGTCTACAGCCCCCTATGTTATAAGGGGATTAGCACGTCCAAAACGCATGTCCAACCGGCATTGAAACTAATAGCGCTCATCACATGCAAATGCATGTTGATGAAGCTATTAGTTATTCACCACTGATCTAAAAAAAAAAAAAATGTGCACCCAATCTGCACATGTTTATGCTCAGAAATTAACGCCTGCACGGAGCAATTAGCCAGCATCCATTTTCCTAACCCATGGCTGTGCACAGGTTAGGAAATGTATGCTCATAAAATTGAGTGTCCGTTTTCCTAACCCGCTAACAGCTGACCTTTCCTGGGTGCCCACTGCTAAGGAAGCACTAGGGGCGTGCAATTGTTCCTAGTGCCTCCTTGGCAGCATGACTCCTCATTTAAATATTGCATTGCGCACCCAGGAGAGGTGCCTGAGCACGCTTTAGGAAAATGGGTGCTCAACACAGAGAGCCCATTTTCTGCGCTCAAATATTGCATCGGCTCCATTATGGGCTCTCATTTTAGTGAGTCAATTTTACTGTATTAATTTAGGATTTTGTTATATGTATAACCCCTGACTCAAGAGAACGTCAGAGCAATTACCATGGCTAAATCACTAGTGATATTGTGTCTCTCTGTTTCCCCAGTTGGAGGGTTCTTCATAGGGACGAATGGTAAACCTTCTAGGCCATGGGCATAGATTAAATAGTCCCTTCTGAGTGCCATTGGATACTAGAGATGTGCATAGTTTAAAAAATTCATTTCAGGCTTCGTTTTCAGTGAACCGTGGGAAACTTCATTTTTCCCACGGTTCAGGGTTTTTTTTCGTAGGCCCCTGATTTTCAGGTTTGTGCGCACTAACAGGGGTTAGTGCATGCTAACTATCGTTAGTGTGTGCTAATGTTTTAGCGCTAGTGCGCTTAACCAAAATATGAATTTTTCCCAAATTTCAGAAAACTTCTTTTCGGGTTTTGTTGCCCCCGAACCATGCCAATTAGACAATTTTGTTGAAATTGTCTAATTCGGCAAAAAACAAATGCACATCTCTACGTGGATACTGTGATAGTGTCTTGCATAAAACATTCTGAAGAAATAGTTTACGCATGAAAATATAGCACTTGATACAAGTCTCTTTCAGATAGCATCTATGAAACAACTCAAAATAGTAAATTTCTGAACTGTGATCCCTACATCTGTCTGTGAGTCCCTTCTTTATCTCCTCTACCAGTTTAGTTCCTTGTCCAAATACCTGGGCTCCACATTCTTGAAATCTCAATCTCTTATACACCCTAAGAGCACCTCTTCAGCTTTTTGCTGTGGCTGAGCCTCCAGAATGGTAGCTCAGATTCTCTTCTCTCCTCCTGGTAATAATACCAGCAGGGTATTCACTTCTTCTCCAACTCTCTTGGGTTGGCAAGAGAATCACCTAGGCTAAGTGACTTCAAGATGGGCAAAGAAAACATCTTTTCTTCTCTCTTTTGGTAGGAAAGTTGGATAAAAACTTCTTCCCACAACAAAATTTACATAAAATAACTAACATCAAAAATTACTTGAGATTAGGAATAAGCATGCCGAAGAAGTTCATTGTGATTTATTTTTTTGTTTTGGGGGTTTTGTTTTTTTCAGTTCGTTTAATGTTTTATTTTTTGTTTTTTTGGGGGTGTTGGGTTTGCTCGCCAAACCAAAACAAAAATTAAAAAAAAAAACAATCAAAATTAGCCTCCTCGAAGCCTCCCTCCTGCCACAACCTTTGCGCTTCCCAGCCGCACTGGTGCCATGACTGGGCCTGCTCACCTGGCGTGCCCATAGACAAGCTCCACTCTCAATCCCAGCTCTGCTCACCCGCAACGTCCACGAGCGTCCCCTGGCCCATCAGGGCTTTCTACCTCACAGTGCTCCTCGCACCGAGACTCGGCGTCCTCCTCGGCATCAGCCCCACCCCCTAGCGTGCGCGCGCGGAGCTCTCCTGTCTTTAAAGGGCCAAGTGCGGGAAACTCACGGGTGACGCCCAATTCTGACGTCACCTGAGCCCTGTATAAGAGCAGGGCTCAGTCACTAGCAAATTGCCTTGGTAATCGGGTCGTATACTCCGGTGTTCTCTAGTTTGCCTGTTCCAGCGTCTCATGTTCCAGCGTCTCCTGTCCCTTCGTCTCTCCATTCCTGGTAGTACCCTTCAGACTGATCTCACGGTACTGATCTTTGCTTGCTCTTCTTCTGACTGCTGCCTGGATCCGACCTCTGCCTGTCCACTGACCTCATCTGACCGCTGCCTGGAACCAAGCTCTGCCTGTACACTGGCCTCGTCTGACTGCTGCCTGGAATTTGACCTTTGCCTGACCTGACTACTCCCGGATTGACTGCAGGTACTGACCCCTGCTTCGGCTGACCATTCTAGACTGTTACTCTGGCCTTGATCCTCGTTATCCACTCGGACACTCTCTTCTGGCCTCCTGCGACCTCTGCACATTCTTGCTTGAACATCGACCGCGCACCCTTGTTCGTGGTGGGCAGTCCCCTGTGCTTCCTCTCTAGGAGACCCTGCGAGGCCCACCTAAGACCCAGGCGGCCCGGGTAACCAAGGGCTCAACCTGAGAAAATTGTCCATTTAATCCTACTCTCTGTTTCCTGTCTTTTAGCCAGTTTGTAATCCACAAAAGGACATCGCCTCCTATCCCATGACTTTTACTTTTCCTAGAAGCCTCTCATGAGGAACTTTGTCAAACGCCTTCTGAAAATCCAAATACACTACATCAACCGATTCATCTTTATCTACATGTTTATTAACTCCTTCAAAAACGTGATGCAGATTTGTGAGGCAAGACTTGCCTTGGGTAAAGCCATGCTGACTTTGTTCCATTAAACCATGTCTTTCTAAATGTTCTGTGATTTTGATATTTAGAACACTTTCCACTATTTTTCCTGGCACTGAAGTAAGGCTAACTGGTCTGTAGTTTCCTGGATCGCCCCTGGAGCCCTTTTTAAATATTGGGGTTACATTAGTCACCCTCCAGTCTTCAGGTACAATGGATGATTTTAATGATCGGTTACAAATTTTAACTAATAGATCTGAAATTTCGTTTTTTAGTTCCTTCAGAACCCTGGGGTGTATACCATCCGGTCCAGGTGATTTACTACTCTTCAGTTTGTCAATCAAGCCTACCACATCTTCTAGGTTCACCATGATTTGGTTCAGTCCATCTGAATCATTACCCATGAAAACCTTCTCCAATATGGGTATCTCCCCAACATCCTCTTCAGTAAGCATTGAAGCAAAGAAATCATTTAATCTTTCCGCGATGGCCTTATCTTCTCTAAGTGCCCCTTTTACCCCTCGATCATCTAACGGTCCAACTGACTCCCTCACAGGCTTTCTGCTTCAGATATATTTAAAAAGGTTTTACTGTGAGTTTTTGCCTCTACGGCCAACTTCAAATTCTCTCTTAGCCTATCTTATCAATGTCTTACATTTAACTTGCCAATGCTTATGCATTATCCTATTTTCATCTGTTAGATCCTTCTTCCAATTTTTGAATGAAGATCTTTTGGCTAAAATAGTTTCTTTCCCCTAACCTTTTAACCATGCCGGTAATCGTTTTGCCTTCTTTCCACCTTTCTTAATGTGTGGAATACATCTGGACTGAATGCTTCTAGGGTGGTATTTTTTAACAATGACCATGCCTCTTGCACACTTTTTACCTTCAGTTCTTTTCTAACTATTTTTCTCATTTTATCAAAGTTTCTCTTTTGTAAGTTTAGCATGAGTAGTGTGACATACATGCCTATATGTCCCTCCCTGTAAAGGTATAACTGAATTTCAGGAAAATAGAAGAGATTTACATTGGTCCAGTTGGGATTATTATAATTTCTCCAATGTAACTAGCAGCTCCAGGTACCTCGGTGGGCCTGATAAATAATGTGGTTCCAGTGTATAACCAATAGGAACATGCAATTCATGTCTCATCATTTGGTATTGGCTGATAATGCACTTCACCTGTTAACCAGTTGGCTTTATTTTAATGTCGGCCCGAGATGAATTCCTCACAGCGTTGTATCATTGTTTAATTTTTTCATTGCTTTGTAGATCTTACACCCACTTTGAGCCACGGAGGGACCTTCTCCTTCAACCCACGGTAAAAGTATTTGACTTCAATTCGTAAAAATCAGCTGGTATTCGTTGAAGCATTTTGTCATAAGAATCGCCCCGCACCTGTAAGGTAATTTCCTTCTCCTTTTTTCTTTTATTTTCTTACTGCTTGCCTCTGGTTTTTTCTTATGCCTTCTGTTCTTTGTTTTTTAGCTGCTCTCGTCTTTTTTCCTTGAAGCAATCACGTTCTTTATAAAAACGGTAAACACAGGTCTTGTTGTAGGTACCTCCATCACCTTTTACTTTGCTATCTTCACACCCCCCCACCTTTCTGTAATTAGTTCCTTGTTTTTCATCTTGAGATTACATTGGTTGGCTCCATTTGAAACCTCTGGCACAAGGTATAATTATTAACCCCCTCTCCTCCCTGCTTCTCCCCCCTTCTTCCTTCTCTCCTCTGCTTTGTTCCCTTCCCTCCGCCCTCCCCCACTTCTAGTTGCTTTTACAATTTGCTCCTAATATATATTTTTTGCCATTATAATTTGTCTGTTTTGTTGTTTCAATATAATCTCTTTAAAAGTTCTCAATACCACCTTACTCACAATACCTTTTCCATCCCTCCCCTTTTTCCCTCCCCCTCTCTGCCCCCTCTTTTTAGCCTATATTTTGCTGTTATCATCTTCTCCATGTGTTGTCTATATATATATATATATATATATATATATATATACATTTATTTATTTATTTATTTTATTTAACTTTTGAACCCTGTTGTTCGCCTCTTGCTCAATATTGTATATGTTACCTCTTATAGATTATTAACATGTCTCGTCCCCCTGACGCAGCCCGATGCAAAACACGGCCATGTCGGGGCCTTAGTCTCGACACTGTGAATTGATAATCATTTAACCAATGTACCCCATTGATGTGATTGTATTTTTAATAAAAGGTTGTATTGCTAAGGTATATTGATCAGGGATTTAGTTTATTAATTTCATTTGGACTGCTTTTATTCAACACATAACTTATTTCAGTCTTCTCATTTTCTGTAGTCATTCAGATAAACGACTTAAGCAGTTAGTACTAAATTACACTGTAATAAGAGACAGATGTCATGAGTTTCACTTTCTCATGAGAAATCTCATAAATGTATGTTAGATTTATTATAGGAAAAACATGACTGTCTTAGAATTAATATGCTTAACACGGTATAACACAAATGCTAAATCATTAGGGCAACACAGATTGGACAAGGAATTGGGATAAAAGCGCAGAAAATAAAAATTCAAGAAGTAGATGAAATTTGGGTTTTAAGCTAAAACAACCCTCAAATAAAATGTTCTACTTTCAAAAAAGGAGCCAAGCAAATGCACAAGCAACGACGTGCACTTAGTTCTGCCAGTTGTACGCTGAAAGGTGAATTTTAAAAGCCTGATGTGAGCATTAAGTAGGGGATGCGCAGATATGTCAGGCTCGCAGGCGCTGAGCAGATTTTAAAAGCTGCAGAGAAGCACAGGCGTCTCCTGTAGCTCGCACATCTCGGAAGATTTCAGAAAGGGGCGAGGTGTACGCGTGGTCCGGGTGGGGCATGAGTGTTTTGGGGCGTGAACCTGAGACGTGCGCGTAAACACGCAACCCGGAGCACACCAAGGCCCCCCCCCCTGCCGCGTAACTTTACTTCCGCTATGAAGGAGGTGTAAGTTAAGAAAATGAAGAAAAATAGGCAGATCTGCGGAGTTTTAAGGGTCGGTGCTAACTGAGGGGAGTGAAGGCTATTAAGGACCTATCTCTTAACAGGGCAAACTGGGGATGAACTGGTAAAACTGGGAATAGTGTCAGCGCGTGCCCCTTTCGAAATCTCCCGATTTACATGGTAGAAGCGGCATTTGCGCGTACTTGCACGCGCCCACTTAAAATTTGGCGCACCTGTGCGCGCGGGCGGGTTATTTTATAACATGCGCGCATATATGTTATAAAATGACCATGCCCTTGGGCGAGGTCCGATGCATGTGCGCACGGGCACTGGTTTGAAAGTTACCATTTTGTTGTTATTTTTTTCTTTCTGCAGACTTTACAATTTTGTGTGCTGGGTTTTTTTTTTTAGGTCGGACATTGTGCAGTTAGCAAAAAAATAAGCACACAAATGACCAAGAACAGTGTGTAACTCAACCAATTACACAGAAAATAGAGCCCATCTCATTCAATGGTCTAAATTTATTTGAAGCACAATTGAGGTTAATGGCACTGACGAAAAAGCTCGAGGAATGATAAATTGCATATTGTTGCATGAAGCCATAGGTTAACGTTATTATTGCTCACCACGGTCTAACCTTAACCTCAGGATTAATGCCATAAACAGAAAGGAAGATTCTGCGTGGATGCATAATGTCAGATGAGTTGCAATAGGCAGAGGTTGCCACCTACTGTTAGAGAAATATTCTGGTCTAGTAATGCCTTTGTGGTTTAGAAAAGGGAACTTCTCCTGTATGAGATGGGGAAAAATGTGGCATATTTTCCAGTAACAATAGCGAATATCCGTTTGTTGCAAAACACCTTGGATAAAGAAAGGAACCCAGAATATTTACCACGAGTGTGAAATCAGACTCTTGAAGTATCTTAGATTGAAATGCATTCTTGGTGACTGCATTTCCTTATTTTACTTTGCTGCAAGCATGTTTTCCATCTAGAACAGTTTTGTAGCATAATTAGATTAATTAGATTTGATTATAATTAACAAATAATACATTACATATGTTTGATTTTTTTTTTTTTTTTTTTGGCTGGTCAGTACCTCTAATGTCATGCAACACCACCTGCCAATCATTATATAACAGGTTTTGGTTTTTGTTCACAAAAATTGCAAGGGTCTGGGATCACACTGGCGATAGCTGTCATGGTAAGGAGAGATTGTAAATGGTCTGAAATATTTTGGGGTAGATGTGAGAAACTGAAAATAATTTCCTAAGAGGTCAATATAATAAAACCCACACTAAAATTGGAGTAAGATTTTAGCACCCGTTTTATTTTATGTGCACGCAACAAAATGCAGTTCCCGCAGGACGCTGAAAGCTAATGACATGCAAATGATCCAGGAATAAAAAAAAATGACACGCTAAATTTTAAAAGCACATATTTTACAATAATTATTTCTTTATCAGTTATGTCATTTACAATCAATGAAAAATGAATAACAAAGGAAATAATGGGAAAATATCAAAGAAGAAAAATAATTAATAATATAAAGAAAAATATTCCATAATAGTACACATTACCCAGAAGAAAGGGGAGAATAAAATGGGAAAGCAATACAAAAATATAAGGAAATCAAATATAAAAAGAGAGCTTGAGGTTAGCAGCTATTAACTTCTGAACCAGCTTTTTAAAAAAAGGTTGTAACCCCTCTCCTACAGTCTTGTCAGTTCGGAAACAATCCAGATGAAGTAGATCTGAACAGTAAAATTTAGATTTGGAGCACCCAGCCTGAGTGTACCCCTATTTATTTGGTACTCACATCCACCATATACACTCAAGAAATACAACACCCATAGAAGAGAAAGAGGGATATCCCTGCATCCTTAGCGTCTTGGAAGTTTATCCTCCTTTTCCCCCTCATTGGAAGAATCCAACTCCTGGGCTTGTGGGACGTTGACACCCCCTCTACCTTCCCAGATTTGTTTGACATTTTTCACATTGTCACTAACTTCACATGACTGATTTTTTCATACTCCAAGTGCATGCTCGAATTAGATTATATTAAAAAAAACAAACAAACGCATGTCTGAGCGCTTTTTTCCCATTCAAATCCCACTGAGAGCACCACTCCATCTAAGAGATATTGTCTTGCAAAATAATTCTATGCTGCGAGTATGATGCAACACAAAATCTTGCTTGATTACATTGGTTATGGCTGATATTTATGAATATTTTTGTATTCTAACCTAAACACCACCCTGAAGCAGCTCAGGCGAAACGCTGGCCATCGTCGAATGTTTTGGCAAACATCAGGAAAGTGAGTGATCAGTGAAAGAAAAGACCTCTCTTTAAAAGCAAAAAGGCAAATTGTAAAAGTCCTACATGCGTCAAAGCTGGGAGATACGTGATGACGTTGGGCTGGTGTGCACCATGCGGATTTTAAAAAGCGTGTGAGTATTCAAGTATCTCCCGGTATGAGCACAAAAAATGATTTGCAAAACAGGAGCAGGGTGTGGGCAGGGTCTGGGCAGGGTATGGACGACCCTAGATTTCTCCATAAAATTTGCGTATTTATGTGCACAAGCGCGCGCTGGGATCCCCTACCGCATAACTTTACTTCTGCAATGGATAACATGTTAAGTCCTGAAACAAAATAAACTAAAGAAGTTAGCAGGATTTTAAGGGATGGGGCTAATAGGGTAAAAGGTAGGCTAGTTAACTAGAGAGGTTAGGAAGTTCTATCCTTTACCTGGACGAACTGGGAACAAAATGGGGAAACTAGTAATTGCATCAGTATGTCTGTCTACTAAAATCTCCCCATTTATGTAGCAGAGGTGGCATTTGCACGCACATGTGCATCTATATAAAATTCTGCACACATGTATGCGCATACAGCCTATTTTATACCATGCATGCATATACGTGCGTATGGTATAAAATGGCTGCATCCACTGGCGCGAGCCAACCTATGCACGTACATGTGTACTCGTGCGGCTGTTTCAAAGTTATTGTCTAAGTTATTTTTTAATATAATTTTGAAAAAAACAGAAAATAATCAAAATACAAATATATATAAAAAAAATTTCTATAGTAAAGTGAAGACTGGTTGGAGATTTTTGACCCCTGATGACTCGATTGCACATGCCTTACCTGTTTAACATTTTAACAGGGATGTATCAATGCATCCCTGAGTTCTTTTCCTGCTAATAACATTAAGTGATTTACATGGTTACAAGCATTGGTTTGTCAAATTTTCATGGACTAATAGAATCATCTCTAGTTTTTCTTGAACTATCAGTATTTTGGGGAACAGAGGGAGCAGGTCTTTAGATGTAACGCCTAGGCTGATTTATCCTGGATAGTGGATCCGGGGGCCAACTTTAAATCACAGTTTTGAATGGTACACTTCCTTTGTATATGCATGTTCTGGCGTACATTTATGTGTATTTTATAACCAGCTTATATCGTATACGTGCAAGTTATAAAATAATAGAGCAGTTTTGTCCACGCCCATATACACGTGTACATGGGCATGCATGCGCACATTTTAAAGTTATCATCTAATTATTTTGCAGGTATCAAAATGGGGAATCAGTGTGTCTAAGGCTGTCTGTTGGTATTTCTGTACTTAGGATCCTGTAACTCATCTTTTTTGTTTTTGATTACTGCTGGTTCATCAGAAGAAGTAAATAAAGTTGGAAAAAGTTGGAACTATGAAGTCCTTGTTTAAGACTGCCTTTCTTGTATCCCAGGGTTGTAGATTCGAAGCAGTAGTGCTGGCCAAGGGAAGCTCTGAAGAGGGCAAGAGTTCCACTAGGAAAACAGTTAGATGATCACAGATTTCTTTTTTTCTGTCTTGCAGAGAAATACACACCACTTTCCTCTGAGCCTGGCCCAATCCAACATCTTACCCGACAAGAAATCTTGAACCCACTCATCGTTGCCAAAGAATGAAAGAAACCCCTCAGCATATGGTTTTATATTATGTGCCCCTAAAAGGGGTTGCACATAATTTTACACACATATCCACCACACAGTAAGCACTACTTTACCAGCAGAAATCTCTTTGAAAATTACCCTACCCAGCCTAAGCATATATTCCAACTGCCGTCCATAGAGCGTGACCACTTGTAAATTATTGCTTCTTATCCAGGACAATTTTTGTTGTCTTCTTGCTTAGTACGCACCAATCATCTTAGGTTTCATGGGTAGTCCTCCCAAATAGTTACGCTTCCCGGCGGCGGCTACTCCGCAGCCGGTCCTGCTCACCTCTCCCTTCCGTCTACCAGCTCCGGGCTCACTCCTTCTGCTGCTGCAGCAGGTTCGAGGTGTCCCCGGCTCCCCCGCTCACCGTCTCCGACGCCGGCCTCACAGCGGAGCTCCCGCAGGGGCTCCATGTCTTTCTGCTCCTCGGCCCCACCCTTAGGTGCGAGCGCGGCCAACGTCCTCCATTTTAAAGACTCAAGCGCGGGAAACCCAGGCCCATAACTCACCAATGACATCATGAATCTCTAGTATAAAAAGGAAGGCCCGTTCCCTTGAACGGTGCCTTAGCAATCTGGTCGTACACTCCGGTGTCTCTAGTTTGCCTTCCTGCATTCTAGTGTCTTTGCTCCTGTGTCTCCTGTTCCAGTTCCTTTGTTCCAGCGTTACCTGTTCCAGCATCTTCTATGCCTCCTGTGCCTCCTGTTCCAGCATTTCCTGTTCCTTCATCTCCATTCCTGGTAGTACCCTTCAAACTGATCTCTGACCTTTGCCTGTTCTCTGACCACTCTTGATTGCTGCCTGACCTGACCTCTGCCTGAACTCTGACTACTCTTGATCGCCACCTGGACTTTTGCCTGATCTGACTATGCCCGGCTTGACCTCTGTTACCAACCCTGCTTTGGCTGACCATTCTGGACTGATACTCTGGCCTTGATCTTCGCTATACACTTGGACACTCTCTTCTGGCCTCCTGTGACCTCTGGACTTCCCTGTTTGGACACCAATCACGCACCCTTGTTCGTGGTGGGCACTCCCTTGAACTTTCTCTCTAGGAGACCTTGCGAGGCCCACCTAAGACCAGGCGGCCCGGGTAACCAAGGGCTCAACCTGAGGGAACCCCGGGTTGCTATTGGCGAAGCTCCAGCTAGCCTCTGTCTCCTCCTGTGCTCCGCCTCCTGGTGGCAGGCGCTCTCCGGGTCCGACCAGAGGGCCGTACCAATCCTGCACCAGGCCAAGGGTCCTCCTCCAGCGCAACACAAATAAGAGCATATTTTGGACTTACGGGTTTACTTTTACTATCATACATACAGATGTTCATTCACTTGAAAGCTTAAACCCAAGATGCGGTTTCAGCACTCAATTAAGAAGGAGAAGCAGCATCAGAAGCACTAGCTGAGATATACTAAATTAAACTCTGGCATTATAATAAGTTAAATGAAAAGGTAAAGATCCTTTTTCAGGTATTGATCAAGAAGAAGAGAATATAATGCATAAATGTAATGACCCACTGGGTTCATTAATTATATTGCCCTAGTAATTCCTCTATCTGGGGACAGACAGTTGGAAATGGTGGGGAGGAGCCATTCTGTACAGCCCCTCCCTTTGAGGGAACTGGGATGGCCATTCCCCCTGGTTAGGGTATAAAAGCAAGTTTACTGAGAGGCTGGGGGCAGTATCCTTGAGTTTGGAGTTAGGTGGCAGTGCAGGAGCATTTTTTTTTTTCATTTGGATTTTCGGCCTGCTTGAGGAGCCAAGTGAGCCCTGCCTGGGGATCCTAAGCAAGGTCAGCAAGCTCACCTAGCAGTCCATTGGGTTTGTCTCCAGGGTTGTGTGTTTATTTATTTGCACTTATAGGCCGCTAATGCATTAGCCTAAAGCAACTCACAACTTAACATACAGAATCCAGCGCAACTGCATAAGATATAAACATCAGTAATAAAATTGACCATAATAATTTCTTACTTATAAATAATATAAAATCTGCATGGCAAAATACAATTGCTTCAAGGGTTAAGAATTAAAATAACAATAAAACATTATATTAAATGATGAAAGTTTTAAAAAGTGTATTTTTAGTTCAAATGTAAACAGCTTTGGGCACCCAATCTCCCTGAGATACTGAGGGAGAAAATTCCAAAGGTTGAGTCCTGCAGTGTAAAAGGCACGATCTCTAGTGGCATGAAGCCTTGCCTGTTTAATGGGAGGAATGACTAATAATGGCCTCCGAGAGGACCACAGAGTTCTTGTTGGCTCGTATGCTTGAAGTATTAAAGTTGCCCATGGCAATGTTTTTAAAATTAGAAATGTATGGGTTAACCTGGCAACTTTGTATTTGATTCTCCACTGAACAGGTAGCCAATGAAGACCGATAAGGACACATGAGATATGGTCATTTCTGCCTGTACCAGTGATTAATCTAGCTCCTGAATTCTGCAGTAGTTGCAGTGGTTGAAGCATCAGGGAGGCCAATGTACACTGTATTACAGTAATCTAGTATTTGTGTGGGAGCAAAGGTGGCTTCAGACCCCTTAATAGGTGCAATCTATAAAAATCAGTGCGTACCACTGCTCTGATTTGAGGTTTGCTATTCAGCTTGGAGTCGATAAGTACTCCTAACTTTCATGCACTCTTTGAAATGCAAATTGGAGTGCCCTCAGTTTGAATGGTCAAGGGGACCTCAATTAAGTCCTTATGTTCAATAACTATAATTTCCATTTTTGCAACGTTCAGGGCTAGCTTATTGTAGTTAAGCAATTGTTTGATCTTATTCATGCAATTGGAAATTGAGGCTGAGATATCAGGCCAGGATTTGGCCAACAGAATTAAACTGGACATCATCCGCATAAATATGATCGCCAGAATGGACAAGACTTGACAAATTGGGGCCAAATAAATATTAAAAAGCAGGGCAAAGATTGCTTATCCTTCAGGAACTCCAGAGGGCATTGGATACCAATTGGAACCTTCTCCCTCGACATTTGTCCTTTGCTGTCGATTGGATAGATAGGGATGAAATCATTGCCAGACAGACCTGAAATACTAATCTCTTTCAGTCTATACAGCATTATTTTGTGATCCACCATCTCGAAAGTGACTGATATAGCCAGAATTACAAACACAAAACCCTGGGTGGATTCCAAACTTCTCCTGATGGAATTGTATAGATACAAGTAAGATCTCAGTGCTTAGGCATCATCTAAATCTGAACTGAAATTGGTTTAGGATATCGTAGGGTTCTACAAATTCAAATAGTTGTTTTAGCACCACTAACTCAATCAATTTAGTCACAAATCCCCAGGATGATATAGGCCTAAAATTGATATTTTTCATTGTAGGAAGCCTTGTGAGATCCCTGGGTCTCGCCTGAGTAGAAAGCATGGGGAATCCTTTCCTTGGGGAGTGCAGGATAAGAAAGAACTGCCCCTCTGCAACCTCCGTGAGGACAGAGGAATGGTGGTGACATGATTCAAGGATATTCTGGTGTTTTGGATTCAGTTTGAGGAAAGAGTTTTCAGTCAGAAGAGCCAGGACGAAGAGTTTTGCTAACCCCTTCCTGCCTGAGGAGGAATATCACGAGCTGTGTGTTCCTGAAAGGAGCCCTTCCATCATGGGATGAGAAAGAGAGATAGAGACATGGGCTAGTTGTGAGTAATACCAACATGTAACCTTTGAGGACACACATTTGGAGTCTTCACCCTTTGAGAGAGAAGAATTAATACTCTCTGTGCACAAACTGTTTTACCATTTTTGCCAGCTTTGGAAGGGTTTCTCCGGCCCCAAATAAGGATACCCTACTCACTTGGGAACTTAATATAATCTAAGCCCTGAATGGTGAATGCTTCCCTTGCCCTGATAATAAGAGACCCATGATAGATAGAAGCAAGGAATGTGAACATTAAAGAATATCTGTGGTGCTGAGGACTGTGTTAACTAAGCCATACGCTAATCTGATTCAGCTTCAGTAAAGTTTGTTGTGGATACTCAAGGCTGGGTCTCCAGTATTTTATTGGCACTTGCATCACTCACAGTGAAAAAAGAAAGCATAAGTTCCCCAGGGAAAAGAGTTCTAAAGTCACCCCTGTCATTCCAAGACTAGGAGAACTCCTTCTCCCCACCAACAGAGCCTGGGGATAAAGAGTATTGTGTGAGAGCCAGCGCAGCAGTGCGAGGCAGTCCCAGAAGTACAAATACGTTTATGGCTCCATCAGTATCAAGCAGTCACCTGGAGATCAGGTTACATAAATAAAGCTACAGAGAGTTTGAATCATGAAGACATGAAACAGCTGCACATTGTGACACAGCCTGGTATAAAAAACTGGAAGAGAAATTACTCTAGGATTGGGTATTCTCAACTTGAACCTACATATTCAGATTTCTCTGGGAGGTCGGCAATCCCAACCTGACTGAATGATGAATGGCACAGGAGCTGTTTTCCAGCAAAGCATAGACAGATTACCGTATACATAGAAATAAAGGTGAAAAGTGTTATAAGTGATGCCTCTTTACTGGACTAATTAAATCCATTTGTGACTTGCTTTATAAAGTATGCTGACCTGATGGAGGAAGAATAATCTGAAAGTTACTCACAAATGTTTTATTAGTTCAATAAAATGCATAACCAACTTTTTTGATAACCTTTACTAGACTAACACGGCATCAGCTCTACTATAACCTGTGAGATATTCTCAGGGCAAAGACAATCCAGTGTGGATGTGCAAAGATGAAGAGAGCAAGGAAAACACAGAAAGAGGAAGACCAAAGTAGCAGGAGAAAACTGTAGGGTCACCAAGAAAAAGAAACACAGGAACAGAGAATATGATGCAGATAAAGGCTACCTGGTCTAGGCCTGTCTACTTTTCCTGCCTTGGGCAATATCACAGGCCCTACTTGATTTGCAGTTGTAAATCTCGTTTCCCTACCACTAAAGATCCTTGGCAATTTGAATGCCACCTTTTGTCTCTACCTCCTCCATAAGGAAGTCACCCAGTTCAACAAGCACCATTTCAGCAAAGAAATGTTTCCTCCGTTATTTATTTATTTAAAATATTTATTATTACCTGCCTTGTCATCCCTTCTAGGCGGGTCAGTCCTGAATCTATTCAACCTCACAGCATGACTGCTGAGGTATGTGGGAGGAATGATGCAATCGCATTAGTCTGTTGTCCCATAAAGGAAGGAATGTTCCCTGCAATATCCTGATGAGCATTCGCTAGTGGGTTTTGATCTGATTTGCAAAGTTTTTAAGAGCTAGTGTACATCTTCCTAGAACTTGGGAAATCAAGACGCTAGTAGGCATGACCTCTTAGATTAGCACAGTACCTTGAAAATTAGTCCTGTTTGCAGTCCTCAAAGACCAGAGTCGGGAACTCTTGGCATAGAGGTCTTCTGACTATGACCAGCTATTAAGAAAACGAGCCTTCTCTTGGTGATTTTAAGCATGCATTCCCAGTGGCAATGTGTCTGCTAACCATTTTCTTGCTTTCACTTATGGAATGACAGTGACTTCTTTCTTACCTCCCAGTCACGAACTCCCAGTATCAAGATTTTTTTATGTCTTCAAACACAGCACCCTAGAGCTGGGATAAACTGTTAAAACAGCTCGCTGATCCTATTTTAGCAAACATTTTCATGGTGACAGAAAATAGACTGTGCCTCCAACAGTAGCAGCCTGCTATAACATTTAAATTTAACATTTCAACTTCTCAGCCATGGAACATTAGCAAGGACATCATAGGTGCAAAAGCTGCAGAATGAGCATTCACTCATATCTTCTCACTCTTTACACAGCATTTCAGTACGCTCTAGGGGAAGCGAGGGAAAGCTACTCCTGAAGGGACAAAGCAAATGCATAACAGTGACAAAGCAAGAACTTCGCTTGTCATCTCTTGGCGACCCAACAGTATTTAAGTGCCTTACAGAAGAGATTATTACAGTCTTCCCCCCAATAACCTCCATGATCAACAACTCTGTTCAAGATGAGACAGAATCATTTAAACCACCATGGCTCTCAAGCCAAATGGTTTTCATCCCTGTAAAAATAATTTGTAATCATGAAGCTAAATATTTGTGGTATTAAAAAAAAAAAAAATTGTCTCCTGGAAGCCATCCCAGTCTTGGCAGTGATCTTTGCCAGAGCCCCTGCAGCATTGGGTTAACTAATTAAAGAGCTCCAGTAAACATATTCAAAATATCTTAAAAGCAGGTGCAGGCAGCACAAACAAGCAAGTCTTATATCAGACACTGATCCTAATCAAGGAGATGTAATTGGAAGATCTGTTTGTTTTCCCACTTGAAATAATCAGATTTATTCAGAGTAGATGACTAGATTGCTTATTACACGGAGGGAAAAAAAAAACCTCACCGGGCTATGCACAGCTTTATGCTGGGGCTCAGGAAAAGTTTTTTGAAAGTCAAAGCATGACGTTTAGAAATATCCTCATGTTTTTGGAAACAAGAAGTAGCAATGGTCGCTCTGCTTTTCGAGGATAAAAAAGAAAAACTAATTTTGGAAGCTAATTATTCCATTCCTCTTGTTTTTGTAGGCTCTTGGAAACCAAAATCCTTTTGAAGCTGGTGTTAAGTAAATAAATAAATAAATAAATAAATAAATAAATCTCAGGGCACATCGTATTTGTTTCAGCTGTCAGGCAACCAAAATGTAATTTGCAGTCAAGGGAAAAGGCTTTGAGATGCAATATGGCATTGTTTCACACCAAACTCCGGGCTTTTGGAAACATTCATGGCCCAGAGTTATTTTTTTTTTAGTTTGCTGATAAAAATAATCACATTCTGTGTTGACAAAAAAAAAAAAAAAATGTTCGCTCAGAAGCTCTGCCTACTTCTGGAAAACGAAATTAATCCTCTTTACATGAAATTCTAGACACCCCAGCTCAAAAAAATGTTACATATTATCAGTTTCATTACAATCCGCATTAATCATATTAGCATGTTTCCAATCTGTGCAGAATCAATCTTTTGATATCACAGACATCTAGAATGACGAGAAGGAACGAAAATTAGCATACCATTACCCTGATTTCAGCCCAAACTAAGGGCAAGAGGCAAAATACAGCTGTCCACGGTTCAGTCACCACACTACTTCATTTGAATTTCTTAAAAATCTCACATATACCAACTCTATGAGAAACAATGGGGAAAATGAATACAAGAGAAAAGAAAATCTACAATGTTAGCACCTGATTCACTAAGGGGCGGATTTTCAAAGGCTTACGAGCGTACATTACGCACGCAACCCCGAAAACCGGCTCCTGCACACACCAAGCCTATTTTGCATAGGCTCGGCAACGCACACAAGTCCCGAGACGCGCATATGTCCCGGGGCTTGAAAAAAGGGGCGGGGCGTCTGGGGTGGGGGCGTGGCCAGAGGCCTCCGAAGGCCTGCTAGGCCGGGGAATCATGCGCTGGCACTTGGCTGGAGCACGCAACCTATGCCTGCCCGGAGGCAGGCGCAACAAATAATAAAGGGGTGGATTTATCAAAATGCGGTAAGTACTGCATGCGATAGCAAAAGGGGTGTGTTTTATGCTAATATAGCATTTATTGCTAATTACCTGTGTGAAGATAGTGCAAATTGCAATACCATTTTCAGATTCTGTGATAAGTGCCAGGCCTGTTGTATTTCCTGCATTCAATGAGTGAGAGAGAGAGAGAGAGAGAGAGACTGGCCATAATATCACATGGCCCATAGGTAGGTATTTGTATCCCTATGGTAGGCCCACCTAGTAACTCGAGGTGGGGTTTAGGTAAGAGTGAAGGGGGTTAGGGGCCACTTTGACATTCTACGTGACACCTACAAACAGAACAGTGGTCTCTTGTGAAGATTTGCTGGCCTTCGGAGTGAGGAAACTCACTCCAAGATGAGATTTGGGCAATGTTCTCTCAATCTAGCTTGATGTTTCAAGATGAGATTTGGGCAATGTTCTCTCAATCTAGCTTGATGTTTCAAGCTAGATTGAGAGAACATTGCCCAAATCTCATCTTGGAGTAAGTTTCCTCACTCCGAAGGCCAGCAAATCTTCACAAGAGACCACTGTTCTGTTCGTAGGTGTCACGTAGAATGTCAAAGTGGCCCCTAACCCCCTACACTCTTACCTGTTCTTATGTTCTCTTTCTTGTCTCTGGCTCCATCTTCCTTAAACAAAGAAAGTCCATCTCTTTTCTTTCTGGAGAAATAGCTGTGATTGATTAATAAACCTCATTACTTGATCCCTTGCCTGCTACTGGCTACAGGGATGAATAAGTAATATATTGCTTAACTATGTTCTGAGACAAAAGTCTACCTTTTACCAATTTCAATAGCATTTGATAAACTCCTAGAAATGAATTAATTATAATATCCTATCCTGAGAAACTAATATCTTCAGGGGGACACTGATGTCCATCCAATGATGCAGGACTCTCTTCCAGCCAATAGGATCACTTACTTCTCCATAGAGTTATATGAAGCTACAAGACCCCAACAATCTCTCTTCCATCCCCAGCACCTTCATGGAATTTCCAAAGAAAGATGAGAAACATAGAAACATAGAAACATAGAAACATAGAAATGACGGCAGAAGAAGACCAAACGGCCCATCCAGTCTGCCCAGCAAGCTTCACATTTTTTTCTCATACTTATCTGTTTCTCTTAGCTCTTTGGTTCTATTTCTCTTCCACCCCCACCATTAATGTAGAGAGCAGTGATGGAGCTGCAACCAAGTGAAATATCAAGCTTGATTAGTTAGGGGTAGTAGGGGTAGTAACCGCCGCAATAAGCAAGCTACACCCATGTTTATTTGTTTTACCCAGACTGTGTTATTCAGCCCTTATTGGTTGTTTTTCTTCTCCCCTGCCGTTGAAGCAGGGAGCTATGCTGGATATGCGTGTAGTATCAGTTTTTCTTCTCCTCTGCCGTTGAAGCAGAGAGCTATGCTGGATATGCGTGAAGTATCAGTTTTTCTTCTCCCCTGCGGTTGAAGCAGGATATGCATTGAAAGTGAAGTATCAGGCTTATTTGGTTTGGGGTAGTAACCGCCGTAACAAGCCAGCTACTCCCCGCTTTGTGAGTGCGAATCCTTTTTTCTTCTCCCCTGCCGTTGAAGCAGAGAGCTATGCTGGATATGCGTGAAGTATCAGTTTTTCTTCTCCCCTGCCGTTGAAGCAGAGAGCTATGCTGGATATGCGTGAAGTATCAGTTTTTCTTCTCCCCTGCCGTTGAAGCAGAGAGCTATGCGTGAAGTATCAGTTTTTCTTCTCCTCTACCGTTGAAGCAGAGAGCTATGCTGGATATGCATTGAAAGTGAAGTATCAGGCTTATTTGGTTTGGGGTAGTAACCGCCGTAACAAGCCAGCTACTCCCCACTTTGTGAGTGCGAATCCTTTTTTCCACATTTCCTCTTGCTGTTGTAGCTTAGAGTGATGTTGGAGTCACAGTAACCATGTGTATGTTTATTGAATAAGGGTATTATCTCCAGGCAGTAGCCGTCATTCTGGCGAGCCACCCACTCTTTATTGACGGCCTCTTGATTTTATGGATCCACAGTGTTTATCCCACGCCCCTTTGAAGTCCTTCACAGTTCTGGTCTTCACCACTTCCTTCGGAAGGGCATTCCAGGCATCCACCACCCTCTCCGTGAAGAAATACTTCCTGACATTGGTTCTGAATCTTCCTCCCTGGAGCTTCAAATCGTGACCCCTGGTTCTGCTGATTTTTTTCCTATGGAAAAGGTTTGTCGTTGTCATTGGATCATTAAAACCTTTCAAGTATCTGAAAGTCTGTATCATATCACCTCTGCTCCTCCTTTCCTCCAGGGTGTACATATTTAGATTCTTCAGTCTCTCCTCATAAGTCATTTGATGAAGACCTTCCACCTTTTTGGTCACCCTTCTCTGGACCGCCTCCATCTTGTCTCTGTCTCTTCGGAGATACGGTCTCCAGAACTGAACACAATACTCCAGGTGAGGTCTCACCAAGGACCTGTACAAGGGGATAATCACTTCCCTTTTCTTACTCGATATTCCTCTCTCTATGCAGCCCAGCATTCTTCTGGCTTTAGCTATCGCCTTGTCACATTGTTTCGCCGACTTCAGATCATTAGACACCATCACCCCAAGGTCTCTCTCCTGCTCCGTGCACATCAGCCTTTCTCCCCCCATCGAATACAGTTCATTCGGATTTCCACTCCCCATATGCATGACTTTGCACTTCTTGGCATTGAATGTCAGCTGCCATGTCTTCGACCACTCTTCCATCTTCCTTAAATCCCGTCTCATTCTCTCCACTCCTTCCGGCGTGTCCACTCTGTTGCAGATCTTAGTGTCATCCACAAAAAGACATACCTTACCTTCTATCCCTTCCGCAATGTCGCTCACAAAGATATTGAAAAGGACCGGTCCCAACACCGATCCCTGCGGTACACCGCTTAAAACCGCTCTCTCTTCAGAGAGAGTTCCATTTACCATCACACATTGTCTTCTGTCCGTCAACCAGTTTGCAATCCAGGCCACCACCTCGGCACTCACTCCTAAGCTTCTCATTTTATTCACCAGTCTCCTGTGCGGGACAGTGTCAAAAGCTTTGCTGAAATCCAAGTAGATGACATCGAGTGCTCTTCCTCGATCCAATTCCTTGGTTACCCAGTCAAAAAAGTCAATCAGATTTGTCTGACAGGATCTTCCAATGGTGAATCCATGCTGCCTCTGGTCCAGCAATTCTCCCGACTGTAGATAGTTCACTATTCTCTCTTTCAACAGTGACTCCATTACTTTTCCCACCACTGAAGTGAGGCTAACCGGTCTGTAGTTACCAGCCTCTTCTCTGTTCCCACTCTTGTGAAGCGGGACCACCACCGCTCTCCTCCAATCATTCGGCACCACTCCCGTTTCTAGGGATCTATTGAATAGGTCACACAGCGGACCTGCCAGCACATCTCTGAGCTCCCTCAGTATTCTGGGATGAACTTCATCAGGCCCCATGGCTTTGTCCACTTTCAGTTTCACCAGCTCTTCCCATACATTTTCTACTGTAAATGGAGTTACATCTACTCCATTCCCCTCCAGTTTCTTGTTAACTAGTGTCGGTCCTTCTCCAGGGTCCTCTTTAGTGAACACAGAACTGAAGTATTCATTTAATATTTCTGCCATTTCTTCGTCTCTCTCCACGCATTGATCCTTTCCACCTTTCAATTTCACTATACCATTTTGAACTTTTCTCTTTTCACTGATATATCTGAAAAATGTTTTGTTACCACTCTTTAACTCTTTGGCAATCCTCTCTTCCACTTGACTTTTTGCCATCTTGATTAATTTCTTCGTCTCCCTCAGTTCTACCAATTCTACCAATTATATCCTGAGTTACTGATTGTTATCATGGCTACCCAGCTAAGAACAAGCGGTAGTTACCAGCTTTTTATGTCTTTCAAAAGGACATTTGGATTCCCCCTGAATGCAACAGTTCTTGTTTTAAACTTTTTTCATTTCCATACTGTAGCTAAACAGAGGGAGAAACAACCTAAATTAATAAGGGCCGGATTTTAAAACATATGCGCATGGCCTACATGTGCGCACACTACCCGGCGTGCGCACATGTACGCCCGATTTTATAACATGCGCATGCAGGCGCACGCATGTTATAAAATCCCGGGTCGGTGCACGCAAGGGGGTGCACAATTGTGCACCTTGCACGCACCGAGCCCTATCCGAGCCGTGCTGCCTTCCCCTGTTCCCTCCCAGGCCACTGAAATCAGAACAGCCTTGGAGGGTACTTCCTTACCCCCCCACCCCACCTTCCCTTCCCTTCCCCTACCTCCCTCGTCCTTTCCCCCCTACCTTTGATGCTTTCTTTTTTTTATTTCAAAACTTACTTCAGCCCTGGGGCTGAAGTAAGTTGCGTGAGCCGGCCAACTGCCAGCGTGCGATCCCCGGCCCAGCGGCTGTGCAGAGGCCTCTGGCCCCGCCCTGCTCCCGGACCACCCCGTCCTGCCTCTGGACCGCCCCGCCCCGCCTCACCTCTGGACCACCCCTTTTGTAAAGCCCCGGAACTTACACACATCCCGGGGCTTTACACGCGTCGCCGGGTCTTTTGAAAATAGGCCCGGCATGTGTAACCTTTTGAAAATCCGGCCCTAAGTGTTCTAGGTCACTGACCTTTACATTCTTGGTCTCAATATACAGAAATTCCAATTTTACAAACTAAATTATGAGGAAGAATTCTATTGCTCAAATGGATATAATTGGTATCAAATAATATTTTATTTATTTATTTATTTAAGTTCTTTTAATATACCAATGCTCAAGACCAAGTCTTATCGTACCGGTTTACAATGGAACAAGGGTAAACCATAAAACAACTGTATAGAAGATAAAGTTACATTAAACAGGGAGCAAAAACATGGGCTTTGGAAGACAGGAAAGATATCAAAATATTATAACTGGAGAGTACTGAAAGTAGTTATCAACAAGAACAAATTAAGTAGCGAGACTAATAAAGGTTAACAAAAGGTTAAAGAATTCGGCTGGTGCTTTAAGAACATAAGAAGAACATAAGAAATTGCCATGCTGGGTCAGACCAAGGGTCCATCAAGCCCAGCATCCTGTTTCCAACAGAGGCCAATCCAGGCCACAAGAACCTGGCAATTACCCAAACACTAAGAAGATCCCATGCTACTGATGCAATCAAAAGCAGTGGCCATTCCCTAAGTAAACTTGATTAATACTTGGAGGAGAAGTCCATTAATGGACTTCTCCTCCAAGAACTTACCCAATCCTTTTTTAAACACAGCTACACTAACTGCACTAACCACATCCTCTGGCAACAAATTCCAGAGCTTAATTGTGCGTTGAGTGAAAAAGAATTTTCTCAGATTAGTCTTAAATGTGCCACTTGCTAACTTCATGGAGTGCCCCCCTAGTCCTTCTATTATTCGAAAGTGTAAATAACCGAGTCACATCTACTCGTTCAAGACGTCTCATGATCTTAAAGACCTCTATCATATCCCCCCTCAGCCGTCTCTTCTTTATCATAGGCAATTATTAGGAAAACTTTTCCTGTGAAAGGGAGGAACAGGGGAGGTAAGCGGAGGGGGCAGGGCAGGGAACAGAGCGGAGGGGGGGGAGGAGATAGGGGATGAGTAGGAAGGTGAAAGAGACAATATTGGTTGATAGAGGCTCTGTCAACCGTAAGCTTGGACGAACAACCAGGTTTTCAGTTTCTTTCTGAAAGATAGATGGCATTGTTCCTGACGTATATCTGGGGGGAGAGAATTCCATTGTAGCGGATCCGCTGTTGAAAGTGCTCGTTTATGGATGGAGTTGTGGACCAAGAATTTGCTTGGGGGAGCCTGGAGGGAGCCTTTGTATGCGGATCTGATCAGCCTTGAGGAAGCATGAAGTTCGAGGGGGATGGAGAGTTGGAGAGGGGATTGCTGGTAGACAGATTTGTGAATGATAGTGAGAGTCTTGAAGAGTATTCTATAGTGGATTGGTAGCCAGTGTAGGATTTTAAGAATTGGTGTGATGTGGTCTTTACGACGCAAGTTGGTAAGAATCCTGGCTGCTGCATTTTGCAGCATCTGTAGAGGTTTAGTAGAAGAGGCGGGTAGACCGAGTAGTAATGAGTTTCAGTAGTCAATCTTTGAAAACAGTATGGCTTGAAGAACTGAATGGAAATCATGGAAGTGAAGGAGTGGTCTTAGCTGTTTTAGGACCTGTAGCTTAAAGAAACATTCTTTTGTTGTGGTATTGATGAACTTTTTGAAGTTCAATCTGGAGTCTAGGGTGGCCCCAAGGTTTCTCACCTGGCTGGCTAGTGGTATAGTTGCGTTGTTGGCTACAGGGTTATTGTCGCTGGGGGAGATGACGAGTAGTTCTGTTTTGGACGTATTGAGAACCAGGTTGAGACTCGATAGGAGGAGGTTGATGGAATGCAGACAATTGTTCCAAAAGTTTAGTGTCATGGAGATGGGGTCCGAGATTGGGATTAGTATCTGCACATCATCAGCATAAATGTAGTGGGTGAGGTTGAGGGTATTGAGTAATTGGCATAACGGAAGTAGATAAATATTAAACAGGGTAGGAGAGAGTGATGAGCCTTGTGGTACTCCTTGATTAGAAGGGACTGGGTGGGATTCTTTGTCATTTATTTTAACTTTGTAGTGCCTGTTAGAAAGAAAGGATTTGAACCAGAGAAGTGCAGAGCCGGAAATGCCTATTTCCTTTAGACAGTTGATGAGAATTGAATGATTTACTGTGTCAAACGCAGCTGAGATGTCGAGGAGAGCTAGAAGGTAAGATTGGCCTTTGTCAAGGCCCATCAGGATGTTGTCTGTTAATGAGAGAAGGAGAGATTCTGTGTTTAGGCGTTTCCTGAATCCGAATTGAGAAGGGTAGAGAATATTGTGAGAGTCAAGGTAGTCTGTGAGTCTGATGTTAACTAGCTTTTCCATTAGCTTGGCTATGAAAGGTAAGTTTGCAATGAGGCGGAAATTTCCGGGGTTGGCTGGGACCAGGTTGGGTTTCTTCAATAGAGGCTTCAGGGAAGCAATTTTTAATGAGTCAGGGACAGTACCTTGAATGAGGGAGCAATTAATGATGTCAGCCAGAGGTTTAGCAATGGTATTGGGAAAGGTGAGAAGGAGTTTGGTAGGTATTTGGTCCAATGGGTGTGATGAAGGCTTCATATTCTTGATTATTGATTCGATTTCCAATGATGATGTGCGTTCAAAGAATTCTAGTTTCTGTATGTGGATAGTAGGGGAGTAATTAATGGTAGGTGGTGGAAGGGTATTTGAAGAAGGGTTGGAAATTGCCAGTGGAGCCAGTAAATTTTTGATTTTGTTATCGAAAAAGGTTGCCAGTTCTGTTGATTTGTTTTGGGCTTCCTCTTCCGGGATGGAAGGGGGAGCAGGGGTAGTAAGAGCTGCAATGTATGAGAAAAGAGTTTTTGGGTCGTAAAGGAAGTCGTGTATTATTTTGGCGTAGAAGTAGCGTTTAGTGCGAAGAATGGCGGTCCTATAATAGTTCATAGTGGTTTTGTAGGAAGCAAGAGAGGTGGGGGAGGGGTCCTTCCGCCATCGTTGTTCTTTGTGTTGCAAGTCTAGTTTGAGTTTTCTTAATTCTGTTGAAAACCAAGGTTTTTTGTTAGAGCGGGCTGGATTGATGACTTTGGAGGACATGGGGCAGATATTGTTTGCTATTGATTGCGTGATATTTTGTCAAGATTTAATGGCAGAGTCGGCATCGGAGAGGCAAATCGCCTCTTTCTTATAATCCACCAAATCCATAACGACTATTCCTCCACCTTTATCCACTGGTCTAATGGTAATGCTGGAAACTTTCCTAAGAGACTCCCAAGCGCGAGTTTCTGCAAACATCAGATTATATCAGGTTGATGAAGGTTGTTATTCTAGCTTGTCTATGGCATGCAGGACTAGTTTTTTGAAAGTAACTAGAGCAGGATCTGGAGGTCCCGGAGGAGTCCATTTTGATTTTATTTTTATGTCATTATCTTGACTTGGTGATTCTGATGAGGCAAAAAATGTTTTATTTTAATTGGCAAAAAAATGTGTACAGGTGAACCTGTGTCGAGAGAGTCATAGAGTCAAAAGGTACAAATGAAAGACCTTTCTATAAAAGGTCATATTCATGATTAGTGAGTTCTCGAGAGGGTAAATTAAAGACCGCTGTGGTTGTTAGCGAGGAGACCTGGTGGTTCGTTTCTCTCGTAGAGGTCCTATAATTTTCTGTCGAGGGTGATCTGTGAGAACTGGGTTAGTCTTTGCCTTTGGGGCCAGTAGGTACAAAATCTTGCATTCGAGCCATCGGCTCAGCTGGCAGATTGAATGACACCAATCTCTGAGTAGATTTGTGGTGAGGTAGAATGTCTTCATTGGATGAATCACTAGATGAATTATCAAAGGTCCAGGATTGTCGCGTGATCTTTTCCTTATCCATCCACGGATACACGTGACCTTTGCTGTAATCATGTTCATCTTGGTGGAATTTCTTCATCTTAGAAGCCTTTAATGAATGCCAATGTTTTTCCATGCTTTCTTTATATTCACTTAGTTATGTTGAGAATGAATCTACTAAAGATTGTGTTTTTATTTCCTCAATTTGTTTGTCTATAGAGGCTGTACTATCATTTGCAGCTGTATTGGCGGTCTCAGTGATCAAAAGCATTAGATCATAAGAACATTTGTTGAGAATTGCATTCCACCTGGCTATGAAGGCATTGTCATCTGCATATAAATAAGGTTCTTTATAAATTCTGAGACCTCTGGGGATGTGTTTAGCTCGGCAGTATTCATTTAAGGATGCTGAGTGCAGCTCTGTCCAGATAAGTCTTTTTCTGTCTTTGGTAACCGAAGACCAGTCCACATTAGCATGGCTATTAATAGAATAAGAATCAAATAATCTGATACCAGAGAGCACATTAGTAGCTGTCTGGTCCGAATAACTGAACATGTCAATAGTTTGTTGATTGGTCATGTCTGCCTTAAACTTACAAAAATCACTATACCGTAATTAACAACAATGGCAGATGTAAATATTTTCAGTTGTTCCTACGTATACAAAAAGTATTTGATAATCAATACAGGAACAGCATGAAACTTTTAAATATACCAAAATTGTACCAAATTTTTATTCATTTTTTTGGATCTTTTATATAAACAAAGTAAAGCCCTAAAACCATTACAATCCAATGAAACAAGAATGCCGCATTGACAAATCTTAGAAATATCAATTCAAGATAAGTTCATTAAGAACCAAGGGGTAGATTTTCCACTATGCGTGCGCTTCCCAGAGCGCACACATGTATGCGCCAGTTTTCTAACACGCGCACACAGGCACGCTCATGGTAGAAAATCCATGGGCCGCACGCACATGCGCGCCGAATTTTATAATCTGCAGGCAGCGTACGCAAGGGGGGGTGGACGTTTGCCCTTTCCACATGGCGACGCATTCCAGCCTTTCCTAGTTCCCTCCCAGTCTGCTCCAATTAAGGAGCGGACTGGGAGAGAACTTCCCTACCCCTCTACCTAATCTCCCTTCACCTCTCCTCCCGACTCCCTAAACCCTACCTTTTTCTTTATTTTTTTTCTTTGTTTCACAACTTACTTCAACTCCTGAGCTGAAGCAAGTTGCGTGCACCGGCAGCCAGGTCTTCAGGACAGTGATCAATGGCTCTATCCCGGCCCAGCTCCCCCCCCCCCCCCCCAACACCTGTAAATGCCGGTACGCGAATAAGTGCTGGGCCTCTTCGAAAATTCACCTGGCACTTGCAAGGCCCAGCCATGAGCGTGAACGCCGGGATTTACAGGCGCGGGCCATTTAAAATCTACCCTTAAATGTAGATATGTTGAAACCTAAATCTAAACAGACATATAGTTTAGGCTGCTGTGGCATCCAAAATCTTATAAACCACAGTCATCCTAGCAGGAGAATTTGCAGCGTGTGTCCAACTGAAATCACCAGCAGTCAAAATGTGATCCCCCTGAAGAAGCCGACATCGGCAAAACAGTCGGGCCCTTGCCAGAGCAGGAGGAGCCGGTGTGGTTCTCAGTCAGTTAGAATTTGCAAGACAAACAATTGCTACTTCAGTATTGTGGTTTGGATGCAAATAAGGAAACTGCTGCCTTGTTTTGAACCCCGTGAGAAAGGAAGGCTCAGGCAATCATTTGCATTCTCAAAGTAGATGCAATTCTAGAGGCCTTGAGCGGTTAAGATTCCGGCAAGCAAGCCGTTGGCTATTGACTTTAGGAGAAACGGTGTTTCAACGTTTCACTGGCAGAGTCATGTCTCTTCCTCCTGATGAAGCCCGCAAACATAAGTACATTTTTTTTTTTTTAAAGAAAAAAAGCACTAAAATAGAAGAAACACCCTGCCTCCAGTAAACAGATCTTAGGAACACTGGGATGGCAGGTGCTCTCCATGGCTGAAAAAGGGTAATTATTGCCATGGGTTGGCTTCATTGGTGTGTTGCATAATACCATGATGGTGAGAATACGTTTTTCTGCTGGATCAAGCATTTGCATGGTTGCATATGTTTGTCTCCATGGAAATGGGAAATAAAAGGCTGCCAATTAGAGGGTACGTTCATATAACAGCATGCCTGCTAGGTCCTTGCTTGCACACGAGTCCAGCCCAATCATCGAATCCTTACACAGACTATCCAGCGGTTTGCCGCCCATGGGTCATGCATTTGACAGTCAGTTGTGGTTGCTGACTAAATGTTCCCTGGCTTTCTGTGGCTGCTGGGTATCTCGTTCTGCCATATCATTAATTACAGTATTGTCGCTTTCAGAACGGATGCTAACCTTCTGGCAATCTTTTCTCTGTTTCCTATTTCCTTTCTCGGACGTTTCCTTCTTGTGTCCGCATCGTCTCTTTCTCTGCAAGCCCAGAGAGATCAGAAAAGCAGTGAGCAGACAAGGTGTCTGGATAACTTCTCATGGGCAAAGCAAGCTACTGCAACCAGATAACTTTAAAGCTAAGCGGATATATTCTTAACAGGGTCTGTCAGGTTTAAAGGTATACAGGTAAGTTTTACCCTAAACAGCTACAGCAGAATATGGCCAGGTAACTGGAAAAAAAAATAAAATTCTGTGCTTGAACGCTAGATCCCCCCAGCCCCTCATCCTCAAAACTGGGCATAGCGCCCAATGCCCCCAAACCACCTAACTACTGATATTTAAAAAAAAAAAAAGATGCAGGTCCTAGCGATCTGAGGCCAGCTCCCTCCATGATATTTAAATTAAGGCCCCAGTCCCCCTCCTGCCACATACCTGCGACCTCTTCCCTACCCTGACAGCATTGTTGTTAGCATGTGCTTCCAGTTGTGGCTAAGGCAGTCCAAGATTTATCCTGCTAACATAACCAGATGACGCCAAGTAAGGGCTTTTTTCTGGCTAAAGGGCCTGATTCACTCAGCATTGCTCCGTAGACACAGAATGGGAGGAAAGCCTCCGTGATTCAGGTCCCAAGTTATCTAGATAAACTTTGCTCCACCCTGGAATAGCCCTGGCCTGCCACTGGCTCACCTGGGATTTTGGCTGGCAAACTGCTTGAGCCAGATAAATCAGGGGCAGTCAGGTCAACGAGAAATTCAAACCCCCCTTTGTCTACAGATCCTGCTGGGTTTAAAGTAATCCTTTGCAGGTGCTCCTCCGGTTTGGTAGAGCTCCAGGAAATGTTTAAATACTTGCCATGTTATCTTTTGCTTCTTCTGCAGTTCCTGTGAATGAATGGTGCTTGAGAATGCAGCTCAACAGTGTCACACTCTCGCTGATATTCCTACAGGCCTGAGAATGCATTAGTGTCCTGTGAAGAACTCTGAACTTCGTTCCTCGGGCCATCTGCTTTTTTTTCTAATGCCCTTCTTCTCCACCCCTGATTCCCCACTGTGCCCTTCCTCTTGCTGTACCATATGGTGGAATAGCCTTCCAGCTGGTGGGAGGAAGCCTGCTCTGCTTGCTTCATTCTCTTAATAAAAAAAAAAATTAAAAACAAAAAACAGAGGACTTAACAGAGGGTGTTAATTTGGCACTTTTCACAAAAGTGAAAGAATATATGGGAAGCTACAAAATAAGAAAAAAAAGGAGTCAAAACCATAAAAATCAGAAAACTTAAAAAACAATTTATGTGCAAAAATAGCGTGTTGATAAATAGACAAGAATTTTCAAGCTCATCAAAGTAAACTATATTATATCTAGTGGTGTGTTATGATGAATTTTGTCAGAATTGTCATCATTTGAAAGCACTCTTTTTAGTGCTGAGCTTGGAAATTATTCAGTCTATTTATGAACACACTATTTTAGCACTCAAAATATTTTTGCATTATAAATTGATTGTTTTTTTAATTGCTCGCATGTGTCAATAAACAAATGAAAGATGACTTGGGTTAGAAATATTCTGTTGTGTCAGACTGCCAAAAGCAGAGTTAGGATATGGGGACGGTTTAGGGGAAAAGCCAGGAAAATGCACTGCAGCAAAACTGTAACTCTAAGGCAATTCTTTTATTCCATAAAAGGAGGGTAGATGATGATATATTTGTGCTTCTAGCACACAGTCAGCTAGCCCAGTTCACAAGAGACCAATTTAAATATTGGAATTTCAGCAGCTTTCTACATTTATCAAATTAGCATGCCAGATTCAGACTTGCAAGGGAAGATTTACTGTTTTATTACAGAAATGGAGTTTTCAATTCTCTACAATTTCCCTCTGCAGTTTCTTCTGCCTTGATCCACTCGGCACAGGCCAAGCCTCATTATTTGTCTCAGACACAAAAATGAACAGAAGGCAGCCCCCTGCACGTGTATTTTCCAGGTCTCTTGTCAGCATCACCAAAGAGATCGCCAAAGGAGAAGCCAGGCCTGGTAACAAAGCCGTTAAGTGTTTTAGGCCTCAGCTGTTGCAGGAATTCTCCACTATTCGGTAGATTTGCCGATTTGTTCTACTCTATGAATCAGCAAAGAGTTGTCCGAGGCCTTTTGAATTATATCTGTTCCCACTGGGCTTTTAGAGAGTCATTTTTAAAGGCATTACACCCATATAATCCAGTTTCATGCGTGCAAATGGCTGTATTAAAATAGCCCAGAGCTGCGTGCATGTAAAAGAGCATGTAACATGCATGTAACCTGCTTACGGGCATGCTTTTACCGAAACTGAGTGAAGGTATTCCAGGTGAGGGAGGGAGGTTGGGGGTGGAGTCAGCACCTAGAACACATTTTTTTTTTTTTTTAAAAAGTACGCGCATAAATGTGTATGCATTAAGTTACAACCTCTGAAGAGGAGATGTAACTTTACACGAGTGACTTCTGTGCATGTACTCCGTCAACGGCTAGGGCATTTTCAAAGCAAAGTTAGCATGCGTAAGTCTGCTTTGAAAATACTCGGTAAAGTCTGCGTGTACCATGTGCACGCAGATTTTACCGCTGTGGAGACTGAAGACTACCCTCTTAAAACTTTTTCTACTTTCCCCCTTCACCTAGATATAAAGGGGTATCAAAATCTGCCCCTTACTAGCGCAGGTGCCCTTTAACCTTATGGTAGCAGTGACCTCAATGGCTCTGCACTACTGTTGGTGCATTCATTTTGGATCTGTGTCCTGCCACCAGTTTTCCCAGTAAAGACTTTATTTTTGGAAAGGAGTGTGATCCTTAGTGTGGCTGAACTGCTGTGCAAAAGAACCCCAGAGAGTGAAGAAAACCCGAGGAAACTTGAAAATACATTCTCTCCCCCCGCCCATGCAGGAACCATGGGAGATCACGGGGCCCTGCATGGTTCGTGGTGCTCCCCGTGCCCGATAGCTGACCGGGAAGGGAGTTACATGGACATCATATGGAAGTTCAGGTGGGAAGGCACCACAGGAATTCATTCATAAAGACCCAGATCCTGGTAGTTAAAGTAGCAGGGCCAAATCTTTTAATATTAAACTGAGTAAAATCCTGAAGGGAGTGTGTATAGTAAATTAATTTCCCCTGCTCAAATTTTGTTTAAAGAATGGACTGAGAAATTTTAAAGTAGAGCTGCAGATAAGAACATAAGGACTTGCCATACTGGAACAAAGATCCATCAAGCCCAATATCCTGTTTCCAATAGTGGCCAATCCAAGTCACAAGTACCTGGCAAGATCCCAGACAGTAAACAGATCCCATGCTGCTATCACACAGTGATAAGTAATGGCTATTTCTTAAGTCTACCTTCTTAATAACAAGTTTATGGACTTCTCCAGGAATTTGTCCAAATTAATAAGCACACAACTGTGCTCTTAGAAAATATCTGATGGTCCAGCTGTGTCATAGTCCATTCCTTATGCACTCAGGGATAGTAACTTTGATAACGGCGCATGGGCGCACATGTATGCGCTGGCTCGCACCAAAGGACGCGGACATTTTCTGAAATACGTGCATATATGCGTGCATGGTACTAAACTAGGCTTTATGCACATATACGTGCACTCAATTTTATATGGACGTGAGAATGTGCGCACAAATGCTGCCTCTACTGTGAAAGGGGGGGGGGGGGGGCGATTTTAGTAGACACACGCGCCAGTTTCCCCAGTTCGTTCCCAGTTTGCCCAGGTAAGGGATAGGACTTTCTAACCCCACTCACCTATCTCTTCTCAGAAATGCCCCCGGAACACCCCTAACATTATCCGGCTAAACTTTAGCGGGATAAATTCCCAAAATATTCCAGAGCCGGCATTTAGATAAGATAACTTAGGCGTTATCCGGCAGCAGGCTTCCGAATATGGACATTATGACTTCCAGGCCGCAGGATTGCCACAAATGAAGGAAACATAAGATCATGGCAGACATTTGACCTCATGCTTGTCACAGTGCGGTGCAGTTTTGTAGCCTGGTGTGAGTTAATTCTAGAAAGCCCCAACGGGGAGGACTGTGCAAGGATATTTCAATTCATTCTAGACTAGATGACCTTACCTAGCAAGTCAGGAGCTGGGAATTCTCACATAAGTCTCTGCAAATACCAATTAAAGCAGCACTGCTGGGAATCAGCTTAACAAATATCACTTCTGTGTGCCAGGATTTCAACTTATCTGCAATATTGCTTTCACATGGCGGGCTGCTTCCATGTAAAGCACTCTCGTTCACAGCTCTGCCAGAGGTGTTGATCACGCCAATCCCATTTTTTAAAAAGCAGCTTTTAATGGTCAGCTCTGCAGCCCAAGCCAAGAGAAACATAAAATAGGATGGCAGAAAAGGACCCACAAGGCTGACATGGTTTGCCCAATTTACCTCCTATTGCAATGCTGGAGACACCCCCCCTTCCCCCCCCCCCCCCCCAGCTGATTTCTGGACTTTTCCTTCCAACTAAGAATCCCTGACCTTATCTCGTGCCTTTGTCGCTTTTTGTGCCTCCACTGGGCAGCTTTTCCATGTATCCGCCACCCTTTATGAAAGGATTAATTTTATATGTTGCCTCTTGCAGCCTCGTATCGTGACGTCTCGTCCTAGAACATCCTTTTCGCTGAAAATGATTTGGCTAGTTTTGCATGCACAGTCAGAGGTACGAACAGCCCAGTATACAGGAGCAGGCACTTCTCAGCTTGTCACAGTAAATACCTATGCAAAGCATTAAAAATAGCGTGCATTGTGGTAACTAAAAAAAAATTACCCTAACCACACACCCTTTTTTTTTTTTTATCATGGGCGCAATTCATGCAAAATTTATAGCAAAATCATGAATCTAGGCCTAAATTTGGGACTTAGCCTATTAAACCGTGGGTTTTAAATTTCCTGCTGCTTTGAACACCTCTAGCTTATTCAGGGAACTGTTTAGCCAGATAAAAAGCTGAATAATTTGGAGGCGTTCCGGGATAGAGTTAAATTAGCCGAATAATTTATCCGGCCTACTCTGACATTCATCCAGCTAAGAAGGTCTTTATCCTGTGGTAGTCAGCTGAGTGCCTAATCGGCAGTAGTCTTCTGAATATCTGTGACAATTTATCTGGCTAACTAGCTGGAGAAATTGCTTACCGCACTGCTGAATATTGACCTCTAAATCTCTCTCACTCATAGACACAACCAAAGCTAGGGTTATACATGTAACTCTTGGGTGATGCTGTCCCCAAAGGCACATAGAATTAAAATAAACCCTATCTGCAACCGGTTCTCCATGATAGCTTTTCACTTCTGAGTCCAAGCTGCCCTGGGGGGGGAGCATAGCTTCAAGCCCCTTTTGCATTTCCCAATCTCTGTAAACAGCACTGATAAGCTTCATAGTCTATAGCAGCAAAAATCACACTGAGAAGCAATGTGATTTCCTATTTCTTTACCGATAGTTGATTTCATAGAATGAAGGTTCTTTACAGCACTTAGACGTTAAATAAAACTGTGGAATAATGAAGCTGAAAGATTAATAAATCGGTGACCTCATTCTTCTAACAAAGTCTCTGAATTTATGGAAGCCAGTTCCTTAACAATTGATCTCCTTCTCTATTCAATTTTTTCAGATTCAAGAAGGCTTAATCCTTCTCCAGCTCCCAAATTTATAGCAATCTTCTGTCCACTGGGGAATAGTTACAGATAAATGTTAAAAGGAACGTGCAATGGCCCATAAAAGTGTGCATCGGCACATGAACAATGATAACTTTAATTTTATACCATGCGTGAAGTACACGTGTATCATCTCAAATATCCCTGCTGTGCGTATGTGTGCAGCCTTTGCGCACATATTTTAATAACATGCTCGCACAGGTGACCATAGGGTTGGGAAGAGAGAGAGAGAGAGAATATGACACTCTATATATCTCCCACTGTAAGAGAGGCACTTTCAGCTCAGGGTGGGTTTTAGGTGGGGTGCAGTGTTACAAGGGTCTACAGACCCTTGCGCCCTACACACTCTCTTTCTCCCCCCTCCACTGTGTTCGGGACCCCTCTGGTTCCTCGTCCTGAAATCCCCACACCTGAGCCTCTGTACTTTGCCCCTCATCAGGACCAGCAGGTAACATGCCAACGTGCTCCATGATCAGCCTTCGCAAAAATTTGGGGTCACACGCGTAAGCCTTGGCCCCATCCCTTTTCCAACTCCATATTTTTGACGCGCACGCGCGCAGGCACGCACACACATACTTCCTGGCTTCTTAGAATTTGTGTTGCTCGCGCGCGCGCCCCACGTACGCATGTGTGGGGCCGTTTTTGCGCGAGCGACACTTTAAAAATCTACCGGTTAGAATTTAGGCCCAAGTTATTAATCATAATATAGCAAGTCCCGCGTCTCATACCATTCCTGTAGTAATCTTAAACATCTTAGGTCTCCTTCTGAAAGTACCAGTGGGGGCTCTCCTCTCAAGTGCAGGGCCCTTGAGTAAATAGAAAAAAATCAGCTCTTGCACAATCCCTTCAACTCCTTCCCTCTGGCAATAGACAGGAATCCATTTCTCTTTGATGAAAACTCTAGTCCTCAGGCTCTTCTTAGGTGGAAGACACCTCTTCCAATGGATTGAACACTCTCTGGTACCAAGGGCACTCAGTTCTGAAAATAACAAAAATAGAACTTCACTCAAAAACGTTAAAAAAAAAAAAAACCAAAGAAGATTCAGGAAGGGTAGAAAAACTTCCTTGCCTAAAAATGAGGAGGCAGTTACTGAAGAAAGACAACTCGAGGCTGGAGCTCCTCTGCGTTGGATCACTGACTGATCTAGCCACTGGAGGCGAGATAGAGAGCAGCAGAATTTTCCCTACCCCCCTGATCTAACCTGTTATAACTCTGATGGAAATGTGGACCTTTGGCCTGTGTTGAGATTGATGCTACCTGGGAGGCAGGCCTGCCGCAGGTTCCCAACGACAGGAGGCGAGGATGACGGAGGACAGGGGCCGGCTGGAGCTTCACCAATACCAATCCCGTTCCCCACGGGCTGAGCCTTTGGGTGTCGGGACCGGCTGGACTTAGGTGGACCCCTGGGATGATGGAAGGCGAGAAGGAGATGAAGATAGCTGGTCCGAAGTCAGGAAGCCAGAAGAAGACACGATAGCCGGTCCAAGGTCAGGAAGCCAGGAGAAGACACGATAGCCAGTCCAAGGTCAGGAAGCCAGAAGGAGACAATGATAGCCGGTCCGAGGTCAGGAAGCCAGAAAATCCGTCCGAGGGTAGGAAGCCGGGAAGAAGGGACAGGCAGGTAGGATCCGGAACAGGGAGGCAGGAGCAGGAAGGCTGGAGCGGAAGGGTGGAACAGGAACGGAACACAGGAACGCGGAAAGCTGGAAGAAGAGATCCAATACTGGAACGCAGAATGAAGGAAAATGTGTAGCTGCTGCATGGATTGGAGAGGTTTATATACCTGCAGCAATGATGTCATCAGGAGGGGCTAACTCCAATTTCCCGCCGCGGGCCCCTTAAAAAGCCCTGGGTGGCGCACGCACGCACCTAAGGGGAAGGCTGGGAGGACCTGAGTCAGCGGCGTCCTGTGGCAGGGAGGCTGAGACAGCCCTGGCGGAGCGCAGGACCAGCTGTCCATGTTGGCAGGACCTGGGAGGCGCAGCCCACGCCGGCAGAGAGCCGGCACGCCGGGTAGCCGATGGGGACAGCTGAGACGGGCCGCATCTGAGGGTGGTAAGTCTAACATAACCTTACACAGGAACGCCCCCCCAATCCTCTGTGAATGGGTACCAAGGCTCTCACAGGGAAAGTCTCCAAAAAATGGGTCAAAAGAGTAAACAAATCAAAAATAGATTAGACGAAAAGGCTGATCCCAAGAGGGTAACTCAGAAAACTCCTCTGAACTGAATTAGCAGAAGTAACAAGAGACATGAATCTCCTGCACTATGAAAAGTTAATTAAAAAGCCACGCCCTAGATTGTGGCAAAGGTTTATAAGCTGCTAGAGCACACCACCTGCAGATCCCACTTTGGGGGAGTCAAACCCAAACCTCTCTTCACTAAATCTGTTACGTGTGCCGTCAGCAGCAGACCCACGGCTCGGTCCCCTCACCTCTCTCCAGTGCCTGCCGGGTTCGTCCTCGGGCCACCCCTGTTGCCTCCGGCTCAGCTGCAGACCCTGGTATCTCCAGTTCAACTACCGCTCCTGCTGCTCCGCGTCGGGCCTCTCCTCGCTCGGCGCTGCACCCCTCCCTAGGCGCGCGCGTCACTGAAACTTAAGTAGGGCCTGCGGCGGGAACCGAGCCACAGCCCTGGATGATGACGTCAGCGGAGCACTGGTATATAAGCCCAGGCTCTGCTCCCTAGTTTTGCTTTTGCAACAGGTCTCCTCGCTGATCGAGTACTCGTTGCCTCCTGAGAGATTCCTCTCATTCCTGTGTTCCTGATCCTTGCTGACTCCTATGCCTGGTTTCCTTATTCCGGTGTTCCTGTTCTCTACCCTCGGATTGCCTTTTGGATCTCGACCTCTGCTTTGCCTGACTATTCCGTTGCATCTCTCCAGACCCGGACCTCTGCTTTGCCTGACTACTCCGTTGCCTCTCTCCAGACCCGGACCTCTGCTTTGCCTGACTACTCCGTTGCATCTCTCCAGACCCGGACCTCTGCTTTGCCTGACCATGCCGTTGCCTCTCTCCAGACCCGGACCTCTGCTTTGCCTGACTACTCCATTGCCTCTCCAGACCCGGACCTCTGTATCGCCTGACTACTCCATTGCCTCTCTCCAGACCCGGACCTCTGCCTTGCCTGACTACGTTTGATTATCTCCGCGCTCAGACCTCAGCCTTGCTTGCCACCACTTCCAGATTGCCGCCAGACCTGACTCAAGCTTGCTCTACAACGCCTCTTCAGCCTACGTCCTGGACTTGGCCTATTCAGGCTTTGGCCTGCTCTTGCTCAGGCACCCGGGTCTCCGGTACAAGACTGTACCATTCCTCTGCTGCTGTCTCTGGGCTGACTTCGATCCCTCCATCGACGATGACATACGGAGGCCCACCTAAGTCCAGCCGGCCCCGGCACCCAAAAGCTCAACCCGTGGGGAACGAGGGCTGGTATTGGTGAAGCGCCAGCTGGCCTCCGTCCATCAGCCCACCTCGCCTGCCGACGGTGGGGATCCGTAGGACCCTTCCTACAGGTTGCATCAACCCCACCTCGGTCCAAGGGTCCACCTCCAGCACAACAAAATCTCTCTGAACCTCCCCAGCTAGTTAGTACACTCCTTCTGGTAAGGAAACCAGAGGTTCCTTACATACACATACAAAAAAACTACTTGTATTCCACATAAAACCTCTGACAAAGATGCAGACATGCACATAGTAAACCTCTGTCTCACTCCACCCTACATATACTACATTCCCTCCTCAATTTTCTTCCACCACCTCCAGCTTCTACTTTCTCTTGCCTCCCTCACCAATTCATGCCACCATTCTTTCCTTTCATATTTTCTCTGTGCATCCCATCACACTTCCTTTATTCCTCTCATGCTAACATAGATCCTACCAGATTTCCTATCTCTTTTCTCTCTGTTTTTCTTTCTTTTTTTTTTTAATCCTATAAATACCCCTCCTTCCCCAGCTCTCCTGGCTCTTTCCTTCATATTCCTACCTCTTTCCCTAGCTCCTATCATCCTTTCCTTACACCCTTTATCCCATCAGCTTATTATACCATTACTCAACCGCTTTTATTCCTGTCACCATATTTCCCCCATCCTTAACTTCTGTCATCATGTTCACTCCTCATCCCCTTCCACAGTTTGCTTCTATACTACTCCCTTTTCCCCATCCTATCACTCCACTTGAAAGCCCAGTCCTAATGAAGGAGCCAAGATGGCAGCATTCTGGTCAGATTCTGGTCCCTCTGAAAATGAAGACGCAGAAGTGGGCATCAGGAGCCCAGTAGTATATGTACCTTGGGAAATGTAGCTCTGAAGGCTACATTTACAATGACGAATAGTCTTATGGGCTATCTTTTCTGTGAGCCACAGTGAATACTGCATGCCTGAAAATATGGTAGTATTTAATTAAAAAAAACAAAAACCCAACCATCATCCAACTTTCCTAGAACCATCGTTTCTCCTCATTTTGAGTCTGTGTGGAAAACGTTTAGTATATAGGGCACCAAATGCTTCATCGTATCATAGGCCATAGTAGCAATAGCTATTTATTCCAAAATTTTAAGGGACTATCCCTTTATGAGGCCTCATCTGGGGAACCCAAGCTATTGAAATTGCCTCCTTTTGGAACTCTACATAAAATAAATAAGTCAATTGTTTTTTTTTCCATTTAAAACAAACCAAAATAATGGAGGTGACCTACAAAATGAATTAACAAACTGAAACAAAAATGTTACCTCTGCATATCCCTAGTATTTAGCTATAGGGTTGGAAATCATCTACATAATATAGGTTGTCTTGTGCGCAAAGATCTGATCTCTTGCTGCTTTACCCAACTAAAGTGGTTTCCTGTCCTTAATTAAACCCCACTTATTGAATACTGAAGGAAGATCTGGTTTCTCTCAGAAGCTTGACAGACCTCTTAGAATTGCCATATTTGCAGCTTTACCTTCCCTGTAGAGTTGTCAGTAAGAATGAGGGAAAGTAGATAGATTCCTGGGATGGGTTACAAAACAAATGTTATTTACTCTTGGAGGAATTAAAAATGTCCAGGATTTTCTCCTTCTAGATGGCTATACTATCTGGAAACAAAATAAAGGTACTAAAACACTGGGGTAATTATTTAATGACTCTCTTAAAACATATGAGCAAGAAAAATCTGAATTTGACATCTTACATATATACACTAGCAGATATCGATAATCATGTCATGCTTTAGGTGCTGTATTGGGAAAATGTGACTCTAAATTTACCTCAGCCTTCTAGAATATTCTAAGGAATGATGGACAGCCGCTACAATTCTTAAGACAGAAATTGGCTGGTGATGATGTTATGTTTTCTGAGGAATCTTGGAAGGATATTTTGATGTCTTTAAAACCCGCCTGTTAAACTAATTTGAGACTTATTCACTTTAATTGTATTCATAGGGGTTATGATACCCCAGAAAAGCTTAGAAGAAAATTTCAAATTCTACAAGATGGAGAGCTAAGGAGAGCAATGTTTACAACTGTGTGCAGAAGAATTCACTTTGAAAATGCTCAAGTGAGCGCTCTTAACAGCTCACAAAATAGCCTGCACAATTTTACACCTGATCTCGGTAGGCATAACTTGTGCAGATTAACTTATGCACGTACTTCTGAAAATTAAAAAAAAAAAAGGTGTGTGTAAGTCACAACTCCACCCCAGCTAGAAAAGCTGCACTGAAATAAGCACTTCCGGCATATCTCCTGTAGCAACTGCAGAAGTGCTGAGCACGGGTCACAATAAACGGCTGTCGTGATCCAGGCTGGAAGTGGAAAAATAAGAGTCGGGGATCGAGGGGATGGGAGGGAGAAATTGATTGGCCTGGGAGCGCGTGGGCAGGGATGAGGGGGCTGGAGTCTAAAGTTATATGGCTAACTATAGTCGAATAACTTTAAACCTAACCAGTCATATTCAAAAATAGCCAGTTAGGTTAAAAATTATCTGGCTATGGTTAGCTGCATAACTTTATTTAGCAATATTCAGCTAGATGTTTATCCGGCTGAATATCCTTGGCAACTTATCCATTTTCTGTTTCTTTGAATATTGGCCTCAACGTGCGTACATTTTTTCAGCAAAACTATGGACATCAAATAGCAGGTATAATTGTGTGCACATAATTTTGGTGGGATAATTTTCAAAGCGGGTGCTTTATATATTTTTTTTGTTTACTTGTTAACCTATATTTCCGTGCATTCAAGTGGACTAACCCAGCAGCCAAACTACTTTATTGAAAATTGGTAGAACTCATGCACGTTCTTCCATATGGTGTACCAGTGAGGGGCTAATTATAGATAGTGGAGGGATATTGTATTAATCATTAATTAGGCACTTCTTCCCTTGCTCTCTGGAAATCGGGGGCTCTCTGGGGGCCTGAAAACAACGGTTCCGACGCTATGGGGGACGGTCGGGCCTATCCTGCTGTCGGTGATCCCTGTTCCAGCAATGCAGAAAAAGGCAGCATGGGGGTGGGGCCGCACTGCTCTTCCCAGACTGTCTCCTCCTGCTGCTGTGCTGGTTTTCCTTCCTCCCCATCACAAGTTTTATAAAATGAGCTGCCAATGCTTGCCACTCGTTTAGCCCCGCACTTTCTTCTCCTCTCCATACCTAAAGCCTCCTCGTGCGGGGGAAAGAAGAGAGCCGACTCTGCTGCCAACCTGCCACCGGCTCCCAGGTCAGGCTGCCGCTCCCGGTGCCGTTGTTGTTTGTTTTATTTTTTTTCTTTTAAAGAGATCTCACCACTGCTGGGAGATGCTGGAGTTTGCACTCCTGATGGCCCCAGGGAGAGGAAGAGCACTCCCAACCTGGCTGACGTCCTGCTGGAGCTCCCCTGACTCGGCCCTAGCCAACCTTGGAGGAACTAACCCACCATCCGGGCTGTTGCTCTATTGGCTTTGTCTTTTCCTGCTGGACTTGCCTTCCTACCCTCTGCTGAAGGCAGAGGACTACTGCTGTCGTCCCTGCTGCACCATGTCAGGGGCAGCATCAGATCAAAAAATGTGCCCTCTGCCTCCATCTGCTGGTAGGAGGTCAAACCCACTTGTCTGGGCTGATCTGCAAGATGTGTACATTTTAATTTCAGAACGGGCGATAGATGTACAAAATGTAAAAAATATTCCAGGTTGATGACCTGTCTATCTGCAGTCGGTAGGTATGTGAACTAGAATAATGCTGTAATACGCCTTCAGTGTCACTTAGAAAGGTGGGCTAAAAATCTAAAATGTATTATTATTATTATCTGATGCATGGCAGAATCAGCTGTTACACTGTTATTTAGTCGTTGAGGTTGAAAGGAGACCAGAATTTCATCGATACGGGCCATCTTCTGTCCGTTAACAGGAGGAAGCAGGATTCAGGAGGAAGAATGAGGGACGCCAGGAAGCACAGGCAACAACAAGCAAGAGGAAGCAGGCTTACAGTTATATCAGATACGGAAGTGGCAATGCCTCATAGCAGACAGATAACTCATGTTAAAGCCATGAAGTATTCTAACCCTGCTCTGAGAAAATACCCTCTTCAAACTGAAGGGTATTTCCCACACACATAAAAATGCTGAATGGCTGATTGTTGTGCTTTCTGCTACTTTCTGCCTGATGCTATTTAATGTTAGACAAATCTACTCTGCCTGATGCAGAAGGCATGTTACAACCTACCACAAATTCACTCACTTGACTTCCCAGACCTTTTGTTTCAAAAACATGTGCTGAAACATATACAGTGCGTTCTTTTATGATCCTCTTACATGCAATTATAACCTTCATGTATCCAGGTGCTCTCTTGCCTGTTATAATCTTCCCCACTTTCATTGGGAGACTAAGGAGCTCCACTGACTGCGCTTGACCAGAGGATGGCACCAGTGGCATTCTGGAAATAAGTCAAGGCAGAAGGGTGTACATTCAAATGTAAGAAAGACAGCACAAAAAGTTCATCTGACTGTAACTATACCTTGTGAGCTGTATTTGGAAAGCATTCGGAATATATTAAGCAGGATTTTTTTTTTTGTTTTTTTATGCCTAGTGCATATTATTCAGGGCAATTTCCAAAATCCAAAGGGGACAAACCTAATTTTCAAAGGGAACGTGTATGCACACACTTTGCCTTTGAAAACTGGCACAGGTACAAAGTACCCACAGGTTTTTTGCACTTGGTTTTTTATATGGGCAGTTTTTCTTTTCTAAAATTAACTACAAACGTGTACATAGGACGATTTCCAAAGCTATTTATCAGGAAAAACCAACTTCCGAATAAACCATAGATAGAAAATACCGCCCACAGAATGGAAAATGCAAGTTTATTTTCTGATCTCACCTGGTACACCCCCCACCCCCGCGGGGAACGCCTCCCGTCAATCCTGCTAAACGTACATGCACTATGGAGTCCCGCATGCTTTTTCAGCCGGATGGCTCACAGGGCGACTGGTGAATAGTGTTGAAAATTGTCCTCCACGAGCAAAGAATGGGGACAATTTTGAACAGACTGGGTAAGTGGAAAAGGGGGTGAGCACTTCTACTGCGAAATTACTCAGGTAGCCATATAAAGTACGTGTGGTGAAAGCACCTGGGTATTTTTCATCTGATATTTGTGCAGATGGCAGAGGAAAGAAAATAACATGTATACTTATGGAAATGCCAAATATGTTCTATTTTTCTTTCTTATTTAATTGCCCCCCCCCTCCCCCAGTCTCCCCCCTCTCTTCTGCAGGTACACACACCATGGAAGCCCGTGCGTACTTTTAGTCCACTTTGAAAATTAGGGTCCTTCCAGGATTACTGTTTGCAAGCACAAACCCAGCATTCCTGAATGACCCCCCTTACCCTTTAGAAGGCTCAGGCCAGCATTCTGAGTGCACATGTTTTGATCATAGAAACGTTTTGTGGTCAACTTTAGTATCTTTATTGCAACAGTACCTTTTTTTCAACACTGGATTTCTAGTTATTCTCTCAGCAAACACTTTAATGGAATCAAAACTTTCTTCTTTGGAAAAAGCCACATAAAGCTGTCCATATGTAAAAACAGATTTCACAATAGAAATGCTAATTTGTTTCAACCCATTATGTCCCAAATTTTTTAACAAGCTAGCCTCTAAATAGGACACTGGGACATAATAAGTTAACTTATGAATTTTCAATATACAGCCAAGAAACATCTCATACAGATCGATGTATAAACAAACCATAATAAAAATGAACAATAAAAATCAAAAGATAATCTTAGACTAACACATCATAATCACTAAAAAAAAAAACAGGAACCTACCCAGAGCAAAACTATAAATGTTAAAGGAAAATAGTGGTCAAGGTAAACTTGGACAATCAAACAATTATGCAAAGCACATTTCACTCTCTTACTGTTGCGGCCCCAGTCCGTGGAGGTCCGCAGCCGGTCTCCCTGCCTACCTCAAGGCTGCTCTGCTGACCGCAGCGTCCTCTGCCCTGTTGGGGCCTTCCCGCGGCGCTCCCTCCACGAGGGAGACGCCACCGACTCTCGGCCTCTGGTCCCACCCCTTAGGCACGCGCAGGGGCTTGCAATTTAAAGGCACCAGCGCGGGAAACTCGGCTCCGCCTCGAGGAATGACGTCAGACACCTTCAACTATTTAAACACTGCTGGAATTCTCATTCTTTGCCTTGCAACGGGTCGTCTCTGATGAGAAGTGACATCTGCTTGTTCCTGATTCCTGCTCCGTTCCAGCTTGTTCCTGATTCCTGCTCCGTCCTTACCTGCTCCTGTTTCCTGCTTTTCCCTTGGCTTGTCCTCCTGGCTCCTGACTTCGGTACGTCCACTGGTATTCCTGCTTCGCTGCCCATCCTGACACCTGGCTTTGTCTCCGGTTCCGCTGTCTGCTGCCTGCCCTGACTGCCGGTCCGTCTCCTCATTTTGCACCGCTGCTGCCTGCCACGACCGCTGAACTTCTTCTGGATCCTCTTCATCTCCGCCTGCCTCGACTCGGACAGTTCCTCGGGTTCTCTTCACCAGTAGACCCGCCTAGGTCCTGCTTGGTCTCCAGCCCTGATCCGCTCCCGGCTACGAGCCACACTGCGGGCCTCCCCTCAGCGAATCCAATTCACCCTCTAGCCAGCTCAAGGGTTCACAGACTCAACACTTACCGAGAGGGTGGCTCTTGGAACTGTAGGAAGATCAGGTGTACATAACGTTACAGTAGATTATCATATTTAACCAAAAACATTTTGATACAAATTAATTAGCTTTAGGGAACAGATACAAACATTTTTATGAGGTGGTCAATTAGTTTATTAGCAGAATAAGTAAACAAGAGTAATACAGCACAATTATTTCTTTCTTTGGTTTTGATTTGTTATAGTTTTAGTTTACAGCTCAAGCACTGTAATGTGAGATAAACAGAATATCAATGTTATCTTTGAGCTCAACGGTACACTTAAGAATTATGCAATTGCAAACTAGATTAGCCCAGTTGAAAGGTGATTTAAGCCAGTGTTCTCACCCTCCAAGGTACTGCACAAGTCCCATGCTACGAATGCTGGCAACAAACATTGACTATTCCCAATTGATTAATAGCAATTTATGAACTTCTCCTCCAGGATATTATCCAAACCTTTTTTAAACACAGCTACACTAACTGCCTTAACCACATCCTCCGGCAATGAATTCCAGAGCTTAATTGTGCATTGAGTGAAAAATAATTCTCTCCAATTTGTTTTAAATGTGCTACTTGCTAACTTCATGGAGTGCCCCTCTAGTCCTTGTATTATCTAAAAGAGTAAATAACTGTTTCACATTTATGCATTCAAGTCCTTTCATGATTTTATAGACTTTTATCATATCCCCCCTAAGCCGTCTCTTCTCCAAGCTGAACAGCCATAATCTCTGTAGCCTTTCCTCATAGGGGAACTGTTCCATGCCCTTTATCATTTTGGTTGTCCTTCTCTGTACTTTCTCCATCGCAACGATATCTTTTTTTAGATGCGGCGACCAGAATTACACACAATATTCAAGGTGCGATCTAACCATTGAGCAATACAGAGGCATTATGACATCCTCTGTTTTATTTACCATTCCTTTCCTAATAATCCCTAACATTCTGTTTGCTTTTTTGACCGAAACAGCACATTGAACTGACGATTTCAATGTAATATGAACTATGACGCCTAGATCTTTTTCCTGGACGGTAACTCCTGAAATGGAATTTAACATTGTGTAGCTAGAGAATAGATTATTTTTCCCTGTATGCATCACCTTGAACTTGTCCACATTAAATTTAATTTGCCATATAGATGACCAATTTCCAGTCTCGCAAGATCCTCATGCAATTTATCACAATCCACTTGTGATTTAACAACTCTGAATAATTTTGTGTCATCTCAAAATTTGATCATCTCACACTTTGTACCTCTTTCCAGATCATTTATAAATATTTTAAAAAGCACTGGTCCAAGTACAGATCCCTGAGGCACTCCACTGTTTACCTTTTTCCACTGTGAAAACAGACCATTTAATCTTACTCTCTGTTTCCTTAATCAGTTTGCAAGCCACAAAAAGACATTGCCTCCTATCCCATGACTTTTTAGTTTCTTAGAAGCCTCTCAAGAGGGACTTTTGTCTAACACCTTCTGAAAATACAAATACACCACATCTACTGGTTCAGTTTTGTCCACATGCTTATTCACCCCTTCAAAAAAAAATGTAGCAGATTTGTGAGACAAGAATTCCCTTGGGTAAATCCAAACTGCCTTTGTCCCATTAAATCACGACTATCTGTATGTTCTGTGATTTTATTATTTATAATAATTTCCATGATTTTTCCTGGCACTGAAGTCAGGCTCACTGGCCTATAGTTTCCCAGATCATCTCTGGATCCCTGTCTAAAATCTTATCTAGGTGATGTGTGAGGTCTGCCACCATCACACCAGGCAAGTATGCTACCAGGCGATTCTCGCGCCCACAGCCACCCAACTAGCTACATTCCTAATAATCAAATCACCAACTATGATGGTTGACCTAACCTTTCCCTCCTGGGTAGTAGCCCTGGGAAACACATTCTCGGTGTGAGAGGACAATGCATCATCTGGAGAGCAGGTCCTTCCTACAGGATCACTTCCTGCTGCATTAGGTTGGTGCTCTCTGACCAGGAGACCTTTCTCCTCCAAGGCAGCACCAGGGCTGCCAGACTGGAGTTGAGACTTGGCTACTAAGTTCCTGAAGGTCGCATCTATAAACCTCTCTATATGTTACTCTAACCTCCAGAGATCAGACTCATTGTCTGAGAACCAGGAGCTCTTTGCACCTGGTTCACACATACAACGTCTCACCAGTGGGTAAAAAAGCATGTGTCATTCTATGCAAAAGACTTGAAGGGCCCCGTCTTGCTGTTGGATGCTGCTTTCATCTTAATTTTGATGGGTGCTTAGTTATGATTTTAGGGGGCATGAAGCGGCTGCCATATATGGAGGGGCAGGGGAAGTTGGGGCTGTTGGAGAGGAGACGACTGAGGGGGGGATGTGATAGAGGTCTACAAAGTAATGAAAGGGCATGAACAAGTTGGTGTAAATCAGTTGTTTACTCTCTCAGTGTTTCACCCGTCGGTCGCAGATGGCTGCGACTGCTGTTGCTCACCTCTTTTTTTCAGCTTTCACTCCGTTGGGAAGACTTGCAGCCTCCTCCAAATATCGCCGGCCTGCCTACCGTTTCCGGGCCTCCCTGGATGCCGCGGACGCTGCCGACTGCCATCTTGCCCTCGGAATCCCTTAGGCGCCCGCGTGCATGGGCCAGTCTTAAGCACATCATGGCGGGAACCTCGGGGGCGTCCTTTCCGGATGACGGCATCCTTCCAGGACATTTAAGCCGGCTGGCCCTGCCTACCTACGACTTGCAACGAGTTCCCTCGTTGCTGAATCCGCTTTGCTCACTATGGACTTCCAGTTCCTGCTCCTTTGGTGTGAGACGCTCTGGGTACCCGCTCCTCGGGGGCCCTTCCTCATCTCTGGCTATCTGCTCCTCGGAGGGCCTACCAACTTGGACTGCTGCGTGGTCTGTTTCCCGGAACTTCTCCTGGAACCTTTGCTACTGTGAGTACCTCCGCTCTATGGACCTCTACCATACCATCTCTAGTGTGGAACCCTCATCGGTGTACCCCGCTCTGCGGACCATTGCAGTAACTTCACTACAGAGGTATTCCCCTTGGGTATACCCCACCGCACAGACTCTGTGACTTTCTCCCGCACTTCCCGCTTCATGGGCAGTGCCTCTCTCTATCTCTAATAAAGACTATATCCTACAGCTGTGTCTGACGTCTGTTGAGACCTCTCCTCCTGATGATGAGTCTCACAGGGCTCCTCCCTGTGGGTGGTACCATGTCTCACCTCGGCCCAGGGCCCACATACCTACAAATCCTAACAGATTGCCAAGTCCATGGACCCGGCACAGGTCTCGGCGATTCAGACCATCCCTGGCCTGGCCTAGCTAATTACGGAGCAGCAAAAGGTATTAGAGACTTTGGCTAACGTCATAAATTAATTGAGTAATCAGCTGGACTCTGTTCCAATGCCTGTCATGCCAAGCCTTGCTTCACATGTGTCACCGTTCCGGCCTCCACTGCCCTTGCTGGCACCACCTCATTTCGCAAGTGACCTCTTGTTGTGTAGGGGCTTCTTGAACCAGTGCAGCATGCACTTTTCCTTACAACCTGCATATTTCCCCGACGTAGTTTCCAAAACTACGTAAATCTTGTCCCTCCTAGACAGAAAAGCATTGGCCGGGGTGTCACCCCTTTGGGAGCGAATGGATCTGATCCTCAATGACTTGCCGGGCTTCCTCACCCTATTTCACAAGACCATTGCTGGATCTACACTCCTGTATCTGAAACAAGGTGCCAGGTCACTGACCGACTATGTCATCGAGTTTAGGACTCTCTCCTCAGAATTACACTGGGATGTGGGCTGCCTGCATGCCATATTCCTAGAAGGTCTAAGCTCACGTATCAAGGATGAATTAGCAGAATGAGAACTCCCTGAGGTATTGGATTCTCTCATTGACCTTGCTGGTCACATTGATAGCCATCTGCGTGAGCGATCGTACAAGGCTAAGGGATCCAAGAGAATGTCTTCAGGTATTCCACGCATTCTTCCAACACCATCCACCCAGACTGCTCCTACACCAAGCACTGAGGAAGAGGAACCGATGCAAATGGGTCACAGCCATTTATCCGCAAAGGAGACGCATCATCGGCAAAGATCAGGTCTTTGCATGTATTGTGGCCAACTGGGTCATGCGGTACCCTATTGTCCACTCTGTCTGGGAAATTCCCAGGCCTAGGATCTGCCGGAGGACTCCTCCTAGGCCTGACCGCACCCTCTCCTCCACTGACACTGCCTGTCTCAATTAACTTGGACGCTCTGGAATTTCACACCCTGGCACTGGTGGACTCCGGGGCCGGTGGAAAGTTTATACTCAGACAACTCATAGAACACCTTCGGATCCCCACCATCCGGACACCTACACCGATGCTACTGTACTCTATGCTATCCTCTTCCTCATCTTCCTTATCCTCGGATTTTATTTTATTATTACACAAGGCCTTTAAGGCCAGGAAATCAAGCAAAAAGCATTCTGCTGGCAAATCTGCGTTATCAGTGCCACTTTCTAAGGCCAGAAAGTGGTCCAAGCCTGGGGAGAGTACTGGGTCCTCTAAGTCAAAGTGCCCTTAAGGTCAGTGGCACCCCAGGATGACTCGGATACGTCTTCGGACACTTCTGACATGGATGATCAGAACCTACCATCCCAGCCCCCGCGGGGGGTTGAAGGGGATGGGGACCAGTAACAGGGTACTGTTCGTGAGTCCCATGTCATGGAGGGAGATGACCCGAAGGTGGTCCGCCTATTTAGGAAGGAGGAGCTTGGGCCTCTTATTCCCGCTATTTTAGGGGAATTGGGCATCGAGGCTCCACAGGAAGAATCCCGGTTGGGATCTATAGATCCAGTGTTGTTGGGCCTGAGGGGTCCTCCTACTTCATTCCCATTCCATTTCTCGGTTACTGACCTGCTGTTCAGGGAATGGGACACCCCTGATTTAGGGCTGAAAGTCACTAAGGCGATGGACAAGCTCTATCCTCTGCTGGAGGATGCTTTGGACCTTCTTTGAGTTCCCAAGGTGGATGCAGCGGTGTCAGCAGTCACTAAAAAGACCACTATCCCAGTCACTGGGTCGACGGCCCTCAAGGATTTACAGGATCATAAGCTGGAGCTTCAGCTCAAAAAGATCTCTGAGGTCTCAGCACTTGGAGTCCAAGCAGCGATGTGTAGCAGTTTTTCTTTGAGAGCTGGCCTTTGCTGGCCAAAGAATTGCAGGCCAAAGAATTGCTGTCAGAAGGGGAAGCTCTTCAGGCTGGTTGTCTTGAGGCTGCAATCACTTGTAGTGCAGATACCCTTTATGATCTGTTGCAGACATCTGCCAGGTCCATGGTTTCCGCTGTCTCTGCGTGTCGGTTGCTATGGTTAAGAAACTGGTCTGCTGACGTTTCTTCCAAAGCCCAACTAGGTTCTCTGCCATTAAAGGGCAAATTGCTTTTTTGAAAGGACCTGGAGGACAAGATTCAGTCCTTGGGAGAAAACCTACATTCTGTACTGATTACTTAGTAAAAAAAAAAAAAAATGCCACAATGGCCCATAGCCTGGCAAATCTATATATGGCCAATTTTGAGGAACAGAAATTATATACATCATTGTGGTTTAATCAAATTTCATATTGGTCTAGATATATAGACAATATGTTTTTCTTATGGCATGGCAATGCAGTCTCTTTAAGTAATTTTTTGACTTGGTTAAATACCTTAGACATTAATTTACAATTTTTAATGCAGAATCATGAACAAAAAATTAATTTTTTGGATATTCTCATTAAAAAAGAAGACAATCTTTTGATTACTACTATTTACAGAAAATCCACTGACAAGAATACATTGCTACATTTTTTCAGTTTTCACCCCTATTACCTTAAGAAGAATTTACCTGTGGGCCAATTTTTGAGGCTACGTCACTTGTGTTCCACTAAATCAGAATTTGAATGACAAGCAGAGGTTTTGTCCAGAAGACTGTTACATCGGGACTATCCATTGAAGATAATTAAACAAACACACAAACAGGCCAGTAACGCGGAACGCCAGTGGCTTCTTTTGGACAGTTCAGATACTACAGTTCATTCTCCATTGGTTTGTACTTTACGCTATTCGATGAAAGTCAAATACATCGTTGGATTAATCAGGCAATACTGGCACATTTTGAAAGTTCATCCTGTTTTTAAAGAACCACCATTGATGGCATATAGTAGAGGGAAATATTTACGGGACATACTAGTGCAATCTTTTTTCATGGACTCTCCTTTGACAGACACCCATGCCCCGTTGGACACTGGCCATGCACAAGATGTTCAATATGTACATTGACCATTTTAGGATCATCATGGGTTGACCACAATGGGGTATGTTATAATGCTTATACTGCAATTCAAAATTGGTTATTTACATCATTATGTGCCCCTATAACAAATTTTATGTGGGCCGTACAAAACACTCAATCCGTACTCGTTTAATAGAACATCGCAGTTGCCGTTCTACTATTAAATTACAAGCTTCTTAAGTAGCTCACTGTCTTGAATTTTCCCATACCTTTGAGGATCTCAAGTGGAGGGTCATTGATCATGTATCTGTTAATGAGAGGGTGGAGATCCTCAATCGATATTAAATTTAAAAGAACAACAGTGAATTTTCAAATTAAATAGTGTTCACCCACACAGCTTAAATTTAGCCATTGAGTAGTATTCTATCCTATAACTTGTTTGAATGAAGATTGATAGACAAGTGGGAGAACCTATTGGAACTACTTTTATGGTCATGTGCATCACGTCCGGCAAGGTAGCACTGACGTAGAACAATCTGTCTCTATAAAAAGCCCTTTAAACTTGGTGCCAGTACACAACTGAAGAAGCGCGGAAGACGCAGCCAAGTTTTGAAAAGGTATGGGATTTACGTTACTATGAGAAAAGTATATATTTAATGATGACACTTATTTTCCAGAACATAGTGTTGTGACCCATCTTTTGATTTGCTTGAATTTTTGAAGATATCGTAAAAAAACACTATTTATATTGAAGATGTTGGAATAAGATTGAAGCCCCGTGAAGAAGGAATCCATTTTCTGAAACACGGACCGTGTCGGGCGATTGTTATCATCTTGGACTATGACTAACTGTTGCGCTCGGGGGTGGACCCTTGTCCTGGGGCAGTGGAAAACTGCTCCCTGATAGGGACCAGGAAGCCCCTACCCTCAGGGGGCGGAGCACTGGAGGAGACAGAGGCTAGGAAGAGCTTCACCACTGGAAGCCCGCGGTTCCCCCCCCCCCCCCCCGGAGGAGCCCGGAGGGACCAGGGCCTCTTGGACTAGGTGGGCCTTACAGGGTCTCCTGGAGAGGTAGTAGACAGGCGTGCCCACAGACAGCAAGGAAGCGAGGCTGTGGATCTGATGGAGCAAGGAAGACCAGAACAGCGTAGGTGATGTCAAGGCAAGGGACAGAGCCAGAATCAGAAGACTTGGTCAACAAGGCAGAGGTCAGGCGAGGTCACTAGGCAGGCAGAGGTCAGGATCCAGGCAGCAGACAGAGTAGTCGAGGAACAGGCTAAGGTTAGTACCAGAGAGACAGTCCGAAGGTACTACCTGGAGAGACGAGACAGACGAACACTGGAACAGAAAGACACTGGGACAAGGCTGCAACAAGACTGGAACAAGATTGGAACAAGACTAGAACAAGACTGTAACGCAGAGGCAAACTAGTACACACGTAGTGCAGACCCGATTGCCAAGGCAAGGAAGTGCAGGCAGGAACTTCCTTATGAAGCATGTTCAAACAGGGCAAGCCGCAGAGCTAGGACCTGCCACTGGCCGTACAAGAGGCTGGGCAGTCCGCGTGCACATAGGGGCATGGCCAACGCCACTGAGGATGCTGAGATTCGATGTGAGGCCTGGTACGCAGTGGAAGGCCCGGCGACCGCCGTTGCGGGACACCGAGGCCTGGATGAGCTCGTGGCTGCCGCTGAGGTGAGCAGGCCCGGGCGCGTTCGGGGCACGCAACACTTGGTTCTTTTAGGCTGAGAATTACGGATGTTCAAGCTAAGTGGCTTTTTACTATTCCTATTTCTACGGAGTTATTTCTACATTAATGGAACTAATTTTTTCAAGTGATTGTTGAACTTCAATGACATTTATAATAACACTTAAAAATTGAAGGTATATGGGATTTTTGGAATATCACAAAAAAATGACCGATGATTATATCTGGTGGCAAAGTTAAAAGATGTGCTATGCACATTAAATGATGTGTATTCATTAACCCATATAATGCCCAATATGATAGTCATAAAAATTTAAGAAAGATATTGTTGGTGTGTTAGTTTTTTCAACCTTAGAATATAATATACAGTACATGTGAGTAATACTTTTACCTCTGAATGTCCTTTTCCATGTAAAAACTGTTTTAACTGGATAATTTTTTGTTGAGAGGTTTGCCAAAGGCACCTAAAACCTTTACTCTGCTTCTAGGATGGTAGTGATGGATAAAGGGGAATAATATACCAGTAAACATGGCAAGATGGTGGGGAGTTTGTGTTGGGTTGCATGTGGGAATTTGTATGCTTATCTACCCAGAGGAATCTCAACTGAGCAGATGGGATGGACCAGTTTTCGTCTTTATTTGCTGTTATCTGTATCTTATTATTTATTTATTTATTTTATTTAGGAACTTTTATTTACAGACATTCGTAGAACACATCATGCCGGTTTACAATGAACTGAAGAAAGGAAAATTATAATGAACAGGGAAGGGGGAGAGGGGGGGCAGGCGAGAAAGGGAAGAAGGGGGAGAGGGAGAGAAAAAACTGGGACTGATCACTGCTTCAAGGTATAAGCAACAATGGGGCAAATAGATATGAGTTATTAGAAAGTGTGTGATCTGAAAAATAACAAGTATTTGTGATTCTTATTCCAAATGAAATGCATGTTGTCCTAATGGTGAGGGTGGCAGCTGTTAAGTAATTTGGTTTTCCTGACTGTTCTAATGGAATGTTATTGGTATTTTATATTGGGTTTCATATATTTGTGCAGTTTTCTAGTAATAAGGCAAGAAATGTACATTTAAAATAAATAAACAATCGTGTGGCAGGTCATAGACGAAAATTTTACTATCTGGAGTTTTCATAGTTGAAAGTCGGCAACCGTAGGTGAACACATGAAGTTGTTTTGCTGCCCCTAATAAAACTGGGCGTATGTTTCCATGTATTTGAGACACTCCACACTGTCATAACACGTACGAATTCCAAATTGCTTTGTCACAATTTTACAGAGCTCATGAACTGTACGCGTCAAACGCAAAGTCAGCGACGACAGCGACGCAGCATCAGGTGACCTGCGCCGCCTTGTTCGCGTCGCGCTGTGATGACGCGCCCGGGGACTTTCCGCGCTTGTTGGCTTTTGCTGTAAAAGTAACGAGCGCTAACGCTCGGTGCCAGATCCGGCGGCAGCTGTGTTCGCCGTCCCTGATTCATGAGAGCTCGGCGCTGGGAGCGCACTGCGGGGGGGAAGAGTAGGCCGCTGCCGGCCAAAACATGTCCGGGGCGGCTGGCGGCTCCTGGGCGGCAGGGAACGGGGCGGCGGTGGAGGATGAGTTCACGGCGCCCGCCGATAGGAGGAAGTACCTGGAAAGCAGTAAGCGGCAGATAGAGGCGCTTTTCCAGGTGGTCTTCACGGTTCTGGGGGTCTTGGACACTTTTTCCGTGGGTGAAGGCAGCGGCCAAGGCTCGGAGTGGATTTGGTTGAAATTGAAAGGGGCGAAGGAGGCAGTTCGCAAAGCCAAGGTAGAGTATGGGGGAATCCATGGGCAGGATGGGATCCAGCTTACTGAGGAGGGGTATTGGAAATGTCTTTATTCCCCATTGAATGTCAGCAGGATGAGGTGAACGGTCGTAACTTTTTGATAATAGTACTAATGGGCAGTTTACTTTTCCCACACTTCCTGATCTACTCTAGGTCTCCTGTGATATCCATCTGGTGCAGGTACTTTTGCAATGCTGTGAGTTGTACCTGCAGTTTCTTGTGAGGTTTGCTATATTTTATAAAATGGTAGGAAAAATACTTGTTCCATGATCATTTTGTAATCGGCTGCTTCAGTGTGTACTTTGTAATGGGATTATTGCTATTTATTGATTGTCACAACACAATCAAAATATGTGGCCATCCAACAACCATGTACACCTTGTTCCTTATTAGCTATTGTATTGAATGAGCATAGAGTGGACTCTAAAATACAACAGTAGGACAGGATGATAGGTTCCTGCTTTCATATTGGGAGCATACCAGTGTGTGCTAACAGAAGAACAGTCTGTCAGCTCACCTGCTGCTTCCCACGGTGGAATGGTATAGGTGACTTGCTGCTGCTATTAGTATAAACTGGGAATCAGATAGCTCCATGTCATAAGGGACTTATTGAGCCAGATCTGGTTTTACCCTATTGCATCCATGATCTGATAGTTCCAGCTTCTATAAGAAAAAGGTGGCCTACAAGGCCATAGATAAAGGACTGCCTCAGCCCATCCCTTATGGCATGGGGTTATCTAATCAAGACAATGTGCTGGAGAACCATTTTATGTCATGTTTTGACCTTCAAGGCCCTTCACTTTGTGACCAATAAGTTATTTATAAAAGCTCTTTGCGATTCATTGTTTCTGTTCAGATTTACATTTAATTTCTAAAGAAATGTTTTTTTTAAATGTTTGAAAGTTTCTCTTATATAAGAGAAACTTAAAATTGAGGTGCTCTTGTGCTGATCCCTATGGGAATCCTACACCAGCCTCAAATATAGCATAAAAAGTATGAAATTAGTATGAACGGCTCAAGAGTGGACATGGAAATAGATTTCAGAAACAAGGAACATGGCTGTAATTTATAAGAACAAAGTACTTTATGACTGTAAATGAAGAAAACCTAAAGGGAAAGCAATAGAGATAAGAAACTTCATATCTTGAGTAGTGGTGCTTTATTCACTCACAGGCCGATACAGTAAAGCGCACTCAGCTGAGCGCTCTGTTTAACCTGTGGTTGGATGCACATCCACTACCCCTTATACAATAAGGGGTTTAGCGTGTCCAAAACGTGCGTCCAAACCCCCCCAAAACTAATAGCACTCATCATATGCAAATGCATGTTGATGAGGCTATTAGTCATTGGTCCCAGATACAGAAAAAAAAAGTGCGCTTTTCTGTACATCCTCCGACTTAATATCGTGGCAATATTAAGTTGGAGGAGCCTTAAAGGTTAAAAATGTTTTTTTGGTTTGTTTTTTTTTAAGTGTTCCAGTAGGTCAGATTAGGAAAACGAACACTGAATTTTATGAGCATGCATTTTCCTAACCCGTGGCTGTGCACAGGTTAGGAAAATGGATACTTGTAAAATTGAGCGACTATTTTCCAAGCCCACTGACAGCCAGCTGTCCTGGCTTCTGCTGCTAAGGAGGTGCTAGGGGCACACTAGTATCCCTAATGCCTCCTTTGTAGCATGACCCTTCATTTAAATACGGCATTGCGCTCCCAGGAGAGGTGGCTGGATGCGTGTTAAGAAAGCGGGCGCTCAACACTCAGCGCCTGTCTTCCGCACGAGTTTACTGTATCTGTGGGAAACCATGTGTATTATATATAACAAGAAAGAAAACTGGCAAAGCATGTACCTTTTTTGAATATAAATGCTTGTTCCTATAAATAGAGCACATTTCCTAAAGATTAGCCTGCGATCCGTTTAGATTGAAGGGCAGGGACTTTTATTGCAACTGAATTATATTAATGCTGCTTTAAGCATCATTTTCAAAGGTGGTCCTAAAATTAAAAAAAAAATTATTATAATTGTCAGAACTGTTGTGCATCATGTGAGTTATTTGCATACAGCTGAAAGTTCTTTCTTCCTAAAAGTATCTGATATGAAATTGTGCTTGGTTTGCATCTATAAAGTTACAGGGAACTCTGCTTCCTCTGTCATTTTCTGATAAGTAACTTATTACTCAGACATTAACAAAAATTACCAAATCATTGTTGTTGGGAATTTTTTTTTTTCGTTCATTGCTTCATTTGCCTAAAACTGCTGAGTGTGAGATGTCTCTTGCATAATTGAATGGTTTTTAGTTGCCAAGCCAATTAATTCATTAGGAGCTGGGATTGAAATTCCTTCAGTAATCTAACTGGTATTTTAAGCAGGCAGTGTTTGTATTCTGGAAGATTATGGCTTTCTTTATGCTAATCATCACAAATAAAGACTTGCAGATATATTCTATGTTCACTGTTTTTAATGTTGAGGCTGGCTAAGGAAGAACATTAAAAAACTTTAGCCACTTCTGTCCCATCAAGCTTACACAGTCTTGTAGCATACTAAAATTACCAATTTTTCCCACTACTGTGACAATGTGAAGATTTGGTCTGTTCCATCAAAATAATCACCAGAAACCTTAAATGTCCTACTTTTTTAGTAAAAAAATAATAATAATTCTAATGCATTTAACAACTCTGCACAGAAGGCAGTGCATGCATTGGATTGTTTTGGACACAACATAGTATATTGGTTTTGCCATTCATACTTTATCGTTCATGTAATCTGTGATTGTTATATTGTAATAATTGTAACACAAGATGTCCTTGCTAGCCTCTAGTCTCACTGAGGAAATTTTGATTCATGGAGTGGTGCAGTGAAATTGGAGAAGAGCGGTTGTGGGCTCATTTCACAAGGTTGGTAGCAGAGAGGAAGCTGGAAACTACAGGGGAAAATTAATGGAGACTGTGAAGGAAAGATAGTGAAGTATGTACAATCTGGTCGGTAGCTGGACTTGAGTCAACATGGATTCATTAGCGGAAGGTCCTGTCAGACAGATCTGATTGATTTTTTGATTGGGTGACGAGAATTGGATCAAGGAAGAGCACTTTGTTTTACTTGGATTTCAGCAAACGTTTTGATACAATCCCACTTAGGCTTGTAAATAAAATGAGATACTTGGGAGTGGGTGCCAAGGTGGTGGAATGGATTACAAACTAGTTGACTTGATAGGAATCAGCATGTAATGGTAAATGGAACCTACTTTTAAGAGAGAGCAGTTTAAATGGTGTGCCCCAGGGATCTGTTTGGGCTCTGGTTCTGTTCAATAACTTTGAGCAACATTGCAGAAAGAACAGAAGGAAAAGTTTTCTATTTGCGGATGATACTAAGATCTGCAACAAGAGTGGACATGCGTGAAGAATTAAGTGATGTAAGAACACATAATGATGGAAGAGTTGCCAAGAAGTGCAAAGTCATGCATTTGGGGTGTGGCGATCCAAAAGAGCTGTATGTAACGGGGAGTGAAAAACTAATGTGCACAAAATGGAAGAGGGACATTGGGATGATAGTGTCTTGTAATTTGAAGGCGGCAAAGCAATGTGACAAGGCGATAGCTAAAGCCAGAATAATGCAGAGCTGCATAGAGAGGAATAACCAGCAAGAAAAAAGGTGATGATGCCTTTGTACAGGTAGGTGAGGCCTCACCTGGAGTATTGTGTTCGTTTCTGGAGCCCATATCTCAAAAAGGATAGAACCAGAATGGAGGCGGTACAGAGAAATGTGACCAAAATGGTGTAGGTTTTGTATTTGAAGACTTACGAGAAGAGGATGAAGGATCTGAATACATATACTCTGGAAGAGAGGAGGTGCAGGGAGATATGATAAGGACCTTCCGATACCTGAAAGGTTTTAATGATGCACCAACTTTGACCCTTTTCTATTGGAAAGGGAACAGTAGAACTAGGGCTCATGAAATGAAACTCCAAGGGGATGACTCAGATCCATAAGGAAATACTTCTTCACAGAGAGAGTGGTTGATGCCTAGAATATCCTTTCAGAAGAAGAGCTGAGGATGAAAACAGTAAACAAATTCAAGAGTGCATGGGATAAATACTGGATCCCTAAATGTTAGAGATTGGAAATGAAGAAAAGGGTGCATGGGGTAACCTGCATAAGTGGCAGTTACTACCCTTACACAAGGCATGAGGATTACTATCATTAACTGATTAGTCTTGATGCTTTTGATGCAACTGCAACATCATACTCTACTTCTGCGGTGGGGAGAGAGGAGAAGGGAATTGTATTCAGATGACAACCAACACTAGGACCAACTTTTCTGGTCTGGGGTGCTGATACGCAGACATCAGGGGAAAAAACACAGGACGACTTCTGCAGTTAGACCAAAAGTTCAGCATGTCTGATTGTAAATATTTCTGTCCTTAATAGAGATGTGAATCGTGTCCTCGATCGTCTTAACGATCGATTTCGGCTGGGAGGGGGAGGGAATCGTATTGTTGCCGTTTGGGGGGGTAAAATATCGTGAAAATCGAAAAAACGTAAAATCGCAAAACCGGCACATTAAAACCCCCTAAAACCCACCCCCGACCCTTTAAATTAAACCCCCCCCCCAAATGACTTAAATAACCTTCGGGTCCAGCGGCGGTCCGGAACGGCAGCGGTCCGGAACGGGCTCCTGCTACTGAATCTTGTTGTCTTCAGCCGGCGCCATTTTCCAAAATGGCGCTGAAAAATGGCGGCGGCCATAGACGAACACGATTGGACGGCAGGAGGTCCTTCCGGACCCCCGCTGGACTTTTGGCAAGTCTTGTGGGGGTCAGGAGGCCCCCCCCAAGCTGGCCAAAAGTTCCTGGAGGTCCAGCGGGGGTCAGGGAGCGATTTCCCGCCGCGAATCGTTTTCGTACGGAAAATGGCGCCGGCAGGAGATCGACTGCAGGAGGTCGTTCAGCGAGGCGCCGGAACCCTCGCTGAACGACCTCCTGCAGTCGATCTCCTGCCGGCGCCATTTTCCGTACGAAAACGATTCGCGGCGGGAAATCGCTCCCTGACCCCCGCTGGACCTCCAGGAACTTTTGGTCAGCTTGGGGGGGGCCTCCTGACCCCCACAAGACTTGCCAAAAGTCCAGCGGGGGTCCGGAAGGACCTCCTGCCGTCCAATCGTGTTCGTCTATGGCCGCCGCCATTTTTCGGCGCCATTTTGGAAAATGGCGCCGGCTGAAGACAACAAGATTCAGTAGCAGGAGCCCGTTCCGGACCGCTGCCGTTCCGGACCGCCACTGGACCCGCAGGTTATTTAAGTCATTTGGGGGGAGGGTGGGGGATTTAATTTAAAGGGTCGGGGGTGGGTTTTAGGGGGTTTTAGTGTGCCGGCTCACGATTCTAACGATTTATAACGATAAATCGTTAGAATCTCTATTGTATTGTGTTCCATAATGGTTTAAGACGATATTAAAATTATCGGACGATAATTTTAATCGTCCTAAAACGATTCACATCCCTAGTCCTTAACATAAGGCTTGGGGGTAACCAGCATAGTGTGGCAGTTACTACCCTACATAAGATATAGAACATAAGAACATGCCATACTGGGTCAGACCAAGAGTCCATCAAGCCCAGCATCCTGTTTCCAACAGTGGCCAATCCAGGCCATAAGAACCTGGCAAGTACCCAGAAACTAAGTCTATTCCATGTTACCATTGCTAATGGCAGTGGCTATTTTCTAAGTCCACTTAATAGCAGGTAATGGATTTCTCCTCCAAGAACTTATCCAATCCTTTTTTAAACACAGCTATACTAACTGCAAAAACCACATCCTCTGGCAACAAATTCCAGAGTTTAATTGTGCGTTGAGTAAAAAAGAACTTTCTCCGATTAGTTTTAAATGTGCCCCCTAGTCTTTCTATTATCCGAAAGAGTAAATAACCGATTCACATCTACCCGTTCTAGACCTCTCATGATTTTAAACACCTCTATCATATCCTCCTCAGCTGTCTCTTCTCCAAGCTGAAAAGTCCTAACCTCTTTAGTCTTTCCTCATAGGGGAGCTGTTCCATTCCCCTTATCATTTTGGTCGCCCTTCTCTGTACCTTCTAAACAGAGATATAGGGGCAACCTGCACTGAGCGGTGGTTACTACCTTAGGAAACTTGCTGAGCAGACTGGACGGTCCATTTGGTCTTTTTTTCTGCCATTGTTACTATGTTTAGATTTGGAGAGGTAGATGAGATAGTCCAATGCTTCATTGTTTGGACATGAACAGGTTGACACAGTATTAAACAGCAATGGAACTACTACTTTGGGTTTGTTTACGAGCTGATATGACCCAGTTTTTTGGTTTAGCATTGAAAATGAGAGGATTGGGGCAATTAAGGTGGCTGATGTCGCGTGAATCTCAATATAGGCAAGCATGAGAATTGGGGAAAGAGAAAATAGCCATGATACCAACTTTCCTCAATCATTAGTGAAAATATTAGACAATTGCCATCATAATACACAATACCGGTCATAGACCTTCATTGAGTGAGGCCGTGCTATTGGAGCTCTGCTGCTGACCAAACTAAGGCACAGACAGATCTATTTAAACCTGCTACACTGTTAAAGGGATGTTTCACGCTTACTCCAGCACGTCCCTACCATTCCCATTGGTTCCCATAATTACATTTGTGCAATGTTTGGCGTGGGCTGGAACCTAAGGAGAAATGGGAGGGAAGAAGAGATGTAGAATGTGTTGAATGACCTGCTTAGCCCAGAGGCTTCAGTGTAAGAATTCCACCCACGAGCAGCCAGTGATGTTTCTTCAGACCAGCCAGCGTGGAATGATGTTCTGGAACAATGAGAGATTAACTAATCTCTTCCCTTGCTTGTCATCCCAGCATTATCTGTTGATGGTCCTTGCACTATTGCAAATTAAGCTCAAAGTAACAATGAAAACTGCATTTGCATACAAAGCATTGTGAAGCACAGTTAACTTGAATCCAAATTGGTATCAATTAATTTCAGTTTTAGAAACAGGGCGATGGCCTGATGGGTTGGAGTTTCATGCATTCCAAATTCAGGATCTTGATGGAGGATTATCAGATTGAGGTGGCCAGCAGGCAGTTTTGATTATGGCATGTGATACCCTCTGTTCTGCTCTAAAGCGTTATCATACTTGGTTTTAATTTTGGGGTGAGTATAGCGTAATATAGGTGAAATGAGATAACAGTTTTGGAGAACTGTGAATATTATTTTGAAGTTTTGTATTTTTTATTTTTATTCTTTGTTATAATTCTGTATCTTTATTTTGTGATTTGCTTTGGGTTTTGAAAAATAAGGCAGAATATCAAATATGAATAAATAATGAAATAAATGACCAAATCCTGACTCAAGGAGCCGGATGCGTTTACCCCTTCACCCCACAGTTTTGTGTTGCATCAGGAGCGGGTTCAGAAGCAGGGTGTAGGGGGAATAGTTTTCCATAAAACCTTGAAACTAAGGAGACTGCACTGTATGATACAGTAAATTGGCTGTGTTTATGGTTGAGGTCTGATTGACCTTCTGAAGCTGCTTTGGTCTGTCGTACCCCAGCCAATCAGATGAACTCTCTCAAAGCTCTATTATAAGTAATTTCTGCTTTTACTCTAGAATTCAAGGTAACAATGATGTTGGATGCTTTTACTCTGGTTATGAACTTCTTCACTTCAGAGGAGTGCAAAACATTTTCTCTGGTTTATCAATGCCTTGCTTTCATTGAGGGAACCGGCTAGACTAGGGGTAGCCAGCTCCAGTCCTTGAGAGCCACATATAGGCTAGATTTTCAGGATATCTGCAGTGAATATGCATGAGGCAGATTTGCATACAATGGAGGCAGGGCATGCAGATCTATCTCATGTATGTTCATTGAGGATATCCTGAAAACCAGGCCTGTTTGTAGCTCTTGAGGACTGGAGTTGGCTACTCCTGGGCGAGGCATTTGGAAACATTTCTGTCTAAAGTCATGTTTAGATTCTGATAGGCATCTAACAGCTCTAACACTAAACTTTTCAAAAGGGAAACTTTGATAAAATGAGGAAAATAGTTAGAAAAAAACTGAAAGGTGCAGCCGCAAAGGTTAAAAGTGTTCAACAGGCATGGACATTGTTTAAAAATACAATTCTAGAGGCGCAGTCCATATGTATTCCACGCATTAAGAAAGGTGGAAGGGAAGGCAAAACGATTATCGTCATGGTTAAAAGGTGAGGTGAAAGAGGCTATTTTAGCCAAAAACAAATCCTTCAAAAATTGGAAGAAGGATCCATCTGAAGAAAATAGGATAAAACATAAGCATTGTCAAGTTAAGTGTAAAACATTGATAAGACAGGCGAAGAGAGAATTTGAAATGAAGTTGGACATAGAGGTAAAAACTCATAATAAAAACTTTTGTAAATATATCCAAAGCAAGAAATCTGTGAGGGAGTCCGTTGGACCATTAGATGACCGAGGGATTAAAGGGGCTCTTAGGGAAGATAAGGCAATTGCAGAAAGACTAAATGAATTCTTTGATTCCGAGTTTACTAATGAGGATGTTGGGGAGATACCAGTTCCGGAGATGGTTTTCAGGGGTGATGAGTTAGATAAACTGAACCAAATCACTGTGAACCTGGAAGATGTAGTAGGCCAGATTGAGAAACTAAAGAGTAGGAAATCATCTGGACTGGATGGTATGCATCCTAGGGTACTGAAGGAACTAAAAAATGAAACTTCTGATCTGTTAGTAAAAATTTGTAACCTATCATTAAAATCATCGTACCTGAAAACTGGAGAGTGGCCAATGTAACCCCAATATTTAAAAAGAGCTCCAGGGGCGATCCGGGTAACTATAGACCAGTGAGCCTGACTTCAGTGCCGGGAAAAATAGTGGAAACTATTCTCAAGATCAAAATAGTAGAGCATATAGAAAGACATGATTTAATGGAACACAGTCAACATGGATTTACCCAAGGGAAGTCTTGCCTAACAAATCTGCTTCATTTTTTTGAAGGGGTTAATAAACATGTGGATAAAGGTGAACCGGTAGATGTAGTGTATTTAGATTTTCAGAAGGCATTTTAAAAGTCGCTCATGAGAGGCTTCTAAGAAAACTAAATAGTCATGGCATAGGAGGCGATGTCCTTTCGTGGATTTACAAACTGGTTAAAAGACAGGAAACAATAGGATTAAATGGTCAGTTTTCTCAGTAGAAAAGGGTAAACAGTGAAGTGCCTCAGGGATCTGTACTTGGACCGATGCTTTTCAATATATTTATCACTGATCTGGAAAGGAATACGAGGAATGAGGTAATCAAATTTGCAGACGATACAAAATTATTCAGAGTAGTTAAACCACAAGCGGATTGTGATACATTAACAAGAGGACCTTACTAGAAATTGGGCATCCAAATGGCAGATGAAATTTAATGTGGACAAGTGCAAGGTGTTGCATATAGGGAAAAATAACCCTTGCTGTAGTTACACGATGTTAGGTTCCATATTAGGAGCTACCACCCAGGAAAAAGATCTAGGCATCATAGTGGATAATACTTTAAAATTGTTGGCTCAGTAACCTGCAGCAGTCAAAAAAGCAAACAGAATGTTAGGAATTATTAGGAAGGGAATGGTTAACAAAACGGAAAATGTCATAATGCCTCTGTATCGCTCCATGGTGAGACAGCACCTTGAATACTGTGTACAATTCTGGTCGCCGCATTTCAAAGAAGATATAGTTGCGATGGAGAAGGTACAGAGAAGGGCGACCAAAATGATAAAGGGGATGGAACAGCTCCCCTATGAGGAAAGGTTGAAGAGGTTAGGGCTGTTCAGCTTGGAGAAGAGACGGCTGAGGGGGGATATGATAGAGGTCTTTAAGATCATGAGACGTCTTGAACGAGTAGATGTGACTCGGTTATTTACACTTTCGAATAATAGAAGGACTAGGGGGGCACTCCATGAAGTTAGCAAGTGGCACATTTAAGACTAATCTGAGAAAATTCTTTTTCATTCAACGCACAATTAAGCTCTGGAATTTGTTGCCAGAGGATGTGGTTAGTGCAGTTAGTGTAGCTGTGTTTAAAAAAGGATTGGGTAAGTTCTTGGAGGAGAAGTCCATTAATGGCTATTAATCAAGTTTACTTAGGGAATGGCCACTGCTATTGATTGCATCAGTAGCATAGGATCTTCTTAGTGTTTGGGTAATTGCCAGGTTCTTGTGGCCTGGATTGGCCTCTGTTGGAAGCAGGATGCTGGGCTTGATGGACCCTTGGTCTGACCCAGCATGGCAATTTCTTATGTTCTTAAGATGTAAGCAACATAGATTGTTCATGTAATAGGGGAATTTCCAAAGTTAGGAAAAGTTATTCATCTCCGATTTCTAACATTAGCAATTCTACAAAAGAACTGTTTAGAAATGAGAACAGTCTGGTGAAACCTGAATTTTTGGGTGGCATAGAGTCCTCTATTGAAACATGGGAAAAGTTTGCTTCTTTCATTCTAAGTAAGGTCTCTAAAACTTGAAATGAGCTGTTGGCCGCTAGGAATTCATTAGTTTTCTTAGAAGAAATGAGTGGGGGAAAGGTAGCCTGTAGGCTGCTGACAATTTAGCACAAGCAGGGATTCTCTTTTTCAGCAAGTTATTAATGCAGAGGTTATTAATATTTGTCTGATTTTAAATTCCTTTTTTTGTGTATTGGTTTTTCTTGCATGTTAAAAGCAGCCAAGAAAAGCCTTGCAAGCTAGTTTGGTCTGATCATTAATGCTGCTTTTTGGAAGGATCGTTCAAAACCAAGTGGTGGTAGGGGACTTTTGCTTTTCTCCTACAGTTCATCCGTGTGGAGTCCCCTAAGGATCCCTGCTTTCACCAATTTTGTTCAACATCTTTTTGAGGCTCCTGGGGGATGTAATCAGATAGTTTGGTGTGTGTTTGCATGTATATGCTGGAAACATCCAAATGGATGTTTCCCTTAGGGTAGATAGAATGGGGACTATGGAGAAGATTAACTTCTGTTTGGGGATGGGCCTTGGTGAATAAACTGAGATTTAATCCTGACAAGACCAGGGACCAAGTATTGGGTAAGTCAGCCTCTCGCTCAGTAGAGGTCCGACTATCAGTGAATGAAGCTGTATTACAGTATAAAACCAGTGTGCAATGTGGAAGGTTTTTTTTGAATCTTAAGTTGAATTTAATTACTTCTGGGGGAATTCTGCATACTATTTTTTTTTTAACATTCTGCAGCATTCTAAATACTTTAACATTTAATTCAGTTTTTGAGGAATTAATGAAAAATGCAGTTTAAGTTATTCCACAAAGATACAGAATTTTTACATTTTTTTTTGTGCAGAATTCCCTGAGGAATGCTATAAATAGTGCATCATAAGGCCTGACCCCTCCATCTGCCCTGCCAGCTTGCTTTCTCTTCTCTGGTATGGCGTAGTGTGCACACACAGGTCGTGCATTCCCCAGCTCGCTCTATCCCGCCGTTGCCCACTGATTTGACTCTCACCGGGCACCCACCCAAGCTCAATTATCCCTCTTCCCTCCCCAGCTTGCTCTCATCTTTCTCCTCCCACTTTGCTTTCCCCCCCAACCTCACCCCTCAGATTCAATCTCCCTTCTTCCCTGCTCCCCTTCAGCTCATTCTCTCCATGTCTCTCAGATATAGCACTCTCTGTTAGCACTCTCTCACCCTCCTATGTCTCCTCCAGCCTGCCCAAGTAGCCTTTAACACTGCGATGCATAAGAACGCTGCCGCATCTTTCTACCTCTTGAGGTCCATGTAGGCTGCACAGCCTTTGCCTCCTCTTCCAGTCCTACAAACTCTGAAAGCTATCTCTTGTTCTTTGGGGGCCATACATTCCAAGGAAATTGCCTCTCTTTCTCTTTCGGCCTCATGTGGATCAATGCAGCTACTTCTCCTTTCCTCTGCCTGCTAGCGCAGCCAGTGCTGCCACCTCCCCCAGCCAGATTCTGTGGCAATTTAAAAGTCTGCGCAAGAGAGGAATTCTGCATTGTGCAGTTGCTCAGAATTCGCCTAGGAGTATAATTTGCATTCCCACATTAAGGTTTTTAGAAGTGCCTTTTGTAGCTCTGCATGATTAAGAAATTAAACCTCTGTTTCCTTTTCTTGCTGCTAGACAGTCATCGTGTATGGGATTTCCCTCCTCTACAGCTGACGGAGACAGAGGACACAACTCTCTTATGATCTCACTTTGTACTATAACAGAGGTGTGATCAAAGCCCATTACCAGTAGTCTGTGTTGCCAGCAACTACAGACATGTGAGGACATCATATCCCAGAACCCAGGTTCGGCCCTGGCCTGGTAGAGCCTTTCTTGCTCTTGGGACAATAATCCTTAGGGATTGCTTTTCCCAGTGAGAGCGTTTCTCCCAGGTCTACCGTAGCTGAACCCCTGCGGATTATCCCAAGGTGGTCAGTGGAATTCTCAGGGAATAGGTCCTGGTCTATAAAGGAATGGAGCCCTTTAAAAAAAATAAACAGGGGCCAACAAGCCCTCTTTCTTTTTCTGCTATTCCATCTCCCCTCTATGGTGCTTTGCTTGGAGCTACAGAAAAATAAAAAAAAGAAGAAAAACCCTACACTAGAGGGAGTGATAGGAATGGAAGAAGCCAGGCTAGCAGCAGCAGTCCCAAAGGTGGTGAGTCACCACAGGGCTGTTTTTCAGGGGAGGGAAACCAGCAGCAGCAGGGCTTTGCTGCAGAGGGGAAAAGCAGTTTCAGTTTTGCTGTGTTGCGGCCTGAACAGGGAACAGTGAGGTCATGTTTGGAACGCCACGGGAAGGGGAAGTAGTTACCACAGCAGCGTTTTATTTCGTTGTTGTTTCTTGTTTGGTTCGCAGCCGTGCACAAAGGACGGAAATGTCCGGTGTGTGGTGCCAAACAGGTTACAAGCATAGCCGGCTCATTCTGCCACTTGTGTGGGGGAGAGTCAAGAAGGGAGCTTCTGCGGCTAATGCAGCCCAGCAGCTAAGGGAAGAGCAATTGAGAGGAGAGGATTTGATTGAACCTGCACAGATGCCATTACTGGACAGCAGCCCTGTACCATCAGCGAAGTTGAACCCCCCTCTATAGCTTCAATTTGAAGAGATCATATGAGCCCTGGTGTAGGTTTCCCCATTAGAAGAACCTGTCCCCTAAGGGCAGGGACAAAGTGGTCATATAGACCTCTGGCAGGGTCGCTTCCTCAGACTTTATTATGGCAATGCACAAGGCTTATCTGCCCATGCAAAGACCCTCTGAACCTAGGGCATGGGATTCCCCTGGATGAAGCTATCGCCCCATAGAGGCAGCTCCTAAGTTTCTGAGGAGGGGAGCTGAAGTGTCACCCCAGGGATCCCTGAGGGCTCAAAGGATGAGAGGGTGTTCTCTTCATAAGAAAATGACCTCCTCGTAGTCCATCTGTTTCGGGAAAAAGTTACAGGCAGCTCTCATTTCCAGTGTGGTGTCAGAGATATCAGATACCACTCCTAAAAGACCTAGCTAAAGGGGATCCGATTCTCTAGGACATCGGAAAGCCACCAAAGGCCTTTCCTTTGCACAGCTCCCTAAGGCGCATGGTTCTTACAGAATGGAATACCCTGCAAAGGTGGCTGAAAGAGAGTAGGGTAGTAAGTTAAAATCCACCCCCTGGCACTGGAGGAAAGGAATAGCCTCCTTAGAAATCTGTAAGTTGTTGTCGTAGTCTTGGCAGTTACACGTAAAACCACGATTCCTATAGAAGGCGAGCCAGCATTGAAAGATGTCCAAGACCTGAAAATAGAGGCAAACCTTAGCAGGCTTTTGCAGCAGATTCAATAGCTTTGTGGGCCTTCATTTGCTGACGTTATGTTGCCCGGGCTGCCCTGCGTTGGATCCAGCAGCTCCTGGACAGCCCAGAAACAACCTGTTTGGAATCAGCCATAGCGTTGTTGGCTGATGATATGTACAACTTAAGAACATAAGAAACTGCCATACTGGGTCAGACTAAGGGTCCATCAAGCCCAGCATCCTGTTTCCAACAGTGGCTAATCCAGGCCATAAGAACCTGGCAAGTACCCAAACACCATGAAGATCCCATGCTACTGATGCAATTAATAGCAGTGGCTATTCCCTAAGTAAACTTGATTAATAGCCATTAATGGACTTCTCCTCCAAGAACTTATCCAAACCTTTTTTTAAACACAGTTCACTTAACTGCACTAACCACATCCCAGGCAACAAATTCCAGAGTTTAATTGTGCGTTGAATGAAAAATAATTTTCTCTGATTAGTTTTAAATGTGCCCCATGCTAACTTCATGGAGGTGCCCCCTAGTCCTTCTATTATCCGAAAGAGTAAATAATCGATTCACATCTACCCGTTCTAGACCTCTCATGATTTTAAACATCTCTATCATATCCCCCCTCAGCCGTCTCTTCTCCAAGCTGAACAGCCCTAACCTCTTCAGCTTTTCCTCATAGGGGAGCTGTTCCATCCCCTTTATCATTTTGGTTGCCCTTCTCTGTACCTTCTCCATCGCAACTATATCTTTTTTGAGATGCAGCGATCAGAATTGTACACAGTATTCAAGGTGCGGTTTCACTATGGAGCGATACAGAGGCATTATGACATTTTCCATTTTATTAACCATTCCCTTTCTAATAATTCCCAACATTGTTTGCTTTTTTGACTGCTGCAGCACACTGAGCTGATGATTTTAAAGTATTATCCACTATGATGCCTAGATCTTTTTCCTGGGTGGTAGCTCCTAATATGGAACCTAACATCATGTAACTACAGCAAGGGTTATTTTTCCCTATTTGCAACACCTTGCACTTGTCCACATTAAATTTCATCTGCCATTTGGATGCCCAGTCTTGCAAGGTCCTACGCTGAATAATTTTCTATCATCCGCGAATTTGATAACCTCACTCATCATATTCCTTTCCAGATCAAAGCACCGGCCCAAGTACAGATCACTGAGGCACTCCACTGTTTACCCTTTTCCACTGAGAAAATTGACATTTAATCCTACTCTCTGTTTCCTGTCTTTTAACCAGTTTGTAATCCACAAAAGGACATCGCCTCCTATCCCATGACCTTTTAGTTTTCTTAGAAGCCTCTCATGAGGCACTTTGTCAAACACCTTTTGAAAATCCAAGTACACTATATCTACTGGTTCACCTTTATCCACATGTTTATTAACCCCTTCAAAAAAATGAAGCAGATTTGTGAGGCAAGACTTCCCTTGGGTTAATCCATGCTGACTGTGTTCCATTAAACCATGTCTTTCTATCTGCGCTGTGAGTTTGATCTTTAGAATAGTTTCCACTATTTTTCCCGTCACTGAAGTCAGGCTCTCTGGTCTGTAGTTTCCCAGATCACCCTGGAAAACCTTTTTAAATATTGGGGTTACATTGGCCACCCTCCAGTCTTCAGGTAGAATGGATGATTTTAATGATAGATTACAGATTTTAACTAATTGATATGAAATTTCATTTTTGAGTTCCTTCAGAACTCCGGGATGCATGCCATCCGGTCCAGGTGATTTGCTGTTCTTTAGTTTGTCAGTCTGGCCTACTACATCTTCCAGGTTCACAGTGACTTGGTTCAGTTCATCTGACTCATTGCCCCTGAAAACCATCTCCGGAACCAGCATCTCCCCAACATCATTAGTAAACACAGAAGCAAAGAATTAATTTAGTCTTTCTGCAATGGCCTTATCTTCCCTAAGATCTCCTTTAACTCCTCGGTCATCTAACGGTCCAACCGACTCCCTCACAGGTTTCTTGCTTTGTATATGTTGGTAAGGATGTCTTCTAGGACATTGGCCCCAGGAGTGACTGCCAGAAGACTCCTTTGCCTGCGCGATTGGGCGGCAGATTTTGTGCAAGAATCACACTTCTGCAAGTTATTTTTGAAGGGAAACCTTTTTTTTCGGAGAAGATCTGGGAAAGCTGATTATGGATCTGGGGGAATCAAAGCCCCAGAGACTCCCTGAAGGTAAAACGCGCTCAGGTTCACAAAGTTTCAGAACCCAGTGCTCTGGGACTTGGGAAGCTTGCGAGACACTGCCCTTCCAAATCAAGAAATAAGAGCTAGGCCTTTTCAGGGGGTAAGACAGCAAAAACAGAGCCCCCCTGCTGCAGCAGGCAGTAGATGCTCAGCTCAGTGACCCTCAATGGGTCTCTCTGACAGTTGTCCCAGTAGGAGGGCGCCTGTTTAGGTACTATGCAGAATGGACCCAAACTACTTCAGATCAATGAGCCCTGGACATTGTTTGGAAGAGAGATGCTCCCTGAATGTGGAAAGCCGGTCCCAAAGATCTTTAGAATCTCCCTCTGTGCCTTCTCAAAAGAAAGATGGTGAAGGGAACATTAGCAAAGCTACAGCTCCTACAAGCAGTTATCCAAGTGCCCCCCCACAAGAGAAGGGAAGTGGCACTTATTCAGTGTATTTCGTGGTTCTAAGAAAGAGATGGATCTTTCCACCCAGTGTTGGACTGAAAAGAGATGAACAGATATCTGCATGTACCCTATTTCTGAACAGAAACCGTTATTAGTGATAGCATTCGTGAGGCAGAGAGCATTTCTAGAATTAGCGGGAGCATCTGTCCAGATCCCCGTTTGGGTGTCATAGCAGAACCTACTGAGGGTTCTGTGTGTTGGATTAACCTTTTCCGTTTCAGCATTGCTCTTTTGACCGATTTGACAGATTCTAGGACCTTTACCAAGGAGTGGAGGATCAAGCTAATGGTTAGAGGAATGGGCTGCGAACCAGGGAAGCCAGGCTTCAAATCCCACTGTCTCTCCTTGTGACCTTGGGCAAGTCACTTTACTCACCGTTGCCTCAGGTATAGATTTACTTTGTGATTCATCAAGCCACGATAGTTTTCTCGTTTGGCAGGGCCAAATATCATGGAAGGGGGTGTCCCCCCATGATATTTTGCCCCTCCCTGCAAATTATTGCGGCATTACCATGGCACAATTTGTTTTTTTATCACAGCAAAAACACACAACAAAAAAAAATCGCCCTGTGGTAAAGCCTTTCCTGTGAGGAGATGGCCCACCTCGGCCGGGGCCAGCATTGCTTAATGTGCCAGCAGCCTGGAAAATGGTCGTCTGCCAAAGGGAAATAAAACACCTCGGGGGGTAAATATGGACTCCCACCGCCTACAAAGGAGGCACTGTCCCCAGAGATTAAAAACATTTTTGGCATTGAAAGGGGGAGAAGGGCCGTCGCCACACACGTGTGGCGACGGCCCTTCTCCCCCTTTCAATGCCAAAAAGCCCTTTAGATAAGGGCTTCCCTACCAGCTCATCCCTACTCCTTCTTCCACAGGTAAACATTTACCAGGTGTGGACTGTTTACCCTTTTGGCTGTTCATTTAATTAATGTACTGTTCCTTTTTTTTCTGTCTTAATTGATGCCCTTTAAATTCCGGCTATTTTTGCATAAGATAAGATTTGCCAGACTGGGTCAGGCCAAAGGTCCATCAAGCCCAGTATCCTGTTTCCAACAGTGGCCAATCCAGGTCACAAGTACCTGGCAGGATCCCAGAAGGTTGATAGGCTCCACGCTGCTTATCCCAGGGATTTCCTCAAGGCCTCCTTTTATAATGGTTTATGGATGTTTGTTCCAGGAACATGGGCAAACCTTTTTTAAACCAAGTGACACTAATAGGTTTTATCATATCCTCCAACAACGAGCTTTAGAGTTCAGTTATGAGTTTGTAAAAAAAAATATTTTCTTCTATTTATCATAAATGTATTACTTGCAGTTCATTGCATGTTCCCTAGCATTTATACTTTATGAAAGGGTAAACAATTGATTCACATTTACCTGCTTCACACCACTCATCATTGTATAGACCTCCATCATATCTCCCCTCAGTCATTTCTTCGCCAAGCTGAAGAGCCCTAACCTCTTTAGCCGTTCCTCATAGGGAAATCCTTTCATCCCCTTTATCATTTTGGTTGCCATTCTCTGTATCTCTTCTAATTCTGCTCTATCCTTTTTTGAGATGAAGTGATCAGAATTGCACACTATTTCAGGTGCGATTGCAACATGAAGTGATACAGAGGCCTTGAGATATTCTCCTCTTTATTCTCTATTCCTTTCCTAATGCCTAGCATTCTTATTGGTCATCTCCGCACAATATTCAGCACATTAGCCACGATGATGCCTGGATCCTTTTCCTGGGTGGTGTCTCCCAATGTGGAACCTTGCATTATGTAGCTATAATTTGGGGTGCTCCACTCTACACACATCATTTTGCACTTGTCCGTCTGCCATTTGGATGCCCATTTTCCTGGTCTTGCATGAGTCTTTCAGTTTTTCACAATCCTCTTGCAATGTAAGAACTTTAAATTTGCTGATAGAAAAGTATTCAATCACCTCATTTGTTCCCATCTCTAGATCATTTATAAATATGTTTAAAAGCAGCAGTCCATGGGACACTCCACGATTCACCTTTCTCTATTGAGAAAATTGACCATTTAGTCCTACCCTGTTTTCTTTTAATCCAGCGGTTCTCAACCGGTGTGTCGCCACACTTCCTGGTCCCCCACTGAACCGGCTCTTCCCCCTGTCCCAGCGAAATAGGAACTCATCCTTCACCCGGGCAGAACATGGCAGGAGAACTGGAGTCAGCGGCACCAGCATGGTCTCTTCTTCCCACCCCCCGCAGCCCAGAAGAGGAAGTGGAGTGCAGCAGCTGCATGTGCGGGAAGAAGAGACCGTGCTAGTGCGTGCAGCATTGGCCTGAAGAAGAGCGGCGCAGATCAAAAGAGGAGTGTCAGCCCCTGCGGCCGATGGGAGTCCTTTCTCGAGGCCATGAGGGCTGGAAGTGGAGGAGGCTGCTGCTGCCACCAGTTCAGTTGGGGGGGGGGGGGGGGGGGGAAGAGAGTGAGCAAGCAAGCAAGCATATGTGATTGAGATCATGTGTAAATGTACAATTGAAAACCTCTTTTTGTGAAATAGTATCTGTGTGTGATTGTGATCCTTTGTGTGTGAGAGTTAGCATGACTGTATGCTTTGAGAAACCTGCATGTGTGAGAGAGATCATGTGTATGTATGATTAAGAGCCTGTGTGTATAAGTAAGAGAGAGAGCATGTGTGTCTGTGTGTGATTGAGAGCCCGTGCTTGAATGAGAGTCTGTGTGTGTGAGAGAAAGACAGCATATGGTAAATGTGTGATTGAGAGCCTATATAAGTGAGAGAGAAAAAGCTTGTGTATATGTGTGTGATTGAGAACCTGTATGGCTAAGTGATAGAGAGAGTATGTGTGAGTGAGAGCCTGTGTGAGAAGAAATGCTTGTGTATGACAGAGAGAGGAGGACGTTGCAAGCAGACCACCCCTCCTCCTGCAAATTCAAAACAATCTCAGGGCACCTGGATATCAAACATTCCCAGGTATGCAGAGCAAAGCACATTTTTTTTTAACCTTATTTTTCATTATTGGGTCTTTGTGTCTATTTTGAAATATTTTATTGGTATCTAGAAATTTTTGATACAAGTTTTTTTTAATTATTAGATATGCCATTCATCAGCTGTTTCAAAATAATCTGTTCTTTTTGTTAGCATGGTTTTACTGCTACTGATTTTATATTTCTTGATTTGCTTTATAAGGACTGGTGATGTTTCTCTTTTTCCTTTGTTACGCTGCATACAGAGACCCTGGCTTGTTGCAGTTTCCAATTCAGTTTTTGTCTGCATGCTTCTAGTTATACTTTATGGTCTCTTTATACTTTGTTAGGTGAGGGTCAGCACATGTGATTCAGGTGAGGTTTTCTGCTGGGGTGTAGTTTCTGTGCAGGGCTCTATAGCAGCCTGGCTTGCTCCGTTTTCCTAATAGGAGGTGTATTGATGTCTTAAGGCCTGGTGTAATATTTTCAGTGTTGCCTATCCTTAGGTAAGGTGGTTACTGTTTGAGTGCTGGAAATTGGTGCTGTTTTGGCATGGGCTGTTTACTATTTATGCAATTTCTATTCACACAGAATACGTATCTTTCCCTTGTGTCATTCTTAACAATAAAAATAATACTGGGCCTTTATTTTTTATTTCTGCCGTGAATTGTAATGAGCAGTGTCACAGATGTGAGTGTGGCCTGTCAGGTGTGTCACGATGGGGAAAAAGGTTGAGAACCACTGTTGACCAAATCTCAGGCCACAGTAGAACATTGCCTCCTATTCCATGACTTTTTTAAATTTCCTCATGAGGTACTTTTGTCAGATACTTTCTGCAAATCCAGATACATTATATCAACTGGCTAACTTTTATCCAGTGTTTATTCACGCCTTCAAAAAAAATGTTGCAGGCTGGTGATTCAAGACTTCCTTCTGCTAAATCCATGTTGGCTGTATCTTGCTTTGAGCATAACAATTGATATGGCAAGTAAGTGTTAAAGTAAAAATAAATGGTTATTGATTAGTTTTTGTATTTCTATTTCTTTTCTTGATTTTTCCTGCCTCTAGGCCAGTGCTTCTCAACCTTTTTTTTTTATTTCATATCCCACTAAACAATCTCCCTCCCACCAGTATAAGGGAGAGGCTTATTCTCTTGACTTCAGTCTGACGTTTGAATGTGGGAGGTTTCAGGGCTGCATGTGTTCACATTGACGCGCTTTTCTCCTGCCCAGTGGGTACAAGGGAGGAGAGAGGTAGCGTTGGTGGGTGAATCTGGGACGCTTGTCCCCTGTGGTACTAGTGAGCAATTCATTTTGCAGGGAGAGAGGGGATCCAGTGGCCTGTGCTCATGGAAAATTGTAGAAATCTACTCTCAAAATATACTTAAAAGCACTTTCTAAGTTTCTTTTACCACAACATTTTGAGCCAGTACAAAAGCCTCAGCACTGATAAGTACATCCAGCGTACTAGAGAATTAGGCACCAAAAAAAGTCAGATGAACCGTTTTCAACACATCCATTCTGTGTGGGAGAGACTTCCAGGTCAGAGACTTTGAGCTGGGTCCTAGGATATTGTACACTGATCAGTTAGGTCTCTGTTGGGCAATGACAGTCTCTGACCTTAGGTGTGTCTGGCCTGGTTTTCTGGCTCAGCATGTCTCTCTTTTTTTTTCTCATTCTCTGGTGGTCGTCTTTATTCCATTTTGCTTTCCTGCTCTCTTTCGCAGGTATCCTGCCTTTTCCTGTTTCAGTTCACCCTTTTATTCTTTCTTTTTCCTTCAAAATGGATATTTGAATGCGTTCTCTTCCTCTGTTATTTCCCAGAGCTTCTTTCCTACATTCTCTCTCCCTTTACCTCTCCCCAGTCCTCGTTCTCTCGTTTCCTCTTCATTACCCTGTCTCTTATCCAGGGGACCTTGCTCCCTTCGCTATGCCCTGTCATCGCTCCCACTACTCCTGGTCGTCGCCCCCTTTTTATTTTATTTTTTCCTTCTATCCTGGAGCCTTGCTCCCCTCAATGTGGCCCAGCTTGTCATCCTGATCTCTCGCCATCTCCGGTTAATGAGGAGTGATGCCTTCTACCACCAGTGTCCCCTTCCCTAGCTTTCACCACCTGTTGCACTGCCCCTCCACTCCCCCCTCAAAGCATTCATACCCTTTCCACAGATCATTCTGCCCTGGCTGGATCTGCAGGTGGCTCCCTCCTCTCCTCTCAGCTGGAGTAGACCCAGCGGAGCAGGGAAGAGCCCTGTACTCCAGGCGGCACGTGAGAATGAGGGTGGGGGGTGGACGGGAGGGGAAGGAGAAGTGACTCTTCTCTGCCTTTCACTGCAGCTTTGTGAACTCTCTTCTTCCATCCCGTCCCCCTTTTTGTCTTCCACAGTGCTGCCCAGTTGTTGTGGGGATGGGAGGGGAGGTCCTGGAGAAAGAAGCAGGGGACAGGCCTGGGAGATGGGGAGGATTACGCAACACAGAAGTAACTTTCCCAGAACGCACCGGTTGAGAAGCAGTGCCCTAGGACAGTGTTTCTCAAACCAGTCCTCGAGTTCCACCTAGCCAGTCTGGTTTTCAGGATATGCACAATGAATATATTTGAGCTGTACTTGCATGCACCGCCACCATTGTATTCCAGTCTATTGCGTGTATATTCCTTATGCATAGCCTGAAAACCCAACTGGCTGGTGTGTCCCGAGGACTAGGTTCAGAGCCTTATAGGTCATCTGAGTTGAAGATCTGAAATGAGCTTGCTCCCATTTGAGGTTCGAGCATTGTGAATGCAGATTCATCAGCTCTTGTGTGAGGGGATCTTGGATCTCACTAGAGAGCAATGCCTAATTGGCTAAATCCTTGCTGTTTGAGCCAAGGGTTCCTAAAGTAGCCATAACATTGGGCTGAGTGAAGATTCACATTTCAGCTAGGTTCCTTGTGAGCCTCTGATCATGATGTCCTAGAGAAAGGGTGTAGTACCTAGCAGACTCGTCCTATGGTGCCTTTGTCAGGGATCCATTTCCACTCTTTTAGAGACCAGGTTCAATTAGATATTAGAAATGGAGGCAGCCTTGGAAGAGAAATTAGGAAGTGACTGTGGCTAGTCCAGTAGCCCAAGCACAGAATGGTGTTGCATAAGGGAAGTTGATTCACATCCTGAATCTAGTTTTGACACTTCTGGTCATTCAGGAGTGGGACTGTAAAGTTTTGTTAGAGGTGACACCTGCACAATCTGCAGTAATTGAAATATCAAAATGGCTTGGGGTGTTGCGATCTTCAGAGGGCTAGCAGTGTTAGTCTGGTGTAGCACAAATGGCACAAGGTGGGTGGCAGCTTATAGACGAACCAATTTATTGAGACATGAGCTTTCGAGGACAGAGCATTCCCCCCAAAGACCTCTCCTATTCCAGATTCTGGAAGTTGGCTAAGGTGCTGGGAGTCGACAGTCCATAAGGACAAGGACTCTTGCATGGAAGCCTTCGGCCTTCTCCAGATTCTAGGACCCCCCCCCCCCCCCCCCCCCCCGGCAGAGCTGGCAGCCCTTCTGATTCATTTGATTCTACAAAAACTACAAACAAGGATGTGAGAGAGGCCAAGTTCTTGCACTCCACGATTTTTCATCCCCGAGATTTGGGGTGGTGTATTGGTCGTGGTGGACTCAGCGCTAAAACAAGGACGTAAACAAGAACATTTTGGAGAACCAGCTGGGTGGCAGACCTCCCGTGTGGGTTACATCATCAGTGAATCTTTGATTTCAAAGCTATCTGACGTTTGGAGCATGATCTACTGAGCATGCGCAACCTTAGCCCACTCTCTGCCTCCCAGGGCCCCTCAATCTTGGGGGGGAGGGGGGGGGTTTCTGCAGTGCCTGCAAGTCATGGTTCTTTGCTCTCTCCCTCAACGGCTATTGCACTGAAAGTTTCTGGAACTGCAGAAGCTGTGGTTTTTTTTTTCTTGCAGGGCCCTGCTGGGTTTGTTTTCTCCCTCATGTAGATTTTTTTTGTGTTTTTTTAGTACTTCTGCTTCTGCTTGTTTCATGGGCCCTATTGCCCAGCACAACCTGGTTGAAATTTAGTTTTACACTAATTAATAAATAATGCTGCCCAGTAGCTTGAGATTTCTTTTTTTCTTTCCCTCAGCTTTCATGTGCTTTTTTTTTGCCTTTGTCGGTTGCTTTGTGTGGGGCCTGCAATTTGCAGAGTCTGTTTATGGTCAGGCTAAGCCTCCAGCTTGGGGACTTGCCTGAGTTCTCAGCCAGGCAAGAGTTCCATGAGATTTAGTCTGACTGCTGGCATCAACAGAGGCCTAGACAGTGAAGCATCCAGGATCCATTACACACACACACACACACACACACACACACAGACACACACAGACAGACACAGACACACAGACACAGACACACAGACACAGACACACAGACACACAGACACAGACAGACAGACACACACACAGACACACACACACAGACACACACACACAGACACACACACACACACACACCCTGCCCTGCCCTGCCCTGCCCTGCCCTGGAATGGGTAAGGGATGAAAGGATACCCCCCACATTCCTGGGAAACACTTTAGTTTCCATAGGCCCAAGTCAATCATCACCTCTGGTACGGTGGATGATGTAGGCTCACAGGGTGGTTTCCAAGGAGGTGAGAGAGCTTGAGCATGGACAATCAGTATTGCTGATGCACTGAAGGTGCCAAGCCCTGACATTGGGATAACCATTCACATTCAAGTGCCAGAGCAGCAGTGGGAATTGACACTTGAGCCATCACATGTCACTGATGTGAGATGTTATCAAGCGGTGCTGGGTGCCATTGAGTGTTTTGTGGTGCTGAGTCATTTATACTAAGTGCTATGGAGTGCTGCCAGTGCCGAGTCCCACTGAATGGTGCCAAACACCATCAGGCTCCATCAGCAGTGAGCACCACCAAGTGCCAACTGGTGATATTGGATGCCTGGCACCATTGGGTGCAGTAGGGCACCAGGCACTGAGGGAATCTGTGTGGGTGGAATGGGTAGCACTGTTGGCACCAGTGCAGAACAGTACTCCGGGCTCCAGTAGAATTAATCATGGTTCTGCCGTGACATGGGCAGAAGTGAGAATGCCAACATTAAACTAGCGTCTGCTGCTGAGTCGAGCACATCTGTGCCAACGACTGCAAGGTGAACACCTCTGCACTGATGCAAACACTGTGTTGATGTCTAGCGCTGCTGCACCACTGACAATCGCACATGCTGTGTACTACTTAGTGACAAGTGCTGGTGCTCCAAAATCACCAGTTCTTTGTACCGTCTCTAGGTTGAGCCCCTTACATGAGTGAGTTCCTGCTCACTCCTGGTTGGACCATCCGGTTGGGGTGGGTATCGGTAAGGTAAAGTTAGGGATTGGAGCCCTATTTTACCTGCCCATGGGGGTGGGAGAGACCTCCAAAATATCCCTCCTAAAATAGCTTGCAACCTGGATTTCCTGTTACCGGGGAGTTTCCAGGGGTTATGCCATCTATTCTATTATCTTGCGGGGGCAATGCCCGAAAATGGTGCATCCCTAGGGCAACCACAGGATCTGGAGCAGCTCCTTACAGACAAGTAGGAGCAGCTAGACCACTATCAATTTCATTCCCAATACTGCTGAACTCTGTGTCAGGGTGACATAGTGTTAGGGTTACCCTTCTTACTCTGTTGTCTATAGAGCACTATAGTAAAGGGACCCCCTTTTCTCTCTCTCTCTCCACCCATCAGCACCTATTGCTCACTCTCGTGCAGACAGTAGAGTGGTTGAGTGCCCAGATTCCGACATCTCCACTGTGTTGCCTCCTGGTATTTAGTGGGAAAGAGAGGCTTTAACTAAAAACAGGATACCTTTCACTCTGAGAAATTAATTGGCAGCTTCTATAGCCTGCTCTATCGAACAACTTGCATCACAAGTAGGGCTGAGACACACACACACACACACACACACACACACACACACACACACACACACACACACACACACACACTCACTCACTCACTCTCCCATCCTGAATTAAGGCTTGCTAAGGGAAAACCTTAGCTGTCTTCCCCCTCAGCATCTTACTTCCTTCTTAGGGAAGGGGATGTTTTATTTTCTCTTTCCCTAGTGAGTTTGCTTCTGTCTAGCTGCTTTCTACCTGAACCCACCTGCCGGATTCAAGGGCCCATCTGGGGAGAAGAGCTCACCATGCTACTTCGCACGGGCATGCAGCCCTCGTATCACAAGACATGCGGTGGGGGGGCAAGTGGCATCTCACAGTATTGGCAATGTATTCCTACTAGTAGGGATCCACTCCCAAGGAGTAGGTAAGTATTTTCTCCCATGTAAGGGGAGTGCATTTCAGATATTTGCTGTGCAAAATGTGAACGAGTTGGTTTGTGACCATTTCAGATAAGGCAGTGTTGCATTTAGGTTGTGTGCGGACCCCTAAGAGATGGCTGGATCCATCTACTCCGCGCCTTATAATGGAAAGTGTTATTCCTTGTTGCGATCATGTCTGTCAGGAGAGTCGGTGAGCTTCAGGCATTGGTGCATTCCACAGTAGGGTGCTGCTCCGCACCCACACTAAGTAGCTAACGAAAAAAAAGTTCATGCCAACTTTTCACATAAATTAAGCTATTGACTTACCCCATCCTTTCCAAGGGGAAAAAGCCCTTCATTTTTTGCACTGTAAGAGATCTCAGCTACATCCTCAGGTCTTGCAGCTGTTCATCTGTGGTGATCCTAACCATCTGAGCAAAGAAGTTGCCAAGCACACTTTGTCCAGCTGGCTACCCTTTGAATATCAGCCCCACTGTATCTTACCACCAAGTTCTTATAGTAATCTAGACAGCTACCAAAGCTACAGGCCGATACAGTAAAGCGCGGCCGCGGATTTTAACCCGCTTTGTACGCACATTTTGGATGCGTATGTCTAACCCACGATTCAGTATCCGGTTTTACACGTCCTTACCGCTTACTGAAATCGACGCGTATCCCTTTCCGCCCGCCGCATGTATATGATATGTTAATGATCGGATTAGCTATTCCCTCAGATACAGTAACGTGCGCCCAGATTATCGCCTTTTTAACCAGCTATTTTGCCGCGTCTTTAACCTGCAAATTTACCGCCTCCCCTGACCCTAGCGTTAGTGTGGTGAACTTAGCCGCCCAGTCCCAAACCAACCCAATCCACAGAAAAAAATGATTCTCGCACAAGGGGGGAAAAAAGTAACCCAACCTGGCACCACCGCGCTTAACCTCAGAGTACTTCGGTTCCATAGGGAAGAACGGACACCGTTTCCGGGGGCTTCTCTGGCCTTCTTGTGGGTCTGGGCTCCTTGTCGCCGCTGTCTTGCAGTGGGCAAGAGCTCCTGTATCAGGCCCTATCCCTACAGACCCTACGCCGTGACCTCGGATGTCCAGCTGGGCGCTCAGGTCACGGCATTCGTTCATGCACCTTCCCGCTGCCTTGAGCTCCCAACTTGGACGTCCAGGCGGGTGCTCAAGGCAGCGGGAAGGTGCATGAACACACACTGCGACCTGAGCGCCCGGCTGGACGTCCAAGTTGGGAACTCAAGGCAGTGGGAAGATGCATGAATGCACGCCGCGCCCTGACCGGCTACGACAGCGGCAGCAAGCCCAGCAGCAACCGGTACAGCGGCATCGGCATGGGCTTCGACCAGCGGCACGTCGGCCCTCGCTCCAGCTACTTGGACTCGCGCTACGGGGCCCTGGGCGACCCTGAGGCTGATGGCGCCGGCCCGCCACAGGCCAATCCATGCTCCAGCTTGTGCGGTCATTCCCTGGAACTGGAGAAGGAGCTGGTGCTGCACATGAAGAAAGAGTATTTTGGTGAGTAACTAGCGTGTGGTACTTGCTTCAATGCCGACAGACGTTCATGGGCCTTCCCCCTGCCTTGAGTGCCCAGGCTGGATGTCCAAGCTGCGACCTCAGATGTCCGGCTTGGACATCCAGCCGGGCGCTCAAGGCAGCGCGGTCTGTAGGAGAACCATCCACTTTCCTGGTGGAATGACATTTCAAATGATATTTCAAACGACATTTGAAATGACAGGTACCAGCGCACCCAGGATACTGTATAGGCGCTGTATACCGCTCTATACAGTAAAATGGATTGCGCACTCCTACCGCTTCATGGACGCACTTTGGACGCCGCTTGCATTTGCGTCTCATTTGAATACTGTATCGAGTGGTATGTGAACCAAATTGTGCGCGCGGCAAACGAGGGTGCGCCCGACACTGTCGCACTCTTTCTTATGCATCCTTACTGTATTGGCCTGCTAATGAGGCTATTGCCTGAACATCTGGCCTCTAGGTCCCAGTGGCATTGCTGGACCGTACTTAATATCACCATCCAACCACCGCTGACTTGGTTGATTGTTGGGTGCTTGTTGGTACCAACCCAGTTATCCCATGGCCATACCGCTAGGTTGTACTTGCTTTCTCCACCATTTGTTTTATCATTAGCACCTTTCCCCTTGCCTCTGCAACCTTTCAACCCTGTTCCTTCTTCTATCTTGGATTATGACTGCAAATAAAGGCCATTTAGGCTTCCCTTCTGGTGGAATGTTACAGATCCAAGCTGACCTCCTGGTTTTCTCTTCGTAAGGATTCAGTCATCAAACTGTATTGGTTGAAACTCTTTATAAGGCAAGACACAAACTGGCAGTTCCCAGTTCCTTGGTTAATGGTTTTGAGTAGGTTTTTCTCATGTAGTACGGTTTTCTAAACTGAATCATTCTTTAAAGTGTATTATGACACACATTTCAGTTCAGTCATGCTTTTTAGTTATGGACTAGTAGACACTAAAATACAACAAAGTCTTGATGATGAATCTATTAGTTTAATATCTGAAAGATGTACACTTATTATTGCTGTAATCTTGAAGTCACAACACTTGCCATGAGCAGGAAGTTTGCTACATTGCACAAGTTAGGGCAGTGAATGCTGGATGTGGAGCACAAATTAGACAGACACATTTCTTTTCCCTCCCACACAGCTTGGTTCACTGGCTCCTTCCCCGGCCTGCATGATGCCAGGCATCCCCAAACCTTTCTGTATACAGAATTTGTTTACATGTGACTTACGATAGGCACACAGTGTTTCCTCTTTCAACCTTCTGGTAAATGTAACTAATCTGTGAACATTTTTATAAGACTATTCAACATCTGCTTTGTAACAAAAAAAAAAAAATAGTCGCATACTGGGGGAATATCCATTACTGTTACACTATCATAGCCAGGCTGCTAATAGGAATTAATTACATTTTCCCTTTGCTTTTTTTTTTTTTTTTTTTTTAATTACTGAGGTCTGCGCCCCCTCCTCACTTTGTTTCCCACCCCTGCCAGAGAAGGAGTGTACAGAAGAGATGTAGGAGTGGGATGTATGTGATGTGGGGAAACGTGTGTATGTGTTGCTGGGGACACTTTTCACCTTGCATTCTGACCTTCGTCTCTTTCTCTTTACCCCATGTGGAGATAGGGACAAAGTCAGGGTGGCAGTGTGTGGGGGGTCAGGGAAGGTTTTGCAGTGCTAGCTTGTGTCTGTGGGTGGGGTGGGATGGCGGAAGTGGTGGTGTTTGTGGGAGGGGGGGTTTGGAGGTGGTGGTGATGTGTACGGGAGGAGTTTGGCAGCAGTGGTGGTGGGATGTGCATAGAGGGGGTTTAGCAAAGGTGATGTGAGGTCTGTGCTAGGTTTGGCAGTGATGGTCTGTGGTGGTGTTTGGCGGTAGTGATGTCTGGGGAGTTTGGTGCTGATGTCTGGGTGGGGGTTGGTGGTAATGTCTGTGGGGGGTGTGCGGGGGGGTTGGCAGTGGTGGCGGCGGGATGGGGCTTATGGTGACAGTGATGGTGTGGTGAGTTGGCAGCAATGGTTGTGTGTGGGGAGCAGGAGGTTGGGGGTGGTTGTGTGTGAGGTGGGTTGGTGAGAGTGATTGGGGGTTTGGCAGTGGTTGTGTGTGTGTGGGAAGGTTGACAGCGGTGGTTGTGTGTGTTGGGGGGGCAGGGTTGATAGTGCTGGTTTGTGAATGAGGGATGTGTGTATGGGTAAGGAGTGGTCTAGGGTGGGGCAGTGGTGATGTGTGTTAGATGTGTGCAAGGGTTAGGAGTACAGTTTGTATGTGTGGAGGAGCTGGTATTCTAAATCGCTAACCCAGAGTAGGTGGCAGACAGCATCGAAAGTAGTAATGCGGAGCATCAGGGAAATGATTGCTCTGGATGAGCTTGTGGATAATGGAAAATGTGGGATTTAAGCATCTGCTGCACATGTTAACCCTCAATTATAAAGTGCTCTTTACTCCAGTACTGCAACCATTGCTGTAGTCTCATTCAGGCACAGCTGGCTAAGGCAGAGGGGTGTAATGTGCATTTCACCAGCAATATCTGGACCCACACGAATGTTACGCGTGCTTACCTCTCCGTGTCAGCCTGCTAGTGGGACCTGCCAGGGGCAGGCAGCAGCTGTAGTGGGGACCAAGCATCGGGGTGTAGATGGGCTGTGCTGCACCTAGGGGAGGGATAGCCCCCATACTTCGTCCAGTATTGTATCGGTCATAAGGAAGATGCTGGAGGGTTGGCAAGTTAGCCCAGAGTGGCAGAGGCCTTCAGGTAGGTTTCTTTGTGACCACAATGGGAAAGACATGATAAACGGAATGGAAGATGGGGGCTTTCAGGGTGTCCTTTGCTTCTCATGCTTGCTGCACCTGGAGGTGAGGGATGCCCTGGTGCTGGGGCTTACAGACCACAGGAATCTGTTCCTAGTAATTTGTAACCTGTCATTAAAATCATCCGATGTATTTCAAGATTGGAGGGTGGCCAATGTAATACTGATTTATAAGACTCCAGGGGTAATGCGGGAAAGTATAGACTGGTGATCCTGACTTATTAGTCCTAGGAAACATTGAAGAAACTATTCTAAAGAACAAAATTGCAGAACATATAGACTAACATATAGACTATATATACATATAGACTAACATATAGACTAACACTAACTCTCCGGATCTGCCCACAACTGGTTCAAGTCCTTCCTCAGCAATAGGACTTTCAAAGTCAAAATTAACAATAAAGAGTCACCCCTAACAAAATCAACTCTGGGTGTACCACAAGGATCCTCCTTATCCCCAACACTCTTCAACATATACCTCCTCCCCCTCAGCCAACTGTTAACAGATCTCAATCTAATTCATTATCTGTACGCAGATGACGTGCAGATTCTAATCCCCATAACAGAATCAATCTCGAAAGCACTCACCCATTGGAATAACTGCCTTCTATCCATCACCAATCTACTCAACAGCTTAAACTTGGTCCTCAACGCCTCTAAGACAGAGCTTCTCCTCATCTCTTCAAACGATATCAATATCTCCACACCATCACCAAACAACTCTCTCATTACCTGTAAGCAGGTTAGAGATCTTGGGGTAATTTTAGACAATCGACTAAACCTAAAGAAAATGGTCAACACAACAACTAAAGACTGCTTCCACAGATTACAGGTTCTAAAACGACTTAAACCACTATTATTCTTCCATGACTTTAGGACAGTCCTCCAAGCACTACTGTTCGCCAAAATAGATTACTGCAGTGCCCTTTTCCTAGGACTCCCCAAATCCACTACCAAACCTCTGCAGATGATACAAAATGCGGCAGCGAGATTGTTGACCAGTACCAGCCGCGGTGAACACATCTCACCCATACTCAGGAACCTACATTGGTTACCAGTGAATTTCAGAATTCTTTACAAATCAATCACCTTAATCCACAAAACCATCCATCATCATCTTCAACTTGACCTGGAAATACCACTCAAACTCTACTCATCTAACAGACCAATTAGAGATATTCACAAAGGCACTCTGAATGTTCCCCCCACTAAAGCCACACGCCTCGCTACGACCAAAGACAGATCTTTTTCGATAGCAGGCCCATCGATCTGGAATAGCATCCCATCAAATCTCAGACTAGAGCCCTGCCTTTTAACTTTCAGAAAAAGACTTAAAACTTGGCTCTTTCACCAAGCCTTCCCTGATCCACCAGACAATAACTAGTTGTCTTTCACCTCTACCCAGTCAGGCACTCTTTTTCACGAAAATTGGACTTGGAGACTTTCAGGTTAAAGCACTGTTTTAAGCTTTTAATTCATACGCTCTATGGTAACACCACTTATTTATTACAGGCCTTTCTTCCTTCCAGCTTGTTGTAAGCTTCCAAGTTCTCTTTCCCTGTTGATTGTAACTTTGACTTATTCCTGCCTATCGTTATCTCTCGTTTACTTGAATTGTTACTCCAGTTATTCCCCTTGTTAAATTGTAAACCGATCCGATATAGTTATTTACTATGAAGGTCGGTATAAAAAACTGTTAAATAAATAAATAAATAACATGGTTTAATGGGACACAGCCTACATGGATTTACCCAAGGAAAATCTTACCAATCTACTACATTTTTTTTTGAAGGGGTTAATAAACATGCAGATAATGGTGAGTTGGTGGATGTAGTGTATTCGCATTTTGAGAAGGCATTTGACAGAGTCCCCCCCCCCCCCCCCCCCCCCCCAAGAGAGACTCCTGAGAAAATTAAAAAGACATGGGATAGAAGGCAATGTCCTGTTGTGGATGGCAAATAGGTTAAAAGATAGGAATCGTAGATTAGGACTTAATGGTCCGTTTTCTCAATGGAGGAAAATGGAACAGTGGAATGCCCCAAAGATCTCTACTGGGACCAGTGCTTTATAATATATTTTATAAATGATCTGGAACGAGTGAGGTGATCAGATTTGTAGGCAACAGGACATTATTTTGAATTGTTAAATCACAAGCATATTGTGAGAAATTGCGGGCGGACCTTGGGGCACTGGACATCATCCAAATGGCAGAAGAAATTTAACGTGAACAAGTGCATGGTGATGCACATAGGGAAAAGTAATTCAAACGTTAGGTTCCACAATAGCAGTTAACACCCAGGGACAGGGTAAGAACATAAGAAAATGCCATACTGGGTCAGACCAAGGGTCCATCAAGCCCAGCATCCTGTTTCCAAAAGTGGCCAATCCAGGCCATAAGAACCTGGCAAGTACCCAAAAACTAAGTCTATTAGTCATGGACAGTACTTTGTCATGGACAGTACTTTGAAATCCTTGATTCAGTGTGGTGGTGATCAAAAAAGCAAACTATGAGGAAAGGAATGGAGAATAAAACAGCAAATGTCATAATATGCCTGTATCTCTCCAGGGTGAGACTGCACCTTAAATACTGGGTGCAATTCTGTTTACTGCATCTCAAAAAAGATTTAGCTGAACTGGGAAAGGTACAGAAAAGGGCGACCAACGTGATAAAGGGAATGAAACGGCTCCCCAGTGAGGAAAGCCTAAAGAGGTTAGGGGCATTCTGCTTGGGGAAAATCATGAGTGGAGTAGAAAGGATAAATGTGATTCTGTTTACTCTTCAAAAACTACAAAAAAACCTTGGGGGCACTCCATGAAATTGGTAAGGAGCACTTTTAAAATCGGCAAAACACACAATTAAACTCTGGAGCTCATTGCCAGAGGGTGTGGTTTAAAAGTAGTCAGCAGTAGCTAGGTTTAAATAAAGATAGGACAAGTTCTTGGAGGAAAAGTCCATAAACCGTTATTAACCAGGTAGACTTGGGCGTTACAGATTATGGGATATTTCTACGATTTGGAATCCTGCCAGCTACTTGTGACCTGGATTGGCCACTGTTAGAAACAGGATGCTGGGCTTGATGGACCCGAAATCTGACCCAGTATGGCATGTTCTTATGTTTTAAAATGAAATCTCCATGCCTTACTTATCATCCCCTTGTGGCAACAAGTAAACATATGCACAATGTGAAACAGCAGGAGTATGTTTATCTGGTATCTGCTTAGTAACCTGGATAAAATGGTTCTCTTTATGGATAAAAGTCTGATGTAGTTTTAAGTTACTCATTCCTGGGCAATTCTGTACCAAAAAATTTAAAGTTCTGCACATTTGTCAAAATAACACAATTTTTTGCAAATTCAGTCATATGCTTTCTCACACATGCCATCTGTCACACACATGTTCTGTCTCCCCACAGACTCTCTCGTACATCTTTTTTTATACTATAATTTAAGCAAAATGTGTTTGGTTATAGCTATACAGTCAGGAAGAGAAAAGAATGCCAACATTGATGATACACACTAATTTTTTATTCATGAAGTTGTCAGCCATTTTCTTTGAAACTTTTAGATACGACTTATTTTTATTGTGTATTCAGCACATGCCTTGTCATTGGTAGCTTATAAAATTCTCTATGAAACTGGTTAAGCATTTGGAACATAAAAATATTTGCATTATGCATTGGTTTTTATGTTGCTTGTTTGCAATTAGAAATGTTCATTCTGTGGTCCAAAAATGAAGTTGATTTTACTCATGTTTGTATTTTTCCTTTGCAAATATGTACTAGATAGACTCCTTCTCTTATCCAAGTCAAATTAGTGAGAACTCTGCATTTAACTGTTAAGAACACACAGTCAAAATTGAATTCTCACCCTGCCTTTCAAATGGTTAGCAAATCTGTATAAAATCAGAGTATGAATATAGAATATACATCCACTACAGATTATGTTTTTAGCTGAGAGAACTGCATATCCTAGACATCCTGAGACAATTATTGTATGTGTGTCATGATTCCATATCTTCTTGATAGACCAGTCATTACGTATGGGATTTCCCTCCTCCATGGTGGATGGAGACAGAGGACACACCTCATTTATGACTTCAGTCTGGGCTATAAGGGTGGTGTGGTCGTGGCCAATACCAGGAGTCTCTGTTGCTGGCAACTGCAGACATGGGAAGAGTATATAGTTCCCAGAGTCAGTGTGTAGCCCCAGCCTGGTTGAGTCCTTGTTGCTCCTGGGCCATCAGCTAGGAGTTGATTTTTTCCCCTGTGGGAGTGTTCTCCCAGGCCCTGCTCTGGTTGAGCCCTGGATGGCTCTCAGTAACCTTAAAGGTATGTGGAGCCTCCAGAGAGGGATGGCTACCTCAGTATCTTATAGGGCTGGTGGAGCCTCCAGAGAGCGGTTCCTGGATCCTCAGGAACCCGGCAGCCTATTAAGAAGTTAAAAATAAAAAGAAGAAATAGCAAAAGGTGAGACAGCATCCAAAGGGCCAAGGGAAAATTCAGAACCCCTTCAAGGGGATACTCAAGCTTCTAGGCCCAGGAATGGATGTAGGAATCTCACTAACCCTAGGCACTTTGATGCTTTCTTTCCTCTACTGCCTGTAAAAGATTGTTACAGGGTAGGAGAAGGCTGTCCTATGCTGAATGAGATTCAACAAAGCTGGAATGTAGTAAATTTTAGCCAGTCTGCTGCTCCTAGATGGTTTCTGCCGTACGCACAGGGCTGCCCAGGCCTCCAGGGAAGAGTCAGGATCTGGGAGAGAATCACCCCACAGCACTGTTCCCTCTAAGCTTGCAGACAGGTCACTATTTCAGCATATATGACAAGCATAATCCTGATGAAATTTGCATTGTATTGGTTTGAGGCACACAAATTTGAACTCTGCTTATAAAGAAAATATGTGCACATATAGCCTTTTAAAAATTAGAAAGGACATTGCTCCAGAGCTTCCCAGAAGGAGAGTGGGCATCAGATGAGGATGTCTCCACCGTAATATGCCTATCCCAGAAAGAGGAGCCATCAGCCCTCATTTGCAATGTGGTGGCCATTTTAGGGATGTCAGTTACCACCTCTCCCCCCCCCCCCCCCCCCCCCCCCCCCAAATAACAACAGCGGAAGGTGTTCCCTTTGTCCATGTAGTAGGAAGCCACCTAGGGATATGGTTCTTGCTGAATTGAATACTTTGAAAGTGGACCAAAATAGGGAAGAAATTTAGGCAAAGCTGCCATTTGCCGCAGAAAGAGAAGAATAGCCTTCTCAGAAATTCATGAGCGAATGCTTGTTCTTGGCAGTAGAAGAGAGTTCAGCAGTTGAAGGACCCCCAAAGGTTAGGGTCTTCATCTACTCAGAGTGGGGTCCAATAGTTAGCCCAGAATCAGTTTGAATAGAATCCTTCTCTTGTCTTACCTCCAGGCTCACTCATAATGGGTCTCAGAATCCTACAGTGTTTCAAGAATATGGTATAAGGGGGATTTCTATTGGTCACAGTGCTTTGGCAGTAGGCTCCTTGTATTGGCTAGGACCACACTTCCCATATAGCCCAGAGTGAGGTCATAAAATTTAACATAAGAACATAAGAAATTGCCATACTGGGTCAGACCAAGGGTCTATCAAGCCCAGCATCCTGTTTCCAACAGTGGCCAATCCAGGCTACAAGTACCTGGCAAGTACCCAAACACTAAGTAGATCCAGTACTGATGCCAGTAATAGCAATGGCTATTCCCTAAGTCAACTTGATTAATAGTAGTTAATGGACTTCTCCTCCAGGAATTTATCCAAACTTTTTTATAAACCCAGCTACACTAACTGCACTATCCACATCCTCTGGCAACAAATTCCATCCCCTTTATCATTTTGGTCGCCCTTCTCTCTACCTTCTTCTGTGTGTCTTTTGATTCTGTCAGCCGTGGAAGAGGAATATCCCATATGTAATGATCGGTCTAGCAGGACTCAAGGAAAGAAAATTATCAGGTAATTATTAACCTTTCCTAGCGTGTAGGCAGATGGACTCAGGACCAGTGGGTATTGTGCTCTTCTGCTAGCAGATGGGAGACGGAGTCAGATTTCAAAGCTGATGTCACCCTAGATATATCCCTGCAGTGACCTCAGCTTCCCTGTATCTCTCTGTCTCCTAGCAGATGCAGACACTATCCCACACACTAGCACAGTGTTAGGAAAATTACAACAAGAAGACAAAATTACCTTTTAAAGAAGACCGAGCCCCACTCTCCTGCGATGATACCTAAGGGTCCCTCGCCCAGTTGAGAATTCCTGAGGTGATCTCAGATATCCTTCAGAAGTGTGCCTTGGTCTGCTAGCCGGTTCCCGGCATGGACTTAGCCCCCAGAGTGGCTGAAAGGAAGCGGGTGCATAACCGAGCGTGGTGGTGAAGGTAATTCCCTCTTCCCCCCGCAGTTGGAGACCGTCCAGCACACGATTAGTAAGCACCGAGACTAGGTAAGCAGAAAACTTTAAATTCAGGTCTCCGGTCTCCAGAGTTCAGATTGCCATACCGATTCCTTTCTTCCGACGAGGTTAAAAAGGGAGCACCGATTGGGTTGAGCAGCCTTGGTTGGGCTAGTCCCTGATCTGGTGCAAGGGTCCACACACGTGGAGACCCTCGGGGTGGCGCCATCTTCCCTTCTCGACTGGCAGAACGCGTGGGGCAGGCCGGGCGGCCGATGCACCTAACTTAGGCAATGTCCAGTACAGATGTGCGCACAGCCGCGCTTACAACTACACGCGAGCATTTAAACTCAGTACCTGTGCGCTTGCACAATGGAACCAGCGCCCAAGAAGACCAGAAGGCACTCTCTTTGCACAGCCTGTCACATAAGAGCCGCACAGCCTGAACTGGAGTCCTGCCTGTGTCAGCATTGCGAAGAAGCCCAGGAGGGACCAAAGCCTGGTCCCTCACTGTCAGAGGATGGGTCCGGAACTACTACATACGATAGCTCCCTGGACCTATGCAACTCCAAAATGGCTTCTCCACAAGAGGGCACCTCAGGGGCCCCTACTCCGATTCCCCCTGGGATTAACATGGACCTAGGGACCTTCTCCTGGTTAGAATTTTTCCAAGGACTGCAAGCCTTCGTTCAGGCACAATCAGCCCCAGCTGCGTCCCGGGCTCAACCCTTGCCGGAAGCACAAGATCCTCCCGGCCCTACTTGGATGTCTCGAGACATGCCCCGCCTAACCAAGATTTTCCCGGACAGGGACCTGGACAACTCAGGTGATGGCAGCTCCCTGGAAGAAGGAGAAATCCCTCCAGGCTTCGCTTCTTCCACAGGGATGAATTACCAGCCCTTGTTTCCCTGACTCTGGTTATTCCAGGCACGGACCCTATGGCGGCACCAAAGAACAACCCCATATTGGTGTCCCTCCGTAAAGCCTCGTGCTACTTCCCAATGATGGAAGTTATCCAGGAACTGATTGACCTGGAGTGGGATACCCCGGAGGCCAGCTTTAAAGGAGGGCGGGCCTTGGAAGCCTTATACCCTCTGGAACCAGTGACCAAGGAACGCCTACGTTTTCCGAAGGTTGACGCCATGGTCTGTGCTGTCTCAAAGCGAACAACCATTCCCGTTGAGGGAAGGGCTGCATTTAAGGATACTCAGGATAGACAATTGGAATCCATTCTTAAGCAGGCCTTTGATGCAACAGCAATGACACTGCAGATTGCTTCATGCTGCGCACTGGTGGCACGTTCCTCCTTGCTCCTCTCGAGAGAGGCAAATAGCTCCGGACTGTATACCGGTGAGACGATGGAACCTGCAGCAGCCTTCCTGACGGACGCAAGCTCAGATCTGGTGCATACCTCAGCTAGAGGTGTAGCCTCTGTAGTGGCAGCCAGAAGACAGCTATGGCTACGGAATTGGTCTGCTGACGCAACCTCTAAAGCAAATCTCACAAGAATGCACTTTAAAGGATCTCTCTTTTTCGGAAGTGAATTGAAAAAATTAGCCAGCAAGTGGGGTGAATCCCCAGTGCCTCGGCTACCGGAAGACAGGGGTAAAAAATCCCAGCGCTCCTCGCCCAGAAGAACCAGGGGCAGAGGCTCATGATGCTTTAGACCCTACAGGAACTCACAGTTCCAGGCACCTTGTCCCTCTGGAAGTTCCCAGCCCTTTCGGAACTGACAGACCAAGAGAGGAACAGGCCCGGGGGCAGGTTCCAGCTGTTCTCCCCAATGAAAATGGGCCGACTCGTCCACAGGAAGAGGAAATAGGGGGTCAACTTTCCCTCTTCTACCAAAGATGGGTTGAGATCACGTCGGACAAAGGGTACTAAATATAATTTGAGAAAGTTACTCTCTGGAGTTCCGCAGCATCCCTCGGGACAAATTTATGATGTCTCCCTGCTGCTCCCACACCGGCAGTGAAAGCCACTCTGACAAGACTACTCAGTCTGAAGGCAATAATTCCCGTTCCTATACCCCAACAAAATAATGGACGCTATTCCATCTATTTTATCGTTCTCAAGAAGGAAGGATCATTCCGACCATCTTGGATCTCAAGAACGTCAACCATCATCTCTGGATACTACACTTCTGCATGGAGACTCTTTGCTCAGTAATAATGGCAGTATAACCAGGAGAGTTCCTAACCTCTCTGGATCTCTTCGAAGCCTACCTTCACATTCCAGTCCATCAAGATCACCAGCATTTTCTGCGCTTTGCAATACTGGGTCACCATTACCTTTCAGCCTACCAACTGCCCCCAGAACATTCTCCAAAATTATGGTGGTCGTGGCAGCAACACTGAGGAAGGAAGGGATCTTGGTACACCCTTACCTGGACGACTAGCTGATCAGAGCAAAGTCTTCAGAAGAGAGCCGGCAGGTGACCAACAGAGTCAAGAACCCTACTACAGGAGATCGGTTGGGTCGTGAACACGGGCAAGAGCAGTCTGCAGCCCTCTGTCTCTAGAGTACCTGGGGGCACGTTTCAACACCAAACAGAACAAAGTCTTCCTACCTCCCCCGAGGAGAAGGAAGCTGATGGAATAATTACGACGGTTGATGACCAATACACACCCCAAGGTATGGGACTATCTTCATGTCCTCGGCCTCATGGCTTTAACCCTGGAGGTCATCCCATGGGCAAGGGCCCATATGCGACCTCTTCAGCACTCCTTACTGTCACGCTGGAACCCACTGTCCCAGGACTACTGACTTTGCCTCCAGCTACCAGCAGAGATACGTTCTCAGCTTCAGTGGTGGCTACAGGAAGACCACCTAAGCAGAGGAGTAAGTCTATCCCCACCGAACTGAATCCTGCTCACCATGGATGTGAGCCTGCGAGGATGGGAAGCCCACTGTCAGGAACTGATGGCTCAGGGACAGTGGGGCAAGGAAGAGGCGGGATGGAACATAAACTGCCTGGAAGCTCAAGCAGTCAGACGCCTGTGCCTGCGATTCAGCCACAGGCTCAGAGGCAAAGCGATTTGAGTAATGTCGGACAACGCTATAAACGTTGCCTACATCGACCGCCAGAGAGGAACCAGGACCCAGCAGGTGTCTCTGGAGATAGATCTTCTCATGGCATAGGCGGAGATAAACCTACAAGAGATCTCGGCCTCCCACATCACAGGAAAAGACAACGTCTCTGCAGACTTCCTCAGCAGAGAGAGCCTGGACCCGGGGGAATGGACGCTATCGGCCACAGCCTTCCAACTGATAGTAAATTGCTGGGGCCCCCCAGCCATGGACCTACTGGCCACCCATCTCGGTGCCCAAGTCCCCAGGTTCTTCAGCAGCAGATGAGAGCCACACTCCCAAGGGATCAACCTTCTTGTCCAGACCTGGCCAGAGGAAGACTTACTGTATGCCTTCCCCCCCCCCCCCCCCCCCCCCCCCCCCCCCCGGCCACTACTGGGCAGGGTCATCCACAAGACAGAACACTACATGGGGAGTAGTTCTACTAGTGGCCCCGGATTGGCCAAGATGCCCATGATACGCAGACATGCAAAGACTCCTTGCGGAGAGCCCTCTGTGCCTACCTCCACACAGGGACCTTCTCCAGCAGGGCCCAATTCTTCACGATGATCCACCTCTGTTCTCTCTTACGGTCTGGCCCTTGAAAAGGACTCACCTGAAGAAGCGCAGTTACTCGAAGCCTGTGATTGACACCCTGCTCCGAACGTGCAAGTTCTCAACATCCCTGGCAAACATACGGATCTGGAGAATATTCGAAGCCTGATGCGAGGGCAGCGAGATACTCCCACGGACGGCCAAGATCTCCATGATTCTGGAGTTTCTGCAGGACGGTATGAAGAAGGGGTTGTCCTTCAAGGTCCAAGTAGCTGCCCTCCTGCTTCAGAGCCGAAGTGAACGGTATTCGTCTATCAGTTCATCCGGATTTGACCTGTTTCCTAAAAGGAGTTAAGCAACTTCGGCCACCCCTAATGTGGCCGGTGCCCCTATGAAACCTCAATCTAATATTAGACTTCCTAGCGGGGGCTTCCTTCAGACCAACGCGCGGTCTGTCTCTTTGCCTCAACATTGAAGACAGTATTCCTGGTGGCAATATGTTCAGCTCGTCGCATCTCCAAACTCAGGCACTATCCTGTCGGGAAACGTTCCTTCAGCTCAATCATGGAACCATACAGTTGCGCACAGTCTCCTCCTTCCTACCGAAAGTAGTTTCAGAGTTTCATTTGAACCAAGCCATCTTCCTACCATTGCTGGATGAACATAAGGACTCGGAAGACTCGTGCCTTCTTCGCCATTTAAATGTTGGCAGACTCCTGGTGTGATACCTGGAAAGATCGGAATCAGTGTGCAAAACGGATCGCTTGTTCGTTCTTCACAGTGGGAAGAAGCAAGGAGAAGCAGCCTCGTGGGCAACCATAGCCCGCTGGATCAAGGAAGTAGTCGAGGCAGCCTACATAGAGGCAGTAAAGCCCTTGCCACTGCACTTTAAGGCTCATTCTACCAGGGCCCAGGCAGTTTCTTGGGCAGAAACCAAACCGCTGTCGCCCGCCGAGATCCATCAAGTGGCGACATGGTCCTCCCTACACACCTCCAGGTTCTACTGCCTGGATGTTCAGGCCCGAGAACACTTAGTCTTTGCAAGGGCAGTACTAAGTGGGCCATGGGCAGCCTCCCACCCTGTCCGGGAGTAGCTTTTGTACATCCCACTGGTCCTGAGTCCATCTGGCTACAAGCTGGGAAATGGAGAAATTACTTACCTGATAATTTTGTTATCCTTAGTGTAGACAGATGGACTCAGCATCCCGCCCACGGCTGCCCCATAAAAGGAGGACCCCGGAAGAAAACCTCGAGATTAAACAAATACTGGTAAGCTGTTGCCTACCCCTAGTTTAAGACACCCGCAGTTACTTTGGTGTTGGCATTAACTTAGTTGAGTACACTGGTGGTCTTCAGTTTTGAAACCAGCTGAATCAGTTTAATCAAGTTTAAGAAGTTGAATCAAGTTGTTTATGCCAAGATATATATCCACAATGGCTTTTCGAGGAGGATACTGTGGAGCTGAGGTCACTGCAGGGGTATATCTAGGGTGATGTCAGCTTTCAAATCTGACTCCGTCTCCCATCTGCTAGCAGAAGAGCACAATACCCACTGGTCCTGAGTCTATCTGTCTACATTAAGGAAAACGAAATTATCAGATAATTTCTCCAATACTTACTCTGCTCTGTGGTGGTGCTTATTTAGTACATTGATTAGTCTGATTTGCTAGGCTAGTAGTTTTTCTGTATTCTGATATCATTGGAAACTGCTCTTGTTTCACTTGCTTATTAATTTGTGTCATCAGATCCTCTGGGCACAATTGCAACTTTTACAGAATAAAATGTGTGTATAGGAAAGGAATTATTTGCAAATGAACAGTGTGCTGTAAATCTTATCAGATTTTTGTTTTCTAATTTCAGGAATATGTTAAGGGACTATGTGAACCTGAGCTGGAAAAAAAAGAACATTATCCAAGGGACATGCATTGTATTTTTGTTGGTGCCCAGAACTTATTTCTCAACGGCCTCATTCAGGCAACCTGTGCTGATGTGTATGTGTTGGAGATTGGAGTCCTTGGGATTAAAGGTGACATAGCAGCTGTAGTTATGGCTCAGAGTCACATACAACAGTTCGTGAAGCTCTTTGAGAACAACGAAAGTCTGCCAAGCCGCAAGGAATCTGAAGTGAAGAAAAAGTTCAAGTACTTTGTTGAAAGGCATGCAGACAAATACACCATGGACTTGCTGATTTTGCCTAGTGCATTAAAAGAAGAGCTCCTAAATCTTACACAGGATTACAGGTGTTTGGAAACCGAAGAAGCTATTGGTCTTCAGAGTTCTAAAGCACTGAACCTCATGCACAAACAAGACAAAACTGGCAGTGATGTGGAAGACAGAACATCTATGGAAGAAACTAGGAGTCAAGCTGGGACGCCTGTAACTGAGCTTACCAAGCAGATGGACACTGTGTTTTCTGAATCGCCCAAGCCACTTTTTATTCCTGTTAATGGGGTGACTCCATTTCAGGCACCCATGTTCTCCAAGGACAGATCATCCTGCAAAAGAAGATTCTCTGATGCAGAGGAAAGATATGTCAAGAAACAGTTTTCTTTGGAAAATGTCCAAGGGAGTAGAGCCATGAACACCAAGAGCACTGCATCTGCAGATGACATTATTGATCTGTCCGTGTCCATTAATGAGAACGATTCAGTTATAATCCTATGTGACGAAGAGGATGTGAGTGAGGAAATGGAATACAAAATTCTTGTTGACTTTTTTAGAACCATGGGCTATTCCCAAGAAATTGTAGTACAAGTAATTAGAGAGATGGGGCAGTCGGAGGAACCTTTAAAACTCCTTGAAGAAATTGAAAAGGAACATAAAAAGCTTCAGGAAAAGAAGTCCGGGAAAGTTTGTAATGTCCAGTTGAATAACTGTGCAAAGAAAAGCACATTGCAAGCAAGAAAAGAGGCCGCCACCGGTGCAAGTGGCAAACGAAGTGAAAGCCGACGTGCCCTGGGCCAGCCAGTGAAGGAAAATAAAAATAAGAGTCAGCGGCAAGTAGCAGATTCCCAGTGTACGCCAACCAGAGCTGAGGAGAGCGCTGCTTCGTGTATTTCAGTGGCAGCTTCAAAAGACTGCAAAAATAACGCTCGTTTAAAGTGCTCGAAGCCAGGCCACAAATCCATCATAACCGATGACCTGGAAACTGATGGGGGGGTGCTTTCTGATTGCACTGTACAAGAGCTGGTGCTTGACAAAGGCTCGTTGAAAGACAGTGACTTCCTAGCTCGAGGTAGCTCTGATCCCCCCGTGCACAAGCCGGTTTTGACTGAAATGTTAATACCTCAGCAGAAATCTTCTGAACCCTCCGCTCCGCAGAACAGTAGCCCCGTTTGTCGCACCCAGGTGGGACCGTCCCATCCCCCTCAGCCTGTAGCTTGCAATACAAAGTCTGTTCAAAAACCTCCTCCTGTTCCGGCTCCAGGTTTTGCTGTAAATAGTGGAAAACTGCCCAATAATCATATTGATGTGTCAGTGACTGGGGTTCAGAGGTTCCTTCACTTACTAAAAATGCCCTACCGGCTAGAGTTAAAAAACGAGCCTGGGAGAACTGATTTAAAACACATCATAGTTGATGGCAGCAATGTTGCAATGAGGTAAATATTAATCTAGAACCTCCTATGTGTTGTGTTTTGTTTTTTCAAACCACCTGAATTATTAGGATCCAAGTTTAGGGTAAGTTGAGGCTACTGTCGCAACTTTGTCACCTCCTAATTTGCTAGCAAGCCAGCCAACGTTGGTGGCCCTGTTCATTGAAAAACCTTTCCCCCTTCTGCGCCTTGTGGAAATAATCTTTATTGAATAAAGCTCTTGATTCATATTGTAAGCTGGTCGGGGAGGGAGTCCTGGAGCCTGGTTCGTATGCACCCAGCTGCCAGATTAGCAAAGCTTGTGTCTGACTGCAAAAGCCATGAAATATCTTTGTGCTTTTATATTATTTTTATTAATGTTAACTAAATATCTTTGAGTTAAAGCCCAATTTATGTGGTGTGACTGGCAGATGAGGTTGGTAACTAAACCTTTGTTGGAAATGTTTGGTTTAGAAATGTATCATTGATTTTTCCTCCCCCCCCCCCCCCCCCCCCCCCCCCCCCCCATGACATGTGTAGTGCTGGTCATTTATAAGAATTCATGTAATGTACAGTAACCTATGAGCTTTCAGTCAGTCTGGCAGAATTGAGTCACATCTTGTCCCATGCCGTGCTGAAACCGCTGCAGGTGCTCTCACAACAGTTCTTACTTGCTTTTGCTTTTTTGCTTCTCAGTAAATTCTGTGAAATAAAAGCTGATTTCTTGTACATACCGATACAGCTTAATATGGAATTTCAACAAAACTACGATCCGTTTTTTGCCAACCTTGCATTGTCTTTAAAAAAAACAAGTAGCATCTTTGGTCAGAAAATCTTTCCTCTTCTCTCATATGGCTAGATCCCAGCTGTTTCAGAAAGCGTGTTTGGACGGACCCATTTATTTCAGATCAGTGAAATGCAATGAGCCAAATCTGTGTGAAGGGATACTTAAAGTAAGTGTTGGCCAGTCTGGAAGAGTTGGATCCGTTTTAATTCATCAGTTCTCTTACACCAAATAAAATAGAAGAGATGACATTCTTATGATTAGTTGCAAACTAATGTTTATGTGACTGTGAGGTTTGTTCTGATGGTAAAATGGATCTCCACGAGAAGAAAAATGTTCTACTATTGAGGGCAAGTGCTAGGATTACTGACTTCTTCTACCAGTATCCTAGTCATGCTTGTAATAGATCTAAGCAAAGTAAGAACCATCTATTCCGGAGGTTTGAAAGTCCCCCATCTAAAGTTAATGTTCTAAGATTAGAAATGTGCTATGTCTTGAGGCTAATATTAAATGTAAAGGTTTTATATTTATTTGCCTCAGTTTACAGTGATTATAGCTAGGTGGGATCACGCAAACCTAAACGGAGCCCCTTCTTCAACACAGATGTACTAGTTTCAGAAATACGTTCTGTTTATGTAGTGGTGCTGTCAGCACTCAGGTCAATCCAATATGAGCTACTAGAAAGCATAAAAAGAAGGAAAAATAAAATAAACTGAAGTCTTTTATCCGAGATGCTAAATTGCTAAAAGAAGCATGGACTATCCCAAAACATGTATGGGCAAAAAATAGTGGTAAACTAATTGTTATAAAGAGGATACTGCATAGCCAGATTTCAAATCAAGCTCCGCCCCCCACCCTCCCTGTATTCTTCAGCTCCGCCTCTCTGTTTGGGAGTTGAGCTCTGCCCATCTCTTTGCCTGTACGTCTCAGCTCCACCCCACGCTCCAACTCTGCCCCCTCTCTGTATTGTCCAATCCACTCTTTACTACCACAATTGGAAATTGAGCTCCACTCCCCTCTCTGCCTGTACTCTCCAGCATGCACACTATCTCTCAATAGTCAATCCACTCCCTGTGTATCCGAGATCACTGTGCACTCTCTATTACTACACATCTGTAGTACATATTTCCCCATTCTTGGGTAGACTTTTACTACTAGTCACTCAGTAAATAACAGCTCATAGGTGTGGAAAACACCACAGTAAGACAGTACAAATGTTTGAGGATGCCATACAATTATGGACTCTTCATATGAACTAAGTGCTTTTAATGCCTAATCACATAATCTTGTGTGCTGTATTTTAAATCTTTGGAAGTGTTGAAAAATCATCAGTCAATTTGTTAAAAAATACAGATAATATATGCATATCATAGAAACTTAGGAATATAAAGGCAGAAAAAGACAGTCTGGCCTATCTAGTCTGTCCATCTGCCCAATTAATGTAGCTTTATAATTCCCATCACTCCCTTAGAGATCTCCTATACGGTATTTATCCCATCCTTTCTTAAATTCAGATACTGTTTTTTGTCTCCCCTGCCTCCACTGGGAGGCTGTTCCACACATCCACCACCCTCTCTCTAAAGAATGATTTCCTAAGATTACTCCTGAGTCTACTCCCTTTCACCCTCATCCCAAGGCCCTTGTTCTAGAGTAGGGCTTCCCAGCCTGTGGGTTGGATCTTCAGCTGGGGGTCGTCTCACATGGCAGCATTAATAGTGGGCCAATGTGCACTCATAACCTGGCAGTGGCGTTGTCCTTGCGTGAATTTCTGTGGTAACAGGAACCTCTGCAAGAGAAGGGATCAAGGCCACTGCAGGGCTTGTGAGCTTACGCTCGCCCACAGGCCCCGTACTAACTTTAATCAGTAATGCTGCTGCCACTTGCACATCACCGTTGGGCTGGAGTGAGGGGGATGGGAGGGCTGAATGTGCAGGGGCCAGTGAAGATTATCACTGCCTCTCTCTCCTCAGCTTTCCCCTCACCTTATGGATGTTCCCAAGCCCAACGATGATCTGCAAGCGGCAGCAGCATTACTAGTGAAAGACAGCAAGGGGCCTTTAGGCTAGTGGAAGCACTCGAGCCCTGAAGTGGCCTTGATCCTTTTATCACAGAAATTCCTGCAAGGGCAGTGCCACTGCTGGGTTATGAATGCATGCTAGCTCACAAGCCCCAAGAAAGCTAATGGTACCTTTATTGTGCCCAGTCAGCGGTGGAATACCAGCATGGCGAGCATTGGCACTTGAAAGTTTCTGCTGTTTCTATCGGTATGTTCTGTGTAAGACACGCGGGAAACATGATGGCAGCCATTTTAACTTCGGGAGTCTGATGAACCCTGTAAATAATATTGTGTAAATGACTTGTCATTGAATTTTATTTTATTTCCCATCCTGATATTTCATAGTAGTTCCCTCCCCCAAATGTGAGGGGTTTTTGTTCTACTTTTAAACTTGTTCACCCAGGCTAGGTAGGGATTGGCGTACATTTTCCCAGAAGCCTGCAGAGCTGTGCGATAGTGTAATCTATGTTGCTCAGTTTTGCAAATGGATTCTAGTGTAGTGGGGTAGCCATTATAAAGCCACCACGAACGAGAAACAGCACAAAGAGCTGTTTTAATCTGCTTGCATTTGGAGCAAATGGTGGTCTAGCTCAGCGAAGTAGAGAAAATCGTAGCTTTTACTGGTACTACTACTTATTATTTATAAAGCGCTATTAGACATCTTCCCCTAAACAGCCCTTTTGAATGATGCATGGGATTTAAATTTTCTGGGCAATCTACCGTCCTTTTTGTACATAGCTATAAAAAGTTTGGAAAATAACCTAAAAAAAAGAAGTTAGGTGTGCGTGCAGTCTTTTACACTTCTTCAATGTATGGGATATGCACATATATTTATTTTTGCGTTTCTATAGAGACAGAGTCTGCCTAAGCTTCATTTACTGTTGTTTAAAAGGAAAGTCGTCGCAGTAACATAGTTAATGATGGCAGATGAAGACCAGTATGGCCCATCTAGTTTACCCAGCAAACATTTAGCAGTGATAACTGAACCTTAGAGAGAGGAAGTGAAAGCTGCTCATAGTCTCTTCTGCTTCTGTCATATGACAACCTTTCATTCAGTCAGTTTTTACGGGGGAAATCCTAGAAGTACCTTATAACGCTGACATTTGGCTAGGTAAAAGTACAGCCCATGACATTACTGTAATGCCGCCTTAAAGACGGAAACATTTCCTCCTCGTTCAGAGCACATGAACAAGGAAGTTTGGGATGATGTAACATGCAAGTCATTACTGTGAATCACATTGTTTTCTTTTTTTTGACCTTTAAAACTGATTTGTGACTTTCCAAAATTCTTTCCGAAAAGGAAATGTAAGTGTCAAAATATAGAATAGTTTGATCACCTGGTTTGGGTTGGTGTTTTTTATATCCCGTGGAAGCTAATGATGACTAAACTTTGAGAAGGGTGTATTCTACCTGATTATTACAACATGCTGTTCACTCATTGTTAACACAAGTGACTCAGCCACACTGAGATGTTGTAACGGTTACCACATTGAGTATCTTAATGCTGTTTTAAAATAGGTTAGTTCTTTCCTATTCTAATTTGAAATTTAGATGTTTGTGATGTGTCAGTGCTTTAATCTGGGCACTATAGCAGGAGTGTAATATCGCCCACTCTGCCAGGGAATCAGCTTGTGGTTGTGGACAACCAGTATCCAAAGCATAACTTAATGAACTTTCACTAGGAATGGAAGCCAAGCTAATTATAATGCTTTGAACTGCTCTGTGACAAATGCGGAGTATACATTTTAATAAATTCAAATTCCAATTTTGATTTGAAGCCGTGAGATAAAATGCACTCTCACTTTGACTTGTAATTGTGAGTTCTGCCTCTAGAGATTGCTGTGAAGCAGTGAAACAAGGAAGGAACCACTAAATCTGAAGGTTAGAAATCTGAAGTTCGCATTGTTAGCTTGAAATATTAATATTGCACATATTTTTCAAAATGTCTTCAGTATAACTATTGAATGCTTTTTGAAATGCGAGTCACAGCAGGTCATTTAGTGTCAAATCTTACATTTCCTCAGATGCAGGATATATGAATGCCTAGAGTTTATTTATTTATTTATTTATTTATTTATTTAACAGTTTTTTATACCGACCTTCATAGTAAATAACCATATCGGATCGGTTTACATTTAACAAGGGTATAACTGGAGTAACAATTCAAGTATGTGGTAGAAAGGAAGTCCGAGAACAAAGGGGTCATGATATAAAGCTGGGGAGAAGGTGGTAGGTTTACTAGTAGCATAAGCATTTCTTCAGAGGTCTGATTAGGTGCATGGAACAGCCTCAAGTGAAAGTGGGAGCAACAATGGTACTGCACACACAGACCAATTTTAAAACTAGCGAGCACGTGCCCCTGTACATGTGCATAACGGTGTGCGAGTGAAGATACGCTGCAATTTTAAATCGTGCATACAATTGCATGCGTATGTTTTAAAATACATCAACCACGTGCAATTATGCTCCTTATTTTAAGAGGTTACTTGAACAAAGCTAGTGCATGTCTTCCATAGGAATTTGGCTTTTATACATGTATGTTAGCAGATTTTAAAACATGCTCGCATGAGGGACATTCCCGGTTTTTCTGATTAGTCCACCAGTTTATCCAGTCAATATCGAGGTCTTCCAGACCCCTCTAGTTCTTTGATCTGGTCCTAAAACTCGAAAGCTACAGACTTGCTCATCAGGAGCAGCAGTAAAGTGACAAGGATAACAAGTGTATGTGCTGCGGATTCTGGTTTTAAAACCTGCGATTACTCGCGTAACCCACGCGGGCATTTTGGCGTGAGCATCGCTTTTAAAATCAACCTCTAAGGGAGCAGTCTTCAGACTGTTCACTTCGGGGCAAAGTCCACAGACACTTGTTTACCCATGCACATTTGTACCAAGCACACACATGCTTTCTTTTTGAAACTAGCTGTAGGTACAAAGTTCCCAGGGGCTGTTGCACCTGTTTTGGTTTTTTTTTGTTTAACTTGATGTAAGGAAAATAACGGCTGCATAACTTGAAAATACAACCTACGCTCATTTAGTTTCTGATTCTACCCTAACTGCCCCTCCTAGGAGTGCTCTCCCTAAATGTGGCTTAGAAGTACATGTGAAACGCTGTGTGCATTTTAACTGTATTGAGGGAAGGCAATTTTCAGACAACCAGTTTTTATGTGGAAAAATCTCCTTTAAAATTCAAAATAGAACAAGTACAGGGGATCCATAAATGTTGGAAAGGGAAGGTAAAACCAGGGATCAAATTGACTGCAGCACTGCAGTGGAAATGTATAATGCGCAGACTTAGATGGACCTTAAAGTCTTTATGTGCCATTGTATTTTATCTTTCTTTGTATGAGACGATGTTGTATGGTGAATTGTAAAAATGTGGAAAGCTGGTTTTGTTCATATTTCTCAAACTTGATTAAGTGAAACAACTTCATTCTCACTTTTTATGAATCTTAGCACAGTTTACTAGTCCAATTCTCCCCTGACCTTACATCCAGAGTGCGCTTCATTGGCTGTTTGGCAGGTATATTGTATTGTATGGAAATATATGTAAGAGAGCTTGTACCCATTCTGTCAATATATAAGGGGCAATGATTGCCCCTTATATTGATTGTGCTTTCTATTGGCATTAGACAACTTTATTACTCCATGGAACATCTGTAGGGGCAGAGATCTCTGAGCCAGTTAGTGTTGTTTTTCGTGAATAAAAGCAAGTTTGCTTACCGTAAATGGTGTTTTCCATAGATAGAGAATTTAGCCATGCAGCGTGGGTGATGTCACGAGGCAGAGCTTACTCTCCTAGCTCGAAGAGCTTTGAAGTACGCATGCCCCTGTCGTTCTCGCGCTCCTCGAGCCGTCTCCTCAGTTGGTTTTCCAAGCTTAAGTGCAAGTGAAGGTATTGAAATGATATGGCTGTCCAGGGAGGCGGGAGGGATTGCATGGCTAAGAACATAAGAAATTGCCATGCTGGGTGAGACCAAGGGTCCATCAAGCCCAGCATCCTGTTTCCAACAGAGGCCAAAGCACGCCACAAGAACCTAAATTGCCTGCTATCTATGGAAAACACCGTTTACGGTAAGCAAACTTGCTTTTTTTACGTCGATAAGCAGGGCATTTAGCCATATAGCGTGGGAGTCCCAAGCTCATAGGTTGCACAGAAGATGTTGAAGAAAGTTCCCCCTTCTTTTTTTTTTTTTTTTTTTTTTTTTTTTGCAACCTATGGACAGCCATTAAAAGTTTTTAACTGTATGAAGAATTGACGATCCTAAGGATGAATCCGCTGCGGATTGTTGATCAAGGCAATAGTGGGAAGTGAAGGAGTGAATGGAAGACCAGATCGCCGCTTTGCAGATGTTTTGATAGGCACACCCTGGATATGTGCTATTGAAGTGGCAGTGGCTCTAATCTGATGAGCCCTAACTGGAGTGAGAGGAATTGACTTTTTGGAGTAGCAGAATTGGATGCAAGTCGTAAGCCAGTTAGAAAGAGTTCTCTTAGAGACCAGTTGTTCCGGGTTGTTGGGTTGTGAGAGACAAACAATTGAGAAGAACGCTGTATTGGATCAGTTCTGTTTTTGAAATTGGACTGTAAAAGAGCTTTAGCCTATGTATGAAGAGCCTTTTCATGATCGTTAGAATGTGGTTTAGGGTAAAAGACTGGTAGGGCGATTGTTTCGTTCAAATGAAAGGCTGAGACCACCTTTGGTAGAAATGTAGGGTGAGTCCATAGTAAGACTTTATCGTGGTGAAACTGTAGATAAGGGAAGTTGACTACCAGTGCTTGTAGTTCACTCATTCTCCTCGCTGAAGTGATGGCTACCAAGAAAAGAACCTTCCAGGTTAGGTACTTGAACAATGAGGAGGACATGGGGTTCAAATGGAGGATTCGTTAGTGTCTCCAGGACTAGATTGACATCCCATGGAACTATTATTTATTGTTTGATGTAATTTCCAACTGTTGGTTCACTGTAAACCGAACCGATATGTACTTGTACATGATCTTCGGTATAGAAAAGTATTTAAATAAATAAATAAATATTAATTTTTGGAATTGGCGGGTGCAAGTGATGCATGAACGCCTTCATTAATTTTGAGATTAGAGGATAAGAAGAGATGGAGCAGCCATTATCCGTGGTGTGGTAAGCTGCTATAGCACTGAGGTGAACTTAGATGGATGTGCAGGTAGGCCTGAGAGGGATAAGCCATGCAGGTAGGATAGCAGTATTTTTGGAGGACAAGAAAAGAGGTCAACTCTTTGGTGGTTGCACCAATTATAATATCTTTTTTCCATTTGAAAGCGTAATTCCTCCTGGTGGAAGGTTTTCTGGATGCAATCAGGACGTCCGTGATACTAGGAGGGAGATCTAGTGTGTTTAGTATTTGCCGTTCAACCTCCATGCTATCAGGTGTAGAGACGTCTGCATAGGGTGAATTAGATGGCCTTCATCCTGAGATAGGTCGTTGGTTAGAGGCATCGGTGGACTGATCGAAAGATAAAGAAGGTAAGCATACCATGGTTGTCTTGGCCAGGCAGGCGCGATGAAGATTAAATCTGCCATTTCCTCTATACATTTCTGGATTGTGTGTGAGATCAGCGGAATGGGAGGGAAGGCGTATAGGAGGATGCCCTTCCACGGAATCAAGAAAGCATCCTGTGATGTTCTGTACTGATGCGAACAGGTCTGTCTCTGGAGTACCCCAGCATGTGAAGATCCTGTCTGCTTCTGCTGTTTTAGTGACCATTCGTGTGGGTGGAAAGCTCTGCTGAGTTTGTCCACTCTTGTATTCGCAAGACCCAGCAAGTATGATGCTTTAAGGAGAACTTTGTTGTGTTCCGCCCATTCCCATATCTGAACTGCTTCCTTGCAAAGCATCATGGAATCGGATCCTCCTTGTTTACATAGAGCATTGCTACTTGGTTGTCCATGTGAATCATTATGGATTTCTCTTGCATCCATAATTGGAATGCTAGAAGAGAGTTTTTGATTGCTCTGAGTTCCAGCAGGTTGATTTGAAGACCTTGTTCACTCTTGGACCATACTCCTTGGGTTTCCAGATGTAGGAGATGGGCTTCCCATCCCTTTGTGAATGCATCTGTTGTAATGACAAATTGATGAGGTGGCTTTCGCAGTGGACTCCCTTCGGTTAAGATGGACGTAGCCACCAAAGGATATCTCTGTGCATGGACTTTGTAATTTGCTGAGTGACTTGGCTCCATTGAGATTTTAGACCCCATTGGAGACATCTTATGTGTAGTCGTGTGTTTTGAACTACATGAATTGCTGCTGCCATGTGTCCCAAAATACTAGTATCCGACGAACAAGAGTGACCTTTTGACGAAGGAGAGATTGAGCAAGGAACCGTAGAGTTTGAATCCTGTCCGGAGGTAGAATGGCCTTGGAAATGGGGATTTGAATTATTGCTCCGATGAATTGAATGTTTTGGGTGGGATGGAGATTGGATTTTTCATAGTTTATGATCCAACCCAATTTTTCCAGACAGAATATAGTGTTCTCTACATGGTTCTGTAGGAGCTACATGTTGGAAGAGACGATTAGCCAGTCGTCCAAGTAAGGAAAAAAATGTTTATTCCCTGTCTGCGTAAATGTGCCACAACAACAGCCAGATGTTTCGTGAAGACTCTTGGGGCAGAGGGGAGACCAAAGGGAAGCACTTTGTATTGGTAGTGATGACCTGCAACTTGAAAACAGAGGTAGCGCCAGAATGAGTGTAAGCATCCTTTAGATCCAGTGAGCACATCCAATTGTTGATTTGTAGAAATGGGAGGACTGTCTTAAGTGAGGTCATCTTGAACTTTTCTTTTTTTAGATGCTTGTTGAGAGCTCGAAGGTCCAGGATGGGATGAAGACCACCTGATTTTTTGGGGATGAGGAAGTATTGGGAATAGAAACATTTCTCCCTTTGTGAGAAAAGCACTGGTTGGGTTGCCTTTTGCTGAAGGAGCAGTGTTACTTCTTTCATTAGTGAGAGAATTTGAACCTGAGGAGTTTTGGGTCGAATGGGATGGGGAAGCGTTGGAAAAGAGTTGAACCGTAGCCTGTAACCTTGCGAGATTATACTCAGTATCCATTGTCCATGGTAATTTTGGACCATTGGGGACGAAACAGGGAGTCTCCTCCCTACATATTCTGTTGTGGCAAGCTAAAAAGGTTGTTTAGGTGGTGGTTGAGAAGATTGTGGTTTTTGCTGTCTTTGAGATCTTTGACAGGGCCTTTGACTTTGTACCTGAGATTGAGGTCTTTGCTGTTGGAAAAGTTGTTGCCTAAAATTTTGTTGGTACGGTTGGTAATACCGGTATGGTCTTCTGTAGTAGTATCCTCTTTTGTATTGGCCGTAGTAGCGCCTGGACATTGAAGGTGTATCCGAGGGTGACGTTAAGGACTGAACTGCAATGTTTTGCTCTTTTATTTGAGAAACGGTTTCCTTGAGTTTTTCCCCAAAAGGATTGTCCGGTCTACATGGCAAATTTGCCAATCTGTCATGGATATCTTCTCTTATGCTACTTGCACGGAGCCACACTATACGTCTAGCTGATATTGAAGTTGCCGAAGACCTGGCAGCTTTGTATGCTGTTCTTAACAAGTGGCGTAGACCTTCCTGTAGATCCTGAAAAGATTGTGGAAGTGGGGCATCTCCGTGCAAAGTGGCCAGTAAGGGTTGAGGTTGTTGAGTACAATTGAATAAGTACTGGATGATGTAAAACTGGTGTTGGTGAATACGCGAACCCAGCATTGAGTTGTGATAAATCTTCCAGGCAAAGTCATCCAAAAGCTTGTTGTATTCCCCCGGTGGCGTACTTGAATATAACCTGTTCTTTTTAGTTCTTCTCATTGCTGATTCTACTACCACTGAATTGTGAGGAATCTGGACATTGGAATAGTAAGAAGTTTATTGCATTCTATATTTTAAGTCTAGTTTCCTAGAGGTGCGAACAACAAGATGTGGTGCATCCCAAGTCTTGTCCATAAGTGCTTCCAAAACTTGGTGAGAAGGAAGAGCAGTTGATTCAGCCAGAACATCTGAAGAATTCTCATTACCTCAGATCTGGGGGTCTGGTAATTTTCGGGTTTCTATATTAAGAGCTAATCCCAATTTTTCAAGGAATATGTCAGATCTTCCGGTGGTGAAGTAGGTTGGGGGTGTTCTTGTGGAGGGTCCGACGGAATTCCAGTAGAACTGTCCGGAGATGATGTCCGGAGATGACAGTGGGAGAGGTTCGGAGAAATGGCATGAGTGGAAGATGCAGGAGAGTTTGAATCTCGTGGGGATGTTAAACCTTGAGGTGAAGAAGGAGAAACATGTGGTGATGCAGGTTGCTTTGGATCTGGGTTTGTTGGCAATCCCTGGAAAAAATGTTGTAAGAGTAGAAATTTGAGACATTTGTTTCCTGGGCCGATGGATGCTGAGATGGAGTAGGTCCCATAATAGTTGTCCGTGACCGCTTAACAGGGGTCTTGGGAAGTAGAGAAAGTGGAGATCTTGGTTTCTTCTTCCGAGAGTTGTGAGGAAGGGGATCAATTTCTGGCAAGGAGTCCCAATTACCCACTGGTTCGTCTATGATGATATCTGACCATACTGACGAGGGGGAGTGGTGGCTCCTCCGTGGAGAAGTGGGTTGCTGAGTAATAGATCTGGAAGAAGAGGGTGCTCCAGATGAAGATACTATGTATCTCATCTTTGAAGAAGATTTACGTGGTGCATCGTCCGGTTTTGTCTTTGAAAACTGCTTCTCTGGTTGAGATTGAGAAGGCTGTAGCAGTAGGAGCCCACCGTTGCTATTGTGCCATTTTGGATTGGCTTCCGTGTTGTTTCCTGGCAGACATATACATCCCAACAAAAAGTCTCCGAGTAGTAAACTTGTGTATACTTTTTTCTGCGGTACATCATTTCCTTCTTTAACAAATATTGGCAAGCAGTCGGGTTTTACATTCTGAGAAGAATCTCTAAAGGAAGAAAACCCCCTGAGGCAGATATCGAAACTGGGATCCAGGTCGGGGCAGCAAAGTTTGATATCAAGATAAGTGGTGGTTTCATTCTTATTCTTCATAAATGTTGATTGGTTCTAAAGGTGGACATGATATTAAAAAGAAAAGGCTGCTTTGTAAATAAAGACTGCTTTGTGAAGGACCTTCAATACAATGCTAAAAGAGATGATGAACTTTTGAATGAATTCAGATATTTCCAGATCGGACTTTTTAGTGAAATTGAAAAGTGCAAAAAATAATAAAATATAAAATTGGACTTATGAGTAAAATCAGGAAGTAACTGTGACATTCTGAGTACTTGAAGGTCCTACAAAAAGAAAAAAATAAGTAAAAAAGTTTGATGTAGCGGTGGAATACACTGTATAAACAAGTTTACTACTGGGAGACTTATTGTTTGTTGGGATGTATATGTCTGCCAGGAAACAACACTGAAGCCAATCCAAAGTGGCACAATAGCAACGGTGGGCTCTTACTGCTACCAGATCAGTAAAGGAACCTTTGCTTCTACTGATCTTTGTTTCCTGTACATGTCTGCCATACAGATTAATTCTGTGGAAATGCTTCCTTGATAAGCCCCATTTCTAACAAAATGATGAAAAGTAGGTGATGAGAAATCTAAACAAAAAGGTTCTGTTTTTCTGACTAATCCTCGTGTCATTCTTGAGAATTGCAATAGCGAGGAAAGTGACGTCAGGTTGGCTGCACCCTTTCTGAAGCCGTTCCTTTCGAACGTGTGCCGACTGAATTCCTCATCTGGGAGTTGAGGTCTCCTTCTGCCAAAACCTCAGCAAATAATAGTTTATGTTAGACATTCATGGGGATGTTCAAATGGATCCCTTTGCCCCAAACTGCTATATTTGTGATGCACTGTTTGTGTGTTGTGATGGTAACTTCTTTCCATTTTGTCACTGATTTCCTAAGCTTCAGAACTTGCTTACGAGCATCTGAACCTGAATTACAATCAAATTTTGACAAAGCTTAGGGGCCTATTTTCTCAAGGTTTTCTCCTATTTTGTGTATCGGGGGGGGGGGGGGGAATGCTTAGTGCACAGGACCCAAAGTTAACTCAAACGTTCCTAATTGTAAACAGTGCCATGGAAAATCAAATATTTAAATAGGTGCGGGCTAAGACTGGACTTCTGACTTAAAACTGTTGTGAAGTTAGCCGGTCAGGCTTTGAGAGTGAGAGAGCTTCTAAATTGTTTCAGAGCTCTGATGCTATTGGAAAAAGCAAGTGACTGTTACTCGTATGTTTGTTTTTTTAATGCAGGGCTTCCCATCCCTGTTCTGCTGATCCAATAGCCAGATAGGTTTTCAGGATATCCCCCATTTAATATAGTGCTTTGCAAAAGTCTTCACACCCTTGTACATTTTTCACATTCTTCTATCTAAAAACTACAAAACAAAATGCATTCAAATAGGAATTTCACTTATCTACACACTATATTCTACACCAGGGCTTCCCAAACTGGGGGCCGGGACCCCAAATGAGATCACAAAACCTTTATTTGGGGTCACACGTACCTCAAATGACAGCATTCTTCAGATGCAAGAAGCAGCAGAATTAGTAGTGGAAAGCAGAGTGGGGCCTGTGAGCCGGGCACGCACTCGCATGAGTTTCTGTGGTAACAAGAAGCTCTGCATGAGCAGAGTTTGGAACCCTTGCAGGTCTTTTGAGCTTGCACTAGCTCACAGGCCCTGTGCTGACTTTCATTACTGATGATGCTTGCAGGTCACTGTCAAGTTAATTCTTTCAGTTCATTGTAAACCGGTGTGATGTGTTCTATGAACGTCGGTAAATAAAAGTTCATAAATTAAATAAAGTTAAGGATCAGCCATGATGGAAGGGAGGGCTGAGTATGCACGAGCCGGTGGAAATTGTCACTGCTCCTCTTTCCTCGCCCACCACTGAATTTATCCAAGAGAAAGATGTTGCCCCGTCATCAGCCTGCCCTCTCTTCTCACCAGTTGTCGGTCACCTTTGGTCTGAGGCCCAAAGGGAAATGTTGCCACTGACTCTACTCTGCGTCCATGTTCCGAACCCGTGGCTGTCAGCGGGTTCGACAACCGAAGTCGGTAAAATTAAGCGTCGGCTGTCAGACCCGCTGACAGCCACTGCTTCCGCCAATAGCGTGGGCCCTAATTTAAATACTGAATCGCGCGTCCGTGGGAGAGCACCGGCTCTCCCACGGAGTTTACTATATGGGCCTGATAGTAAATGACAGCAGATAAAGACTAAGTTTGCCCATCCAGTATACCCAGTTCAGATTTTACCACCTTGGGTAAATAAGTATATAAAATGCATCCCAATATGAGCTTATCCCTCCAGCCTCATGTCTTTTAAATCTCTCAATCCTTTTCCTTCCACTTCTGTCCCAAGCATGCCTAAAATCTGTTAAGTTCTGGCCATCGCCACCTCTGCTAGGTCACTTCATGCTGCCTTATATTCATGACCAATAAATCTTGATCCAGCACTCGGGACCCTTTCTGTGTTCTATTACCAAGTTTTGTAATAATCCCCACAGCCATAGTGCGGTTGTTTGTCCAAAAATGAATGTGTGTATTATTTTCTCTTCACAGGCGTTTACCTTTATTCAACAAGTACGACTTGCTATAGCAGTGTAATGAGAATGCAGAAAATAGGACAAATGTTTGCCTGCATGTTTAAATTATACAAAATAGGGATTGGATCCAAGGTGGTGACCTAGCTACACACAATGTTGCGTCTCTCCCGTGTTTTGTTTCCTACTATGCTAATATGCCTCATTCAAGCCACAAGTGAAGGGCTAAGCAGAGGGGGGAGTCTCTCTCTCTCTCTGACCTCTCCACATGTCCCATGTGGAGGGAGATATATAACAGAGATACTAAAGGTACCTGAACATGCCATTCAATTTATTATCTACCACCTTTTAAGAAAAAATCCGATGATGGGCAAAACATGCAGACCTTAACTCCTGTGGACTCTGAAGATGCAAATATTATCAGTGGTTCTAGAGACTTCTGATGGTGAAATTGCCCAACCAGCATCGTTGTTTCCTTTCTTTTAGAGTCAGATAGAGATTGGACTCTTAAGATTTTTTTTTATAATGTTCGGAGCTTTTCCTTAATTTCAAAGTCCAAGTTTTTCCGGATTTGGCTAAGAATACACAAAAAAAAAGAGAGAATTTCTCTTAATGAGACCTAAAATTTTGCAGTTGGATGCCTTGTTTGTCTTGAAATTCCCGTGTAAATGCTTCATAAAATATAATGAAGTCTCATATTTTTTTTTTCACCCATCTCAGCTATCAAATCTTTTAGCTGATAAAGGGTTAAATGTGCTGGAAAATGTACCTTCAAATATTTAATTGATCTTTTATTAGCTGGAAAAGTGGAAAATTTATCTTCATATGCTTCAATGTAAAATGTTAAAAATGTTTAATCGTAAATGACACAATCTTCCATTGTAAAACAAGAAGTCCACTCTAACAGACTCTTCTGTTTCCAATGTAAACTGGTGTGATATGTCCGATGAACATCGGTATAGAAAAATAAGTAAATAAATAAATAAACAACTGATCTCCTATTAGTTGGGAATGTGTGTCCTTTCAATAGATTTAATGCCCTTCCTTAAGCTAGTTTTTTCCCCATAGTAACTTTCTTTGGAATAGAGCTTGGATCCTTAATTTGAGAACTCGGATACTTGCTGGCATCAATAATGTTACTTTTCCCCTTTTGATGGATTTTGGCCTCTATATAGGTTATTTTTCGGTGTATTTGAAAGCCAGTGATTTTCCTATTCGAGATTTGCTTGAATGTATTTTGAAACGCAATAAATTAAAAAAAAAAAAATTGTAAAAATAAATAAGTAAATTATACAAAATAAGAGAGATGTTTTTGCACATTCCCTATCAAGACCCTGATGTTAAGAGATGATAAAGCCAAGGGAAGATTCCAGGCAGAAAAAGAGGATAAGGTAAATCAAATAGCATTATGGGAAACATGCAAAAGAAAAGGCAAAGTAAGTTAGCAGTTCTGTCAGTACTCAGTTAAGCATGCTGCTTTTCTTACACAGTGGATACTAATTACATGGATGACATCCAGTTCCTTATTCCTATTAAAAAAAAAAAACAAAAAAAAACCTTATATAGAAAAACTCTTGACAAAAGTTCTTTTTTGCTTGATGACTTTGAAAGATTGGTTTACTCAATCCTACATTTAAGAAGTAATATCTCAAAGAGATAGTAACTCAATAATATACCTGGACTTGACCAACATTACTCAAATAATGATTTTATTTATGAAATTGTAACCGAACTTTATTGGCACCTGTTAGAATGTACGATATCCTAGATTTACTAACCTTAGTCTATGTGCCTATTTGTAAACCGTTGCGATGGTATATAACTTAGCAACGGCATAGAAAAGTGTTTAAATAAACTACTTTTGAATACTAGCAAAACAGACATCCTCTATCATGCAAAATGCCCCTCTGATTCTGTACCAGATTTTCTCACGATGGATGGGGAAAATATACTATTTCTAAGGCAAATCTGTAATTTGGGGTTATTTTTGATACTTCTCTCTCTCCTTTCGCCCACACATTATTAATGTTATCAAAGTTGATTTCTTTTTAAATTGCGGATATTTTGGAGACTGTGCACGTTTTTGGATAATGAAAATTTAAAAACTGTAATGCATGCCATGGTCATTTTCTACTCTCAAGTACATCAATTCTATGTGGCTTGGTTTGCCACAGTACATGCTTCAATATGTGCAGAATGTGGTGTCTCGTCTAACTGGTAAGTCTATATGAGCATATTACACCATTACTGGTAACAAATGTATCAAAGATTTTTACTTATTTTTAAAGGTTTCTCCCACTTTTAATGCAGCATTTAAGTTTTATCAGCCTACATGAAATCTTAGGCCAGCTTCACAGCATCTCTTTATCAGTTCCATCTTTCAGACAAATCAGGTTAGATGAGTCCCATAAACATCTGTTTTATTTTATTTATTTATAACTTTTATATATCGGAGTTCAATCAACAGAGTTAATTACCACTTCGGTTTACATTACAACCAGCAAAAAATAACAGACACAAAGTCTTGTTTTACAATGAACAGGGTAGAAGTAACCTGGAATATAATCAAGACCCTATTTTATGGAATTACACTGCCCAGGTAGATTAAAGAGGAGGGCTTATTGTTAAAATTCAGAAAGATGGTACAAACTAATCTTTTTCAGCAATCTTTTAATTAAGGCATTGTTCGTATCCAATTTTAATTTTTTATCCTATGTAAAATTATCTGCAATGAAATGAGGTATATACAGCAGAAGAGTCGTGTTTAAGGAAACAATCTGTTGATTCTATTTTAGGTTGGTTTTATGTAGGTTTAATTTTTTTTTGTTTTTGTCTTTTTTTTTTTTTTTTTAATTGATTATGTACTATTAATTTTCTGATGTGTGAAAATGAGTTCCATTTGCATAATTTTGATGGCTTTCTGGTTCATTTTATGACTTCATTATACATCTTTCTTACTAGGATCAACCTTTTGATTTTATTTATCTTTGCAGTCATGGCCTAAATAAGTTTTTCTCTTGTCGCGGAATTGCAATAGCTGTAACGTACTTTTGGAAGAATGGCCACAGAAATATTACAGTATTTGTTCCTCAGTGGAGGACAAAGCGTGACCCAAGTATCACAGGTAAGGCAAACTGTGTGGTGCTCATATTTTGGTTTGTTTTTTCATTAATATCCAATACAGGGGTCTTTAGTGTGATACTGTTAAATAGTTACAGGTAACAGTGGGGAATATCAATGTATTCAATCGAGATGATGTGGGGAAAGAAAGTTTTTTGTTTAAGAACTATTAGGAATAACATGTAGATACCAGCAAGCAGAAAGTCACCTGTACTGACAATTTCCCCTGAGGATGAAACCTTCGAATTGCAAGCAGTGTGTTTCTGTTGTTGTTGTTTTTACTGTTTACTTAATGATTTTTAGGCTGGTGGGCACCAGCCTGGCTTTTCCCTTGCATGCAGTGCTCTGATCTCTTGCTAGGCCCATCCGATAGTTTACATTCTGTGATCAGTTCTGCAATAGACCCCAGTAAGGGGCATGGAGGGCAGCCGAGAGCACTTTTCCCTGCAGCTATCCTGAAAATTACAAAATAAATAACCAAAGAAAAAAATAGGCATTTACAATTTTTGTGTAATGCTGTAGTATAGCTCTGTAAGTAAACTGAAGTGTTGACGATCAGCTGTAATGCTGCGTCAATGGATTCCTGTCATACTTGCAGTGACATTTGGGGGGGGGGGGGGCTGCATTTGTATTCTGGGTCAAGCAGGATTTTAGTCCTCACACATGGGTGACATCAGATGGAGCCCGGCACGGAACTTTGATCTCAAAGATTCTAGCGCTTTCAGCATGCCCTACTGAGCATGTGCAGCTGTAAGTGATAACCCTGCCCCCTAGGCAGAGTCCCTCAGTCTTTTCTTTTCCACAGAGCTGTCGTCTCGTGGTTGTGGAGGTCGTGCTTTTTTTTTTTCTCCGAAATTATTTTTTTTTCGGTATTTAGTTTTGCTCTTAGCTCCTTACAGTTTTGTAAGGGATTTCTTTCTAGAGCTGCAGCTTTTTTTTTTGTCTGGTAGTTTTGTTCTTGTTTCCAACTGTCTGTCAGCTGCATGGTGGGTTCTACCCTGTGCAGCCTGGCAGTGTTATTTAAAAAAAAAAAAAAAAAAAAAGAACTGCTTCTGCAGGTTTTGTAATTTGATCTGTCTGTGCTCTGTCAGTTCTTTCTCTTTTTCCACAGTGCTGATTGGACTGGGCAATGCAGTCCATTGGTGATCCATGTAGGCCGCTGAGCCTGGGGACTCGCCTACCCGGGCTGGAGTTCCATGGTGGCTCACTGATCATTGAGCATTGATGGATTCAGACGGTGGAAGGATTGAGGACCGTGCCATTCCTGTTTGGGGGGGGAGGGGGATACATCCGTAGTCCTTCATAAGCACCTGCACTGGCAGGACTTCGCTGCAGTGGTTCCTGGTGGGACTCGCAGGTGAGCTGGTTCCGACATAGTTCGATGGCCCGCCTCTCAGAGCATTCTCTGCTACTGGAGGGGATAATTCCATAGGCTGCCACCCTCCACCATGCCTTACCCAGGGCACCAGTGATGCTGGAGACGCTGCCATCACACTGTCCTCTCCACTCCTCTGGAGTTACTGACGCGCATCTGGCGTGGTTGAGACAGATGAGGCATCTGTTCCAAGGACCTCAGACACTGGCAGGTGGCATTCTCCCTGGCTGTGCACTCCTTAGCCATACTTGAGTTCTGCCATCTTTCGGCCTGGTTTTGACTTCCGCGTCAGTCCACACCGCATAGTGCTGAGGAGCACTGGCGGGGGAGGCATCATTACAAACTCTTTGCTTGGTCGTGGGGCAACGTATAACCACTGACTCTGGCATGTGGTTCTCGGCCCTCGCTGGGGCGTGGGGTTTCTCCCACACAAACAGCGTTCATCATCATGGGTGTGCCACCATTCATGGATGGGTTACCACTGCATGAGTTCTGCCCAGCATGCTTTTGCAGCGGAGGGCTTCCAGTTTCTCTCTGTCGCCTGGGCGTTTGTGTGGGTGTGTGTTCCCTCCAGGCGGTCACAACAGGTTGCGTTCCGCAGCCGCAGGACTGACCTAGGACTGCACGTCTGGTCAGATCCTGAGGTGAGTGGACATTGTGAGAGTGGCTAGAGTGTCCACTCTTTTCTCAGCAGAGGCCTATGTCTCTCGCTCTCTACCATGTGGAACAGTCCCGGAGACTCTGTCCCTGAGTTTTTCTCTGATCTGGGGTCCCAGTCCTCTGCATCGCGCATCTCCTTGGAGGCCAGGGCCGGGAACCGTTGGACGGTCTTCAGCTGGGACCCCTCTGCTGATTGCAGTGGCAACCTCCCTTATCCGAGGCTGGTGGCCTGTGGTGGGTTAGTCGCTTCAGCGCCTCGATGGTCTGTGATTGTGCATCTACTCTCCTTCGGGGAGTCGCTCAGTCTGTCAAGATCAGGAGGCCCCGATCCCGTGTCTTTCCTCTCCCTCTTGAAAGGGGAGATTCCTCTGGGTTTCCCTCTGGACATCCTACTGTGCACTCCTTTGAGGGATGTCCTTTGTTTCCACTCCCGGACGAGGGATGTCACTACTCTGATGGGTGCCAGCCTTAAGAATAGTCGAGTGTAACACTCTCCCTTCTATGCTTGAGGCGCGGCAGGTCTATTCGCGAGGGGACCTGCCCATTGTTGCCCCCGGTGACCTTCCAGGTTTCCCCCCGGTTCAGGAATTACCTTGGTCTTTACGTCTTCCTCAAGGATTTATATCGTCAGTCATCCTTGCCTGGGGGGATTCTCCTCTCTGAGGAGTGTTTCAGCCATGAGCTAGGGGTAATAATAATTTGTCATGTCCATGGCTGAGAGAATTGAGGGCCCAATCCCAGCATATGAGGGGCAATGTCCTCTGCTAGCTGTAGCATGCAAGCTGTTCTTGTCCCTTATTTTAGGATCGCCCTGTCTGCAGACAAGAGCATTCCTAGGTCATGCGGCATTGTCCATTTCTGGACCACTTGCTCCCTTAGGAGGGAAAGTATATACCCTCATGGCTGGGATAGTGATACCACAGCTGGTGGCTTGGTAATCTATTCCGAGATCGCCCTGGACCTGCCCTGATGCTCTTTGGGCTTCCAAGCTGGTGGTAATAGGTTCTGCCAGAGTATGCGAATGTGACTCCCTGGCTTCCCATCTCCTGGTGGAGCCTTTGGAGCTTCTTCCTGGGGGCAATTGCTCTTAGTTTCCACTGTTTCAAGAAGACTGAGGGCTCCATCTCAGTGGGATACTCCGTGCTGCTTCGGCAGTGAGTTATTTGCTTGCGGTTGATACCCAACAGGGCAAATTCTGCTTGCCCCAGCGGTTCGCCAGTTTGCCTTTTTGTGTTCTTCGCTCCTCCCAACTTCCGATTGGTTTGTCGGGGTGAGTGGAGAGGAAGCTAAGGTGCCCATGGTATCTCTCCGTATACCTGTAGGGAGAGCTACTGCCTTAGTTTCTCTCATTCTCTGGGTTGCCCAAAGGGCCGGCCTGCACCTCTGCTATTCTGTGACAGGTGTTCTTTCAGGTGTTCTTGAATGAGCTTCCGGCCTATTTTATCTCTCTTTCAGGAGCTTTGGGCTACAGGACTGTCTCGGGGATTGTTCTCATTCCCTGAAACCCTTGACGCTGTCCTGCGCGGTCAACTAAGTCTGATGCTTCGGCACGCAGTGTCTGTCCCAGGCCCTGCCGTGGTGTACTGTTTGTTCTTCCAAGTGTGGTGTGGGTTTCTTTTGCCCATTTGGCCTACCGGCCATACCTGGGGACTCTTCTCCAGACCTTTGGCTGTCAGTGGTCGGCTGTCTCTTTCTGGAGGGCTCTCGGACCCCAGTTTGTATTTCGGTTGTATTTTCATACCGATGGAAGCTGTGTGGTATTTATCCTATTTACATCTCTGGGTCCTTCCTTTATCTAGGAGGATCTAGAAACCCTGTTTGTACTGTTTCCGTGATGCACAGTTGCTTCTGCTTGCACTCGCATCACTCCCCTGCCTCAGGCATCCCTGCTACGCATGAGGGTTTGTGCCTCAGTCTTTTTCTTTGCCTTCTTGGTAGAGCCCAACTCTTCTCCAGCTTGCACCCCAGTGGGTCGGCTGCCTCGCAGGCAAAGGAGGGAGGTAGTGCTCCAGCACTGTGTGCTTTACTGCCTTGACCTGCTCAGACAGCCTGGAGATATGTATTCAGTCATGTGAGGACTACCATCCTGCTTGTCCTAGGAGAAAGCAGAGTTGCTTACCTGTAACCTAGGACAGCAGGATGTTAGTCCTCACGAAACCCTCCCGCCTCTCCTGGGAGTTGGTTTTCTCCAAAAATTAGCTATATGATGGACTGAGGGACTCTGCCTAGGGGGCAGGGTTATCACTGCAACTGCACATGCTCAGTAGGTCATGCTGAAAACTCTAGAATCTTTGAGATCAAAGTTCCGTGCCGGGCTCCATCCGATGATGTCACCCATATGTGAGGACTAAAATCCAGCTGTCCTAGGGAGAACACCTGTTACAGGTAAGCAACTCTGCTTTCCATAGAGGTCCTAGGATTTTTACAATGCTATTTTATGTTTTATTTTGCCTGATCATGTTCAGAATGATTTGAATAATTGGGTTCAGCAATTCTTTTTAGATGTTTGTATTTGCCCATCGAGCTGCAGCTTGACTACCAAAATATAATTGGTCCGTTTTTCAAACAAATTCTTTTTGCAAAGCTAACTTTAGTTCTCTCTCTCCGTAGAGAGAAAAATGCCCATGTAAGTGGCATATGTATATTTTTTTTTTCAGTAATGCTGCCAGTTTTCACACAAGAATTCTGGGCATAAACACACTTCGTCGCACCACAGAGCAGCTCAAGCCTCTTGTACTGGTGTCCTGAGGATGACGTTCATTTGCATTTGGCTCAGTTGAGGTTTACCTTTTATGAGTGTTGTGATGACTTTCTGCAATCATTTAAGGATGAGGTAGGGGAGTCGTAAACCAGTGCAGAACAGAAAAACATTTAAGTAACATGACACAATTGAATGTTTGTTCATATTTTATTATACAGAACAGCATTTCTTAACAGAGCTTCAGGATCTGGGAATACTGTCATTCACCCCTGCAAGAACAGTTTTAGGAACAAGAATTGCATCACATGATGACAGGTAGGGTGAGAAGGGGGTTTTATGGTCTTTCGTAGTACCTGTAACATTCATATGACACGACAAATTTAGTATAAGGCCATTTAGTACTTTGATAACAGATGTAGGGGCTCTGGAATTTCTCTTTTTGCAGATGGCGTGGATGTTTTAGTTTTATCTGTATTTCTTTTTCTATATAGATAAAACAATAGATGCACACGCATGCAACCGAAGGCGTTGATTGAGGGAGAGAGCATACATATCCACTAGATGCAAGCAAAATACGGATATGACAAAAAAACAAACTGTAAAAGAAAAAACAATTCCTTTGTTTTAAAGAAGTCTATAGATTAGTGGCATGCAGATGTCTAAACTAGTTACGATGCAAAGAGAGATGCAGTGGGCTGAGAAAGAACAGAGCAAATCATTACATCTATAGAACTGATAAGGAAAATGCTCTGAAAATTGTGAAGAAACAGGTTTCAAAGAACAGCTTCTTAAAGGATGGTGAAAGACCATTTGTTGGCCCAACAGCTTCCTCCTGTTTCTTTGAACTTCTGATTCAATCGGAACCGGCCTCTGCTGGGCTTACAGCACCATGAGCCTTCTCTAGCAACTATCTGGGGATTTTTTTTTCCATAGCCATTTCAGTGATAGTTCTTGGCCGGGGCCCACAGAATGCGATACCTTCTGGAATCGGATAGGTATGCACCTTAAATTCAGTCAATAGGTGTCACTGTTGTGATGGCCGAGTCTTCTCTCTTCTTGAAGGAGCTGTGAACACTGCCTCCACAGCATCTCCAACCCTGGCCAGCCCAGATAGCAGAAGCCAGGCCTCAGAAATGAATCTGAGTCTTCCTGACAGTGTTGCTAGTCCCAGCTTGGTGAAAGATATTTTGACAACTTTTTATTTTTATTTTTTAAATTTATGCTTTCTTAGCATATGGACAGGTAAATCCAAAACCTATGGGTTATGCACCTCTACCAGCAGATGGCGATGGAGGAAAGCTGACATCAGTTTCCCTGTACATATCCAGATCAGTCCAGACTCCTGGGTTTTGCCTCCCTTCCAGCTGATAGAGACAGAGAAAGTTTTGCAGACACTGCCTCATAACCTGGTGTGCCACCTGCAGTCCTTCAGCATTTCTCTGTCACCAGCAGATGGTAGAGGTGCAAACCTGCAGTTCTGAACCTGTTTAAAAAAAAAAAAAAAAAAACCCCCAGAAAAAGATGATTAGAGAATTCCTCACAGGAGGTTGGCAGGTCCTGGTGAAGCCGTCCCTCCTGGTTTTGAAGTGGGCAAGCAGAGGGTTGGAGACCCTTGGTTGTTCGGTCTTTCACGTCTGAGGCAGAAAGCTGGTGGATCCAGTTCCCTCGCCTCCAGGAGGACTAGTGGAGCCTGCTGCTCTTCATATCAGGGAAGTCCTTTTTTGTCTTTTTAGTAGTTTTCCAAAAAAAAAAAAAAAAAGACAAGCTCTAAAAAAAAAAAAAAAAAAAAAAAAGAAATTTCTTTTCCTCCCTGTTGGTGGTGGCAGAGCGGGGCTAACGCCAGACAGGGGCTCAACCCCAGCAGCTCTCACGGGTTATTTTCCTCAGGTGTGTGCCACGCGCTCTGAGTAAGACTGAAACATTCCGTGTGGTTGCAGCTGTACCACATGAGGAGATGAGCACATCTCCTCATCTCCTCATTTCTCTCGAGCCAGCCAGTGTTCCCAGTGCCTCTCTGGGAGAGAGAGGGCACTTTGGCAGCGATCGCGGCGGCTATGACTCAGCAGTCCAGGCCTGGGAGGTCTTCAGCTGCCTCGGAGGAAGCAGCGGCTCTGTTCCTGGTGAGAGTGGGAACGTCGGCCATCTTGGATTCTTTTGTGGCTGCTTCAGAGGCTCCCCTCCCTCCACCGCTGTCACTGACCTATTTGAGCCCTGAGGAGGCTGGGAGAGCAGTCGGGGGAGGACGCGGACCTCCTTGGGAAGGTATCTGATGATTATTCTAACTTCTCATTGGATTTCCTTCTCTTGCTGCACAAAACTTATTTGGCCTGGAAGGCCGTGGGGCGACATCCTTCTAAACAGGGGACATCTGAAGGCCCGAAGTCCAAGGCTTTCAGGGGCTTTTGGGGCTATCAGGGTTCAGTGAGTCCTTGGGTTGCCCACACAGGGGGCTGCTAAGGATGATTTTTCTGATACTAAACATGGGGTTTCATCTGGAAAAAGCCCTCCAGAAACGGATCCTTCCCTGGAGGGACAGGAATCCGGATGAGGGGCCAGCAAAGGTCCCGGCTGTGGAGGGGTGGATCCGAAGGTGGTTTGTCTGTTCCACAGAGAGGAGTTGGGACCCCTGATCCCCCCTATGTCCTTGCAGAGTTAGGCTTAAAGGTTTCGCAGGAATCTAATCAGGAGGACATGGGCAAAAAGTCCCCTCCCCTTCTTTGGAACCATGAAATAAATGGAAAATCGTCCCATCCCTCATTCCTCTAGGGGGACGGGAACAATGGCTCCCAGCATCTGCAGACGGGTGGAACAACGATACACATTAAGAAAGGTGGAAAGAAGGCAAAACGATTACCGGCATGGTTAAAAGGGGAGGTGAAAGAAGCTATTTTAGCCAAAAGATCTTCATTAAAAAATTGGAAGAAGGATCCAACAGAAGAAAATAGGATAAAGCATAAGCATTGGCAAGTTAAATGTAAGACATTGATAAGACAGGCGAAAAGTGAATTTGAAAAGAAGTTGGCCGTAGAGGCAAAAACTCACAGTAAAAACTTTTTAAAATATATCCGAAGCAGAAAGCCTGTGAGGGAGTAAATTTTGTATTCAGTTCACTAAATTTGTCTGTTACTTCTGCTTAGCATTTCTGTAGCCCTGCTAAACACATGTTGCATTGTACAAATGTATAGAAGACAGTCTGTGCTCTGAGGAGTTCACAATGTAGTCAAGGCACACGAGGCTTCAGGAAATATGTTTATTATAGAAAATATAAAGTGTGGATACCATGTTAGTCCACTTGAATGCATGGAAATAAGTCAACAAACAAAAAAATATAAAGTGATACTGCTAGTCTCCTGTTTTAACCTCTTCTATCCGATGAAAGACATATTTATTTATTTATTTATTTATACAACTTTATATACCGACTTTCAAGTACATGTCAAGCCGGTTTACAATTGGCGAAATTGCAATAGCAAAATCAAACTAATAATTGTAATAAAACTTATCTAATTTTACAGTCATTCAATAAAAAATTATACTTAAAATTTAAACGATAAATACTAACTCAGTCTCATTATAAACTAAATCTAAAATAAAATATAAAGCTCGCATACCACCAGAACATTAACCCCACCCTCTCAACTCCCTAAACCACCGGAAAAAAACAGAAAACCTCCTTCTTCACATAGCCTACTAAGTTAATTAATATGACTAAAAGCCTGCTGGAATAGCCAAGTCTTAATCTGCTTCTTGAAGTTAGAGAAGTTATCCTCTAGGCGAATGTCAGCTGGGAGAGAATTCCACATATGAGATCATATCGGTGTCTTTCTCTAGCAGTTTTCTTGGCTGTGTGTGTACTCGCCATTTAAAGCTCAGAAAGCAGCTTCAGATAAGGGTTTCAGTCTTTGGGGACACCGAGGGACTTAGGAAGGGATATGACCTTTCCAATTTAGATGGATGGAAATATTTTCTCTGGATGGTGTGTGGTAAAGAAATGTGTGCACAGGAGATTGAATGTCAGAAGACAGAGAACCGAGGCGCTCCAGAAATTTTTTGGCTTCTACTTGTTTTTTTTTTATGTGATGACCTTTTATTTCCAAGAAAACATGGCTAAAATGAACAAGAATATATGTCGGCTGTTTCTTTCCAACTCTCATCTATTACTAAACTAAAATGTGTTTATCCTGAATAGATCATTCAGTGCAAAAGAGGCACACTTATTTTCTCCATAGTGAATCTTGTGTTCTGTCTTTAAAATATCTCAGGCTCTTGAACCATCCTCTTGTTAGAGGTTGTGGGCCAGTTCTCAGTCTGGCACATGGTGACAAGTAAAATATTAGGCAACTTGGTTTGCCTTTTTTCAGATTTTGCCTTTATGCTTTTATTTTCTTATTCTTATCTGCTCTCATTCTCATAGTTCTGTTTTCTGCTTAGTATGTAATACAGGGCAGTGGTCCATGGTGACTATTCCATTTTAGCTAAATTTTCACATCTAAAATAATTCCTATAGCGTTCAAGTATTAATGGTGTTTTTAAAATGTTTTCTTGCAGATTTCTACTACATCTTGCTGAAAAAACTGGTGGAATTATTGTAACTAATGACAATTTCAAAGAATTTGTGATCGAATCACCAATATGGAGGGAGATTATTAAAGAAAGGTGACTTGCATGTGTGATTTGGGGTTTATTTTTGGGTAAAAGGGAGGGCTCCACTTTTAGAGTGCTACCTTAATGTCCAACAGCAAAAGGTTTCTCTTGTTTTCAGAAATTAAACTATAGCGATTAGATTCATTTCTACTTGCTGTGAAAATGCCTCTTGTATTCTCTTTATTAAATCAGGCTTTATCAATGTGATACATACAAGAAGTCCATCCATTTTACCTGCCAGAGTTTCCTGACATTTCTGAGGGGGTCGGGCAGGCAGTCTGGGTGTTTTTTGCTGTCCGATAGGATTGACTATGTTCACTATGCTGCCTGTATTTTCCCAAGTCCAGGCAGTACTTCTCCAGGTCCCTTCCCTTTTTTTTTTACCTGCTGTTGCTCTTTTGAGGAGGTTTCAGCTGAAATGTGATCTTTTTTTTTGGCAGAGCCATCTCATTTTTTCTGGGTCTTTGAGTGGGGTCTGCCCATCTTACCCATGATTCTGTGAGCTTTTTTATTATTGGTTGCAGGACTGGGGAACTTTTACCCAGTGACTCAGACTGCCATCACTTGGTGTTCTATTCTGTTTCCTGCTTCCTGACTGGAAAATTCGTGCTACTGGGACATTTACTGAGCTTTCCCGGGGGGGGGGGGCTCAAATTGGGCCCATTTATTTCTAGGAAAACAAACAGCAGCAAGTCAAGGAGCAACATTTTAGGTGACAGGGAAAGCTCAAGTGTTAAAAGGAAGTATGGATTCAACTATAAAAAAAAAAAAACTAAAGAGGATGGAAATTCCCAAGTTCCACTAAGCAATACCATGGTAGTGTCCTTTGCTACTGTATTTAAAGGGAAATATTTGAGTAGGCCCTGAAGATCACAGTCAAAATGAAAAGGGGAATTAAAATGTCCATAAAACAGGCCACTTCCTGATATTGAATGAATAGGCTTCCTAAGGACTTTGCTTAGAAACAATATTTGCTGGGGGTAACTTGCTGGTGTGGCAGTTGCTACCCTTAACAAATAACAATTTCCCTGTACGTACCAGGATCCGTCCAGACGGTGGTTTATGTCCCCCGTCCAGCAGATGGAGTCAGAGCAAACTTCGAAGGGTGCTGGCATATAAGCTGATGCACCCTCCCTAGATTCCCAGTATCTCTCTGACTCCAGCAGATGTGAGGAGGGGAACCCGTTGCTTCCCCTAGCTAGTGGCTCTGTTCCACATTTTGTTCTTCTTTCTCTTATTTTCTCTAAGGTTGGATCAAGCAGGTCCTGTGTAAAAAAACAAACAAAAAAAAACAAAACCAGCCTTTGGGGAGTCACTCTGTGCTCCCTACCCGGGCCTTGCAGCCCCTGTTTTGGCTTGCCATCAGGACTGCGCTCTCCCCTCAGTCCCTCTCTCTGTCTTTGTCTGTTGGGGGTAAGTTTTATTTTGGTTTCCTGTTGTTTTACTTTGCAGCACACTGGATTATTTTCAGTAGGGGGTGGATGCTGGTGGTGCCAGCCTCTCCCCTCCTCTTCGCCGCGGTCAGTCCCCTCCCCCCTCGGCCCTACGACACTCCATTCCCTGGGGCCGAAGCAGCACAGAGGTCCCATTCCCCTGCCGCACCTGTGGGGAGGGGCCGTCGAGTGAGGGCGAGGCGTTCCCGCTCCTCCCGCGGTGTGCTTCCAGGCAAGGGCCCCAAGTTGTTTGTTCCCTAAACCGTAAAAGCATGGAGGTAACTAGTTGTTGTGGTGCTTACTACCCTTAATCACTAAACCCGATACTTTTGATGCAACTCCAACATTGCTCTCTGATTTTACAGCAACAGTTAAAAGACATTGGATTCAAACAGTGTCTGAGGGCCCTGACGTTTATGGTCTGGTAAACTGATAAGCATTGGGGTAACCTGCACAGTGCAGCAGATACTGGCATAAGCTTGTTGGGCAGACTGGGTGGATCATTTGGTCCTTTTCTTCTGTCATTTCTATTTAAACATGACAAGTCTTGTTCCCTGTACGTACCAGGATCAGTCCAGACAGCTGGGTTATGCCTCTTCTCCAGCAGATGGAGTCAGAGAGAAAACTGAAAGCACCCCCTAGATATACTGGTGTGCCACCTGCGATCCCTCAGTATAATCTCTGACTCCAGCAGATTGAGAGGCATAACCTGCGGTCCTGGCCTGGTCAGTTTGTCGGTACTGGGGAAAAAAAAAAAAAGAGTAATAATAATAATAATATATACCAGTCATACTTTAGGGACCGGATCAAGTAGTTTCTTCTCTTGTTGTGTTATCCTTGTCAGACTTTCTTTCTCTCTCTCTATCTTTGGCAGCGCAGGAGCTTAGAGCGTGGCAGGCACAGAGGGCTTTGCCCTCTTAATTTTCCCGGGTTAGCGTGTCCGTGAGGCTGGGGGAGAGTTTACCGGTGGGCCGGTCACCCTCCCCGCATTTTCCAGGGTTCTAGCCCTGAAGGGGGTTTAGTAGGAGAGCAAAGTTTAAAAAAAAAAAAAGTGTAAAAGTTTTGGAAGCCACTTAAGGCCTGTTGGTGACAGGCAGTGAGCTCGTTTGTTGCTTAGCCCCGGCCTGCCAGTGCCTCTAAGGACGTCGGAAGGGGTGGCTGGGTCACCCGGCGCGGTTCCTTGGTAAGGCTTACTTACCTTCCTTTTGGCGCGCTTTTCTGGCAGCTCCTCTGCCGCCGCGATGCCGCGTTCTTCGGCCTGCAAGGCCTGTGGGGGGGCGGGGGCCCGACTCTCCCGGGAGGGTCTCTGCTCCCGATGCCTTCCCGGGGGCGAGGGACCCTCCCGGGGGCCGAGCACTGCCCGCAGCGATTCTTCTTTGCCCCCGACGCCGCGGCAGCGCATAGCTCCAAGTAGCCGGTCTTCGGCCCCTCCTCCTTCGGGGAGGAGAGTGGCTGCCATCTTGGCCACGAGGCAGGCGGACCAGTCGGCTTCGGAGGAGGAAATCTCTCCTCCTCCTTCCCCTCCCGACCTGAGCCCGCGCCCGTGGCGCGATTTGGAGGACTTTGGAGCCCCCCTTCCCCCAGGCTCACAGAAAAAGAATTTAAAAAGGTCGGTGCCGTTTTTCTCTGACTTTGTGCTCCTAATGCACAAAGCTTTCCTTCAGGCAGAGTCTGGTTGGGAGGCAGAAGGTCCCTCTCCCCCGAAGGCCCCCAAGACTTCCTTAATGCAGGAGACCCCGCTGGGGCTGGGATCCACAGGGACACAGGTCAACCGCCCAAGGGGGGGGCCGGGAGTGCGGGGGACTCAGTAGCCGCTCCGGATCCTCCGGGGACACCAGATTTGCAGGCAGCGGATGACCTGGGGGCCGTAGAAGGTGACGACCCCCAGGTGCTACGTTTATTCGGGAAGGATGAGTTAAGCTTCCTCATCCTCCATGTCCTGCAAGAGCTGGAACTGACAGCGCCACCTCCCAATGCTGATACCTCCATGGGGGATATTGCCATGGCTGGCCTTAGGGCCCCCCCCCAGACTTTCCCGTTACATCCCAAGGTTTTACAAATTATTTCTAGGGAATGGGAATTGCCGGAGGCTTCCCTGCGGGTGAACAGGGCCATGGAAAAATTGTATCCGTTGCCCGCGGAATCTTTGGATCTTTTTAAGACGCCCGCAGTGGATTCAGCGGTCACGGCCGTGGTTAAGCATACGACTATTCCGGTTACGGGGGGAATAGCCTTGAAGGATCTCCAGGATCGTAAATTGGAGGTCTTATTGAAACGCATTTTTGACGTGGCGGCCTTGGGGGTACGAGCAGCCGCGTGCAGCAGCCTCGTCCAGAGGGCCAACCTGCGCTGGGTCCAACAGCTTCTGACCGCGCAGGAGCTCCCTCCGGCTGAGGTGGAGCAGGCAAATTGTGTTGAAGCGGCAGTCGCATACACAGCGGATGCTTTATATGATTTGCTGCGCACTTCAGCGCGAATTATGTCCTCGGCAGTGTCAGTACGGCGGTTGTTGTGGCTCCTTCGTTGGTCGGCAGACGCCACCTCCAAGGCCAGGTTAGGCTCCTTCCCCTTTAAGGGCAAGTTGCTATTCGGTGAGGAACTAGATCAGCTTATTAAGGACCTGGGAGATAACAAAGTGTACAAATTGCCCGAGGACAAGCCCCGTCAGTCTCGGCCCTTTGGGAATTCCAGGGCTCGCTTTCGGGGTCAACGGCGTTTCCGTACGGGTAGACGTGGTTCCTTTCCCCAGAAGCAGCAACCCACGAGGTCCCAGTCCTGGTCTTCTTCCTTTCGTGGTAGGCGGCCTCCGAGGGGAGGTGCCTCGCAAGGTTTTGCTGCCGGCAAGCCCGCTCAATGAAGGCGCGCAGACCCATTCCTCCGTTCCTTTAATCAGAGGTCGGCTGTCCCGGTTTTGGGAGGAGTGGGTCAAAATAACTTCAGATCAATGGGTGCTCGATGTCGTTCGGCACGGTTACGAGTTGGATTTTGCACGTTCCCTCCGGGATCTCTTCATGATATCGCCGTGCGGTCCCCCGGAGAAACAGCAAGCTGTACTTCAAACCGTCACTCACTTGCAAGCCATGGGGGCGGTGGTCCCGGTCCCACCGGACGAGGTCGAGACAGGTCGGTATTCCATATACTTTCTGGTTCCCAAGAAGGAGGGCACCTTCAGGCCGATCTTGGATCTCAAAGGGGTGAACAAGGCCTTGTGCGTGCCTCGTTTTCGGATGGAAACGCTACGGTCTGTTATTGCAGCCGTCCACAAGGGAGAGTTTTTGGCTTCTTTGGACCTGGCAGAGGCGTATCTTCACATCGGTATCAGAGAGTGGCATCAGAGGTACTTGAGGTTCATGGTGTTGGGACGTCATTACCAATTTTGTGCCCTTCCGTTCGGGCTGGTGACCGCTCCTCGGGTATTCACCAAGGTTCTAGTAGTGGTTGCGGCCTTCCTCCGTCGTCAAGGAGTTTTTGTGCATCCATATCTCGACGATTGGCTCATCCGGGCGAAGTCGCAAGACTTGCAAACGGGCGGTCTCCTTGGTGGTGCGACAACTCCAGTTGTTGGGTTGGGTAGTCAACTTCGCGAAGAGTCGACTCGAGCCGACCCAACAGTTGGAATTTTTGGGCGCTCGCTTCAATACCCTAGAGGGCAAGGTTTTTCTCCCACATCAACGCATGCTCAATCTCGTGGCTCAGGTGCGGCGCCTGATGGCCCTTCCCATTCCTACGGCTTGGGATTATTTACATATCATTGGTCATATGGTGTCTACTGCGGAGATGGTGCCATGGGCTTTTGCGCATATGCGGCCTTTACAAACCGCGTTGCTTTCTCGTTGGGATCCCAGGTCCGAGGATTAGGGCCTGGAGCTGCCCTTGATGGACCCGGCCCGCTCCAGTCTCTCCTGGTGGCTGACTCCCGGTCATCTCCTGCAGGGTGTGGATCTGGAGCCTCCGTCTTGGATAGTGGTGACGACGGATGCCAGCCTATCGGGCTGGGGGGCGGTCTGTCAACCACGAGCAGTCCAGGCCACCTGGACAGTGCTTCAGTCCACTTGGTCCATCAATCGCTTGGAGACCAGAGCGGTGCGTCTAGCCTTACGCCGCCTCCTCCCGATAGTCCGCGGTCGAGCGGTCTGGATTCTGTCGGACAATGCGACTACAGTGGCGTACATAAATCAACAAGGCGGCACAAAGAGTCGGGCGGTGGCGACAGAGGCAGCATTGCTGATGAGCTGGGCGGAACGACACCTGTCGCGCATAGCGGCCACCCACATTGCCGGCGTGGACAACGTGCAGGCGGATTATCTCAGTCGTCAGCATCTAGATCCAGGAGAATGGGAGCTGTCGGCGGAGGCGATGCATCTCATCACCCAGCGTTGGGGGACTCCGCGCTTGGATCTGATGGCAACCCGACTAAATGCGAAAGCGGTGCGTTTCTTCAGCCGAAGGCGGGAACACGGGTCAGAAGGAGTAGACGCGTTGGTGCTTCCGTGGCCCCGTCAGATTCTTCTTTACGTGTTTCCTCCATGGCCCCTGGTCAGAAAGGTGTTGCGGCGCATAGAGGATCATCAGGGCCTGGTGATTCTTGTAGCTCCGGAATGGCTGCGCCGTCCGTGGTTTGCGGATCTCGTCAACCTGGCGGTCGACGGTCCACTACGTCTAGGGCACCTTCCCAATCTTCTCCGTCAGGGTCCGGTGTTCTTCGATCTGGCGGATCACTTTTGTCTGGCGGCCTGGCTTATGAGCGGAAACAGTTGAGGAAGAGAGGCTATTCAGACGCTGTTGTTTCAACTCTCCTTAGGGCGCGTAGGTCTTCCACTACGCTTGCTTACGCTAGGGTTTGGAAGATTTTCCACGTTTGGTGCGCTGCGCTACGTGTTGCGCCCCGTCATTCGTCCGTGGGTCACATCCTTTCGTTTCTGCAGGATGGCCTGAAGAAGGGGTTGGCGTACAATTCGCTCCGAGTTCAGGTTGCGGCGTTAGGATGCTTGAGAGGCAAGGTCGAGGGGTTTTCTCTTGCGAGTCACCCTGATGTTGCGCGGTTTTTGCGAGGTGTTCGGAATTTGCGACCTCCGGTGCGTGTTCCTTGTCCTTCCTGGAACTTGAACTTGGTACTCCGTGGCCTGTGTGCGGCACCTTTTGAGCCTATCAAGACTGCTTCCTTGAAGGATCTGACTCTCAAGAAGGTTTTCCTAGTGGCCATCTCCTCGGCCCGTCGTGTTTCGGAGCTGCAGGCTCTTTCTTGCAGAGAACCGTTCTTGCGTATTTCCACGTCGGGAGTTTCCTTCTTTCTTTTTCCTTCTTTCTTGCCTAAGGTGGTTTCTTCGTTCCATGTTAACCAGACGATTGAGTTGCCTTCCTTTTCGGAAGAGGAGCTCCGGTCTTCTCAAGGCAAAGACCTGAGGCGCTTGGATGTCTGTCGGGTCCTTCTGCGTTACTTGGAGGTTACCAACTAATTTAGGCGGTCAGACCACCTGTTTGTCTTGTGGAATGGGCCCAAGAAGGGGCTTCAGACCTCCAAGACTACCATCGCCCGCTGGTTGAAGGGCGCTATTGCGTCCACGTATATTGCTTGCGGTAAACCTATTCCGGAGGGACTTAAGGCTCATTCTTTGCGTTCTCAAGCGACTTCGTGGGCTGAGAATCAATTGGTCTCTAGTCAAGAGATCTGCAGGGCGGCCACTTGGAAATTATGGCATACGTTTTCCCGGCATTATCGGCTAGATGTCCGTGGTCCGTCCGCTCAGTCTTTTGGGAGCAGCGTGATTCGAGCGGGACTCTCAGGGTCCCACCCCAATTAAGGCGGCTCGGGTACATCCCAGCTGTCTGGACTGATCCTGGTATGTACAGGGAAAGGAAAATTAGGTTCTTACCTTTGCTAATTTTCGTTCCTGTAGTACCAAGGATCAGTCCAGACGCCCACCCACAGTTCTGGGAGTCCGCTCGTCTTCTAATATTTCACGGTCCTTCATTGGCAGATTGTGTTCATTACGTTCGGACCAGTTTTTAAGGGTAAGTTGTAATTCCTCAGTTTGTCTTATACACTATTTTGTGTTGTATTCGTTCTACCTGGTCTTCTATGTTATCCAGGAAGTTTCTGTTTGATCTAGTCTTTGAGTACCTACATGCATACATAATTACAAGGGGGTACAAGAAAATTTTGAGGAAGTTGTCGGAAGTGGGTAATTGCTTACTTCTGCTTTGATATCACATATACTGAGGAATCGCAGGTGGCACACCAGTATATCTAGGGGGTGCTTTCAGTTTTCTCTCTTACTCCATCTGCTGGAGAGGAGGCATAACCCAGCTGTCTGGACTGATCCTTGGTACTACAGGAACGAAAATTAGCAAAGGTAAGAACCTAATTTTCCTATTTTTGCCATGCTCAAAGCATTCTACTCTGTCCAAGTTGCCAATCCTAGCAGCCACTCTAGCCATGCAGTTATATATGGCACATCCTAGTTTTGCAGTGAAGGATATAAGATTACCATTTTCTCCTCCAATCACGATAGCACTTCCCTGCCTAGGTTACTAGTGATGTTCCATCTGGAGACAGTAGATCCTGTATATTCTGCACTCCCCTTCTCTTCTGACATCCACAGACCCAGTTGCAGGGACTAGGGTATATCCTCTTCAGATATGAGGATATACCCTTCCTACAGCCAGTCAGAGATCGTATCAATTGGTGGATCAGATTACAGTTTTGGTGTAAAGTTTCTTTATCGCACCATGCAAGCAGTGTCCTTGGCAATTCCACTTAGCAGAGTCCCATTTCACCTATAGGGCTGAACATGTCCTCAGAGCCCATTCTTTAGAATTCTTCTTTATCCTATTTTATTGTATTGGATTCTTCTAGTTCAGAAATAATGGATTGCTTGGCACCACCTATGCTTCCACGAAAGGAGTCTCCTGGGTCTCCCTCATCATTGCAGTCCTAGATGAGTGGTCCTGTCCTTTTGGATTTGGTTGAGGAATCTACAAGCATACTTTCCGATTCTCTACTGGAACCACCAGACCATACTTTGCCTCCGGAGATCCTCTCATACTCTAAATTAATCAAAAAGATGGGAAGTGCCCTGGGTTTCCGTGATTGTAAGGACAAAGACCCCTTTTCTGAGCTTCTAGACCTTCTGCAAAATCTTGAAACTCCATCAGAGCCATGGGGGTTACCTGTCCATTGTATTCTTAGTTCTCTGCAGATGAGACTAGGGGAAACTCCTTTTTCTACCATTCCAACTGCAAGAAACTTGGACCTGACGTACAGGGTTCAACAGTCTCCAGGGTTTGATGTCATGTAATTGTCGCATCATTCATTGGGAGTTGAATCTGCAATGAAGAAAGCAAAAAAGGCATGGATCCATTTCAAATCACCACTGGGAAAAGGCCACAGATTTCTAGACCATTTTGGCAAGAAGGCATTTCAAGCCTTCAAGCTGACTGCATAAATTACGATTCATCAATTTTGCATGGTGCAGTATATCCATGACTGCCTGCAAAAGCTGAGGCCTTTATTTCAACCGGAGGCAGGTTCTGTGAGCAATCCCCAGCCTTTTATGAATGCGGAATAAGTCATTCGCCGCCTTCCACGTTTGGTCTATAAAACTTTCGATTTAGTTTCTGGAGCCTCTGCATGATTTTTTGGAGCACGTCATATGGCGTGGCTTAGGGCCAGCAGCATTTGAAAAGACATGCATAAGAAACTAGTGGACCTCTTAGCGAGTCCATGGCACAGAAATAAAACCAAAATGTAGCTGTTCAGTCCCTCTTGTTGAGCCTTAAGCAGCCATTGTTATCACAACAGCCTTTCTATCATTGCAAGCGGCCTTCTTTTCAAAGACGCCCTTTCCGGACTTATCCACATTAGTTCTCAACTTCTACCAATTCACTGTGGGCAGCTGCTCTCAATCAGGCCTAGACAAAGAGAACACACAGAGCAAAAACCATCTCAGCTGACTCATCCCTCTGTTCTGGTCGAGGACAAAATCTAACTTTTTGTAGACAAGTGATGCCTTATCACCAAAAATCCTTGGGTCCTTCAGATAGTGTGCTCTGGGTACCGCTTGGGTTTCTCTTGACTATCCCTTCTTCTGTAGAGGTCAGTGCTTCAGCTGGATCTGTCCCATCTTCCACAACTATGCCTGAAAGTTCATCACTCTTACAGCAGCAGGCAATAGAACCCCTACCTGTGTCCCAACGTACACAGGAGTTTTACTCCCAGTACTTCCTCATCCCCAAGAAATCAGGAGGTTTGCATCCAATTTTGAATCTGAGGCATCTGAACAAGCTTCTGCTTCAAGAGAAATTCAAGCTTAACTCCCTCAGCACAGTTTTTCTCCCTACATTCAGAAGGGCAAATGGATGCTTGCATTGGAACTCAGATGCTTATTTGCATAAAGGAAGGTGCTGGCAGATAAGAGCCCCAAACCTCGATGTTCTAAACAGCAGAGCCACTCCTCATCTAGAAATTGGGGGCATTGGGTTTTAACATTGGAAATCCTCCCTGCCTCAATTCCACAGGCATGTGACATCAGTTCCCTGATTTGCCTCAGGTCAGGGGTTGAGCTCGGCATGAAAGTCTGTAGCAGTGGTGAGGTGCCAAGAACAGTAACCATACAATGTGAGAGACCCCCATCAGAGCTGTCCTTCTCAAAGCCAAAGAAAAAGTTGACACAAGGCTCTACTGGAGTCTGCCCCTCCTCAATGCAGGGGTAGGAGGTCGCCCAGCACAGGTCACGTCATCCTTCATAGTGGGAAAGATTGCCATGAGGCTAATTCATTTGTTTGACCAGGGACCAACCAGGACACCGTCTGTGTCCTCGGCATGGAGTTTGCATAGTTGTCCCACATGCCGTGGCATGCCAAGGCACTGTCAGTTGGAGCGGAGGGCTTTGGCGCATATTTTAGTTTTAATAAACTAAACTACTGCATGCATCTGAACAGTTAGGAATCATGTCCCAATGTTTTTGTGCCAGACTGGAGCGTCTGTCAATTCTGTGTACTCACCAATACCTCTGATCGCCAGGAATATCCAGAAGGCCTTTCGGGACAGGGCAAGGATAATCCTCTTGTTGCCAGCCTGGGACAACAAATGTGTTAGCCATATCTAGTCCTTCTGTCAGTTCACACTCCAGTTCCATTGGAAACGTCTCCGACTCTGATCACACAGAAGAAAAGAAATGTTATGCCTTCTGAACCTGTTATCGCTAGTCCTCATAGTGTGGATGTGGAATGCAAAGTGGTCTAGTCCTTACTCTTTCCCAAAGAGGGTGGAGAATGTTCTGATTTCAGTCAGAAAACCTTCAACCAGAAGATCCTTTGGCTTCAAATGGATGAGGTTCGTGACTTGGTGTAGGACCAGTCAAGTGTATCCCAGGTGCATAACTTCATTTTTTGTAGTACTGAAACATAGCTGCCAAGCAGCCAGTCACTCATTGAATTTTCTTCGATCATATCTTATACCATCTACTCCCTCAGGCATGTCTGTTGCGGATCGTCACGTCATCTGAAAAGACACTTTTCTTCCTATCTCTTCTACCATATTGCTCAAAAAGATATTGAACAGAATCAATGCCAGGACCAATCCCTGAGGCATTCCTTCACCTTTCTTTCTTCAGAATAAACACCATTTACCACCACACTGTCCCCAAGACTATCCCTCAACCAGTTTCTGATTCAGAGCACTACATTTGGTCTGACACCCCCCCCCCCCCCCCCCCCCAACAACTCTATTTATGAACCTACCATACTGGACAGAATCTAAGGCCTTGTGGAAATCCAAATATACCACATCCAACATGTGATCCTGATCGAGTTCTCTGGTTGCCCCCATCATAGAAATCAATTAGATCTCTGTATTGAAATCCTGCTGCCTCGGACCCACAACCCCCCCACGTTCAAGATGCTTTGTCACTGAAGTGAGACTAACTGGTCTATAATTTCCAACCTCCTCCCTATTCCTACTTTTATAAAGATAGAAAAGATTTGCAGAACCACTCCTGATGCCAGAGATCTATTGAATAAGTCCTTCAGCAGACTCACTAGAACCTCTTTGACCTCAGTTAATATCCTAGGGTGTATCTTATTTGGCCCTAGGGCTTTTGTCCACTTTCACTAGTTTAGTTCTACACAATCTCCCTAGTTATTAAATCCTGACCAGACAGAGTAAGATGAGCAATGAAATATCAAAACATTTCATGTAAAGTAAGTTCAAATTTAGTAACATGAAAAACCCTTCCACTAGTCCACTACCCTAAAGAAGTCCAATTTCATTTGTCTGAAAGGCAGTTATTCTGAAATTATATATGGACATCAAGATACTAAACGTTTTGTATAAAATACATTTTGTTCTCTTTTCAATCAAAAATTTACTTTGCTGTACCTTTGTGGATAATCTGTTCCTTTTTTTAAACACTGTAGGTTATTGCAGTATACTTTTGCTGGTGACATCTTTATGATTCCTGATGATCCATTAGGACGATATGGACCCAGGCTGGAAGACTTTCTTTGCAAACAATCCCAAATTAGGTATATTATTTGAAAAAAAAAAAAAAGTTTAAATACATAGAACTTGAGCTTGAAATGAGCAAAAATGGAAAACTACTACAAGAATTTCCAACAACGTTCTTTATATTGAGCACTAATTTCCAAAATATGTCTCTTTTATCAACTTACATGCATAACTTTCAAAGTTACATGCACAATTCAGGCACATGTGTAATGGAAGAACACAGATGTACAAATGGTCAGACATATGGCATTCTGCAGCATATATGCCATAAAGATCATCTAAAAATGATCAAAATGAATAAGAGGAACTCCTTACTGCTGTGTTTCAGGCTTGTAGTGAGATATATATATAGATATACATCATACATACATACACACACACACACAATTTTTTTGTATTTCAAACATTCAAATTGGATTAAACATCAGAGCTGTTCAGTACACAGCATAATGGTTTTTCCTCTTACACTAATTAGCTTTGGCAGGCCAGGTTGTTGTGTGATTGGTAGGGATCTAAGCTGGACGACAGTCAACTTGTCTCCTTCAGTTTAAAATGTAGTCTGTAAATAAAACCACAGTGAGTATTTTGTGTGCCTCCTGACAGTGGCTCAATTATCTTTGTAGCTTCTGTAGAGTAGAGAAACATGTCCTATGCATTTCTTAAACCTATATTTTCTGTTTCTCTGTTTTTGTAGAAATTTTCCACCATCCAACTTTCACCAGATGGGTGAAAAATTCAATCTTGGAGGGCCTCTCTCTCACTTGCCAGCATTAAAACCAACCAATCTTGGATTTCACCCTGGAGTCAGACCACCACCCCCAGGTGGCATTCCGCCTCACTGGGCACCCAACATACCGCCCGGCCTGACTATTCCTCCACAGAGGTCTGTTTTGGAAACATCACAGTTAAAAGAAGAATTGCAAAGAATATTTCCAGATACTCAACAGAAACAAAAAATCAATCAAATACTAGCTGCGCATCCATACATGAGAGACCTGAATGCATTGTCTGCCATGGTGCTTGATTAGGAGTCAGGCTGCTAATTCCAAAACTGGTTTCATTGCGGTGCACATCCAAACTTGTACAAAATATAGGAGTTTAAGTTTTAATGTGAATGCTCCTTGAAAGTGAACCTGGGCACGTGAGAAGATGGAAAGGACTTCTCACCAAGAGCATGGCCTCTGGGAATGTTGATGAAGTCTACAACCCCAGCTTGAAGCCTGCCCGTGCGCAGAGACACAGCCTCATTGTGGAAATATGAATGGAGCCTATGTACTAAGCATTTTTTCCATAAGAGACAAAATGGGGAGGGAAAAATCCCTGTAATGCATCAGGCCCTAAGTTTTTGTATAAAATTACAAAAATTATATTATTTGTGCACACTACCATGATGGTGTGTTTGAGCCCTTGTAAATAAAATTGTGCTGCTACTATAGATTTATATAACGTTTTTCTTGCAAAGAGAAAAAAAAAACCTTTATTACATTTTTTTTTTCCTGTTTTGAAATTGTTACAGGACATTTTTGGGATATGTACAGTAAAAATCATCTTTAATATATTTTTATTTCCTTCTGGGATGACAGGTAAGGGCCAAGTTCCATTTTTAAGGCAAATCAGAAAAAGAAATTCAATGAAGTCTAAATTGAAAATAAAGCTTTTGCCTTAGTTGTGTGAATTAGAGTTGTTTTGTTTAAAATGTATTTGAGTTTGTGTGCATTATTGTGGTGTTTATGTATTACCACTAGATGGCATGACTGCTTCAAAAGAATAATGTTGAGGGGAAGTTTATACTGAAGTGTGTTTAATTATGTAAAAACTAAAATATTTTAACAAGCTGGCTCTTAAAGTAATCGTGAATGGATAAAGTTGGGTTTATAATGACAGCACTTGAGTGCTGGAGTTTAAAAGGCATAAGAGATGCAGATTTCAAAATAGGTGTGTTTAAGAACGTAGGAAATTGCCATGCTGGGTCAGACCAAGGGTCCATCAAGCCCAGCATCCTGTTTCCAACAGTGGCCAAACCAGGCCACAAGAACCTGGCAATTACCCAAACACCAAGAAGATCCCATGCTACTGATGCAATTAATAGCAGTGGCCATTCCCTAAGTAAACTTGATTAATAGCCATTAATGGACTTCTCCTCCAAGAACTTATCCAAACCTTTTTTGAACCCAGCTTTACTAACTGCACTAACCACATCCTCTGGCAACAAATTCCAGAGCTTTATTGTGTGTTGAGTGAAAAAGAATTTTCTCCGATTAGTCTTAAATGTGCTACTTGCTAACTTCATGGAATGCCCCCTAGTCCTTCTATTATCAGCATAAATTACAAAAGGCTTATGTATTAAGCAGTTTTCCATTTACAACCTTTATTTTTTATTTTTTTTTTTTGGGGGGGGGGGGGGGTGAATTCAGTTGTTCATAGATCCATGTATGATGTGTTTATTAACAGGATTTATTTTACAGAAATAAAAGTTGACAAAATCAAAAGAAAAAAATATATACTATGTATATACAAGGTGATACCTTTTTATTATTCTGACCTGAGGAAGAGAGTATTAGCTCTCAAAAGCTAATCAAGAAATGTATTAAATTAGTCCACTAAAAAGATATCACCTTCAATATCTCTATTGACAAGCATAACTAAATTAGCAATAACACGAGTGATGTCATCGAGTGGCTTCAAACAGGCCCATTACTCTAGCTGAGTAAAATTTTAATACCAAGCATGTGCAAAAGTACCTTTGTGTGTGATGCCTCATGAGCCCCTTTGTCCAAACTTCTGCACAAATGTGTACCCTCTCCATCTTAGAATCTTTTCACTTACCTGCTTTTTGCAGTCAGTTTTCTGCTTTTTTCTTCATTTTTTTTTTTACTCCTTGCCTTGGCAGCCCCTCAACAGCACTTTTAGTGTTACAAAAAAAAAAAAAAAAGTTCTCTGTCTGGTTCCAAGAAGGCCAGACCCAGTAGCTTCAGGAAAAGCATCTGTGGCTTTAAGATATTCATCACCTATGGCCATGACATCTGCCACAAGTGTCTGGGACCCGATTATGACTCTGCCAATTGCTATGACTGTGAGCAGATGTCACCTAGAACTCAGCGCAACTGGGTGTGGAAAGTGGAGGGGCTCTGCAGTTTGGTTAGGAGATGGAACTGATTTTGGAGCAGGGCTTCCTCTTTCTTCCTCTGTGCCAAGTTGAGCAAAGGCTCCTCTGGCAAGACTTCCGCCACCTTCAGAGCTGGACTCCAGATCCACCATAGCCCCAGGGTTGAATAAGGCTATGGAAGCACTGGGCAAAGGAGCCAGCATGCTCAGAGGCACATGCCTGAGCCTTGTCACTTTCTCAGGGCTCATACACACTGAAGATGATGTGGCATCAATAATGCAGAAACCATCTGTGCTGTTGATGCAGAAGCCCTCAGTGGTATCAATGCATTTGGCACTATCAACACACAAGTCTGCGGTGAAGTAGATACCAGTGGAGATTCTTTGCAGTTGCCCTCCTCATTTTTTATGCATTTATCACCAGCTTGTCTTCTCTTTCCAGAACCCATATCCTCCTGAGCACCCAGCCCAGAATGCAGGTAGCCCAGAAAAAGCTCTTTATCCAGAGTCCAGTATATGCTTCTCAAGGCGATGACTGGCCTCAGAGTAAGATATGTCTTTTCCAGCTGTGATCCAGAGGAGACAGTCTGGACATCACCACACAGAACTGATGAAGAATGTTGTTACCTATTTGACAGCCAATGACAAGGAGGGCACCCTTTGGCCTCTCTTGTCCAGGATGACAGATTTTTTACTTCGAGAGGGAGATCGTCCCGCTTCCATGCCTCTAGAATTTCCAGCAGCAATCTCAGTAGAAGAAGCTAGCCCAGCTCTGTCACGTAGCCCATCCTTCTCAGTGACGTATTTAGAGAAAGAAGAATGGGTTACAGACTGAGCTTTCCCCTCCAAGACAACTGGTCTCTATCTCAATCACCATTCATTGGGATCATGGGTTAGCATCCCACCACCATTCAGTTTGAAGGAGGGGTCTACAGGGATTCCCTTGGACCCCTTACCTGACTTTGCAGAGCTTTTGTCTCTGCCAGAAAACCTCTCATAGTCTAGATTCTGGAAAAATTGGGTAAGGCCATCATCAACACCTATAGGGATAAGAACCTCTAAAAGGAAGTCTTTAGCCTATTTTAGATTTTGGAAATTCCCTCAAAACCTTCAGCAATTCCAGTTCATTGGATTCTGTGGGACCTGCAAACAAGAATGTATAATAATCCAGTCTTCTGCCACCTAGTATCCAGGAAGCTGAATCTCAAACATAGAGTGCAGCAGGCTCAAGGTTTTGGCATAGTCAAACTGCCCATCTAGTCAGCGGTGAAATGGGCTAAGAAGACCTGGATAGTTTTCATGCCCCCAGCTAAGAACTCCCGGTTGCTGGACAATTTCAGGAAGAAAGCCTTTGGGAATTCAATGCTAAATGCCTGCATTGTAGCCCACCAAGTCTACACGATGCAAAACTTACATGACTACATTGATAAACTGAAGCCCCTTATAGAGTTCTGGACCATGAGCGAAAGAGAGATCACCATGCTCTCCTAGACATGGCAGAGTGTGAGCAGTACCTCATCCAGTCACTGTATGAATCCTTTAACACGGTAGCAAGATCCTATGCAGCAGCCATTGGGGTGTGCCACATGCCCTGGTTGAGAGAAAGCAGTCTGTGAGAAGATGACCATGAGAAGCTGGTCAATGTCCCAGGACAGTCTTTGTGTTGCCCAGATTAAGGAACAATATATGGTCATCCAGTCCCTGTTGAGACTTTGCTTCTAACAGTTCTTCTTTCAGAAATGCTCCTTCATCAATTTCAGAGATACTGGGCTACAACTATGCTACCACAACAGCTTCTAGCTCAAGGACACCCACATCACAGACATCAACCTAAAACCCTTCGGCAATCTTAGCCCAAACTAGGATCTAGTTTTTGACAAGTCCCAATTCTCAGGACTTGACCCCTTCTGGTTCCTCCGAATGAATTCTAGAGTCAGGTTACTGTTTGTGCTTCTCCCGGCCTCTAGCACTTAATCAACATTTGGCATTCAATCTGGATCCTTACTCGATCCAACTTCATCTTGAGATGTAGTCATTTTTTCAATCTATCCCTCCCATTGAATGCAACAAGGGGTTCTATTTTCTTATGCCCAAGACTAAGCCGGAGGTTGCTACAGGAGAAGTTCAAGATGAATGCCCTTGATACCATTCTACCCTGGATGTGCACTTTAGATCTAAAGGATGCATAGGCTCACATCCCCATCTATCCTTCTGTTACGGTTTTTGGGATTCAAACCCGTGACCCTGGGCATTTTAAGCCATGAACCTTCTGCAGACTATGGTGGCTGCTGGCTTTCCCAGGAGTTCTGGTATATTTGTCCTGTTTCCAGGCAGAGTCAGACATGACCCTGTATTCATCCAATTAGACCAGCACTGGGTGTGCCTCCTATTCCCAGCAGTATATAAGGCATGCTCACACAGTGCTGCTTCAACAGCCATCTTGGCATCTGCCCTGCAGAAACGCTACCTGTTTGTTTCCTGATTTCCAAGCCTTGTCTTGTCTTAAGTATTCAAGCCTTGTTCTGGTTAATGTATTCATGTTCCAAGTTCCTGCTCTTGGTATTTATGTATAACATTCCTGCACATAAAACTTCCTGCTTCACAATTCAGTCTCCTGTGTCCAGATCCAGAATTCCTGTTCCATGTGTTTCTCCTGGTGACTCCAGCTCCTGACCTTGCCACCGTGTTTCTACCCTGCCTCTCCAAGTAAACGCCTTTCCCTCTGATTGCCAAGCCCAGATACCCATGATGGATTGAACCAGCCCAAACTGAGGGCAAGGGTGGCCCAGTGAATATTTTGTTTTCCTGGGCACCACATACACCACGTCAAGATGTTTTCCCCACAACAGATTTATAACTGTGGACTGCTTTCTTGAATCTATAACTCTTGTCAAGACCAAGTTCTATACAGAAGTGCCTGGTTTGCAAAACCCCTGGGCCATGAGTGGTATCTATTGTAAAAATGATCATGTAGCCCAGGTCATGCATGACTGCTGACTGGCACAATTTGCCAAATGGGCTCTTGGACCACAGCAACAGACTGCGCAAGGTTACACCCACAGTCCAAGACTCAGTTCCATGTTATGCCTGCAACATCCAAGACTTACCCTCACTGTGTTCTCAGCACCGTCAGGAACTTGGCTTCCGATTGAGGAAGCCGCAGCAATAACTGAGATCCTAGCTGCATATACAGTGCTGAAGCCATTGTTCCAGGCTCCTCCTGCAGTGCTTCTAAAGACTCCAACTACAGCAAGTCCAGTGCCAGCTGTCCAGGTCGAGCTTATGTTTGCCATGTCTCAATGCCAAGCCAGTACCTGCCATGTTTCAACAATGCCAAGCCAAATCAGTTCCCTTACCAGTGAGGTTAGAGCCAGATGTTACCACAGCTCCAGTGCCTGCCCTTGCATTGGTGAATTCTGCATCAAATGTCTCGTCAATCCATGTTCCTCTTCCTGGACTCATGTTTACTTGAGACTGCGACTCCCTAAGTTCGGTTTGGGACCCTGGTGGACTTTGGAGGGGTGGCTAGAGGCCAGCCATCGGTAGGGAGGCTTTCTGTCAGGGTCATTGGGATTCAAACCCATGGCCCTGGGATTTCTAGGACATGAACCTGCCGTAGAGCTGCTGGCTTTCCTAAGAGTTCTAGTATATTTGTCGTGGTTCCTGGGAGATTCAGACATGCCCCCACAGCCATCCAATTGGACATGTACTGGGTGTGCCTCTTATTCCCAGCTGCATATAAGGCATGCTTAGAGGAAACACACTGCTGGTTCAACAGCCATCTTGGTATCTGCCTCACGGAAATGCTACTGGTTTGTTTCTTTATTTCCAAGCCTAGCCTTGCCTTGTCTAGTTAATGTGTAATCGTGTTCCAAGATTCCTGCACATGTATTTATGTACAGCACTCCTGCACATAAAGCTTCCTGCTTCCATTGTCCCTCATGTGTCTGGATCCAGAGTTCCTGTTCCATGTGTTTCTCCTGGTGACCCTCCAGCTCCTGACCTTGCCACTGTATCTCCACTCTGCCTTTCCATCTGGGGTCAGCCCTGGTTGCAAAGCCCAGAAACCCATGACACCTCATTGGAAATACCTCAGATTCATGGTGGAAAAATCACACTACCAATACAAGGTTCTGCCCTTCAGACTCTAGGGTTTTCATGAAATGCTTAGCAATAATGGTAGTGCATCTTTGTCACTGGGGATGTGCCATTTCTCTTACCTGGATGATTGGCTAGTAACAGGATCTTCTCAAGCAAGAGTGCTAAACTCCTTGAAGAGTACAATTTGCTTTCAGTCCCTAAGCTTTATAATCAGCTTTGCCAAATCGAACTTCATCCACACCTAGAGAATTAAGTTCATAGAAGCTTGGATAGACTTGCTAGAGGAGAAAGCTTTTCTCCTCTCAGAAAGGCAATCTACTTTCGAGCACTTATCCAAAACTTTACAGCAAGGTCAAGTCACATGGCAGCAGCAGTGCATGTGTGATCACATGACCCTCTGAACATGAGAGCTCTTCAGGGTGGCCTCCGTTCTCTATGGGATCAGCTGAGTCACTGTTGCTCTGTGCCAGGAGTCTCAAAGGATTTGGGAATGGGCTGTGCGTCACAAGGCTTTCCTTCAGGCAACCTACCTTTCTGGAGATCTCCAAAACAATGGCAGATTGCCTCAGAGTATTCCAACTACATGAGTGGTTTCTGGATTAATGTGTGGCAAACAGACTATTTGACCAGTTGGGGGTCATCCTTCAATCAATTTGTCTACTTTGGAAAGCAATAAGATAAAAAATTTGGATCTGTTCTGGACACTTTTCTGCTGAGGTGGGATGCAGATCTGCTGTATGCTTTTCTGCCACTTCTGCTAGTGGCAGGACAGTTCAGAAAGTGCTCAAAGATCAGGCATGACTCATTAGCATGGCACAGAGAGGTGTGGTTCTCTTATCAAGTTGTCAGTCTTTCCTCCAGTTCTGCTTAACACAGGAGGAGGATCATCTGTCACCTGAATCTCCCCTCTCTCTGCTTGATGGCATTTATTTGCATGGTCAGTAGTATCTTCACTGTTACTATCCAAGGAGATTGAGGACATCGTGATCTCTGCTAGGAAGCCATACACTAGAAGAGTCTGTGGATTTAAATGGAAACATTTCTTGACTTGGTGCCAGATGGGGTGCTGGACCTGTTTGTCTGTAATCCAAGGATCTCCTTCAGTACTTGTTTTCCCTCTTCTCATCAGGTCTCAATACATTATTGGTAAAAGTGCATCTTCATGCCATTGCTGCTTCCCATTCCCAAGCGGATGGAAAACTGATCTCTCTTCATCCTCTGGTATTGAAATTCATGAAGGACTTGTGGCATACAAAACCTCTGGATGTTAAGCCACCTGTGCCATGGGATCTCAATGTTGGCTTAGCACAACTGATGAAGCCTCCCTATGAGCCACTGGAGTAGACTTCCTTTAAATTTCTGACATGGAAGGTGGTGTGCTTAGTTGCTATTACTTTGGCTAAAAGAGTCAGTGAACTACAGCCTTTAGCTTCTTTCCTAGCATGTAGACAGATGGATTCAGGACTAGTGGGTTATGCACACCTACCAGCAGATGGAGACAGAGCAAACTGATGACACAGTATATATACTGCTGCAGTGACATCAGCTTGCCAGTATTCTCCATCTCCAGCAGATGGTGGATATGCATCTCCCTCGTGGTGATTGCTTCAGATTTTAGGAGGAGAAATAAATTAAAAATTAATCTAGCCCTGCTATCCTGTGGTGATACCAGTTAGTCCCTCCCCCAGTTGAGAGTATCTGAGGTGATTTATGTGGTCCCTCAGATGAGTGCCTTGGTCTGGTTTCAGCCAGTGTGGACTTAGCTGATTGTACAACTAAAAGGCCGCAGGTGCAGGAAGCAGAGTGCGGTGGTGATGGCAGATGCCCTCTCCCCCCCCCCCCATCTGGAGACCATCCCTGTACTCAATCAGGAAGGGCTAAGTTCAGATAGGGTAAAAAATAAAAAGAGACTGAAGAAGAGTTTTTTATTAAGGGCTTCCTCCTTCCCTGGTCTCCGTGCTCAGCATGCTGTTCCGATGTTCGTTCTGGCCCGGGGAAGGTCTGGGACATAGGCAGCCTGGTGGGTTAGCCTTTATAGGCTAGGCCCCGCTCAGGCTTTTCTCTGCACGCCGCTTGGTAGGCCAAAGCGGTGTTTTCACGCACTTTTGCCTGATTGTTCAGCTGCCCTCTATAGGACGTCGGTTCAGTTGGTACGTCTGACTGTGTGTCCAGGTTGTGCGTCTGGTTTTTGGACACTTAGGCATCCAGGTTACAGCGGCATCTGGGTTGGATGTGCATTTACCTGTTCGCACAAAATTGGGTACGTTGGTTGTCCTCTTAAGTTTGGGACACGGAGACTTGCGACGTCTAGTCTATGGACACCTAAAATTTTGGATGCATAATATAAAAAAAAAATAATAATAATGGTGCACTGCCTGTCATATTCAGGAATCTCAGCCTGGCGTGCCCTCTAACTTGTCAGCGCTGTTTGGAGGCTCAGGGAGAATTATCTTCCTCTGATTTTACTAAGCCTGGTTCTTCCTAGCCTGATGATAAGGATCCGGATGGCACGGAAGACGAGGCCGATCATGTCTCCCTGGAGGATGGGGAAATTCCTCCAGGGCTAGAACTGAATAAGGCGATGTTACGGTTCTTTCATAGAAATGAGCTGCCAGCTCTGATTTCCCAAACTTTGAAAATGCTAAGATTACCTGGGGCAGATGCCAATACTGAGCCAAAGAAAAATCCCAATTTGATTTCCTTGCATAAAGACTTTTGCTTTTTCCCTGTGATGGAGGCCATTCAAGAATTGATTGATCTTGAGTGGGGCACCCTGGAGGCTAATTTTACAGGGGTCAGGGTTTGGAAGGCCTGCATTATTTGCATCCAGTGGTGAGAGACCATCTGCGTTTTCCATCTTCTTAGTGTTTGGGTAATTGCTAGGTTCTTGTGTCCTGGTTTGGCCTCTGTTGGAAACAGGATGCTGGGCTTGATGGACCCTTGGTCTGACCCAGCATGGCAATTTCTTATGTTCCAAAAGTGGACATGCTGGTCTGTGCAGTCTTCAAGTGGATAATGATCCCCATAGAGGGAGGAGTAGCCTTAAAGGATGTACACAATAGAAGGATGGAGTCTATCCTTAAACAAGCCTTTGAAGCAGTGCCAATGACTTTGCAGACAGCTTCTTGTTATTCCCTGGTGGCTTGCTCTTGTTTGCTTCTCTCAAGAGGTCGATGACTCTGGAATGAATTCCAGGACTGTTATGGAACAAGCAGCCACCTTTTTGGCAGATGCAGGCTGCGATTTGATCCACATCTCAGCCAAAAGAGTGGCTTCTATAATAGTGACCAGACAACAGTTATGGCTGAGAAATTGGTTGGCCAATGCGACCTCTAAGGCTAATCTCACAAAATTGCCCTTGGCTTGCTCTTGTTTGGAAGCAAGTTGGCAAAACTAGCCAGTTAAGTGGGGCGAATCACTGGTTTCTCGGTTGCCGGAGAATAAGAAGAGATGCCACGCTCCTTTAGCATGAGGGATCATACATAGATACATAGAAATGACGGCAGAAAAAGACCAAATGGCCCATCTAGTCAGCCCAGCAAGCTCCCACACTTATTTTCCCATATTTGTTTCACCGACCAAGTTCAGGGCCTCTGTTGGCAACCGTCCAATTTGAATTTCACGCCACCCCCCACTGCTGATGCAGAGAGCAATGTTGGAGTTGCATCAAAGGTGAATTGTAAGGCTTAATGGTTAAGGGTAGTAACCGCTGCATCAAGCAAGTTACCCCAATGCTTGTTTACCCGACTGCACAGATCAATGCCTTGTTGGATGTTGTCTGAATGTAAATCCTCTTTTCCACATTTCCCCCTGCTGTGGAAGCAGAGAGCAATGCTGTATATGCATTCAAACTGAAATATCAGGCTTAATTGGTTTAGGGTAGTAACTGCCACAATAAGCAAGCTACTCCCACGCTTATTTGTTTACCCAGACTGTAGTTCAGTCCTTGTTGGTTGTTGTCTGAATGCAAATCCTCTTTTCTACATTTCTCCTTGCCATTAAAGCAGAGAGCAATGTTGGAGTTGCATTAACCGTGTGCAGGCTTATTGAGTAAGGGTTGTAATCACTAGGTAGTAGCCACCATTCCAGCAAGCCACTCCCATGGCTCTACTCTCCATTCCCATCCTCTAGCCTTTATGGATCCACAGTGTTTATCCCATGCCCCTTTGTAATCCTTCACAGTTTTCATCTTTACAACTTCCTCTGGAAGGGCATTCCAGGCATCTACCACTCAATCCGTGAAGAAATACTTCCTGACATTAGTTCTGAGTCTTCCTCTCTGGAGTTTCAAATCGTGACCCCTAGTTCTACTGATTTTTTTCCAACGGAAAAGGTTTGTTGTTGACCATGGATCATTAAAACCTTTCAAGTATCTGAAAGTCTATATCATATCACCTCTGCTCCTCTCCTCCAGGGTATACATATTTAGGTTCTTCAATCTCTCCTCATAAGTCATTTTATGAAGACCATCCACCTTTTTTGTTGCCCTTCTCTAGACTGCCTCCATCCTGTCTCTGTCCCTTTGGAGATATGGTCTCCAGCACTGAACACAGTACTCGAGGTGAGGCCTTACCAAGGCCCTGTACAAGGGGATCATCACTTCCTTTCTCTTACTAGATATTCCTCTCTCTATGCAGCCCAGCATTCTTCTTTACCTATCGCCTTGTCACATTGTTTCACCGACTTCGGCTCGTTAAAACACTATCCACCCCCAATGTCTCTTTCCTGCTCTGTGCACATCAGCCGTTAACCCCCCAATAAATACAGTTCTTTAGGATTTCCACATCCCATATGCATGACTCTGGTCTTCTTGGCATTGAATCTCAGCTGCCATATCTTTGATCACTCTTCCAGGTTCCTTAGATCCCATCTCATTCTCTCCACTCCTAAGGGATCCAAGCTTTTTTGACCCTATAGAGGAGTGACTTTTCAGAGGAATCTACCTTTCAGGAGGTCTCAGCCCTTTCGTCCAAAACAGCCCAGATGGGTTGTGGGCTCGGGTTGTGGAACCTCCCAATGAAGGTGTGCCAACCCACTCCCAAGAACAGGAGATAGGGTGACGCCTATCTCTTTTATCAGAGGTGGGTCGAAATTACAATGGATCAGTGGGTCCTGGAAGTGATAGGAGAAGGATATGGGCTGGAATTTTGCAATGTTCCTCGGGTCGTGTTCATGGTGACTCCCTGCCATTCACCACAGAAGAAGCAGGCGGTGGACTATACATTATCAAGGCTTAGTCTGAGACCTGTGGTTCCAGTGCCGATATTCCATCTATTTCATTGTGCCCAAGAAGGAGGACTCATTTCATCCCATCCTGGTCCTCAAGGGGTTCAATCGTCATTTGTGGGTGACTCATTTTTGCATGGAAGCATTGCACTGAATGATAATGGCCGTACAGTCCGGGGAATTCCTGACCTCCCTGGATCTATCTGAGGTGTATCTACATATTCCCATCAGACTAGAGCACCAACCTTTTCTTCAATTTGCATTTTTGGGATGCCATTATCAGTGTTGGGCACTGCCTTTTGGTCTGGCCACCGCTCCCTGAACCTTCTCCAAAATAATGGTGGGGGTGGTGGCAGAGTTGAGGAAAGAATGAATCCTAGTACTACACCCATATGTATTATTTATTTTATTTAGGTGTTTTATATGCCATCCTTTCAAAAGATCACAACGGGTTACATTATTAGGGTTCATTTTCATGGTTAACAATCATATGCTTTGAGTTAATGTTCATTCTTTGAATTCTACATCATAGAGAATACATATTTTAGTTATCTGGGCAATTGGCCGATTTGTTCCAAGTCTCTGGAAGAGAGTCGTCTGGTGATCCACAAGGTGATCTCTGTGTTGCAGGAACTCAGCTGGGTGGTGAATCTGGCCAAGAGCAGTCTTCAGCCTATTCAATCGCTGGAGTATCTGAGTTCGACTCAACATGAAGCAGGGCAAGGTTTTACTGCCGGAAATTTGTATTCAGAAGTTGATGACACTGCTGCGTCTGGACACCATTTGTCCAATCATGTGGTCATATCTACAAGTGCCTGCAACCCTGGAAATGGTGCCATGGGCAAAGGCACATATGCTTCCTCGCCAATGTTCCCTGCTGTCTCAGTGGAATCCACAGTTTCAGGATTACTTGATTTGGCTCCACCTACTGATGGAAATCTCCTCCCAATTGCAGTGGTGGCTACAAATGGATCATCTAAGGAAGGGAGTCTCCCTAACTTCACCAGACTGGATAGTACTCATAACAGATGTGAGCCTCAATGGTTGGGGAGCTCGGTGTCAGGTGCTGACACATAAGGGCGCTGGCATGCAGAGGAGGCTCTCTGGAACATCAGTTGATGAGGCTTGGGCAGTCCGGTTGGTATGTTTGCAGTTCAAAGACAAACCTCAGGGTTGAGCAGTCCGAGTAATGTCTGTCCCTTTGGCTTACATCAATCGGCAAGGAGAAACAAAGAGCCAGCAAGTGTTGCAGGAGATAGATCAACTTCTGGAAGGGGCAGAACTGCATCTTCTAATGATCTTAGCCTCACACATAGCAGGAAAGGCAATGTGAGAATGGACTTTCTCAGCAGGAAAAGTCTGGACCCACGAGAATAGGTATTGTCAGACGAGGCATTTCAGCTAATAATAGGTTTCTGGGACTTTCTGTTTCTAGACCTGGTGACTTCTCACAATGCAAAGGTTCCTCGATTCTTCAGTTGCAGGAGAGATCCGAAGGTGTTGGGCATCGATCCGCTCATGCAAGCATGACCGGAAGACATGTTGATTATATGCCTTTCCTCCGTAGCCTGTACTGGGCAGAATGATTCGGAGGGTTAAGCGTCACCGAGGGCTGGTGCTTCTGGTGGCATCATATTGGCCCAGGAGACCATGGTATGCGGATCTGCGAAGGCTCCTGGTGGACTCCCCGCTCTGACTGCTGGCGCACAGCAATCTGTTGCGGCAGGGACCTGTTCTTCACCAAGATCAAACTCTTATTTTGTCTTACGGTATGGCCCCTGAGAGGGCTCACTTTCTAAAGCTTGGATACTCTTCTGCGGTTATTTCTACTTTACTACATGCAAGAAAGTTTTTCCACTTTCTTAGCATATGTGCGGGTTGGGCAAGTGTTTGAGGCTTAGTGTGAAGATTGGGGAGTGCTTCCTTGATCTGTTAAGGTTCTGCTCATTTTGGAATTTTTGCAGGATGGATTGAATAAAGAGTTGGCCCTTAATTCCTTGAAGGTACAGGGAGTGGATCTTGCCTGTTTCAGGGGTCAGATGAATGGTGAATCCTTACAGGCTCATCCAGATGTGGCCTGTTTCTTGAGAGGTGTGAAACATCTCCATCCTCCCTTGCGGTTACCGGTTCCTTTGTGGAGTCTTAATCTGGTGTTGGAGTTCTTGGTGGGTCCTACATTTTGACAAGCCTTTCCTTGTGCTTAGTGTCCTTGAAAATGGTGTTTCTGGTAGCGATATATTCTGCAAATTGAATTTCCAAGCTGCGGGCTTTGTCTTGCTGGGAGCCATTCCTTCAAATGACTCCAGGGGTGTTACAGCTGTGTACTTTTCCTTCCTTCTTGCCTAAAGTGGTTTGAGATTTTCACTTGAATCAGTCCATTTCCTTTTCGTCTCTGGATAAGGAAAGAAATGTGGAGAAATATCACCTGTTGCGCCCCTTGAATGTCAAGAGACGTGAGGTATCTAGAGGTTTCTAAACCGTTCTGAAAAGCGGGTCACCTGTTTGTCCTTCATGGTGGAGGTAAACAGGGCGAGCCAAAAAGCTTAGCATGCAGGATCCCTGGTACCATAACATTTCCCTCCTCCTGCTGAGAGCTGCACCTGAGCACAAGCTGAAAAGGTCAGCATGTAGGATCCCCAGTACCTTCCGAAAATCTGTATGTGCATCAGGGTCTAGAGAACAAAGGGGGACATTCTCTCAGGAAAGTGACACACTTTTGGTAGGCCATTTGTATATATTTTGTTCCTTTTAGCTGGGGCACTATTTGCTGCATTGCTTGTATGCTTTGTGTATGCCTACAGTCATTCTTATAAGTGGCTGATTTGTTATCTTATACCTTTCCATATAACTATAATAGTATTCAGCCACGTCTTAAAATGGCTGGGCCCTGTGCGCACCATGTCCATTTTCAAAAAGGCCCAATCATGCGCAAGTACCAGGCCCTGAAAAAGGGGCATGCCAGGGGGTGGTCTGGTGGAGACTGGCCGGGACAGCAGCCATTAGCAGCTGTCCTGGGGAGGCCCGCGCCGGCCAGCTGCTGGCGCGCATAACTTACTTCTGCTCTAGAGGAGCAGTAAGTAAGAAAACAAAAAAAAAAAGTAAGTTTTAACGAAGGGTTTAGGGGGTGGGGAGGAGAGGGGAAGAGGGAGGGAGTATAGATAGAGTGGTAGGGAACAGGGGAAGGCCTGATTGCATCACATGCAAATTACTAAAATTCCCCCTCCCCCTTGCACGCACCACCCACGTGTGCTCGCGTGGATTTTAAAATCCGGCGCATATAGACGCGCATACGCACCTTTCAAAATATCCCCCTTGACTTCTTATTTATATATAAGAATTCACTAAGTAATCAGGTGTCATTATTTTCTTAGTTTGTTTATGGGATCCAGACTATACCAGGCAGCACCTCAATCCACCCACTACAACCAGTCTTTGGGACCCCCAAGCCAGTCGGGTTTTCAGGATATCCCTAATCAATATGCATGAGAAATATTTGCATTCAAGGGAGATAGTGCATGTATATAAATCTCATACACATTTATTAGGGATATCCTGAAATCTTGACTGGTGGGGGAGGGCAAGGACCAGTTTGAGAACCCCTGCCCTAGAGAAAAGATGGAATAGAGGCGATATGAAAAGAGACATTTAAGTACCTTTCAAGGTATCAATGCGCAGGAGGTGAACCTCTTTCAAAGGAAAGGAGGTTCTGGAACAAGGGTCATGTGATGAGGGTGAAAGTGGGTAGACCAATGATGGTGAATTCCAGTCCTTGAGTGCCACAAACAGGCCAAGCTTTCAGGATACAATGGTGGCAGTGCGTGCAAATCTTTCTCATGCATATTCATTGAGGTCATGAGATGAGGTTGAAAGGAGGTAGACTCGGGAGTAGTCTGAAGAAATATTTATTTACAGAGAGGGTGATGGATGTGTGGAATAGCCTCCCAGTGGAAGGGGAGGCTATTCCACACATCCACTATTCAGTATCTGAATTCAAGAAAGCATGGGATAAATACAGGGGAATCTCTTAAGGAAGTGATGAGAATTATAATGCTTAATTTATTGGACAGATGAGCAGTCTGAATGGGCCATATGTTCTTTTTCTGCTGTCATGTTTCTGTGTTTCACCGACCAGTCAGCATGAGCACTGGATGGTCACTCGTGCTGATTGGTCAACGAGACAGCAGGGTGGGTAGGATCGCTAACAACACTGGCCAAGACCGGTAGATGCTTCATGTGGACCCTGTCTCTGTGTTCCCCCATCTTCCAACAAACACACACACACAAAAACACAACATACAAACGTACACACAACCCACACCTGCATATATACAAACACCCATACAAACACAGTATCCTCATACTAAATGTGTATTTTTCAGAAGTCTAGATTTTCTGTATGTACTCTTATGTGTAAAAGAAAAGACCAGTATTTTATATGGAGAAGCTTTATTACTTTTTGTTTTGTGTGTGTTTTTTTTAATCCCTTTTGTGACGAAAAACACCATGTAGTCATCTTCTGTGTTTCTATGTAACCAAGTACATGCTGTTAATATTCATCAAAGCCTTATGCAGGCTTTATTCTGGTACACAAAAAGTATGATACTATATGAAGAGCTGGAATGTGTGCAATTTATGGAAGTAAGTAGTCCTCATTAAAAGTGAACTTTTCATTATTAAACTAAGAAAAGATTTAATATGCTATAACAAGGAAGGGAGCTAAAAGGAATGAAATTAACACAAGGGAAAATAGTGCTAAGTGACAGCCAAGTCTATATTTAGAGAAAGATAGCTACTGTAGTCTTGATCCTAAGGAGAGGAGTGAAAATGAATTTTAAGACATAAATACATATAGGTGCATTTTTAAATTTTGTTAAAAAAAAAGTAAATGAATAAAAGAGAGGCTGGAAAGGTAGCTTCATGATATACAAAAGGCTGAATGAAATGATGTGTGTCAGATTGAAACAGTTCATTGGAAATTTTTTCTCTCAATTAGCCCAAGGCACAGAGACTTTAATTTGCATTTTCAGTCTAGCCAAGGCAAATAAAACAAATAGATCACATAAATACAAAGAAACTAAGATCTGTGCACAAGCATTCTAGAGCTTCAACAAAAATAGATTTTGCCAAAGAAAGTTTGCTTGATATGCACTTTAAGTTAAAGAAGTCACAGGAAATCATGAAAATATTGTAAAATATTCCTATTTCCTATATTATTTGTAAGTTAATGTAAATCTGTTATAAAAGATAAAAAAGCAAAGTGTGTGTATAAATCCAGCTTGCATTCCATATATGTAGTTTCTGCTTGTTTAATTTTTCAGAGCATTCTTTGTCGACCTGGTATTTTCTAATTACTAATTAGCTCCATAGCAATATCATACTATGCAAGGATATGATTCTCTGCTGGTGTAGTTCTATCACGATATCAATCATACTCTAATATGCCCCCAATCAAAACTGTACTCCAGTAAAGTACTCACAGTAAAGTACCCAGAAAGTAAATAATGGTCTACTGGTCATTTATTTCTAACCAATTAAAAAAAATTAACTCTTGTAAAGTTACTTTTTTTTTTTATATTTATTTGTGTAGGACCAACACTCAATAGGCTTGCCAAAATGTCAAAGCCCCTGTTAGTTGAAAGTCCACTTTACTTTATTAATATCTCGACACACTAAACAATTTTTTTATATTTTCACTTTTAAAAACAGAAACACGGAAAATGTCCCAACCATTCAGTATATGTCTCGTCTTCAAATGAGCATCACATCACAACAGTACTTATCTTGCCACCAAAGGTCCCACTACACGAGCGCAATACTGCAGTCACCAACGGTAGTAAATTTGTCCGATTTTTTTTTTTTTTTTTTTAATTTATTTTGGGTGATACAGCCCTAGCTTTGGAAAAAGGACTATCATTAGTGTCGTGTAGTTTTTATAATCCCTTCCAGACTCAGATTGACTTATATCACTTTTTTAGGTGTGTACAGATCAAATTGTTTTTTTCAAGAACAAAATATAAATATAAATAAATATTTAAAAAAAGTTAAATGTCAAAAGTTTATTTTTTTGAATTGGTTTGAAATACATGACCAGTAGACCACTATTTACATTGTGGGTAGTTCTATCACGTACATAGGGGGTATTTACTAAAGGGTTTCTCCCATTTTCGGCCCGATTTTTAAAAGGGCCACGCATGCGCTGCACACATTTTTGGAAAGGCCCAGCCACACGCATAACCCCCATTACGTGCCGAAGTGCCGGGCCTCTCCAAAAGGGGCAGGGGTGGGCTGGGACAGCGCCCTTCGACCCTGTCCTGGGGAAGCATGCGCCAGCCTGCTGCTGTCGCATGTAACTTGCTTCTGCTCATCAGAGCCAGGTAAGTTACAGAACAAAAAAAAATAGGATAGGGATTAGGGGTCAGGGTTGAGAGGGGAAATGGAAGGAAGGTTAGGTGGGGGTAGGGAAGTTTCCTCCCAGTCCGCTCCTTAATTGGAGCGGATTGGGAGGGAAGTGGAAAAAAGGCCGATCGCATTGCCGCGCGTAATTTGTACATTCCCCCTCCCCCCCTGTGCGTGCGAGTTGCAGGCCGCCCGCACATGCGTGCATGGACATCTGATTTTAGAACATGCACACGGCAGCGCCCGCCTGTTATAAAATCAGCGCGTCCACGTGTGCGGGTCTTAAAATCAACCCCTTTGGGGCAGATTTTAAAAGGGCCGCGCGTAACTCCTGGGGCTTTCGAAAAGGGGCGGGAGGGGACGTGTCCGGGGGCGTCCCCGAAACGACGCAGCGTTTCAGGGGCGTGCCGCGGCATTTTGGGGGCAGGCCCGGGGGCGTGGTGCCGGCCCGGGGGTGTAGTCGAGGCCTCCGGACCAGCCCCCAGGACCAGAGGACGGAGCGGGGCTGCCAGCGACACGCGCAAAGTTAAGGGGGGGGGTTTAGATAGGGCCGGGGGGGGGGGGGTTAGGGAGGGGAAGGGAGGGGAAGGTGGGAGGGCGAAGAAAAGTTCCCTCCGAGGCCGCTCCGAAATCGGAGCGGCCTCGGAGGGCACAGGCAGCGCACGCAGGTTGCACAAATGTGCACCCCCTTGCGCGCGCCGACCCCGGATTTTATAAGATACGCGCGTATCTTATAAAATCCAGCGTACTTTTGTTCGCACCTGCTGCGCGAACAAAAGTACGCGCTCGCGAATCTTTTGAAGATCTACCTCTTTGTGCCTATAGGAAAAATGCTTAGTAAATAGGGCCCATAGTTTGATGAGCCTGGATCTTCATATTATAAATGACCCTTCTGATCCCTTCAGGCTGCCCTTTTGTCACTACCTGAAATCTATCCTCCCAGCCTTCTGTAGTTTGATCTCTCCTCTTCCTTGGTGCTGTGGGAGGTAGATACTTTATATCAGGGGTCGTCCTCAATCACTTTGGGTGGCTTTGTCCTACTACATTTTTTCTCAAGCAGTCTGGTTTCAGGGTAACCCAAATATGCACATTAAAATTGGAAGATGGGGGTTATAAGATTTTAAAAGAAATAAATAAGTTTTAGAGCAAGTATATACAGATACACCTCCTGAATGGTTCATAGTGTCTAGCCTAAAAAAAATGGATCTACTGGACACTCAAGAACTGAATTTATGAGTGTAATCTCAAGGATTGTAAAGGTTATTACATAGGCTGCTGGATACCCAACCTTTCCTGTAAGGCCTCAGCAGTCATGTCGCTGTTCATATATCATTTTGTAAATTAATTGCAAGATGTGGGAAAACTTTGCAAGTGCAGTAAAGAAACAATTTGTCAAAGTTGAGCTGTGGATGCCATACATGCAAATGTTTTTTTTTTATTTATGAAACAATGAATTAAGCTGCACCTACAGATTTAAGTAGCAGTTAAAATTATTTCAAACGTAAGTCATTTGCTGCAAACGCTGAGTAATCGTGACTCTGGGCTAACCTAAAACAGGTCAGTTTTCCTAGATGGTTCTGGCACGCTCAAACAGATGGGAAACATAGGGGGTGAAAAGAGTAAGTTAGGCACCTGACAGGAGATACCTGCCCATTAATTAATGACGACGTCGTCATTTAATAGAGGCTGCAGTTGGAAAGGCAGCAACTGCCTATTGTCACTCAAAGTTGTTGATGGTGAGAAGAAACCATATTGAGTTTCTTTCTATAAAGTGTGACTTCCAGTTACTGTGTTATGTGATCCCTTAACATTTATGACTTACGCAAACTGTTTCATGGGAGGTACATATGACCTGATCTGGCTAAACACTCCTTATTTTTAGTTTCATTGGTCTGTAGCTGACTAGTTCATGTCCCCTGTCACGCTCGAAGGAGCAAGAAGCACAACTGCACCAGACAAAACAAGAAGAAAAGTGGACATTTCATTCATGATGCCTAATTTCCTTGTTTAGTCCAGAAATTTCCATGTGATTGTGATGATCGTTATGTGAATTTCTGTGCAAGAAATACATTATTAAAGACATTTTTCCCCATGGGAAATTAGGGATGTGTTGTATTTTTACAATGACAGAAAGCAATGTTTCTTATATCATTTGGTGTCAGTTCTTATTTTGAAAAAAAACTGAAATATCATTTTTGTCATTTCTCATCTTTAAGAGCATGCTAAAGCATTTTAGCATGGACCTTTTGCAAACATATGCACATTAAAAGAAATGGCATCTGTTGTAAAAAAAAAAAATTAAAAAAAAAATGTACATGCTAAAGTTAAATTAAACAAATGAAATAGATGAAAAAAATCAAAACAAAATAGATGAAAAATTATAAAAACTAAACAAAAAAACAAACAAAATGTTTTTCTATACACAGTACTTTAGGAAATTAGGCAGGAAATGGAGTCAGCTGGTGATCACATGCTTGTCAACCAATGGCAGGGCAGCTTTAAAAATGCTTAGTGACATCACAATGTTCTCTGGCTTTACTGAGATTTCAACAGAATTAAACTGGACTGGCCTGGCCTATTTCCCTGTAGAAAACAAAAAAGGGATTCTAAGTTTCAGAAGCATAAAGAGTACAGGGAAAAAGTGCTCCAGGAATTACTAGGTGCTCTACTATATGGCTGTGAAGGAGTGTATAAGAGGAAATCCCACTAACTCCAGGTATGGCCCAGGACACCTTAAACTCCCCAAAAGGAAATCTTGGTCCTAAGCAGGAGGGTAAGAAGAAAGACCCAGGAGCAAAAAGAGAGACCCCAGAAAGGAGATGGAAGGCAGCCGCTACGCTAAAACTGCGTATGTGTAACTGCTACATTTTTGTTCCAAGTACCTCTGAAATAAGCAGGCTGTTTTGTTATTTTGCCTTGGAAATAATAAAAGTTTTGTGCAAGACCAGCTGGAGTCCAGACTCCTCTGTCCTCCAGTACTTTTCCCAAGCCACAGCCACTTCTATGGCTTTACAATGGCACAAATTTGGATGAAATTGGATGAAAGTTTCAAATGTTATTAGGAAGAGGGAAAAATAAACACCCTGACATAGTGATCATATAAAGCTAGTTTCTCACAGGACAAGCAGGATGGTTGTCCTCACAAATGGGTGACATCGAGGATGGAGCCCACCACGGAAAACTTCTGTCAAAGTTTAAACAGAACTTTGACTGGCCCCTACTGGGCATGCCCAGCAAGGCACTGACCCTGCAGCCAGCAGGGGTCTCCCTTCAGTCTTCTTTTTTCCGCGCAGCAGTTGCCACGCGGTGAAAGGAGCTCTCTTACCACGTTCCTGACAGGAATTCGGTATTTTTCTTTCCGAAGAAAATTTGCCCCTCAGGGGTCTCCCTTCGACAAATTTTTGTCACCTCCGCGGAAACCGGTAAGTTTTTTGCCTTTTTTCTTTGACTACCGTCGAATTTGGCCCTCGAGGCCTGTTGGCAATTACCGAGCCCGCGACTAAATTTGGCCTTAAGCCATGGCGACGGGGTTCCGTCGATGCCCGGATTGTACCCGGACTATGTCAATCACAGACCCCCATAGGGTTTGTGTTTTGTGTTTGGGTAGTGAGCATGATGTCCTGACTTGCACCAAATGTGCCCTAATGACACCTAAGGGTCGCAAAGCCAGGATGGAGAAGATGGGGCTCCTCTTCCATGCACCCACCCCAACGCCATCGATAGCATCGACGTCATCGGAACCGGCACCGTCGAAGTTGCACCACCATCGTCAACCCTCCGGTGACCGTCCACCATCGATGACTTCTCGGCCGTCGACTCCTGTCCCCTCCCCGGATGGGCGAGGAGACCGGAAGGACAAGCATCGCCATCGACGGCACAAGTCTCGGCCTGTCGAGGATCCACAGTCATCGACCTCTGAACAAGCCGAGCCACCGACTAAGAGGCCTCGTTCAGACTTGGCACCGTCCACGTCTCGTTCGCAGGCATCGAGGAAACCCTCACCCTCTCGGGGTGTGGGAGCCGTGATCCCACCGGTTACGGTGGTCCCTCCGGCTCTGCCTCAGCCTCCCTCTCCCGTCGAGCCGGGTATTGTTACCCCTGGTCTCCGGGCAGAACTGGACCGGCTGGTCCAGGAGGCCATCGAGAAAGCGATGCAAAGATTCCAACCTCCATTGGCACCGTCTCCGGCACCGATTCCGGCACCGCCACCGGCATCGACCCCGACACCGACTCCGCCACCGAGGAAGGAACCAACCACCGAACCTTTGGTGGAAGCGCTGGCACCGCTACTACAACGTATGGAGGCACTTGTACATGCCCTCCCATCGATAATTCCAGTAGCACCGACAGCGCCATCGTCTCCGACTGGATTTTCATCGGCGGGAGAAACACCGTTCCTGATTCCCCCTTCCGGGGTGGTCCCATCGGTGCCTTCTCGTATATCTCCACCGATTTATCCTTTGGCTCCATCGGTTCCAAGACCGGCACCGACTCCATCGGCAGCACCGAAACCCTCGATGCCGTTCCCAGTACCGATTGTACCACCGGTTCCTCCAAGGTTTCCTTCGATGCCTTCGGATCCTCAACCAGGTCCATCGGGGCTTCAACCCCCAAGTGATCCCTATGATACCTGGGGTGATGATACATCTTCTGACACATATTTACCATCACCGCCTTCTCCTACAGAGAGTAGAAAAAGATCTCCTCCAGAGGATCTCTCCTTTATTAATTTTGTTAAGGAGATGTCCGAAATTGTACCTTTTCAGCTGCAATCTGAGACCGATGACAGACACCAGATGATGGAACTGCTTCAATTTTTGGACGCTCCAAAAATCATCGCTTCCATCCCCATTCACCAGGTGTTTCTCGATCTCTTAAAGAAAAACTGGGAATCTCCTTCATCTGTATCACCAGTTAACAAGAAGGCTGACTCCACATACCTCGTCCAGTCAGCACCAGGCTTTCAAAAGCCTCAACTGGATCATCGCTCTGTTGTGGTGGAGTCCGCACAAAGAAAAGCCAAGCGTCTCAAGCCACACTCCTCCACTCCGCCGGTCAAGGACAATAAATTCCTAGACAGTGTGGGACGGAAAGTGTACCATGGAGCTATGCTGATTTCTCGCATAGCCTCATATCAACTCTACATGACGCAATATAACAGAGCCATCCTTAAACAGATGCAAGATTTTGCTGACACATTACCTGACCAATACCAGCCACAGCTTCAGGCCCTTCTTAACAAAGGGTTTGAAGCGGGGAAGCACGAGATCAGAACGGCTTATGACATCTTCGATGCCTCCACAAAGGTTTCAGCTACTGCCATCTCGGCCAGACGTTGGGCTTGGTTAAAGTCATCCAACCTTCGCCCAGAGGTCCAGGATCGTTTAGCGGATTTACCCTGCTTAGGGGACAATTTGTTTGGAGAACAAATTCAGCAAATAGTAGCTGAATTGAAAGATCACCACGAGACGTTGAAACAACTTTCTTCTGTTCCGTCTGAGGTTTCCTCCAAACAACCACTTAAGAAGGACTCTAAGAAGTCGTTCTTTCGGCCACGCCGTTACTATTCTCCATCGGCCAGGCCTCGTCCAGCTCGATCCTCTACTAGGCCTCAGCCGCGTCAGCCTAGGAAACAAAGGCCTACTGTAGCCCCTCCTCCTGGGCCTGCGGTTGGCCTTTGACTCCCCTGTAGAGAACACATGCCAAACCCCTCTTCCAGACATTCCTGTAGGAGGTCGACTGTACCATTTTCTACAACCTTGGTTGCAGATCACCTCAGATCAGTGGGTGCTAACAATTATCGCACAGGGTTACCACCTCAACTTCATAACTCTTCCGGCAGACTCCCCGCCTCTTCAAGCGTGGAGTCTATCCACCCATTTGGCTCAATTACAACAGGAAGTGTCTCTTCTTCTGCAATCAAATGCTATAGAACCCGTTCCTCCCTCTCAACGAGGCAAGGGATTCTATTCCAGATACTTCCTAATACCAAAGAAATCAGGGGGACTACGTCCCATTTTGGACCTTCGAGCCCTCAACAAATACCTTCAAAAAGAGAAGTTCAAAATGGTAACCCTAGGCGCGCTGCTCCCTCTGCTACAAAGAGGGGATTGGCTGTGCTCTCTCGACCTCAAGGACGCTTATACCCACATTGCGATCACACAATCCCATCGCAAATATCTGCGGTTTCTCGTAGGCCACGACCATTATCAATACCGTGTCCTACCTTTCGGTCTGGCTTCTGCCCCACGAGTCTTTACCAAATGTCTCGTAGTGGTAGCAGCATTCTTAAGAAAGGAAGGTGTCCACGTCTACCCCTACCTGGACGATTGGCTAATCAGGGCCTCCACCCAACAGATAGCTCAATCCTCCCTAAAATTGACAATTCAAACACTCCTTTCCTTAGGGTTTCTTGTCAATTACGAGAAATCTTGCTTAGTCCCGTCTCAAACCTTATTCTTCATTGGAGCAGACTTGGACACCTTACAGGCAAAGGCTTACCTTCCTCTTCAGAGGGTCCACACCCTAATGTCCCTGGCTCGCCAGCTCCAGTCTCAGAACACTGCCACGGCTCGCCAGTTCCTCATTCTCCTAGGACACATGGCATCCTCGGTTCAAGTCACTCCCATGACCCGACTAGCCATGAGAGTAACACAATGGACTCTACGACACCAATGGATTCAAGCTTTTCAGCCTCTGTCCTCCATAGTCACAGTCACACAAACGCTGCGCCTATCCTTAACTTGGTGGACGACTCAGGTCAACCTCCTTCAGGGCTTACCTTTTCTTCCACCGGATCCGCAAGTAATCCTAACCACCGACGCTTCTCACATCGGTTGGGGAGCCCATGTGGACGACTTTCAAACCCAAGGGTTATGGTCCAAAGAGGAAGCCGAACACCAGATCAATTTCCTGGAACTTCGAGCAATCCGCTATGCGCTCCGCACTTTCAAAGATCATCTCTTTCATCAGATAATCTTAATCCAGACGGACAACCAAGTGGCCATGTGGTACATAAACAAGCAGGGAGGCACAGGCTCCTTCCTTCTCTGTCAGGAAGCTGCGCAGATCTGGGCGGAAGCCCTCTCCCACTCCATGTACCTCAGGGCCACTTACCTGCCGGGAGTAGACAATGTATTGGCAGACCAGCTGAGCCGTGTCTTCCACCCACACGAGTGGTCACTCGATCCTCTGGTAGCGACCTCTCTGTTCACAAGTGGGGTTCTCCCCGCATAGACCTCTTTGCGTCCCCTCAGAACCACAAAGTGGACGCTTACTGCTCTCTCATTCGGAGCCAGCACTCTCGGCCGAGGGATGCATTCTCCCTCAAGTGGACAACCGGTCTGCTCTATGCATTCCCTCCACTCCCTCTTGTGTCAAAGACTCTCGTGAAGCTACGCCAAGACGGAGGAACCATGATCCTGATAGCACCTTACTGGCCACACCAAGTATGGTTTCCAATACTCCAGGATCTCTCCATCCGCAGGCACATTCCTCTGGGAAAGGACCCGCATCTGCTCACTCAAAACGACGGATGCCTCCTCCATCCCAACCTTCAAGCCTTGTCCCTGACGGCATGGATGTTGAAAGGTTAGTCCTTCAACCATTTAACCTTTCAGATTCCGTTTCTCGAGTCCTGATAGCTTCACGAAAGCCTTCCACAAGAAAGTCTTACTCATACAAATGGAAAAGGTACACATCATGGTGCACTTCTCAGTCCCTTGATCCCCTTTCCTGTCCAATCTCCAAATTCTTGGACTATTTATGGCATCTCTCTGAATCAGGTCTTAAAACCTCTTCTATCAGAATGCATGTCAGTGCGGTAGCCGCCTTCCATAAGGGTATTGGGGGTAATCCTATTTCAGTGCAACCCCTAGTAACACGCTTTCTTAAGGGCTTACTCCATCTAAAGCCACCCTTGCGTCCTCTGGCCCCATCCTGGGACCTTAACCTGGTTCTTGGTCGTCTAATGAAACCTCCTTTCGAACCTCTGCACTCCTGTGACTTGAAACATCTCACTTGGAAAGTGTTATTCCTTTTGGCTGTTACTTCAGCTCGCAGGGTTAGTGAATTACAGGCCCTAGTTACCTATCCGCCTTACACTAAGCTCCTGCAGGACCGGGCGGTACTCCGCACTCACCCTAAATTTTTACCTAAGGTAGTTTCGGAGTTTCATATCAATCAATCTATCGTACTACCTATCTTTTTTCCCAGGCCCCACTCAAACTCTGGAGAGCAGACCCTGCATACCCTAGACTGTAAACGGGCTCTAGCTTTTTACCTAGACCGTACAGTTTCCCACAGGAAGAGCACTCAATTATTCGTCTCTTTCCATCCTAATAAGTTGGGACAACCTGTGGGTAAGCAGGCTCTTTCTTCCTGGTTGGCGGACTGCATTTCTTTTTGCTATGAGCAAGCTGGCATTCCTTTTCAAGACCGTGTTAAAGCACACTCTGTGAGGGCCATGGCGACGTCAGTGGCACACCTTCGATCGGTGCCGCTTCCTGACATCTGCAAAGCTGCAACCTGGAGTTCTCTCCATACTTTTGCAGCCCATTATTGTTTGGACAAGGCTGGAAGACAGGACTCCATCTTCGGCCAGTCTGTCTTGCGTAACCTTTTTCCAACCTGATGTACCAACACCCTTCCACCTACCCGGTAGGGTGCGGATGCCCTTTCCCAAATTTCTCCTCAGTTGTTGTGCCTGCTGCACACCGTTGGGTACATTTGGTGCAGGTCGGGACATCCTCAGCTCGGTACTCACCCATTTGTGAGGACAACCATCCTGCTTGTCCTGTGAGAAAGCAAATGTTGCTTACCTGATGTAACAGGTGTTCTCACAGGACAGCAGGATGTTAGTCCTCACGAAACCCGCCCGCCTCCCCACGGTGTTGGGTTCGTTTTATTTTTACTTTCTAGGCACTGCCTGTAGCTTTGAAAATCAGACTGAAGGGAGACCCTTGCTGGCTGCAGGGTCAGTGCCTTGCTGGGCATGCCCAGTAGGGGCCAGTCAAAGTTCTGTTTAAACTTTGACAGAAGTTTTCCGTGGTGGGCTCCATCCTCGATGTCACCCATTTGTGAGGACTAACATCCTGCTGTCCTGTGAGAACACCTGTTACATCAGGTAAGCAACATTTGCTTTCCCTATATCAGGGGAGGCCAACTCTGGTCCCTCAAGAGCTACCATCAGGATTGATTTTCAGGATATTCACAATGAATATTCATAAGATATCTTTGCATTCACTGCCTCCATTGTATGCAAATATGTCTCATACATATTCATTGTGGGTATTCTGAAAACCAATCCTGATGGTGGCTCTTGAGTACCAGAGTTGGCCACCTCGATCCTATAGGAAATGAGGTGCATACTGCAAGGGGCAGGTGGCAATAAATTACTTTTCTTATTCCATGAGAACAGAACTGCAGTGCTATAACTGTTATTAAACAATTCTCTATTGTGAATGAACCCACTTGGATGAATACTTATATAAATCAAAGATAAACCATTCACCACATCAATCTGGAAGTCTTTGAATTATAAAGGTGAATGACCATCATATAAAGAGATGTTTACACTCATAGGAAGAGTATATACGGTCTATTATTGGACCACATCTACGAAGTATAATCATAGGCCACCAATTTAGTCCACGTTTTTTGTTTTGTTTTTCCATTTGCAAATAAAAATTACTTATCTTGCAAGAAAATTTTTGTATCTGTCGTCGTTCCAAACTGCTGCCTCCCGACACTGCTTCAGTGTTTCGGCACTCTGCATTGGGGTATGAACATCAAAATTGATTAGAAACAGTCTCCACATGGGCACAAAGGAAAGACCCATGTTCAAAACATGTACCTCTACTTGGCCCATGCTTTCTTTAACTCAGACTCTGTCCCTTGTCCCACCACAATTCCATGCATCCACCCCCCCCCCCCCCCCTTTACACTCATCCCATGTCATTTTGTTCTAGAACCTAGTTTCTCTTGAAAGAGACCTGCCTCCTGTGCATTTAATCCTTGGAAGTATTTACATTTCTCTACCATATGTCCCCTTTTCCTCCTGGTTAGATATGTTTAGATCTTTAATTCTTTTCCCATATACTTTACTTTGAGTATAGTGTGAAGCTGGAATTCAGTGCAGTCTTGTGTAGTTTCATGTATTTGAGGTGCAGAAATCAAGGTTGCTGTATGGGATGAGGGGCAAGAAACGGGAAGAGAAACCTTGGGGTGATAGTGTCTTATGATCTGAAGGAAGCAAAACAATGAGACAAGGTAGTGACTAAGGCCAGAGAGACGCTGGGCTGCATAGAGAGACGCATAACTAACAGAAAAAAGGAAGTGATAATTCCCCTGAACAGGTCAATACTGAGGCCTCACCAGAATACTGGGTTCAGTTCTGGAGGCTGTATCTCAAAAAGAATAGAGACGGGATGGAAACAGTCTAGAGAAAGTCAATCAAAATGGTGTGGGATCTGCATGGAAAGAATTACAAGATGAAACTAGAGGACCTAAACGTACTATGAGACAGGATAGATATGATATTGACCTTTTAAATACCTGAAAGGTATTAATAATGCATAGGAATCAAATCCCTTCCAATGGATAAGAAGATGTAGAAATAGCATGATATGAAACTCCAAGGAAGTAGACTCAGAAGCAACGTCAAGAAGAATTTCTTCACAGATAGGTTGTGGATACATGGAATGCCCTCCTGGAAGAGATGGTGAAGACAAAAACGATAATAGAATTCAAAAGGGCATGGGATAAACACAGAGGATCCCTAGTGATTAAAGAATGGAAATGAAGAAAAGGGGTAACGTGGTCATTTTAGCTGTAACATTTCTGCATGGGGGTAACCTGCACGGAGTGGCAGATACAACCTTAAATAGTAGGCATGGGGGTAACCTGCATGGAGTGACATTTACAACGCTAAACATTTTTCTGGACAAGTTGGATGGATCATTTGGGTCTTTATCTGCTGTCATTTACTTTGTTGCTATGTTAATTCTGGTCACCCATCTCAAAAAGGATATAGCAGAGTTAGAAAAGGGCAAAGAAGGGCAACAAAATGATTAAGGGGTTGGAACAACTCCCTTATTTAGAAAGGCTAAACAGGTTAGGTCTTTTCAGCTTGAAGAAAAGAAAACTGAAGAGGGGAGGATATGATTGAGGTCTACAAAATCATGAGTGGAGCAGATCAAGTAAATAGGAAACAGCTATTTACCCTTTCAAATTACACTAGAACTAGGATACTCTCCTTTTCGCCAACAGGTACCAAATTTAAAAAAAATTGGAGAAAGTATTTTTTTTTGTTCAATGTACAATTAACCTGTGGAATTCGTTGCCACAGGATGTGGTCAAGGCAACTAGCATAGCTGAGTTTAAAAAAGGTTTGGACAAGTTCATGGAAGAAAATCCATAAATAGCTATTAATCAGATGACTCGGGAACACCAATCATCGTAGGGAGTAAGCAGCAAGATACTGAATCTACTTTTAGGGATTGACAATATCAGAGACAGGGTGCTGGGCTCAACAAACCTTTGGTTTGGCACTTCTTATGTTCTTGTGATGAAGACTGTTAATCATTTTAGTAGCTGCCCTCTAGACCGACTCCATTTGGTTTATATGCTCCTGAAAATACGCTCTCCAGAACTGTATACAGTACTCCAAATGATGTCTCAGTTATCCTTTATACTTGAATGCAAGGATTTGTATTTACAGGATACAGGTTTATTTACAATTAGTAATGACATGAGTCCAGCAGTCCATTACTCAAGGTGAATGTTTTGCCAAGGTTTTATCATGCTAGCATACTTCACTATTATGCCAGTTCAGAACCTAGATCCACCATGCAACTCTCAATCATTTAGTTGCCCAAACATTCAGCCTTTACCAGCAAACCCCCTTCTTAAGCCCACTAAGGACCAATCCAGATCATCAGGGGCAGGGCTGTGTCTCAAGCTAATTTAAGTCACTATGTGGCTTCATTAGCAGGGCAGCCATACTACCCATTGACTGGGTGAACCCTAGTTTAAGGTATGCCAAATACATTTTTTAACCCTGACAATAACCTCCGTTTCCCTGCTGGTTAATCCTTTCCTTATGCAGCCAAGCATTCTTCTGACATTTTATTTCATCTTATCTACCTGTTTGACCACCTTAAAATCATTAGATATAATCACTCCGGATCTTATTTTGTGACAGACATTCACCCCTATACTGTATTGCCTCCATAGATTTTTAGGACCTAGATACATAACCTTGCATATTATTTAGCATTAAATTTTAGCTTCCAAAATCTAGATCATTCCTTAAGCTTCTCAAGTTCTCCACTCTGGAAAGTGTGGAGAACTTGGAAGCTTAAGGAATGTTGAACAGAAGCAGAATGAGGACTGATCCATGTGACATATCACTGCTAACGCCCCTTTCCTTGGAGTGAACTCTATTTATCACTACCCCTTTTGGCCTTTGCCTCATAAGAACATAAGATTTGCCATACTGGGTCAGACCAAAGATCGATCAGGCCCAATATCCTGTTTCCAACAGTGGCCAATCTAAGGGCCTCATTTTCTAAAGTATCGCAGGCCTGCGATACTTTAGGTAATGAGGGGCGGGGGGGCCGAAACGGGGGGCGGTCCTGCGCTAGCCGGCAGCAATCGCACTGCCGCAATTATACGTTGAGTAAAAAAATATTTTCTCCTATTTGTATTAAATGCATCACCTAGCAACTTCATTGCATGTCCCCTAGTCTTTGTACTTTTTGCAAGAGTAAACAACCAATTTTCATTTACCCGTTCCACTCCACTCCTTATTTTATAGACCTCTATCATATCTCCCCTCAGCCATCTCTTCTCCAAACCTCTTAAGCCTTTCCTCATAAGGGAATTGTTCCATCCCCTTTGTATTTTGGATGCCCTTCTCTTTAACTTTTCTAATTCTGCTATATCTTTTTTTAAGAATCAGTGACCAGAACTGTACACAATACTCAAGGTGCAGTCACATCATTGTCAGATACAGATGCATTATGATATTCTCCATTCTTTTCCTAATAATTCCTAACATTCCATTTGCTTTCTTGCTTGCCACCACACACTGAGCAGAGGATTTCAAAATTTTATCCACAAAAATGCCTAGATCCTTTTCCTGGGTGGTGACTCCCAAAGTGGAATTTTGCATCATGTAGCTATAATTTGGGTTGCTCATCCTTCATGTATCACTTTGCACTTGTCCACATTAAATGACATCTGCCATTTGGATACCCAGGCTTCCAGTCTTGCAAAGACCTCTTGCAATTTCTCACAATCTTCTTGTGATTTAACAACTTTAAATAATTTTGTATCATCAGCAAATCTGATCATCTCACTCATTGTTCCCATCTCTAGGTCATTTATAAATATGTTAAAAAGTAGTAATCCTTGCACAGATCCCTGAGGCATTCCACTATTCACCTTTCTGCACTTAGAAAATTGACCTTTTAGCTCTAATCTCTGTTTTCTATCTTTTAACCAGTTTTCAATCCATATTAGAACATTGCCTCATATCCCTTAATTTTCTTAAGAGTTTCTCATGAGTTACTTTGTCAAATGCTTTCTGAGAATACAGATACACTATCTCAACTGGCTCACCTTTATCCACATGTTTATTCATGCCTTCAAAAAAATGTAGCAGATTGGTGAGGCAAGACTTCTCTTGGCTAAATCCATGTTGACTTTACCTCATTAAACTATGTCTATCTATATGTTCAGTAATTTTTTCTACAGAATAGTTTCTATCATTTTCCTGGCACCGACGTCAGGCTCATGGGTCTGTAGTTTCCCAGATCATCCCTGGAACCTTTTTTTAAAAAACAGCATTATATTGGCCACCCTCCAATCATCAGGTACTTTAGCTGATTTTAATGATAGTTTACAGATTACTAACAGTAGGTCTGCAATTTCATTTTTCAGGTCTTTCAGTACTCTGAGATATAAATACTATCTGGTCCAGGTGATCTGCTGCTCTTTAGCTTGTTAATTTGCCCTAGTACATCTTCCAGGGTCACTGAAATTTGTTTCAATTCCTCTGAATTATCACCTTTAAATATCACTTCTGGCACGGGTATCTACCTTTCATCTTCTTCAGTAAAGACCAAAGCAAAGAATCAATTTAGTCTATCTGCTATGGCCTTGTCCTCACTTAGCGCCCCTTTTACCCCTCGATCATCTAATGGTCCAACTGACTCCCTCACAGGCTTTTTGCTTCAAATGTACCTGAAAAGGTTTTTATTACTGTATGAGTTTTTGCTTCTACAGCAATCTTCTTTTCAAATTCTGTCTTTGCCTCTACCAGTTTCTGACCCAGTCAATCACTTTAGGGTGGGTACCTAAAAATGTGTCCAGATTAGATTCATCTAAAAAGAGCTACTTCTTGTAAAACCATGCTGACTCTGATCCTGTAATCCATCGGATGGATTCCAGAAACTGCACTATTCTCTGTTTTACCAGCAATTCCATTAATCTACTCACCTGCGAGGTCAGACTAACCAGCCTGTAGTTCCCAGACTCCTTACTTCCACTTTTGTGAAGAGGACCTACATCTGTTTGTCTGTCTCCAGTTCTTTGCAACCATTCTTGATTTTAAAGAAGTATTGAATAGGTCAGACAGCAGAACTGACAGAATTTCCCTAAGTTTCCTTAATGCCCTTGGATGTTTCCCACCCAATTCTATTGCTTTATTTGCTTGTAGTTTTCCAGTCTCCCCGTCAGCACAATCTTCTGAAAATTGTTTGAGGTATTCGTATTTGTGGTAGTTTTCTGTGGTCCTTCTCCCAGCCTTTCTTCAGGAGATACTGAACAGAAATATTTGTTAAGGAATTCCACTTTCTCCTTGTCAGATTCTACAAAATCTTCCCCTTTACCTCTGAGTCTTACAATTCCACGTTTTCATTTCCACCTATCACTAAGACATCACTAGGTGCTTAAAAGATTTGGAACTTGAATCCATAGTACCCTCCCCACTCCCAGTCCTGCTCCAACCCCCTGAGATTTTGATAAATAGAAACAATCTAGTGCTAAAATGAGCTCTGAACTAAAGAGTCTACCGTATGTAGAAGAACAGGTAAGACTGGGACACATTATCGGACTTAACTAATGCCTAGGAACTTTTACCCCCTTTGAGCATGTGTGTTTGTGTGTGGGTGAATTTACTAATTCAGCTATAATTTCGACTTTTATTGGCTTTCAGTTGAGATAGAGAATGATGTCTATAATAAGAAAAGAAAGGAACAGAATACTAAAATTGCTTCATGCCCTAAATATACAAGAAGTGGTGGTACATATGAGCAAGGATCACATATCCTGCTCGGGCTGCATTTTATTAGAAACTTTACATTGGCTTCCAATTAGTTTATTATTTTTTTTAAAATATGGATTTCAAAGGCAGACGGGAGGGATGTGCTGGGAGAGCAAAGAAACATGATACCATTACTTGTTAGTACATGAAGTTCTTTTATTTTTGTACTCATTCCTTCCTTATGATAACCAGCTACAGATGTTTCCTTCTTTTGTCGATCACAATTGTTTTCAGACATACTCCATGAATTGTTTTTTCACTTCTGTAATTTCTTTTGCCTTTCGCCGGTGCTAACCGTATGATATGACACACATGCTGAAGACTATGCTTATCTCATGCCAAAGAATTGTTGAGTCATGTGCAGCATCTTGTGATCCTCACACAGTCTAAACATGGGAAGAATAATGATTATCTGATGGTTAGAATTTATTTGAACGTTGCCACCTACTTTCTAATGCGATGCTTTGGAGCATTGTTGTTTTTACAGCAGTAACCACTGTAGCCTTTGCATCAATATGAAACAACTCTAATGCTGAAATTGGCCATCCACTAAAATTATCATGACCCTTCCACATGCCAGTAAAATAGTGTAACATCCAAGGGCTCGGACCCCTGCTTTCAGTGAGGGGTTTTTCCCACCAGTAATAACTATATGCACCAATCAAGCTGCATTTACCAAACAGCATATTTTATCTGTCAAACCTATGTAATCATTATAGGATCAAAAATCTTCCATTTCATTGCTAGAAAGCAATCCAAGGCCAATAGTTATTTAGGCAGGCAGAGGAATACAAATGTTTGCTATTCAAATCAGAGCAGGTTCTGTGCAGGAGGCTGAGTAGCCACAAATAGGGCAAATTGGATGTTTAATGAATCATTATGGGCCCAGCCGGCTCCACATTGTGGAATACATTAGCTGCCTCATTCCCTGTGCATGCAGACTTATTGTGGTGATGGTGGATGGTGGTCCTCTATTAAATTAAAAAAAAAAAAAAGGTACAGACTGCACTGAGAATACATCTCCTGTAATGTCAGCACAATCTAAGGGCAAGAGATCAAAAACTCCTGCCCACCCTTCAAGCCCTACACTATCTCATCTGCACTCTCACTGAAACAGAATTATTTGCCCTGGTTCCACAGGAATCAATGGGGAAATCTCCAGTTGTAACACCTGTTAAAAAATACATATTACAAGGCAAACTTACCATCTATGGCTTGAGAAAGAACCAAGGATCATACGCTGCAGTCTTTAGAAGAAGCATGAAATACAGATCCTATCTCTTCCAGCCTCCATACTGGATTAAGAGCCGTCCTGATGCTGCACTCTGATGGTTAAAGACACCTTTTTAGGAATTTGAGGACGCAACACGCCACTTGTCCAATGCTATTGTGGCCAGACAACTCTGCTGCTCTTAAACGGGAACATAGCATAGGAAGAGTAGGTGCCAGGTTGCCTTATCTGCCTCTAAATGGCATACCATGAGAAATTTTCACAGGCAAATTCCTGGAAATAATGAGAGCAGAGCACTGTCACAGCTAGCCAAAAATGCAAACACTCTTCACAGAAAAAAAAACCATCTTATAACCCTTGTCATGGCATTGACAGACCAGATGCATTCAAGAGACCTCTTAGCTAATGTAGTGTATGCAATCTGCAATATTCCAGCTGCAGCTATCTCTTCATCATCCTTAGCTTCCTCCTCTGAGTTCATCTCTTTTTTCCTTAGCCAGGGAAGACACTAATGTTGTACAACATGCTGCATGCAGTAAACACTGTGCCGACCTCCACAGACAAAAAGAGCAGAAAGCCACCAGTCTGATCTTCTATCTAAAATCAGCTTTTCAAAAGGCCGAAAGTGCACACAGGGACAGATAGACCAATGGACAGGGCTGCATCATTCCTCAGAGGGAGAGAAGAGGTGGAGGCAGGACAGCCAGGCAAACAGGGGGTACCCATTATCACCTCCAAGCACAGAATTAATTTCTCGCCTTTAAATGCTTGGAGCTATGTGGACGTCATTAGCACTACCCAATGTAGACGTCATTAGCATTACCCAATGGAATATTTCAGGAGGTACTTGCCGGTTCTGAGTGCTGAAGCCTTTTCTTTCAACTGCTTGATTTGCCCTGGGGTCTCTCAAAAAATAACATTCATCTTGCATGTGAGTACCAGCATGAATTTTTCCACAAAAATAGCACTGGAATTCCCTCTTTTGAATCCCGAGCATACATATAATCATAGAGTGGGCTCTGCCTTAGTATACGGACCTCATGGCTGGAACCAGGAAACCTGGCTACCACATCCATCACCAGTAAGTGAGGGTTACAGCAGTCCTGGGTGTTCAGACTGTGGTAATGTTCATGGTTCTGGTAGATGGTTTTGTGGCTCCTTTGAGGAACCAAACCCAGTTCCTACCAAATGTTTGCTATTGAGGAGGCTGCTATTTTCATTTTCCATTTCTCTATAAAATAAAGATGACCAAGTACCAGCCCAGATCCCTTCAACATTAGCAGATTGTGATACATGAGCATTATTGCAGGGAATATTTGGCACTGCTCTTCGGTTACATTTTTATCATCTGCCATGAACATATACAATCTATCATAGCTCCAGAACACATAAATAGCTTGAAAGAATTTGGAAGATGGAATGTTCTAATAACAAAACAATGACTTTGACGATATGTATCAGCTAAAATGTGAAGAAAGAATGCTTTCAATATACTATTTCATTTCATTTGTTATCATTTATCAATTGTTTTTACAGACAAAAATTGCAAAAAGCAATGTACAGTATTCAAAAAAATTTATATTACATAAAACATAAAATTACAAAAAAACATATTGCTACAAAGAGAAATTTCTAGTGTCTTATTTCAATAATGCTGTTACAAATTCTGGATTGTTTATTAATGAGAATGAGTTCCAATTCTGTGTATACTAATAAGCAGAATACGGCAGGGAATGCATTAATTTTTAAAAGACTAAGGAGACTAGTAATACCTGATAGGGATGTGCATTCATTTAAAACAAATAAGAAATACAAACCGAATCGGGCAAATTCGTCTCGGTTCATGGAAAATAACTACAAATAGCCAGTGACCCAAAAATTTATGAAAACTTTTGTTTGCATTTGTTTTCATTTCCAGTTAAAGTCTATGGGACATGGAAAATTGCAGGAGTTTTTCCTTTTCAAGGCAGCTGTTAGCACAGAGCTTAGCAACCAGTGATGTCACACTTGTCCTTAGACTGACCCAGCAAGGGAGAGGGAACAAACCAAGAAGCAGGACCAACCATTTTGGGTATTTGTACCACTGCTGTTGCTGCTCTCTTGCTCTTTAGGTGCCTTGCTGTGTTCATGCCTCTCTCTGGGCTATGTTGCTCCCCTCATAGACCCATGGGGCATTGATAGAAACATAGCAACATGATGGCAGAAAAAGACTATTCTGGCCTATCCAGTCTGTCCATCCACATCAACTATTCAGCTTTACAATCCCTGCTACTCTCCTCATAGATCCTCAGTGTTTATCCCATGCCTTCTTGAATTCAGATACTGTCTTTGTCTCCACCACCTCTACAGGGAGGCTGTTCCATGCATCCACTACCCTCTCTGTAAAGAAAGATTTCCAAAGATTACTCCTGAATCTATGCCCTTTCACTTTCATCCCATGACCCCTCATTCTAGAGCCTCCTTTCATTTGAAAGAAGCCTACCTCCTCTGCATGCTGCATTGATCACCTATGATTTGTAGTGCTCCTGCTGCTCTGAGCCTCTCTTGACGGGTTTGGGTGCTTTTGTCTCTGCTCCAGCTGTCTTCAAGATTCTTTTCAAATTCCCTTACATTACTTTCTGTCTGTTGGTCTTGCCGTGACAATCGAATACTTGCTACATCTCTCATGGTCCCTTGGGGTGTTCATACTACTCTTGGTACCACTTTGCTTCTCTTTTGGTGCCTTAGGATTTTGATGCCATTCTTCTTCTCCTAGCCTTTACTCTGGGCCTGATTTTCAAAAGCATTTGCATGCTTAAAATTGGGTTTTACACATGTAAATGCACTTTACCTGTGTAAGTGGACTTTTGAAAATTGTTACAATGTAAGCCATTGAATTGTCAATAGGTTTTACCTATTTTGATAATTGCTACAATATTATGTTACATTTACATGCATAACTCCTTTGAAAATTCACCTGTCTGTATCTTGGGGTATTGATGCCTTTATTCTTGCTGCGTTGCTCTGCACCTATAGTTTGCAATTTTAAATACCAATGCTCCTGGTGCCTTTGGGTGATGGGTGATCCCGCCTCAGCTCTGTGAAGGGTAGTGAGGGTGTGAGCCCTTTGTGCTGCAGCATAGTTGACGCAGTTTGTGAGCAAACCCATGAGGGCCTACACTAGCAGCTGGTGTAGTGGGACAGTCTGGAGCTTCACCTATATCAGCTGCCTTCCCCACAGATTGAGCCCTTGGGTTCTGGTGGCCGGCAGGTGGATCCCTAGAGTGGTGAAGAGAGCTAGAGTCCAAAGGCACACCGGGGTCAGGGCAGGCAGCAGATTAATGGAGTCAGAGACAGGCCAAGGTTGGGGTGGGTGGCCAGAAGAGTGGTCAGGTCCAAGTAGCAGGCAATCATGGTCAGATCTAAGCAAGAGGTCAAGTTCAGGCAGCAGACAAATGTGGTTAGGTCCAAGCAAGATGTCAAGATCCAGGAAGTCAGGCCAAGGGTGGATGAAGACACACAGAAGACACTGGACAAGACAGAGAGGACAAGGAAAGCTGGAGAAGGCAAGGCTGGAGAGACGATGCAGGATGAGGAAAGGCTGGAGAGAGAAGGCAAGAATCAGGAACACTGGCATGCTGCGGCAACACGTACTGCTTGTAGACAGAAAATCCATTGCTGAGGCAAAGAAACACTGCAGAACCCTGGCTTAAATGTTCCTGCAGGGCTGACATCATTGGTCAGAGTGCCTGGAGCGAGTTCCTTCTGCGGGGCTTTCAAGGAAGGGATGTGTGCATACGCACCTAATGAAGCAGATGGCATGCAGTGATGGCGGCGTTCTGGGCTGGGGTCAGAAGTGGCACTTGTCTGACAACATCCTACTGCATGGAGAGGAGATGGTGGCCTTCAGGCCATTTATTTATTTATTTATTATTTTTATATACCGACATTCATCTCAATTGGGATATCACACCGGTTTACATTCAGGTACTGTAGGTATTTCCCTATCCCCAGAGGGCTTACAATCTTAAGTTTTTGTACCTGAGGCAATGTAGGGTAAAGTGACTTGCCCAAGGTCACAAGGAGCAACAGCAGGACTTGAACCTTGGTCTCCTGGTTCATAGTCCACTGCTCTAACCACTAGGCTATTCCTCCTCCCGCCATGTCGGGAATCCGAGCGTCAGGCGGGAAAGCAGTGCTGGTTGCAGATGGGTCTTGTGACCAATGGCTGTAACATGCTCCTGCTGTCTTCAAAGTTATTTTTCTGTACTAGCTGTTGATTGGCCTTGCCATGTCAATCCAATGCTTTACACAGACCTTACCTCTAATGGTTTCATCCCTCTTAAACCTTTTCTTCAAAATCTCTTTCCTTACAGTTCTTACTGACTAAATACCTGATCTTGTCAGGTATTTAGCCTTCGTGGATTATACTATAGCGAAGAAGAAGGCCCTCTCCAAGTCTGAATCCCCAGCGCCTTCACCAAATGATGCCATAGGGAAACTATATCAGGCCTCCTCCAAAGACTGCCTCTGGCTTCTCCCTTTTCATGTTATCCACATCATCCTGGCAGTCTACCCTATTACAGATTTTGATGTCATCCGCACCAAAAAAAAAAATAAAATTTCCCAATCAGCCTTCCGCAATATCAAAGAACCAGTCTAAGAACCAATCCCTGGGGCACATCACTAGTAATGCTCCTTTCCTTGGAGTGAACTCCATTTACAACTATCCTTGTCTTCAACCAGTTTCTAGGCCCATACCAATGTCACTCAGCTTATTTTGAAGTTGCCTATGTGGAACCAAGTCAAAGGCCTTACTGAAATTGAAGTACACTACATCTAATGCTCTTTGCTGATCACCCAGACAAAGAAATTGATCAGATTCATCTGACAAAACCTACCTCTGGTAAAAACCATGCTGCCTCGGATCTTGTAATTAATTAGATTCCAGAAACTTGCTGTCCTCTGTTTTAGTAAGGATTCCATTAATTTATTCACCATAGAGGTCAGACTAACCAGCCTGTAGTTTTCAGTCTCCCCATATTTCCACTTTTGTGAAGAGGAACCTCATCTGCCTGTCTCCAGTCTTCCAGAATTATTCCCACCTCTAAAGAAGCATAAAAAATGTCAGTCAGCCAGTGGAGTTGCCAGAACTTCTTACGTTCCCCTAAAACCATCAGATGTATCTGTTGCGTGGCAGGCCCACGGCCGGGCCCACTTACCCTCGTCTCCCTGCTCCAGCTCCCGGTTCCTCCTCTCTTGCAACCATAGGCAGCCGCCTGTGCACCCGAGCTGCCTCCAGCGCTCCCAGCTCCTCCACGGACCTCCAAGCTCCACGGCAGGTCTCCCCATGAGGCCCGCGGGGAGACACCACCTCCTAGGCACGCGTGCATCTGTTCTGCTTTTAAAGGGGCCTCGGCGGGAAACCATGCCGCAGCCCTGGATGATATCGTCACTGGGACCCGGTACTTAAGGCCGTGTGCTTAGTTGCTCGTTCCTGTGCTTCGTCTGTGTTCCTGGTTCCTGATCCTGCCTTGCTCCTGGTATCCATTCCTGTCCCTGTTCCTGTGTTCCGTGTCTACCCTGCTTTGTCTTCACTACTGACTGATACCTGGCTTGACCCCTGCTTCGTCTGACCATGCTATTGATTGATTCCTGGCTTAACCTCCGCTACATCTGACTACGCTACTGTTTGATTCCTGGTTTGACCTTTGCCTTGCCTGACCCTTCTCGGACTGACTCCTGGTTTTGACCTGCTGAAGTCCGCACAGTTCTCCAACGTCTTTGTGAGAATCACCTATTTGCTAAACTGGACAAATGCCTCTTCGAGCAATCTAGTCTACCCTAGGATATATTATTTCACAGCAAGGATTTAACATGGCTCTGAATAAGCTCAAGGGAATTCAAGAATGGCCTCAACCTGTAGGCCTCTGGGCTCTCCAGTAATTTCTAGGATTCACAAACTATTACTGCCACTTTATTGCTAACTACTTGTCGCTGGCAGTTCTTCTTACGGCCATGACCCGTAAGGGCAGCGATACAAGGAATTGGTCTCCTGAGGCCCTCGCTGCCTTCCAAAGTCTTAAAGATGCCTTCCTCGCTGGTCCCTATTTGCGACACCCTGACATGAATCGCCCCTTCGTAGTAGAAGTGGATGCTTCTGCTATAGGGGCTGGGGCGGTTCTGAGCCAACACTCGACTCAAGAAACTCTTTCTTCATGTTCCTTTTTGTCCTGCAAGTTTTCCCCAGCAGAGCAGAATTACTTGCTGTCAAGTTTGCTCTGGAGCAATGGCGCCCTTGGTTGGAGGGTGCTCAACACAAGTTCACGATTTTTACAGATTACAAGAATCTTGAGCATCTGAGTCATGCTCAGCATCTTAATGCTCGCTAGGCCCGCTGGGCATTATTCTTTTCCAGGTTCAACTTTGAACTATGGTACTGTCCTACAGAGAAGAACCTCCAGGCAGATGCCCTGTCTCGTTCTTTTGAGCCCAAAGATGTTCCTGAAGAACCCAGTCACATCACAGATCCCGCAGCCGGGAAAATGGTAGTTCCTCACCAGCTCCAAGAGAAAGTCCTCTATTGGGCGCATGACTCTAAGTTCGCTGGTCACCCTGGGTGCGCTCGGACTCTTTCTCTCCTTCAGCGGTTCTATTGGTGGCCAACCATGGTTACCGATACCCGAGCTTATGTCGACTCCTGCAACACATGTGCCCAGCAGAAGTCACCGGTGGGTCAACCTTAGGGTCTTCTCCAACCACTCCCTGCTCTGGAGGAACCGTGGATGCACCTTTCCATGGATTTCATCATGGACCTGCCCCCGTCTAAAGGAAGCCCAGTCATCTGGGTCATTATTGATAGGTTTTCCAAAATGGCCCATTTTGCTCCACTGCCTGGCCTTCCTTCAGTTCCAGAACTTGTTCAGTTCCAGAACTTCCTTCAGTTCCAGAACTTCCTCTGCATGTGTTTCCCTGCACAGCCTCCCCAAGGACATAGCTTTGGACAGAGGTCCCCAGTTCGTTGCCCTGTGTAATAAATTCAGCATTTCCATCAGCTTACAACTGCTTACCATCCACACGCCAATGGTCAAGCTGAGCGGACAAACTGCTCGCTCAAGAGCTTCTTGTGCGCTTACCTGTCTTGACCCCTGCTTCGTCTGACCACGCTACTGACTGATACCTGGCTCTACCCCTGCTTCATCTGACCACCCTATTGATTGATTCCTGGCTTGACCTCCGCTACATCTGACTATGCTACTGTTTGATTCCTGGTTTGTCCCTTGCCTTGCCTGACCTTTGTCGGACTGACTCCTGGTTTTGACCTGTGCCTGTGTGACCGCTTCTCCTTGCTTGCCACCTGCCCCTACCACAGCCTGGTCTACGTTTCTATTGAATCTACTCTGGACTTGGCCTCTCAGGCTTTGGCCTGTTCTTGTTCGGGCACCACTTGTCTTGCTACCTGTTCTCCTTTGGTGCCCGAGTCTCTGGGACTCTGCCTCATCTGTATTCATCTTCCTGTCCAAGCTACCACTGCTGCCCTCTGGCTGATTCCTTCACCGCGTCCAGGAAGACGTCGGATGGAGGCCCACCTAAGACCAGCCAGCCCCGCTACCCAAGGACGCAACCTGCGGGGAATGAGGGCTGGAATTGTCGAAGCTCCAGCTGGCCTCTGTCAATCAGGCAGTTCTACCTACCGATGGTGGGGACCCATAGGGCTTGCCCTGTGGGTAGCATCAACCCCACCTCGGACCAAGGGTCCACCTCCGGCACAACAGTATCCCATCTAAACCCTTTGCTTTATCTACTATAGGGTTAGCTAGCTCCTCAAAAACACACTTTTCTGAAAATTATTTTCAGGTTTACCTCACTTTCAATCTTATTTGTTTTCAAACAAATTTTTTTGCTCTGAAAAAAAAAAGTTTGAATGCATAGACTGATGATGAAATGCTAAGAAAACAGGGAAGCTAATAAATTTGGTAGCACAGTAATAATGAGAGATTTCAATTCCTCTACTATTGACTAAGTCAGTGTAAGTTCAGGACATGCTAGGGAGGTAAAGTTTCTAGATGAAATAAATGACTGTTACATGGAGGAGTTGGTTCAGGAACTGATGAGAGGGGATCTATTTTAGACCTATTTCTTAGTGAAATGCAGGATTTGGTGTGAGAGGTAATGGTGGTTGGGCCACTTGGTGTTATTGTTTGGGATAGTTGTGGGTGGATCCTTGGGCCAGTGGCAGATGACCATGCTCCCGGGGGAAGATCCAGAGAGGGCCCACCAGTCAGGCTTAGAGTTTGGAGACACACACACACTAGTTCTTTTATTAAACAGTATATTGAATCACCAGAGGTGGCAGTAGTGAGCTGGAAGCACCCGGCTGGGCTGTAGTCCCTCAGATACTGGAATAGCGATCCCAGGATGGCAGAGCTGGTTCCAGGAAAAGCTCTGAGAGGATGGTAACTCACTGGTGTTGTAGGCAGCGATGACTTCCTGGCAGAAGTGGTATTCAGAAGCAGGTCCGAGAATGTGGGCCCTCGAGGAGCGAGTACCGGTTCTAGACTGCAACCTGAAAGGCAAAAGAGAAACAAGGCCCCCGAGGAGCGGGTACCCCTGGTAAGTCCGAGGAAGCAGAGTAGCTAGGAGCGTAAGAAACCTTTCCATTGCTAACTCAAATAGCGAATTCAGAGACCTTAAATATCCGGTGCGATTGACGTCATCTCAGGGGGACGCCCCTGAGGTTCGCGCCACTGCTTGTACTTGAGTCAGGGCCACGCGTGCACCCTTAGGCTTCTGGGAAACATGGTGGAGTGCAGCGTCTTGCCGGTCCGGGGACGCCGGAGGAGGGCGGCAAGATGACGCCGCGGCAGCCAAACATCCAACAAGCAAAGAGGGAGTCACCACAGAGATAAGGTGGGCGGGGTGGAGACATTGGGCAATGATGATCGCAACACTTGGCAACAGCAATCATAACGCAATCAAATTTAACTTAATGACTGGTAGGTCATTTAGTAAATCTACATTTCTAGCATTAAAATTTCAAAAGGGAGATTGATAAAATGAGGAAAATAGTTCTAACAAAGCTGAAAGATGCAGTTACAAAGGTTAAGAGTTTGCATCAGGCGAGTTTTTGTTTAAAAATACCATCTTAGAAGCCCAGACTAGATGTATTCCATACATTAAAAAAGTGGAAGAAAGACCAAGCAACTGCTGGCATAGTAAAAAGATGAAGTGAAAGAGGCTATTTTATCCAAAAGAACTTCTTTCAAAAACTGGAAAAAAGATCAAACTGAAGAAAATAGGAAAAAGCATAAACATTGGCAAGTTAGTTGTAAAACAGTGGGTGGGCTAAAAGAGAATTTATATTAAAAAAAAAAAAACTGGCCAGAGAGTAAAAAAAACTCCTAATAATTTTTTTTTTAAATATATTGGAAGCAGGAAGCCAGCGAGGGAATCAGTTGGACCATTAGATGATTGAGGGATTAAAAGGTCAGTTAGGAAAGATAAGACCATTGCAGAAAGACAGGTCCCACCTTTATTAGGGAAATAGTTGTTTATTTTTACTATACCTGTTTAATGTGGATATTGATTTTAGTGCAACAAAAATTTCTTGAAAAATATTTGATAACGTCACCCTTTAGTGGGCCACATGGGTGGATGATTGAGAAGACCAGGTAACTTCTTTTTTTGAAGAGGTCTAGCATGTACACCCGGCTTTCTGACACCCAATAGGAACCTCTCAACATTTAGGGGTAGATTTTAAAAAGCATTTACTCGAGCAAAACTGGTTTTTGCTCGAGTAAATACACTTTACTCAAGTAAGTGGGCTTTTGAAAATTGCTACAATATATGCCATTGAATTGTCCATAGGATTTACTCAAGTAAGTGCACTTTACTCGAGTAAATAGCTTTTGAAAATTGCTACGATAGTATGTCACATTTACATGCGTAACTCCTTTGAAAATGACCCCCTATGTGCCTGTGTCCTCACTTTGCCTGTTTACACACTTTTTTGACTGTTCTTCCCAACAATGACACCAACCCCTCCCACCTCCCCTACCCCACACATGAAAAATGCCAAGTGAGATCAAGGTAGCACTCAGAAAGGACAAAATAATCCTTTTTTTTTTTTTTAATTAATATTAACGACCTGCACTATTTTATTTCAATATTTAGTTACACACATTTATAGTCTGCTTTCCAGATGAAAAACATTGATCAAAGCAGTGTGCAGCATAATTTCAAAATACAAAAATAAAATAATAATAAAACAAAATTATATTAACAAACAACATCAGACATAACTAATCCATCACCTCACAGTCCAGTTTAGCCTCAGTCCTGCTCGATGTTCATTTATAAAACTGTAGAAGGACCTTGGCATGTAGAACAATTCTCTCCCCAAGATATTCTTGGATGATTTTCTGTAATAGGAGACCAGATCGATGATTGCTGGGGAGAAACACTTACATGAAGTTATCCCTTTGAGTGCTATATTTAATTCTAACACATTCTGAGCACCCCTTGTAAGAAAGGCAGTGAAATGTAGAAAAATTTTGGAAAATCTTTGTGTCTGGTCATAATGCACACAGCTTAGACAGTGACAGGAGATGTCAGAACCAGTAAACAAATAATGAAACACTTGAAGGGTGTCGGGCTGGTGCCAAGGGGATAGAAGGAATCCCTTCAAAGGAGAGAGAAGTTCTTTTATTTGCAGTTTAAAAGAAAAGACTAAGTATTCTATATGACTTATGATTATAATTCAGATGCACTTCAGATACATCAGTCACTCAAGCAATACATACAGTCAATGTCTCAAGTCTCTGAAGGTCACAGTACATCTCATAAATATATTTGAGATTAGTGTTTGATGTTCAGCAAGTTTGTGGAGTGATTTTGTTTTGTGTTGCATAATGCACAACCGCCAGGCATCCAAGAAAAGGCTTGGTTTAAACTTGATTTGGACGGTGATTTACAGCAAATAACAATGGTATCAAGTGTCACATAATTGTCATTTTTAAATAATAAAAAAAGGTATCCACATTTATGTATTTCCCTTAAATCGATGGGGAAGGGCTTGAAGATCACAGAGGGACTGTCCTCAGGAAAACTAAGTACAGCCCAAGAGATAGAAACTTAACTCCTAATTTGTCAGAGTGATGTTATCTTTGTGCTGAGCAAGTATTTAGACTGCTAGTGCTTCAGGCTTTGTCTGGTTCCTGAAAGACTCAAGCTGCTTGCTCTTTATGACGGAGACGTTAGCCTTAGGCAGCTGCAGACAAAACGTACAGGGGAAAGAGAGATTGTTACAGAGGGTAGGCAGTGACTCAAGGAAAGGACAGAAAGAGAATCACTTCAGCCTCTGCCAAAGCATTTTAACGTAGTCACTTTACTGGATGCACTACTAACGCCCAAATGCATGTTGGTCATATCCCTTCTTCACATCTGTGTGTCTTTGTTTGCTCTGGCCTAGCCTGATGTAATAAGATGTGAATAAATAATGTGTGCTGAACTTCAGCGCACATTTTCTTTCCTCACAGGCCCAAAAAATTTTTTTTAAAGGGTTAACGTCCAATGCAAGAAACTAATGGTATGCTAATGGATCAGGAATTAAAAATTTGCGCTGATTAGAAAGTGTGCACTAGCTATTACTTTCCTTTGCAGAGAAGTGCATAGGATTAGCTCATTTTTTATGCACATAAAGCATTCTTTCTGCAAACAAATCATGTTTTCTGCGCATAAAATATGATTTATGTGCATAAACCATACACGAGCTCCGTTTTGGCATGTACATTGTGTTTTGTATGACTAAAAAGCATGATTTATGAACACAAAACTTGTTTTATGTGCATTGTTGTGTGCAATTCCAGGCAAGCTCCAGAGCGTGGGTGCACTCTACACTGTAGATTGTAAACACTAAAAGTGCACATAAACTTCACTTGGTCAAGACTTTTCATATAAGAGTTTTTTTTATTTCAATACGGTAACTCCTGACAGTTAATGGTGGTGTTTAACAACAGTCCCCGACACGGACCCGTGTTTCGCCAGTCCGGCTGCTTCGGGGGGATTTTTTAACAACAATCTGTGTCACATAGTATTCTGTATATTGTTCAGGAGCACCGAACAGGGTGCTCCTGAACAATATACAGAACAATATACAGTATTGTGCTCCTGAACAATATACAGAACAATATACAGTATTCTGTTCAGGAGCACCGAACAGGGTGCTCCTGAACAATATACAGAACAATATACAGAACAATATACAGTATTGTGCTCCTGAACAATATACAGAACAATATACAGTATTCTGTATATTGTTCTGTATATTGTTCTGTATATTGTTCAGGAGCACCCTGTTCGGTGCTCCTGAACAATATACAGAATACTATGTGACACAGATTGTTGTTAAAAAATCCCCCCGAAGCAGCCGGACTGGCGAAACACGGGTCCGTGTCGGGGACTGTTGTTAAACACCACCATTAACTGTCAGGAGTTACCGTATTGAAATAAAAAAAACTCTTATATGAAAAGTCTTGACCAAGTGAAGTTTATGTGCACTTTTAGTGTTTACATTGTTGTGTGCAAAACATGTGATTTGTGAGCATAAAATCTGATCCCCCAAACATTTTGCATGCAAAACAAAAGGAACACAATAGCTGTGTTGCGATGTGGACCCTTGGGCCAAGGCGAGGTTGACGCTATCTATAGAGGGCGAACCCCACTGTAGGTCCCTGCCATTGGCAGGCGGCCTGGGATGGTGCGGAGACCCTACTGGACCTTCACCACTACCAGCCCTCGTTCCCACAGGTTGAGCTCTTGGGTGCCGAGGCCAGCTGGACTTAGATGCAGGTCTCCGTGCAAAGGTTCCAGGTGGACTTTGGACAAAGGCAAAGGCAGATGGGCTAGAGTCAGAGCAGGCAGCAAGCAGAGGAATCCAGGAGACAAGCCGAAGTCGGGGCAGGCAGCGAGGAGAGGAATCCAGGAAACAAGCTGAAGTCGGGACAGGCAGCGAGCAGAGGAATCCAAGAGATATTTTATTTATTTATTTATTTTAATTTTTTCTATACCGGCAATCGTGATAACATCACATCAAGCCGGTTTACAATAAACAATGGGGTAATAACCGGAACCAAGAACAAATATGTAATATACATATTATAAATGCAGTTACAATAAACAAGGAAACATGCAACTGGGAGTAAGAAGAAGAAAAGATAGTAACTTTAACATGGTGTATAAACCTGTAGAAGGTAAAGATATACCAGTCAAAGCCAGAAGAGCAGTCTGGGGAGCTAAAGAAGAAACTGGAGCAGTTGCTGGATCAGGAACTGAAGCAGGAGCTGGAACAACACACTACCCACACGGAGCTGAGCCGTTGCTGAGGCGATTCTGGGAGGGCAGAGCTACCCTTATATAGGCCTTCCTGCTGATCTCATCAGTTGGGGCTGCAGGTGAATTTCCCATCGCAACTCCTTTAAAGGTTGGGGCAAGCCACACGTGCGTCTAAGGAACCCCGTGGGGGAGGGTGCACCAGCATCGGCTTTGGGTTGCTGCGGAGGAGGGTGGTGGCGGCTTCCTCAGGCCGCGTCCGTGGGGTGAGGTAAACTGCCTCGACAGAGGATGAGCAGCGCTGGCTGCAGAACGCGGTGGCCAGCCGCCACAACAGTACCCCCCCCCCCCCTTTAATCCCCCCTCCTGGAGGCATGGATTTCCTTGGATACCAGGCATGGAACCTCTAGAGCCTTTTATCCAGGATGTTGGCTGCAGGCTCCCAGGAATTTTCCTCTGTGCCGTACCCCTCCCAAGATAGTAGGTACTCCCACCTCCTGTTCTGACGGCAGATGTCCAACACTTCTTTCATACGGCAGAGTTGATTCTCGACAGAGGAAACCCTTTGAGGATTGGGGGGGGTCTTCTGGCTGGCCATGAGAGGATCAGTGGTTTGAGGAGTGACACGTGAAACACGTTATGGATCCTGAGAGTCGGAGGAAGCCGGAGCTGGTATGAGACTGTGCCAATTTGACACAGAAGAGGGAATGGGCCGATGTAGCGTGGGACCAACCTGATGGATGGGACCCTGAGATGTATATTACGAGTGCTTAACCAGACCTTGTCTGAGTGGTATATGGTTGCCTTCCATATACCACTCAGAAGGGGGAGGATCCAGTTGCCACATTCACATGAGAATTATGTGAGAATTCCACCCATGGCAAAAGAGTGGCCCAATTGTCCTGCTGCTTGTTCATGAAGGCTCGAAGGAATGTTTTAAGTGTCCTGTTTGTCCGGTCCACTTGCCCATTTGCCTGCGGATGGTAGGCTGAGGTCAAGTTCAACTTGACATTGAATTTGTGACAGAGGTTGCCCCAGTACTTGGAGATAAACTGTACCCTGTGGCCCGAGGTGATATGATGTGGTAGTCCATGGATGCAAAACATGTAGGCGGTAAACAGCTTGGCTAATTCAGGAGCGGACAGAAGTCTGGGCAGTATGACAAAATGGGCCATCTTGGAGAAGCGGTCTATGACAACCCAAATAATCTGATTGCCACTAGAGATAGGGAGATTTACGATTAAATCCATAGACAGGTGGTGGGTCCAGGGTTCCTTGGGGGCCGGCAGTGGCTGAAGAGACCCCAAGGTCGCCCCACCATGGGATTTTGATACGCACACATAGGGCAAGATTCCACATAGGCCTTTACATCTCAGTTCATTTGGGGCCACCAATAGTATTGCTTGAGTAGGGAGTATGTGTGTGGGCCTGGCTAGGATGGCCCGCCACTCAAGAGTAGTGGGACCACTCTAGCACTCACTGGCGAAGTCTGGTGGGGACCACTAACTTGCCCGCGGGAACAGGGTGTGAGGTGGCCAGCAAGATTCGAGCAAGGTCGATCATGTATCCAGGAGGATCCAGTTCCCATCTTCTTTGAAGGTCCTCGAGAGGGTGTCAGCTGTGAGATTGTTTGCTGCTGGTCAATATTTCACCATGAAATTGAACTGATTGAAGAATAGGGACCAGGGTGCATGGCAGGAGTTCAGCCACTGGGCCTGTCGAAGATACTCTAAATTCTTGTGGTCAATATAGACAGTGATGGTGTGTTGGACTCCCTCTAACCACTGGTGCCATTGCTCAAAGGACAGCTTGATGGCGAGGAGTTCCTTGTCCCCTATGTTGTAGTTTCTATCCATGGGGGAGAACTTCCTGGAGAAGTATGAACAGGGAAGGAAATTCCTTTCGGGGAGAGCTGGCCTAGGACATCCCTGACTGCAATGGTGGAAGCATCAACCTCCAGGACAAATGGGCGGGTTGGATCCGGATGGCACAGTCACGATCCCTGCAGGAAGGCTTGCTTTAGTTGGAGGAACATAGAGAACACGTCGGGAGGCCAGTATCTGGGGTTGGTGCCTTTCTTGGTCAGGGCCACCAACTGGAAGAAGTTAGGAATAAAATGCCTGTAAAAGTTGGCGAAACCCAGAAACCATTGTAATGCTCAGAGCCCAGAAGGCTGAGGCCAGTCTCAGATACAAGCTACTTTCTCAGGATCCATGAGAAACCCAGAATTGGAGATGATGTACCCAAGGAAGGGGAGTGATTCCTTCTCAAAGACACACTTTTTGAGCTTTGCGTGGGGCTTGTTGATGTGTAGCCACTAGAGAACCTGCCTCACACCCTGTCAGTGGGACTAGAGGTCCTTGGAGAAAATCAGGACATCATCCAAGTATACCACCATGGTGCGATAGAGGAGATCCCGAAAGATATCGTTCATTAAGTTTAAAAACAGTAGGTGCATTGCACAACCCAAAGGACATAACCAGGTACCCCATAGTGGCCATTGCGTGTATTAAACGTGGTCTTCCACTCATCTCTGGGTTTAATGCGTACGAGGTTATAAGCTCCTCGAAGATCGAGCTTAGAAAAGATCCTTGCTCCCTATAGACAATCCAAGAGCTCGGTAATAATGGGTAGCGGGTCCCGGTCCTTGTTAGTGATATCATTGAGACCACGGTAGTCAATGCAGGCCAAAGTGAGCCATCCTTTTTCATGACAAAAAAGAATCCCGCGCCCGTGGGTGACGAGGAAGGATGAATAAACCTCCTGTCTAGATTGTCCCGGATGTATTGGGCCATGGCTTCCGTTTCTGGAAGGGATAGCCACCCCTCCTTACCAGAGCCACCCTTCCCCGTGGAGGGGTGGACCGGGAAGGAGGTTAATAGCACAGTCATAAGGGCGGTATTAGGATGGTACCTCCGCAATCTCCTTAGAAAACACATCTGCGAAATCTGAAAATTGTGGCAGCAGTCCTAGAATGGCGGTGGCCAGGAGCGCCACGGGAGGACGTCGAATGGAGGATAGACAATTTTGATGACAGTGGGACCCCCACCTGGCAAGCTGGAGAGTTCCCCAATCAATGACTGGGGAGTGCTGTTGCAGCCATGGAAGTCCGAGCACGATGGGATTTATCTCCCTACCCATTACATAGAGGGTGATTTTAGGCATAAGGGAAGCGTCATTTTGGTGATTTGTCCAGGGAGCTGATCCCCTGAAATGGAGGAGGTTACCAAAGGAGTCTGCCGGGTGACAGTAGGTAACTTGAGATGTTCGACGAGGCCTTCCATAATAAAATTTCCTCCAGCACCAGAGTCCACGAGGGCCAACATCTGGAACTTTTGATCGCCTGCTAGGAGAGTCACATGAAATACAAGTTGGGGAGTAGAATGAGTGAAACCTAGGGCTACCTCCCCGATAGACCCTAGGTATGAGAGTTTCAAGCCTTTTGGGGCACTGGGCCAAGAAGTGCCCCTTACCAGTACAATAGAGACACAGACTCACCCACCATCATTGGCTTTCCTCAGTGGTCAGGGGGCTTCATCCTAGCTGCATAGGCTCATCAGAGCGAGTAGACGCCGCGGCTGTGGTGGAGAGAGGGTGAGAGAAGGATGGTGCCAGGGTGACAGACTGTAGCGGTGGGCGGAGCTCCCGAGACCTCTACTGAAGACGGCGATCCACTTTTCCTGCTAGGTCAATCAAGTCATCAAGGGACTCTGTTAGATTCGTGGACCCTTGGGCCGGTCGAAACCAGAAGGTGAACTGCTGAGCGAGGTGGCAGCAGGGGTTCCGACCGGGAGGCGGCAAGGACGGAGTTGTGGATAGCCGCAGGAGGACCCTAGGAAACCCTATGCGACCAAGGGCTTTGGCAAGGAAGACGGAAACGGTGGAACTGGCACAGTGGTGAGAAGATCTTCGCCCTGGAAGCCGAGCCTCCCCCAAGAGGAGCTCGTAGGAGTTCGGCCGCTGGGACTTAGGAGATTCACCCTGGAAGCCGGAGTCCTCCCAGGAGGAGCCCGTAGGAGTTCGGCCGCTGGGACTTAGGAGATTCACCCTGGAAGCCGGAGTCCTCCCAGGAGGAGCCCGTAGGAACCCGGCCGCTGGGACTTAGGAGAGCCCGCGGGGGCTGAGTCAGACGGAGTCCAAGGTCAAGTGCCAGAGGGTCGTTGCTCACCAGTCCAGAGTCGTGTACCAGAGGAAGGTCGCTTGCCAGTCCGGGGTCGTGTGCCAGAGGAAGGTCGCTTGCCAGTCCGGGATCAGAAACCAAGGGAACGCCGTAAGCCAAACCGAGGTCAGAAGCCAGAGAGTCGTCGTAAGCCAGTCCGGGGTCAGAAGCCAGGGAACACCGTAAGCCAGTCCAGGATCAGGAACCAAGAAGACTAAGAGAACACGGGAACGCAGCAACTGAAGACAGGAACACCTGGGAACCTCATTGCAAGGCAGGGAATGGCTGCAGCTGCAGGGCTTAAGTAGCCCTGCAGCGTCTGACGTCATCCAGGGCTGATTTGAGCCTTTCCCGCGCTGGGCCCTTTAAATGCAGGACAGGGACGCGCGCGCGCGCGCGCGCGCCTAGGGGGGCGGAGCCAACCGCGGGGAACGCCGACAGCTAGAGAGAGGCCGAGGCGCGGTGCCTGAGGGCCCTGCAGGCCCGGGAAAGCTGGCCACGCGCTGGGGACGCTGCGGCCGGGGTCCCTGCAGCCCCGGGGCGCGGGAGACAGAAACGGGACCGCGGCGGGGTGAGTGCCGGTCCCGGGGCCGTCCCGGGATCGCAACAGTACCCCCCCCTCCTACGCCCCCTCCCGGGGGGCCGCGGCTTATCCGGATGTGCCACATGAAATTGGCGAAGGAGATCCTTATCCAGAATGTGGGCGGAGGGTTCCCACGAGTTCTCCTCAGGACCGTATCCCTCCCAAGAGAGAAGATATTCCCAGCGATGACGACGGAACCGAACATCCAACACCTCCTTAACCGTGTACGTGGCCCCGGGATCAGATGCGACCTCGGAGGGCTCCAGAGGCAGAGGTCGGAAGCGAGAGAGGACCACCGGCTTGAGGAGGGAAACATGGAAGACGTCATGTATCCGAAGGGTGGATGGAAGGCGTAAGCGGTAGGAAACCGCTCCAACTCGCTCGGCCACCCGGAAGGGTCCAATGTAACGGGGCGCTAGCCTCATGGAAGGAGTCCGAAGCTGGATGTTTTTGGTACTCAACCATACCCTAGATCCGGGCAGAAATACTGGAGCGGGTCGCCGAGTCCTATCCGCGTAAGCCTTGAACCGGGCGGCGGACCAGTGAAGCTTCTCCTGTGTGGAGTGCCAAAGCTGCTGAATCTGGCTGGCCGTCAGTTGTGCCGCTGGTGAGGAGGTAGACACTGGTAATGGTAGAGGCGGTTTGGGAACCTTCCCATAAACCAACTGGAAGGGAGACTGTAGCGTGGCGGAGTGTCGATGGCGATTGTAAGAGAACTCGGCCCACGGAAGGAGAGCGACCCAGTTGTCCTGCTGCTCCCCTACAAAGGCTCGGAGGAATGTTTTTAGAGTTCGATTCGTGTGCTCAACTTGACCGTTGCACTGGGGGTGAAAGGCCGTGGTTAAGTCTAGCTGAACCCCAAATTTCCTGCAGAGCGCCCGCCAGTATTTTGCCGTGAATTGGGGCCCTCGGTCCGAGGCAATATGTAGAGGCAAACCATGCAGTCGGAAGACATGCTGGATAAACAGTTCGGCCAACTCAGGAGCCGTAGGTAACTTGGCAAGAGGCACAAAATGGGCCATTTTTGAGAAGCGGTCCACAGTGACCCAAACCACAGTCTTCCCCTGGGACGGGGGCAACTCCACCACAAAATCCGTGGAGATGTGGGTCCACGGTTCCGTGGGTACAGGGAGTGGTTGGAGGAGACCCCAGGGGCGGCCTGGTAACGGCTTCTGCTGCGCGCAGGTGGGACAGGACTGGACATATAGGCGAACATCCTCTCTCACCCGTGGCCACCAATAGAACTCTGTTAGTAGCCCAAGAGTCCGGGCGATCCCGGGATGGCCCGCCGTCAGGGAGTCGTGAGCCCAAGCTAGGACCCTCCTCCTTGAGCGTACGGGGACTATCGTCCTCCCCGCTGGTGCAAGTTCGGTGGCAGTCAATTGGACCTTCGCCGGATCCAGGATGTACTGACGGGTTTCAGAAGTGTCCTCAATCTCGGTAGTACGTGAGAGGGCGTCTGCCCTAACATTCTTGGCCGCCGGTCGATATCGAAGGGAGAAATTGAACCGACTGAAAAAAAGAGACCAGCGGGCCTGCCGGGGGTTGAGCCTTTGCGCATGGGATAGATACTCCAGATTTTTGTGGTCTGTGTAAACTATGATTGAATGTTGAGCCCCCTCCAGCCACTGGCGCCATTCTTCAAAGGCTAGTTTGATGGCAAGTAGTTCCTTGTCCCCGATACCGTAGTTCTTTTCGGCAGGTGAAAACTTACGGGAGAAGTAGGAACATGGCCGAGTTTTACCATCCTTGGAGATCTGGGACAGGACGGCCCCAACAGCCACATTGGAGGCATCCACCTCCACTATGAATGGGTGTACGGGATCCGGGTGTCGGAGACAGGTGTCCAGAAGGAAGGCCTCCTTAAGATCCTGGAAGGCCTGCACGGCGGTTGGAGTCCAGTTTCGGGCATCGGCACCCTTACGTGTGAGAGCTGTTAGAGGCGCCACCAGGGTGGAGTACTGCGGGATGAAGTGGCGGTAAAAGTTGGCGAAGCCTAAGAAACGCTGGAGCGCTTTTACTCCCATCGGTTGTGGCCAGTTCCGGATAGCGGCGATTTTATCGGGATCCATGCGGAAGCCGGTAGAGGAGACGATGTACCCCAGGAAGGGTAAGGATTCCTCCTCGAACTGGCATTTCTCCAGCTTGGCATACAGTCGGTTCTCTCTTAGCTTTAGCAAAACCTGGCGCACATGTTGACGATGTTCCTCAAGGTCCCGGGAGAATATTAATACGTCATCCAGGTAGACAATGACTGAGGTGTAAAGGAGGTCGCGAAGCACCTCGTTCATTAGATTTTGAAACACAGCTGGGGCATTACAGAGACCGAATGGCATGACGAGGTACTCATAATGACCGTCCCTGGTATTAAAAGCGGTCTTCCACTCGTCTCCGGGTTGGATCCGTACGAGGTTGTACGCCCCTCTAAGGTCCAGCTTGGTGAAGATGCGGGCCCCTTGCAGACGATCCAGGAGTTCCGGGATCAGGGGCAACGGATAGCGATCTCGTCGGGTGATCTGGTTCAGGCCCCGGTAATCAATACAGGGCCGAAGAGACCCATCCTTTTTGGCCACAAAGAAGAAGCCGGCTCCCGCCGGGGAGTTGGATGGTCTTATAAACCCTCGGTCCAGGTTCTCCTTAATGTAGGCAGACATGGCCTTGGTCTCTGGTAGAGACAGAGGATAAACTCTACCGCGAGGTGGCGTGGTATCCGGCAGCAACTCAATCGCACAGTCGAAGGGGCGATGCTCAGGTAGTAATTCAGCCTTCTCTTTAGAGAATACATCCCGGAAGGCCTGGTACTGAGGTGGCACCGTCAGTGGGGCTGCCAGAAGCGGCAGTATCTGTAGCGGACGAGCAGGAAGACAGCGATGGGAGCAGGCTGGCCCCCATGACGTGATCTGAAGCGAGTCCCAGTCTATCACCAGGGAATGTTTCCGTAGCCAGGGCAGTCCTAAGATGAGCGAGTGAATGGATCTCTCGAGGATGAGAAAAGAGATCTCCTCCTTGTGAAGAAGCCCGACCTGAAGCTGGAGCGGATGCGTACGAGTGGTAATGGCCCCTGGGAGGGGAATCCCCTGAATGGACGATACCCGCAAAGGTGGTTCCTGAGGCAAGACCTCGAGCTGCAGTTGTTGTACCAGATCTCGGAGGATAAAATTTCCCCCGGACCCGGAGTCAAGCAGTGCCAGAGTATCGAATCCTCCTCCTGGAAGACAGAGTTTTGCCGGGACAGTACATGGGGAGTTCGGAGAGGTACTGCCTAGAATCAACTCCCCACTAGACTCTAGGTTCGGGCGTTTCCCGGACGCTCTGTGCAGCGAGCCAGAAAGTGCCCCTTTCCACCACAATAGACATAATCCCTGTGAGCGCCGACGCCTCCGTTCTTCGGCAGAGAGAGGGCCCCGGCCTAGTTGCATGGGTTCTTCAGGCGGAAGGGCAGCTGCCGCAGGTGGTGAGGCCCGGACCCGAGGTGGCATGGTTCGACGAGCCGCTGGGCCCTGGACGGACCTTCGCTCCCGGAAGCGGCGCTGGATGCGTCGGTCCACTAGGCCGGCCAGCTCTACGAGCTCTTGGAGGTCGTCCGGAAGATCCCGGGCCGCGAGTTCATACTGGAGCCGTGGAGACAGGCCCTCCAGGAATATTCCATGTAGGCTGTCCTCCCCCCAGGCTAGTTCGGAGGCAAGGGTCTTGAACTCCACAGCGTATTCCTCTAGGGGGCGATTGCCTTGTCTCAGCTGGAGTAGTTCTGAGGCAGCTGTGGAGGCGAGAGACGGTTCATCAAAAATTCTCCGGAAAGCCTTGACGAATTGTATGAGATTATTCAGTCGGGAATCCTGGCGCTCCCAAAGGGAGGAGGCCCAAGCCAAGGGTCTCCCGTCCAAAAGGGAAATAATGTAGGTCGTCATGACCCGGTCCGTGGAGAATTGTGCAGGCAGAAGGTCAAAGCGGATATAGCATTGGTTGAGAAATCCCCGACACGCCTTCGGATCTCCAGAATACCGGGGCAGAGGTACCCGCATTGGCCTGGGACGAGGGTGCTGCGGAACGGGTTGCGGAGGCCCCCTCAACCCGATCCGCCAGGCGTTGGACGGTTGACATCAAGGTCTCGAGGCAGGTCTGTTGTTGTTGTAGCTTCTGGGCGATGCCCGGAATTGCCTTGAGGCCGGCTAGGTCTGCCGGGTCCATGGCCTTGCAATCTGTTAGATTCGTGGACCCTTGGGCCGGTCGAAACCAGAAGGTGAACTGCTGAGCGAGGTGGCAGCAAGGGTTCCGACCGGGAGGCGGCAAGGACGGAGTTGTGGATGGCCGCAGGAGGACCCTAGGAAACCCTATGCGACCAAGGGCTTTGGCAAGGAAGACAGAAACGGTGGAACTGGCACAGTGGTGAGAAGATCTTCGCCCTGGAAGCCGAGCCTCCCCCGAGAGGAGCTCGAAGGAGTTCGGCCGCTGGGACTTAGGAGATTCACCCTGGAAGCCGGAGTCCCCCCAGGAGGAGCCCGTAGGAACCCGGCCGCTGGGACTTAGGAGGGCCCGCGGGGGCTGAGTCAGACGGAGTCCAAGGTCAAGTGCCAGAGGGTCGTTGCTCACCAGTCCAGAGTCGTGTACCAGAGGAAGGTCGCTTGCCAGTCCGGGGTCGTGTGCCAGAGGAAGGTCGCTTGCCAGTCCGGGATCAGAAACCAAGGGAACGCCGTAAGCCAAACCAAGGTCAGAAGCCAGAGAGTCGTCGTAAGCCAGTCCGGGGTCAGAAGCCAGGGAACACCGTAAGCCAGTCCAGGATCAGGAACCAAGAAGACTAAGAGAACACGGGAACGCAGCAACTGAAGACAGGAACACCTGGGAACCTCGTTGCAAGGCAGGGAATGGCTGCAGCTGCAGGGCTTAAGTAGCCCTGCAGCATCTGACGTCATCCAGGGCTGATTTGAGCCTTTCCCGCGCTGGGCCCTTTAAATGCAGGACAGGGACGCGCGCGCCTAGGGGGGCGGAGCCAACCGCGGGGAACGCCGACAGCGAGAGAGAGGCCGAGGCGCGGTGCCTGAGGGCCCTGCAGGCCCGGGAGAGCTGGCCACGCGCTGGGGACGCTGCGGCCGGGGTCCCTGCAGCCCCGGGGCGCGGGAGACAGAAACGGGACCGCGGCGGGGTGAGTGCCGGTCCCGGGGCCGTCCCGGGATCGCAACAGACGCTGAGAGATCCCTGGCTGCCAGCTCATCCATAATGCGAGGTGAAAGTCTCTCCAAGAAGATACTCTTGAGGCAATCTTCCTGCCAGTTGAGCTCGGTGGCAATGGTACGAAATTCTATTGCATAGTCTATGAGCAGCCTTGCGCCTTGACGAAGGTGCAGGATATCAGAGCCGGTGGCAGCCAGCCAATCCAAATCATCGAAGGCCTACTTTAAGGCCCAGACAAAGAGTTGCAGATCCTGTAGGAGTCGGACCCCACGCTTCCGTAGCGGGGAGGCCCAAGCCAGGGCCTTGCTGTCGAGGAGAGACACAATGAACATAGTCTTGACCACATCCATGGAGAATTGTGAAGGCTGCAATGAGAAATGCATAAAGCACTGATTAAGGAATCCTCGGCAGAGCTTGGGGTCCCCAGAGTATCAAGGGGGAGCTGGGAGATGAAGCGAGGAAGGAGAGGAGACCACCGGATTAGGCGGCGGTGCCACGGGAGCGGCAGCAGCGTTACGGCGGGCGTTGATCCGGTCTAGAGATGAGGCCAGCATCTTGAGAAACTGCTGCAGTTGCTGGAGCTTCTGCGCTAGGCCCGGAATGGCCTGGAGTCCTGAGAGGTCCGCTAGGTCCATGGCCTCAGCAAGCTGTTGTGATGTGGACCCTTGGGCCAAGGCGGGGTTGACGCTACCTATGGGGGCGAACCCCACTGCAGGTCCCCACCATTGGCAGGCGGCCCGGGATAGTGCATAGATCCTACTGGACCTTCACCACCACCAGCCCTCGATTCCCGCAGGTTGAGCCCTTGGGTGCCAGGGCCAGTTGGACTTAGGGTGCAGGTCTCCATGCAAAATTTCCAGATGGACGTTGGATGAAGGCAGAGTCAGATGGGCCAGAGTTGGGGCAGCCAGCGAGCAGAGAAATCCAAATGTACCTGGATCAAAGCCAGAAGAGCAGTCTGGGGAGCTGAAGTGGGAACTGGAGCAGGAGCTGGAGCAGAGACTGGAGCAGGAACTGGATCAGGAACTGAAGCAGGAGCTGGAGCAATACGCTACCCATGCGGAGCTGAACCGTTGCTGAGGAGATTCTGGGAAGGCAGAGATGCCCTTATATAGGCCTTCCTGCTGATGTAATCAAATGGGGCTACGAGTGAGTTTCCCACTGTGGCCCCTTTAAAGTTGGGGCGAGCCACACACACACCTAAGGAACCCCGTGGGTGAGGGCGCACCAGCGTCGGCGTCAGATTGCTGCATAGGAGGGCAGCGGTGGCGGCGGCAGCTTCCTCGGGCTGCGTCCACGGAGCAAGGTAAACGGCCTCGGTGGGGGCTAAGTAGAGCTGGCTGTGCTCCTAATTCATGTTTTGTACTCCTAACTTATAGAATCACTGCTTTTGTGCTCCTAACTCATGTTTTGTGCACACGACTTTTATGAACACAAATAATGTTCTGTGCATAACAGTGCACACAAACCATGTTTCATGTGTAAAAAACATATTTGTGTACAAATCTTGTATCATATGTATAAAAGCCATGTACAGAAACCTCGCATCACGAAGTCCTTGCTGCATTTGGAATAAAATTGTATCAAAAAAAATGTATGCACAACCGCATGCTAACATGCACACAGCCAAGTGCACCTGTTGTGAGCGCGGGGAATGCGGTCAGTTGCTCGAGAGAAAGTAAGCCCTTGAACCACAGTGCAACCTTGGAATGGGACTCCAAGGAAGGCACCTTGGGGACTTCTCCAGCCTCTCCCCACTCCCAACGAACCATGGACATACAAAGCCACGGACTTTATCGTTGATTTGCCCATGTCCAATGGCAGCAACACCATCTGGGTCACTGTTGACCGCTTTTCTAAAATGGCTCATTTTGTGGCATTACCCGGGTTACCATCCGCTCCAGAATTAGCAAAGTTATTCATCCATCATGTCTTCCGTCTGCATGGTATGCCTAAGCATATCCTCTCTGACAGAGGGGTTCAATTTACTACAAAATTCTGGAGATCTCTCTGCAAAAAGTTTGATATATCCTTGGATCTAACTTCTGCTTACCATCTGCAAGCCAACAGACAGACAGAGAGGATGAACTGGACACTAAAACAATTTCTCCGGGCTTATGTCAATTCCAGACAAAGCGACTGGTCCGAGTTGCTCCCCTGGGCCAAATTCGCATTGAATTCCCATCCTTCAGCTTCAACTGGATCATCACCTTTTCAAGTCATCTACGGATGTCAACCTCTACCTCCACTACTGATGCCTTTGTCAGTTTCATCTCCTGCAGTCCAGGCTTCGGCACAAGAGCTATCCTAAATTAGCTGACCTGGCTATATTCAATCGTGTGGTTGCACTATTGACTATACCTACAAAGTTATCTAGATAAGTTCATTCGGCCAACTTTGCTATCTGGACAATGACTGAATATGGACTTCTTCATTAGTATGGTTTCTTTCTATAATTGATGTTTTATCATTTCTTGATTTTATTGTTTGATGTTTTCTGAGGAAGGGTAGTGATTCTGTTTTTCCATTGTTGCATTGCCTACAGAATCTTGCCTATTGCAGTTTCCAGTTCAGTTTCTGTCTGCATGTTTCTATTTATACTTTATGGTCTCTTTATTCTGTATTTGATGAGGGTCTGTCTGTATTCTGCATGTATGATCAACTTGAGGTATTCTGCTAGCATGGAGTTTCTGTATAGGGATCTATAGCAATTTGGCTTCTTCTGTTTTCCTAATAGAAGGTGTATTGATATTTTAGGGCCTCGTGTAATATTTTTTGCCTTTTCAGAGGTAGAGTTGTTACTTTTTGAGTCCTGGCAATTAGTGCTGCTTTGGTATGGGATATTATCTCCCTTTCAGGAAAAGTCGAGGCTTGCAAGAAAAGAACTGAGGGAAAATCAACTTACTAAGGTCATATTTCAATGAGATTTTGGAAAATCCCTTTACTGTTGAGAAAAGCATGGATAGTCTGTTAGTTATGTTTGCTTTTGAGCAAGAACACAATTAGATTTTGTACTCGTTTTATCAATGCAGAAATGTTATTTTCCTTGTGAATTGTGGAGTATAAAGTTTAACAGTTCAGTATGTATAATGTTCATTTCAAGGCTGTGTTAAAGTCGTAGGCAAAGGTCATAGGACACCAGAGGGTGCCCTGGGAAGTAAAGACATTTCCTGGTTCTTTTCAGACTATGTGGTCAAGTCTCTCTGGGCTGGGGTCTAGGTATAACAAAATAACTTGGGTGCAATCATCTAGAACATAAAAAAAATAAGAAGGTCATTCTATTGCATTACACATTTGGTTGCATGTCCATAGCAGTGATATATTTCATTTTGTGTGCTTGCAGACTTCTCTACATTAGTAGGATGTCTTGGTTGTTCTGGACAAGGTTCACTGAACATTGTAGCTGTCTGAAGAATAACTGGTCCACTGCCCCAGTTGTTCATCATTTGAAACATTCATGTGAGTCATTAACATGGGGCATTCTAGCCATGCTGAAGTCCTCTATTCATAGTGGCAATTTGGATTTACGACTACTTCATCTTGAGCAAAAATGGATATACACATTGAAGACCCTATGTTCTCAAGTAAGAGATTGACTGGTCGGTGTTTAACTAATTATTTTATGAAATTGTTTGTCTGCCTAGATGTCTTTTATGTCAGTGGTTAAGTGCCCTACCATTGATTTGTAGAGATCATGTGATTGTTGTTGCCATGTTTGAATATTTCCATTAAAAAGGACATTAGTCTTGTTTTTGCTTTTGTCCGTCTTTGGTGCAGGTCTCCTGATGAACTCTAGTTTTAAAACATTGATGTCGGGACTTGTGACACTTTGAAAACATTTTGGGATCTGTTGGACATGTGACACATGGAAAGTAATGCAGAGAAATCATATGGTTTGCCTAGAGACATCTATTTCTGAAGACGTTAAGTAACCAGTTTTTGACTGACATTGTGGGCATTAATTTTAAAATTAAGGTTTTGCACTAATGTGAAATGATATTGTTTCAAAAGTTTTGGTGATTTTTTGAACGTTTAATTATTTCCCTATTTAAAAGGACTAAAAAAAGACTGGCAGATGATACCATGGGGTGGAGCCTTTCACATAAAAATCTTATGGTGAAGCTCCAGGTTTGATGCTTATATATATAATATATAAACATATTAAAACATGTTTGGATTAATGTGATTTATTTTTGCACTTTCATTTTTCCAAGTTTTGTGTGTTGTTATTAGGTAGCGTGGTTGCTCTTTTTTTTAATTTGATCATCTAGAACATGACAGAATGTCAGCAGTTTGAACCTTGGGTGAGTCTGAAAGCCTCCGAGCTAGTTTCCAGCATGCATCAATGCTCTCAATATATCAAGGTGGCAAAGCCTGATGCTCCCACAGGCCTCAGCTTAGCCAATCCAGCATCCTGAACCAACGGACTCCACTGGTTTGCCAGGCGCAGGATAGCAGCCAAGCTGCACACAGAGGTGGTGGGCACACTCATGGGGCCCAAAGCTGAGCACATCTTTGACTCCTCTGTGTTCCTGGCTGAAAGAAGGCATGAGAAAGTCCTGCAATAGTATGAGGGGGGTGCTTTATTCCCTAGCGCAATGTAATTTATGAGAGGGCAAAGTTCCACCAGTGACCTCAGCTGGAGGGGGAACTGATGGAAGCTTTCATTAAGGCAGCTGCTTGAATTAGCTGAACACTACGACTTTGGAGCCACTAAGCAGGACCACATCTGGGACAGGCTGGTGACTGGAATTCAGGAGAAAGTTATGTCACTGAAATTGCAAATGTAAAAAAAAGGCTCAGCGCTGTCCACAGCCATAGAGATAACTAGGCACTCTGAATTAGTTAAAGCACAGAGCCAGGCTCCAAGCACACAGAGCATAGAAGAGGTGCCTCGTTCATCAATGTGCATAATTTCGTAATAACATGGTCAAACACACATTACATTTTAACCTGCCATTCAGTACTCAAGCTCAGTATGTCTGCTTTGACCTTATACCTCACAAACTTATACACCACCTTAACTCAGGACAGCAAGGCTAGGGGCACTCATCCATGCAGTTTCACCTGACACACGCAAGGGTTCATCTCTGTACCTCCTATCCTGGAGGACCCTACATACAGCATTTATAGTAATTATGTAATAATGCAGGGGGGGGGGGCCTCACTCCTGCCAGCACTGTTGGATATGGTAATACACTCGATCCATAATATAAGGCTCTGACAGCAATGCTGTCCGAGCAACACCGGACATGGCTGCTCAGCCTTGGGGGTTTGGGGTGGTTCCACGCAGATCAGAAGGGTAAGCTTAGGAGTTTTGCATAGGGTGAGAGCCCTTTTATTTTAACATCTAGAGAGGGGGAGGCCTCAGGCCGCTATGGCCTACTACTTATTTTAAATATTTGGGGGAGGGGGGAGGTCCTGTAGCAGAGTAGCCCTGCAGCCCCCGTTTATCCTGTGTGGAACCAGGCATCTAGCCCCGGTCCCCCTTAAATCCATACAGGGAGAGAGATCTCTGGGCAGAGCCCTGCTGGGAACAGGAGACTCTTACATCTGCAGGAGAAGAAAGTTCCTGAATCCTCTCTGTATAAGGTAATAGTGGAAATACACTGCTGGAGGTAAGCAGTCTACGTGTGCTGTACAGATTCATGCCTTCGGCTTAGAAAGTTTACTCAACTATCCATCCCGGGCATTGGGTACTACACCATGACGTTTTTTATAGTAAGTAAGTGAATGGGTGTCAGGCCTGTTTTTTACAAGGCTTTTTTTTTTTTTACTTCATTGGCTATATGTTGACTATTGCCAGTTAGGTTTGTATCTGGGTAAACATCATGGCCGGTGGGACATATGAGGCGGACCGAGCAACTGCTTAGGGCACCAGAATGGGGCAGGGTGCTGTAGGTTGACAAGAGGGTGCCCTGTTTGAAAAGGGAAGGATCTGCGTGGAGCGACACGGAGGTAGGTAAGATCGCGGATAGTGTGATTCAGGGGACTGGGGAGAAAGAGAGAGATCACCCCCTAAGGCATCAGGACATCCGAGCACCGGCACCGGTAAACATAATCCGGGTGCCTGCTCTCCATCACGACCAGACTTACCTGGCTAAGCTTAGCTGGATTGTAATGATATTAAGTGCTGCTGGGCCAGGTTTAAGCTCCACTCCTGGAATGCACCCCATGCATGAACTGTCTTCGAAAGCAGTTGGGATAGTGATTGCAGAAGACTTTCTCCAAGAATTTTAAGCAGCATTGCCCCGAAGCAGCTGTTTTACAGCGAAACGTGTGCCACGTCTGCATTTTTTTCAGTGCTCTTTGAGATGCTGTATTTTTTTTATAGTTTCATCATTTGACGATACAATGGCTGTATAACACTGGCGATCCTGCTTCCAGAAATTGTGAGAGAGAAATTAGCATTCGTCTTGAATACAGTTTGATGAGCTGAGTCATGTTAAAAAAAATATTAAATGTTTTCCGAATATGTTTGAGATACAAACAAGTTAATACTGCAATGCAGAGATATGCAGTTTGAGATTTTAGGTCACAGAAATAAAATCACGGATCACAAAAACAAAAACATAAAAGTCAGAAAAGAAAAGTTGGTTTATAGATAAGATTATAGTTTTAAAAAATTACGTATCATAATCCCAAAGAAAAAGGAATAAGATTTAAAAGAAAAGGGAAGCTAGAGGTTTTTATGACCAGCGATCGACGTCTAAGCTTGTTTGAAACTTGTGAAAATCAAGCTGGGTTTGGGAATTCTCAAAAAATGTTTAGATATTATTTGAAATTACCCCTGGAAGATAAAAAGCAGTTTAGAAGTTCATTTTTTCCTGTTTTCGGATTGAGCTTCTTGTCCTTGATTATATATTGTGATTGCAATGAACTTAGCCAGCAAATCCTTTTTAATAGGAACTCTGTGGCTTTTTTACAGTTTCCTTTATTTTCCTTATTCTGCTCCTATTGTTCCTTCTTTCTGATCTGGATACCCTGTGCTTGTGGGGCCACCAAGGTTTGAATGTTTATCCCACTTTCGGATGCTTATGAGATCTGTTTATTCCTCAGCTGATTTTCAGGATGTCAGGGGGGGAGGGGACATGAGGACTATGACAGGGATGGGGGGGGGGGGGGGGTCCCCCACAGCTTCACATATGCACAGACCTCCAGCGCACCCATGCACGCATCTGGTACGTTTCTTTAGTTTTTGGTGGAACTACTTGTTTATGACTGTTGTATATGACTTAGGGATCTCTGCACTAAAAGCTTGCTCTCATTTAGTGTCTATGGGAAAAATCCTTAGTCCCCAAGTCTTTAATTGTATGCAAATATCTATATCTATATAGATAGATATATCTGTATCAAGGATTATATGTTTTAAAAAAACACCCTCTAAACTTAAATGTTTAAAAAAAGAGAAGTGAGCATGCAGAGAGCTGCTGCTAACTGACTCCCTGGCAGGGTGACCGCACGTCCCAGGGGAGGATCATAGCAACCAGAGTAAAGTTACTCCCCGTTCTTTTCTTGACTCTGAACCAGAGATGAAGAAACTGATAACCGCAGAGACACGAGTAAAAGGGGGATTCTCTGAACTTTGTGAACACTGCTGGCAAAGGTCAGGCATCCGCAGAGAATCCCCCTGGAGGCTGGGAAATTTGGAGACCTTCAGTGGTTCTGTTACCTGGGTGGGGAAGGCAAGCTCTGAGCAAAACACCTGAAAAGATCCTGAAAATTACTGTCGGGGGGGGGGGGGGGGGGGGGGGGGGATGTAGGGATAAACCCGCAGGGAAAGGAGACCGGGAAAATATCCCTGAAGTTGTCTTGGATGCTGGAATCTGATGCCTTCTGCAGGCAAGGAATGATGACTTATTGTGAATATTGTGCAGGGTTTGAATGGAATTCGTCTTTGAAGAAAAATGAACGTATCAGACGCTGTTTAAATATTATTTCCTGGATTTTGATGATAAAGCAGCCAAGTCAGGAACTTAACCGTGCAGTCTGCATCTTTTGAAGAAAACAGCAGGATGAAGTATGGCTTTGCTCTGAGGTCTGTAAACATTTCTTTTTCTTTGCTGCCTACTTGACTAACTATACAGTATACTAAGAGCTCTCATAGGGGCCGTTAACGCTGGCACAGGTTTTTACTCCAGTTTTAGCATGCATTTTTCTGGCGTAAGTTAACTCTGGTATGTAACAGGGGTTTCAACACCTAAAACAGGTGTAAAAATGAGCACGGGTGCATGCAAATCCCATGTAAAAGAAGACATTAGCTATTCCTCAGCAATTAAAGGGCAGACAGCTTAAAGCACATTTCCTTAACTCTGGAAACTTAACTCCTGGGTCAAAGCAGAAGTAAAACTTCTAGGGTGGCATTCTCTGAAATGCTCCCTGTTCCACGTGCAGGACCCCAGAGGCAGGCAGAGTGCCAGAGTTTCAATGCGTGGATGAGACGATGGTGCAGGGAAGAGGGATTCAGCTTTATTAGGAACTGGGGAAACTTTTGGGAAAGGGGAGACTTTTCCGAAAGGATGGGCTCCACCTTAACCAGAGTGGAACCAAGCTGCTGGCACTAACTTTCAAAAAGGAGATAGAGCAGCTTTTAAACTAGAACAAGGGGGAAAGCCGACAGTCAGTCAGCAGTGCATGGTTCGGAGAAATGTATCCTTGAAGGATACTAATGAAACAGGAGAGTTAGGGCATCCCAACAGAGAGGTTTCATTAAAAGCAAACATAGTCCATGTGCCTATATGTAAAAAATCACCAAAGCTAATGATTTCTGAATTATCCCTAACAACTGAAAAGCAGGTTGTTAATACAAACAAAAACCACACTTTGAAATGTCTGTATGCCAATGCCAGAAGTCTAAGAAATAAGATGGGAGAGTTGGAGTGTATAGCAGTAAATGATGAGATTGACATAATTGGCATCACGGAGACTTGGTGGAAGAAGGATAACCAATGGGACAGTGATATATCAGGGTACAAATTATATCGCAATGATAGGGAGGATCAATTTGGTGGGGGCGTGGCACTTTATGGTCCGGGAGGGTATAGAGTCCAACAGGATAAAGATCATACAAGAGACTAAATGATCAGTAGAATCTATATGGGTAGAAATCCCATGTGTGTTGGGTAAGAGTATAATGATAGGAATACACTACCATCCACCTGGACAAAATGGTCAGACAGATGATGAAATGCTTAGAGAAATCAGGGAAGCTAACCAATTTGGCAGTGCAATAATAATGGGAGATTTCAATTACCTACCAACACAACAGTGCAAGTAAATGTAAGAGTCCCAAAAGGAATTCATCAAAGGATTTATTTTATTTTCACATGCACTCCCTGCCACGTCTGAATTACTTACATTAAGATTCCTTTTGAAGCTTCATGTCCCTCCCGACGCAGCCTCGGCAAAACACGGGTCCGTGTCGGGGGACCCTTGTGTAAACACTGTTGTTTAAAGCCAGTGGAGTTGCCGCACATTTATGTGAAAATATAATAAATCCTTTGATGAATTCCTTTTGGGACTCTTACATTTACTTGCACTTTTGTGTTGGTAGTTACTTGCTTAAGTGCAGGTTTTGCTCTTTTTGCTTTTTAGATTTCAATTACCCAATATTGACTGGGTAAATGTAACATCAGGACTTGCTAGAGACATAAAGTTCCTGGATGTAATAAATGACTGCTTCATGGAGCAATTGGTTCAGGAACCAAAAAGAGAGGGAGCTATTTTAGATTTAATTCTTAGTGGAACGCAGGATTTGGTGAGCGAGGTAACGATGGCGGGGCCACTTGGCAACAGTGATCATAACATGATCAAATTTAAACTAATAACTGGAAGGGAGACAATAAGTAAATCTGCAGCTCTAACACTAAACTTTCAAAAGGGAAACGTTGATAAAATGAAGAAAATAGAAAAAAACTGAAAGGTGCAGCTGCAAAGGTTAAAAGTGTTCAACAGGCATGGACACTGTTTAAAAATACAATCTTAGAGGCGCAGTCCATATGTATTCCACACATTAAGAAAGGTGGAAGGAAGGCAAAACGATTACCGTCATGGTTAAAAGGTGAGGTGAAAGAGGCTATTTTAACAAAAAAAAATCTTTCAAAAATTGGAAGAAGGATCCATGTGAAAAAAATAGGATAAAACATGAGCATTGTCAAGTTAAGTGTAAAACATTGATAAGACAGGCGAAGAGAGAATTTGAATTGAAGTTGGCCATAGAGGCAAAACCTCATCATAAAAACTTTTTAAAATATATCCGAAGCAAGAAACCTGTGAGGGAGTCAGTTGGACCATTAGATGACAGAGGGGTTAAAGGGGCTCTTAGGGAAGATAAGGCCATTGCAGAAAGACTAAATGAATTATTTGCTTCCTTGTTTACTAATGAGGATGTTGGGGAGATACCAGTTCCAGAGATGGTTTTCAGGGGTGATGAGTCAGATGAACTGAACAAAATCACTGTGAACCTGGAAGATATAGTAGCCCACATCAACAAACTAAAGAATAGCAAATCACCTGGACCAGATGGTATGCATCCTAGGGTACTGAAGGAACTCAAAAATGAAATTTCTGATCTATTATTTAAAATTTGTAACCTATCATTAAAATCATCCATTGTAACTGAAGACTGGAGGGTGGTCAATGTAACCCCAATATTTAAAAAGGCTCCAAGGGCAATCCGGGTAACTCTAGACCAGTGAGCCTGATTTCAGTGCCGGGAAAAATAGTGGAAACTATTCTCAAGATCAAAATCGTAGAGCATATAGAAAGACATGGTTTAATGGAACACAGTCAACATAGATTTACTCAAGGGAAGTCTTGCCTAACAAATCTGCTTCATTTTTTTGAAGGGGTTAATAAACATGTGGATAAAGGTGAACCGGTAGATATAGTTGTTGCGTTCGTGCCTGTTCTCGCCCTCGCTCCACCCTCTCTACCTTTGTGGCAACTCCCTTCGGCTCTGTTACCATCTGTTACCAGCGGAGTGCTTGGAGAGGACACTCAGCTGTAGAGGAATGTAGATAGGTGAATCCTTGGGCCGATGGCAGATGACAGCGCCCCCAGGAGGATATCCTAAGAGGGACCACTGGCTAGGCTTGAGTATGGAGACAGACACAGAATTCTTTTATTAGATAGGTAGTAGAACCACCAGAGGTGGCAGTAGTGAGTTGTTATGCCCGGCAGGGCTGAAGTCCCTCAGGTACTGGAACCACAATCCCAGGGTAGCTGAGCTGTAGATAAACTATAGATAGTGAGTAGCCAGATCTGGATGACAGATCTCACATAAGGTCTTAGAAAGCTCAGTAGCTGGAAAGGGTTAGGCCCTCGAGGAGCGAGAACCTGGTTCCAGGGAGAGCTCTAAGAAGCGATAGTAACTCACAATTGTCTGTATCTGTGATAGCTTCCAGGCAGTAGAGAATCTTCAGAGTGTTCAGGAACATGGGCCCTCGAGGAGCCAGTACCGGTTCCTATCGGCAATCTAAAAGAGAGAAAAGAGAGCGAGGCCCCCGAGGAGCGGGTACCCCTGGTAAGTCCGAAGAGGCAGAGCAGCTTGGACGAATCCCTTGTCCGGAAAACCTTTGCTAACTCAATCCATTAGCAATTTCTGAGACCTTTTATATTGGAAGCGGATGACGTCAGTTCAGGGGGACGCCTCCAAGGTTCGCGTCCTTGCTGGTACATTATTTGGAGCACGCGCGCGCCCTACATCATCAGGAACATGGCGGATCCACAGCTGGAGGAAGACGGCAAGAAGACACCGCGCAGCAACCTGTCCATCAGGCCCGGAGGGAGTTGCCACAGTGGTAAGGAGGGCGGAGTGAGGGCATCGAGCAGCGACGGACGCAACACCCAGTCCCCAATATATCCAAAACTTTCTTCCTTACACCAAGTTTTGAGCCTCACATTGAAGTTATCTACATGGCTTTGCCTCTCTTTCCCCTTTCCAATGACTAAACTGCTTCGCCAAAGTCTGGAAATCTCTCTGAACCATATGGATGTTGTTTCGAGCAAGGTTGTTGGTTCCCAGATGGTTGATAATGTTAACTACAGAGTCCTTACTTTCTTCTTTGATTGTATTGACTTTCTGAACAGCGTTTCTACCAGCTGATGATCCTGGAAGGCTTTTAACTATAGTGTTTCCCTCAAAAAGAATTCCCAAATTAGTGCCTCTCATGACTGAGTCACCCAGCACAAGGAACTTTTTCTTATGGTTATTGGTTCCATTATGGAATTTCTGCGTGCATTGGGTTTCTTCTTTCCTGTCAGATACCACTTCAATCTCCATCGCTAGAGCTTCTTCATTATCTAATACAAAGAAGGAATTTTGTACTTGTGTCACTTGAGAAAGTGGGTGTCTCCGCATCACAGGTCTTATTCTACCAGAGCCCACTGTAATCCATTTGTTCTTGGGTTCCTGTACGCTCTGTGCAAGTGTGTGTGGGGGGGGGGGGGGGACATGGGGGCTGCACAATTGAGAAGAATGGGTGTCTTTGGGTCACAGGTCTTATCCTACCTGAGCCCACTATTTGTTCTGGGATTTTGGATTTTCTGTGGTACTGGGGAAACGATTCCTGAATACTGTAAAGTGGGTGAGGATTTCTTAGTGGTTGCTAATACTTTCTTTTTTTGCAGCTCATTCAGCTTTAAGGTGAGCCAACGTTTTCATGGAAGAGAGTGCCAATCTCACATGCAAGGCCATTTTGCCAAGTGAAATCAAAAGATAAGGTCTCGCGAACAGGCAACTACAGCCATTTGAGATGCAGAGCACCAAAGTGCAAACTATTCAGCGATAGGTGCCTTCTCTAGAGAGCTTACCCTTTGATTTCACTTGGGGTGCCTTGCCCAAATGGCCTTGCAACTGAGGTTGTAGCCAAGTCAGAAAGCTCAGTGCTAGTTTTGCATGCAAGGCCCTTCCAGCTTCAAGCACTTTCCTCTTTACCTCTGTTTTAAAGCAATTTTTTTGCACTAGTGTGGAGTTTTCAATTTAGTGTGCTTTTTTGTTTCGCATGCTTTTTTAACTCCACTTTGATTTGCCTCCCATTAGCTTGCTGTATCCCACAGGGATCCCTGTTTTTAACTCCAATTTTAGTCCAGGTTTTATTACATCATCTCCATAGTGGATTCAGGAACCCTGGAACATGTGGAATGGCTCAAACTGTTAAAATATTCCCCTTACAGTTCTGCTTTTTGGATAATGTTACTAAGTCTTTTTGCAATTTTTTGCTTGAACTGGACTGAAAACGAATCCTCAAAGTGTCAACAGAGACGTTGCTATTGGAGCTTTGCCTAGCTTGTAGTAGACAAAACTCCACCTGCCATTAGTATCAGAGCTCCAGCAGGGAGTGCAGGTGGGGACATGAACTGACTTCTGACAAAATGAACTAAATTGTTGGGAGGGGGGTATTTCAAATGTATTTTGTTGGCTCTGTTTTCATTAGGCCGTGCCTCAAAACCGCATTTAGGCCCAAGTATAGTAAGCATTTTTCCCATGGACACAGAGAATAAGTTTCAGGCATGTACACACTACAGATAGAAACCAATGAGGTCCATATGAAGAAGCATTTAGCTGGCTAATTCACTAGTTATCTGGTTATATGCTGACTTTTGAATATTTCCTTCATTTATCAGGCTAAACTTTAGCTGGATATCTCATTATCCGACTAAAAACTTAGAGACATTCCGGGGGCATTACTGGGAGGAGTTGGGTTAGTTGGATAAGTTGTCTGGCTAACCCTAATATTCAGAGTTAGCCAAGTAATAGTTCCCGCTAACTCTGGTCGTGCCTTCAAGATACAATGAAGTTAGCCGGAAAAACTTACCTGGTTATCTTCAAGATAGCCGTCTATATTCATTGGTGCAGCTGCACCACTGAATATACCTCCAAACTTAGCCGATAATTTTATCCGGCTAACTTTGCAACCCAGCTATGACTGAGTATGGGACCTCTCTTTACCCAAGTAAAGTGCCAGATTTGAAAACGAGCTGCCTGCCCTTAAAATGTTGCTAAATGTATGTGCGCTGTTTCACGACATGCGCTCTTAAAGCCGCATTTCAGCAAGAAGTTAAGGAGGGCACGTTTCGGGCAGGACTGGGAAAACAACAGGTAGAGATTGCATTTTCAAATCTGCGCATATTATTTTCCAGAGAAATTGTACCCCAGCAAAGAAAAGAGATGCAAAAGTCTGTGGAATCTTTCTGCCTGTGTAATTTTTCAAAATGATAAGCACATGCATCCTTTTCCTTAGCAAAATACGTACACAGTCATACCAGTGGGCTTGGCACCTAGATGGGCAATTTGAAAATTGCCCCCAAAATGGGAAAAGCTCCCTTAGTTCATCCAGCCCATAACAATTGTTTGTGCAACCAAAAAATATTTTGCTTGTTTTGTTTTGATTTGTTTGAGTTTTTTATATTTTGTTTTGTTTTTTCTTTTGTTTTATGCCATTGCATTTTAGTGCAAACTAAGGACCTGATTTACTAAACCTTTTCGCCCTTTCCGTATCTATGGGAAAAATACTTAGTAGATGAGACCCTGCATTCTTAATGTGCAGTAAAACCAATTTAGTGTGCAGTAATTTGATTTAGTGTGTGCTAATTTCTTTACTGCATGCTAATTTGATTTGGCGCACACTAAATAGAGGATAACTTTAAAACTTAGTGTAAATTCGTGCAACTGCTATTATATAAACATCAAATATGCATGCATAAGTAATGATGCGCAAAGAAATTTGCTCATAGGACAAAGGAGCAGGTTGGGGCAGGCAAGGGACAGTCTGGCAAGGGGGCTAACATTTATGTGTATAAGATGCTTCTTTAAAACCTATGAATGTGACTGTGTATAACTATTACCTGCGCATATTACACCTGCTAATTGTCTTTATAGGCCAATACTGACTGGGTGACGGGTCCTGGGGAAACTGGGGGGGAGTGCAGGCTGAAGAACCAGGGGGGTCTTGATGACCTAGAGATAGATTGGGCAAACTGGTGGACTAATTACTTAAACTGGTAATTTCCTTCACGAGCGCATGTTATAATATTTGATCATTTATATGCAATATGAGCCAAGTGCTAAGGAAAATACACGAATTACATTTCCTTGTGTACATGATTAAAATTAGGAGCACAAATAAGCGTGTACAGCAGATGACTGCCACTTATCTAGATAACTTTTTACATAGCTGGCTAAGTAAGTTACCCAGATAAGTCTTCAAATGCTAGTTATCCATCTGTCTTACTTATCTGCCTAAGTAGCACTTTTCTTTTACTTATCCAGCTATCTTATTTCGCCGGACAAGTCGCCACAGTGCTACTTAGCCTGATATTTGTCACCACTTAACTGGATAAATCAAAACTCATCTGGCAATGTTTAAAATACATGCTGCATATTTTTGATATGCAAACGTTGTTGAGTAGATTTCAGTGTATTTAATATAGTGTGCGTGCATTTGCACGCCCAATATATAATACATGTGCATGCGCGCACTCGTCCATATAGCTAAGTAATATGTGCATGCTCGAGTATTTGTGTGCATACGTTTTTTCACACACAACTCTTTTAAAATGTACCATTTAGTGTGCACTCATCTGAACGAAATTAATAGAAATGATAGCACGTCCCTATTGTTTCATAAACCATAACTGAAGAATTAAAATGTATGGAATGTTACCCCAGACTTAATTGTTTCTAACCTTGTATTTGTTTTGTAGTTATTACATGTAGCACACAATTTATCTAATTGACTAATAGTTGCCATTTGGGCTATTTTATATTTTCTGTTGCTAAGTGCATTTCAGAGAGATGTAAATATTATTGGGAATTCTTCCTACCACAATTCTAGAGGGACCCCCCTCTAAGTATGTGGGAAATAGTATTCTTTCACTTCTGCAAAATGTTCATCCTTTTTATTGAATGATCTTGAATTCCAGAGATTACTTCCAAACCACCATAACAGATCTTAAGACTTGAATAAACCCCAAGGACCTGCCTGTCAAACAATTTTTCCACAAAGATGTAGAATGGAAAAAAACTAGAGTCGAGGAAAAAATAAAAGCTAAAATAACATTTGTGAATTTGCTTTGAGATTCTCCCCCTCTCTTTCTCAAAGATAAAGGGATGTATTGGTAATTGTCCTGGTAGTTATGACAATTCTCATAAGGGCGAATTTTCAAAGCACTGTGCATGCAAAAAGTTGGAAATGCATGCACATAATAGCACTTATTCGCACTAGGGAGATTTTATAAACATTGCACATAGGCGCGCAAGTATTGATATGTGAATATCTTTCATCTTGAAAAGAAGAGGGCATTCCTTGGAGGGGGACAACATATATGCACGTAAGTAGAGATTTTATATCCCGAGAACGCAGCTCGCATACATCTCCTCCCTGCGCATATTTACTTCTGCTATTTATTAGGTATAAGTCTGAATAAGCCAATTTTGTTACACGCCCCGTCCGCGCCCGACTCACGCACGGGCCTACTTACCTCGCTAGCTCCTCTGCAGGTCACGGGTCGGCCTCCCCAGTGGCAGCCGCGAGCTCCTCCAGGCCTCGGCGTCCCGCGGCAGAAGTTGCCAGGCCTTCCACTATGCGCCAGGCCTCACGCCGGAGTTCGGGGTCCTCAGTGGCGTTGACCACGCCCCTACGCGCGCGCGCTCCGCCCGGTCTCTTGTAGGGTCAGGGGCGGGCCCAAGCTCCACGGCGCGTCCTGATTGATTACCTAATATAAGGAAGGCAAACAGTGGATTAGACACCAAGTGTTGTCCAAAATTCTTTATTTGAATGGAGACACAAGATTCATACTATCGCCCGAATCTCGTGTCTCCATTCAAATAAAGAATTTTGGACAACACTTGGTGTCTAATCCACTGTTTGCCTAACCGGCGTTCTTAGACCACCTACCCTCTTGCTTCATCAGTCCTAATATAAGGAAGTCCCTGCTTGCACTTCCTTGCCTTGGCAATTGGGTCGACACCGCATGTGTGCAAGTTTGCCTCTGCGTTCACAGTCTTGTTCCAGTCTTGTTCCAGCCTTGTTCCAGTTTCGTTCCAGCCTTGTTCCAGTGTCCTACTGTTCCAGCCCTGTTCCAGCATCCTTCTGTCCAGCATCCTTCTGTTCCAGTGTCTGTCTGTATCGTCTCCCCTGGTAGTACCTCCGGACTATCTCTCTGGTACTGACCTCAGTCTGTTCCTCGACCTCTCTGCTGCTGCCTGGATCTTGACCTCTGCCTGCCTTGTGACCTTTTCTGACCTCTGGAACCTGAACCCTGCCCCGTTGACTACTCCTCGGACTGATTTCTGATTCTGACCTCGGCTATCATTGATCACGTCTCCTGATTCTGGCTCTGTTCCTTGCCTTGTCATCACCTACGCTGTTCTGGTCTTCCTGCTCCATCAGAACCACAGCTCCGAGTTCGACCGCACTCCCTTGCTGTCCATGGGCATGCCTGTCTACAACCTCTCCAGGAGACCCTGCGAGGCCCACCTAAGTTCAAGCGGCCCGGGTCCCTAAGGGCTCCACTCGGGGGGACCGCGGGCTTCCAGTGGTGAAGCTCATCTTAGCCTCTGTCTCCTCCAGTGCTCCGCCCCTGGGGGGCAGGTGCTTCCTGGTCCCTACCAGGGAGCAGTTATCCACTGCTCCAGGACAAGGGTCCATCCCCGAGCGCAACAAATTTATAGACAAATATGGGCTACGCGAGGGTTCTGGATAAACTGGGAGGAGTGCAGGCTAAAGAAACAAGGGGGGGTCTTGATCTAGAGATAGACTGGGCAAACTGGTTAAACTGGGCATTTCCTTCACATGCGCATGTTATAAAATTATCTCACTTGCGCGTGTGAAAGTTGACAATTCCTAAGGAAAATACACAATTATCAGAAGCTTGGGTAAATGCTTAAAATTAGAATAATGTAAAATCCCAGTGTATGTGAGCTGATGCCCACATACGTGCATATGTGGGCTTGCGCGTGCTCGTCTTAAAGTCACTGTCATAGAATGTACTGCATATCTACACACACACATATAATCAGGTCTTTGAGGTATGTGTGTGTGTATGCTGTATACACACACATACAAGTTTTATTTTTTCTTAGTCTGATTGATAAACATGCTAACACATGAAGCACAAATCTACTGTGACATTAATTTTGAAATTAAAACTGAAATGTTAACCTTAAGCAAAACTATTTGGTCTCTGGAAGCCCTTTATCTCCAGGCGTTCCCTTTGTTTTATTTCTACCATGCACACTAATAGCTGGATTCCCTAAGGGGGTCAATTTAAAAAAAATGTTCAGTGTCTAAATTAGGAGCCTACATTTAGGTTTAAACTTTCAGCTGAACTTGGGGGCCTTCATTTTTGACTGAAAATTCACATAAATTAAGATACCTAAAACCTGGCTGTCTATGCAGACTTGCAAATCATTTGCTTAGATTTAAGAGCCTAAGACAACCCTTACCCTAAAATTCCAATTATCTAGAGGGGACAGAAGCGATCCCCACTCATTTTTGCCCCACTGGTGACATCTTTCAAAATGGTGCCAACTGACCCCCAGCTGCTCCTTTGTCCCAGCGATGTAAGAAACCGTGGAGAGTAGCACCTATCCCCTCTAGATCTCCAGGATTTTAGGGTAAGCCTGGGGAGGGTCCGAAGATGTGGAGGATGGTATTTGGAAGGTGGGGGGGGCATTTGTTTTCAAATGAGGCTAGGGGGCAGGGCTTAACTGTGGGTTATCTTAAAAAACAAATTTATGGCCTGGATGGGGGTGTGGAGGGAGATTGGGGGAGGAGGGGTTTGCCCCGTGAATCACCAGGGATTTTATGCATGGGTACAAAGAGGTTTCATAGGGTCTTGCAGCCTCTTTAAATGGTGGCCCTCACAGCATAACTAACTTTTCAGCAACTTACATTACTCTTTGCCATGCCAATTAATTGCTTAGCATGCATCTTCATGTGGCCCATCTCATTAGCATGACCACATTGCACCTAATTTATTGTCGGATTATGAACGTTACTTTGGAAACCGCCTGGAAAAGTACCTCACTCATAAAACAGGGTATGTTGAGTATGACCTCAGTCTCGCACATTTACTGCTAAGGGCCTTCTTAATACTGGAAGTCCTCACACTTAAGCCACAGTTGTTCCCAAAAACCATATCTTAAATTGAAACCAGATTTCCCATAGGAAACAATGTTATATTGGTCCTAACATCAAGCCCGGGACCCCGTTTTCACTTAAAGATAAAGGAATTTATTACTGAAAATGTTGAAAACATGAAATCTTATGACACAACTTGTCTTGTGATGGTGAATGCAGATATCCAGTGAATTTGGAATGCTTTCTATTTTTCTCTTGTAAAGTTCTCTCTCTAGCAGGAGTAAATGCTGGCGAAGCCCCCTATTCTCTGATGCACTACGTTCAACACTGGGGTCATTTTCCTCAAATAGGGACATGGCAAATTCCAAACAATGAAAAGTCTCTGCCAGCATTTGAGCTGTTGTATTTTTAGGAATCAGATTCTCTTCAACAATGACATCATCTTTTCCTCCATCTGCCACTTTCTGCTTTTTCCATTTCCAGGAGGTCCTCAATAGTTAAAATCGTGGGATGTGATGCCAGCAGCTCATGGACATCCTATGGTTGAACATCCAAGTTGAGTTCTTTGCCCAGCTCTACTACATTTTGGGTTACATCTTCAAAGGACTCTCTATGGCACATGAAATCAGATAACAAATTCAGGACACAGTTTTCTCCAGAGAGGCCAGCTTCAGGAAATTTCACAGGACACAGACACAAAAATGCTATAAACATAAAAGGAGAGAGAAACAAAGGCTTGGACAGATGCTGGCATTTCCTTTCTTACATTCAGTTTCTAAGGAGAAAAAGAGGCAAAGGACTCCCAGGGTGTAGTCACTGATTCCTCTGAAACCATGGGAGATTGAAATGGTGACTTAAACACCGCTACCCTCCACCCTGAGAACTGGCTTTTTAAATAGCCCGGTCTCACTGGGGGCGGGGCTGGTTTGGAATGTGTTGATGTCATGTCCTGCACGCTCAGTGGCAGAGGTCAGCGTTGGATACGGATCATCATCGTCTGGATCCATAACTCTGCATCAGAAGATGAATTAACTGCTGGAGGTCTGGAGCCGTGTGCAAATCCGTGAGACACGGAAGTGCGGAACGTCGTACTCAGGCACTGTAACCACGAGAACTTGCTGTGCTTGCATTGAGCCAAAGCAGCTTCCTATTTTTTTTCGTTATGCTTTCTTTGTAAACCCTCTTGATTTAATTAGAGGATTTGTGGCATAAAAATAGCAGTACATTATCTCTTTTTTCTATATTTAGGGATCCCTATATATCCCTGTATATCCCTGTATCGCTTCCTGTTGGTTTTCTCATTAGATTCTCTAGTCTGCTTTCTGCTACAGTGGTCAATGAACAGGGTCACTGTGGCCTATAACTGTACCAGAGATACTGTCTTCGTCTGAAGGATTAGCACCATTCCTACCACCTAGTGCTGAAGCTAAGGGGTAAATTTTAAGAGCACAGCATGCTCCAAAGTCAGGAGGTAGACGCGAATCTCGGGCCAGCACATGCTGTGCGTGTATTCTGGTACGCGCATAAAAATGGGGGGGGGGGGGGGGGCGTGGGCACTCCCGGATTTTAGCATTTAAACAGCTACACACACACACACACATGTGCATACCGGGCTCCCTATCTACGCATCTTTACTTCTGCTATGGATGGCATGTAACTAGTATAAATAGGCGTGTAACTGGTATGGATGGCGTGAAACTAGTATAGATAGAAAAGATTGAAGGGTTGGGGCTAAAAAGGGAAGCAGGTTAATTGGGGGTTTAGGGAGTCCTCGCCTTTGCCTGGGTGAACTGGGAACAGACTAGGGGGCCTGGTAATCGCATTGGTGTGCGTATGTAATAAAATCCCCCCCGGAGCCTGAATCGTAGCGGAGGAGGGAGAGAAGCCGATGCAGGCAGCCCGAGAGAGGAGGCGGAGACGAAATTAAGAACTACCACAGCTGTGGACCCTCTGCCGGTGACATCACTCCTGCGCCCGTGTGCTGAAAAGACCGCGGGAATGCAGTAGAGAACGGAGCCTGAATCGTAGCGGAGGAGGAGGGAGAGAAGCCGACGCAGGCAGCCCGAGAGAGGAGGCGGAGACGAAATTAAGAACTACCACAGCTGTGGACCCTCTGCCGGTGACATCACTCCTGCGCCCGTGTGCTGAAAAGACCGCGGGAATGCAGTAGAGAACGGAGCCTGAATCGTAGCGGAGGAGGGAGAGAAGCCGACGCAGGCAGCCCGAGAGAGGAGGCGGAGACGAAATTAAGAACTACCACAGCTGTGGACCCTCTGCCGGTGACATCACTCCTGCGCCCGTGTGCTGAAAAGAACGCGGGACTGCGGCGCATCGAGCCGCCGGCGCATCGTCTAAGCCGCGCACATCAAAGGGGCGTGCGCGACTTAGATTGACTTTGATCGCTTTTGATTGCTAGATTTTGAATTTTTCTTGAATTTTATGGGGCGGAAAAGGAAGGCCAAAATTGTTTCATCCTCTCCAGCTCCGTTTCGATCAGGGCCTATGGACGCACATGTCTATAAGGTATCGCCTCAAGGGGGCGGTGATAGGGATTCCCTGGAAGTGTCCCTAAGCCCCGGCACAGGGACAACACCTCTTCAACCCCCATTGGAAACATCAGGAGAAATCAGTAGAAGATCAGCAATAGTAAGTGACGTTGAAGTTTCTTCTCAACCGCTGAACATTGCATGTTCCCCCTGTCCAGAGCTAATACAGCAAGGAACAGGTGAGGGACCTTTGATACCTAACATTGATAGTGTCAGGCTAGAAGCCGTGGATGCAACCAATGTGACAATGGGGGATTTGTGGAGGATGATGGTTAAACTGGATTCCAATGTGTCACAGATGAATATCTCTTTAGGAGCTGTAGTTAATAAAAATAAGATTCTTATACAGGAACAAGGGAAGCGTTTGAATAACATAGAAACATCTGTTCAAAATGTGACTATGGAAATGGAAAATGTAAAAAAGTTGGAAAGTATGCATACATCTGATAATATTGTGTTACATTCTAATTTGGAAAATTTAGAAAATTTAATGCGTAAAAAAAATCTGCGTATTGTAAATTTTCCAGTGACAAGATTACTATCACCATTTGAGATGTTTGCTAAATATGTAAAAGAAGTTTTAGCATGGAACGAGGTCCCAGCTATTTCTAAAATGTATTATTTTCCATTTCAAATGGGAGATGTTCCTGGGAGGGAGGGAGGAAGTTCGCCAGGAATATCAACCTTTTTAGAGGAATCTGTGGATTTGATAAATAAAAGAGCAACTTTGTTTGTGTCTTTTATTTCAGAAAGAGATAAAGAGATTGTTATGGAAAAGTTTTTCAAAAACAAGGATATTTTATTTTGTGGGCATAAGGTTTATATTTTCCCTGATGTATCCAGACCAACTCAGGTCAGGCGAAGACAGCTTCTTGCCCTTAAAAATAGAGTATTAGAACTTGGGGCAACTTTTTTCTTAAAGTACCCCAGTAAATGCTTTGTTAACTATCAAGGGAAAAAATTTATTTTTTCCCAACCGTTTCATTTGGAAAATTTTCTTAGAGATAAGAGTCAGGCTCAATTGGAAAACGAGGTTTCATCAATGTTAGCCCAATAAGATACTAGAATATCTTTCCCTTTTCTAGAGTTGAATTAATAGGGTATCTATTTTATTGGTTAAAGGGCTCCCACATTATAAGATTTTTATAGCAGTATGTTGGTTTTTTGTGTTTGAATTATTTGGTATATTCTTAGGAATTTAAGGCTGCTATAATAATTTCCTTATATTATGTAAAGAAATATGATTTTATTTTGTAAATGTCATGAAAAATTAATAAAGAATAAATTATAAAAAAAAATATCCCCCCATTTACGTGATAGAGTCAACATTTGCGCTCACGTGCACGTGTCCATATAAAATTATGCATACATGTACGTGCGTACTGCCGATTTTATACCATGCGTGCATGTATACTCGCGAATGTTATAAAATGGCCACGTCCATTCGCACGAGCTGGCTTATGCGTGTGCAGATACACCCTCGCAGCTATTTGAAAGTGGGCGCCTTATTACCCTCGGTAACGTGCGGTCGGTATGAGCTTTTCTTTTTGCTTCCTTTCATTCCTTTGTACTGGTTGGCTTGCTCCATGAGGAGGTACTTAGCAAAATGAGAGAAATGTATTCCGTTCAATTGCTGTCTCCTCCTGAGACTTCCACTGCCATATTCTATCAGTGGTTTGGTGTTGTTTATCAGACCCCATTAAGCTTATGCTGCTGTGTAGTGTAAATCCATCAATCCATACCAGAGTTGTACATTTTTCCTCTTTAAGAGAGAGGCTGAGTTGAAAAATGTCTTATTGGAATCTTTTACCAATAGGCTCTTGTATCCCAGTACCAGAAAACCAGTACAGGAAATAAAGGAGAACAGGGAATCGCTAAGTACCAATAATATGGTATCTATTTCATACGGGGCAGATTTTAAAAGGTACGCGCGTGGCATATATTTGTGCGCACTACCCGGTGCTGCACGCATGTTATAATATCAGGGCTCGGCGCGCGTAAGGGGGTGCACACTAGTGCACCTTATGCACGCCGAGCCCTCGGGGAGACCAGCTGGCTTTCCCCGTTCCCTCCCCCCCCCCACCTTCCCCTCCCTTCCCCTACCTGTCCCGCCCCCCCAGCCCGAAAAAAACAACAACCTATACCTTTGTTTTGGAAGTTACGCCTGCCAGAGGCAGGCGTAACTTGTGCGCGCCAGCCGAGTGCTGTGCCGGCGCACGATCCCCCGGCTGCTGTGCCAGAGTCCTCGGCCACGCCTCCCAGACCGCCCCCAGACTGCTTAGCCACGCCTCTGGACCGCCCGCCACGCCCCATCTGATAGGAGCTAGCAATTTGTTAGGCGTTAGCAATCTGATAAGAGTTAGCAGTCTGCTAGGGATTTAGCAATCTGCTGGAGTTAGCAATCTGTAGTTATTTAGGAGAGTTGTGGGTGGATCCTTGGACCAATGGCAGATGACCATGCCCCCGGGGGAATGATCCCGAGAGGGACCACCGGTCAGGCTCAGAGTTAGGAGACAGACACACACTAGTTCTTTTATTAGACAGTATTCTGAACCACCAGAGGTGGCAGTAGTGAGCTGGAATGCCCAGCTGGGCTGTAGTCCCTCAGATACTAGAACAGCGATCCCTGTAGGCTGAGCTGTAGAGAAACTGAATATAGTGAGTAGGCAGGGTATGCAGAGTTCATGTACGGAACCAGATGGTAACACTCACACAATGTCTCATAGAAGCCCAGGAGCTGGAATGTATAGGCCCTCGAGGAGCGAGTACCTGGTTCCAGGGAAAGCTCTGAGAGAGACCGATGGTAACTCACTGATGTAGTTGGCAGTGATGACTTCCAGGCAGAAGAGAATACGGAGCAAGTCTGGGAACGAGGGCCCTTGAGGAGCGAGTACCAGTTCCAGACTGCAATCTACAAAGTAAGAGAGAGAGCGAGGCCCCCGAGGAGCGGGTACCCCTGATTAGTCCGAGGAGGCAGAGTAGCTTAGGTAGAGTAACCCGAACCCTATCCTTGCTAACTCAATCTGTTAGCAAATTCTAAGACCTTATATATCCGTTGCGTGTGACGTCATCTCAGGGGGACGCCCCTGAGGTTCACACCATCCCCGCCACTTCAGTCGGGGCCACGCCTCCAGGAAACATGGCGGGTTGCAGCATCTAGCCGGTCCGGGGACGCCGGAGGACCTCAGCAGAGGAACGCCACGGCAGCCAATCTTCCCGAGGTTGAAGAGGGAGGCACCAAAGAGGTAAGGAGTGTGGAGAGAGGGCGTCGGGAACCGGCGGACACAATACCATCCCACCCCCTGCCCACCCATTCAGAAAAGCCCCGGGACATACGCGCGTCCCAGGGCTTTACGCGCGCCACCGGGCCTTTTGAAAATAGGCCCGGCGTGCGTAACCCCCTTACACGCGTAAATCCTCCTGGATTTACACACGTAGGTCTTTGAAAATCTGCCCCTAAGTGTTTTTTTGGTATAATCATTGGTCGATTTAACCATACTTTAATCAATGTGCAAATTCAAATGTTCATATCCAGAATCCTTCAATGTGCAAAGTGCTACAACTATTTTTTTTAAAATAAATACAAATATTAAAAAAAAATCCATTTCTGTTCTAGTTGCAGTAAACAATATTGTTTGTCTTCTCCACCCTACCTATGTCGAATTCGCTGTTCTATACTAAATAGTTGTAGCACATTGCAAACTGAAGATTTTTGTATACTGTATGAACATTTTATTTTACACATTGAATAAAGTATGATTAAATGGATACATGATTATGCCAAAAAATGTTGTACGAGTACATGAATTCATATTTATAAATAAGATCCACAAAATTAAATTTATTTTTTTAATATATTGATTTTTTTTTCTTTCATGATATAAAGATATGATCTTATAAGGCTATGCTTAGACCAGAGTGTTACATTTCCTGTTAAAAAAAATTTTTTATTTTTATTTTCTAACATAGTTCACTGTACCGCCTCACGGCGAAATTGAAGTTAAATGTAAACCGGTATGATTTGTATCTCTACAAGAATGTCGGTATAGAAAAAATAAAAATAAATAAATAAATAAAATAACCAATCGATGTTTTCAACGCTCTCATCTGGTGTTTAATTTGTGTGATGTGGATTTGTGGTTTCTTTTTAGCAGACTTTTATTATCTGTCTCATACAAGACAAAGTTACCATAAAGCCAAAAGCCAAAACTGACATCAGATCTTTGCATGTGATCCTCGAATGGCCAGTTTCTCAGACACTGTGCCAAGCTTGCAATGAATTGCTTCTGGGTCTTTTTATCAGTTAAGATCATAAGATCTTTACATTTCTCTCTCGTGACTTCTTTCTTCTGCAATGGATTGTAAGTACAAAAGCAGTGGGAAAGCTAAAAGGAGCTGTTATAAGGGCCACCTACTTTTTGTTAGGAAAGTAAAGTTAGGAGGAAAAAGAGGTTACTATGGTTTTCTAAAGAAGTAACTTAAAAGATAAGGAAAAAAAAGTTAGCATTCTTAAACTACAAGAGATCAGAGAAAGAGAAAGACAGGCAACAATATCTGGAAGAGCTAAGAGAAGCTGGGAAAGCATCGAGTGAAGATGCAAACAGAAAAAAAATGCTAATAGGTTAGTAATGCAAAGCCATTTGCTATGAAAGGGAAGGCCAGGATATATCCACCCTTTTGAAACCACTACAACTTTGGCAGTTGGCCCCTTCCACAAACACACTTCCTTCACAACACAATACCCATCACATTTCTGTGGACAAGAGCCAGGCTGGCACCTTCCCATCCTTCAGGTCACTCTACTTGTGTTGCACGCCCCGTCCGCACCCAGCCCACGCACGGGCCTGCTCACCTCGCTAGCTCCTCTGCAGGTCACGGGTCGGCCTCCCCAGTGGCAGCCGCGAGCTCCTCCAGGCCTCGGCGTCCCGCGGCAGCAGTCGCCGGGCCTTCCACTGCGCACCAGGCCTCATGCCGGAGTTCGGCGTCCTCAGTGGCGTTGGCCATGCCCCTACACGCACGCGAACCGCCCAGCCTCTTGTAGGGCCAGGGACGGGTCCTAGCTCCACGGCGTGCCCTGATTGAACGTACGATATAAGGAAGTCCCTGCCTGCACTTCCTTGCCTTGGCAATTGGGTTGGCACTGTAAGTGTACTAGTTAGCCTCCACGTTCACAGTCTTGTTCCAGCCTTGTTCCAGCGTCCTACTGTTCCAGTCTTGTCCAGCGTCCTTCTGTTCCAGCATCTGTCTGTCCTGTCTCCCCAAGTAGTACCCTCGGACTGTCTCTCTGGTACTAACCTCGGCCTGCTCCTTGACCATTCTGTTCACTGCCTGGATCCTGACCTCTGCCTGCCTTGTGACCTCGTCTGACCTCTGGAACCTGACCCCTGCTTCGTTGACTACTCCTCGGACTGATCCTCTGATTCTGACCCCAGCTGCCATTGACCACGTCTCCTGATTCTGGCTTTGTCCTTTGCCTTGTCATCGCCTATGCTGTACTGGCCTTCCTTGCTTCTCCAGACCTACAGCCTAGAGTCCGACTGCGCTCCCTTGCTGCTCGTGGGCACGCCTCTCTACTACCTCTCCGGCAGACCCTGAGAGGCCCACCTAAGTCCAAGCGGCCTGGGACCCGATGGGCTCCACCCTGGGGAACCGCGGGCTTCCAGTGGTGAAGCTCATCCTAGCCTCTGTCTCCTCCTGTGCTCCGGCCCCTGGGGGCCAGGTGCTTCCTGGTCCCTACCAGGGAGCTGTTCTCCACTGCTCCAGGACAAGGGTCCACCTCCAAGCACAACCCTTTGGGTTAAAGATCCAGGTACCTGAAAGTAAGGAACATAGACATTCTCCTCCATGTGTACTATGGCCTGCAAAGAAAAATCTTTTTTACAATAGGCACCACCAGTTCTTTGTGCACCAAGATTTGACAACCTGGAAAAAATTTCCAAATTTCTCACATAAATGTATGGAAAAATACAAATAAGGACAAAATTGTGAGTGGACAACATGTGGGTTTTTTTTATGATTTTGTACATTTTTAGAGAAATGCCGTTTCTACTTATATGATTTTGTTTTCCTTAAACTTATTTCATTTTTTTCCCCAATTTTCTTTCAAAACTTAAAACCTTTGAAATACACATTTTTAAATTCAGGGTATATAGTCTTTTAAAACTTGGTGGATTTCAAGTCTTTTATCCTTCTTTCCCCAGAAAGTCTTTCATCTTCAAAGTCTTCAATTCCAAAGAAACCAGTAAACTGGCATCAGAACAGGAAATTCGTTTAATCCAGGAACACCTCCAACAAACAATCAACAGAGGGCACTATATCTCTAAATCCCTGCTTACAACCTCAGAAATTCTCTGGGGTAAAAAGCAGCTAGCATAGCTGGGTTTAAAAAAGAAGGTCCATAAAATGTTATTAACTAGATAGACTTGAGGAAAGCCACTACTTATTTATTTATTTATCGAGTTTTATATACCGTCGTTATCTCTGGGCATGGGATCCTTGTTCTCTTTGAGATCCTGCCAGGTACTTGGGACTTGGATTGGCCACTATTGGAAACAGGATGCTGGGCTTGATGGACCCTCGGTCTGACCCAGTATGGTAATTCTTATGTTCTTAGGTGTAGCCGGTCCCCCGTTCTGGTGCTTTATCCTAGACTAGGGGTACTATGAATCCACTTTCATATCCAGATGGAGAGGAAGACTTCTTTTCTGGGTCCTCTGGTGCTCTCTATCACTATCCCTGTGACCACTTCACACTCTATATCAAATAGTTCCAGGAGGTGTCAGATAATAAAAAAACACAAGAGCAGGGAAGCCAAAACCAGCACAACAGGGAGAAACCAGGAATCACAAAAGGGTCCATCCATTCCCCAGGAAGTCTACCCTTGGGTAAAACTCAATGAAAACCACTGGATATAGTTGGTGTTCAAATAAAGATAGTCTTTACTGTAACTTAAAGAAGAGGATCCAGATCAACATACATCCAATGATCAATAAAAAGCAAATGGTTCCTTCCTTAGTCTACTTCCCTTCTTACTATTGCATCTTCATCCTGATTGAAAATATTCTCATCTGTGAAAGTGGGATAACTAGAGTAGTCAGATCCTTCAATGGTAACCAAACTTCTCAAAATTACAAGTCTCTTGAGTGGTTGGCTCAAAAGGCTACATCCTTTTGTTCACCCAATTCCTCAACTTACATAGAAACATAGAAATGACAGCAGAAAAGGACCAAGCAGTCCATCCAGTCTGCCCAGCAAGCTTATGGTAGCATTAAGGGAATCAGGCTTATTAGTTAAGGGTAGTAAAAGCTGCATCAGCGAGTTACCCCCATGCTCTCTTTTCTTCATTTCCATTCTTTAGTCTTTAGGGATCCACAGTGTTTATCCCATGCCCCTTTGAAATCTTTCACCATTTTTGTCTTCACCACCTCCTCCAGAAGGGCATTCCAGGGTGAATGGGTCAAAAATTCTTTGAGATACTGGGGGTATCCCTTCCCTCAGGCACTGGTCAATCAATATCCAAAAAGTCTTCTCAAAAACTCTCTTCCTCAATACCTCTTTGCCAAATGCTTGAATTGCCTTCTGTGAGATCCAAGGGGAATCTCCAGTTTTCCTACGACCTTGCTTTGAGATCTTGGGGATATCTCTTGTTCTCCAATCCTTTCTCTGTTGAAACCCAGGGAAGGTTTCAGTTCCTCACTCTTCAACCCACTTCCCACTTGCTTGAAATCCAGGGATGATTTCTAGCTGCTCTCCTAACCCGCTCACCCTCTGAAGCATTGGGCTTGCTCCAAAGGTCTTTATAACCCAAAAAGCTCATCCCCAAAGGGAAGAATAAAAAATATCAAAACCTCTCCTACTGCACTTAGATATAAAAAATCACATAGGGATAATGTTAGTAAGTTTAGGGGTGCGGGGACCTGTCTGCTACAGGACACTTCCAGTTACCCTCCTACTTTACTTCATGATCAGGAAAAAGACAACATGTTCTACTCAGGAATACACTTTTATTTATCAGATTTGGCAGGATTTAGCATCAGAAGATAACAACAATTCCTGTCTCTAACATTCTGGCCACTAAGCACCAATTTACCCTAAAGAAAGTTCTGTACCATGGGTGGTTTCAAACATGCCATAAACCTTAGCCTGTTTAATATATTAATATTTAATGGCTAACTTACTTACCCCAACTTCAGGCGATATCCCTCTGTTCACCTCTGCAGGGACACTTGGCCTGATGGATCCAAGCTGAGAGAAGGGGTATGTGAAGCAGTGTCTCTAGTGTTTCCCTATTTACCTGTGCAGGACCAGGCTAGACACTTGGTCCACCTTAAATTCCTTAAGGAGAATATGCTTTATGGATGGGATCCTGTGGGCAGGTGGGGCTCAGAGGGCATAACCAGAGACTGGGGAATAAGAGCTGGGATCCAGGTGGGAATAACCAGACCAGGCCCAGGACTGCTGCTACCAGGAGATTGATGAAGGTCCTAGGGACTTCCACTAGGTCGAAAGCCACATTTGAAACTGGGCATGCTTGCCCAATACACAGAACCTTACTAGCTTCTGATGGGACATCCAATAGGAATTATGGGAGTACATTTCTGCCAGGTCCAAAGATGCAAAGTAGTCTCCCATCCATACCAAAGGTATCACTGACCTCCATTGACCAGCCTCTCCATCCAGAAATGGGGCATATGTAGGAATCTTTTGGCCCCTTATTGGTCCAATACTGAGTGAAAGGAACCATCTTTTCTCTCTTTTTTTTAAACCACACAATGTAATTAGGTGTCAAGACCCCTCTCTTGTGAATGACCCCCTCAAGCCAGAGCCCTGGAGGATATCCTCACAAGGTTGCCCCTATGGTCAGCCAAGACTGCTAAGTTTAATTCCGTCCAGGCTGATTTTGGGCTGTCTGGGAACTGTTGAACCCAATGCAGTGGTTCCGGTCACATAGTCTTCACAAGTGGAGGCTAGGATAACCATTGCTTTTGTCATAAAGGCCTGTTTAAAAAGTGCCTCTGGTTTCCTTTCTTGGGGGTCCTTCAACACTGAGCCCCATTCTACCAGAATGACTGTCTTGAGCATAATTGCTAAGATGAAGCATCAGCTCGGGACATTCTGAGGAGGCTCTTCCTCTCCTGCAGCAGGGGGTAGCCTTGCTTAACACCCTTCCCCTTCTTTTTGTCCCCCTTTCAGGCTATCCACTTCTGTAAAGATCATACTCCCAGGCCAAGGGAATAACCTTGGTGGCTTCCTAGTACCCTGAAGGGAAGGATTCCTTTCTGTTGGGTCTTTAGTTGGAGGGCCAGGGGGATGCCATGGGCCCCCAATGAGTTGTTGATGACCATTTGCCAAGGTAATGGGCTTCCAGAAGGGGTGAGGTGAACCAGACCACCAGGGGAAGAGAAGTGGGGGTAATGGGGGGGGGGGGGCGGCACTAGACATCAGGGCTTTTTTTTTCTTAATTTGGAAGGAGGGTTCCAATATGGTGAAGGTAGGTGACCTATCGTGGCACTTTTCAATTTGAAGGGGAGGGGTGGAGGGTAAGGGCCATTGCCACGCTGGAAGGGCTATTGTTCCTGGGGGCCACCTCGTTAGGCGGCAGCAGAGGGTGAGGGTGCTGGCAGGTCACTAACCTGTGGTATTGCGGTATTTTCCCCAGCAGTAAAAGACCATGGGGAAATGGCTTAGCTGACCTTCAGAAACAGCGCACTATAGTGACACTGCATCCCAGGTCTGCCATCTTTTAAAGGGCCTAAGCAGCCCACAGACTTTCCCCCCCAGTTAAGTTAAAATCCTTGGGTTTCTAATGAGACCCCCCCCTTCCCCCCACCCCTTGAGGCAGCCAAAGTTGTAAAAAAAAAAAAAAAAGTTTGAAGATTCCGTACCTGACCCCACCCTATTCTAAACTTCACCCCCTTTGAATTTTAAAAGTTAACCCCCCCCCCCCCCAACTTCACTCAGTTATCCACCGCCATATTCTATGAGGCCCTGGCCTGCCGAAGACATACTTTTACTCATCGTATGACGGGGCCAAAATCGTGCCTTCGGCCAGCCAGCATCATTGTGACATTGATGGCACAGGATTGGCAAACTGAGGGGGCAGGTGTGGACCCACTGGGCAAGCTGGGACTTCAAGTTTATCTATCAGAGAACTCGGGGGGGGGGGGGGGGTTGAGACTGGGATCAGGGCCAGACACAGAACCTTTCACATTTCTTTTACATTGATACGACTTTGGCTGCCTCCAGAAGTGGAGGCAGGATAGTGGTGGGAGTGGATAGGGGGTTCTTACTTATACCCCTAGTGGGTTTTGACTGGGGAAAGAGGCCGGAATCCGGGCTGCTCGGGCCCTCTAAGGAGACCCTGAGGAGTACTGGCACTTCTTTCCAGATGCTCCTGGGGAAGATTAGCTATACTTCGTGAAAGTGTAGCTAACTTTCCATCAAATATCACGGCTTGAAGACTTCACTGCAAGCTGCAATATTTTATTACTATACGTGTGACTTTACTTGCATGCATTTCCGTATTTGCAAGCAAATCAAATGTAAATACCCAAGTTGTGCCAGGTTTTTCAGATGGGGGGGAAAGACAACACATAGTATCAAACGTTATCTCTGCCTTAAGGCATTCACTGTATGTTAAATGCTATTTTACACATGGTAAAGTCCTAATCCAATTTAGTAAATACCCCCTAGCAAGCCAATCCAGTAATCTGGGTGTTAAGAAACTATCTGCTGGTTTTTAGCACACATTTTTAATGCCCAGATTAATTTTTTATTTAACTACCAATGCGGTAAGCTAATGAAATGCAAATGCATTGGGAGTTTAAAAAAAGCACCTCTAAGAGTAAAATGTGCATTTGGCACAGGTCCGATGCCCTTTTTAACTCAGGAAGCGGGGAGGTATACCTCACAGGCCATAAGTGATGGCAGACGCTGCTTCTTAATCCCCGGATAAATACTGATTCATCCAGCAGGCTGCTGTGGGTGACCGCTACCCAGCTGGTAACCTGCACCAGATAGCCGGATAAGTACTGACTTATCTGGCAGCTATTACTCTCTGTGAGATAGTCAGATAAGTCAGCACTTATATTGGTAAGTGACATCAGCCACTTCTTAGCCGGAGAAGTACAGACTTAGCTGGGTAAATGGTGGCAGCTGCTTCCACCAGATAAGTCAATACATATCTGCGGACATTTTTTTAAACATTTTTTTCCCCTTTTTAGGAATTGTAAGTTCCAGAACATTAGCGCTGGAAACTTAAGTCCAGCTCTGACCCAGAATTAAGTGCACAGTGCTAAAAAGGTGCGCTGGCCAGGTGCAGTCTTTCTGTGTCAGAGAGGACTGCTTAATGACCTCATTTGCACGAGATTTCCATGCAAGGGTGCTAAGCAGTACTTCTGTTTAAAAATGTGCATTTTCCGCATGCAAAACTCCTTGCCTCTTCGACAGTAAGTTTTGTGCTCAGAAAATGCGCGTTTACGTGTAAGCGGAAAGAAGCATTCGGCAGAACGCACCTTTCTGCATCAGCCTGTAAAATTTGTACCTGAGGCATTGGAGGGTGAAATGACTTCCTCGTGGTCATAAGGAGTGTCAGTGAGATTTGAACACTGGCTTTCCTGGTTCTCAGCCTGCTGCTATCATTTAGGCTTGCCCTCTAATATGTGAATGAATTTCATGTTCCGTCCTGTCATATTGCAGGTAGCTTTGAAGTGTATAATTAGCTCATGAGTAGGATTAGAAGTAGGGCTGTTTAGAATAGTTTTTAGATGCACAGACAACATCAGAGCTACCAAGTGACCCAGTTTCTTGGAGGAGGCTGTAGACTAGTCCTGGATTTAATGACACCCCTTCGCTGCAGTTTGCTACCTGTCATATTGATTTCCAGTGGATGAACCAGGACTACAAATACCACATTGCACTCCTTTTGCATTTATTTATTTATTTATTTATTCATTCATTCATTCATTCATTCATTCATTCAGACTTATCCATTCCTTATCATTGATATGTTTCTTAGGAAAATGAAAACTGCAACTCCATGCCTGCAATGGGGCAAAACCAAGATTGGGTCTGACTTTTAGGGCCGGCTTACACATGAAGTAGCACTAAGAATGCTGTCACACAAGTTGCTTACATTGTGCTTCAGAGCTGGCAAGGGACCAGGTTTCTGGAGGAAGAGTTTGGGCCAAGTCTGGTTTTAATAATTAATAATTTAATCCTTTATAAACTGCCTTTCCAAGCAAGGACACGCAACAAGGTGGTATACAGTTACATCATTAGTACAATATAGTATGCAATGTAGTATGCACTCAAAGAAGAGACTGAAGGCAGTTTAGTAAACCAGGACATTTTACTTTTAATAGTCCTCACCACAACAGCCTCTCTGCAAGCCCTCCCATTAATCCCCTTTCTTTACTTCCAAGTTCATTCCCTCATGGTGCCTCCTAGTTGCAACCTTCTATACAGCAAAGCATCTGCTAACAAGTTTATGCTCTCATAACATCGTCCCCTTTTTGAGAAATCCACAACACTAAACAAGAAACCTTGCAACAATAGTTAACATGACATTGTTCTTGTCCTTTCACATTGCTGTAGCCAAATAACCATATCTTAACAGTTTTCATGGATCAAGTATCTCTGCAGGCTTCACTGTGTGACCTGAGTGGGTGACCACTGGGGATGGACTCATTAAAACAGTGCGATTGCCATACTGCTGTATAACGGATGGGAGAAGGCTCCAACTAACACCTCATTGAGAGGGTCTGAGTCCACCGCAGGACTCCCAGACTCTGGTGCATGGTCTATCAGGTCTGAAGCTGTAGCAAAAGCATTGGTGGAAAGTAGCTGGATGTGTGGTTTGTTCCCCTGAGCTGTGGCACCCTGTTCCCTGTGCACCAAGTAAGATCTTGATGTCAAAGATTCTTTAATCATAGTCACCAGTGAGTTTAGTTATCCACAACCGAGCAGGCAAGCAGCTGTTAGATATATCTCAGGGATAACCAACTCCAGTCCTCAAGAGCCACACACAGGTCTGGTTTTTTGGATATCCACAATGAATATGCATTAGATAGATCTGAATGTATTGCCTCTATTGTATGCAACTCTATCTCATCCATATTTATTACGGATCTCCTGAAAACCACCATTTGTGGCTCTTGAGGACTACAGTTGGCCAGCCCCTGATATATCTGATAAGGAACCTCAGGTGTGGCAAGCGAAAAGAAAATAGCTGTAATAGCTCCAACTACGATGCAATGAGACTCTTAAAATAATCCCAGTCAATAACCATTATAAGCCCACTTGGCATGCTATATTTGCACAGTTCTTCCTCTTGCCCTATTTTTTATTTTATATGTAACCCTTCTTGGGTAGAGGTCCCCGGGGATCACACAGTCCCAGAGTCAAAGTCACTCGCTCTTCTTGCCATTTACTCTGCAGTAGTAATCCACTGGGAAGCCGGGGTCCAACCCGCAGGGAGGAGGACAGGCTTCCTGGACCTTTGGCTCTCGGGTGTGGGTACTCAGCCTCTCTTCCACAGTACTCACACATGTAGATCTCAGCAGTTTTCAACAGGCTGGTCCTCAGACTGGAACAAAACAGGCCGTGATTTGGAGTGGTGTTCAAACGAAAAATATTTTCCTGCAACTTAAAAAACTAGAATCCAGTCCAGAATGGCAAAAATCATCATAAGAAAAAACAAAAATGATAATGCCAAGTGCTACAATCTCTCTATCCATGTTCAGCCTCTGAATCAGTGTCAAAAATCCTTTCTCAGTGACAGGGAAAAAAAAAACCCCTATTTTCTCCACAAATGGCAGGGAGATGGTAGTGGAAAATGATCTCTCTCCAAAGCAAAAAGAAAATCCCTCTTCAACAAACAGCTCTTCCAAAAACCAGCTCTTATTCCGGGAATCCACACTCTCCACTATCGCTGGGTAGAGTGTGATGCGGAGCCCTGGTTCTAATGAACTCTGCCTTAGCTGGGCTCAGAGTGTAAGAGCCAAAATCCAGTCCCCTCACACAGAGGTGTTTGCCCTTCTGAGCTGGAAGCTGGTCAGAAAAAATATCCAACTCTCTCAAAGTCCAAAAAATATTGGGCCAGATTTTTAAATTTATGCGCGGGTGTAGATTTGTTCGCGCAACCTGTTGTGAACAAATCTACGCCCAATTTTATAACATGCATGCGCAGCCACACGCATTATAAAATCCAGGGTCGGCGCGCGCAAGGGGGTGCACACATATGCACCTTGCGCGCGCCGAGCCCAAGGGGAGCCCCGATGGCTTTCCCTGTTCCCTCCAAGGCCGCTCCGAAATCGGAGCGGCCTTGGAGGGAACTTTTTTTGCGATTTCCCCCCCCTCCCCACCTTCCCCTTCCTTCCCCTATCTAACCCACCCCCCAGCCCTACCTAAATCCCCCCCCACCTTTTATTTCTGAAGTTACGCCTGCCTGAGGCAGGCGTAACTTGCGCGCCGGCTCGCCATCCCCCGGCACAGGCCACTGCCTTTTACGGGGCCCTGACTTTTACGGTCTAGGGAACTTATCTGCAGACGTTAGGGAAAAAGCACAGGACTGCTTCTATGGCCAAGTCCAAAAGCAAAGCACGTTCAAGCAGCATTGTCTGAATTATCATGAAGGCTGCTCACCCTGTAAAAATGTTGCCAACAGTAATTTTGTTATGCGTTTGACAATTGATTAGTTTTCATTGTAAATATTTATTTATTTAGATTCTTTTATATACCGAAGTATAGCAGGGTGCCTTCACTCCGGTTTACAATGTAACCAACATCATACATAAAACGCATTCATAACGAATATATTGAAACATATTGAAATATGACTATTCTTAACATAAGGCTTGGGGGTAACTGGCACAGAGCAGCAGTTACTATCGTAAGAAAATTGCTGGGCAGGCTAGATAGACCATTTGGTCTTTTTCCGCCATCATTACTATGTTACTGTGTTATATTACTATGATAGAGTCTTCTTCCTGGTACATTGTCAGCATCTGTGACCTCACAGTGCAGAGTCCATTCACAAAATTCGCACTGCTATTTAAACTGTGTCTCCAAAGCAGTTCTGATTTATTTATAGATCAGCTAAACAAAGGCATTTACAAGTCCACCTCCAAAGACATCACAAGGGCTACACACTTCTTTACATAATATAAATATAACAGAGCAGCAACAGAAATCTGCCATCTCAGAACCACAGATGGGATTCCATCAGATTTAATCACTAGACTCAAGAGCTGAGAATCATTCCAGCTTGAAATGTAAGTGCGCAGGACCTAGAACAGCCTCCTTGTTGAGGGGAATCCACTCTCTAGCTTCAATATCCATAGCACAAGTGCTTACTCACAGTTTTAATGTTGAACTCTAAAAGGTTATTCTTTGACAGGAGGAGATTCAGTTGAGTTGTGCTGCATTCTTTCTCCTGTGGACACAGATGGGGCCCAAACTAGGAGACAGAAGATTATCAGCAAATCTCCATTGCTGCAACTGGAATTGACTTGGTTGCTGCTAGATTCTTTCATAGCTTCCTGACTTCTAGCTGGTGCTGGTTCACCAACTATGATGTCAGCTATATATGGATTACTCAGTTCAACACAAGGGACATCCTATATGAGATGACCGAACTTCTACCAATAATAGGCTAGAGTTTAGAATATCCACACCCAGGCCACTGAATAAACAAAACCTTCTGGAGCACCAAGCCACACTGTGACTAGTGCTATGTTTGGATAGCAGATCCACTGTTAATACCAAAGATGTTATTGTAAAACTTTATTTTTACTAATTTGCTGGATTTGGATTTCATTACTCGGTTTTTCCATACCCAAGCAAGTTACAAACTCAGGGGGGTCATTCACTGAGCCATGGTATTTTTCCCTAAGGGAAATGACCCTGCAGCTTAGTGAATCTGGCAGTATAACAGTATTTATAAAAAAAAATTAAAAAGCTATTGTACATCAAAACTCTAATCTTTATGCTTAAAGTGTAATCTAATTGCAATGAAGCATATCCACAATGCAAGATAATGAAAACCACCAAAAACTGTGAGTCTCTATCCTGTGTCCAATATTTGTTGGCTTTGTAGCTGAAACAAAACGAGCTAGTGCCATAAGCAGATTCACGAGAGCAGATACTTCGCCAAGAGTTTGATATAGTGATTCATCCAAGAAGCCAGAAATAGCTAAAGCACCTAACAATAGCTTAGATAACAGCAACACATCGGAATTAGGTTAATAATGCAGGCAGACCGTTCCCATCCAAATGATGTCATCTTTTGTTAATTACTTTTGTGTAGAATATCTGAATGAAAACAGCTTGTCTGTTCAAGAAAAAAAAAATGGCATTACAAAGCTTTTTCTGGCACATTGCTATTTATTTTTTTTTATTTGTAGTCCCTCCAAGCCTGAAGGTTGGCAAATATTTAAGGAGACACAGGGTTATGGGGGCAGGAGGGGCAGGAGTGATGGAAGTTGCTGGGTGGCAGCAGGAGGGAGAGGACAGGGGGCTGGTGGGTAGGGTTGGAGAGCGAGAGAAAGAGAAGGGTGGATGTTGCAGGGCAGGGGGAAGGGGTGAAAAAGGAGGTGGGGGAAGAGGAATGGAGTAGCTGTTCTGAGGGCAGCTGCTGCTGCGAGAGCGGTGCCAGAGCCACTACCAATACATAATTATAGTGCATATTACTTTGCCATTTTTATTTATACTCTTAGACTATTTCATCCCAAACCTCTTTATTCCATATTAGATATTATTAAAATAGATAAAGCTTATTTTATTTAAAAAAAAAACCCAAAAATCCTTACATTTCAAATGGTACGTCAGGAGATAGGGAAGAGATATAATTCTGAATATCTGCCCTGGGTGAGGAAAGTTGCTGCTGGCATTGCAAGGGATTCTACAGTTATGGATTATCTGACATTTAAATCATATAACATATGTCACAAGTTCCGGTAAAGGGAGCAGAATATCTATACCTTTTAGAAGTAGAGAATGAGATTTTTATTTATTGAGTAGCATAAAATATACAATGGTTTTACATATGGTAGATATTGTTAAGTTTCTGGTTTAACAAAGCAAAGCATTCTTGTTGCAAAGGTTATGAAAACCCCTGTGTTTAACTCCAAGTTAACTTACACTTTACATATGCAATGCCAATTAAACCACCCCAGCTTAAAGTAGCAATTTAGCCACAGCAATCAGATCATCCATCTGGAGAATCAGGGTCCTATCTCAACAGGGAGGACAGCCTGCTGGGCTTCTGGCGATCAAATGACAGGTTAACAACTACTGTCCCAGGGCAGCAGACCCAGAACTCACAGATACCTCTATAAGTTATGCAGGCAAGGATGGGGCGAAGAGGGCTTGGCTTGCTAGGCCTTAGACAAAGATGAGGTCAACAAGTACTCCACAGTTAATGGAGCAGGACTGGCTGTGCTCAGTCTCAAAGCTTAGCTTGAGCTTCATGAAAAGTCTCAGATGTCAAGTTCATGGGTATGAATGGCAGCAAGCAATACAGCAGTAATGCGGCAATGTGGTCCAATATCTATGTCCTTTTCTTTATTCTCTAAACTTCATACATGTGGACCCCTTCCAAAAGTTGATCTTGATTGGATCTTACCTCAATCTCTTGACATAGGATTGGTGGGCTTCTAATATGACTTCATCTTAGCTGATACATATATATGCATATTCTCATGAATATGCTGGCATGAGTCAGAAGACATCTATGAACAATACCAACTTTCATTGCTAAATGCAAAGTATGTTAAGGTCACAGTTTCAGCAAGTTTGGGTCGACAATACCAGCAAAATTGTAAGGTGAAGACAGATGCTTGATATGAAGAATAATAACAACTTCTTCTCCTCTATGGCCAGTAGAGTACTGTAGGGTGGGAGAGAGCTCTGTATCTTCCAACTCTCCACCCATCAGTGACTGATCATCACTTATCTGGAGAGCAGGGGTCATCTCCAGGTATTCAGGTGGAAGCTGTGGTCTGTGTCATGACTATTTACTGTTTGAGCCAATGATTTAAACGCTCAAAATGTTAATCTTTCATTTGACCAGAATAATCTGAAGTCTCGGAACAGCCTTGTAAGGTTCCCTCCTGAAGCAGTTCTTATGAAACATGGCCTCGTGTTGGAGCACCATTGATTTCTGTACACAAGATATGGTCTGCATGCTGATTCGCCAGAAGCATTGCTGAATAAACCTTTTTGAACTCTCCACAAATTCAATGGACTTTTGAAGTTATCTATATCTTTCCTCTTGATTTATTGACTTATTGCTGATATCTGCCATGAAAATATGTAATACACTCGGTATTAGTAGGCTATGTCATGGTGGGCACAGCTTAGTGGGCAAACTCGCTAGGCCCACACCAATACCTGGCAGACATTCTCGGCAGCGGGACAGGTTTGAGCTTTACCTGTACCAGCCATCTATCCCGCGTTGGGTTCTGGCAGCCAGCAGGTGGGCCCCTAGGGTGATCTAGAGAATGAGAATGCAAGGCCAGGTGAAGATCAGGGCTGGTAGTAGAGAACAGATACCAAAAGACAAGCCGGAGGTTGGGGCAGTCAGCAGATAGCGGATACTGGAAGACATGCCAGAGGTTGGGACAGGCAACAGACAAGGCAAGGTCAGGTCCAAGGCAGAAGGTCAAGTCAAGGCAGCAATCAAAGAATGGTCAAGGTCCAAGCTGAGGTCAAAATCAAGGAAAACAAGCCAAGGGAAAACAAGATGAAGAACAGACCCAAGATGAGACAAGACAACAATTAGGCAAGGCAAACAAGGATGGATCAGTACAAGGACAAGGCAAGATGGACGAGAACCAAACGTAACAAACATAACAAAATAATTGTCTCAAAAGTGATGTGCTGCTGACTAAATAGACTCAACCTTTTCTTAAGCTATAAAGTAATGTGACTGCTCTGCTTGTTGATCTTTGTTTCTGTGTAGCACAATAAGAAGGGATCCTCCCTACAACTTGTTTGTCCATCTTTATTTCTACATTTTTTTAGGGTGGGTGTTTCTGAATAGTGTTGCCTTTATATTACCACAGCAATGTAAAGGAATTTTTTTTTTGCCATCAGTTGAATCCAACTATCATGTAATCTATTAGGAAAATGAAATACAAGCTTACATCTCATATATTATTTATTTACTTACTTATTTAAAATCTTTTATATACTGCCTATACATTTTGTGTGGGTCTAAGCGGTTTACAAAAAAAATGGAACATACATAATTAAAACATAAATCACACAATCAAATACAAATGTTACGACAATTCAAAATGTGACAAAATAAAAGACATTGAGCTAGAAACTAAAAGAGATCTCATAAGGAAGGAAATGATATCATACTGCTTGAAGCTTGCCAAACACAACACAGCATAGGTATATTTTCAATTTTTTCCTGAACTCCTTTGTTATACAACAAATCGTAAAAAAAAATCAAAGCTATTTCTAAAACAACAAACTTGTTTTGATTTAAAGTGCCAATAAGCAAAGAATACAGAGCAATATAATGTCACATCTGAGTTAAAACCATTACCGTAGGAATAACAAAACCATTTAAAAATGTAGCCCCTCAAAAGCAGTCAAATTCCACATATCAAGCCTTGTTTTCTAAATAGTTTTTCCACTTTTGTACTACAACACAGTAAAAAAAAAAAAAAAGGTCTTGAAAATTGTGATGACTCTGTTTGTAATTCAGATAATGAGGGCGATATTCAGTGTTCCTTAGCCAGTTAAGGGCCTCGTTTATTTTTCATATAGACACAGAATAGGAGAAAAGCTTTAGTAAATCAGGCCCTGAGTTAGGACTTATACAGCTAAGTAGCAGTGGCTAGATATCCAGCCCCAATGAATGGCCACCACATAGCATAATAATCAGTTATCTGACTAGTTAGCTGGCTAAGTGGCAGGCAGGGTGAAGGCATTCTGGGGAGAAGCTGACTTAGCCGAATAACTTATCTGGCTAACTTGGATATTCAGAGTTAGCTGAATAACTTATCCAGCTAAGGCGAGTTGGCCCATAGGGCTGGCCTAAAGTTAGCCAGATAAACTTATATGGCTAACTTTAAGATAGCTGGATATATTCAGCGGCATGAATATTTGGACTAAGTTAGCCAGATACCTTTATCTAGCTAACTAGCCCAACTGCTTAGCAGCTCAGTATCCACCTTAGCATAAAATGCTATCAAAATAAAGTAATGTGGTACCAAAGCAAAGTGAAAAACTTAGTTTAACAATTTGGATAGAAGACAGCTTAATGATAAATCTATTGGATGTGAAAATAGAACTGAAGGTCTATTAGCAAGGTGTGCACATCAATTCTTTCCCATAAGAACATAAGAACTGGGTCAGACTGAAGGTCCATCAAGCCCAGCGTCCTGTTTCCAACAGTGGTCAATCCAGGTTACAAGAACCTGGCAATTACCCAAACACTAAGGAGATCCCATGCTACTAATGTCAGTAACAGCAGTGACTATTCCTTAAGTCAGCTTGATTAGTAGCAGTTAATGGACTTCTCCTCCAGGAATTTATCCAAACCTTTTTTAAACCCAGCTACACTAACTGTACTAACCACATACTCTGGCAACAAATTCTAGAGCTTAATTGTACTTTGAGTGAAAAAGAATTTTTGCCGATTTGTTTTAAATGTGCTACTTCTTGGAGTGCCCCCTAGTCCTTCTATTATCTGAAAGAGTAAATAACCCATTCACATTTACCCATTCTAGACCTCTCATGATTTTAAACACCTCTATCATATCCCCCCTCAGCCGTCTCTTCTCCAAGCTGAACAGCCCTAACCTCTTTAGCCTTTCCTTATAGGGGAGCTGTTCCATCCCCTTTATCATTTTGGTCGCCCTTCTGACTACTTTCTCCAGTGCAACTATATCTTTTATGAGATGCGGCACCCAGAATTCTACACAGCACTCAAGATGCGATATCACCATGGCGTGATAAGAGTCATTATGACATTTTCCATTTTGTTCACCAATCCCTTCCTAATAATTCTTAACATTCTGTTTGCTTTTTTGACTGCCGCAGCACACCAAGTTGAAAATTTCAATGTACTATCCACTATAATGCCTAGATCTTTTTCCTGGCTGGTAGTACCTAATATGGAACCTAACATCGTGTAACTACAACCTGGGTTATTTTTCCCCTTATGCATCACTTCGCACTTGTCCACATTAAATTTCATCTGCCATTTGGATGCCCAATCTTCCAATCTTGCAAGGTCCTCCAGCAATTCATCACAATCCGAATGTGATTTAACTACTCTGAATAATTTTGTATCATCTGCAGATGTGATCACCTCACTCATCGTATCTCTTTACAGATCATTTATAAATATATTGAAAAGCACTAGTCCAAGTACACATCACTGAGGCACTCCACTGTTTAACTTTTTTTCGCTGAGAAAATTGACCATTTAATCCTACTCTGTTTCCTGTCTTTTAACTAGTTTGTAATCCACAAAAGGACATCACCTCCTATCTCAAGACTTTTTAGTTTTCTTAGAAGCCTCTCATGAGGGACTTTGTCAAACGCCTTCTGAAAATCCAAAAATACTACATCTACCAGTTCACCTTTAACCACATATTTATTAACCCCTTCAAAAAAATGAAGCAGATTTGTGAGGCAAGACTTCTTGTGGGTAAATCCATGCTGGCTGTGTTTCATTAAACCATATCTTTCTATATGCTCTGTGATTTTGATCTTTAGAATAGTTTCCACTATTTTTCCCGGCACTGAAGTCAGGCTCACTGGTCTATAGTTTCCCGGATCCCTTTTTAAATTTTGGGGTTACATTGGCTACACTTCAATCTTCAGGTACAATGGATGATTTTAATGATAGGTTGCAAATTTTTACTAATAGATCTGAAATTTCATTGTTGTGTTCCTTCAGAACCCTGGGGTACATACCATCCAGACCAGGCGATTTGTTAGTCTAGTTTATCATTCCGGCCTACTACATCTTCCAGGTTCACTGTGATTTGGTTCAGTTCATCTGACTCATCACTTGAAAACCATCTCCAGAACCGTTATCTCCCCAACATCCTCATTGGTAAAGGGAAGCAAAGAATTCATTTAGGCTTTCCGCGAAGGCCTTATCTTCCCTAAAAGCCCCATTAACCTCTCAATCATCTGACGGTCCAACCGACTCTCTCAGGTCGCGAACAGTCTCTTACCTTTTTTCGCCACAAGCTAGCCAGCTCCCCGATGCAGTCTTCGCAGCCTGGAGCCACCGCCATCATCCTGCCTCCATTGCAGCAGGAGCTGCCAATGACTTTTCCCCATCCCGCAGCCAGGAGGCTGCAGACGCCATCGCCACGTGGCCTGGAGTGTTATGGTTATTGATGTTTGGGTGGATCCTTGGACACTGTGGCAGCTGACTAAGCCCACGGGGGGCAGTCCCGTGAGGGACCACAGTGTCAGGCTAGACTCTGGACACACAAACACAGATTTGAATCTTTTATTAAACAGTTTTGGAAACCACCAGAGCTGGCAGTAGTGAGTAGTAGATGTTGAGCCTGGCTGGGCAGGTCTCCCACAGAACGCTGGAACAGCAAATTCTCTGCTAGGCTGTGATGTAGTGGAAAGAGACTGAGATTTATGAGTACATGATAAAAAGCATTCAGAGTCCCAGGTAGAATTAGGAGAAGCTCCTAGACAGGGAGAGCAGGCCCTCGAGGAGCGAGTACCTGATCCCTTAGAGCAAAGAGACTCAGTTTTATTGTACTCATGTAGCAGTAACAGAGATTCCACTAGACGAGAGGTCTGGCACTGGAACAGAGGGCAGGCCCTCGAGGAGCGAGTACCTGATTCCAGTGAAGCAGTACTGTGGAATAGATGGTAGTTGTACTCACAGATGGAAACTGTTAGTGAAGTCTTCCAAGTAGAAGGGTTTGAAGATGCAGGCAGCGACTCAGGGAACATGGGCCCTCGAGGAGAGAGTACCGGTTTCCTGAAGGAAGTAGAAGAGGCCCCCGAGGAGCGGGTATCCCGTTAGCAAACCCCGAAGGGTGTAAGAGTTCCAGATAGCGCTGGAGTGGCAGAGCAGCTTCGGTACGGAGAGCAAATCCCATCCATAGAGATACCGTTGCTAACTCAATGAGCTAGCAAATACTGTAGGCTTAAATATCCGGGCAGTGTGATGTCATATCAGGGGGACACCCCTGAGGTTCGTGCCAACGTGGAAATAAAGTTGAGGACGGCGTGCGCGTGCCCTAAGGTACCTTGGAGGAGCATGGCGGGAGGCAGCACCAAAGCCGGTCCAGGGACACCAGAGAGGACAGCAAACAGACGCTGCGGCAGCCAGTAGTCCGAAGTGAGCGGGAGGAGCCGCAAGTAATGAGAGGTAGGTGGGGCGAAGCCATCAAAGACCAACGGTCGCAACATGGAGGTGTCCTGAAGCATCCCTATTCGTGGCTGGAGCCGCCGACATCCTCCTTCTTCGCCGCTAGCGGGACTGCTGCCTCCACCTTCCTCTTCTGCGGCCAGGAGGCCACCCAGGAGCTCCTCTTCGCAGCCCGGAGGCTGCCACTGGTGTTCTTCAGTGGCTGGAGCCGCCCCCAGCTTCTCTTCAGCGGCAGGAGCCACCTCCGATGCCTCGGGCCTGCTTTCTTCTTCCTTGCATCATGGCCGTTCTCCAGGGTCCTGCCTCCTACTTCCTTAGGCATGAGGCCGCGCCTCCTCTCCAGATTTAAAGGGCCAGTCCTCCTGGCTCCTTCTCGTGATGTCATCCTGGGTGTTCAGCCCTATAAAAGGGCTCAGTCTTCGGTTCCTCTTCGCCTTCGCAAGGATTCAGTCATGGAGTTGAACTGCTTCTGGATCCCCCATTCCAGCTCTTCGGTCCAGGAGCCTCTGACGATGTCCTCCTCCGCTTCTTCAAGGAACTCTCTTCTTCGTGGGAATTCCTTTGTCTTATTTATTTATTTATTGATTGATTGATTGATTTTTATATACCGACATTCATCGGAACATCATGCCGGTTTACATTGTAACAAATTAACAAAAGAGAGAAATACAATAAACAGGGAAGGGAAGGGGAGAGCAGTAATGAAGGAGGAGAAAGGACAGCAGTAGGAAGGATAGGGAAAGGGATAAATTTGATAGGAACATTCGAAGAATATAAATTAACTATAGACAATATGTGCAGGTGGGCTGGTAGGTACCAGACCAGTGATGGCAGTGAAAGGGAGAGGTGGGGGGGGGGGGAACTTATAACAGTATTTAGGTGTCTTTGCTTGGGGGGAAGAAACACTATATTTTGGAGTCTTTGCTTGGGGTGAAGAAAGGGGGAGAAAAAGGAGAGGCAGAGAGGAGGAGGGGAGCATGGGTGGGCTGCGGGGTTAGAGTGCAAGCTAAGTTTGGTCAACATCTGGATACGCTAATGTAAAGAGCCAGGTTTTGAGCCCTTTATTAAATTTAGACAGGTTAGGTTCTAGGCGGAGGGCCGTGGGCAGGGTGTTCCATAGGGAAGGGCCGGCAATGGAGAAAGCCCTTTCTCTGGTTGAGGTGTGGTGAGCAGTTTTTAGGGAGGGGGTGTATAGAGTTCCAGCAAGGTTGGATCTGTAAGGGCGGGTAGATGATCGGAAAAGTGGTGCATTCTTGAGCCAAGTATGATTTTGATTGTACAATAAATTGTGCAGAATGGTGAGTGTTTTGTATTTTATGCGGGAGGCTATAGGTAACCAGTGGAGGTCTTTTAGGATAGGGGTAATGTGATCAGATTTACGTGCGTTTGTGAGAATTCTGGCCATGGCATTCTGTAAAAGTTGGAGGGGTTTGATAGTGGAGAGAGGGAGGCCTAGAAATAAAGAATTGCAATAGTCCAGTTTAGTTAAAATAGTTGCCTGTAGGACTGTGCGGAGGTCTTGGGTATATAGCAGGGGTTTAAGTTTCTTTAGGATGAGCAATTTGAAAAAACCTGTTTTTATGGTATTGTGGATGTGAGATTTGAAATTTAAATGTTGGTCAAGATAGACAGCGAGATCTCTCACATTGCAGGTGAATGCATCAGGTGGAGGGTTGGTGTTGCTTAAGGCAGGGAGCAAGCGAGCTGGGGGATTGGAGATTGTGAGGAGCTCCGTTTTTGTTACATTTAAAGCGAGATGTAGGTTTGAGAAGAGGGTGTTGATTGAAGTAAGGCAAGAATCCCAAAACTGTAATGTTTTGAGGAAGGATTCTTGAAGCAGTATGAGGATTTGAACGTCGTCAGCATACATGAAGAACTTTAGGCCAAGATCAGAGAGGAGATAGCAGAGGGGAAGGAGATAGATATTGAAGAGCCTGGAAGAGAGGGAGGAGCCCTGCGGGACGCCCTGAGAGAGGGCAATGTGGGATGATTTGCAATTGGCTATTTTTACGGTGTAATTTCTGTCGTCGAGATAAGAAGAGAACCATTGCAACGCAGAACCTGTGACACCGATTTCTGCTAGGCGGGTGAGGAGTATGGTATGATTGACGGTGTCAAAGGTAGCAGATATGTCAAGTAGGGCCAGTATGTATGATTGACCATGGTCTAATCCCTTGAGTATAGTGTCAGAAAGGGTAAGAAGGAGGCTTTCAGTGTTACGGGCTTTACGAAAACCAAATTGAGCCGGGTGAAGGGTGTTGTGCTCTTCAAGGAATTCGGAAAGCTGGGTATTGACTATTTTCTCCATTATTTTTGCTATGAAAGGCAAGTTAGAAATAGGGCGATAGTTAGCTGGGATCCTGGGCTCGAGGTTAGGTTTTTTTTAGGAGGGGTTTGACTACTGCATGTTTAAGGGGGTCGGGTACTTTCCCATGTGAGAGGGAGCAGTTTATTATGTCAGCTAGGAGTTTTGAAATGGTGGTGGGGATGGAAAGAAGAGTCTTAGTGGGGATTATATCGGATGAATGTGTGGCGGGTTTAGCCTTTTGGAGGATTTGTTCAATCTGTTTAGGAGAGGTGAGTTCAAGGTTAGCGCTTGAGTTTTTGGGGAGGGGGTTGACTGGGGAGGGAACCATTGGAGGACATTAGTGATTTTGTTTCTAAAAAACATGGCAAGTTCCTCGCATTTAGTGCTGGCATTTTCTTCAGTGGAAGGAGGGGGGGAGGGGGTGGTTAGTTCAGTGACATAAGAAAAGAGAGCATTGGCATTGAATTGGTAGTCATGTATTTTGGCGGAATGGTAGTCACGTTTTGTTTTTAGGGTGGATTGTCTGTATGAGTGAAGAGAAGATTTGTAGGCAGCTGCGTGAGCTGGGGATGGGGTCTTTCGCCAGGCTCTTTCTTTATTTCTCAATTCATTTTTTAGTTTTTTTAATTCAGTAGTGTGCCAAGGTTTTTTTACTGACTTGTTGTGGGAGATTTTCTTTTTTACTATAGGGCAGACTTCATCGGCTATGGTGGCGGTGAGATTGTTCCATGATGATAGTGAAGTATCAGGGTTGGTAAGGTCAGTGCTAGGTGATTTTTCTTCGAATGCTGTAATGAGAGTTTCAGTAGAGCAGGGTTTACGGTAGGAGATAGTGCTGAAGGGGAGGGTAGGTTGAGGGGTAGGGGTGTTTATGGTGAGGAGAGCATTTATAAGGGAGTGGTCGGACCATGGGACCTGGATTTTGGGGGGGTATGGTGAGATTGAATGTTTGCATTAATGAATATAAGATCGAGTATGACCTGCTTTGTGTGTGGGGGTTGTGATAAGTTGTCTGAAGCCTATAGCTTGAAGGGTGTTTAGGAAGAGTTCACAGGATGGGGAGAAAGGGAGGGCATCTACATGGAGGTTGAAGTCTCCTAGAATTATGGCAGGGGTGTCAATAGTGATGTTGTCTGATAAAAATTTGATGAGGGGGGACGGATCCTGATCAAGCTGCCCTGAGGGGGCGTATATGAGGCAAACTTGTAGCTCTTTGGCTTTGAAGAGGCCAATTTCGAGTTTATGGGGGGCAGTGATTTTTTGAGGTTTAAGGTTGAGATGTTTTTTCTTCGTTTGTGGTTCCTGATCCTTCGTCTACATCTTCGTTCCATGTTTGGTCTCTCACCGGATCCTAAGTCCTTGTCTTCAAATGTCTTCGTCGTCTGACCCTCCTGATGTCTTCACCTTCAGATCTTCCTAAAGTCCTCATCTTCTGAGGACCTGTCCTTCCTGAAGTCTGTCTTCTTGTTGTTCTGCTTCTCGGAGCCTCCTCGCTGCTGTTGGTTGGGTGACCTGGGGGTCCGAGGTCCAGATGTCCAGATATCTCAGATGTCTCATTCTCCTGTTCACTTGACACCTCCTTGATGCTCTTGACTGAGTGCCCTGGGGGTTGAAGTCCAGATGTCCTGACGTTCCAGACGTCTTCGTGTCAAGTTGTCTTTGTCTTCAGAATCCCTTTGACGTCCTCGTCTTCAGTCCTTTTTGCTGTCAAGCATTCAGAACCTTTTGGCTCCTATGTCAAGGAGCCTTCAAACTCTTTGGCTCCCTCGTCAGGGTAGCCTTCCTCTCGGATATCCTGGTTCTGGATTTTACCTCCTAGTGGACCATCCTCTTCAGCTTCGGTTGACCTTCTGATTCATTGTCCGAGTTGGGTCTGAAGCCGTTGCTTCTTCAGGTTGGCCTGCACAATTACGCCGGGTCCCCGAAGCCTCAGTTCAGGATGGATGCTGCTACGAGTCATGGCCGTATACCTTCATACTGTGTTTTATTTTATTTATTATTTTATTTAAAGATTTTATATACCGACATTCATCAATGATATCACATCGGTTCACAGCGTAACATAAACTAGTGCCTGGGGTGGCGCTTTACATAGAACAAGTTTATAAAGAACAAGTTTAACATAATACAAACTCTTCTGTCGTCTTTTCACTCAGCAAGTGTCTTCATCAGTGTCCCTGATGTTCTTCTCTTCAGCCTTGTCTTATCCTTATCAAGTCCTTGTCGGATCCTTGTCTTCAAGTCCTTGTCTGATCCTCGTCTTCAAGTATCATCTGATCGTCTTCAGTCTTCAAGTCTTGTCTTTTTCCAGTTCCATCGTCTGCCCTCGCCCTCTGTCCATCCTGGCGCATTTGCTGTTCCCGTATGGCAGGTCTGAAAGAGCTATCGAGTGGCCGGAGGGCTACCCCAAAGACCAGTATTGCGTTATTGGGTCTCTATTGATGAGTCAGGTTCGGTAGAGGTGCGAGTCCCTGGTCTTCTACCTGTCTGCCTATGCTGGGATACGTCTCACCTGCCTCGGTGCTTCTACGGAACTCCTCTCTGCAGTCACATCATGGTCCAAGGGCACACCACTCTCCTCGAAAGTGGGATTGCTCCCTAGCACTCCTGCAACAGTTTCCTGCTTTGGATATATATTTTAAAAGGTTTTTCTTATATGAGTTTTTGCCTTTAGGGCCAACTTCATTTCAAATTCTATCTTAGCTTGTCTTATCAATGTTTTATACTTAACTTGACTATGCTTATGCTTTTTCCTATATTCTTCAGATGGATCCTTTTTCCAAATTTTAAAGGAAGTTCTTTTGGCTAAAATAGCCTCTTTCACCTCACTTTTTAACCATGCCGGTAATCGTTTGGCCTTCCTTCCACCTTTCCTAATGTGTGAAATACATCTGGACTGCGCTTCTAAGATGGTATTTTTAAACAATGTCCATGCCTATTGTATACTTTTAAACTTTGCAACTGCACCTTTCAGTTTTTTTCTAACCATTTTCTTCATTTTATCAAAGTTTCCCTTTTGAAAATTTAGTGTTAGAGCTTAGATTTATATATTGTCCCCCTTCTATTCATTAGTTCAAATTTGATCATGTTATGATCACTATAGCCAAGTAGCTCCCACCACCATTACCTCTCTCATCAAATCCTGCATTCCACTAAGAATTAGATCTGAACTAGCTCCCTCTCTCATCGGTTCCTGAATCAATTGCTCCATGAAGCAGTCATTTATTCCATCCAGGAACTTTACCTCTCTAGTATGTCCTGATGTTACATTTACCCAGTCAATATTGGGGCAATTGAAATCTCCCAACAAAAAGTGCAGAAAAGGAACTTAGTCCAAACCAAGAAGATTCTTCAAAAAGCTCTACAGAGCAAGTAAACTTTTATTCATTTTCAGGCAGCAACTCCACAGACTTATAATAGCAACAGACTAGAGTGTTGGGATATTTGTGAAGTGCAGTAAATTGCTCTATTGTACTTTGGGCAATTGAAATCTCCCATTATTACTGCACTGCCAAATTGGTTAGCTTCCCTGATTTCTCTTAGCATTTTATCGTTCATCTCATCATTTTGGTCAGGTGGATGGTAGTATACGCCTATCACTATACTCTTACCCAATAGACATGGGACTTTCACCCATATAGATTCTACTGTGCATTTAGACTCTTGTATAATCTTTATCCTGTTGGACTCTATACCCTCCTGGACATAAAGGAATTTGAGGGACAGCTCTTGACTAGTTCATATCTTTTCTTAATAACAGAAGATATGAAGTAAATTGAGGATCCATTCTCTCTCAATCGCATCACTTATCCTGTGAAAGTCCACAAGGTTCAATACTTTCCCCTTCCTTGTTTCATTAATATATGGCTCCACTTGCTACATCATTCAAAGTCTGGGTTTTAACTGTTTTTTCTATGTAAATGATCACATATTTAGATCCAAGGTGCCCTGATCAATTAAACAATTTTAAAGATTTCCTCACCAATATTGTAAATTGGCTCACACATAGGCTATAAATACTATTTATTAAATAGTCCAGAATGTGACAGCTAGGGTAGTATCAGGATGCTCTCTAGGGAGTGTATATTCTCAGTACTATGTAAACTGCGTTGGTGCAGCCAGAATACAGTTTAAAATTTTGATTTTGACCTTTTGGGCCTTATGGGGATTGGGGCCAGTATATTTAAAATATACATTTCAGTGATATTTTCCTGTACATTCATTAAGACCTAGTCAGGGGCAGCTATTAGTGGTTCCTGCATTTTGAGCTAGGCATAGAGTCAGATTGAGTTTCCAAGCAAGTTATGTTAATAGCCCCCACAATGTGGAATTTGTTACCTTTAGAGATTAGGCTAGGAAAAAAAACTATCTCAGTTTCCACAAAAAGTAAAGACCTAGTTGTTTTTAAATAATAATTGAGGTGTTGAGATTATGTGTCATAATACTGGAGCTGCAGATAATCAAAAGCTGGAAGCAGAGTTGGAAGTACTGTTCTATGCATGGATGTTACAATGATATTTTAGTCGATCTGAATGAACTCTTATAATGTAGAATTGCATATTTGGGGAATTTTATGTTTGTATGTTGTTTTAAATGCGATTTTAATTGTGTATGTTGATTTTGTAAACCGCATTGGATGACTCTTTTTGGGTCGGGGTTTTGTGGTCAATAATATATCTTAAATAAATGTTTATCCAGCTAACTAGGACATTATTCAGCTGTATTCAGCAGAGTGCCTACCTGTCAGCTGAATATCTATGATAATTTATCCTGATACCTTTAGCCGGAGACATTGTCAGCTCACCACATTGCTGAATATTGACCTTTATGCGATCCATATTCAGTTGCTGGTCAGATTGAAAAGTTAGCCGGATAAACGTATCCAGCTAACGTTAGAGAGATATTCAGTAGTGCAGCCACACTGTTGAATTATAGATGTCTGTTTTAAAGATAAGGAGATACCTAGCTAAAGTTTAGGATAAGATAAGGGAGGGAAATATTCAAAAGTCAGCATTTAGCTGGATAAATTCCTCTATGCTCTTAATTCTGAGTGTAAACAATAGCTATAATTATGCATAACAATTATTATAACAAGTACAATGATTCACAAACTGCTGCAGGTTTATTGATAACAGATCAAATGCCACTAATCATACAGGCACACTCCAGCCTGTAAAGAAGATGAAAACGGGGGTAATTTTTACAAGTATCTACAATTCCACTCATCCTTGGGGTGGAGAACAGAAAGTGCACCATAATAGTGCTGGGGCTTTGCCGTTAGCTTCTTCTTCTGCTGCTGAGAGAGCCTATCCACAAACAGCAACAGATTCCAATGGAACAGTATGGTACATTCCCGTGGGTAGGGGTTGATGCTTTAATCTTAGCTCACTGCAGATTTTGCTGCTGCGGCTAAATGTCCGCATTCAGGGCTCTATTTCCAGAAATGAACACAGTAAATTCTCAAGCAGTTGGATAAGTTGTCTAAGCGGTCTTACATAGAAACATAGCAACATAGTAAATGATGCCAAAAAAAAGACCCAAGTGATCCATCCAATCTGCCCAGCAAGTTTTCTTAATTTTATTTTTATGGGTAGTACCATGCAGATTACTCCCATGCTTTCTGTAAAAAAAATAGTAATTGCTGGTCCATGCAGGTTCCCCCTCCCCCCACCCCCCATGCCTTCTGTTAAGAGTACTAAATGTCGCTCCATGCAGGATACCCCCATGCCTTTTGTTAAGGGTAGTAACTGCCAGGAGTGCTTCTATTTTTAGGCAGAGTGAGGTAGTCGCCCTAGGTGGCAAAATTTTGGGGTGACCAAACATGCCATCCTAAAATACTACTGCAGATCGCACCTCATTTCTCTGTCAGACAAAAGTTCCAATGCAAGGTACCAGTGGGGTTCCTACAGCCCACTGGCAAGAAAAGAGTCCCATGTGGCCACATGATTTATTGATGTGATGTGGGGATCCCACCCCCACCGGCAGGAGGATAAAGTCCAACCCCAGTGCCACGCACTGGCCCCAACAGAGAGGACAGCAGCTGGTGACCAAGCCAGGCCCCACAGTAAAAGATGACCCGATGCCCAGAGAGGCCAGGACCCGACAGCCAAAGAAGACTTTGTGGCCCCACCCAGAAAGGCAGCGGCTGGAGGAGAGGCTGGGTCCCACCACTGAAAGACAACCCAGCAGCTTGTGGGAAGTCCAGGTCCCAACAGCCAAAGAAGATCCGGAGCCCACCAAGTGAGGAAGATGGAAGGGTAAGTGAATGGAGGAGATGGGGTTATAGAGCGAAGGGTAGGAAATTGGGGTGTGATGGGAGTGAATGGAGGGAGGGGGTAAATGGAGGACAGGGGCTAAGAAAGGGAAGGATGCGGATTGTGATGTAAGGGGAGTGAATGAGGAGGACAGGAGCTAATGGTGAAGGAAAGGATGCAATGAGAGAAGAGTGGAGGGGACAGAATTGGAGGGAGCATATGAGTAAGAGAGAGGGAGGAAGCATGTGAGAGAACATGTAAGTAAGAGGGAGGGAGCATGTGAGAGAACATGTAAGTAAGAGAGAGGGAGGAAGCATGTGAGAGAACATGTAAGTAACAGAGAGGGAGGGAGCGTGTGAGAGCATTTGTGTGAGTAGGAGAGGGAAAGGAGATAGTTTGTGTGTTTTGCTCCCTCTCTGCCACAAAGCCCTCAACAATCTCTGGGTGACTAGAAACTAAAAGGTCCCAGATATAGAGAACTAGGAATTGTTTTTTCCTTATTAGTTTTAATTATTGGGTGCCAATTGATGAGTCTGTTACAATCCTGCTCGCAGAGCCTATCCTGCTAGCAGGCCCTCACTTACCTGGCTCTGCGCTGGCACCGTTGACCACCAGCCCAATGACGCCAATCCCCTGTTGTGTGGCCTAGGCTGCCCCCGGGCCGTTGCTGTCGTTCCTCGTGGCCCGACACTGCTGTATGTGGCAGGAAGGGCTGCCAGTGCTTCTTTGTGGCAGGAGTGCCACTGGGATCGTCTTCACGCGGCAGGGGAAGCCACCGTCATTGCTCCTTTTCATGGCCCTAGTGCCGCCGCCGGGACATCTCATCTTCGCGGCAGAAAGCCGCCGCCAACTGTCTTCATGCAATCTTGGTGCCGCTGCCGACTTCCTCCATCTTCCAGGATCCTCTAGGCGCAGGTATGCACTTCTTCACATTATTTAAAGGGCCAGCGGCGGGAAAAGCCCCGCAGCCACAATGATGACATCATCAGTCGTCGCCTTCACCAGCCCTATAAAAGGGCTCTCTTCCATTTCCTCAGAGCCTTCGAACTGGACTTCACAGTTGCCTGTGCTTTTCTTCCGGTCAAGGTCCTCCATGGTCTTCTCGTGTTTTGATGGCTTCATGTTTGATGTTCCTGGTCCTGTTCCTCGTTGGAGCTCCTTCGTTGTCTCTTTGGTGTTCTGACATTCCTTGTCCTGAAGTCCTGATGTTCCTTGTCCAGAAGTTACAATGTTCCATGTCCAGATGTTCCTGATGTTCCGTGTTCCAGTCCTGGTCCTGATGTCCTTGTCTCTAATGCTTCGTCCTGCTTCCAGGTTCCCTGCTTGTCCATCTTTCCTGGCATGCCACCGTCGTGGTCCGTGACCAGCCCATGGGGGGCTGTGTAGGGCGCTTTGTGGCACAAGGCCTGTCTTCATGTCTCCAGAAGGCTCCTTGTTTTTAATTCCGAGGTCTGTTCCTGAATCCGAGTTCTGAAGTCTTGAATCCTGAGTCTTGAATCCTGTTCCCAGTCTTCGGAATACCTTGTGCCTGCTTCCGTCCATGCCCAAGACTCAAGCCAGAACCTGCTCTGCTTCAGTGTGGTCCACGACCCGCCATGGGCGGCTGTGTAAGGCGCACCTTGGTGCAGGTCTCTCCTGAATCTTCGACATGTTTCCGGTTCCAAGTCTTACTTTCTCATCTGGAGTCTGCTTCACCTTCGGCATGGTCTGCAACAAGCCATGGGCAGCTGTGTAGGGCACGCTGCAGTGCAGTACTCACCCTGTATTAGTGCCTGAACCCTGAATCCTAGTCTGAGCCTTCCAAGTATCCTGAGTCTTTTTCCGAGTCTTCCAAGTATTCTGAAACCTCGTCTGAGTCTTCCAAGTCCTTTAAATCCTTGTCCGAGTCTTCCAAATATCCTGAAACTTTGTCTGAGTCTTCCAAGTGCCACGTGTCCTTGTCTGAGTCTTCCAAGTTCCTTGAGTCCTCGTGTGAGTTTTCTAGTTCCTGAATTCCACATCTTGTCTAGTTCCTGCCCTCAGCCTCCTTCTGGCCTCACGCACTCATTGTTCCCAAGCGGCGTACCCGGAAGGGCTACCGAGTGGCGGGAGGGCTACTCTTGAGATCAGCATTGCATTGCTGTGTCTCACCGGTGCGTGCAGGTCCAGTGGAGGGCTGAGCCCACCTTGTTCCAAGTCTTGATCCTGGTCCAGTCTTGTTCCAGCTCCAGCCCGTGCCTGAACAATCTCACCTCCCAAGGTGTGTGTTTTGGGGCTCCTCACTGAGCCGCGCCGTGGCCCAAGGGCTCACATCTCTCTGAGCAAGCGACTGCGCCCCCGCCCTCGCAACAGTGTCTGCTGTTTTGAAAAATGTATTGGTGTTTGGGAAAGTTTAAAAAATCATGATTTTTTAATTAGAAGATGTTCTAGTCATCACCTGTTTAAAAATATTTATTATTTTTATTAGTATGGTTTTACTATAATGTAAATGTTTGGTGATATCAGGAATAATATTTCTGGTTTTCCATTGCACTGCATATAGGGTCTGTCTTGGTTCGGTTTCCAGTTCGGTTTTGTCTGCATCTTTCTCTTTATCTTGTATCTGTTGAGGTTCCTTATGTGTTCTGCATGTGTGACCGATGTGAAGTATTCTGCTATCTTGGCTTTTTCTCTTTTCCTAATAGGAGATGTATTGATGTTTTAGGGCCTGGTGTAATAGTTGCAGTGCTGCCTTTTCATAGGTAAGGATATTTCTTTTTGAGTGCTGGCAGTTAGTGCTGTTTTGGTATGGGAGGTTTACTATATTGTAATTGTAGTTCAGTTTACTCATGGCTTTCTGAGAGCCAAGCCCACACCCAATACTTGTTACTTTAGGTCTAATACTGTATGAGTACCAAGCGTCTTTTTGCAGGGTTCTCTGGTTGGCACCCCAGCAGTGCATGTAAATATGATTTACATGTTGTAAGTGATATTTTTACATCATAAGACTATACTTTGAATGTACTTTTTCATGTAAACTCTGTTATTAGAAATGCAACATTTGTGAAACCAATTATAAGCTAGTTTACCGTTGGTACCTCTCGCCAGTTAAGTTAAGTACCCATCTCGAGATAATAAATGCTGGAGGCAGTGCAAGGTGGAGGGGTTTTCTCATATATACCTGGTCAACATTGACAACTCTGAGTCCCCACGCATACCCCTCCTCCAGGGTGTCCCCCAAGGATCCTCCTTATCCTCCACCCTCTTTAACATATATCTTCTTCCCCTCTGCTATCTACTTTCTAACCTCGGTCTCAATTTCTTCATGTATGCGGATGATGTACAGATCCTCATCCCCATGCAAAAAACCCTACAAGAAACTCTAAACTTCTGGGAATCCTGTCTTGCCTCCATTAACTCTCTCTTAGACAGCCTCCAACTCGCTCTTAACACAGCAAAAACTGAAATCATCCTCATTTCCAACAAACTCGAGGTTACCTCACAGGCCTCTACTAAAACTACCCCCACAACTCTCCCCCTCCTGCCATCTGTAAGAGACCTAGGTGTTGTATTAGACAAACACCTTAATTTTCATCCACACATCAAATCCCTTCTAAAAACCGGCTTCTATAAACTCCACATCCTCAAAAAGCTCAAACCCCTCCTCCACCTTCAAGACTTTCGCCTTGTATTGCAGTCCACAATCCTATCAAAATTAGACTACTGCAATTCACTTCTCCTAGGCCTGCCCTACGCCACAATTAAACCACTACAAATCTTGCAGAACTCCATGGCACGAATCATCACAGACACTCGTAAGAGAGAACACATCACACCCATTTTAAAAGAACTGCATTGGCTCCCCATCCCTTTCCGTATAAAATACAAAACCCTTACAATACTCCATAACATGCTTCACAAAAATGACCACGAATGGCTCAAGGAAACACCACGTTTCCGTACATCCAATCGTCCATCCAGAGCCTCCACGGCGGGCACTTTACACATCCCACCCCTCAAAATAGCAGACCACTCAACTACCAGAGAGAGAGCCTTTACCATAGCCGGCCCCTCCCTCTGGAATTCTCTTCCCACGTATCTCCGCCTTGAACCTTCCTTACCCAACTTCAAAAAAGGCATCAAAACCTGGCTCTTCTTACAAGCATACCCTGACTCCAATCAGACCTAAACCCCCTCCACTGCCACTTCCAATTCCCTTACCCCTTCTAATCCGTTGATGCATCCTAGGGAATTGCTGATTTTGTAAATTTGTTAATTTTTATTCTCAGTTTTTTTAACACAGTTCCTATCAATTTCTCTCTCCCCTAGCACTTCACTACCTTTCTCCTTCCCGCAACTTCTGCGCTTACTGTCACCTGACCCCCATCCTCTCCTTTTTCCTTCACTGCTCCACCTCCCCCCTCCCTGTTATTTGTAATTTCCTCTTCCTCCTTTACAATGTTGATTGTGAACCGGCATGATATGTCCTATGAATGTCGGTATATTTTAAAAGCATTTAAATAAATAAATAAATAAATAAATAAATATATGGTGGTCATGCCCTAGGATACTACCCTTTTGGAGATGGATTGAAGGAGGGCTCACACAGGTGACTAAACTGTCTTCTTTATCTCTGAAATATATTTACTCAGCCTATCCATCAATATGGCCACCAACTGTGAGGGTGTTAATTAATTAATTATATTTTATGTGTGGCCCACTGGCTTAAAGAACTACCGCCTACTGTGGAAGCAGTCCTGAAAAGGATCTGGTCCGTGCATTACTGGTACTATTTATCGGCTATACAGAAAGACACTGTTACTTACCACATTCAAATCTGGGAACCTTTTCTACGATGGTATAAGAAATTTTGAGGACCCAAAGTCATGTGACGGTACATCATTCAAGCTCTACTGTGGAAACCTCAGGATATCCTTGCCATTGGGATCATTGGGTGTTGGTGCATGTTTTATAATGGCTATGAGGAAACAACTGATAGCTAGTTCTACAGAATTATGGAAGGATTCATGGACAGTCATAAGTGTGTTTAGAAGCAGGGGTGGGATATATGGGGGTAAAAATTGTCTTGGCTTGGCATGTCGATCGTGAACTGTATATTGAGAGAGTTTGATATACAATGATGTTCTGTTATACCATGTTCTCTATGCATCTGTTATTGCCAAAAAAATTTTAAATAAAAAAAAAAAAAGAAATGCAAAATTTTAAATTGTGTGTGTGGGAAGATCCAGGTTGAGGTGAACAATGCTGTAAGATTGGCCTAGGGTACCTGATACCATTGCACTGGCCCTAAGAGTGTGCCACACATATACCCCCACAATTCACCTATCTTCTACTTCCCCAAAGCGCAGATGCTGGGGAAGGATGGGACACAGATTATAGGATTCCTGGGAGTATGGCAAGGTGTTATTGTTTGTAAGGTTTTGGGTGGACCCTTGGATGCTGTGGCAGATGACCACGCCCACGGGGGGAAGTCCCGTGAGGGGCCACAGGTCAGGCTCAGCTTTAGGACACACAACACAGAGTTATATCTTTTATTAGACAGAGTTGAGAAGCCACCAGAGGTGGCAGCAGTGATTAGAGATGAAGCCCGGCTGAGCTTGTAGTCCCTCAGAACACTGGAACAGCGATCCCTCAATAACTATGCTGTATTGGAGAGAAATTGAGATAGTGAGTACAGTGGAGCATACACAGGGTTCTGGTATAGAGCTTTGTTGGTTGATTACTCACACAGCGATTTCTCCCGGAAGGTAACACAGAAGCTGGAATAGAGGCAGGCCCTCGAGGAGCGAGTACCTGGTTCCAGGGAACAGCTCTGAGAGAATATAGGTGGTAACTCACTGATGATGTAGGCAGCGGTTTCTTCCAAGCAGAAGTGATAGGTTCAGGCAGCAAGTCCGGGAACATGGGCCCTCGAGGAGCGAGTACCAGTTCCAGACAGCGACCTGAAAGAAAAGAGAGAGGGCCCCGAGGAGCATGTACCCTGATAGAGTAAGTCCAATTAAGGAGAGGCAGAGTAGCTAGGTACGGAGAGCGAATCCCATCCGTAAGGAATTCCCTTGCTAACTCGATTAGCTAGCAAACAGAGTAGGCTTTTGTATCCGGGATGTGTGACGTCATCACAGGGGGACGCCCCTGAGGTTCGCGCCAAAGAAGGAATAAGAAGCAGGGCCGCATGGCGCGTGTGCCCTATGGCAGCTGAACAACATGGCGGGATGCAGCGCCCAAGCCGGACCGGGGACGCCGGAGAGGACGACAGGCAGACACCGCGGCAGCCAGACATCCATCAACCGCGAGAGGAGTCGCCAAGGAGGTAAGGAGGGCGGAGTGGATACGTTGGGCAGCGACAGTCGTAACACAAGGTTGCCAGCTTCCTAGGAATATTATCTCTGACACTCTATCTGCTAATCCTGTGGGAACCCTGACCCCTGCCTCCCCACTTCCCCAGTATTTCAAATCACCAAATGGGCCAGGCTCCCAGGGGCACCCCTCCCTTTGCTTCTCGCTGGTTTGAACCATGCTTTGCCTAGGGGAGGAAGGTGCCATCTCATCTCTCGTCTCAGGCAGCAGGTTGCCTTGAGCCTCTATGCCTCTTTTTATGCAGCCCAGCATCCTTCTGGCGTTAGCCACCGCCTAGTCAAATTGCTTCGCCATTTTCAGTCATTAAGTACTGTTACCCCAAGGTCTCTTTCCAGGTCCGAGCACACCAGTCTTTTGCTCCCAATTACTTTGGATTTCTGCACCCCAGATACATGATTCTGCACTTCTTGGCATTGAATCCCAGCTGCCAAAACATAGACCACTCCTCATTTTGCTCGGCGCATGCAGGGGTAGGTTTTCAGGGGTTACGCACGTATCAGTGGAGCCACCAGCATCTCTCTCTGAGCTCCTTTAGTATCTTGGGATCGATCTCATCAGGCCCCCATGGCCTTGTCCACTTTCAGATTTGCAAGTTCCACCCAAACACTCTCTTCTGTAAATGGGGTTTTCTATTCCATCTTTCTGGGGAACCTTCTCATCTCTTGTCTCTTCCTCCTTCTCTGGAACACACAAGGTTGTATGACAGCACATTCATGGCTTGAAGGATAGACTCAGCCAACAAATATTTTAGTAAAGTATCCATTCCTTTCTAGCTCTTTGCAGGAGAATCAAGGGAAATAGGTCAAGACATGTTTCTGCAGCACTGCCAAGTTTCACCTGAAAACTGGAGCAGCCAAGAGGTGTGTAGCATGTACAATGACTAGACTCTCTACTTCCGGAAATGCCTAATACTTAGCTCCACTCTCCATCGCCTACACTGTACTGTACCAAGAAGCTGAATATGTGATGGTACATTTCTTAACTGCTAAGCAATTTAATTTCATCTAAAGCACTTTCATGATATGATGCAAATAAATCGACCAAGTACTTGAAGTACAGTTTCTGTCATATGTTTACTTAATGACAGTACATAAGTTTCATGTGCTATTATAATGTTTCCAATAGAACGCCAATAAAGTACACAGCAAAAGCCTCTCTTTTTTGCAGTGCACTGTGCACTGTGTAACCTTTTTTGATTCAGTTGACTACCCTTCTAGTAGTTTTGACTTTTTCATTGACTAAACATGTCTGAAGATTTCCTGAACTCCAGGTAAAACAGGTTTGCTACTTCTTTCAATCTGTTCTATTATTTACTTTGAAAAAAGATTTTATAATATTATGATAGCAATTGTTCTCCAAGTCCACCATCTGTCATTTTTTTGTGCAGTATTCGTGCTCTATATCTAGAACTGTAATTCCTGCCTGGGGTTCCACCGACAGTGGGCACCGCAGCACCCTTGTTAAGATTCATAATAATGGGAGTGACTAAGCAAGAGGTTATTTCAAAGATTTAAAACAGTAATATTTTTCTCAGAAATAACATCAAATCAGTATGAAAAAGAAGGATGTTAATAATTTTAACTACCAATTAAATAATCTAAAACAGAGGTAGGTAACTATTTATTTATTTATTTATTTGTTCAACCTTATATACCGGCTTTCAAGTTCATTTCAAGGCGGTTTACATTGATTGAAATTGCAGTAGCAACCTTCAAGCACATATATACTAAAAAACATATCATTAAACATAATACATGGCTAAAATACATTAAAACCAAAGGCTAGCTGGCTAAAAATACATTAAAACTAAGCCCTTTCAAATCCCAACAATTCTGCCACATCTTCCCAGGTTACCCCCTTCCCTCCACCCCTCCATCTACCCTCCTCCCCCCCACCCACCCATCTCCCCTCCTTCCCTCTTCAACTCTCATCTCCTTCCTCCCCTAGTGTCTCTGTATTACTATGGTGAATCTATAATCCTGGAGTGGCACAAACAGACTTTGTTTTTCATAATGAATGTGCATGAGATATATTTACATTCACTGTCTCCATTATATGCAAATAGGGCCAGATTTTAAATCTTACGCGTGTGGGGTACATTGGTGCGTGCTACCCGGTACGCCCAAATGTACACCCGATTTTATAACATGCGCGCGCTGCCGCACGCATGTTATAAAATCTGGGGTCGGCAGGCACAAGGGGGTGCACACTTGTGCACCTTGCGCGTGCCGAGCCCAAGGGGAGCCCCGATGGCTTTCCCCGTTCCCTCCGAGGCCTCGGAGGGAACTTTTCTACCACTCCCCCCCACCTTTCCCTCCCTTCCCCTATCTAACCCACCCCTCCAGCCCTAACTAAATCCCCCCTACCTTTGTTGCAGAAGTTACACCTGAGGCAGGCGTAACTTGCGCACGCCAGCCAGATGCCAGCATGCCATCTTCCGGCACAGGCCGCTGTGCCGGAGGACTCAGGACCGCCCCGGGACCGCCCTCGGACCGCCTCCACACCCCCGGCCCGCCCATTTTTGAAAGCACTGGGACATACGTGTGTCCTGGGGCTTGCGCACGCCACCAAGCCTATGCAAAATAGGCTCGGTGGCGCCACGCAGGGGTAGGTTTTCAGGGGTTATGCGCGTATCCCTTTGAAAATCTACCCCATATATTTCATGCTTTTCTTTGTGGATATCTTGAAAACCAGGCTTGTTTGCAGCACTCCAGGACCAGAGTTGCCTACCCCTTATCTAAAAATACAGCAACCTGTTTTTGCTGGTGATCAGTACTGTAGTAAATATTAGGTATGTGCATCGGATGCCTGATCATTTGCGCTTTCAGGTTCGTGTGGCTGTAGGAAAATCTCGTTTTCCCGCGGATCGGCATTTTTTTTTTTTTTTTAGTAAAAAATCGTTTTTCGGCTTAGTGCACACTAACAAAAATAACAAAAATGAACAAAAATAAACGTTTTTTTGTTAGTGCGCGTTAACCCGAAAAACAATTTTCATGAAAATTCGGGGGGAAAAGTGTTCGTTTCTTGTTTTACCCGATATATAACGAATTAAGAAATATCATACGATATTTCTATTTGTTATAAAAACGATTCACATCCCCAGTAAATATACTTAGTCACAAGATGGGCCCTTGAAGCCATTCTCTGGGGAATGCACTCATCTTCTAATTTTGGGGTTGAGTGATATATTATTGTGGTCGAGTTTAGAAGTTGGTATGTTTCTTTAAGTGGTTTTGCATGGGAGAACCTCTACAGGGAGAGTATATAGGTACCCTATAAGGGGGTGCTTAGAGTGGGAATGTACTTTTTTTTCCCTTGAAGCAGAATCAAGTTGCAGCTACTGCCGGTTTTCAGCAAGGCCATGACTCCAGAAAACCATATTAGACTCCTAGACGGTGCTTCTGAGCCACCTGGGAAGACTCGTGAAAGGATCTGTGAGTATTAAAAGTTATTTTTCTAATATTGTCATGCTATGTGCATGGTTTTAATGTAAGTTTTATCTGCTATGTTGCGCTACTTTGTATGCCATACAAAAAAGTTTATAAATAGTGTCAAAAAAAGTTATTTTTCTGAAAAAGGATGGACTAAGCTAATTCCTGTGTTAAAGTGGAGAAAGGAGTTGATGCTGTACGAAAGTGGAAACTTGAAAGAAGGGTGTTTCGTAGAGGTGTGCATTTGTTTCAAATGAATGTACAAATACAACGAATATGGCTATTTTCAGTTCATAATGAATGGAGTGAACCGAAAAAAGCCTCCGACAAACATATGGGTGGACAGTGTCATTTTTCATCGTCATAAAAAGAGAGAAGATGACGAAAGGCCTAGGCTTGGGCCTCAGCAATACAACCCAGCCTAGCCTAAGCCTGAGCCTTAGCAATGGCATTGGCTCTAGGCCTAGGCCTGGGCTTCAGCAATTGGACTCGGCCTCCACTTTGGGGCAGACCTTTGGTGATAGAACCTGGCCATTGAGGCCTAGGTCTGGGCCTCAGTGATGGGACCCGGCCTTGGGCTGGGCCCTAGCATTGGGCCTAGGTTTAGGACTGAGCCTCAGTGACAGGACCTGGCCTCGGGCAGGTTCTTAGCAACATGCCCGAGGAAAAATATATGTATAAATTCAAACCTATGGCAACACCTTCACTCAGTCTGGGTAAACAGACACACACATACAGTGCATATATAAGTTTATCTACATATTGGACAGGCAATTTTATAACAAGGCATTTCTGTTGGTAAAGTACCTTTGTACCTGCAGAAATATAAATTTTCCTCTATAAAAATATTCTTATTAAAGGCACATCATTCCTGCTTACAAATATTAGTCTACATCATTCACGAAGGCAAGGCGTCCTGATATTAATGCTGAGTAGAAACACATAAACTGTTAAATTTGGTATAGAGACTCTACAAATTATATAGATCAATAAGTAAATATAAATAATTTCAGCTAGTCATACTTGTTAAAATTGGATATATGAACTACAAATCCTATAGGTAAATTTAGTAGTACAATATTTTAAACCATATTTTTGACACAACTCAAGGAATGCACAACTTCTTGTGTTGTTGTTGTTTTTGCTCGGCTATTCTTCCACCTGTTCTTTTGGTTTTTCAGATGATTTGATCTGGCCTCTACAGGACTATGATGTCATGAACCTTCTTTCACAACCACCCAGGTTCTTTTGACCCCCAGCTTTTCCTCTTTCCACAATTATCCAGCACAGCCATTGCAATGGCAAACCTTGACCAGGGGCCACAGACTCCTACTCCTTCCAGAACTTGGTAGGCATGCACCCAAAATCTGGCCACTAGGCGTCTCTGTTGTGTAATGACTGAAATGCCCTCTCACCATGGGAAGCAAAGCACAATTTGACAGAAGATGACAAAGTAATCGATAGTATATTTTTAGAATGGCAAGGGGTGATGATTAATTCAGAAAAATTACTAAGACTGACTAGAGGGACAACGGGATAATTCTTCTAGCTTCTCTCCCTGCTTTAGTTTCTAATATCATAAGAATATAAGAACATAAGAACATGCCATACTGGGTCAGACCAAGGGTCCATCAAGCCAGACATCCTGTTTCCAACAGTGGCCAATCCAGGCCATAAGAACCTGGCAAGTACCCAGAGGATGTGGTTAGTGCAGTTAGTGTAGCTGGTTTAAAAAAGGATTGGATAAGTTCTTGGAGGAGAAGTCCATTACCTGCTATTAAGTTCACTTAGAGAATAGCCACTGCCATTAGCAATGGTAACATGGAATAGACTTAGTTTTGGGTACTTGCCAGGTTCTTATGGCCTGGATTGGCCACTGTTGGAAACAAGATGCTGGGCTTGATGGACCCTTGGTCTGACCCAGTATGGCATGTTCTTATGTTCTTATGTTACCATTGCTAGTAATAGCAGTGGCTATTTTCTAAGTCAACTTAATTAATAGCAGGTAATGGACTTCTCCTCCAAGAACTTATCCAATCCTTTTTTAAACACAGCTACACTAACTGCACTAACCACATCCTCTGGCAACAAATTCCAGAGTTTAATTGTGCGTTGAGTGAAAGAGAACTTTCTCCGATTAGTTTTAAATGTGCCACATGCTAACTTCATGGAGTGCCTCCTAGTCCTTTTATTATCCGAAAGCGTAAATAACCGATTCACATCTACCCGTTCTAGACCTCTCATGATTTTAAACACCTCTATCATATCCCCCCTCAGTCGTCTCTTCTCCAAGCTGAAAAGTCCTAACCTCTTTAGTCTTTCCTCATAGGGGAGCTGTTCCATTCCCCTTATCATTATCCATTGGATATCCATTGGATATCCTTGACATTTTGAAACCCCACTAGGTCACTACATAGAACACCAAATTGATATTTATGATGGATTTTTGTCTAAATAATATAGTTATCTGTAGTTCTGTAACTGCAAAGTCTGTTGACGAGCTGCAAAACCCTAAGGGCCATGGATTTTTACAATTCCATATCTAATTTAGAGTCCTGCGTATGGGGTTTCTTAGCTCTTGTCAGGCTAATCCCCTTGATGACATATTTTGGACACCTCTGTTCTTTGAGATGTATCCGAGGCACAATGGTATATGTGTTCTTTCTGCCTGAAAAGATGCATCTAATTCATTTTTATTTAAAACTGCATGAAACTATTTTCGACTGCCCCCGCGAATTATCTTTGTTTTTCTTTCAGTTAGAAAATATAGATTGTTGCTAGAGTTACTTTACATCTAGTTAAACTCGCTCTCTTTTCTAGAACTTTACTCTTGTACTGGTCGATTTTAAAAGCCCTACGGGTGCCGAGGCCGGGAGATACGCACGCAACTCAGTCCGGTGTGTGCCGTGTGGATTTTAAAAACCACACAAATACACATGTATCTCCCAGTACGTGCACAAACATTTTTTTTCACAAAAAGGGGCCAGGGCGTAGACGTGGTCTGGGTAGAGCATAAGAGGAACATGGGTGGGCTGTGACTGTACCATTTATTTATTTATTTAACAGTTTTATATACCGCAGTTCAGGTAACAATGTTACTAATCACTTCGGTTCACATTTCAACAATTACAATGACAATATAACGAATATACCATGAAGTCTGCGTGTCAGTCTTTACAAGCATAAGCATGCACCGGGGACCCCTACCGCGTATCTTTACTTCTGCTATGAACAGCTTGCAAGTTATTAAATATAAAAAAAAAATAGGTTAGTCAGCAGGGTTTTAAGGGTCGGAGCTGATAGGGTAAAGGGGAGGCGAGTTAGCTTGGAGGGTTAGGAAGACCTCTCCATTACTGGGAGGAACCAGGAATGAACTGGGAAAAGAGGTAATCGCGTCGGCGTGCTTGTCTAGTAAAATCCCTCCCCCCCTACTTACCTGAGCAAGGCGGCATTTGCGCGCACATGCGCACGTCAGTATGAAATCACGAGAACATGTGCACGCGAATAGCCAGTTTTAAAAAGCTCACATACATGCTCATGTGTTTTAAAATCACCACGTCCATATTTGCGAGCTGGCAAATGTGTACCCGCGTGCAGGTCTTAAAATTTACCTCATACGTAAGCTTTCTGCAGGGGCCTTTGTACCACCAAAAAGTACTTCCCCTGTCTTTTAGAAGGGTAATGTTCTGACCCAGATGAAAGAACTGTGGGATCCTTCTGCCAAATCTGAATGGACAGATTTAAGGAATGGCAAAAGTCTCATAATACCTTCTTGTTATAGTTTTGAGGTGTTTGAGTGGATTCTTGGGTACTGTGGACGATGACCTCGCCCACGGGAAGGAGCCCCCTGGGGAGCCACAGTACAGGGCTAGACTCAGGACGCACAAACACTGAATTGTCTTTTATTATACAGCAGATGAAGGCCACCAGAGGTGGCAGTAGTGAGCAGGTCCTGAAGTAGCAGTCCAGGGACCCTCGGCAGAGGGGATCCGTCTCACCAAGGTGATATAGGGAGGCTCCGGTGTAGGTTCCCCAGCATGGCAAAGCTGTAGATGAGACAGACTGAGAATTAGATTACTCACTAGATGGTAGCTGTAATGTTGAAGGTTTCCACCAGGCAGAAGTAGATGGTTCCAGGCACCAAGGCAGGGAGAGTAGGCCCTCAAGGAGCGAGTACCTGATCCCAGTAAGGCACCTGAAAGAAAAGGAAGAGCCGTTGAGGAGCGGGTACCCAGGTTAGCAGTTACCCCGAAGGGCAGAGAGAGAGCTTCCAGCGGCAACACGGAAGTGGCAGAGCAGCGTAGACCGGACAAATCCAATCCTTGCTAACTCAAGCTAGCAAACAAGCAAAGGCTAAATACCCAGATGACGTGACATTACTCGAGGGGGACACCCCCGAGGTTCGCGCCATAGCTGGAATAAAGACGTGGGTAGAGCGCGCGTGCATCCTAGGAGGCCCTTGGGAGGAACATGGCGGGAGGGCAATGCCATAGCCGTTCCGGGGATGCCGGAGAGTGCGGCTTGTAGACGCGGCAGTGGCCATCTTCCCAAGGCTAGCGGGGAGAGCAGAGAAAAAGTTGAGGCACGGGTCGAAGCCGTCTGAGACCGACAGATGCAACACTTCTGCATATTTTTTGGCAATTATTTTTACACATGGTCTGTGTTGGAGTAATTGCATTTTTTTGTGCAGTTACCTAGAGAGTAGCAAGTTTTAAGGAGGATCTATCTATGTTATTAGCAAGCTAATTAAAAAGGAGAGTTTCTGATGCAATTTTGCGGGTGCAAAACATTTAAATGAGATTTAAGATGGACAAAGAACCAAGCAAGTAACATTTTTTTACTGACTTTTACACTTGTGAAGAGATGAGCAGTCTCCAAGGGCAAAGCAATGAAATTCTTCACTGTTCCACATGTTTTAAACTTGAAAACTTCACAGAGAAAAAAGAAGAGAAAATCACTCAAAGGCAGGTAATCCAGAAAAAAAAGGGGTAATACCCAGAGTTCGATATATTCCAAATTTTGGGACTGACTATGTAGAAGGATCTTATCAAACATGTAAAAGAGTGAAATTTCATAACTCGGAGTAAATATAGGCTTTTGGTGGCTTTCAATAAAAACTGATGTATTCACATTTTATTCCCAATACTGCAGGTGTAAATGTATTACAAATTCCAAATTTATGAATAATAAGGCAGCTTCAAATATAAAGCCAGTAGTTGGAAATAGTCATAATGTCAAAAAAGAGAAACTACAGTGGGAAAAGTAAGCACTCTGAAAACACTACATGCGGATACCTTGCAAAAATCCCAAAGGATCAGTGAATTCAGACAGGCCCTCTCGGAGCTGGAGAAAAATGGATTCTTTGTAGGCTACAATAACTTCCATTAGATCAATGTTAACAATAAACCAAAGAAACTGCAAAACATGATCTTTTGAGAGCACACAGGTCCTTTCTTCACATCTGGACAAAGAACCTGTATGGTCTTGAAAACGCCATACCCCATAAAATATTTGGATTATTGTTACATTGATCCAATGACAGGCATGACAGCCTATAAAGTATTCAAACGTCACACGCAAGATACACATCCTTAGGTTTTGCAGTTTGCACTCATAAAATCTGGGGTTGCTTTGTTTTAGTATTCAGTCATATACAAATGCTGGATTTTTTTTTTTAGTCAGACTTAAATCTGGTGCTTAGTACGTATGGGAAACTATGTAATGATTATCCATAATCTGAACTAAAAGATATAGAAAAATACTTGAATGGTACAGATTTATGCTTAATAGAATCCAATTTCTGTCTATTACACTCCCATAAAATAAGCATTGTGCTCCACCCCATCTCTTGAGTCTCTGATAGTCTGGAGGAAGCTGTGCATTTTTGGCACTGATTGGTCTTCTGGTCGCTCCTAATATTGCTGCAAGCATGGCTGTGGCCAAACAGCGCTCACTGTCAGGTAGGGAGGTACAATTGTTTAAAAATAAAATAGACGTGCTGGATGGGTGAGGCCAGAGTTATAGGTTAAGGTTTAT